>NC_133128.1:187171078-188421078 GCF_048418815.1 Hemitrygon akajei
ACTACACAATGAGCATTCAACATGCACTGATCTTAGTCCTGTTACGTACCCCGTAACTGGGTCACTTACCAGCAAAGATAGAGAGGTCCGTTGAAGTCTGATGGTACTATTTTTAAAAGTATTTATTGATAAAGGGGCACAAAAATATGATTAATGCAAACATACAGATAATATACATCGTCAGTACTAAATCTAAAAGCGCGGATATAATAATGATCAATAAGAAATAGCTCTATCGTTGTCTAGGGGATAATGTATTGTCGGATGGAAATATAAAAGTCACTGTCATTCAAGCTGCAGCTCTTTGGGTTTAAGAGAGACGGTTTTAAACTTGTCCAGGTCTTTTATGATGCCAATCCTTTGAGTCGGGGGAGTTGGTTTCCCCGTTGTTAGTTAAAAGCCGTTTTCCGTGGTACCAGCCACCAGTTCCAGGCAATGGAACAGAACGCACATGGCCTCCTTCAAATGGCTTCCCGCTATTACAGGATCGCTAGTGTTTCTTCTGGTGCGTCTGAGGGGCTGTTCCTACAGCCCCTCTTTTATCCTGACTCGCAGGGTCGTAGATGTCAATCAGGTTGGGGGTGATGCAATCTCTCTCTCTCAACCAGCCCCCTTTGCCCGAGGGCATGCACGTAGCATAGTCCCCAATCCACAAACATTGTCTTCAGGAGACAATGGCCATGTCTCGTAGTTTTACATCGCCGGGGAACGAGGCATTTTGCACGTCTCTCTCTCATTTCCTGGGTCCCCTGACCCAACCCAATAGTGATCTTGTGATTCTCACAAAGGAGGGGGCTGCGGGCATAACAGTCCTCAGTTACTAAGTGTAGTGATTATTTGAATCAGAATCAAAATCAGTTTTATTATCACCAACAAATATCATGAAATTCATTGTTTTGTCACAGCAATACGTATCGCAGCAGTGATATATTGTTCACTGTCTGGTATGGGAGGGGGTCTACTGCGCAGGATCAAAGTAAGCTGCAGGGAGTTGGAAACTTAGTCAGCCCCATCACGGGTACTAGCCTCCATAGTATCCAGGACATCTTCAAGGAGCAATACCTCAGAAAGGCGGCATCCATCATTAAGGACCCCCATCACCCAAGATACGCCCTCTTCTTGTTGCTGCCATCAGGAAGGAGGTACAGAAGCCTGAAGGCACACAATCAACAATTCTGGGTCAGCTTCTTCCCCTCCGCAATTTGAATTTTGCATGAACATTGAATCAACGACCACTACCTCACTACTTTATTTCTGTTTTTGCTCTGCTTATTTAATTTGCCAATGATATTAAACCTGATTCTGACACAACAGTGCAATACATAAAAGTTACTATAATATAATATAATATACAAGTATACACAGTATATATATTTTATACATTTACAATAAAACATATTAACAAATCATTCATTCATTCACTGTGTGCCGTGTTGTATGACGCAGACAATCATGGTCTTCACCTTGATTGTTCTTAGCAAATTTTTCTGCAGAAGTCATTTGCCATTGCCTTCTTCTGGGCAGCGTCTTTCCAAGATGGGTGACCCCAGGCATTATCAATTCTCTTCAGAGGTTATCTGCCTGGCATCAGTGGTCGCATAACGGGGATTTGTGATATGCACCAACTGCTGCCTTGCATCACATGACATAGATCCGGGTTGGGGGTGGGGGGGGGGTGGTAAGCAGGTGCTATTCCTTGCCCAAGGATGACCTGCAGGCTAACGGAGGGAAGGACGGCCGTACACCTCCTTTAATACGTGTACTCTTTGCCATGGAGATGACAGCCACTCCCATGGGTGTGACACTGCCTGTAGGAGTGCACTTTGAACATTTTGGCATCCCAAACAGCTTTTGGCCAAGTCTTCAAACTGTTTATATATTCCCGGCCACCACACACATAACTCCAGGCAAGATGCTTCATCTTAACTGTGTACCCAAGTGTCCTTCATGCAGATTGTCTAACACTCTGGTGGGCAGTTTAGAGGGAACCACAACGCATAGTCCACACAACAGTGTTCTTTGACATACCAACAGTTGCTCTCATCTCCCTGAGAACTCTGGACACATAGGGTTGCCATGAGCTGGCCAGACCTTGCATTGTGATCTCACAGACTTTTGACAATGCTAGACCATTCCTTGTTTCCCTTTGTATTTTGGAATTTGGTACCAATCACTGGTTCACCAATGTAGTGAGGAACATTTCTGCTGGGTCACTGTATGAAGACTTTTCTTCTTCAATTGCCAGTAGTGGAAGAATTGACAAGCCATCAGCGTTGCTGTGTTGCTTGGTACCCTTGCACTCTATATCATAAAAGTGGGCAGTCATCTACTGGAATTCACTTCCTGGGAGTGAAAATAGACACAAGGAGCTGGTGATCTGTCTCTAGCGTAAACTTTTGTCCGTAAAGGTAGTGGTGGAACTTCTTTATTCCCCATACTAGACTAAGGGTCTTTCAGTCGATTTGTGTGTAGTTGCATTCTGCGCTCGTCAGTGATCTTGAAGCAAACACAATCAGATGTTCAGATCCATCTTTCATAGTGTGTGACAAAATGGCTCCAGTGCCATAATGGGATGCATCACATGTCGGTCTGATGGGCAGGGGTGGGTCATAATGGGTGAACAGTTCATCAGATGTTATTAGTCTCTTTTGTTTCCTTGAAAGATGTCTCACATCTTTCTTGTCAAGCGGGGTGCTGTGCACAATCCTAATCTGATGAAAAACGGATGTGAGAGCACGGGGGAACATCTGGAAATCTCCAGGAAGGCCTTCTTCATTGCTGCTGCTGTTGTCAGGTCCGGGTCTCTGCTGGGAAGAACAGGCCCCCAGTCCTTGTGGTCGCGTTGCCGGTGGCCGGTGGCAGAGGCATTGTAGTGCGCTCGGCAGGGGATGGTGCTCAGAGAGGCTGTGCTGGAGGAGATGGTCGGAGGCTCGGAGGTTCGATGGACTCGGAGTCCACTGTGGTCGGGGGTGCTTCCACTGTGTGCTGTGTCTGCGAGGCTGAGTCCGGCACCATAGAAGTCCATAGTGGGGGTATTCCCTTCTGCTGCCTGCGTGGGATGACGAGTCTATCGGGACCCTGAGGACTTGTGGAAACCGTGTGGTGGTTTCTTTCGAACTTACAGTCTTTTAACATCTTTGGACTATTTTTACTGTGCCCATGGTCTGTTTTTTTTAATCAATTATGGTATTGTTTGCACTGTTGTAAATACGTGGTTTTGTATAGGTCTTGTAGCTTTAGTTTTTGGTTTGTTGAGTGGTAGAGATGGTCTCTTGACTTGGTGTGTCTGGGTAGTCTTGTTTTGTCTGGTGGGTTTGGAGCTCCTTTCCGGGGAACGCGCTAAGATGGTAGCGCGATATTAATACGCAGCAGCCTCTCTGGATTCTGGATTTGGGGATTGCCAAACGTAATGTGGGTTTTCTGGTGTAGTCTGTTTTGTCGTGTGCTTTTGTGATATCATTCTGGAGGAACGTTGTTTCATTTTTTAACTGCATTGCAGTTGTGGTTTCTAAATGACAATAAACCAAAATTCAATTCAATTTCTGACCATTCCCACTTTGCACCTGTCTGTAACAGTGTGTTCATTGGATGCAGCACTGTAGCAACATTTGGGAGAAACCAGTGGTAGTAGTTTACAAGGCCCAAGTATGACCTGAGTTGTGACACATTTTCCAGGTTAGGTGCCTGTAGCACTGCTTCAGTCTTCTCTTGTGACTTATGGAAGTCTTGCTTGTCAATGACATGTCCACAATATGAGATTTCATTCTTGAAAAACTCACATTTCTCTCTCTTTGCACGCAGACTATACTCACTCAGTCTGGGAAACACTTCACCAACGTTCTGGATGTGCTCCTTATCATTTTTGCCTGTCACAATGATGTCATCACGGTAACATTGTTTTCCTGGGATATCTTGGAGCACTTTCCATTGTTCTTTGCCAAATTGCTGGAACTGATGTGATGCCAAACATGAGTCGATTACACTGGAACAGTCCCTTGTGAGTGCTGATTGTGAGAAACTTCCTGCTTTACTCCTCAATCTCCATTTGAGAAAGACTTGTGACAAGCCAATCTTTGAAAACCCCTCCCCGCCTGTCAAAGCTGCAAGTATCTGCACACATATTTGCTCATGTTTCATAATGATTTCAGGCAGATTGTTATGATTGGTATGTACGTATGGAGGCTGTGTTCAATGAAGGCTTAAGATCTTCTTAGTGGTTTATTTTATCCTCTGTGATGGAAGCTTTCTTTTTTACAGACGTGTAGCAAAATGATAAACATGCCTACAACTGGCAGCCCTATGAGCAAATGTGCAGAAAGAAAATCTTCACCCTCTGAATCTTCCCCGAAAGAATGGGTGATACACTGCTGCTAACAATGTCTTTCCAAAATTTGTACTGTTTCTCAGAAAGGGATTGAGTTTTTAGCTTAACAGATTTATTTTGGATGTGATTCAGCAGCTGACGAAACAAATTGCATCTTTCAGTTATTTATTGGACAAGATGCCACAACACATCCAAAATAGATTCACAGAATTGCATTCTAACTGGTCAGATGCTTCACATTCAATGTGCAATATACACAGTTCAATAGCAGTATTTTTGTAAATAGGTTACTTAGAAGCTGAAGCACATTTAGGAAGGCCATTTCACAAAGCATTTCTCCTAGTTCTACCATCCATACACAGAATGCAATGTCTAGCATGGTTTCCTTACATTAGATTAAATTGGAATTGGGGAATCAAGAGCATAACTCATAAATTAAAATCTTGAGATTGCCGAAATCCTTTAAGATTCTGGCAGTTAGAACAGGATAGAGTCAACTAATGTCCTGAAGATCCCACAGAACTGACAAAATTTAAGACTATTGATTGGTAGTTATAAGCTGCTTGCACATTCTACTGTCAGATAACTTACCCATTCCCCTCTGAACATGGCCCCTTTCGCCCCAGCCATTCCCTTCTTGACTTAAAACTGTAAGACCATAAGATATAGGAGCAGAAGTAAGCCATTCGGCCCATCGAGTCTGCTTCACCATTTAATCATGGGCTGATCCAATTCTTCCAGTCATCCCCACTCCCCTGCCTTCTCCCCGTACCCCTTGATGCCCTGGCTGATCAAGAACCTATCTCTGCCTTAAATACACCCAATGACTTGGCCTCCACAGCTGCTCATGGCAACAAATTCCACAGATTTACCACCCTCTGACGAAAGTAATTTCTCTGCATCTCAGTTCTAAATGGACGTCCTTCAATTCTGAAGTCATGCTCTCTTGACCTAGTCTCCCCTACCATGGGAAATAACTTTGCCGTATCTAATCTGTTCAGCCCTTTTAACATTCAGAATGCTTTTATGAGATCCCCCCTCATTCCCCTGAACTCTAGGGAATACAGCCCGAGAGCTGCCAGATATTCCTCATACTGTAACCCTTTCATTCCTGGAATCACTCTTGTGAATCTCCTCTGAACCTTCTCCAATGTCAGTATATCCTTTCTAAAGTAAGGAAATCAAAACTGCACACAATACTCCAAGTGTAGTCTCAAAAGTGCCTTATAGAGCCTCAACATCACATCCCTGCTCTTATATTCTATACCTCTAGAAATGAATGCTGAGATTGCATTCGCCTTCTTCACCACTGACTCAACCTGGAGGTTAACCTTTAGGGTATCCTGCACAAGGACTCCCAAGTCCCTTTGTATCTCTGCATTTTGAATTCTCTCCCCATCTAAATAATAGTCTGCCCCTTTATTTCTTCCACCAAAGTGCATGACCATACACTTTCCCACATTGCATTTCATTTGCCACTTCTTTACTCATTCCCCTAAGCTATCTAAGTCTCTCTGCAGGCTCTGTTTCCTCAATACTACCTGCTCCTCCACCTATCTTTGTATCAGCAGCAAATTTAGCTACAAATCCATTAATCCCATAGTCCACATCTTTGACAAAAAGAAATGGTCCCAACACCAACCCCTGTGGAACTCCACTGGTAACTAGCAGCCAGCTAGAATAGGATTCCTTTATTCCCACTCTCTGTTTTCTGCTGATCAGCCAATGCCCCACTCATGCTAGTAACTGCCCTGTAATTCCATAGGGTCTTATCTTGCTAAACAGCCTCATGTGCGACACCTTGTCAAAGGCCTTCTGAAAATCCAAGTACACCACATCTACTGCATCTCCTTTGTCTACCTTGTTTGTAATTTCCTCAAAAAATTGCAGTAGGTTAGTCAGGTAGGAATTTCCTTTCAGGAAACAATGCTGACTTTGGCCTATCTTGTCATGTGCCTCCAGGTACTCCGTAATCTCATCTGTAACAATCGATTCCAACAACTTCCCAACCACTGATGTCAGGCTAACAGGTCTACAGTTTCCTTTCGTCTGCTTCCCACCCTTCTTAAATAGCGGAGTAACATTTGCAATTTTCCCGTCTTGAAAAATTATTGTTAATGCCTCCACAATCTCTCCAGCTACTTCCTTCAGAACCCAAGCGTGCATTCAGTCAGCTCCACTCACTTTATATTTATGACTGTGAGGCAACGTACAGCTCCAGCACCACTTTTAAGTTTGCTGATGATACCACTGTTGTTGGCTGAACCAAAGGTGGTAATGAATTGGCATATAGGACGGAGACTGAAAATCTGTTTGCATGGTGCCACAACAACCTTCAACTGAACATCAACAAAATCAACAGCTGATTATTGACCACAGGAGGATGAAATTGAGCCAGTCCTCATTGGGAGTGGGAGGTGGAGAGGGTCAGTAACTTTAAATTCCTGGGTGAATTTAAAGAACCAGCACTTTTGAACCATTTAAAAGAAGGCACAGCAGTGCCTCTACTTTCTTAGAAGTTTGTGCAAATTCAGCATGTCATCTAAAACTTTTGCTAACTTTTATAGATGGACTTTGGAGAGTATCCTGACGAGTTGCATCATAGCCTGGTATGGAAACACCAGTGCCAAAAAATAGAAAGGCATAAACGAAGTGGTGGCTACAGCCCAGTCCATCACAGGAAAATCCCTACCCAGCATTGATCACATCTACAAAGAGCAGCACACATCATCAAGGAACCCCATCATCCAGGCCATGCTCTCTTCTCACTGCTGCCATCGAGAAGGAGATTCAGAAGCCCTAGGTCCCACATACCAAGTTCAGGAACAGTTATTACCCTTGTAATTTTTCATTGATTCTGTTGTACTTATTGGTTCTATGGTGAATGCCTGCAAGAAAATGAATCTCAGGGTTCTATATAGTGACATATACATACTCTGATAATAAGATTACTTTGAATTTTGAACAACTACATGGTTCTTGTCTCTTTGAAATGCATACTAGTGTATAAACTGGAAGACTGCTAATTAGACTGTGAAGCTCTCGGAGCAAAACATGCAAGACCTTCATCCCTTTGATGAGAACACAGACTTACATTATCTCCTGTGAAATGGTACTTGCAACATTTCAAAATCAGAATCAGGTTTAATGCTACAATACATAATAATATAACAAAACAATAAATTATTATAAGTAGTGCAAGGAGGGAAAAAAGTGAGGTAGTGGTCATAGGTTCATTATCTGTTCAGATTTCTGATGGTGGAAGAGAAGGAGCTGTTTCTAAATCATCGAGTGTGTGCCTTCGGGCTCCTGTGCCTCCTCCTTGGTGGTTGCAATGAGAGGAGAGCAGGTCCTGGGTGACGGGGAGGCTAATGACCATGATGGAGCTGGCTGAGCTTACAACTTTCTGCAGCTTTTTTTCTGAATCTGTACAGTGGCCCCGCCCCTCCATACCAGACAGTAATGCAACCTGTTATAATGCTCTCAGTAGTACATCTGTAGAAACTTGTAAGATTATTTGAGACATACCAAGTGTCCTCAAACTCCTAATGAAATATAGCCACAGTCATGCCTTCTTGGTAATTAGATCATTATAAGCCCATAAGACCATAAGACATAGGAGCATCGAGTCTGCTCTGCTATTCAATCATGGCTGATCCTTCACCCCCCGCCCTACTCCCTGCCCTTCACCCCATAACCTTTGACGGTGTGGCCAATCAAGAACCCATCAATCTCTATCGTAATCTGCCTCCACGGCCACCTGCAGCAACAAATCTGTCAAATTCACCATTCTCTAGCTAAAAAATAATTCTCTACATCTCTGCTTTAAATAGACACCGATCTACCCTGAAGCTGTGCTCTCTTGCCATTAACTCCTCCACCATGGGAAACATCCTCTCCACATCTACTCTGCCTAGGCCTTTCAACATTCAAAAGGTTTCAATGAGATCACCCCCCCCCCCCATCCTTCTAAATTCCAGTGAGTACAGACCCAGAGATATCAAATGTTCCTTGTATGATAACCCTTTAGTTCCTGGAATCATTTTTTCTAAGATGAGGGACACAAAACTGTTCACAGTACTCAAGGTGAGAACTCACCAGTGCCTTATAAAGCCTCAGCATCACATCCTTGCTCTTGTATTCTAGATTTCTTGAAATGAATGCTAACATGGTATTTGCCTTCCTGACTCTACCTGCAAGTTACCTTCAGGGTGTTCTGCACAAGGACTCCCAAGTCTCTTTGCATTTCAGATTTTTGGATTTTCTCCCCATTTTAAAAATAGTCTGCACATTTATTTCTACTACCAAATTGCATGACCATGCTTTTTCCAACATTGTATTCCATTTGCCACTCTTTTGCCCATTCTCCTAATCTGTCTAAGTCCTTCTGCGGCCTACCTGTTTCTGCAACACTAACTGTCCCTCCACCAATCTTTGTACCAAATGCAAACTTGGCAACAAAGTCATCTATTCGATTGTCTAAATCATTGATTACAGCATAAAAAGAAGTGGTCCCAACACTGACCTCTGGAGAGCACCACTTGTCACTGGCAGCCAACCAGAAAAGGATCCTTTTATTCCCACATGCTGCCTCCTACCAATCAGTCAATGTTCTAACATGTCAGTAACTTTTCTGTAATAGCATGGGCTCTTAACTTGGTAAGCAGCCTCATGTGTGGCACCTTGTCAAAGGTCTTCTGAAGTCCAAATGTACAACATCCACTGCATCCCCTTTATCTATCCTACTTGTAATCTCCTCAAAGAATTCCAACAGGTTCATCAGTCAAGATTTTCCCTTAAGGAAACCATGCTGACTTCGTCCTATCTTGTCCTGTGTCACCAAGTACTCCATAACCTCATCCTTAACAATTGACTCTAACATCTTCCCAACCACTGAGGTCAGGCTAACTGGTCTGTAATTTCCTTTCTGCTGCCTTCCTCCTTTCTTAAAGAGTGGAGTGACATTTACAATTTTCTAGTCCTTTGGCACCATGTCAGAGTCCAATGACTTTTGAAAGATCATTACTAATGTCAACACAATCTCTACCGCTACCTTTTTCAGAACCCTAGAGTACAATTCATCAGTTCTGGATGACTTATGTACCCTCATGTCTTTCTGCTTTTTGAGTATCTTCTCCCTTGTAATAGTAACTGCACTCACTTCTCTTCCCTCACACACTACAACATCAGGCACACTGCTAGTGTCTTCCACAGTGAAGACTGATGCAAAATACTCATTTAGTTCATCAGCCATCTCCTTGTCCCCCATTATTATTTTTCCAGCCTCATTTTCCAGAGGTCCTATATCTATTCTCATCTCTCTTTTATTTTTTACATACTTGAAAAAGTTTTTACTATCCACTTTGATATTGTTTGCTAGCTTGCTTTCATATCTCATCTTTTCCCTTTTAATGATTCTTTCAGTTGCTCTCTGTACGTTTTAAAAGCTTCCCAATCCTCTATCTTCCTGCTAATTTTTTCTTTGTTGTATGCCCTCTCTTTTGCTTCTATATTAGCTTTGACTTCCCTTGTCTGTCATGGTTGTACTATTTTGCCATTTGAGTACTTCTGGGGTTTGGAATACATCTATCCAACCTCCTCGTTTTTCCAAAACAGTATTCTTATTATTGAGGGGAATGGCTACAGGGGTGCTCTGGCTACAGTCCTAACTGCAGGGCCTTCAGGAGAAATTTTCAATTCTCCTGACAGTCACCCAGCTACTCGCCTCCTGCAAATTCAGGATGACTACTTCCCTGTAACTCTGATCGATTATCTCCTCACTCTCCTGTTAAAGCTGAAGGTCTTCCAGCTGCTGCTCCGGATCCCTAACGCGGTCTTCAGGAAACTTCAGCTAGATGCACTTCATGCTGACGTAGTTCCCTGGGAGACTCTGGGTCTCCCAGGACTCCAACATCCAGCATGAAGAACATGCAACGGCCATTTACTACACTAGGTACAGTAAGAGAACAAAAAAGTGAACCCTAAGAGAAATTTACCCAGAGTCAACACCTCTTCTGATCCGAAGCCTCCTTTGAGCCAAAGCCTGACACACCTACTCACACCGCTGGCCTACTCTAGACAATGGCTGCCCCTTCTGAGCATCACCTTCCAGCAAGAAACCTCGACACCGTGGCCTGCTCCTGCTGCTGACTGGCCATCAGAATGAGCCCAAACATCCGCTAAGTTCTCCTTTTAAACAAGGTCGCTGACTTGTGAGAAACCTCGTCGCTGCGGCCTGTTCCTGCCTTTGATTGGGCCGCTGGAATCCATATGTTGAACCCATCATATACTGAAGATAGGTCCTCTAAGACGTTGACACCCAAAAACATAAAACTGCTCACCCTTCCCACTGCTGATCCCTCGATGAGGACATTTCATGTCCAACAGAAGGTGCTTAATCCTTTTGGTTCTTACATAATACTTTTTTGATGTTATGTCCTTCCCAACTTCAGAATAATACCTATGGATGAAACAATAGAGGACAACTTTCTTTGTGTCATCTACGTTGAGAATCTAAGTGTCTGTTCAGTGGTGTGAAACAAGCTAACTGCTAAATTCTGACAATCCTCATGGAAATTATTTCTGTTTTCTTTTGGTCTTTTTCTTCCATAATTGTGTCACTTGTTGTCCTTTATGAAATGCAACCATGTTCTGCAAAGTGACAAGGAACCAACACCATTTGAACAAAATAACAAATTAAGCAAGCTTTTTAGCCAAGAACTGGGATAGCAGTATTGCAGGACCGATTTTTGCATTTAAAGTCCAAATGTGTAACGTAAAAATTGAAACCAAAGAATTCAGACATAAAACAAAAAAAGACTTCAATAACTTGGAAGCACAGTGGCAGGACCAATGAAACTTCATAGCTCCAACGACTCAGCTTTAATCCTGATCTCGGGTATAGTCTGCGTGGGATTTGCACGTTCCCCCAATGACCACAATGGTTTCCTCTGGAAGGTCCAGTTTCCTCTCACATCCCAAAGGTGTGGATTAGTAGGCTAATCGGTCCTGATACTTACGTGAGTGGTAGAATCTCAGAGTAGTTGATAGGAACTAGTGTAACTGCTTGTCTAATATTCTGTGTGGACTCAGTGGTTTGAGAATCTGTTTCTGTGCTGTAAAACTCTGTTAGCGCATATTCTGGAGTGAGGGTATACAGCAAATATTAATTTCACAGCAACCAGTCTTCAGATTTGAATGTGGATTGCAGATTGAATTTAAAATACAGC
Source organism: Hemitrygon akajei (assembly GCF_048418815.1). Lineage (NCBI taxonomy): Eukaryota > Metazoa > Chordata > Chondrichthyes > Myliobatiformes > Dasyatidae > Hemitrygon > Hemitrygon akajei. The sequence continues at coordinate 187,182,632 of NC_133128.1, forward strand.
TCAGAACAATTAGACCTCAGATGCCCCTGCAGATGTATGGATGCAGCCTGGAGTCAGTGGCGATTAACATTTACTTTGGGTGTCTTGAGTGAGCAGCGAAGGGGGTGTTTAAAAATTATATGTAATTCAAAGGAAGCACTGTAGATACATTGTAACTATAGATTTGTCCTGCTGTTACCTTTGTAAAATATAGTGTAATATTGGGTCGAGCAGGCTTCTCCTTCCAAGATTGTTTCAGTATGATGCCTGGTGCTTATTTCTGCTGAATAAAATAGTTCTGTATCCTTGAGCTTCAGTGTCTCTCCGGTGACTTTGTTCACAGTTACAACAGACTCTATGACTAATTCTTTCCTCTTGCAACAAGTTGATATGTGAGATGTTTGTAAACCGTCTGGAGATGGGTTCAAATTGTTCTTTTCGGCAAATAGTCACCCAAAGATATACAGTATCCAAAGACCATCGAATGGAGTTTTCATTCCAAGCTTGCTCTGCATTGGACAGTTGTTATTGTATAAAGTTGTTACCCAGCTTTTCTTCTTCTTGTAGGATTTTGCCATTATGTTTTTGCATCACGTTGCAACAATAGCGCTTATAACTTTTTCATACGTTAACAACATGGTGCGAGTGGGAACATTGGTCCTGTGCCTTCACGATGCAGCTGACTTTCTGTTAGAGGTAAGGGAAGTGCTCATTACTTTTAATAATCGTTATTAACATTATAACTGGGCATTATCATGCCTGCAATGCCACTTTATAAAAAAAATCCATACTGATAATATTTTGTGAAATGGAAAAGAAAAGTCACAAAACATGCAGTAGTTATACTTCCAGTAGTTAGTTTTGCTTCATTCACAAAATTCTGGAGGAACTCAGCAGGTCTTTTGGAAAAGAGTAAACAGTTGACGTTTTGGGCTGAGACCCTTCTTCAGGACTGAGAGAGAAGGAATCAGAGGCCTGAATTAGAAGGTGGGAGGAGGGGAAAGAGGCTAGCTGGAAGGTGATAAGTGAAGCCAAGTGAGTGGGCAAGTCAAGGGCCAAAGAAGAACAAATCTGATAGGAGAGGCAAGTGGACAATAGAAGAAAGGGAAGTGGAGGGGACCCAGGGGGAAGTAATACGCAGGTGAGAAGAAATAAAAGGTCAGAGTGGGGAATAGAGATGAGGGGCGATTAATTTTTGTTCACCACGAGGAATTGATATTTATGCCGTCAGGTTGGAGGGTAACCAGACGGAATATAAGGTGTTGCTCCTCCACCTTGACGGTGGGTGGCCATGGATAGACACATCCGAAATGGAATGGAAATCGGAATTGCTTATTTTTTTTCTGTTTATGTAAGCCCTTTTTCATTATTACTGACTGCTTTCCAAACCCCCTATGCTATAAGTGAGCTTCCTCTCATTTGTTAGGGTTACTCAGTGAGCTTGTTTGGCATTTGCCTGAAACTGTTATCCAATATAAGAAATTGCCTAGATTAATGAATGAACTTTCTCAGGCTTACATCCAAGTATAGATATCAATTTTGACTGATTTTGCGATGACAAACTCTGCCATCTTTATCAGAGATGATACCTGGACATGTCTAGTTGGGTGGTATTTATACCCCGGTGTCTGTTCCCCCGATTAGCCAGTCCTTATCCAATCAAATTTACACTATTCCACTTTGTTTACGATCAAATTCCAGTTCTTACTTAAAGAGAGACCTTTGTCTTTGTTAAAATTATTTTCGTCAAGTCTTATTTCAATGGCTTCCTTCATCAGGTGGTCCCAAAAGCTATTGGCGTGGCACAGTAGTTTTGTGCTGTCAAAGTCAATCCTACGGCCATTGCAAATGCACTGTTCTTCAATCTCATTGAAACCTATGGAATGTTGATAGGCCTAGATAGAATGTATGTGAAGAGAATGGTTCATCGGATGGAAGAGTCTAGGATCAGAGGGCACTGCCTCTAAATTGAGAGATGTTCATTTAGAACAGAGATGTAGAGGAAGTTCTTTAGCCAGAGGTTGGTAAATTTAGGAAATTCATTGATACAGAGACCAAGCCACTGGGTGCATTTAAGGCGGAGGATGATGGGTTCTTGATTAGTCAGGCCATGAAAGGTCATGGGGAGAAGGCAGGAGAATGGGATAAAGAGGGAAATTGATCAGCCATGATGAAATGGTGGAGCTGACTTGACGAGCGGAATGGACTAATTCCGCTCCAGTGTTTTATCGTCTTACTTAACTTGATATTCTTCATGCATAATGCTAAAGAATGCATGGCACCCGTATTCTGATTATGACCATGTATTGATATAGACACAAGTGCACATTAAGCTTGAAAATGAGGAACAGTTGTATGTATAGGGGTCCTCCAACTATCACCCAAGTGAGAGCAACTGCTTCAGTTCAAGCCAGAGATTAGTCATGCAGCCTTCCAAATCTGTATTGTTAATTTCTGAGTAATGAATCTTGTATTTCCAATTCACATTGGTTCAAAACCAACATTAAATATATGAAGAAATAATGAAACTTCAAGAAAATTCAGATGTTCTCTAGTGATTTATGAATATATTTTAGAGTCTAGTTTTGGTAAATGTAATGAGTTTGATCTGATGTACTGATTTTTTTAATGAAGAAAAGTACTCTGAATCGGGATTCATTAAAATTGCTGAAAAGAGTCATGTTGGCAAAAGAGGTTAACACATTTTTTATCACAGCAAACAAAATTTTGTGGATAAGGCACAGTCAATGTTTTGGGTGATGAAGTGTCCTGATGAATTGTCTTGACCCAAAATGTCAACTACCCTTCACCCTCCAATGATACTGCCTGGTCCATTGAGTTCCTCCCGCATTTTAAGTGTTGCTCTAAATTTCCAGTGTCTGCAGTCTCTTTAGTGTTCCCAACATTTTTAAGTCTCTCCAACATTTTAAAATACATCCCAAAGTTATTCTTGGGTGTTACCTGAATGAATAAAAAAAGAACAGTTTTATAATATAAAGTGTCAACCAATATACAGTGGATTCCCATAATTGGGCTATTGGTTAGTTGGGACAGCCACTAATTTAGGACAACTCTTGAAGAACAAAAACTAATCAAGCAAATAGCTGGAATTCCCTTAGTTTATTTGGAACACTATGCCACTTAAGTGGGACAGGAGTCTGTTACCGATCTAGCATCAGTCACGTGCACTTGTGTGGTTGTTAGATATTACACCATGTTTAAATAGCATCAGCTGCATCATTTCTGTTCTGAAAGCAGTGATTTTTCTCACTGGTAGTTGACAAGAAACAAGCAGTAAGACAATATAGAATTGTCTTGCTCACTGTGGTTTCAAGTATTCAGGCTTGGAGATGGCAGAAACTGCTGGAAGTGAAAATGAAACTGTTTCATGACTTCAACAAGTTAGGCCGGCAGGTGGCGCAGTGGCATCAGCGCCAGACTCCAGAGCGAAGGCTCCCGAGTTCGAATCCAAGTCGGGCAACCCCCGAACACGCTTTCCATCTGTGCCGGGTTGAGCGTCGAGCTAGCCATTCGGCCTCGTAAAAAATACAAGAGTTGAGTCAGGAACGTTCATATCGTGACCCGCTTAATCCGAAAGGAGACAAATCCTGACACCACGCGCCAGACAAGAATGGCTGACTGTCTGGTGCGACACGCTAAAAAAAAACAAGTTAGGGACTACGAAGAATTTGAAGGTATTGACAGTCATCTTGAATGTTACAATGAAAATGAAGATTTGAAAGATGCAATATTGAAAGCATTGTATGAAGGCAGTCCAATACATGTGCTAGGTGTCTGTGTTGATTTCAGTCATTTACAGACAATCAAAAGAATACAACAGCAGACACTGCATAAATTCCTCCCGTCAATTACCATTACAAACTAATACACAGTTTTAAGTACTGTAGTAGCATTGATATTGTTGTAATTTGTTCTTCAATTCATTTAAATGCATAATTTGTTACTCAATTAAACACAGTTTGCCTTTTTTATACATTTTTAATTATTTCCATGAAATTTCGGCTAATTTAGGGCAGCTGCTTAGTTGGGCCAAAATGAACTGGTGCTGAAGTGACCCAATTAACCAGAACCTTCTGTATTCCACTGCCTACTCCACTATCAAAGTATTATCAAACTATCGTCACCAGCACTGATAGTATCATCAGTTATAATGGTGACTGAAATTAAAAGTGCAAAGTTTAGTGGAGGGCCTGCTTTGGGAAGAATAGAGCAGATTGACAGAGTCTGACTCTAGTTCATACTTATGCCTCATCCAACCAAATACTGTGTATAACTATTTCATGATATGAACATTACTCACCAGGTAAGAATAAGTCATAAAGTCACAGAGGCATAGAAAAGTCCAGCACAGAAACAGGCCTTTCAGCCCATTTAGTCCATACCAAACGATTTAAATTGCCTAGACTGACCAACCTGCACATGAACCCTAGTCTCCATACCCCTACCATCCATGTACGTATTCAAACTTCTCTTAAACTTTGATATCGAGCTTGCTTGCTCTGCCTGTGCTGGCAGCTCATTCTACACTCTCACCACCCTCTCAGTGAAAATGTTTCCCCTCACATTCCCCTTAAACTTTTCACCTTTTACCCTTAACACATGACCTCCAGTTGTGGTCTCACCCAACCTCAGTGCAAAAAGCTTGCTTGCATTTACCCTGTCTATACCCCACATAATTTTATATATCTCTGTCAAATCTCCTCTCAATCTTCTACATTCCAAGGAATAAAGTCCTAACCTATTCAATCTTTCTTTATAACTCAGGTCGTCCAGACCCAGCAACATCCTTGTAAATTTTCTCTGTACTCTTTCAGCCTTATGTTAATCAATCCTGTAACATTTAAAGAATTTCAGGTATCAAGATTAAGTTAAACTATTTTCTTTTCTTTATTCTCAAACAAGAATATAGTTGACTAAAGAAAAAGGAAGGCTCAGCTCAGCTTTTTTTCAGAGTTGGAATTCACAATTCCTGCAGCTTTCAGTAAAAAAAAATTAATAATACAAATGCTTCAGACCATTGTAAAACAGGTATACAAAATTGATAGACAGGACATGATTAATGGAGATTATTTTAATAGCTTATCTAGCAAGTCACAAACATGAGAAATTTTGGGCCAAGAATCTTTTTCAGGACTGAGAAAGGAGGAAGATAACAGAATAAAAAGGTGGGAGGAGGAGAGGAAGGAGGATAGCTAGAAGGTGATAGGAGAAGTGAAGTGGGTCGGAAAGGTCAAGGGCTGGAGAAGAAAGAATCTGATAGGAGAGGAGAGTGGACCATAGGAGGAAGGGAAACATGATGGACAGGAGAGGTAATAAGACGTAAGAAGACGTGAAAGGTCAGAGTAGGGAATAGAGGGTGAGGGGAGAGAACTTTGTTCACCAGAAGGTGAGATCAATATTCATGCCATCAGATTGGAGGGTACCCTGACAGATTATAAGGTGTTGCTCCTTCACCCTGAGGGTGGTCTCATCATAGCAAATAACCAGTTTAAGATAGACATATTTTGAGCTAATTCCCTCAGGTAAACTTCTACATTTTTCAAAGATCGGTGTAAATTATTTATTCTATGCAGCAAATAGAATTAGTCATTGATTAAGCAGTCTGTCATTTGTTGAATGTGCAATTTATTTGCACATTTATGTACAAGAAAGCTTCATAATTTATCTGCGTATTTCATCTACATTATTTCCATTTTCTGAAGCTATCTTCTTGCCGTGTTAGTAAATGTGTGTTTGTGAGCTGGATCCACAGATAGTAATTGAGTGAGAAATATACCCATCTCGAGGCATTAGATATGTTTAATGATCCTGGTACTGTCATACTAGGCACAGGCTAATAAACTCTTGTGTCACTTTTCATCTACTTGTTCTTAAGGAGAGAGCAAATTTAAGACAATGATATTAGTCAGATATTGAACATTCAAAGCCAGTCTTTTTTTTTAATTTGCAGGCAGCTAAGATGGCAAACTATGCCAAATGTCAAAGACTGTGTGACCTGCTGTTTGTAATGTTTAGCTTGGTCTTCATAAGTACGAGGCTTGGTCTTTTCCCAATATGGTGAGTAACAATAAACCTAATACCACAATATATTTAACAACAACGTTGTTGTTTGACTATTATAAACATGCCAAAATACAAAAACATCTTGGAAACTGCTCAAGTAATTAGACAACATCATTTCACAGATTCCTTGAAATAAGACTGGATCTCACGCTGCACTTCTTGCACTACTGAGTTGAGCCAAAGTTCTTCACAGCAAATGAAATCATTTTCAGATGTGGCCACTATTGCAAAGGATACAATAGGAATCAGCTGATGGTACATTTCTGCTAACAGCAATCCTGTTAATATTAGGCTAATAATTCTAGTATTTTATTATTTGTTGATTTATTTGTGGTAATATTACTTGATTTGTTGCGTGTACTGTGTTGTACACTTTGTTCCAGGGGACCATTGATTTGTATGGTGGTCATACTGACCTCACTGAGGTGATGTAATGTCAACTAAACAGTCAACCAAACTCCATTCAAAAATGACGGAACCAGTAGGATATAGCCTCCTAGCTCCTTGTTTTTATTGCATTCTCAGTGGTATGACATAGTAAAGAGGGAAGCTGAAAAACAACAAAATACAGTGCAAACACTGCATTGTTAACATTCACACAAAGGTAAGTCAGAACTTAGTTACATTTCCTGCAGGTAAATATTATGGCATTCCAACAAGTAAATACTACAGGGAAATGGCATGTGAGAACAATTAGCATCTAGGCCTAATACATTCAAAAATAACATTCAATTTCAGCATAATCTTATTGATCCCTTTAGATTAACTTCTAAACAATGTAACATCAACTTACAGGCAATGCTTCTTCTGGAAAACAAGACGGCTTTAGTCAGAAAATTCTTTAGCTCCAAACATAATCCTCTGGTTTTCTACCCTTCCCCCCCCCCCCCCATTGTGGTTTCCTATTTACTATGTCCTGACTACACAGGACATAGTATTTGTACGCAGGACATAGTAAATGACCTGAAGCAACTCAATTTCATAATAAAAGCCAAATGTGCTTAATCACATAGAAAAAAAACTAACATAAAACACTTGCTGAAGGGCAGCACAATGGTATGCAAATATAAGGTTGATTGACAATAGACCTGAACTTGATCTTGAACTCTTTAAAGATGACTGTTTGATTATTGGAACAATAGGAAACCATTTAGATCCTCAAGTCTTAATGAGTTCCTGGCTGATGTGCCACCTCATTGCACCTTTGCCCACACATGGGGGGCAGAAGGACCTGTTTCTGTAATCTCCATTGTTCGACAAACATTTACCCTTGTCATCAAAATTAAGGACAGCATGGTGTTATAGTAGTTAGTACAATGCTTTACAGAACCAGTAACCTGGGTTAAATTCCCACCGCTGTCTGTAAGCAGTTTGTATATTCTCCCCCCGTGACAGTTTGGGTTTCCTCCTCGTACTCCGGTTTCTTCCCACGTTCCAAAGCCGTACTGTTTGGTAGGTTAATTGGTCATTGTAAATTGTTCCGTGATTAAGCTAGGGTTAAATCAGGGGATTGCTGGGTGGCATAGCTCCTAGGGCCTGAAGGACCTATACCGTGCTGAATTTCAATAAATAAGTTAATTAATTAAACTTAGCAATTTCAAATTACAGTTGACTTCATGTCACTCGACGCTTCTGGAGGAGTGATAAGTATTCTTGGTATGCAGAAATGTTTCCTAACCTGATTCTTATAAAGCGCTACTCTATGCTTGGATGGTGCTCCTTCATCTCAGACTACCCAGCTTCAGAAATAATTCATTTTTATCTTCCAGTCAGCACTCCTTAAAAGATGCAACTGTTTTATAATGTCATCTTTTGGTTAAATTTCCAAGAGAAAATACAGAAATCAAATATCATTCAGTAACTTAATGCTGCATGAAATTCACAGCTAAAGTATTCTTTTCACCAAAGTTCCTTCTGACTGAGAAAATATTTTTGGCCATGGGGGAATTAAGATATGGAAGAAAACGTCAACCTCGAATGGATCGAGGACAGTGGAAGTAGACAAACCAATTGTCTTTGCTCTTGCCATGAGTTTGAAGGAATGGAAGCTGCCATTTTGTGAAGCTGCTGTTCATCCTCCATTTTGTGAACTGGAGTTGCTTGGCTTGATTGGTGTTTTAAGATAGACACAATGATGCTCCAGGTAATCTGCTGGACTAGAGATCATTTCCAAATACGAAGTTAGCTGTGAGGAGTTCTTTGGTTAGATATACATGTAGGTTTGTAAATGGTGTGGTCTGTGTCTGGCCAGAGTGATTGGAGCTGGTTACTGGTTTGGTAACTGATTTAAAATGAAGTACCATAAATTATCGGTTGTCACTTTCAGAAGAGGGCAATAAATGGTTGCTGGTTTGGACCAGAGCCAGTAAGAAGGGATTATAGGTCAGTCATAAAACGATAAGATATAGGAACAGAAGTAGGCCGTTTGGCCCATCAAGTCTGCTTCGCCATTCAATCATGGGCTGATCCAATTTTTGCAGTCATCTCCACTCCCTTGCCTTCACCCCATACCCTTTGATACCCTGGCTAATCAAGAACTATCTATCTCTGCCTTAAATACAGCCAATGACTTGGCCTCCACAACCGCTCATGGCAACAAATTCCAGACTTACCACCCTCTGACTAAAGTAATTTCTCCACATCTCAGTTCTAAAAGCCCATCCTTGAATCCTGAAGTCGTGCCCTCTAGTCTGGAATCCCCTACCATGGAAAATAACTTTGCTATATCTAATCTGTTCAGGCCTTTTAACATTCAGAAAAATTCTATGAGATCCCCCCTCATTCTCTTGAACCTCAGGGAATACAGCCCAAGAGCTGCCAGATGTTCCTCATACAGTAACCCTTTCATTCCTGGAATCATTCTTGTGAATCTTCTCTGAACCCTCTCCAATGTCAATATATGCTTTCTAAAATAAGGAGCCCAAAACTGCAGACAATATTCCAAGTCTGGTCTCATGAGTGCCTCAGAGAGCCTCAACATCACATCCCTGCTCTTATATTCTATACCTCAAGAAAGGAATGCCAACATTGCATTCACCTTCTTCACAACTGACTCAACCTGGAGGTTAAACTTTAGGGTATCTTGCACAAAGATTCCCTTTGTATCTCTGCATATTGAATTCTCTCCCCATTTAAATAATAGTCTGCCTGTTTATTTCTTCCACCAAAGTGCATGACCATACACTTTCCAACATTATATTTGCCCTGTATCCAATAACACAGAAATGTAACATTTGAACTGTTAAGGAATGAATATAAAAACAGAGGCTTTGAAAGTAGGGTAGTGATAACTTCAAAGATTCACCATCACAAGGAAGAACCCCCCCACCGCCAGGGGCTGGGAGAAGAAGAGTAGATCGTCTGGCCAGTGGGAGATCCCCTATTTCAGTGTTATAAATTGCAAAAGTGATCTGAGTGAGAACTGGTACAAAAGGGACAGTAGAATTTGAGTTTTAAGTTGTTAGCCTGGGGTCAACATAGTTACGTCGTTGTTTGAGCAGAGACAATAAAGTACAAGTTTCAATTAGTTAAGAGTTGCGTAGTGAGTTTCCTAACCAAGTTCCTTTGATGCATGGTCAACAGTACAGACTCCTCTTCCTTTTGAGGATCTCAAAGCTAGCCAAAGAAAAAGGGAAAGACATTCGTCAAACCTCAAAATATACTGCATACTAAGTTTTCACAGAATTTGTTGATGGATCCTGAAATAGGAGCATGACCCTTTTATAAACATATGAAATGAGCCAACATAGATTTTAAGCAACATGAACCAATAATATAGAGGCCTTACCACTGGTACAGACTTCACCCAGAACTTTCATTTTATATTCAACAGAATGGACAAAGCACAAACCAATTTCACTACCCATATGTCTAGATTAAAACAAACCAATTGAGAAGTCAAATTTAGGCAGAGATTGCTAATGATTAACAACTCTAATTCTTGTCTGTCATTAACTATCTTGCTTATAAGAGAAAGATAGAAAAAAATCTGTATGTGGCAGACATCTGTAACTTTGCACTCTTGCAATTTTTGAGAAATTTGTAGTTAACAAAAATAGCTTTCTATAAAATGGATTGTTGTGGATAATCGTTGGACAAACACCATAAAGAACAACTACTAGCTGTCAAAGAGCTTAAAGCAACAATTTACCATTTGGCTCTGCTGACATTTTGACATTTTCTAGAAGTGTTCAATTCACTTTCTGTCATCTAACTTTATTGCCAGCAATTTATTATAATCTGCATGTAACATTCTGCAGCGATTTCAGAAAAAAAAATGTATGAAGGTACAACTTCTTCTTTATACTTTGAGTACAGTTTCAACCCATTAGTTTTAATCTTAGTATGGTGAATACTTAGTAGAAAGTGGTGTCAAAGGTAGATAGGGTCATAAAGAAATCTTTTGACACATCATGTTTAAGTTTTGAGTAAGGGGATGAGATGTTATGTTGAAGTTGTATAAGACATTGGTGAGGCCTAATTTGGAGTATTGTGTGCAGTTTTGGTCACCTACTTATAGGAAAGATATAACTAAGGTTGAAATTTACTAGTATGTTGCTGAGTTTGGGGGATCAGAGTTATAAAGAAAGATAGAATAGGTTAGGACAGTATACCTTGGAAAGTAGAAAATTGGGAGGAGATTTGATAGAGGTATACAAAATTATGAGGGGTATAGATAGGGTAAATGCAAGCAGGCTTTTTCCACTGAGGATGAGTGGGACTATAACCAGAGGGTCATGGGTTAATAGTGAAAGGTGAAAAGTTTAAGGGGAAGGTGAGAGGAAACTTCTTCGCTCAGAAGATTGTGAGAGCGTGGAATGAGCTGTCAGCACAAGTGATGTAAGCTCGATTTCAACATTTAATAGAAGTTTGGATCGGTACATGGATGGCAGGTGTATGCAGGGCTATGGTCCTAGTGCAGGTTGATGGGAGTAGGCAGCTTAAACAGTTCAACACAGACTAGATGGGCTGAAGGGCCTGTTTCTGTGCTGTACTTTTCTCTGACTCTATAACTCCAATTGCATTTATACTAAGGATGAATCTTAGGGCCAATAGTCTATATTTCTATTAAAATCCAGCAACTTAAAACATGATAGCCACATTTTAAAATGGTATTTGAAGAATATGCTATTGCTTGTTTGTTTGTTATGTGCCATGTAGGTGATTCTGGTCTTTCCATGACCATGATCATTCTTGGCAATTTTTCCTGCAGAAGTGCTTTGCCATTACAAATGTCTTTACAAGACGGGTGACCTCAGCCATTTTCAATACTCTTCAGAGATTGTCTGCCTGGCGTCAGTGGTCACATAACCAGGACTTGTGATATGCACCAGCTGCTCATACGACCATCCACCAACTGCTCCCATGGCTTCACCTGACCCTTATCAGGTTGGGATAGGGGCTAAGGAGGTGCTACACCTTGTTCAAGGGTGACCTGCAGGCTAGTGGAGGGAAGGAGCACTTTACTCTTCCTTTGGTAGTGACCCCACCACCCATGTTATTGCTATTGAATGAATTGTGAAAAATGGCTTCATTTATCAGTATATATCATTATAATTATGTCTACAAAAATATTGGTACTTACTTATTTATTGAGGTACAGCGTGGAATAGGTCCTACTGGCCTTTCAAGCTGCACCGCCCAGCAATCCCCTGATTTAACCCTAGCCTTATCACAGGACAATTTACAATGACCAATTGACCTACCAACCAGTCGGTACATCTCTGGAATATGGAAGGAAACCAGAGCACTTGGAGGAAACCCACGCAGTCACGTGGTGAGCGTACAAACTCCTTAGGGGTAGCGACGGGAATTGAACCCAGCTTGCCCGTACTGTAGTGGCATTGCGCAAGCCACTACACTACTGTGCCATCCCAGTTAAGTGTTTTTCTGTGGTCGGTTTTCAAGGTGCTAATATTGCAAAATGAGAGGTGCGAGTCAATCCTCTGACAGTTGAGCAAGAAACCCCAACCGGTTTATTTCCCACCTATCATTAACATTTACCAATACCCGCGCTGACCGTGTAGAAGGAAAGGACGTCAGATCTGACAAACACTCCTTCCAGGAGAAAAGTCCTGCCAGACTGAAGGGCGGGTTGTTCAGTAACTGCAGTGAGTTCATTGTAAATCATGTCAGCATTTCTGAGTGGTAGCGTCAACATTTGCATTTCTACTGCAGGCACAACAGGCGGAAATGACCTCAGGGCTAGTAGATAGCAGCAGTTTATCAGGCATCAGAGACTGGATGGAAAAGTCCCGATATAAAGTTGTTGTGAGAAAGAGGAAATGGGGAGGAGGGGGAGGGCTGTTGAGAGGAATCGAATGGGGTGAGTTAGGGTTGATGAATTTATCAATAGTTCAGTGCATAAGTTTGTCTGATAAGCTACCTATCCAGCTGTTTCAGAATCAGGTTTGATATCGCCAGCATACGTCATGAAATCTTTGTTTTGGGGCAGCAGTACAATACAATACATTAAGATAGAGAAAAAAAACTGTGAATTACATTTAGTACAGTTAATTACATTTAAATAGTTACATTCAATAAGTGGTATAAAAAGAAGGAATAAGAAAATAGAGAGGTAGTGTTTATGGGTTCAATGTCCATTCAGAAATCTGATGGTATGAAAAAAAATGTTACCCAGCCCCCCTCCCCTTAACCCCTCCCCCCTAACATCCCTATTAAAAAAGTAAGAAAAGAAAAAAAAAGAAAAAAAAAATCTGATGGTAGAGGGGAAGAAGCTGTTCCTGAATCATTGAATGTGTGTCTTCAGTACCTTCCTCACTGATGGTAGCAATGAGAAGAGGGCATGTCCTGGGTGATGGGGGTCCTTAATGATGGACACTGCCTTTTTGAGGCATTGCTCTTTAAAGATGTCCTGGATAATACAGAGTCTAGTACCCATGATGGAGCTGACTAAGTTTACAACTCTCTGAAGCTTACTTTGATCCTATGCGGTGCCCACCCCATCCAGATTAGAATGCTTTCCATAGTACATCTCATGCTGTGAGCAAGTAGACCTACAGGATGGATGGCAATTCCTATCTTCCACTTCTGTAACTTTTCAAAAATCAATCCAATATCATTTATGGCTTTATTTTACTTTTCACAAGTAATGCTGCCACAGAAATATACAAACGTCAATTAGGGGCACCACAGTAGTGTAGTGATTAGCACAACACCATTATTGTTTCCGGGCATCGGAGTTTGGAGGCCATTCCGATGCCATCTTTAAGATGTTTGTACGTTCTTCCCTTGAGTACTTGTACTTCTTCCGGGTGCTCCGGTTTCCTCTTGCAGTCCAAAGATGTACCAGTTAGTAGATTAATTGCTCATTGTAAATTGTCCTGTGGTTAGACAAGGGTTAAATAGGTGGGGGCGACTCGTTGGGCTGGAAGGGCCCATTCCGCACGGTATATCTAAATAAAAAATAAATAAATTTAAATAGGTAACAACAAGTGGAATATATTCTTAGCATTGTTATTACCTCAGGTAAATTATATATTTTATTGGTAATGTGGAATGTGGACGTTGGTAACGTGCAAATCCAATTCACTGATTTATTGGCCACCGGCGGGTGTGGATGGCCTCGATCATAGTGAGGACCAGGCCTCAGACCATGAGGCCGACTGTTTGCAGCCAACCAGGAGGGAGGCATTGGAGTCAGTGCGCTCCACTGGAGCCAGTAGCAGTGTGGTGCGGCATCCAAGCTGGAGTCGATGCTGTCCTGCAGTGTTCACTCAACAGAAGAGAAGATGTATTGTGTTTGACTACAGACTGCTGCCACGTCCATGGACTTTCATCATACTATTCTTCCTGAGTGTCTGTATTTTACTGCTGTCTTACATGCGCCTTGTGCTATGTATGACTGTTGGGACTGTGGTTTGCATCTTGGCCCTGGGTGTTCATGTATGGTTGGATGACAATTAAACTTGAAGATGAACTTAAATCAACATGCAATCTACTGCAGGAACTCAATGAACCAACAGATAGTCCATTGACAGTTCCTGCCCCCTTGAGTGAGGGGAAGGAATTGTTTATGTTTCAAGATAAAGCCCTGCATCAGGACAGTATATTTTAATAATTCCTTTTCACCGAAACTGATAATGGAGAAGTAGTTATAATTAAATTCATTTTTAAAGTAAATTCAAATTAATAATTTTGAATCATGTTGTGATAGAGTTAAACAAATACAGCAGTTGTTTTTACTTCCTTGAATTGACTTTTCTTTCCAGGCACTGAAGTAATACCCTCATTCCTTCCAGTTGTAGTCACATCCAGACTTCCCAAAATCCACTGAAGAATTATCAATTACATCATGTATGTACATCTGTTCCCACTGAGTGTCCAAAACATACTTTGCAAAGTACTTTTTGGCATTCGTTTCCATGGTGAAGCAACTATCTGAAATTACGACTTGTCAATTATCAGCTGCAGAGTCAATAACATTCACACAGATTGGACTAAATAGATTATGATATCAGTTAATTGCTATAAATACCTGTTACATATTTCCTTCAAATGTTCCATCTGACAATGATTGACAACTAATTACTTCTGATTTGCTTCAGCATGAATGCAGAAATGTCACCAGTTTCTCTGTATGTTAATATAAGGTCTTATCTGCTCTCTCAATGGAGATGAATAGCACCATTATCTCAGGTGTCCTGTCAGTATTTCAATAAAAATCAATTATGTGCTTATTACTGCATAGAAGTTTTAGGGAGTAAGCCCTGTCCCACATCACAACAGTGAGGAGATTTCAAAAATACTTAATTGTCTCCAAAATACATTGGGAGGTCCTGAGGCCACGAAAGTTGCTGTATGAAAATCAACTCTGTGCAGGAACTCATAACAGAACAAGTTGGCAGGAAGTATATTAAATATTACGTAGCTTATTGCCAGTAAAGAGCATGCATCTCCAGTCATTGGCATACCAATGATATGACACAGCCACGTTGGAGGGAGTATTATGCAAAGAGAAAATGGAAGTATTAGCTGGTTCAGTAGCTGTAGGGAAGGATTTCTGCTCCTGCTTCACTTAGTTCAATAAAGATAAATTATAATACCTAATGGGCCACTCATCTCTGTTTCCTTGATATTCCTTAGATCGGGGGTTCCCAAACTTTTTTATGCCATGGACCCCTACTATTGAACCCCTGCCTTTTGTCTCGAGTCACAGGAGGTGGGTTAGATTTTTAATGAATAATTCTCCTTGGTGTTTGTTGTTGTTCCTTTCCATGCCTTGTGGTGCATCAGGTGGCAACCTTGCCGTTCCTTTAGAAGTTTATTCTGTTTTTTATGAAGCCGAGTTGCTAGCTCAACGCTCAGATGGAAACCGAACAATGATCCGCCAGATTCAAATCCAGGACCACTCGCCTCAAAGTCCAGTGTGGATACCACCACACTACCAGCTGACTCCTTGGCGTTCAGTGAGGAGAAACTTACGGTTGTTTAAGAGATAAGTGAAACAAGAGAAGATGTTCATGCTGGGACTTTGTGGGAGGCTAGGGAAGAAATTACAGAGCCTTTGCTTCAGCGTTAGCAGCAGTTGAACTCTGAAAGGTGACTAAATGGTACTCCATTGGTGAAAAAAGGTACCAAGGATAAGCCAAGGAAGTACAAGCCAGACAGACTGACATCAGTGCTGGGGAAATTACTTGAGGAAATTTTGAGGGACAGGATTTGCCAGTGTTAGGACATGTGGATTCTGATTGGTAGGAGTCAGCATGGTTTCTGTGTGGAATGTCGTGTTTGATGAACCTTTTAGAAGTTTATTGAAAAGGTAAACAAAAAACATTGATAAACATAAGGAAGTTGATGTTATTTATTTGTACTTAACAAAAACCTTTGCCAAAGTCCTACATGGCAGGCTGGTCTAGAAGGTTAAGTCCGTAAAAGTCAGAAAGATCTAGTTAAGTGGATTGAAAATTGGCTCAGAGCTAGGAAGCAGAGAATGGTGGTTGGAGTTTGTTTCTCATAGTAAAGGCCCATGAGTAGTGGTGTGCCACAGGACCCTTGTTATTTGTATTTATATAAACAGTCTTTGAGTACAGTCTTTTCCCCAAGGTAGGAGCATCCAAAACTACGGGGCATAGATTTGGGGTCAGACGGAAAGATTTAAAAAGGACCTAAGGGGCAACATTTTTCACATAGAAGGTCGTGAGTATATAGACTGATCTGCCAGTGGAGGTGGTTGGGGCAGGTACAAAAGTATCATTTAAGAGGCACTAGGGTAGATACATGGAAGGGCAGTACTTAAAAGGATATAGGCAGATGGTAGTGTAGGGGTCAGCACAAAACTTCACAGTTCTAGCAACCCGAGTTCAATTCCCACCACTGCCTGTAATGAGTTTGTACGTTCTTCCTGTGACCACGTGGGTTTCCTCTGGGTGCTGCAGTTTCCCCCTTGGTCATTGTAAATTCCCTCATGATTAGGCTAAGATTAAATTGGGAGATTATGGGGCAGCACGGCTCCAAGGGCCAGAAGAGCCCACTCCGTGCTGAATCTCAATAAAAATTTATGAAAAAGCAACTGAGACTAGGCAGGTGGACCCTATGATCAGCACTTACTGGACCGAAGTCCTGTAACCACGTTGCATTACTCCATGGTTTTAAAGATGTAGCGGCTCTGTGAATTCAATGCTGAAGTCTATGATAACGGCTTATATTTCCATGGTAAATTTAACTCAAGAAAATGTTCCAAGATAATGCCTACAGCAGATGAAAATGAAAACAAAGGAGAAGAAACTTAATGAAAAGGACTGAGTTAAAGTAGAATCTTAAAAATAAAGCGGTGGCATTAGGCATGTGGTCGAGTAGGTAAGGGATTCCAAACATGAAGCCTCAGTATATTCAGGTGTAACAAGAATGAAAAGCAACGGGCATTGGACAGGAAGCCTGAATAAAATTCATGAAGTTATATTGGTAAATTTGTAAATTCATTTATTAGTGTCACATGTACTAAAGTACAGTCAAAAACATGTCTTGCGTACCATTCAGACAGATCAATTAATTACAACAGTGCACTGAGGTAGTCCTGTGTAAAACAGTAACAGTGCAGAATGAAGAGCTACAGCTACAGAGAAAGTGCACTGCAGGTAGACAGTGTGATGCAAGGCCAAAACGAGGTGGACTGTGAGGTCCATCTCACTCTGGAACCACTAACAGCAAGGTAGAAGTTGTCCTTGAGCCTGGTGTTACATGGTGATCTTCAGAAGGATTTGAAAGATAGTAACATAGAAAGATAAGCAACAGGAGCAAGATTTGATCTTCTGGACATCATCTGATTTTACCGCAACACCATTATCCCATGTTCTTTCAGTTGGATATCTATCAATCTGGGTTTTGAATGAACACAATCAATGAATCCCTATGGCACAAGTAGATAACTTGAAAGCTTCATCAACCTCAGAATGAAGGTCTTTCTCCTCATCTCTGCTCTAATTGTTACTCTGAAAGAGCAAACCTTACGCTGGACTCCTCAGCCATCATGCATGTATCAATCTTGCATATCCTTTAATAACTTAGTGTTTCTATGGGATCTCCTCTCAAACTCCAAAGAATGAAGTCCCAGTTTGCTCCATTTCTCCTCATGCTGCTAGTCTGCTGTTACTGGAACCAGTTGAGTGATTCTTTGCTGCACTGTTTCCATGGCAACTACATTCTTACCTGTGTGCAATATTCCAGGTGTGGGCTCACCAAAGACTGAAGCAATTTCAATAAAACTTCCTATCCTTGTATTCAAATCCTCTCATAATTTGGCATTGCATTTGCCTTGCTGCACCTGTTCATTGATTTTTGGTGACTTGTGCACCTCGGTCCCCTTAAATTTGAACTGCACCCAAAGTCGCACCATTCAAAAAAATTGAATGTTATACTGTATGTTATGAACACCAAGGTAGTTTGAGGAGATTTGATATGTCACCAAAGAGACTTTCAAATTTCTACAGATATACCATGGAGAGCGTTCTAACTGGCTGCATCATCGTCTGGTATGTGAGGGGTGGTGCTACTGGACTGGCTCGAAAGAAGTTGCAGAAAGTCAGCTTCATCATGAGCACTAACCTTCCGAGCATCCAGAACATCTTCTTCAAGGAGTGATGCCTTAAAAAGGAGGTGTCTATTATTAAGGACCCTTATCACTCAGGACATACCTTCTTCTCATTTCTACAATCAGGGAGGAGGTATGGCAGCCTAAAGACACACACTCAACAATTTAGGAACAGCTTCTTCCACTCTGCCATCCGATTTCTGAATGGACAACAAACCGATGAAAACTACTTCACTACTTTCTTGCACTATTTATTTAATTTAACTATTTTACATATACAGTATATAAAATATCATTCACAAATATATTTACTGTAATTCACAGATTTCATTATTAAGTATTGCAATATCCTACTGTCTCAAAAACAATGAATTTAATGATATATGCTGGCAGTATTGAACTTTATTCTGATTCTGATTTTGATTTACATTTTATTACATTGTGTTTCAATAGATTGTTTATATCTTCTTGAAGCCTCTATACATCCCTTACACAACACCTCACGCAGTTTAGTATCACTAATGAATTTGGTCTTTAACTTAATTTAGTCTGAATCAATTTGGTCCAGGCAGTTTCCTACAATATCTGAAACAATCTGTTTATTCCCACTCTTCGTTATCCATCTGATAATCAATTCTCCGTCCATGTCAGCATATTCAAAGTTCGAAAATCAAAGTAAATATATTTTCAAAGTACATATACAACCCTTGAGATTTATTGTCTTGCAGGCATACTCGATAAGTCTATAGAATGAAAACCACAATAGAATGAATGAAAGACTGCCCAACTTGGGCACTGACCCAGAGTGCAGAAGCCAACAAACTGAGCAAATACAAAAAGAAAGAAACAATATTAATAAATAAGCAATAAATATCGAGAACATGAGATGATTCCGTACGTTCTGAACATGCTGCTGAAGCTCTGTACAAGGTTTTAAGGAATTACTTTGGCAAATCCACATCTTCTGGCTCTCTACCTATTTCCAAATCACATCCTCAAAAACATTAAGTAGATTAGTTGAAGCTGATTTTCTGTTCATAAATCATTATTGATTCTGCTCAATACTATTATTCTCTCAAAGTTTTTTTAATTGCACCCAACTTTATAGATACCCCATTTTATCTCCCACTGATTTTCAGCCAACGGGTCAGTAGCTCTCTATTTCCATAACTGGTTGGTTCACATTTGCTACCCTGCAATCCTCAGGAACAATTCCAGAATCTGTACAGCCTTGAATGTTGATAATCAGAAAATTCACTCCCTCTACCGCATCTTCTTTCAGAACTCCAGAATACTCCAAACTGAAAGCCACCTTCTTCCTATGGGATGTTGTGCAGCTGGATAATGCTACGCTCCGGCTTGCCAATGGCTTTTGAGTGTTATGGGCTATCAAAGTCACTTGTTGCATGTAAATACGGGAAAAAAGTAAATGTAATTAAGCTGTACTGGATGCATTGTAAATATCTGCTTTGCACAGACTGGAGTAGCCTCACAATCTCATTGTCTTGAGTAATGACAATAAAGTTCTATTCTATTCCATGAATCATTTGGATCCTTGGAATTTATCGGATTTCAGGATCACTCTTTGTCTTTGTTCTAGCAGCAATACACCATAAGCATAATAAACATCATAAACATGCAACACGAAATACAAAGCAGATAGAGAAAGATACATGGCTTCTATATTTGTTTTATACCATAAGATATTGTAGCAGAACTAAGCCATATGGTCCATCAAGTCTGATTGGCCATTTCATCGTGGCTGATCCATTTCCCTCTCAGCCCCAATCTGCTGCCTTGTCCCCATATCCCTTCATGCCCTGACTAATCAAGAATCTATCAACCTCTGCCTTAAAAATACATATTTAGCCTCCACAGCTTTCTGTGGCAACAAATTTCACAAATTCACTACTCTGTGACTAAAGAAATTCCTCCTCATCTCCATTCTAAAAGGTTGCCCCTCTATTCTGAGGCTCTGTCCTCTGGTCTTAGACTTTCCTATTATAGGAAACATCCTCTTTCACTCTATCAAAGCCTTTCAACGTTCAATAGGTTTCAATTAGGTCACCACCTCATTCTCCTGAATTCCAGTGAATACAGGCTCAGAGATATCAAATGGTCTCCATGTGACAAGCCAGTTGATCTTGTTCCACCTGACAGGTGCAAATGGATGCATTTTGGGAGGACTAATAAAGATAGGACATATATAATGAGCGGCAGGACCTTGAGGAGAAATGAAAAATAGAGGAACCCAAGTGTGCGTCCAAAATATAATCTTACTGAAGCTGGGGTGATGGGGTGTAGATACGTCTCTACCAAAGGAGGTATAAAGTGCTCGGCAGGGTGTAGCACCCGTTGATGAGGGTCACGTGAGGCCATGGGAACAGTTGGTGGATGGTTGTATGAGCAGCTGGTGCATATCAGAAGTCCTGGTTATGCCACCACTGATGCCAGGCAATTTCCGAAGGGTATTGTGAATGGCTGGGGTCACCTGTTTTGTAAATCACTACGCAGAAGAAGGCAACAGCAAACCACTTCTGTAAAAAAAAAAGTTTGCCAAGAACAATTATGGTCATGAAAGGACGATGATCGCCCACATCTTACAACATGACACATAATGAACGAAGGGGGCAGAGGTAGCTACAACAGCGTTTAAGTATCTAGACATGCACTTGAATCACCAGCTCATTAAAAGCCACAGACCAAGTACTGACGAACGGATTAATATAGATAGACATTTCATAGTCAACATGGACATGGTGAGGGTGAAGTGTGGATCTATCACTTTGGCTTTATATGAAATATACAGTTGAAAGCCCAGACTGAGGTTAAGACAGATGGTAATGTTACAAGCAGTGGCATAAAGCAGTTGCTGAAAACAAAAAGAATCTGTAAAGAGGGTAAACACACGAGTTGCAGGAAGTATGGCATTATTCTCCTGAGTGTTTACTAGAGTACAGCTTGATTAATCTGACCACAGTTTGTGACAACACAGAAAACTGGAGGCCAGCCAAGGAGAGACAGTGAAGAATGTTATCATTACACATTTGGAACCTGGCTCCATGTCTTTGAATTCTGTATTCAAAAGACAGTATCTGAATAAAGCAGAGGTGCAGAATAGATCCTATGAAGCTGAGAAAATAGGGCTGTGGCAGATTCAGGTCAATCATAGAAGTTGTGATACATGTGATCCTATTTGGTAATGTTTCAGAACAACTGATCTGGTCATTGACAAATGTGTGTAGTTACCATTGGTTATGTTTCAGAAATAAAAGGACGTATGCATCAGATATAATTACGTTTAAAAATCTCAAATAAATTAACTGTAGTTTGTCTTGCTGCATTCATTTGCATTTTGAACTAATTCTAAATAGATTGTTTCCTCTGAAGCCACAATTGAGAAACATTGGGATAATGAATTTCATTGCAAAGTTGTTAAATGCATTCTGTAACTTACTTTTACTGACTGTAAGGCTTGGGGATCTCAGTAAGTGAAGAAAATGGATTGGCAAAGTAAAACATAGAAATAATTTATATTTTGTAAACAAAGGCCATTCCATAAGGAATATAAAATATAGGAGCAGAATTCAGCCATTTGGTCCATCAAGTCTGCCCCATCAATTCATCATGGCTGATCCATTTTCCCTCTCAGTCCCAGTCTCCTGCCTTCTTCCCATATCCCTTTATGCCCTGACTAATCAAGAACCTATCAACCTCTACTTTGAATATACAGAAAATCTTGGCTTCCACAGCCACCTGTGGCAGTGAATTCCAGTGATTCATCACTCTCCGTCTCAAGAAATTCCTCCTCATATGGTCTCTGATCTTAAACTCTCTCACCATAGGAAACATCCTCCCCACATCCCCTCTATCAAGGCCTTTCACTATTTGATAGGTTTCAATTAGGTCACCCCTCATTCTTCTGAATTCCGGTGAGTACAGCCCCAGAGCCATCAAACGCTCCTCATATGACAAGCCTTTCAATCCCAGAATCATTTTCATAAACCTCCTTCAAACTCCCTCCAGTGTCAACGCATCCTTTCTAAGATAAGCGGCCCAAAATTGCTCACAGTACTCCCAGTGATGCCTCACCAGTGCTTTATACTTGCATGTATTGATTCTTTCAGATACAGGAGATAAAACAAGTTATTATTAAAAGAGATATGTTTTATTTGTGTATTTCTTGTGGGTACTGTGAAGCATATCAATAGAAAATTCTTTAAAGCTTTGATACATTTGATATTTTTCTAAAATTAATATTTGATTAGTTTTAACCTGCATTCCAGGTTATAAAAATTGCAATCTCTGATGATAATGTGTATTTTGTTTCAGGGTATTAAATACCACCTTGTTTGAAAGTTGGGAGATTGTTGGTCCGTATCCATCATGGTGGGTCTTCAACTTGCTTCTTCTCTTGCTTCAGCTTCTGCATAGCTTCTGGTCATATCTCATCATCAGGATCACTTGTAGAGCTATTGCCAAAGGAAAGGTATGTCCTCCTTAATGTTGGGGAAATGACAATGTATTTCTCCAGTACATATTCTGATATAGTTTCACAAATTTATTAACATATTGTACAGTTCTGTACAAAGTCTTGGGCACTTACGTATAGCTAGGCTGCTGAAGACTTTTGCACAATACTGTATATTGGTTAAAATAGGAAGGTGGTTGGGAAACAAAAATAAGAGTGTGAATAAACTCTTCTCAGACTTCCATCCAAATACAGGTATTTATTTTCAGCAACATTTCAATGACAAACTCTGCCATCTTCATCACTGATGATGCCTGGTCATGTCCATTCTGGTGGTATTTATACCCCGTCGTCTATTCCCCCTGATTGGCCAGTCCTCATCCAATCAGGTTTCCACTGTCGCACCTTGTTTACAATTGAATTCCAGTTCTTACATCGAGTGAGACCTTTGTCTTTGTTAAAATTAATTTCCTTTATTTCAATAGCTTCCTTCATCAGGTGGACCCTAAAGCCATTGGCGCAGCACCGTAGTTTTGTGCTGTCGAAGTCAGTCCTATGGCCATTGCGAATGCAATGTTCAGCTACCACCAATTTCTCTGAGTAAGCCAAATATATATACCTCCTGTGCTCCTTGACATGGGGTTCCAACGTGCTTCCCAGCGCATATCGGCCGGATGGGACACAGTGACATAATATAGAGCACTGTGCAAAATTATGTATATATATATATAGTTGCTCATTTCCTCATCTTGTAGTGCATCAGGCAGCAATCTTGCTGTTTCTTTAGCTTTTTTATCTGTTTTTTATGAGGCCAAGTTGCTAGCTCAATGCTTAACCCCGCATGGATAGAAAGTGTGTAAGGAGCTGGCTAGATTCGAACCTGGAACCAGAACCACTCTTCTTGAAGACCAGTGTGGATGCCACTACACCACCTTACTGTATCATAATCATCATCACACCTTATGACATGGGTGATCATAGACTCATGACCGTGATTGTTCTTGGCAAATTTGTCTACAGAAGTGGTTTGCCATTGTCTTCTTCTGGTCAGTGTCTTTACAGGACAGGTGATCCCAGCCCTATTCAATACACTTCAAAGATTGTCTGCTTGGCACCAATGGTTGCATAACCAGGACTTGTGATATGCACTGGCAGCTCATATGATCATTAACCACCTGCTCCCATGGTTTCATGTGACCCTGATCAGGGGGGCCAAGCAGGTGCTACACCTTGCCCAAGGGTAACCTGCAGGCTAGCGGAGGGAAACAGATATTGGTAGAAACACATCTCCACCCCACCACCCAACAGTACTGTATTTTGCAACAAAAATATAAACTACTTGACCTCTCTACAATTAAACATTTTAAGCATCTGATACAGCTGGGGTATTGTCACTGTTATATAGATTCAAAGTAACATTGTAAAACAGGATCACAGGATGTTACATAAGACCATAATATATTGGAGCAGAATTAGGCCATTCAGCCCATTGAGTCTGCTGCACCATTTCATCATGACCGATCCATTTTCCTTCTCAGCCCCAATCTCTCTGCCTTTTCCCCGTATCCCTTCATGCCCGGACTAATCAAGAATCAATCAAGCTCTGCCTTAAATATACCCAGTGACTTGGCCTCCACAGCCACCTGTGGCAATGAATTCCACAGCTTCACCACTCACTGGCTAAATCAATCCTCTCCACATCCACTCTATAGAGGCCTTTCAACGTTCGATAGCTTTCAGTCCTATGGAAAAAGTAGTGATAGGTAAAGTACATCCGTGTCCCTTTTGTTTACACTCACTTGTACTTTCAACAGTGAGATACGGCAGTAAACTAGGTTGGGCTTGATTGTTTTTTTTGGGGGGTTGCTGGGGTGGCAAAGTTCGAAGAGCTGGAAGGGCTCACTCTACGCTCTATCACCAAATAAATAAACATCCCCTCTGAAATCTGTTTTGACTATTCATTATTAAACATTGGTTTCAAGATATTTTTCTATTCTCTTTAGCAGCAATTGACTTATCTTCTCTGCATTAAGTTGACTATCACTCCGTGACAGTTCCCCATCCTATATATAGATATTGTATTATTTATCTGTCAGCCTTTAGTATTATACCTTCTTCTGATGAATTATTAAACATGAGGCAATGCATTTGCTCTCTCATCATTAGATTATTTTAAAATGCATGGATGCAATCTATCCAGAGAAATTCTCCGAGGGTTTGATTAGCTTATTTAATATATGTCCCCTTTCTATGTTAATTTCTTCTGTCTCATTAGTAATCATATCATTCAACATTTTGTCTAATCCTTCCAGCTCCGTGGTAATTGCCAAAACAAGATTTTATTGATTGATTGAGATACAGTGCTGAGTAGACCCCCCTGGCTCTTTGACCACATCACCCAGCAATCCCCAATTTAACCCTAGCCTAACCAGAGGACAAATTTACAATGACCAATTAACCTACTAACTAGTACATATTTGTACCATGAGAGGAAACTGGAGCACCCGGAAGAAACCCATGCAGTCATAGGAAGAATGTAAAAATTCCTTACAAACAGTGGCAAGAATTAAACCCGGGTCGCCTGTACTGTAAACCATTGTGCTAAACACTAAGATACCGTGCTGCCCATTTTTAAGAGTTACGTAGTTTATATTATAAGGAAGGTCACTTAACCCTTGTATATGTTGAGTCTTCAGGCATCCAGAGTAGTTGGAGTACTCCAGTTAGGGCAGGAGTTCCCAAGCTTTTTTACGCCATGGACCCCTACCAGTAACCGAAAAGTTCGTGAGCCCAGGATGGGAACCCCTGAGTTAAGAGTGACAACTGATGTTGCAGCGTTCACAGAGCTTGGTAATTAGTTTGCAGGCATTTCATCTCCAGTCAAGGTGACATCCTCAGTGTGCAGATCTTGGTGTTTCTCTCTGGGAGTGCTTGCGTTTATGGAGGCCCCGCTTCGTTTGCCTCCGTCCAGATTGGCTGCCCCTTCAGTTGAGCATTAAATTCTATTGGCTTACGTTTCTTTGGCTCTTAGGGGTTCATAGATACTGTCTATTTCAATACGTTTGTTTACTAGAAGAGAACCACACTTCTAACAATTCTCTTGCCTGCTTTGTGTTTTCCTGTCACCACTGGTTTGTGAGGAAAGTCACGCAGACCTTATTCAACTCGCCATCTTGCCCTACATCAAGAATATCTCTGAAATGACAGCTTGACTGCTCACAATCACACAAAAACCAACGGCAACTTTAACAAAGCTTGTCTCAAGAACCAAGGTATCAGTAAAGACCACTGACCAAAGCAGTGTGGTGTACAGGGTCACCTGTGGAGACCGCAACAAGAACTAAATTGGCCAGTCAGGATGCCAACTCTCAACTCATTTACGGGAACACAGACTGGCGGTACGGAGACATGATCCACTGTTGCCGATCTCAGTACATGAAGACCGGGAAGAACACCACTTTAACTGGGACACCACATAGGTTCTGACGCAGGCAAACCTGAAGTAGGCACAGGAATTTTTAGAAGGATGGTTCTCCTCTGATAACTCTGTAAATAAACATGTCGGAATAGATGCCATCTATGAACCCCTTTAGCCAGAGAGTGGTGAATCTGTGGAATTCTTGGCCACAGGCAGCTGTGGAAGCCATGTCTTTATATATATTAAAGGAAGAGGTTGATAGATTTTTGATTGGTCAGGGCATGAACGGATATTCAGGGCTGAAGTTTCCAAGATGGCGGCTCGACGCAGCTTGCAATGGCCACTCCAGAGCTGATTATCTGTTATTTGTGAAGTGGGGTGCCATTGTGCAATCATAATCGGATGAAAAACGGACGTGGGAGCATGGAGGAACATCTGAAAATCTCCAGGAAGATCTTCTTCATTGCTGCTGCTGCTGTGAGGTCCGGGTCTCTGCTGGGAAGAACAGGCCCCCAGTCCTCTGGGTCACGTTGCCGATGGCCGTTGGCAGGACCGTCTTAATACGCTCGGCAGGGAATGGTGCTCGGAGAAGCTGTGCCGGAGGGGATGGTTGTCGGCTCGGAGGTTTGACGGACTCAGAGTCCGCTGCGCTCAGGTCGCTTTCACTGTGTGCTGAGTCTGCGAGGCTGAGTCGAGCGGCGATTTCATTGTGTGCTGCGTCTGCGAGGCTGAGTCGGGCGGCGCCGTGGAAGTCCATAGCGGGGGTATTCCCTTCTGCCGCCGGCGTGGGATGACGAGTCAATCAGGGACCCTGAGGACTTGTGGAAACTGTGTGGTGGTTTCTTTTGGACTTATAGTCTTTTAACATCTTTGGACTATTTTTACTGTGCCCATGGTCTGTTTTTTTTATCAATTATGCTATTGTTTGCACTGTTGTAACTATATGTTGTAACTATGTGGTTTTGTGCAGGTCTTGTAGCTTTAGTTTTTGATCTTGTTTGTCTGGTGGGATTGGAGCTCCTTTCCGGGGAACGCGCTAAGATGGTAGTGCAATATTAATACGCAGTAGCCTCTCCGGACTCTGGATTGGGGATTACTAAACGTTATGTGGATTTTCTGGTGTAGTCTGTTTTGTCATGTGTTTTTGTGATATAATTCTGGAGGAACATTGTCTCATTTTTTAACTGCATCGCATTTGTGGTTTTTAAATGACAATAAAATGAAACTGAATCTGAATATGAGGAGATAGCAGGATATTGGGACTGAGAGGAAAATTGGATCAGCCATGATGTAATGGTGATGCAGACTCGATGGGCCAAATGACCTAATTCTGCTCCTTTATCTTATAGTTTTATGGTATTATTCAAAAATGATGCCACCTTTATAATTTGTTCTTTCCAGTTATTTGAAAATCAAATTATGATTGTGTAGCAGAACAAATTCTGATTCATACCACATTGCCACGTAGGTATGGGAGCCCTGACAAACAAGAACATTTCAAATGAATTTCACATCTGAAGCCACTTGCCTTGCCTAGTGTCGCTGCCACCAAACCCTGACTGAAGCATCCACATAGTCCCTGGTTGTGGTCTTCCACCAATTGCTCCCCTATCCAGCAGTTGGCCGATCTGCAGTTAGCCAGCTGCCAAGCTGGAAAACGTACAACACAGAACAGACCGGTGCAGCATTGGACAGGCTATTCAGCCCACATGATTTGCTAATATTGATGCCAATTTATGCTAAATGTCCTCCTCCTGTGTATCATCCATATTCCTCCATTCCTTTCATAGTCATGTGTCTATCGAAAAGTCCCTTAAACTCCACCAAGCTGTCTGCTTCCACTGCTATACCTGGTTACCAATATTTCTATATCACTACTGTCACTTGTTGAAGAAGATAGCACCAGCAAACAACACGATCAAAGGCGACGTCCTTCAGACAGTTCACGGAATCTTCTTTTACTTCTTCTTCTTTCAAATATGATTCTGCTACTAAGCTGCGTGCAATTGGAACCTGTGATTTACAGTTTGATGATGTGTTTGAGCATCTCATGCTTTGCTTTCTCTGAGGGAGTTCGGTGAGGTTTGGAGCGGAGTGTGCAACCTGGAGGCCTGGAGACAGGGTGCGAACGTACGATTGACTCTATTTCTCACAGATGCCACCGACTAAAGCGCGTTCAAGATTGAAATCATCAGGGACGAGAGCGAGCCACAAGCAGGTGTTCAGCACCATCTACCTGAGTGTGACCTCTCTCTCTCACTCTATACTGCTGGAGTCTTGGGTCCTGGGCAAGGTTAAACCCATGCAGTCTGTGGATTGAACTCTGCAGCTCATGTCACGATGTGTTTCTGGTTTCTGGTTGCCCCTCTTCTTTATTTTGTGCGACTTTGATCAGTACAGACTGGCTCTGCGGCCTGCAGTCAATGAACGACACAGTGCTAAACTGAACTGAACTGAACGTACCTAGACTGCTTCAATGACTCTGTGGTTTGGTGTTTTATATTCTTTGTTTTTTTTCTTCCTCTTTTGCCGTTCACACGATTTGTTCTTTTTTTGCGCGTTGGGTCTTTTTTTTAATGGGTTCCATGCTGTTTCTTGTTTCATGGCTGTTTCTGGTAAGACGAATCTCAGGGTTGTGTGCTATATACAAACTTTGATATAAATGTACTTTGAATCATTCAATCTTTTAATCTATTCCAGGCACTTACCACTCCCTAAATAAAATATTTGTTACTCATGTTACCATAGAACCATAGAACATTACAGCACAGAAACAGGCCTTATGGCACTTCGTGGCTGTGCCAAACCCTTTTTCTGTCTAGTCCCACTGACCTGCACCTAGACCATATCCCTCCATCAAGGATAGCGTTTATCTTTGAAGGGAAAGAAATGCTATAAAAAGAACTAAACTAAAAATGTTCTTGCTCATTTTTCTAAATATTAGGCTCTCCCAATATTGTAATTTTTTAGTGCTTGGCACTGTTCCCTCGAAGTGGGTACATGTCTGTGGAGTAACTGAAATGCTCCCATACACATAACCTTTGCTGCTGTACAGTTAGAACTGGACGCAGCTAGAAAACTTTCACGAAACGTGAAAAATTTACTTTGTTGTACTGTTTTTCATTACACCCTTCAGTTAATAAATAAAATCAAAAGTATGTGAATTTTACGTTTCATGCTAACCATTCATTATGTGCCATGCCGCATGAAACAGGCGATCGTGGTCTTCCTATGATTCGATGATTTGTTCAATGTATTTGGTGTGTTTTACAAAGGCGTGCACTGGCATGCATATCATGAATACAATATTTGATAATTACAGTGTAATTTCATCATTTCTTTCATAATGATCATATTTTTGGTTCATGTTTTATTTAACCAAAGTTTCACAATCCAGATTTGAGATCTGATCAGGTTCATTCATTCGTTCGTTATGTGCCCTGTTGTATGACGTGGGCAATCATGGTTTTTCCATAACCGTGATTGTTCTTGGCAAATTTTTCTACAGAAGTGTTCTGCCATTGCCTTCTTCTGGGCAGTGTCTTTACATGACGGGTGACCCCAGGCATTAGCAATACTCTTCAGAGATTGTCTGCCTGATCAGGGAGGTTGAGGTGCTACACCTTACCCAAGGGTGATGTGCAGGTTAGCAGAGGGATGGAATGCTTTACACCTCCTTTGATAGAGACGTAACTCCACCCCGCCATCATAGTATGCATATTACAAAACAAAAATTATAGTTTTTCACACAGAGAGTGGTGGGTGCGTGGAATGCACTGCCAGCAGCGGTGGTGGAATCAGCTACAATAGGGTCTTTTAAGAGCCTCCTAGATAGGTAGATGGAGCTTAGAAAAATAAAGGGCTATGCGCTAGGAAAATGCTAGGCAGTCTCTAGAGTAGATTACATGGTTGGCACAACTTTGTGGGCCGAAGGGCCTGTAATGTGCTGTAAATGTATATGTTCTATGTTCTATGCAAGTGCTAGGGAAACACACACAAAATGCTAAAGGAAGTCAGCAGGTCAGGCAACATCTATGGAAAAGAGTGAACAGTCGATGTTTTGTTCCAAGACCCTTCGTCGGGACTGTGGATGTTGCTTTGGATTTCCAGCATCTGCAGACTTTCTCATGTTTATGATTTGCCGTTTTCAGGCCGTGGAAAAATTTCCTGCTCAGACCGATGGTTTGTCCATGCAGCTGTTAAAAAAATTAGAGGGAACACTGATGTTTCCTATCGCTTATGTTTAAATATGATCGGTGTCCCACAGCACAGCTGCAACAAACGCTTAATGAGAAAACCCAGCTGTTCGTTGCACTTCATGGCAATGCTAGAGAGATCAAATGTCAGAAGGAGATCAAGGCAGGGAATAAATAAACAAAATAGTGATTTACCCAAACTATAATTGTAGTTTAAGTGACACTAATTGTAACGTGTACTGTAGCTCCTTCAAATTTCCAAAACTGTTGGCATTGCTAAACAAAATTATGTTGTAGTTAACAACTTATATTCGGTTTTGTTCCTCATATGCAGGCTAAAATTAGAGGGAAATTGATATCCAAAGAATCCTTTTCTGACTAACTACAGCTTAACAACAAAGAGAAGAAAAAACTTGCATTTTTATAGAGTCTTTAACATGACAAGCTGGTCCAAAGCACACTACGGTAATGTAAGCAGAAAAACACAACAAAATCTGCAGATGCTGGAAATCCAAAGCAACACACACAACATGCTGGAGGAATTCAGCAGGCCAGGCACTATCTATGGAAAAGAGTAAACAGTTGACAATTCCAGCCAAAACTCTTAGGTCTCAGCCCAAAACGTCAACTGTTTACTCTTTTCCGTAAATGTTGCCTGGCATGTTGAGTTCCTCAAGCATTTTATGTGTCTTGCTTACAAACCAAAGTTTGGGCTTGGTTCTTCAAAGAGGAGAGGAAAGGGTAGTTTAACGAATCGTTCATTTGTCATGTGCCGTCTGACATGGGTGATCGTGGTCTCTCCATGACCATGATTGATCCTGGCAAATTTTTCTACAGAGGTGGTTTGCCATTGCCTTCTTCTGGGCCGTGTCTTCACAAGATGGGTGTCCCCAGCCATTATCAATACTCTTCAGAGATTGTCTGCCTGGCATCAGTGGACACATCACCAGCACTTGTGATATGCACCAGCTGCTCATACGACCATCCACCACCTGCTCCCATGGCTTCAGGTGACCCTGATCGGGAGGGGGGACTAAGAAGGTGCTACACCTTGCCAAAGGGTGACCTGCAGGCTAGTGGAGGGAAGGAGCACCTTACACCTTTGGTAGAAACGTATCTCCACCCTGCTACCCTATTTAAAGAGTATGTAGCCTAAATGCCAGAAGGTAAAACTGCTAATGAATAATATAAAAAGGAATGGGATGCAGATAAGACAAAAGTGGGTATAAAATTTTACATACTGACGTGTTTAGACACGATTAACTGAATAGCAATAAAATCTCTGGAAGTTGTATACTGATCCTGTTCCTGTCCAAAGAGTGCCAGAACTGTAGTCAGAATTGCTATTGTGGTTCATTAACAATAAATATATTTAAACAGCAGGATGTCCACTTAGTATACTTTTTTCTCATTCTGCCTATTTGATCTCTTTTTTTGTGCACACCTCAAAGGCTGGAAAGTGGAATCCTTTGCATGTAAGTTTTAACTCTTGCACCTAGTAAAATAATGCTTTCATTCTTTGTTCCTAATCTTGTGTGATTTAACTTAATAACCCCATGAGAGCCATATTTCATTTCAAATATAGTTTGCTCTCAGTTTTAAGGATCATGTTTGATGAAGGGTTGTTATCACTATGAAGGCTTTAAGTTACCCTGCACTGACAATTATATGACAATTCAAAGCTTTGCTTCTGCAGTGTGGATTTTAATTGCTTGTTTAATTGCTAACAGTGCCACTGCTCAAAAGATCTTGGGAGCCTCAGGACATATTCAGCAAACCTGGTGGAAATTGCTAGGATACCACAGTGTGGTACACTGTGAAAAGATCTGGCTCTTTGCAGTTCATTAGCAATGAATGGTGCAGATCTCAAAATACTAAAAACGGTAGCTTTTGAAATACAGAATGTTAGGAGTTTTGATTAAGGCTGCCTCAAAAATAGTGTCATATCACATAATCATTAATGCTGCATGGGCAACAGACACAGTGCTGGAGAACTCGGCAGATCAGGCAGCATCAGAAGAGGGGGAAAAGCAGTCAATTTTTTTTTGGACTGGGATCCTGTAGGATCTGTGAGTATATCCTTAATTCTTTTCATTTAATAATCTCCTTCACGATAGAGCTTGGAACAGAGTTTTGGGAATCTAGTGCTGAGCATGAGTGTGGCATGGCTGGCTTTATGTGGCTGACTTATTGTAAGTAGGGCCTCAGTATCTGAGATACTGATTGGCCTAGAGAGGATACTGACACCCCAGCTCTGGCGCTATTTTCCAGTGCCTTGAAGTGCGTGCTGCAGGCAGTCCGGATCTCAGAAGTATAAGGGGGGGGGGGGGGGGGGGGAATTACCGCTACATGATAGATATGAGTTTTGTGAATGAAGTCTGAGGTCACTATCTTTCAGCTACTGTTATCTTAAAAATAATTTTTAAAAATTGTTTATATTGGCTGGTACTGTTCTCAGTTTTTTTTTGAGTTGCAGTGTGGTGAAGATCATCTCTACTGTATCCTAGACAGAGAGACGCCACACTACGGTTCAGGGAGTCACTCCTCAGCCACTGGAAAGGGGCAAATGAAATGACACAGGCAAAAAAATCAATTCCCTTACAGCAGTAAAACTCCTTCCTGGTAACCTGTCAGGCTTCTCTTGTTTCTTGGAGTATTGTAAAGTATCTAAGAAAGATGTGCTGACATTGGAAAAGGTTCAGAAGCAGGCCACGAAAATGATTCAGGGATTGAAAGGCTTGTCATGTGAGGTGTTTTTGATGGGTTCTGGGCCCCTACTCACTGGAATTCAGAAAAATGAGAGGGGATCTCATTGAAACCTATCTAATTTTGAAGGGCCTCAATAGAGCAGATGTAGGGAGCATGTTTCCTATAGCAAGGGAATCCAAGACCAGAGGACACAGCCTCGGAATAGAGGAACGTCCATTCAGAACAGAGGTGAGGAGGAATTTCTTTAACCAGAGAGTGGTGAATCTGTGGAACTCATTGCTGCAGGTGGCTGTGGAGGCCAAATCACTGGGTATATTGAAAGCAGAGATTAATAGATTCTTGATTAGTCAGGGCATGAAAGGATACGGGAAGAAGGCAGGAGACTGGGAATGAGAGGGAGATGGATCAGTCATGATGAAATGGTGGAGCAGACTCAATGAGCCAAATGGCTAATTCTGCTCCTATATCTTACGGTGTTATGGTCTTGATTATGGCACCTCTGAAATCCCCTGGTAAATCCTTTGCTTTCCAAGCATGGACAATTGACCTATGGATCTGTAATTGAAGCTCTTCACTGATGAGCTTTAGAATTTTAGCCCAGATAAAACTCTGCTCCTCAGGACTTGTTATAGTTTAGTTGGAACATGCCTTGTTGACTTCTCGCTGTTCGGAAGGGGTGGCAGGACTGCACTGAGAAGGACGCTGCGGGATAGAGTCAAAGGTGATCATGACAGAGAGTTTGTTGAGGAAGACTTTGAAATAATTTGTCTGAAAGACATTATTTGCCTCTGAAGTGACCAGAGAATTGATGAGTTTCATTATTTTCACCCAACCTCCTTATGGAAAATTAATATATCAATTTTTATGCCCACCTCAGTTTTACTAACTATTAGCTAAGAATTTAAGAATGAAATAGCATTGAGGGAAGACTTTCATCACTGGATTCTGTGCTGTTCATTCTAGGTCAGTCCATCTCTTTGTCACTTTTACAGAAGATTGAGGGGGGATTTTATTGAAACGTATAAAATTCTAAAGGGATTGGACAGGCTAGATGCAGGAAGATTGTTTCCGATGTTGGGGAAGTCCAGAATGAGGGGTCACAGTTTAAGGATAAAGGGGAAGCCTTTTAGGACCGAGATGAGGAAAAACTTCTTCACACAGAGAGTGGTGAATCTGTGCAATTCTCTGCCACAGGAAACAGTTGAGGCCGGTTCATTGGCTATATTTAAGAGGGAGTTAGATATGGCCCTTGTGGCTAAAGGGATCGGGGGTATGGAGAGAAAGCAGGTACAGAGTTCTGAGTTGGATGATCAGCCATGATCATACTGAATGGCGGTGCAGGCTCGAAGGGCCGAATGGCCTACTCCTGCACCTATTTTCTATGTCTTCTTGCAATCAATTGACCCACCTTCTACCTCTTTCATTGGCTTTCAATGATCAGAACAAAAATAGACCAGAATAGCATTCTTAATAAATGAGATACTTACTGACAATGTTAACATTCCTCTCAAAGCAGTAGTTAAAAACAAGAGGTTAACCTCTATATTATGTAAAGATTTGTGCTCCATCTTACGCCAACAGGTTTTTGACCCAGTCAATTCATTTCAATTCACGTATTAATTTGCATTTTACTTTTAAGGTTTTCATTTCACTAATTTTCACTTTTAAGGTTTTCATTTCACTAATTTTCACTTTTAAGGTTTTCATTTCACTAATTTACATGACAAAAATTGTCTTTGTTTTAATATCCCGCAATTCCCCAGGTATCGAAAGATGACCGAAGTGACATTGAATCCAGCTCTGATGAGGAAGAATTGACACTGTCAGCTGCAAAAAGTGGACACAACAGCACCACAAACGGGACAAACGGATACCTAAGTGGTGGTGTCTATTCGGAGGAACATTAGCTGTTCGGTTAGGAAGTACTAAAGAGTGTTGCACATCCATTAATTCAAAGTATTGCACAGACGAGCTGTCAATTCACTCCTGGAAATATTTCACAAAATGCATTTTATCATGTATCTCCATATCAGAAATATCACAACATTCTGACAGTGCACTGCCATTTTCTGTATGAGAACGAGTGACAATAACCGCCATCGACATGTGGGCATGCTGTGTACCTAAGTGTAATCCAACTCAATGGGAACGGTATTTTCATATGTATTGTCTTTCTATATTACATTATTTATTTTTATATGTTTGAAATTTGTGGAAAAGGGAAGATTTCAGCGTTTTACTCTACCACATGTTGTTTGGGAAGAGTAAAATCCACTTTAGATAAATTATGTTGTGCACCGCTCAATCTGCTGTAGTTTGTGACATGTCACATGCAGTAGGCCACTTCTAGTTCTTGGATACGGTGGTTTAGGCATCAGCAGTAATGTTTTGTGCTCTTTTGTGTTCCTAATTGTTTTATTTCAATGGTTTCTTTGGAATGAAGTCTGCACAGAGGCCATTTGGTCCCTATTGAAAGAGAAACAAACAAATGCTTGAGTTAAAGAGATTAACTGAACAGCAAGATTGCTTTCAGTATATTTCTGTGAACAATCCAACCACTTCTGAATTTATGAGACTGATTCCTGATAAATAAAATCCTTCTTTCTGTGCCACATCAACAGAAGGTGTCACTTTTTTCATCGCAGCCATCTGTAGTGACACAAGTTTTAATATTGTCCCAATGAAGACATGAAAGAGTGGACTATGCTTCCATCCCTAGATTCCTGGGCATTGCCACCAGATCTGTAAAATGTAAAGCCAATAGATGGGAAAGAAGGAAAAGAGAAGATGGGAGATCATAAATTATTTAATTTGACTTTGACTTAGTAGCCACATTAATCGGTACACCAAAATGTCTGCTTGATATTGCAAAGATCTAATCAGCTAATCATGTTGTAGCAACTTGATGCATCGAAGCATGTAGACATAGTCAAGAGGTACAGATCAAACATCAGTATGGGGAAGGAATGTGATCTAAGTCACTTTGACCATGGAACGATTGTTGGTGCCAGATGGAGTGGTTTCAGTATCTCAGAAACTGCTGATCTCCTGAGGCTTTGGAGTCTCTGGAGTTGGAAATAATTCAGAAGATGTGTACCTCAGGTGGTTGATGGTTGTGCTGAGTTGTTCTCTGACCTTGGCAATTTTCTTGCAAACATTTCATCACCATGCGAGGAGAAATCGTCAGTATACTGTTGATTGTGTGTGTCCTCCAATTGCTTGGCCTTTATAGACTTTTAATCAGTCTCTAGGTTTTACAGAGAATGGTGTGAAAAACACAACAAAATATCCAGAAAGTGTCAGTTCTGTGGGGGAAACACCCTTTTAATGAGAGAGGTCAGAAATGAATGGCCAGACTGGTTCAAGTCAACAAGAAGGCAACAGTAACTCAAATAACCACATGTTATAACAGTGGTGTGTGGAAGAGCATCTCTGGAAGCACAACATGTCAAACCTTGAAGTGGGTGGGCTACGGCAGCAGAAGACCACAAACAAACACTCAGTGGTCACTTTATTAGGTACAGGAGGTACCTAATGTTTAGGTGGTTAATATGGTTCCATGAAGGAAGAAGTCATATTTAACAAATCTAAGTGTTCCTGTGGATGTTACCAATAGGGTATAAAATTAAAAACTAATGCAGTATGTGAATATTCAAAATGCAATTGAGAAGGCAACACTCGAAAGAGTGTTAGATAAAGGCCAGGTGGTTGCGGCAAGGAAAATACCAACTATAATAAGGGTGGCACAGTAGCGTAGTGGTTAGCACAACGCTTTACAATACCAGTGTCCAGGGTTCAATTCCCGTCGTGGCCTGTAAGGAGTTTGTACATTCTCCCCATGACTGGGAGGGTTTCCTCTGGGTTATCTGGTTTCCTCCCACAGTTCAAAAATATACCGTTTGATAGATGAATTGATCATTGTAAATTGGGTTTGCTAGGCGGCATGGCTTGAAGGGCCAGAAAGGCCTATTCCGCACGATATTTCAATAACAAAATAAGCTTACCTTAGTTTGTTTGGATAGAGAGTAGCTAGATGTAAAAAGAAACCAATAAGCTCTAAGGAAGATGCAAGAGTCTGGGAAATGGACAAGGCATAGGATCTGCACTGTTTTATTGAATGGCAGAGCAGGCTTGATGAGCAACTCACTGGAGGAGCTCAGCAGGCAAGGCAGCGTCTATAGAAATGAGTAAACAGTTGACGTTTCAGGCTGAGACCCTTCATCAGGACTCTTGTTTTTTGTTGCTGAGCAACCGATATTACTTATGTTCACATATGCTAAAATATTCTTATGTTCTGGCACTTTAGGGTAGAATAGGCCAATATAATCCACAATGTGCAAGGCCAAAGGAAACCTTATAATTAATAAACATGAGGAAATCTGCA
The DNA here is from genome assembly GCF_048418815.1 of Hemitrygon akajei. NCBI lineage: Eukaryota > Metazoa > Chordata > Chondrichthyes > Myliobatiformes > Dasyatidae > Hemitrygon > Hemitrygon akajei. The sequence continues at coordinate 187,219,922 of NC_133128.1, forward strand.
GGTGCTGGAAATCCAAAGCAACGCAAACACAAAATGCTTGTGGAGCACAGCAGGTCAGGAAGCATCTATGGAAATGAACACTCAACGTTTTGGGCTAAGATCCTTCTTCAGGACTGAAAAGGAAGGGGAAAGATGCCAGAATTAAAAAGTAGGGGAGGGGAAGGAGGCTATCTGGAAGGTGATAGGTGAAGCCAGGTGGGCGGGAAAAGTCAATGGCAAGAGAAGAAGGAACATGATAGGAGAGGAGAGTGGACCATAGGAGAAGGGGGAGGAGGAGGGGACCCAGAAGGAAGTAATAGGTAGGTGAGAAGAGGTAAAAGTTGGACTAGGGAATGGGGTGGGGGGAGTAGAAACCTGTTTTCCAGAAGAAGAAATCGATATTCATGCTATCAGGTTGGAGGCTTGGAGGTTACCCAGACAAAATATAAGGTATTGCTCATCCACCCCGAGGGTGGCTCATCTCGGCACAAGAGGAGGCCATGGATCGACACATTGGAACAGGAATGGGAATCGGAATTAAAATGTTTGGCCTCTGGGAAGTCCCGCTTGTAGAGGATGGTGCGGAGGTGCTCAATGAACCAATCCCCTCAATTTACGACAGGTCTCGCCAATGTAGAGGAGGCCACATTGGGAGCACCGGACACAATAGACAACTCCAACGGATTCACAGGTGAAGGATTGCTTCACCTGGAAGGACTGTTTGGGGGGGAAGGTAAAGTTATGTTTAGTGGTAGGATCCCTTTGGAGATGGCGAATGTTGCAGTGGGTAACATGTTGGTGTGAAGACTGAAGGGACGGTAAGGACAAGAAAGACTCTATCACTACTAATGTGGCGGGAAGAGGGCTGAGCGTGAATGTCCAGGAAATGGAGGAGATGCAGGTGAGGGCTGCATCAATGATGGAGGAAGGGAAATCACCATTCTTTGAAGGAGGAGGATCTCTCTGATGTCCTGGAACGGAAAGCTGCATCTTGGGAACAGATGCGGCAGAGGCAAAGAAACTGAGAAAAGTGAATAGCATTTTTACAGGAGGTCGGGTGGGAAGAAGTCTGGTTGAGATAACCGGATAATTGCAGGTGTTCCAAGCCTGTTTAAGAAAATCAGTAAATCTTATTTTTTAGCTAAATTCCTCCAGTGGAAACCATCACCACTAATCAAATTCTAGTACAATTAAAAATAAAAGTATCGGATTTAGAACACAAAATATAGAACAGTACAGGCCCTTTGGCCCATGATGCTGTGCAACTTTTTAGCCTATTTACCGGTAGATTAATCTAAAACTTCACTCTCACACAGACCTCCATTTTACTTTCACCCACACACCTCTGAGTCAGTTCAATGTCCCTAATGAATCTACCTCTCCTGTCAGTGTGTTCCACGTCTCATTCCTGAACAATGCTCTTGGCCAAAACATTGACTGTTTATTCATTTCCATTGATGCTACTTGACCTGCTGAGTTCCTGCAGAATTTTGTGTGTGTTGCTGTGGATTTCCAGCATCTGCAGACTTTCTCATGTTTATGATTTACCTCTGACCTACTTTCAGGGACGGGAACCAGAACCCTGGAACAGATAGTGGAGGGGCTGTGGAGAAAGATGCTGTTAAGTCTACATACAAAGTCAAGGTTGAGCACGGTTGTACTAATGTTCTGAGCTGCCTTTATTTCAATGCAAAGAATATTGTAGGAATGCCAGATGAGCTTAGGGCATAGATCAGCACCTGGAATTATGACATTGTAGTCATTACTGTTTGCAAGACTGGTGGCTCAGTGTTCCAGGGTTCTGCTGTTTTAGATGTGACAGAGCAGGAGGAATTAAAGGGGGGAGGGTGGCATTACTAGTCAAGGAAAATGTCAAGGCAGTGATCAGTCAGGACAGACTGGAGAGCTTGTCTAGTGAAACTTCATGTGTAGAACCGAGGAATAAGAAAGGTATGAACAAGTTAATAGGATTATATCATAGATATATCACAGATTATATCTGTGGGATTTAGAGGAGCAAATTTGTAGAGTGACTGAAGACTGTTGCAAGAAATAGGTAATAATAGGTGACTGGGATTTCACATAATGACTGGGATTCCCATATTGTAAAAGGACTGGATGAGCAAGAGTCTGCCAAATGTGTTCAAGAAATGTGGCCCAAAGGGCCTGTATTGTGCTGTAGGTTTTCTATGTTTCCAAGTGTGTTTAACCAGTACATAGTCACTCCAAGAGAGAGTGCAATACTAGATCTCCTATTTGGGAAAGAGACAGGGCAGGTGACAGAAGTTTGTGCCCAAGGACACTTTGCATCTCATGATCATAATGCTATTAGTTTGAAGGTAATTATGGAAAAGGAAAGGTCTAGTCCTTGGGTTGAAATTCTAAATTGGAGAAAGGCCAATTTTGATGGTATCAGCAGGGATCTGGCAAGTGTGGATTGGGACAGGCTGTTTTCTAGCAACGGTGTACTTGGTAAGTGAGAAAGTGAAATTTCGAGAGCACAGAGTTTGTATGTTCCTGTCAAAGTAAAAGGCAAGGATAACAGGTATAGGGAAACTTGGTTTTTTTGAGAGATATTGAGGCCCTGGTGAAGAAAGAGAAGGTGGTGCATAGCAGGTTTAGACAGTGCAAATACAGTACAGTCCATGACATTCCTCATATACTTCTCTCTAATCACCTTATAACTATACCCTCTAGGAAAAAGGCACTAGCTGCCCACCCTGTCAACACCTCTTATCATTTTATGCAACTCTATCAATTCACCTCTCATCTCCCTTCACTCTAAAGAAAAAAGCCCCAACTCGCTCAACCTCAGTCCTCATAAAGAAGGAAAAGATTAAATACAAAGGTAAGACAGACAATACAACAAGTTCCCACAGATATATAAAGTGTAAAAGAGAGGTGAGAGTGGATATTGGCCTGCTGGAAGATGATGCTTGAGAGGTCGTAATGCAGGACAAGGAAATGGTGGAGGAGCTGAATAAGTATTTTGTATCAGTCTTCACTGTGGAACTATGCATCAAGTCCAACAGTGTCAGGGGGCATAAGTACATCAAGTTGCCATTACTAGGGAGAAGGTGCTCGGAAAACTGAAAGATCTAAAGGTAGATAAGTCACCTGGATCAGAAAGGATCTTGAAAGAGGTGTCTGAAGAGATTGTGGAGAGATTACTCACAATCATTCAAAAATCACTTGATTCTGGAATGGTTCCAGAGGACTAGAAAATTGCAAATGTCTCTCCACTCCTCAAGAAGGGAGAGGGGCAGAAGAAAATAAACTATAGGCCAGTTAGTCTAACCTCTGGTTGGGAAGATGCTGGAGTCAATTGTTAAGGATGTGGTTTTGGCATACTTGAAGGCACATGATAAAATAGGTTGTAATCAGTATGGTTTCCTTAAGAGAAAACTCTGACAGACAAATCTGTTGGAATTCTTAGAAGAAATAACATGCAGGATAGACAAAGGGGAATTGGTGGATGTTGTGCATTTGAAGTTTCAGAAGGCCTTTGACAAGGTGCCACACATGAGGCTGTTTAACAAGTTAAGACCCCACGGTATTACAGGATAGATGATAGCATAGATACAGCAGTGGCTAATTGGCAGAAAACAAAGAGTAGGAATGAAGGGAGCCTTTCCTGGTTGGCTGACGATGACTAGTGGTGTTCCACACGGGTGTGCGTTGGGACCGATTATTTTTATGCTACATGTCAATGATTTTCGATAACAGAATTCATGGCTTAGTGGCCAGGTTTGGGGACAAAATGAAGATAGCTGGGGCAGCTGGTAATATTGGGAAGTAGAAAGGCTACAGAAGGACTTAGACAGATTAGGAGAATGGACAATGAAATGGCAGATGAAATACAGTGTCAGGAAGTGTATGGTCATGCATTTTGGTAAAAGAAGGCATAGACTATTTTCTAAATGGAGAGATAATTCAAAAATCTAAGGTGCAAATGGACTTGGGAGTCCATGTGCAAGATTTCCTAAAGGATAATTTGCAGATTGACTCTGTGGTGAGGAAGGCAAGTGTAATGAATGTTAGCATTCATTTCAAGAGGACTAGAATATAAAAGCAAGGATGTAATGTTGAGGCTTTATAAGGCACTGGTGAGGCCTCACTTGCAGTATTGTGAGCAGTTTGGTGCTCCTTATCTAAGAAAGGATGTATTGACATTGGAGAGGGTTCAAAGGAGGTTCACAAAAATGATTCCAGGATTGAAAGGCTTATCATATGAAGAGTGTTTAATGGCTCTGACCTGTACTCACTGGAAATCAGAAGAATGGGAGGGGGAGGGGGGAATTCCTTTGAAACCTATCGAATGCTAAAAGGCCTTGATAGAATTGGATGTGGAGAAGATGTTTCCTATGGTGCAGAAGTCTAAGACCTGGGGACAAAGCCTCAGAATAGAAGGACGTCCATTTATAATGGAGAGGAGGAATTTCTTTAGCCAGGGAGTGATGAATCTGTGGAATTCGTTACCGCAGGGAGGTGTTGGAGGGCAAGTCTTTATGTATATTTAAGGCAGAGGTTGATAGATTCTTGATTGGTCCAAGCTTGAAGGGATACACAGGGAAGACAGGATCAGTTAGGTCTTGCCGATGGTTATATAGTTGTACAGCAGAGGAACAGGCCCTTCAGCCCAGCACGATGTGTTTCTATACTCAACTCACCCGCCCAGAACTGCACGCAATGCTCCAAGTGCAGCCAAACTCGTGTTTTCTAAAACTGTAAAATGATGTTGGTTCCTTAAGGTTGTTAAAACTGGAATGGGTAAAGAGCAAAGGGGGGGTTACTGTCACTCCGGGCAGATGGGCCTTGTCAGCTGTGGTTGGTAGCTCATCTAGAAACAAAACTCAAACCTCTGCTGCCTTGTGGCTGCACCTACTCAAGGCAAAGACTTCAGAAGTAAACCCCAAGGGAAAAATCCAGACCTGAAGTCCCTAAGGCAGCCCTACATGGAGATCAATGCGGATTGGCAACTCCTGCGATGCCAACAGTGCCAAACTGTATTGATCTCTGCCATTCCTTTGGGTTCATCTGCTGCGAGGAGAGGGGGAGCCTGCTGTACGGACAACAGTTTGGAACAAGGAGGTTACCCGAAGGTGGATATTTGATGTCCAGTGAAGAAGACTACAACATGCCCAGAAGGAAGATGAGGCATCACATCTCTCTGTAACAATACAGGAGGTAACAGACAGGGAGGTCAGAGTGCGAGTGGGATGGGAGATGGAAATAGAAAGCAACAGGAAACTTGGGGTCAAACAAAAGAAAATCTGCAGATGCTGGGAATCCCAGCAACACACACAAAATGCTGGAGGAACTCAGCAGGCCAGGCAGCATCTGTGGAAAAAAGTGCAGTCGACGGTTTGGGCTGAGACCTCATTGGCAGCACTGGAGAAAAGAAGATGAGGAGTAGATTTAGAAGGTGCGGGGAGGGGAGAGGGAAAGAGAAGGTAATCGGTGAAACTGGGAGGGAGAGGGATGAAGTAAAGAGCTGGGAAGCTGATTGGTGAAAGAGATACAGGGTTGGAGAAGAGAGTATCGGATAGGAGAGGACAGAAGGCCATGGAAGGAAGAAAACGGGAGGAGCACCAGAGGGAGGCGATGGGCAGGCAAGGAGATAAGTTGAGAGAAGGAAAAGGGGATGGGGAAGGTTGAGGGCATGGGGCGGGGTAGGGAAAGAGCATCACCAGAAGTTCGAGAGATTGATGTTCATGCCATCAAGTTGGAGGCTACCGCAGATGGAATATAAGGTGCTGTTGCTCTAACCAGAGTGTGGCCTCATCTCGGCAGTAGAGGAGGCCTTGGACTGATATATCGGAATGGCAATAGGAAGTGGAATTAAAATGGTGGCCACTGGGAGATCCTGCTTCTTCTAGCAGATGCAGCATAGGTGCTCAGCGAAGCAGTCTCCCAATCTACTTGAGGGAGCTCAGGGCTTCAAGGCCAGCTTAACAAAGTCTCTGATGAACCACCACTGATATGGGGAACCAAAGGGGCCACACTTCTGCGAACACTTACTGTGCCATCCTGCGGCGAGACTTTGGCAAGATCAATCACCTCGCTGTACTTCTACTCCCTGCATACCAGCAGAGACCAAACACCGCAGCACCAGCGGAGAGAACCACACAGGTATGGTAATGGGAACTGAGAGGGAAAATGGATACAGAACAGATTCAATGGGCCAAATGTCCTAATTCTACTCCTACACCTTATGGTCTTATGGTTTTATTACACCTGCTCCCTACCAAAAGGAGATAAAATGGCCAGTCACCTTAATCTGAAATGAATGAGGTGCAATATAATTGCAAAGCAACAAACATGTACATGGTTAAAAATTAAGTTATCATAAAACTGAATACCACAGTGGTATTACTAAAACCACAGCTGAACATACCTGAGATCCTGTATGCATTTACTGAAGTTTAACATTCAAACAAGAACAATAACAGTTATCTCATAGATAGGTTGCAAATCAGGTATCTGTACCAGACCATGAATTTCTCCAACTTATCTCTAAAACATTCATGGTTCACTTTGTTATTAATAAATGTAGCTGATGTTGACCAAGTTTTGAGGTCAAGTTTTCATCAAAGAAAACAGTGTGAAACTAAACTACACCCTTACTTTAATTGCTGAGTGAAACTGAGAACAAGAGTTCAGCAGAGTCCAAATAAAGATAATTCCAAAAGGAGGAGGTGCTTGCTGAATTGAGGCCATTTAGAGTGGACTGATCTCCGAGGCCTGATGAGATTTGCCCTCAGACCCTGCATGAGGCTAGTGCAGAAACTTCAAGGGCCCTAGTAGAGATTTAGAATGGCCTTAGTCACGGGTGAGGATCTTGAGGATCAGAGGACAGGTAATGTTGTTCCATTGTTTAGGAAAGGCTCTAAGGATAAGCCGGGGAATTATAGGCCAGTGAGCCTGACATCAGTAGTGGGTAACTTATCAGAAGGTATTTTAAGGGACCAGATATGGATAGACAGGGACTGATTAGGGACAGTCAACATGGTTTTGAACGTGGTAGGTTGTGTCTAGGCAATTTACTAGAGCTTTTTTGAGGAAGGTACCAGGAAAATGGTTGAAGGAAAGACAGTTCACCCATGATCTCTAGTTCTAGTCTCACCAAATGTTGTGGAAAAAGCTTGAATTTACCTTATCTATACCCCTCAATTTTGTATACCTCTATCAAATCTCCCCTCATTCTCCTACACTATAGGGAATAAAGTCCTAACCTATTCAACATTTCCATATAACTCACGTCCTGAAGTCCTGGCAACATTCTTGTTAATTTTCTCTGCATTCTTTCGATCTTATTGATATCTTTCCCATAGGTAGGTGACTGGAACTGCACACAGTACTTCAGAGTGGAGTCAAGAAAACAACCTCAAGCTCAATGTCGCAAAAACAAAGGAGCTGGTTGTGGACTACAGGAGGAATGAAGACAGGATTGACATCAATGGATCTGGGGTTGAGTGGGTGAATAGCTTTAAGTTCCTCAACATAAAGATCACTGAGGATCTTATGTGGTCTGTACATGTTGGCTGTGTGGTGAAAAAAGCACAACAGCACCTCTTTCACTTCAGATGGTTGAAGAAGTTTGGTGTGGGCCCCCAAATCCTAAGAGCTTTCTACGGGGGCACAATTGCAAGTATCCTGACTGGCTGCATCACTGCCTTGTACTTCCGTCAATCACAGGACTCTGCAGAGAGTGGTGTGGAGAGCCCAGCGCACTTGTAGATGTGAACTATACACAATTCAGGACACTTTCAAAGACAGATGTGTAAAAAGGGCCCGGATCATTGGGGACCCGAGTCACCCCAACCACAAGCTGTTCCAGCTGCTGCCATCCGGGAAATGGTACCACAGGATGAAAGCCAGGACCAACAGGCTCCGGGACAGCTTCTTCCAGCAGGCCATCAGACTGATTAACTCATGCTGACACAACTGTATTTCTATGTTATATTGACTATCCTGTTGTGCATAACATTTATTATAAATTACTATAAATTGCACATTGCACATTTAGATGGAGAGGTAACATAAAGATTTTTACTCCTCATGTATGTGAAGGATGTAAGTAATAAAGTCAATTCAATTCAAAATTAGGCCTTACCAGAGTTTAATACAACATTGTAAACCCCCCCCCATCTCCTGTACTCCTGGCTTTATGAAGGCCAACGTGCCAAAAGCTTTCTTTCCGACCCTATCTACCTGTGATGCCACTTACAAGAAATTTGTACAGGGCACTGGTGAGACCACACCTAGAGTATTGTGTACAGTTTTGGTCTCCAGGGTTAAGGAAGGACATCCTGGCTGTAGAGGAAGTGCAGCGTAGATTCACAAGGTTAATTCCTGGGATGTCCGGACTGTCTTGCGCAGAGAGGTTACAGAGACTGGGCTTGTATGCGCTGGAATTAAGGAGATTGAGAGGGGATCTGATTGCAACATATAAGATTATTAAGGGATTGGACAAGATAGAGGCAGGAAATATGTTCCAGATGCTGGGACAGTCCAGTACCAGAGGGCATGGTTTGAGAATAAGGGGTAGGTCATTTAGGACAGAGTTAAGGAAAAACTTCTTCTTCCAGAGAGTTGTGGGGGTGTGGAATGCACTGCCTCAGAAGGCAGTGGAGGCCAATTCTCTGGATGCTTTCAAGAAGGAGCTAGATAGGTATCTTATGGATAGGGGAATCAAGGGATATGGGAACAAGGCAGGAACCGGGTATTGATAGTAGATGATCAGCCGTGATCTCAGAATGGCATTGCAGGCTCGAAGGGCCAAATGGTCTACTTCTGCACCTATTATCTATTGTCTATTGAATTATGGACCTGTATTCCCAAATACCTTTGTTCTACTACACACCTCAGAACCCTGCTGCTCACCATGTAAACTAGCACTGGTTGCTGCCCCCAAAGTGCAACACTTGTCTGCATTAAATTCCAGCTGCCATTTTTCAACTACAAGAGTAAATAATGCTTTCAAGTTTTTCAGGTTAGTCCAGTGGAACTCTAATGCTGCTTAAAGAAGCAACAAATCAAAATCAAATCAAGTTTAATTATCGCTCAAATATACATGTACACTGCCAAATGAAACAGCATTCCTCTGAGGCCAAGATGCTAAACATACACAGCATATTCAAAGTAGCAAGCAAAGAAAAACATTCACACAAAAAAAACATATATAGTCCAAGACTCTGAGCGACAAGTCCCACGAATTGATAGGACACTTCCCAGCAATCTGGCCTGTCATTCTAGTAACCAATCACTGGAGGGCAGCAGCGATGGGAGAAGCCAGTCTCCGACCAAGCACGGTCGCCACACAAACCCCCCTTCAGCATTCCTCACCTGGACCGCTGCAGCAGGCAAGCCTGCGTCTTGAGGCCTAGTCCTCAGTACAGCCGAGGCTACACAGCTCCCACGCCGCCTGTCTCACCACCAAACAAGGGAGACGGGCCTGCGGCATCTTACGTTATCAGTGTCCAACAGGGTCTTGTGATCTCAAGAGAAACATCCAAGGCAGCAGCAATATTGCCATTTCATTTTATATATAAAGATGAGATGATTGATTTTTATAAAAGATAACAGCCAAAATATTTGAAACCACTGAATTTTCCTGCATAGCATATAAAAATCTATCACCTATTTAATAAATTAATTTATGACCATTCCATATCCTCCTACGTTGCAATGTCCCAACAGAATGCACGTGCAGATGAAAACCGACTCTAACGTAGAGATGGCGACGAGAGTTTATTTGCAAAAATTCCAAAAGAGGTTCAGCCGAGCGACATCACGTGAAGTAACATCTGAAAAATTAGGACCCTGCAGTTAATACTAATTGGGTATCTGCTTAAATAATACAAGTAACACAGAATTCCTGAGCTTATCAAAATAAACTTAACAAGCTTCAACAGAAGGTACCAAGAGACTGCAAGAGCAACTCTCTCTAGAAAAACACAAGAATCTCAGAACCATTAATGACTGTTGTTAAACAACAATTACCTGATTCAGGTGCTCTTAAAAACCTCAGAGCCCAACACTCTCTAGCGCCCCACAGAGGCCAGAAGAACTCATTACAGCACTTGCATTGAAAGCAACTACAACACAAGCCTATGGTGCAACAGGTCAATACCTTAACATTTGTACTTGTTCTTTATTCTGTAAGATGCCTCTCTCACCAAAACTGTTAAATTGTGATATGTACAAATGAATTAATAGCAGGAGTAGACCATTCAGCCCATCAAACATGCTGTACCATTTAATAAATTGTTGGCTGATGTTACTGTGATCTCAACTTTGCATTCCGCTGGTCCACAAACCTTTTATTCTCCTTGCTAACTAAGAATTTACCTCACCCTACCTTAAAACCACCATTCCTCGAAGGAGACAGTTCCAAAGACTCACAGTCCACAAAGAAGTAAATGGTACCTCATCTCTGTCTTCAATGACCTGTGCAATATATTTAAACAATGATGTTTACTTTCTGCTTCTCCCTCAAATGGAAACATCCTCTACACATCTGTCCTTTCAAGACCATTCATGATCCTTTATGTTCCAATAAAGTGCTCTCTCACAATAATATGATCCTAACAGCCATATCGAGAAATAATGCCACATTGATTATACCTGATTATTTTAATGAGGCCAGATTTTCTCACCGCTACAGAAACTTTTTAACTGATCAAGTAAAATACATCATTAGATTATAGACACCAGAGGTACTACAAATGCTGGAAATCTAGAGCAATACACACAATGTACAGGGGGAGCTCAGCGGGTCAGGCAGCATCTACCAATGGGAGTAAACAGTCGATACTTTGGTCAAGACCCTTCATCAGGACCACAAGCCTGATGAAGTCCTAATGAAGTGTCTTGGCCCGAAACATTGACTATTTATTCCCATCCATAGATGCTGCCTGACCTGCTGAGCCCCTCCCCCAGCACATTGTGTATAGCAAATGTTTCACTTGCTCTGTTTGCTGAGCTTTCTCTTTACTCATCTCTGCATTCAGCAACAGAATGTACACCACTTCCCTATATCTGTAGCCCCTGTGCTAATTGTTCGCTTTGCAAGCAGTCATAGAGTCATGTAAAGTACAGCTCTGCAGCCCATCAAGTCCATGCCGAAACCATTTAAACTGCCAACTCCCATGGGCCTGCAGCAGGACCATAGCTCTCCATACCCCTACCATCTGTGTACCTATCCAAACTTTATCCAAATTTCCACTTAAACTTTTCACCTTTTAACTCATGAGCTCTGGATGTAAACCCACCCAATCTCACTGGAAAAAATCTGCTTGCAGATACCCTGTCTATACCCCTCATAACTTTGTATACCTCTATCAAATCTCCTCTCAATCTTCTGCTGTATGTTCCAAGGAATGAAGTCCTAACCTGTTCAATCTTTCCACTTATAGTAACTCGGGTGTTTCAGCTGTGAATGCTTCACTTCCTTCAAAAAGTAAGTCTGTCCCTGCTGCAGCAACGGGCTTTTGGTGTGACCTCTTGTTCCTGGCTCAATGCCACAGCAGAGGTCAAAGAGACAGCATCCACAATGCTAATGACTTAAGGGTCACGGAGTGGGCCAGGGGTGGGTATCATGCAGTGGGGGCATCACATTGAAAGGACGTAACCCCTGATGTGTATTAAAATTCTGACCAAAACAGCTTCATGCAAACAGACTAACTTTGTGTGCAGTCATGTCGTTCATACCAGTTAGAGTTCACCAGCATTAATATTGCCGACATTTTACTTTTCGTTCACTTAATTTGAAAAAATGTGTATACTTCTATTCAGTACCATTTCATTCCCACTGGATTTCTTTACTCTACTGAATAATTCTCAATCTGCTGTTTGGTAGTTCTGCATGAAGAAAGGTTGGTTTTTGTTTCGATTATTGTGGTTGTGCACAAGGATTTGGAGTTGATGTGAGTTGGGTAAATATGGCAATTTACTTTATGCAAATAACTTGGAAGTTCAATTCAATGGAGAAAAAAAGCAAAATATTTTTGGAATGAAAACAAAGTGATTGCTGAATGCTTTAAAAAATGTGATCTAGATTCTCAACAGGAAATACAAATTGTTCTAAACATAAACATTTAAACTCAGCAGATTTCAGGAAATGGCCCTTGGCTGTTAATTACAAACTTCCATTGAATTCAGTGGATGGATCCAGCCTCAGGAATGCAAAATGAGGAGTAAGCTGAGTGTAACATCATTGAAGATTTCCATGAATTTATTGTGTGAAATATCCTTGGAGAATACTGAAATGTACAGCATCCCAAATTTTAAAAATAGCATATCCACATCTCAGTGTTTCCTTTTGAATATCCAGCATATACAATCTAAATAACACCATAACGGGCAATGAAGTTAATCCCATTTAGTAAGGAAAAATTTAAAAAATAAATAAAAACTCTCAACTGTCACTTACGTACTGCCCCTCACATGGCTGGCATTTAGGGCAGCAAGGTATGTCCTCCTTCTCTGGTGGTATTTACTGCTTCCTTCATCATGTCAGTAGCTTCCTCTTGGTTTTCTATACTGTCAGTCATGCAAGTACCCGGGTGGAGACTCAGGAATACCATCGCACTCAGATCTAGAAGGATTCTTCATTGCTGTTTCCATGACAATTTTGTTTGACCAGTCAGGGTTGTTAGCCCTGAGCTGAGCCCCCAAACCTGTGAATCACTCTTAGTCTGTCCTTTACCCTTTGACCTGTTTGGAATGGGTGACCCTACCAAGAGCCAAAGCATAAAGCCCTGACTCTAGCCAACGTAAGCCTCCAAACCCCAGACAAGGTTGTGGTCATCTAGAAGGATCAACTGTCAACATTAGTTTAAATCTGTTTTTTGTTTTATCAAACCAAAGCGGTGTTTTAGAGAGCTGTGAGCAGATGGATATGCACAAACATGGGTCTCACCATTGCTACTAGCTGCATTCAGATTCAATGGCTCTATCCAAACATTTATTTATGTAATCCACACCAAAGATCTGTGAATTTATAAACATGCCCTTCCTTATTTCTGGAAGAATATCTCTCCAGTACCTTAAAATTTACCACGATTAGGACTGGAGCTGGATCCCCAAAAGGAGTTTGACAGGACCCAACTACAGTACCATGCAAAAATCTTAGACACATATATCTAGCTAGGTTGCCCAAGACTTTAGCATAGTACTGTAGTTATTTAATGCATTGCACTGTACTGCTGCCAAAAAAGCAAATTTCATGACATCTGTGAGTGATGATAAGCCTGATTCTGATAAGGGAGGATTGACAGTTGGAAAGAGTCAGGGAGAGGGGAATGAGTGGGAAGCACCAGAGAGACATTCTGTAATGATCAATACACTAATGGTTTGGAATCAAATTTCCTTGTCTGGTGTCTCAACGCTGGATGTTTCTGCACCTGCACCACCTCCTACCCCTGGCACTCCTTCTCTGTCATTTGTCTCACACCACTCCCTCAGCACTCCACCCTCGCCATTCCCAACATCCTTTGCTCCTGCCAGATTTACAAACTCACTCTCTGCTCCACGTTGACAAATATAGTACTGTGCAAAAGTATTAGGCACCCTAGCTGCAGTTTATTCATGTGCCTAAGACTTTTGCATAGTACTGTAAGTGTAAAAATCACAGAAAATGCCAGAAACCCTCAACAGATCAGGCAACATCTGTGCAGACAGAAGGGATTGGTGTTTCTGGTCAACTATGCTTCATCAAAACTGAAAAAGGGATAAATTCAAGTATGCTGAAGGCTATAGAACAATGATGAGGTGAAAATGGTCGTGGAGACAACAGTTGCCTAGGTAACAAAAATTTGTCAGTGCTGTCAAGTTAATAAACTCTGCGACCTTCATCAGGAGCGATGCCTAAACATGTCTAGTTTGGTGGTATATATGCCCCAGTAATCTATCCATCCTGATTGGTTAGTCCTCAACCAATCAGTTTTCTGCTGTCCCACCTTGTTTACAATTGAATTCCAGTTCTTACTTAGAGCGAGACATTGGTATTTGTTAAAATTGTTATTCTCTAGTCTTAGTTCAATGGCTTCCTTGACTAGGTGGCTCCAAAAGCCATTGGCGTGGCACAGAAGTTTTGTGCTGTCCAAGTCAATCTTACAATGATTGCATGTGCAATGTTCTGCTACGGCCAAATACATGAGGTACCATATGAGTTAATATCGGAATATTAACATGGTAAAAGCAACACACAATGGACACAGCTGAGCAAATTCACAGGTCAAAAACCAGTCAAGTCAAGTCAACTTTTATTGTCATTTCAACCATAACTGCTGGTACAGTGCATAGTAAAAATGAGACGACGTTTTTCAGGACCATGGTTTACATGACACAGTACAAAAACTAGACTTAAGTAAGTAATAAAAAAAACACAGAGGAAGCTACACTAGACTACAGACCTACACTGGACTGCATAAAGTGCACAAAAACAGTACCGACATTACAATAAATAATAAACAGGACAGTAGGGCAAGGTGTCAGTCCAGGCTTCAGGTATTGAGGAGTCTGATAGCTTGGGGGAAGAAACTGTTACATAATCTGGTTGTGAAACCCGAATGCTTCGGAGCCTTTTCCCAGACAGCAGGAGGGAGAAGAGTTTGTATGAGGGGTGCATGGGGTCCTTCATAATGTTGTTTCCTTTGCGGATGCAGTGTGTAGTGTAAATGTCCGTGATGGCAGGTGGAGAGACCCCGATGATCTTCTCAGCTGACCTCACTATCCGCTGCAGGGTCTCGCGATCCAAGATGGTACAATTTCCGAACCAGGCAGTGATGCAGCTGCTCAGGATGCTCTCAATTCAACCCCTGTAGAATGTGATGAGGATGGGGGGTGGGAGATGGACTTTCCTCAGCCTTCGCAAAAAGTAGAGACGCTGCTGGGCTTTCTTTGCTATGGAGCTGGTGTTGAGGGACAAGGTGAAATTCTCCGTCAGGTGAACACCAAGAAATTTGGTGCTCTTTACGATCTCTACCGAGGAGCCGTCGATGTTCAGCGGGGAGTGGTCGTTCCATGCCCTCCTGAAGTCAACAACCATCTCTTTTGTTTTGTTCACATTAAGAGACAGGTTGTTGGCTCTGCACCAGTCCGTTAGCCGCTGCACCTCCTCTCTATAAGCTGACTCATCGTTCTTGCTGATGAGACCCATCACAGTGGTGTCATCGGCGAACTTGATGATATGGTTCGAGCTGTGTGTTGCAGCACAGTCGTGGGTCAGCAGAGTGAACAGCAGTGGACTGAGCACACAGCCCTGGGGAGCCCCTGTGCTCAGTGTGATGGTGTTGGAGATGCTGCTCTTGATCCGGACTGACTGAGTTCTCCCAGTCAGGAAGTTTAGCATCCAGTTGCAGAGGGAGGTGTTCAGGCCCAGTAGGCTCAGCTTTCCAATCAGTTTCTGAGGGATGATTGTGTTGAGTGCTGAACTGAGGTCTATGAACAGCATCCGAACGTATGTGTCTTTTTTTGTCCAGGTGGATTAGGGCCAGGTGGAGGGTGGTGGCAATGGCGTCATCTGTTAAGCGGTTGGGACGGTACGCAAACTGCAGGGGGTCCAGTGAGGGGGGCAGTAAGGTCCTGATATGCCTCATGATGAGCCTCTCGAAACACTTCATGATGATGGATGTGAGTGCAACAGGGCGATAGTCATTGAGGCAGGACACTGAAGACTTCTTCAGCACAGGGACGATGGTGGTGGCCTTGAAGCACGTTGGAATGGTGGCACTGCTCAGGGAGATGTTGAAGATGTCAGTGAGAACATCTGCTAGCTGGTCTGCACATCCTCTGAGCACTCTACCAGGAATGTTGTCTGGTCCAGCAGCCTTCCGTGGGTTGACCCTGCACAGGGTTCTTCCCACATCGGCCACAGTGAGACACAGCACCTGGTCATTTGTAGGAGGGGTGGACTTCCTTGCCGCCACGTCATTTTCTGCCTCAAACCGGGCGTAGAAGTTATTCAGCGCATCTGCGAGGGAGGCATCACCTGCACAGTCAGGTGATGTTGTCTTGTAATTGGTGATGTCCTGGATGCCCTTCCACATGCGCCGCGTGTCGTCGCTGTCCTGGAAGTAACTGTGGATTCGCTGGGCGTGTGCACGCTTTGCCCCTCTGATGGCCTGGGACAGTTTGGCCCTTGTTGTTGTTAGAGCTGCCTTGTCACCTGCTCTGAAGGCGGAGTCGCGGGACCTCAGCAGCGCACGCACCTCCGCGGTCATCCATGGCTTCTGGTTAGCGCGTGTAGTGATGGTCTTGGACAGAGTAACATCATCAATGCACTTGCTGATGTAGCTGGTCACTGATGCCGTGTACTCCTCTAAGTTGGTAGAGTCGCCATCGGTTGCAGCCTCCCTGAACATGTGCCAGTCAGTGTTCTCAAAGCCGTCTTAAAGAGCAGAGATGGCTCCTGCTGGCCAGGTTTTCACCTGCTTCTGAACTGGTCTGAAGCGCCTGACGAGCGGCCTGTATGCTGGGATCAGCATAACAGAGATGTGGTCTGAGTATCCGAGGTGGGGACGGGGCTCTGCCAGTACGCGTCGGGAATGTTTGTGTAAACCAGGTCCAACACATTCTCCCTCCTCGTTGCAAAGTCCACATACTGATGGACATTGGAGAGCAGAATGGACGAGAGAGCCGGCCCGCTAGGGTTTGCTTTTAGCCTGGCACAGACTCCTGCCCGTTTGCCTCACTTCCGCTTCCTCGCACATCGCTTTCGACGTCTCCATCTCCGGCTCCCAGCATCAGGCAAGTCCGAGGAATGTAGGCCCGTTCCCCTCAGCAAGCCGACGTCACATAATTCAGCCAGCAGATCTTTGTGGAGGTTTGTTTTTGGGCGATCTCTGTATTGTAGTGGTATCTGGCGATGGTAGACAGCCGCTCTGTTATCCATGTGCCCTAATCGAAAATTGTGTATCAAACTTAAAATAGAAAATTAAAGTAACACCAGGTCTGAAAGTCTCCAGCTAGAACACTCATTTACTCCTTCTACGAAACGCACTGCACCTCGACCACTCTGCCAACATCTCATGAAGTTGTGATCTCTACCACCAAGGTGTGAACAGTGCAGTAGTGCTACAGTTATTGCAAAGGTCTCATCCTCCAGAGACCCCCGTCCAATCCTCACTTTCACTGACGATCATGCAGAGTTTTCTCGCTCTCCCTATGATTTCCCAGACGCCCCAGTTCCCTCCAATATCACAAAGTTGCGCTCATTGGTTAATTGATTTCTGCAAATTAGCCCTTAGTGAAACTTAATGTCAAACGAAAATTGAAAAGAAGTTGATGTGGTGTGCCAGTCTTGATTGTCAGCTGGTCACAACATCCGTCCAGTTACAAAGAAGGCACGACAGCGGCTGTATTTCATTTGGAGTTTGAGGAGATTTGGTATGACATCAAAGACACTTACAAATTTCTACAGATGTACTGTGGAGAGCATTCTGACAGGCTGCATCACTAGTACGGAGGTGGGTGTGCAGGATCAAAAGAAACTACAGAAAGTAATAAAATTAGTCAGCTCTATCTTGGGCACTAGCCTCCATAGTATCCAAGACATCTTCAAGAAGAGGTGCTTCAGAAAGATGGCATCCATCATTAGGGACCCCCATCACCCAGGACATGTCCACTTCTCAGGAAGGAGGTACAGAAGCTTGAAGACACACACTCAGTGATTCAGGAACAGCTTCAGAATGGACATTGAACCCATGAACTCTACCTCACTATTCTTTTAAACTTATTTCTGCTTCTTCACTGTTTCTATCTAACATGAATTGCATTGCATCACAAAGTTAACAAATTTCATGACATATGCCAGTGATATTAACCCTGATTCTGATTCTAAAATATAGGAGAGAATAAGCTGCAACGGTAAATGGAAAAATGGAAACCGAGAAGGGGAACAATGTTCAAAGTTCAAAATAAATATTATCAAAGTACATATATGTCACCACATACAACTCTGAGATTCACTTTCCTGTGGGCATACTCAGCAAATCTATAAAATAGTAACTATAATAGGGTCAATGAAAGATCAACCAAAGAGCAGAAGACAACAAACTGTGCAAATACAAAAATTTCCCACTATGGTATTATTATTTATCAATATAAAGCAAAGTGAATATAATTTGTGCGTCCTCAAAGTCGCACACCATCCTAACTTGAAAAGATGTTGGTAGTCATTCCCTATCACTGAAACTCTTCATCCCTCACTTCACCAGAATAAAGTTTATGAAAGCAATTGTCAGATTAGGTTTTAGTTTAGTACCGAAGGGGGTGTAAGGTGTTCCTTCCCTTCGCTGGCATGCAGGTCACTTTTTGGCAAGGTGTAGCACCTGCATAGCCGTGCCTCCCCCCCCACAAGCAATCAGGGTCACATGAAGCCACGGGAGCTGGTGGTGGATGCTCGTATGAGCAGCTGGTGCATATCACAGGTCCTGGTTATGCGACCATTGATGCCTGGGAGACAATCTCTGAAGAGTTTTTATAACGTCTGGAGTCACCCGTCTTGTAAAGACTCTGCAAGAAGAAGACAATGGCAAACCACTTCTACAGAAAAATTTGCCAAGATCATGATCATGGAAATACCACGATCGCCCATGTCATACAACATGACACATAACGAACAAATGAACAAACCTGATCAGGCATCTAATCTGAATTGTGAAAGTTTAGTTAATTAAAATGTGAGCCAAAGACATGATCGTTTATAAAGGAAATGAAGAAATTACAATGTATTTATTAAATTTTGTATTCATGATATCCACATCAGTGCAAGCCTTTGTAAAAAAAATATACCAAATACATTGAACAAATCAACTCTTCATTGTCAACTATCAAAATAGCAACTTCTTCAAAGTTCAAACTTCTTACCAACATGCCAGCACTATGTATTTAAAACAATTTGCATGGAACAGCTTAACCTTCTCCTTTGTGGTGCTTCCTCACAATCAAGAATGTTTTGCTTGGTGTACCTTGTTGAAATTTGAAATGGGTGCTCATCTCAAATGAATTGTCTGTGTGTCAAATGCTTAATGTGCTAAGCGTAGAAACTTCCTCCAGCACTCACATATTGATCCCGGTACCATGTCACTTGCGCAAGATTTAGCAAAATCTGAATTCCACAGTTTCTGGGGATAGGCTCAGGTGAGCTAATAGTCTTTGTGAAAGATAGTTGAAATGTCCCATTGAAACACTTGAAGTTCAGTGCCTTTTTTGTCCATTAGGCTACCAATGAAAACAGCTTTTGCTATGCTTCTAAATGAAGCACTGACCTTTGAATGCTTCCTGAAAAAAAGGCTTCATAAATCTTAAGAACTGCCAACATTCCACACACTTGCATCCTGCACAGTGTTTGTGTCCCAGCTCTGTCGTCAATCCGAATGAACTAGGTGAAAGTGCATATGGGCAAATGTTCAAGCTGTATAGAACATCAAAAAGCACAGCACAGTACAGGCCCTTGGGCTCACAATGTTATGCTGACCTTATACCCTACTCTAAGATCAGCCTACCCCTTCCCTTCCACATAGCCCCCATTTCTCTATCTTCCATGTGTCTACTTCCTCCAAAAGGACCACAACCTCGACGTGGCTTGGAGGTTTGCATGCCTCAATCACGATGAGCTCTATCACAATATTTTTCTTGACAGTGGAGAGCTGTGCACAAAGTTACAGTTTGTTGTACTTGAGGCATTCAGGCAGTTGTGGAATATTTTTCTTTTGTTTCTATTACTCTCCACCCAACAGTTCAATGGTCCATGTTTGATTTTCCTAGGCAGAGTACAAGGGCTTAGCAGTGTAGAGGAACAGAGCGACCCTGGGGACCACGTCCACAGATCCCTCAAGGTTGCCACACAAGTTGACAGGCTGGTTAACAAGCCATATGGTGTGCTGGGCTTCATTAGTCGGAGGAATGAGTTCAAGAGCCACGAGGTAATGTTGCAGCTCTATAAAAGTGTGGTTAGACCCATTAGGAGCATTGTTGGCTGGAGTCAGGGGCTTGGATTTTGGCTCTTGGTAGGGTGACCCATGCCAAAGGGTCGAGGACAGCCTAAGAGTGGTCTACCAGTCCTCCAGGTTCGGGGGTTCAGCTCAGGGCCAACGACCCTGACCGGTAAAACTAAATTCTTATGGAAACAGCAATGAAGATTCCTTCTACACCTGAGTGTGAGGGTATTCCTGAATCTCCACCCAGGACTTGTATGACTGACAGTACTGAAAACCAATAGGAAGCTACTGACATGATGTAAGAAGCCACGAGCACCGCCAAAGAAGGGGGACCTTCATTGCTGCCCTAGATGCCAGTGGAGTAACAGGCAGTAAGTATGTCCCTATTGTATATCCCTGCACCATTGCCCCAGGCAGTGCATTTCACACCTACCTCTCACTGTGCAAAGACCTTATCTCTGACATCCCCCTATACATTCCTTGAATCACCTTAAAATTGGGCCCCCTTGTATTAGTCATTTCTGTCCTGAGATAAACCACTCGATCTATGTTTCTTACAATCTTGGACACCTCTATCAAGTCAACTCCCATCCTCTTTCTCTACAAAGAGAAACCCTAATTCACCCAGTCTATCCTCATGAGACATGCTTTCTCATCCAGGCAGTATCCTGGTAAATCTCCTCTGCACCCTCTCTAAATTTCCACGTCCTTCCAACAATGAGGCGACCAGAACAATGCTCCTAATGGGTCTAACCACACTTTTATAGAGCTGCAACATTACCTCGTGGCTCTTGAACTCATTCCTCCAACTAATGAAGCCCAGCACACCATATGGCTTGTTAACCAGCCTTGAGGGATCTGTGGACGTGGTCCCCAGGGTCGCTCTGTTCTACACTGCTAAGCCCTTGTACTCTGCCTAGGAAAATCAAACATGGACCATTGAGCTGTTGGATCGAGAGTAATAGAAACAAAAGAAAAATATTCCACAACTGCCTGAATGCCTCAAGTACAACAAACTGTAAACTTTGTGCACAGCTCTCTACTCTCTAGAAAAATATTGTCAAAATCTAAACCAATGGGAAAACCCGAGTCTTCAGTTAAAGAGCAGAATAACGGTATGCAGAATGTACCGGTAAATTAAACACCCTGGCACAACCCGCCTTTGCTGATCAAGTTGCCTGTCTAAACTAATCTCTTCATAAATCAAAGTATGGAGTAGAGGAGATGGAGTGTTATGTTGAAGTTGTACAAGACCTAATTGGTGAGACCTAATTTGGAGTAAAGTGTGCAGTCTTACTTATTCATTGAGATACAGCACTGAATAGGCCCTTCCCACACTTCAAGCCACACTGTCCAGCAATCCCTCAGCTTAATCCGAGCCTAATCATGGAACAATTTACAATGACCAATTAACCTAGCAACCGGTACGTCTTTGGACTGTGGTAGGAAACCAGAGCACCTGGAGGAAACCCACATGGACACAGCAAGAATGTACAAACTCCTTACAGGCAGTGGTGGGAATTGAACCTTAGCTGACTGCACTGTAAAGCATTCTGATAACCACTACACTACCCTGCCACCCAACAGGAAACCTACCTACAGGATAGATGTAAATAAGGTTGAAAGACTACGGAGAAAATTCACAAGGATGTTGCCGGGTCTGGAGGATCTGATTTACTATACATGGAAAGATTGAATAGGTTAGGACTTTATTCCTTGGGATGCAGCAGACTGAGAGGAGATTCGATAGAGGAATACAAAGTTATGAGAGGTATACATAGAGAAAATGCGAGCAGGCTTTTTCCACTGAGGTTAGGTGGGACTACAACCAGAGGTCATGAGTTAAGTGTGAAAGGTGAACAGTTTAAGGGGAACATGAGGGGGAGCTTCTTCACTCAGAGGGTTGTGAGAGTGTGGAATGAGCTGTCAGTGCAAATGGTGCATGCAAGCTCGATTTCAATGTTTAAGTGAAGTTTGGATAGGTATATGGACGGTAGGGGTATGGAGGGCTATGGACCCAGGTCGATGGGAGTAGGCAGCTTAGCATGAACTAGATGGGCTGATGCGTACTGTACCTTTCTATGACTCTCTCACTCCATTCAACCCTGTGATACTGGGCCGAATGTCTTCTAAATGTTGAACTTGTACCTGCCTCTACCCCCTCCCTGTCTGCCTGTTCCGGAACCTCTCACACTCTTTATAAAAAATTACTGTCAATCCACTCTAGCTCTTTCTTCTCACCTTAAACCTGTGTCTTAGTGAATTAGACTCTTCTACACTGGGAAAAAGGCCAGTTCAGCTCTCTGCTCCACCCTGCGCTGACTAAGGGTCTGGGGACGGACTCTTTTTGAGTCATTTTAGAATGCCATTTGCTTGTGTTCACTGTTTGTATTATTTGGTTTTTTTCTGTACATTGATGCTTAACAGTCTTCTTTATTTTTAATGGATTCTTTTGGGTTTCTTCATTTTGTTGCTGCCTGTTAGGAGGAAAATCTCAAAGTGGCACAGTAGCGTAGTGATTAGCACAACGCTTTACAGTAGAGGGGAACAAGGTTCTATTCCCTCTGCCGTCACAACCACAGATTCGGCAGCACAGTGGACACAGCAATTGCGCTTGTGAATTTGCACGCGTCAGTGAATTATTATTTAATTGTGATAGTACTTAACTCCATACTTGTCGAGACTTGGACAGAGCACAGCAACACTTCGCTACCTGTTTGTATTCCCTGAGAAATTGGACTTTTGAGTCAGCTGACTCTGCAGACTAGCAGTATTCGTTTAATGTTTAGATGTTCTTTTCAACCACAGTGTAAGGCTTCGTTTTCCATTTGAGAGTTTTAGTTAACAGCCCTGTTTGGCCTAGCGTTTACTGTTTTATTTTCCGTTTAACACTGTTCGCATTAAGTTCTGTGAACTATCGACCTGCTTGAGTGTCTCTCACTCTGCACTTGGGCCATATCCAAACCTGCTAACAGCTGCTGCCTGTAAGGAGTTTGTCTGTTCCCCCATGACCATGTGGTTTCCTCCGGGTGCTCTGGTTTCCTCCCAGAATCCCAAAGATGTACCGGTTGGTTGGTTAATTAGTCCTTGTAAATTGTCCTGTGATTAGGTTAGGGTTAAATTGGGGGATTGCTGGCTAGCATGACTCGAAGGGCCTGTTCAGTCTGTCCTGCATCTCAATAACTAAATGATTAATTAACAAATAAGTACCTGCTTAGAAAATAAATGTACTTTGGACTTTGAACTTTAAACTTTGGTTGTGATTGTCTATTTTTTCTGTGCCCCTTAAAATCTTATTAACTTCTTTCGCACCAGGAACAAAATTCTGACTTGTGAGTTACCGAAGTCTGCACAGGAATATAGATGAATAGAGTCACAGAAAAGTACAGCACAGAAACAGTCCCTTCCCATCGACCTACCTATTCACATCGACCTGCACCGGGACCATAACCCTCCACACCCTACCATTCATGTATCTATCCAAACTTTGCTTAAAAGTTGAAATCCAGCTCGCATGTACCATTTGTGCTGGCAGCTCATTCCACACTCTCACTACCTTCTGAGCTAAGAAGTTTCCCTTCATGTTCCCCTTAAACTTTTCACCTTTCACCCTTAACCCATGACCTTTGGTTGTAGAAATTGCCAAGTGAAGTATTATATGGGAACATTTAGATTTTCTCTTTGGGAAGAATAGTTGGAAAATCAAAATATTATTCAGACATTGATGTGCAAAGGGTGCTTGCTGTGGTGGTTTATGTGGTTCAGGAAATCAACAGGCAGTTACAGGAAACAATTAAGAAGGCAAATGTTGGCTCTCATTGAAAGGAGCTTGGAGAACAAACTTAACAATGTTTTCCGAGATTGCACAATATTTTGGTGAGTCTTTATCTGGGCAGAGCTTGAAGCTCATTGCATTCAGCTTGGAATTAATGCAACCAAACATCTGGGCATTGCAGTGGAATTTCAAATTTCAGTTCTGCAAATTTACTGTGGTGCAAAGGAATCCTACACTCTCACAATTAAGTTTGGCAAAGGCTTCTGTTCCAGAAATCGGTCTACCAACAGATTGCTTGTAACGCTGAGATGCTTTCCTGGGAGAATGGAACTGGCTATGTGGAACGTGATGATTAGAAGAATCCGAATAAAATTCAGAATTAGGCCTATTGCATCTGACATACCACATGTCATGAATTTTTTTGTTTTGAAACAGCAAGAGCGCAAGCTAGTGTTTACAGTTTCACAGACCGTTCAGAAATCACATGGAGGGAAGAAGTTGTTTCTTAAAATGTTGAGTGTGTGCCTTCAGGCTCCTGTACCTCCTCAATGACGGTAGTAATGAGAAGAGGGGATGTTCTGGACGATGGACGCTATCTTGTTGAGGCATCAGTCTTTGAAGATGTCCTCGATGATGAGAAGGCTAGAGCTTATGATGGGGCTGGCGGAGTTTACAACTCTGCAGCTTACTCCAATCCAATGGATTTTCTCTTCCACACCAGATGGTAATGATGTAACCAGATGGATTATAATTCCAGCAGTACCCCAGCCTCCCAGCCCCAACTGCTCCTACACTTGCCAAGATGGTATAGTTCAAAGCTGGTATTTATGGGACCAGAGCTACTCTATGTTGCCTTCCAAGGGAAGGTAGCAGCATCTTACCAACTATGTAACAGTCAGCGAGGAGGCACTAAATTGGAGCAAGTGACATTATATAGAAAATAATCAATAAGAAAAAGGACAAGGTTGATTGGTTGGTGTTTCAAAGCAATGTGGCATCTTTTGACTTTTAAATTTGTTTTGGATAGGTTATTTTAATTTTTATTTCACAACATCCTACGCACATGGTGATGGTCAGTGAAAAAAAGGGAGAAAGAAAATTATGGGAATTTTGGCAACTGGGATTTTGGGATTATGGACGTTGATATCACAATTAGACAAGCTGTTGACGAAGTGTCCAGACAGAAAGGAGCCGCCTCTGTTGATCCCTTCCTCTTCTTCCTTGTCATCGCCTTCATCGTCCTCCTCCTCTTCTTCCAATTCTACTCACTGCCTGGCTGATGGCAAATGCTGTACATACATACCATGAGATTGTGTAACATACAGCTAACCACTGTAAATCTTGATACTGTCCTTGTGTACTCACGGAGGACGGGACCCAGGTGCGGAAGACTGCAGGCTCTCTCTGGCACAGAGGTCGCTGGCGCCAACTCAACCCAGGGGCTGCCATCTGTAGGTTCACAACTCAACCCAGGAGCTGCCGTCTGTAGGTTCACAACTCAACCCAGGAGCTGCTGTCTGTAGGTTCACAACTCAACCCAGGAGCTGCCGTCTGTAGGTTCACAACTCAACCCAGGAGCTGCCGTCTGTAGGTTCACAACTCAACCTAGGAGCAGAGGAGTGGCAGCCTCCCCAGGAGGAAACGGAAACAAGAGGTGAGACATATGAATACCAACAGAGCCTTGGGATAGCGACTGAGCAACATCTCGAGACAATTCATTCTCTCCAACACAATGACTCCACTAAGGTACTCTTTAAATAATCATAGACTATGGGAAGCACATGCTAGCGACTATTAACATGACAAGGTTAAACTGAAAGCCCAAGGGTTTAACAGCTCTAGTTAAGATAACGATTAGTAAATATAAGTGCTCAAGAAACCTAGTAGCTCAACGTTCTATGGCAAACAGCAGATGCCCAAATGGAGAATCATTATTTCTTCTCTTTCAAATTTCATACTTCAGATTGATTACATGCATTGAATACATGAATACTTACATTGTTTGTAGGTTAGACACCTGAATCAAAAGGATGTGTTATCATCGGAGAGAGTCCAGAGAAGGACGACAAAGAGATTCCAGGAAGGAAGGAGTTAATGTATGAGGAGCGTTTGGCAGCTTTGGGCCTATACTCGCTGGAATTTAAAGGAATGAGTAGGGATCTCATTGAAACCTACCGAACGGTGAAAGGACTAGATATGGTGGATGTGGAGAGGATGTTTCTTATGGTTTGGGTATCCAGAACTAGAGGGCACAGCCTCAGAACTGAGGGGTGACCTTTTAGAATTGAGGCAAGGAGGATTTTTTTTAGCCAGAGAATAGTGAATCTGTGGAATGCTCTGCCACAGATTGTGGTGGAAGCCAAGTCCATGGGTATATTTAAGGCGGAAGTTGATCATTGTGTGGGATCCAGGATCAGCCATGATGTAATGATGGAGCAGACACAATGAGCTGAATGTTCTAATTCTGTTCCTATGTCTTATGAGAGATTATTCAATGGCCTTGGCCGCTGCATATCCAACCACTGGATACTGTGGTAGCTTAAATGAATATAACACATCACTGCTACAGGATGAAGACTTCACAGCTACTGCCAGAAACCAGGCATTTAGATATAAAAATTTCTTTATATTCTGTAATGGCATTTACAAAATGCTGGAAGGATTCAGCAGATCAGGCAACATCTATAGAGCTGTCTGACCTGCTCAGTTCCTCATTTTTTGTGTGCTGCTCCATATCCCAGCATCTCTAGTCTCTTATGTCTTCATTAACGTGCACGTTTGTTACCTATGGTCATGTACCAGCTGAGAGCTGAGGAGATGAAATCCTATTAGATCAGCAGTGCCCAACCTGGGGTCCATAGTTAATGGTAAGGTTCCATGGCGTAAAAATGGTTGGGAAGCCCCGCTTTAGATTCAGTTCTGGCACTTTCAAAATGCTGGGAGAACTCAGCAGGTCAATCAGCCC
Organism: Hemitrygon akajei; assembly: GCF_048418815.1. NCBI lineage: Eukaryota > Metazoa > Chordata > Chondrichthyes > Myliobatiformes > Dasyatidae > Hemitrygon > Hemitrygon akajei. The sequence goes on from NC_133128.1 coordinate 187,246,590, forward strand.
CTATGGAGGGAAATGAACAGTCGATGTTTCAAGCTGAGATCGTTGAGTCATGATATATCGAGTACCTCACCCAAAGCATCCACTGTTTAACTCCCTCCAGAGATGCTGCTTAACCTGTTGAGTTCCTTCAGCATTTTGTGAGTGATGCTCAAGATGTGTAGCATCTGCAGAATCATTTGTGGAAAAATGTACAGTCGAAATTTTGGGCCGAAACCCTTCGGCGGTCCTGTCCAAAAAGCCGACTGTACTTTTTCCCATAGATGTTGCCTGGAGTTCCTCCAGCATTTTGTGTGTGTTGCGCAAATATCTATGATTCCAGCCGGAAGGGAACCTAATGCAGGTCACCTTGACAACTCTGAATCTACGGTTCAGGGAGCAGGAGTTGAGGATGTCCTGACTGATGCATAGAGCCTAACATACTGTCCCTTTCTGAGCTTGAGGTAGAAGCATTACACTCAGAATTCTCAGCCAGTTATGGCATTCTTCAGATATTCCATAAGATCGTAAGATATGGGAGCAGAAGTAGGCCATTCAAACCATTGAGTGTGCTCTGCTTTTCCTTCCATTCCTTCATCTTCCTTTGTCTTCCAGCAACTTACCCTTTGCTAAGTGCTCTTTATCCCAGTTATGATGTATTCCAGAGGAATGTGGACGAATGCTGCCATCTTTGGAGGTATTTCAATGTGCACACCCTTGATCTTAATTCAAATTCCTTCTGCAGTCCTCAATAACTTAAAAGACTTTGAGAAAGCATTAAATAGTTGAATCATTATAACAACAAACCACAGAAATGAATGAATGACTCGCTGGGTGTTAACATCTATGATGACCTATCCTGTGCCATCACAAAGAAGGCCTCTACTTTTTAAAGAGTTTAAGGAGATTAAAATTTCACCATATACTCTAATAAGTTTCTACAGGTGCACTGTTGAAAGTATTCTGACTGGTTGAATCACAGCCTGGTAGGATAGTTTCAAAGTTCAAAGATTCAAAGTACATTTATTATCAAAGTACATATGCATATGCAACCCAGCGATTCATCATCTCCACAAGCAGCCACGAAACAAAGAAAACCGTGGAGTGGGTTTAAATAAAACTTCAAACGCCGTCCCATGCTCAAAAGAAGTCATTCAAATGGCAACAAGAACATCAACCTGCACCCTCCCAAATGTAAACATGCAAATTATGCGAACAGCAACAAGAATTATTGCCCTGCCAACATGAAAAACAGCAAATTGCGCAAATGGCAAGGAGCATTCTTGTACGTTGAATGGCATTCATTGCACAAAAATACAAGCCACTCTGAGAGTAATGGACACAGACCAATGCATCAGGATGCATGCCAGGACAGGCAAGTGGAGAATGTTCCATCACACTTCCGACTGGTGCCTCGTAGGTGTCAGGTGCTGAGTCTGGTTATCCAGACTCGGATCTACTCTCGTTGTTATTTGATTTGTGTGACTTGTCCACTTAAGTTTTTGGGCAACCACAGGATATAGGCAGTGGGGGCTTTATTGATGGCAGTGCCTTTGAGTACAAGACAGATGCTTAGACCTGTACATCTTGGGAATGGTTATTGCCTGGCACTTTTCTAACACAAATACTTTTGCCACTAATCAACCCATGCCTGAATGTTATCTGCATGTCTGGTCTGCTTCATCCACTGAAGCGTTGTGAATGGGATTGAACCCCATGCAATCATCAAAAAACATCCAAACATTTGACCTTAAAGACTCAGAGCAACACAGCATGAATACAAACCCTTTGGCCCATCCAGTCCATGCAAACCAAATTGTCCTCCCTGCTAGTGTCAATTTCCTGTTGATAGGCAGGAAACAGAGAGTGGGGATAATGGAGGCCTTTTCTATTTGGCTGCCAGTTTTTCATGGTGGTGTTCCTCAGGGGTCAGTTTTGGGACTATTACTTTTCACATTGCTTGTCAATGATTCGGATAATGGAATTGATGGCTTTGTGGCAAAGTTTGCGGATGATGCGAAGATAGGTGAAGGGGTAGGTAGTGTTGAGTAAGCAATGCGATTGTAGCAGGACTTAGACAAATTGGAAGAACAGGCAAGAAAGTGGCAGAAGGAATGCAATGTTGGGAAATGTACAATGATGCATTTTGGTAAAAGGAACAATAGTGCAAACTATTATCAAAATGGGAAAAGGTTCAGAAAACAGAGGTGCAGAGTGAATTTAGGAGTCCTTGTGCAAAACTCCCAAAAGGTTGAGTCTGTAGTAAAGAAGGCAAATGCAATGTTGGCATTTATTTCAAGGGGAATTGAATATAAAAGCAAGGAGATAATGCTGAGGCTTTATAAGACACTGGCCAAGCTGCACTTGGAGTATTGTCAACTGTTTTGGGCCCTATATCTCAGAAAGACTGTGTTGTCATTGGAGAGAGTCCAGAGGAGGTACACGAGGATGGTTCCAGGAATGAAGGGGTTAACATAAGGCGCATTGCAACAAATTTCACGATACATGCCGGTGATTCTGAAGCTGATAATCAAATCTGCCCCCACTGCACACTCCTGGGGTGCCTGAGGCACACTCACATTAATCTCCAGGGCAAAATAACATCCAGCGGGATCTGCATGATAAATTGTGAGTTTATATCGGAAGTTGGCACCCAAAGTTCCCCAGAACTGAGTTTCTAGAATGGAAGCATTATTGTTGGTGTGTCAGGAAACAAAACATTCCTTTTTATCACATCTTAATAATGTAACATTTAGACATAGGTTTAAAATATGGACAGAATTACCCAGAATATAAAGTGAAATTGGGCTGGCGGAATGGAGATACATCTCTACAAAAGTAGGTGTAAGGCGCTCCTTAGCTCTGCTAGCTTGCAGATCACCCTTGGACAAGTTATAGCATCTGCTTAACCCTTCCTCCTCCTGATCAGGGCCATGGGAAGCCACAGGGAACAGGTGGTGGATGGTTGTATGAGCAGCTGGTGCACATCACAAGTCCTGGTTATGCGACCACTGATGCCAGGCAGACAGTCTCTGACGTGTATTGATAATGGCTGGGGTCACCTGTCTTGTAAAGAAGAAGGCAATGGCAAACCCCTTCCATAGAAAACTTGCCAAGAACAATGATAATCATGGAAAGACCAGGATCACCAATGTCATATGACAAATGAAAGTGGAGCATGAGGGCTTACACACTGGAAATTATCAGCAAGAAACTTTCAGATTGTCACCTTTAGATCAAGTATTGAGTTACTTTGCATTACTTATCCTGTGTTCCTCTGATCTGATTGCTGATTAAAAGCAGTAAGTTTCAGCTCTACAGTAGTGCTAAAGTAGTGAGGTAGTGATTATGAGTTCAATGCTCATTCAGAAATCTGACGGCAGAGGAAAAGAAGCTGTTCCTGAATCATTGAGTGGGTGCCTCAGGCTTCTGTACCTCCTCCCTGATGGTAACAATGAGAAGAGAATATACTTGTATTTATATCTGTCTCTTGACCTCACCATCTACCTCATTAGGACCTTGCACCTTATTAACTACCTGCGTACTACCTTAATTGACCAGTGTATTTGCCTTGTTATACTTCCACTGAGCTTTCTGAACAACATGCAATACAAGCCTTCCATTGTATCTCAGTACATGTGACAATAACAATAACCATCATCCAGTTGCATGTGAAGAAACATATCAGCTCCTGCCTGAGAAATAACTTGGATCTACTCCAATTTGCCTACTTGACCAACATGTCCACAGCAGATGCCATCTCATTGGCTTTCCATTTAAACCAAAGATGCATACATCAGGATTCACTTTAGATAGATAGATAGATACTTTATTCATCCCCATGGGGAAACTCAACATTTTTTCCAATGTCCCATACACTTATTGTAGCAAAACTAATTACATACAATACTTAACTCAGTAAAAATATGATATGCATCTAAATCACTATCTCAAAAAGCATTAATAATAGCTTTTAAAAAGTTCTTAAGTAGTTTACTTAAATACATTGAGTCCTAACCCCGGCACTTTAACATATCTTACTCCTGGTGGTTGAATTGTAAAGCCGAATGGCATTGGGGAGTATTGACCTCTTCATCCTGTCTGAGGAGCATTGCATCGATAGTAACCTGTCGCTGAAACTGCTTCTCTGTCTCTGGATGGTGCTATGTAGAGGATGTTCAGAGTTATCCATAATTGACCGTAGCCTACTCAGCGCCCTTCGCTCTGCTACCGATGTTATACTCTCCAGTACTTTGCCCACGACAGAGCCCGCCTTCCTTACCAGCTTATTAAGACGTGAGGCGTCCCTCTTCTTAATGCTGCCTCCCCAACACGCCACCACAAAGAAGAGGGCGCTCTCCACAACTGACCTATAGAACATCTTCAGCATCTCACTACAGACATTGAATGACACCAACCTTCTAAGGAAGTACAGTTGACTCTGTGCCTTCCTGCACAAGGCATCTGTGTTGGCAGTCCAGTCTAGCTTCTCGTCTAACTGTACTCCCAGATACTTGTAGGTCTTAACCTGCTCCACACATTCTCCATTAATGATCACTGGCTCCATATGAGGCCTAGATCTCCTAAAGTCCACCACCATCTCCTTGGTCTTGGTGATATTGAGACGCAGGTAGTTTGAGTTGCACCATATCACAAAGTCCTGTATCAGTTTCCTATACTCCTCCTCCTGTCCATTCCTGACACACCCCACTATGGCCGTGTCGTCAGCGAACTTCTGCACATGGCAGGACTCCGAGTTATATTGGAAGTCTGATGTGTACAGGGTGAACAGGACCGGAGAGAGCACGGTCCCCTGCGGCGCTCCTGTGCTGCTGACCACCGTGTCAAGACCTACAGTCTCCCAACCGCACATACTGAGGTCTATCTGTCAAGTAGTCCACTATCCAATCCACCATGTGAGAGTCTACTCCCATCTCCGTTAGTTTGTGCCTTAAGATCTTGGGCTGGATGGTGTTAAAGGCACTAGAGAAGTCCGGGAATGTAATCCTCACAGCACCACTGACCCCATCCAGGTGAGAGAGGGATTTGTGCAGCAAATACGTGATAGCATCCTCCACTCCCACCTTCTCCTTATACGCAAACTGAAGAGGATCCTGGGCGTGCCTGGTTTGTGGCCTCAGATTCTGTATTATCAGCCGCTCCATGGTCTTCATCACGTGCGACATCAAGGCAACAGGTCTGAAGTCATTCAACTCCTTTGGTTGTGGTTTCTTCGGTACCGGGACAATACAGGATGTTTTCCACTGTCTGGGTACTCTTCTCTGCTCCAGGCTCATGTTGAAGATGCGCTGTAGTGGTTCTCCCAGCTCAGTCGCACAGGCCCTCAGTAATCGTGGGGATACTCCATCCGGTCCAGTCGCCTTGCTGGTACAGATCTGGTATTGATTATAGTTTGGCATTTAATACCATCATCCCCTTGAAATTAATCATTAAGCTCCAAGACTTTTGCTTCAATACCTCCTTGTGCAACTGGAACCTTGGTTTCCTCACTAGCAGACCCCAGTCAGTCGGGATTGGCAACATCTCCTCCGCAATCTCTATCAGCACAGGTGTACCACAGGGCTGTGGGCTTAGCCCTCTGCTCTACTCACTTTACACCTTTGATTGTGTGGCTGAGCACAGCTCCAACACCATTTACAAGTTTGCTAATGACACCACTGTTGTGGGCCAGCTGGAGGTGAATCAGCTTATAGCAGGGAGATTGAAAATTCTTTCACTGATCCTGTTACAGTTACTACTCTATAGATTTGCTGAGTATGCCCGCAGGAAAATGAATCTCAGGGTTGTATATGGTGACATATATGTACTTTGATGACAAAATTTACTTTGAACTTTGGAGTACAATTCCAGATCCATTACTTAATGTAATAATGGGTTGGACGCCCTTTTATAAACATTTGCAATCTGGCAGGCTGTAAAAACAAGTGAAACTTTTATCACCTATTTTACATTAAACCCCTCCAAGGTTATTTCATACTAACGTTTCAAATGACTGGCTTAGGTCCCGATCCACGCCACGCAACGTTTTAATTTGTATCCTTAGACCTATATGAGACGTAAAGCGGTAAATTACTGCCCTAACGCTTTCATTGGATGGCTGCCGAATACAATGGAAAAGCTTCAATCCACACGTATTTTTTATATCACGGAAACGTTGGAGTTGGGAATGATATAGTTTTATTTTACTGAACCACTTTCTAATATGTAGAGGCGCCGAATTGTGACCCAATTTTGCACAACTCGGCAGCCAATCACAAGGCACAGGAGCCACTCTCTGTATTCTCCTGGTGGTTGCAGTGTTGGGGCATTAGGACCCACGGGCTACTATTTACTCGCCGTGACTTTACCAGATGACTGCTCAAAGTGCAAGTGTAAACTCGCCAGCACTATTTTTCCCTAATGCGTGTGAATCCAGAGAAAAAAGTCAAAATGAAAGACCCAGTGGGTGGATGCACAGTAAGAAAATGTTTTCTTTTTGTCCAGTCTTCTTGCTAATATATTGGAAGTTGAATAATTTAAATGTTTCGTTATTCTTACGTAAAAAGGTGTGGGGGGGAAAAAACCTTGCTTTCACTTTAGGTTCGCAAATACAATATTAAAACTGTTGAAGTTTTTGCCGAGGTCTTATGACCGTGTGGTGGTTTGTGTAAAACAATTTATACGAATATGTCAGTGCTTTGCGTAAACTGTTTTTAACGTTGTGTGCAGGTATAAAATAATTGAAAATCCAGCATCTGCAGATTTTCTCTTGTTTGTGATAAAATATTAAGTGAGCTTGTCCAGTCCACTTGATTAAATGTTGTATCCAGTAGAAGATTAACTTGAGAGCCGACTGAAGCTAAATTAATAAATTTATTTGGAAGACTTTAGATATCAAACCAGGAAGTGAGAAACCAGCAAATTGTATACCAGTTAGTTTAATATATTTTCTAAGAGGGTTATTGGAATTTAATCTCGGTGAGTCTGTCTTCGACCTTGTATAAACTGAACGAAGGAAGTCCGTATTGATTTATAAAGAGTAGGTCATGTTGATTCATCGAGCCAGCATTTTAAGCAGATTGTAAATATGTTGAGGGTGTGGCTTTGGATGTTCCGTGCATGGAATTCGAGAAGACTTTTATTTAAGATTATTGGAGATTGCTAACAAAAATTCAAAGTAATGGCAAAAACTGCAGCCAGTGACCTGGTCATTTGTAAAGAAGGGGATCAAAGTGGGGTCATGGTAGCTTATATTTAAGCAAGAGTAGGTTAAGGAAGGGGGCAACATTATGGCAGATGAAGTACAACGTGGGAAGTATGAATAAAATCATTTCTGAAAACAAAGATTTACAAACATTAGTAAGGTCATAGAGAATTACAGCACAGAAGCAGGCTCTAGTTCAAGCTGAAACCATTTAAACTGCCTATTCCCATTGTCCTGCACAGAGACAGTACCCCTACCATCCATGTACCTATCCAAACTTCTCTTAAACTTTGAAATCAACCTCACATGCACCACTTATGCTGGCTGCCCATTCCACACTCTCACAACCCTCTGCCTGAAGAAGTTTCCCCTCATGTTCCCTTTAAACTTTTCACCTTTCACCCTTAACCCATGATGCCTGGTTGTAGCCCCACCCATCCTCAGTGGGAAAAAGCCTGCTTGTATTTACCCTATCTATACCCCTCATAATTTTGTATACCTCTATCAAATTTCCTGTCGATCTTCTACATTCTAAGGAATGGAGCCCTAACTATTCAATCTTTCCTTATAAATTCAGGTCCTCCAGACCTGGCAACATCCTTTTAAATTTTCTCTCTACTCTTTCAACCTTATTTACATCCTTCCTATAGGTTTCCTGTAGATTCAACAGTGGCTGGATGGGAGATGCCAGAGAGTAGTGGTGGATAACCATTTGTCAGGTTGGAGGCTGGTGACTAGTGGGATGACTCAGGGATCTGTACTGGGTCCATTGTTGTTTGTCATATACATTAATGATCTGGATGATGGGGTGGTAAATTGGATTAGTAAGTATGCAGATGATACTAAGGTAGTGGCATTGTGGATAATAAAGTAGGTTTTCAAAGCGTGCAGAGAGATTTAGGCCAGTTAGAAGAGTGGGCTGAATGATGGCAGATGGAGTTTAATGCTATTAAGTGTGATGTGCTACATTTTGGTAGGACTAATCAAAATAGGACATACATGGTAAATGGTAGGGCATTGAGGAATGCAGTAGAACAGAGTGATCTAGGAATAATGGTGCATAGTTCCCTGAAGGTGGAATCTCATGTGGATAGGGTGGTGAAGAAAGCTTTTGGTATGTTGGCCTTTATAAATCAGAGCATTGAGTATAGGAGTTGGGATGTAATGTTAAAATTGTACAAGGCATTGGTGAGGCCAAATTTGGAGTATTGTGTACAGTTCTGATCACTGAATTATAGGAAAGATGTCAACAAAATAGAGAGAGTACAGAGAAGATTTACTAGAATGTTACCTGGGTTTCAGCACCTAAGTTACAGAGAAAGGTTAAACAAGTTAGGTCTTTATTCTTTGGAGCGTAGAAGGTTGAGGGGGGACTTGATAGAGGTATTTAAAATTATGAGGGGGATAGATAGAGTTGACATGGATAGGCTTTTTCCATTGAGAGTAGGGGTCATTCAAACAAGAGGACATGAGTTGAGAGTTAGGGGGCAAAAGTTTAGGGGAAACAGGAGGGAGAATTTCTTTACTCAGAGAGTGGTAGCTGTGTGGAACAAGCTTCCAGTAGAAGTGGTAGAGGCAGGTTCGATATTGTCATTTAAAGTAAAATTGGGTAAGTATATGGACAGGAGAGGAATGGAGGGTTATGGACTGAGTGCAGGTCGGTGGGACTAGGTGAGAGTAAGCGTTCGGCATGGACTAGAAGGGCTGAGATGGCCTGTTTCCGTGCTATAATTGTTATATGGTTATATAGGTAGCAGAGCAAAACTGCACACAATACTCCAAATTAGATCTCACCAATGTCTTGTATGTAATGTTTCATCTCCTGTACTCATTACATTGATTTATGAAGACCACTGTGCCAAAGGCTTTCTTTATGACCTGGTCTACCTGTGACACCTCTTTCAATGAATTAATGGATCTGTCTTCCCAGATCCCTTTGCTCTACCACACTCCTCAGTGCCCTCCTGTTGACTGTCTAAGTCCTACCCTGCTTGGTCCTACCAAAGTGCCACACCTTGCACTTATCTGCATTAAATTCTTTCTGCCATTTTTCAGCTCATTTTTTCCATTGAGGATAATCAGAAACTGGCGCAGCAACAAGTTACCAGATGTAGTCTCAAAAAAAATTCATCAGAAACAGCCACCCAAATCCCGTTTCTTAAATTCTTAGAACCTCCTACACAAGACTTCTTTAAAAATTATGGATTGAAGGCTTAAACAAATTGCTGGAGGAACTCAGCAGGTCAGGCAGCATCTAAGGAAAAGAGTAAAGATGTCGGCCGAGGATCCTGATGAACACTCTTGGCCAGAAACATCAACATTTTATTCCTCTCCAACGATGCTGCCTGATCTTCAGAGTTATTTCCAGCATTTTGTGTCTGTTGGTTAAACTATGAAAGCTGGTTCTATCAACTAGAAATATGATTTATTGAAGTGCTTCAAATTGTAGGATAAGTCATCAGTTATCATGGTAGTTTTTTGCACTGATGGGACGGTATTTAAAGAAAACAAAATATCTTGGGTAAAGGAAACTTAATAGTAAAGAAAGGTAACATTTTGAAATGAGAACCAAGCCATTCAGAAATGAAACTGGGTTGCACTTCAAGCAACAGATAATGGAAAAAATTTACTCCCTCCCATAAAGGGTTTTTGTGATGGATTGGTTGAAAACATCAAGAATGACTACTTGCATTTTATTTACCAGACTCTGTACATTGCCAGTAAGGCTGTAAGTCCTAGGAGCAACATTAGACCATTTGGCCCATCAAGTCTTCTGTCTTCTCCCCTTAACCTATGACTCTCTGATTGATCAAGAACCTATCAATCCCCACCTCAGGTATAACAGTAACTTGGCCTGCACAGCCACCTGTGGAAAAGAATTCCACAGATTTAAATTGGATACAATAGGTTATTTTAAGAGACTCCTGGGTAGGTACATGGAGCTTAGAAAAATAGGAGGCTATGGGTAACCTGAGGTAATTTCTAAAGTAAGTACATGTTCACAACAGCATTGTGGGCCAAAGGGCCTGTATTGTGCTGTAGGTTTTCTATTTTTCTAGATTCACCATCCTATGCTCAGGGGTTCCCAGCCTGGTGTCCATTAACCCCTCAGTTAATGGTGAGTCTCCATGGCATAAAAAAATTTGGGAACCCCTGCTCTGATTAACTGAAGATTTTTTCTCATCTCTGTTCTAAAAGGACTTCTCTCAGTTCTGAGACTGTGCCTTCCTGTCCTAGACTCCCCCACTATAGGAAACATCCTCCCCACATACTGTCTAACCAGACTTCAATATGTTTCAATGAGATCCCCCCCCCTCATTCTTCTAAACTCCAGTGTGTACAGGCTGAGAGCCATCAAATGCTCCTCAAACATTAACCATTTTATTCCAGGGGTCATCCTCCTGAACCTCCTCTGGACTCTCTCCAATGCTGGCAACAGATTTCATATTAGTAATGTATGGCGAGGGATTTGCACAAAAGGCGATTAAATGGAGCTGAAGGACAGATTCTTTAATTCAAAAGAGAATTGAGGAGTTCATCATAAACACAGATTCTGCAGATGCTGGAAATCCAAAGCAACACACACAAAATGCTGGAGGAACTCAGCAGGTCAGGCAGCATCTATGGAAATGAATAAATAGTTCTACCCACCTGGCTTCACCCATCACCTTCTAGCTGTCCTCTTACCCCCCCCCCCCCCCCCACCATTTTTATTCTGGCATCTTCCCCTTCCTTTCCGGACCTCAGCCTGGAATGTCAACTGTTTCTTCATTCTCATGGATGCTGACTTATTTATATGTTACTGAGGAGTTGAATCTTCTGTCCTATGTCCCAATCACTATGCAGTAAAAAGATACAATGTTTAAAAAAAAGTGATGTAAATTCAGCATATGATGGGCCTGTTTCTACACTGTACGATTCTAATTCAAATTGCTTTTGTATGCTGCTCATTTTTTTTCAAATGCTAAATAAATATATTAAATGTGTGTCCATTAACTGTTTTGTGATTATTTTCAGTATAATAGAATATATCAGCATATCAAAACGTTTGCCAAACGTGGTGACAATTACTGCAAAGACCTGGTTTATGTCCTTCAGCAGAGGTACAATATGTATAGCCTTTATATTTAACTGCATAAAATCTGTAATGTTACTTTAGAAGAATAATCTATTGTTATGTTTCCAATTTAATTATTGAAAGGAAGCTTTATTCTGCACATCAGTGATCCGCTTTACAGCTAGACAACAGATATCCTTGTAATGTCGATTTAGTTTTTCTTTAATGAGAAATATAATTGCATCAAAGGCAGTAAGATGCAGAACAGAAAATGTAGAATGTAGACCAGTACAGGACATTAAGTTCATGATATGTGCCAACCCTTTAATGCACTCTCAGATTAATCTAGCCCTTCCCTTCATTTTCTTTCATCCCTCTAACAGTCTGTTAAAGGCCAGTGGTGTATCTCCACCATCAAACCTGGTAGTGCTTTTGATGCACTTACCCCTCTGTCTTTTAAAAAAAACTGCCTCTAACATCCCCCCCACCTTTTTACTTTCTTCCCAACACTTCATTGCTATTAATACACCCTCTTATATGAACCATGTCAACCCAGGGAAAAACGACTGTGGGTACCCACTGAATCTATGTCCATACACCTTCTTAACCACGCTGTCAATTTGCATTGCAGCTTTGGGATATCTATGGACATGGACCCCAAGATTCCTCTGTTCCTCTTCTAAATTCAAAGTAAATTTTATTACCAAAGTACATGTATGTCACCATCTACAAGCCCGAGATTCATTTCCCTGCGGGCATACTCAGCAAATCTGTAGAAAATTTAACTCTTAACAGGATCAATGGAAGATCACTCGGAGTGGAGAAGACAACAAAATGTGCAAATGTAAATAAATAACGAGAACATGAGATAGTGTCTTTAAAGACAGATTATTGGTTGTGGGAACACTTCAATGATGGGGCAAGTGGCTGGAGTTAACCACTTGTATCCAAGAGCCTGATGATTGAGGGGCAGCAACTGTTCTTGAACCTGGTGGTGCAAGTCCTGAGGCTCTTGTACCCTCTTCCTGATGGCAGCTGTGAGAAGAGAGCATGACCTGGGTGGTGGGGATCTCTGATGACTGATGCCACTTTCCTGTGACGGTGTTTCATGTAGATGCGCTCAATGGTTGGGAGGGCTCTGCCCATGATGTACTGGGCTGAATCCTATATGTTTTGTAGGATTTTCCATTCAAAGGACTGTGATTGTTTCCATTCCAGTCGATATACTCTCCACCATACATCTATCAAAGTTTATCTCTTGAAACACCAGTAGGATTCATCAGGTATTCCAGTGGATGTTACAAAGAGTACTATGATATTCTTCAATACATGACAGCATAATAATTATGAAGAAGCAAATAGTGATTTAACAGATAGTTAATTAAAACAAGTATTTGTTCTTGCAGAATTGTTTAATGCAATAATATTTTCAGTGCAATATTTAATATTTGTGCTAAATAAAACCGAATAACAATTTCAAAAGTAGAACATGAAGAATGAAAAAGTTTATCTCAGAAAAAGTGGTGAATTTTAAGCCCACAACATCTTCATAGTATGGGTTTAATAATAGAAAGCTATGATATTCTATCTGACCGTTAATACAGCTGCGATTCAGTTTGTCCTGAAATTGAAGGAACTTTTCTGTTAGTGCATGTGAATGGCATATTTTCCTGTGGCTGAAATGCTTTGCCTAGTTAAAAAACTCCTCAATTGGTGACAGGAAGACTTGCCTTTCTCTGGCAACACAAGTCAGGATGTTTGTAAGTATTTTTAAAGTGAAGTTGCTGCAATAGGTGGGGAACTATGCTTCCCTGAAATGTCCTTCCGGTTTTCCTCCACCTGAAATGTTTGTTTTAGTTTAGTTGCAATTCATTTGAAACTTTTGCTATCAATGTTATGTTTTCCAATACTGCGAAGTTAATATCATAAATGATTCTCTTCAGTGTAATTTATGTGGTGAACTGATTGTCAGTTCTCACTGTTCCCAGTTTTATCACTTGTGAAGCAGAGCTTTGACATCAGAGTATCCATGCTATGTCTATTAATGTCAGTAACCTATGATCCACTAGTAATGAATTGGAATAGGAAATCTGTCTCCAAGTCCTTCCGTCTGCTCAGGGAAGTGATAAATTTCCGATGCTGCGAGGGCCATCGTTTCTGACGATTGTACAATGAGTTAACCCACAGTGTGCCATGAGCTTTCGTCTTTGGGGTTTTGCATGAGTGAGCTTGGGACATGGAAGGTGGCACAGCAGTGGAGTGGGTAGCACAGCACTTCACAGTACCTGCGAGCCAGATTCAGTTCCCGCTGTTGCCTGTGAGCATGTGAGTTTCCTCCGGGTGCTCTGGTTTCCTCCCACAGTCCAAAAACGTACCGCTTGGTAGGATAATTGTTCATTGTAAATTGTCCCGTGATGAGGCTCGGATTAAATCAGGGGATTGCTGGGTGATGCAACTCGAAGGGCAGGAAGGGCCTACTCTGCACCGTATGTCAAAATTGTGAACTGAAACACCACAAAATGACCTGAAATTAGATTGTTTGTTTATTTATTTAGATACAGTATGGAATAGGTACTTCCTATACAACCCTCCGATTTACAATGACTATTTAACCAAACAACCAGTACATCTTTGGACTGTGTTGCGGTCATGTGGGAGAGTGTACAAACTCCTTACAGGCAGTGGCGGGATTTGAACCCAGGTCACTGGTACTGTAAACCGTTGTGCTAACCACTATGCTACTGCACTGCTCTCTGGTTACTTTTTAAAGTTTCATGGTAAATGAAGCTTTGGTGTTGTATTATGAAACCTAGGTTATGCACAACTGATTTTATTTAATGTCTTAATGGACATTGAAGGAGGAAATGGAGGATGATTATCGGATGATTCTGGAGTGAATATTCAAAGATTGATAAACCCCAGAAGATAACATTGATAACTAAAATTGAAACATGCAGACGGATTCCAATGGAACTCTTCTGATAAAGGGGAACTACTCTGATCTTAGCTAAAGGTTCTCAGTCAACAAATTGGTGAGACCTAACTTGGAGTATTGTGTGAAGTCTTTGTCACCTACCTACAGGAAAGATGTAAATCAGGTCGAAAGAGTACAGAGAAAATTTACAAGGATTTTGCTGCGTCTGGAGGACCTGAGTTATAAGGAAATACTGAATAGGTTAGGACTGTATTCTTTGGAACAGAGAAGATTGAGAGCAGATTTGATAGAGGTATACAAAATTATGAGGAGTATAGATAGGGTAAGTGCAAGCAGGCTTTTTTCATTGAGGTTGGTCGGGATAACAACAGGTTAAGGGTGAAATGTGTAAGAGGAACATGAGGGGAAACTTCATTCAGAGGGTCATGAGAGTGTGGAATGAGCTGCCAGCATAAGTGGTGCATGCAAGCTCGATTTCAACGTAAAAGAAAAGTTTGGATTGATACATTGATGGTAGAAGTAGGGAGGGCTGTGGTCCTGGTACAGGTTGAGACTAGATGGGTCAAATGGCCTATTTGTTTCTCTGATGTACTTTTCTATGACTCTAATATTGCCTCATTCTATTGCCAGCATCATTAATGAATGAGACTGCATATTTGATCTTGCTGAGGAGAAAATTCTTCAATCTGGCACCAATTTGACTTAGAATTTTGTTCTGTTTGTCCACACGTAGTCGGTGTGGGCAAGTAGAATATGGACCAAATGGGACAACCTTGGATGGGCATCTTAGTTGTCATGGACCAGTTGGGCCGAAAGGTTTGTTTCTGTGCCAGGACTCCAGTACAAGCTAGTATTAAAATAATAGTTATCAACATTGAAGCAGAAATTTGAGAATTCTCATTCCAATGCTGGGCAGAGAGCTTTTTCTCTGGATCAGTCAAGATCAAAATCTGCGAAGCTATCTGCCAAGTATGGCCATGACTATTTTCCTGTCAGAGCAACAAGAGACCAGCATATCAGAATCGGGTTTAATATCACTAACATATGTTGTGAAATTTCTTATGCATCAGCAGTACATTGCAATACATAATAACATCTGTAAAATTACAGTAGGGAATTTTTGTATGAAGTTTGATTAAATTAGTACAAAAAAAGAAAAATGTAGTGAGGTCATATTCATGGTTCAATGTCAAAGGATACTTGGGAGAATTGATTAGGAATATTTCTCTCTAGTAATGGCAATTTAGAATGTAGAGGGAAACTTCCTAAAGTGTACAGGATGCCCAGACCTGAGTAACTCTGAGCCACATTGTCAAAGTTAATTCATTCCACAGGGTTGTAATATTTGCATAATCTTCAGCAGACTCTTGTTAAGATCTGCTAGCTTTGGGTAGCATTCAATTGCCGGATTGGAAGATTGTGCACTATTATTAATTTTAAAAGCAATTCAAGGAAGAGAAGACTTACAACTTTTTGGAACTTAAATACATATCCCCACAGTTTGCCTGTAAAATGGAGAATGAGTTTCAGTAATGTAACTGGAATGGTGTGAAGATCTTCACCAGCTATGAGGACTAGTCCTCTTCGAGGGAGCAGAGGTGAGCAATCTCATCTCTGACTGTCTATCCTGAGCCCAACATATCGATGTATTTACAAAGAAGGCATGACAGTGGCTATATTTTTTTTATTTGAGGAGATTTGGTATGTCACCAAAGACACTCGCAAATTTTTACAGCTGTACTGTGGGGAGCATTCTAACTGGCTGTACCACTGTCTGGTATGGAGGGGCTACTGCACAGGACCGAAAAAAGCTGCAGAAAGTTGTGAAATCTGTCAGCTCCATCATGGGCACCAGCCTCCGTAGCATCCAGGGCATCTTTAAGGGGAGATGCTTCAAAAAGGTGCCGTCCATCAGCAAGGACTCCCCACTCACCCAGGACTTGCCCTTTTCTCATTGTTACTGTTGGGAAGGCGGTGCAGGAGCCTGAAGGCACACACTCAAGGATTCAGGAACAGTTTTTTCTGCCATCGGTTTTCTGAATGGACATTGAACCCATGAACACTACCTCACTACTTTTTTGGGACCAGGTATTTATGTACAGTTTATTATTATTCTGTATTTCATTGTACATAACACATAACAACAAACGACGTATGCTGGTGATACTAAACCTGATTCTGATTCAGCTAGGTTACTGAACTGTTCATGTTGTACTGCTACAACAATCAATCTACTAGTAAGAACTTGTAAGAAGGTTCTTCTCCCACACAAATAACAGCCTGTATGAGTTTGCCTAATCACCTCCTTCCAACTTGCACTCCTTAAAGGCTCTGAACATCAGGAGGATCCCTGTCATGAATCATCCTTCGGTTATAAGTCTTTCAGTTACTTAGTGAACTGACAAGTTCTCATGAACAAAAAGTCTGTCTTAAAGTCAATTGCATTCCTGTGTTTTCTGTTCAGGGACCCACCCTTTGCCCAGGAGATACTCTTTAGAGTCAGCTACTGCTCTTAGTTGGGAGTTGACAATCTGCAATAGCATTTTGTTGGTGACCCTGACCTTGTTAAATTCAAGCTTATTATCATAGACATACTGCATATACACAGAGTCTAACCATGCAGGCTACGCTTGTTTCTTGTTGCTGCCATCGGGAAGGAGGTACAGGGACCTAAACCTCGACAATTAACCTTTTCAAAATTAGCCTTTTGCAGCAGATGCACAGTACGTTGTAAGACAAGGACAAACACAAGTTAACATAATCTTTAAAATTAACATAAATTCTCACTGCTGTCATCAGGAAGGTGGTACAGGAGTCTCAGGATTCGCACCACCAGTTTCAGGAACAGTTATTACCGCTCAACCATCAGGCTCTTGAGCCAGAGGGGATAACTTCACTCAACTTCATTTGCCCGTCATTGAAATGTTCCTATGGACTCACCTTCAAGAATTCTTCATCTCAAGTTCTCCATATTTATTATTATTATTTATTTCTTTTTGTACTTCCACAGTTTGTGGACTTCAGTACACTGCTTGAATGTTCAAGTTGAGCGGTCTTCCATTGATTCGATTGTGGTTATTATTCTGTTATAGATTTATTGAATATCCCCGCAAGAAAATGAATCTCAGGATTGTATATGGTGTCATTATATGTACTTTAATAATAAAATTTACTTTACTTTGAACATAAGTTTCACATGTGCAAAATAAACATAACAGTACTAGTGCAAAATTGAGAGGGAGAGATGAAAAATATAGTTCGAGGTAATGTTGAAGATTTTCAGATTGGTTGAAAAACTTGACGGCAGTGTGGAAGGAGTCACTGCTGAACTTTGAGGTGTGGGTCTTTACGCTCCTGCATCACCGAACTGACGGCAGCATCAGGAGGAGGGCGTGGCCCGACGGCAGGGGTGCACGATGACGATCAGCTCTTGTAGTTGTCCTTGAGTGTGGGGAGATGGAACTGACTGAGCTCACCAGTTTCAGTAGCAAGGCAGCACCACTACTTCCTTAGATTCAGCATGACATCTAAAACTTCTATAGATGTGTGGTGGAGAGTGTATTGACTGGCTGCGTCACAGCCTGGTATGGAAACACCAATGCCCTTGAACGGAAAATCTACAAAAAGTAGTGGATAAGGCCCAGTTCATCACTGGTAATACCCTCCCCACCATACAGTATATCTAAACAGAGTGTTATTGCAGGAAAGCAACGTCCGTCATCAGGGACCACTACCAGGTATATGAATAGTATCACGATTCTTGCTGCTGCTATCAGGAATGAAGATACAGTGTTCAGCATGGACTAGAAGGGCAGAGATGGCCTGTTTCCGTGCTGTAATTGTTATTTAGGAGCCTCAGGAACCACACCACCAGGTTCAGGATCAGGAACAATTACTGCTCTTCAATCATCAGGCTCTTGAACCAGAGTAGATAACTTCACTTACCCCATTACTGAAATGGTTCCCACAACCTATGGACTCACTACCAAGGGCTCTTTATCTCATGTTCTTGATATTTATTGGGTTTTTTTCCTTGTCTATTTGCACATCAGTTGTTTGTCCATCCTGTTGGGAGCAGTCTTCCATTGATTCTATTGTGTATATTGGATTTACTGAGTATGCCCACAGAAGGTGAATCTCAGGGTTGTATATGGTGACATACGTACTTTAATAATCCATTTTCTTTGAACTTTGGTTGGAACTATGTGATGGGCACAGTACAGGCCCACTGAGATGTTACCAGGCTAAGTGAAAGGCAACATAACAGCTTTTAAACACCACCTATGAACTATGGAATTCTTGATAATTAATTCAGTAAAGGGAAGGATGGTGAGTATAACATAGTGCTTGTGTATCTGTATAAACTTATTGAGAATTTGTTCCCTTTCGAGAATGTGGCACATTTCTTGAATCGGTAACAAGATGACTTTTAGAATGGCCTTCGTGTTTTTGTTGGATAATTGTCTCTTTCTAGATTCTCCTCCCTCTCCTAAGTTAACTCCTCCACTTGCTGTGCTGGACTCTGTACAGTGTGTAATTACGCAAAGAGAAATTAATGATAGCTTTTCTCGATACGTGCAGAGTACAAATATCGGGCTTGTAATGTAATTAAGATACGGATGGATGATCCTGTCAGATGTGACAGTTTTAATAATCTCAACAACTAACTGGAGGCACAAGATTTCTGTGGCTGCTGACTCCACCCACCCTCGCAGTCACCTATTCCCCAAATTCCCATCAGGAAGATTTTTTTTAAAAGTCCGTCACCATCAGGATTACAGGCTTCTTTCCTGTAGCTAACCAGCTTCTCAACAAAACTCAGTCAGGTGTAATATTCTAACTGGTTTGCTGTAAAATGGTCTTTCCTGTTCTTCTTGTTCTGTTGATAAATATTGAGTCCAATCATATGTTAAAAGTAAATTTTATTATCAAAGTATACAAATGTCATCAAATACATTTTCCTGTGGGCATACTCAATAGATCTATAGAATAGAAACTATAACAGAATCAATGAAAGAGCAACCAGAACGCAGATAGCAACAAACTGGAAATGCAAATATAAATAAATAGCAATAAATAACAAGAACATGAAATAGTGAGATAGTCCTTAAAGTGAGATCATTGGTTGTAGGGACAAGTGAGTGTAGCTATCCCCTTTTGTTCAAGAACCTGATGGTTGAGGGGTGGTAACTTTTCTGGGACCTTGTATTGCAAGTCCTGAGGCTTTCTACCTGCTGGCAGCAGTGAGAAAAGAGCCTGGCCTGGGTGATGGGGTTCTCTGCTGATGGATGCTGCTTTCCTACAGCTGTGTTTCATGGTTGGGAGGGCTTTTCCCGTGATATACTGGGCCAAATCACTACCTTTTACAAGATTTTCCGTTCAAAGGCATATGTGCTCATTTCTGTGTTCGATTATTGAAGTTTGCACATGTGACCATTCTGCTAATTGTTGATTGCTCATGGCTGTTAGTACTATTGACTCAAGAAGAAGGGTGGGAGGCAGCAGAAAGGAAACCAGAGACCTGTTAGCCTGATATCAGTGGCTGGAAAGTTATTGGAATCGATTGTTAGGGATGAGATTATGGAATACCTGGAGGCACATGATATGATAGGCCAAAGCCAGCATGGTTTCCTGAAAGGGAAATCCTGCCTGACTAACCTACTGCAGTTTTTGGAGGAATTTACAAGCAGGGTAGACAAAGGAGATGCAGTAGACGTGGTGTACTTGGATTTTCAGAGGCCTTTGACAAGGTGCCACACATGAGGCTCCTTAGCAAGATAAGAGCCAATGGAATTACAGGGAGGTTACGAGCATGGGTGGAGCATTGCTAGTCGGCAGAAAACAGAGAGTGGGAATAAACGGATCCTATTCTGGCTGGTTGCTGGTTACCAGTGGAGTTCCACAGGGGTCGATGTTGGGACCACTGTTTTTTTACAATGTACGTCAGTGATTTGGTCTATGGTATTAATGGCTTTGTGGCTAAATTTGCCGATGATACAAAGATAGGTGGAGGAGCAGGTAGTGTTGAGGAAACAGAGCCTGCAGAGAGACTTAGTTTAAGGGAAAGGGCAAAGAAGTGGCAAATAAAAAAGTGTTATAAAATGTATGGTAATGCATTTTGGTGGAAGAAATAAGTGGGCAGACCATTATTTAGATGGGGAGAGAATTCAAATTGCAGAGATGCAAAGGGACTTGGGAGTCCATGTGCAAGATACCCTAAAGGTTAACCTCCAGGTTGAGTCGGTTGTGAAGAAGGCGAATGCAATGTTGGCATTCATTTCTAGATGTATAGAATATAAGAGCAGGGATGTGATGTTGAGGCTCTATAAGGCACTCGTGGGACCACACTTGGAGTATTGTGTGTAGTTTCAGGCTCCTTATTTTAGAAAGCATATACTGACATTGGAGAGGGTTCAGAGAAGATTCACAGGAATGATTCCTTAGGGTTACCTTATGAGGAACATCTGGCAGCTCTTGGGCTGTATTCCCTGGAGTTCAGGAGAACGAGGGGGGATCTCATAGAAACATTCCGAATGTTAAAAGGCCTGAACAGATTAGATATGGCGAAGTTATTTCCCATGGTAGGGGATTCCGGTACAAGAGGGCATGACTTCAAAATTGAAGGACGTCCATTTAGAACTGAGATGCGGAGAAATTACTTTAGACAGAGGGTGGTAAATCTGTGGAATTTGTTGCCATGGTGGCTGTGGAGGCCAAGTCATTGGGTGTATTTAAGACAGAGATAGGTTCTTGATTAGCCAGGGCATCAAAGGGTATGGGGAGAAAGCAGGGGAGTGGGAATGACTGGAAGAATTGGATCAGCCCATGATTGAATGGTGGAGCAGACTTGATGGGCCGAATGGCCTACTTCTGCTCCTATATCTTATGGTCTTATGGTGAATTGTTGGTTGCTATTGTGTTGTCTGTCATGGTGTTTCCTGTGTTTTATGTTCAACGTCAAACCACAATCAATTCTGGTATATTCCACATACTGGCAATAAAGTAATTCTGATTCATCCTATAAGGTATTGTTTCGAAGCAAAATCAAACAATTGCGCAGCATTAAAAACTGAATAGTGTGTATCAAAACCATGTGTTGGTCTTAAAAATAAAAGGCAGGATTAGCTTGCAGTGACATTTATTAACCATTTTGACCTGCCCTAAATCACATTATAGCTTCTTGTGTCTGTTTCAGGATTGAACTGGAAAAGATGTATGCCAAGGGTCTCAACAGGCTAGCTAACAAAGTTACAAAAGCATCCAAAGACATAATTAAAAAGTAAGAAATTTATTTGAAACTTAAAGCTTAATTTTTACAAAAATATCAACTAGAAGCTGTTTTCTCTGTTTGCTTCTTGCATCTGCCCCTCCCCTCTTTCACTAAAATGCTTGACTTTTACCTTAACTTTCAGTTTTTAGCCCCCCCCCCCACCCCTTGATTTCTTTAATAGCCAAAAATCTATCCATCTTCTTAGATAAGCTAAGTAATTGTGTCTCTATAGCTCTCCTGGATAGAGAATTCCAAAGATTCGGTATTCACTATGTGAAGAAATTTCTCCCAATCTCAACCAGAATTCCCTCTAAATTTATTACAATCAAAATAACAGCTTATCACCACCATCAGGGAGGAGGCACAGCTCAATGATTCAGAAACAGCCTCTTCCTCTCTGCCATCAGATTTCTGAATGGACATTGAACCCATGAACATTACTTCACTACTTTTTTATTGTCTATTTTTGCACTACTTGTTTAACTTAACTATTTAATATTTATTTACTGTAATTTATGTTTTTTCCTATTATTATGTGTTGTCCTGCTGCAGCAAAGACAACAAATTTCATGACATATCCCGGTGAAAATAAATCTGATTCTGATTTGAATGAAATTATTGCTTAATTCTAGTTTGTGTACTGAAAGATTGTCCCATGCCTGGTATTGAAATTGTAACTAAGAAATCTGTTTTTTTTTTTGGCTAAAGTTTCTTTCTGTAAAGTGTCAGGTTTGAGTTGGAAATCACAAGAACTCCAGATGCTGGTAACTGCAATTCAAAACAGAAAATGCTGGCAACTGTCAGCTGGCACTGTGTGGAATGAGAGAGTTATTGTTTCAGGTCAAAGATCCTTCATCAAAATTGGGAAAACAAGTTGGATTGGGTGTACAGAAAAGCTGGGATTGTGTTGAGAGATGGTTAGGATAATGGGAATACCTATGATTTTCTGAGGCCGTGATCGGCCAGAAACAAAGGGTATCAGATTGATTGATGGCTTGTCGTGCCACTTTTCCTATACTGCATCGACAACTGCATTGGTGCTGCTTCCTGCACCCATTTCAAGCTCGTCGACTTCATCAACTTTGCCTCCAACTTCCACCCTGCCCTCAAATTTACCTGGTCCATTTCCAACACATCCCTCTCCTTTCTTGATCTCTCTGTCCCTGGAGACAGCTTATCTACTACGTCTATTATAAACTCACAGACTGTCACAGCTACCTGGACTATATACCACTTCCTACACTGTTACTTGTAAAAATGCCATCCCCTTCTCTCAATTCCTCCGGCTCTGGCATATCTGCTCTCAGGTTGAGGCTTTTCATTCCAGAATGAAGGAGATGTCCTCCTTTTACCCTTCTTCCACCATCGATGCTGCCCTCAACCGCAGCTCTTCCATTTCATGCACATCTGCCCTGGCACCATTCTCCCACCACCCCAACAGGGATGGGGTTCCTCTTGTTCAAAGGTACAATTTAATGTCAGAGAAATGTATACAGTATACATCCTAAAAACAGAGGAACCACCCACAGAAACAGAACGACAGTTAAATGTTAGAACCCCAGCTCCCCCCTCCCACGCATAAGTGGCAGCGAGCAACAACCCCCCCTCCTCCCACCGTCAAAACAAAAGCAATGGCACCATCGAGCACTCAAGCGTGAGCAAAGACACAGACTTGCAGCGACCCCAAAGACTTCGTATTTCCCCCGGTATTTGACAGACTGCAGGTTGTCTCTCTCCCTAATAAGGGAGGAAGAGGTGTCTCCATTTTCCCAGCGAATGGGGAGACATAACAAACAACTCGCTGGTTTACGATGTTAAAAGCTTGTTACGTTGCTTCTTTTTTTTTTTTGAGCTCTGTGCCTGAAGATCGCAAAGATCCCGGGTCTCCAGGCACACAGCTGTAGATATTTCGACTCCCCTGATGACACACGGGTCTCCTGTCGTGACACTGACTCTCGATCCGCCCGTCTGCAGAGCCGGACTCTTAGGCCGAGCCTTTGGCACGTCGAACAACGGCCAGTTATGGACCCCCGAGAGCGGGTCCCAATCCCGCAAACAACCGTAGTCGGTGTGTAACTCCAGGTCAGGGTCTTCAAAAGAACCCTGAAAGGGAAAAACAGAGATATTAAAGATCGAAATAGAGCTGTTTCTGAAAATGCAAGCAAAGGAGTCACCATTGACGCTCCTAACCTCCACCTTCTTTTCATCAGCTACCACAAAATGAGTCTCTGCATCCAGCACATAATTCCATAATTCTCCAAAACATCCACCACCTCCAACAGAATCCCACTACCAAACACATCCCCCCCCCCCACTTTCTGCTTTCCACAGGGATCACTCCCTATGCGACTCCCTTGTCCATTCGTGCCTCCCCACTGATCTCCCTCCTGGCATTTATCCTTGCAAACACAACAAGAGCTGCACCTGTCCCTACACCACCTCCCTCAATACCATTCAGGGCCCCAAACAGTCCTTCCAGCTGAGGTGACACATCGCCTGTGAGTCTGTTGGGGTCATCTACTTTATCTGGTGCTCCCGGTGTGGCCTCCTGTGTATCGGTGAGACCCGACGCAGATTGGGAGACCACTTCGCCGAGCACCTATGCTCTATCCATCGGAAAAAGCAGGATCTCCCAGTAGCCGCTCATTTTAATCCCACTTCCCATTCTAACGTCAGTCCATGGCCGCCTCTACTGTCGCAATGAGGCCACAAGCTGGAGGAGCAACGCTTTATATTCTGTCTGGGTTGCCTCTACCCTGATGGTGTGAGCATCGATTTCTCGATCTTCCGATAATGCCCCCACCCTTCATCACCATTCCCCATCCCCTTCACCCCTCTTACCTTATCTCCTTGCCTGCCCATCAACTCCCTCTGGTGCTCCTCACCCTTTCTTCCATGACCTTCTGTCCTCTCCTATTAGATTCTTCCTTCTCCTGTGCTGAATCTCTCTCACTAATTAACTTCCCAGCTCTTTACTTCACCCCTCCTTCTCCCAGTCCCCCCCACTTTCACCACCTTCTTCTTGTGTTTCTCCCTCTCCTCCACCTTCTAACTCTGACTCGTCACCTTTTTTTTTGAATCTCCAGTCCTGCTGAAGTTCGACCTGACACGTCGTCTGCACTCTTTTTCCATGGATGCTGCCTGGCCTGCTGAGTTCCTCCAGCAGTTTGTGTGTGTTGCTTTGAATCTTCAGCATCTGCTGATTTTCTCTTGTTTGAGAATGATGGAGGTGTGCAAAACAAAAAGTTGTGAAATACTGGGCTGTCTGACTCTCTCAGCAGGTCAGTTTGAGCTAATGGGGAGAGAAAAGCTGGCCAATATCATAGAGGATTACAAATGACGGTATCCTCAGTTCTGCTTTAGATGTAGGAAGTGACTTGGCTGATGTTATAGAATTCAGTATTGAGTCAGAAGTCTACAACCAGGCCAGATGTAAGAAAGTTTGCCTTGGAGCTGGTTGTAACAGTACAGGAGGCCACAGACCCGTGGTCTGAGTGGGAGTGCGATGGAAAACTGTAAACTCCAGCCCCTTGATATGAACGTTGAATTCTCCAACTTCCGGTAATTCCCTCCCTCTCCCTTCCCCCATCCCACTTTCACTCTGTCTCCTCTTCTAGTTGCCTATCACCTCTCTCATGATTCTGCCCTCTTCTACTACCCATAGTGCTTTCCCCTTAGATTCCTTCTTCACCCCTCCTGCCTATCCCCTCCCTGCTTCCCCTCCCCCACCCCTTGATCCTTCCTCTTATTGGTTTTCCACCCTCCCCTCACCTTTATGGGGCCTCTGTCCCCTCCTCCTTCAGTCCTGACGAAGGGTCTCGGCCCGAAACATTGACTGCTCGTTTCAACGGATGCTGCCCGACCTGCTGAGTTCATCCAGCTTGTTTGCTCGTGTTGATATTTCTGTTGCCTGCCACTTGAGATCACCCCTGTGGAACAAGTGCAGATACTCTGCAAAACATTCACTCATTCCATACTTTAATTGTACAGTACTGTGCAAAAGTCATAGAAAAGTACAGCACAGACCAGGCCCTTTGGCCCATCTAGTCCATACCAAACCATTTAAACTGTCTGCTTTCATGGATCTGCACCGGGACCATAGCCCTCCATCTCCCTACCATCCACGTTTCTATTCAAACTTCGATTCAGTATTGAAATCGAGCTTGCATTCACCACTTGTGCTGGCAGCTAGATCCACATTCCCACGACCCTCTGAGTGAGAAGTTGCCTCTTGGGTTCTGCTTAAACTTTCACCTTTCACCCTTAACCCTTGACCTCCAGTTGTAGTCCCACCCAACCCCAGTGGAAAAGGAAGAAAGAGAAAGTCTGCAGATGTTGGAAATCCAAAGCAACACACACAACATGCTGGAGGAACTCAGCAGGCCGGGCAGCATCAATGGAAAAGAGTAAACACTCGAGGTTTTTGTCTGAGATCCTTCATCAGGACTCAATCCCGGAATTGTTTTTGTGAACCTGCTTTGAACCCTCTTTGATGTCAGCACGTCCTTTCTTAGATAACGGACCCAAAACTACTCACAATACTTGCTCACCAGTGCTTTAGTTAAACATTGACATTATAATCTGTCAGATTGTCTTTCCCAATTGTTTATGAGGTTAAATCAGATACTGTTTCTGGGTAGACTGAGGATAAATGGTCAAGGTTCTTGATGAAATGGAGGTGCTATCAAAATGCTAACTGCATTGGAAATTGTCCACTTAGAACATAGAAGAGTACAGCACAGGAACAGGCCATTCAGCCCACAATGCTGTGCTGAACCGGCTAAAAAGCAAATCAAACACCCAAACACTAATCCCTCCTACCCACTTCCTTACATCCATGTGCCTATCTAAACATCTCTCTAAAGACCTCTGTTGTATTTGCCTCTACCACCATATCAGGCAGCGCATTCTCGGCATCCACCAATCTAGATAAGTTTTAAAAAAACTTGCCCCTCACGTCCACTCTGAACCCATCTCCTCTCCCCCTCAGCGCATCCTCTCTGGTACTAGACATTTCAACTCTAGACAGATACCCTCTGTCCACTTTATCTATGCCTTCTGTTACGTACCCCGTAACTGGGTGTCTTACCAGCAAAGGTAGAAGTATCCGTTGGAGTCTGGTACTATTATCAAAACAGTGTTTATTAGTAAAATATACAAATCAATATCAACAATGCAAATATACAGATAATACACGTTAGCAATACTAAACCTAAAAGTGTGGGTATAATAATAATCAATAATAAACAAGCTCTATCGTTGTCTAGGGGATAATGAATGGTCATATGTGGATATAAAGTTCAGTTCAGTTCATACAGGCTGAGGTAGTTGTTGGTCGATGTGTTGTAATTGTTGGGGAGAGAGAGAGAGAGCGAGGGCGAGCAAACAGTGACAGCCAGTCAAACCTTCCTTTACGTTCTTGATCCGTCGATGTGTTGTTGTGGCCATTCAGGTATGACCCCTCTCGCCTTTAGCTAGACCATTCTTCTATGGTGGACTCGTTACCCAGGCAAGGGTGGACACACACACACAAGCCCCCACCGGCCTCGCTATAAACACTGTGAGTCAAAATTGACCGATCCTTCATTCGGTCTCCGATGCCCCACACCTTCTCTGTGGGTTCCAACACTTAAGCAGTGCTCACTAGTGTGTCTGAGGGGTGTCTCCCCAGACCTCACTTTTATCCCTAATCACGGGGTCTCAGGTGTCAATCAGTTTTGAATGGCTTAGCCCATCAAACCAGCCCACTCCGGCTGTCCACTGAGGAATTTTAATGAACAGAATGGTACCAAGTAAACAGCCCTCTCCGGAGCCGTGAGTCTTACAGGAGTCATAATATGGTCTCTCTCCCCCGGTGTTATCTCGCCCTTGTCTGAAGCAAATGTTCCAGTCCCAGTATGTTTTTGTTCCATCTCTTTCTCTCATTAACAGCCTGGCAACAGTAACGGTTTGTAATTCTCCCAGAGGAGGGGGACATGGGCAACCCTGCACCCTTCTGCCCATCAGAGCTCTTCATCCTTTGTAACACCCCCATCCTTCTAGGAATTTTCACCAAAGGGGAAAATTAACTAGTACAGAGTTTTACAGGATTACAGAGTTTAGCTAAAATACAGAAGTGTTCTGAACTATAAAGCAATACAGATATACCTTCACTTAGCATCTAGATAAACAGTCAGCCATTACATTGTCACTTTCTTTAATATGTTGTGTCTGAATATCAAACTCTTGTAGCATCAGACTCCAATTTAATAACCTCCTATTTTTATTTTTCATGTTAGCCAGGAATACCGAAGGGTTGTGATCTGTATAAACAATCAAGGGTCTTTGTGCTGAACAAATGTACACTTCAAAATGTTGTATTGCCAAAACAAGTGCCAACAATTCTTTTTCTACGGTAGAGTAATTCCTGTGGTACACATTGAACTTTCGAGAGAAATACACTACCGGGTGTTCCACCCCATCCCCTGCTTTCTGCAATAGGACTGCCCCTGCAGCCTCATCACTTGCATCAGTTGCCAGGGAGAAAGGTTCTAACAAGTCAGGTGCCTTTAACACAGGGTGATGGCACAATATGGTTTTTAACTGGTCAAAAGCATCCTGACAAGAATTGTTCCACTCAAATTTTTCTTCCTTCTGTAGGAGTTTTGTAAGCGGGAGGGCGATATCAGCAAAGTTCTTACAAAGTTTTCGATAGTACCCCACCATGCCCAAACATCTTCTCAAGGCTCTCTTATTTGTTGGTACAGGAACCTCAGAAATAGCTTGTACTTTAGCCTGCACAGGAGCCAACTGCCCCTGCCCTACCACATACCCGAAGTAGGTGATTGTGGCATGGCCAAATTCATTCTTTGCAAGGTTCACTGTAAGTTGGGCTGCAGACATTCTTTTAAACAGGTTTTCTACAGCCTCAATGTGCTCATCCCAGGTGTCACTCCAAACTACCACCTCGTCAATATAAGCCTTGGTGTTGGTTAACCCTTTTATCACCATGTCAATCATCCTCTGGAATGTACCTGGTGCATTTTTCATTCCGAACGGCATAACATTGTACTCGTACAACCCGGATGGGGTGACAAAGGCTGAAATTTCTCGAGCTCTGTCCGTTAAAGGAACGCACCAGTATCCCTTTAACAAATCAATCTTAGTGATGTACCTCGCTTTCCCCATTTTATCAATGCAATCGTCCACCCTAGGGATAGGGTAAGCATCTGTCTGCGTGACAGCATTCACCTTTCTGTAATCGGTACAGAATCTTATGGTACTGTCTGGTTTCGGTACTACCACGCAGGGAGAGGCCCACGCAGAAAAGGATTCACGAATTATACCAGCAGCTAGCATATGCTCAATTTCTTTTTCTACTAGCTTGCTCTTTTCCAAATTCATCCGATAAGGGGATTGTTTAATAGGCTGGGTCGAGGTAACAATGACATCATGCTCTGTTCCTTTACACCTCCTTGGAACATCTGGACATAAATCTGTATGCCGTTTAATGAGCTGTGTTAACTGCTCTCTTTGCTCAGGCTCTAAGTGATTGACTTTATCAGCAAGGTTGGCTAGAATAACTGGGTTCTCTACCTAGTGGGTATTATACTTATCTTTTCAAAACGCTCTGGTTCCTCCTCAACACTCCTCTCTACCTCATCAGTTTCCGTGACTGCACCGACCTCCGCGGGGGTCGTTTCATGATAACCTTTCAGCAGGTTTACATGAACCAACTGGTTCGGCTTGCGTCTATCCGGGGTTTCAATCACATAATTCAGCGAGTCTATTTTCTTAACTACTTTGTATGGTCCTTGAAACCTTGCCTGTAGGGGGTTGGTAACTACAGGGAATAGGACCAAGACCTTATCGCCCACGTGAAATTCTTGCTCTCGCGTACGTTTGTCATACCATTGTTTCATTCTCGTCTGGGAGTCTTTTAAATTTTCCTTTGCCAAAGCGCATACCTTATGGAGTCTTTCCTGGAATTTTAAAACATAGTCAATCACACTGACTTGAACGTTCGGACTAGACCACTTCTCTTTAAGTAGGGTTAAAGGTCCTCTGGGCCTGTGACCAAAAACGAGCTCAAACGGACTGAACCCCAGAGATTCCTGAACCATATCCCTCACTGCAAATAATGGAAGTGGTAATGCATCATCCCAGTCTCGAACGTTTTCCTGACAATAAGTTTTAATCACAGTCTTTAGTGTAGCGTGGAATCTTTCCAATGCTCTTTGAGATTCCGGATGGTATGCAGAAGCTAAAATTTGTTTGACTCCCATCTGGGTCATCATCTGCTGAAACGCTCTGGATGTGAATGTACTCCCCTGATCCGATTGTATTTCCTTAGGTAGCCCCACTGTGGTAAAGAATTTAATGAGTGCCTTCACCACCGCAGGGGTCCTAATATTCCCCAGAGGCACAGCCTCTGGAAATCGTGTAGCGGCACACATCATGGTCATGACGTACTGTCGCCCACTCGCAGTTTTAGGTAAAGGACCCACAAAATCCACAATGACTCGGGAGAAAGGCTCCTCACAAGCGGGTATCGGTCTGAGAGGTGCCTTAGGGATAACCTGGTTTGGCTTTCCTACCACCTGACACGTATGACACCTTTTACAATAATCAGCTATATCCTTCCTCATGTTTGGCCAATAGAAATCTTTCATAAGCCTATCCACTGTCTTCCTTACTCCCAAATGTCCACCTAGCGGTCCCTTGTGAGCTAAGTTCAAAATTTCACCCCAATACACCTTCGGTACTACCACCTGATGTACCACCGCCCAGTCCTCATCGACTGGCACCGTGGTTGGCCTCCACTTCCTCATCAACACTCCATCCTTCAGGTAGTAGCCTGGTTCTTTATCCAGTTCTGCCTCAGAAAGAACTGACTCTCTCAATGCCACAAGCTCCTCGTCATGTCCTTGCTCCTTTATAAATTATTTTCTTGCTAAGGGTAGGTCTACCTCTCCTTTATTCTCTTTCACCTCCCTATTCTCCGCTTTACCATCCCCTAACCCTTCCTGGTACAGGGTCGGTAAAAACATCTCAGCCAAATCAACACTGGACTCATTTAAACTGTCCTCTTTCTCAGCCGCCTTTCTCGACATGCTGCGAGTGATCGCGCATGCGGGATAGATCTTAGAATCCAAGGGCGGGTCCTCAGCACTCACAGGCTTGCTCGTTAATTTCACTGCTGCCCCCACGTCACCACCTGCTAAATCGTTACCAAGAAGGACGTCCACGCCGTCTCTCGGTAATTCTGACCGCACCCCTACTTCGACTGGTCCAGATACCAGGTCACATTTTAAAATGATCCCATGCAAAGGCACAGCTTCTGTCCCTTTTCCTATACCTCTTAAAACTACCTCTCCAGTCTCAGGACCAAAATCTACCACCTTACTTAGGATCAATGACTGATCAGCCCCAGTATCTCTCCAAATTCTCACTGGAACTGGGGTCTCTCCTTCTTTCAGACACCGTCCCTTCTGAAATAAATTTCTCACGCCCCTCTCATACTCTATCTACCTTTGCCTTCCTCGTTGATTTGCTGATTGACTCAATACACCCTGCAGGGACTGCTGTTTTCCCTTTTCCTGTCTCCTTCTTTGGAGCAAAGCACTTAGATGCAATATGCCCAACCTTTCCACAATTATAACAGGTCAAGCCAAGAACCTTCCTGCCAGCCTGCTTGTCCTCCTCCTTACCTTTACCACTAGCTCCCGGCTTATTCTCGACCTTAGCCAGTGGACTTTCTTTACCGTCCCTACTGCCTTTCTGATAACTCTTATTCGAGGAAAACCTTGACTTGTGGGTTAGGGCATATTCATCTGCGAACCTGGCAAATTCCGTTATAGACTTATTCGTCTTCTTGTTCAGTTACATCCTGATATTATCCGAAACACAACCTTTAATTCCTCAATCAGAATTAACTCTCTGAAACGATGGAAATCCTCCTCCACCTTTTCTGCAGCACACCAGTGATCCAAGAGCACACCCTTTTCATAGGCAAATTCTGCATACGTCTGATTCCACAGTTTCTTTAAATCTCTGAACTTTTGTCTATACACTTCAGGTACCAACTCATAGGCCCGAAGGATAGCCTCTTTTACTTCCTCATAATCATCAGACTCGTCCATGGACAATGCCGCATATGCCCGTTGAGCCTTCCCTTTTAATGCACTTTGTAACAACGCCACCCACTGATCTCTGGGCCACTTCTGATTCACTGCCACCTTTTCAAAATGCAAGAAGTAACTATCAACATCCGTCTCCTCGAACGGAGGTACTAACCTAAACTCCCTACTAACATTAAACTTCTCCTCTCGGTCTGCCCCGGTACCCACATGTTGCCATTTCTCCCTCTCGAACTGCCATTGTTTTTCAGCTTCCTCCATCCTCCTTTCAGCTTTCCTTTCTTCCTCCTCTGCTTCCAGCTGTTTTAACCTAAGTTCATGCTCCCTCTGTTTCTCTTTCTCAACCAACTTTAATTTTTCTATCTCTAACTGAACCTCCCCCTCGGCTGGTTTCCTCTCAGGGAACAGGTCCAATTCATCTGGTGTGTACACACCCTTGGATACATAATGCTTAGCTATTTCTCTCTGTATATCCACCTTTCTCATCGACGATTTCACCTCTGGGAGATCTAATCGTTTCACAATATTCATTAATTCAGCCTTCCTGGCAACCTCTAATGCCCCCGCAGTCGGGTCTTTTAAAAATTTGACAATGTCCATCTCTGCTGGTTTCCCGTCTGGTTACCCACGCAACCAGATCAAATAATGGACTTATAGCCCGATTCACTGGCCCCCCAAATTGGTATCAAATCCCGGACAAGCTCCCAATTTATTATGTACCCCGTAACTGGGTGTCTTATCAGCAAAGATAGAAGTATCCGTTGGAGTCTGGTACTATTATCAAAACAGTGTTTATTAGTAAAATATACAAATCAATATCAACAATGCAAATATACAGATAATACACGTTAGCAATACTAAACCTAAAAGTGTGGGTATAATAATAATCAATAATAAACAAGCTCTATCGATGCCTAGGGGATAATGAATGGTCATATGTGGATATAAAGTTCAGTTCAGTTCATACAGGCTGAGCTAGTTGTTGGTCGATGTGTTGTAATTGTTGGAGAGAGAGAGAGAGAGAGCAAACAGTGACAGCCAGTCAAACCTTCCTTTACGTTCTTGATCCGTCGATGTGTTGTTGTGGCCATTCAGGTATGACCCCTTTCGCCTTTAGCTAGAATATTCTTCTATGGTGGACTCGTTACCCAGGCAAGGGTGGACACACACACACAAGCCCCCACCGGCCTCGCTATAAACACTGTGAGTTAAAATTGACCGATCCTTCGTTCGGTCTCCGATGCCCCACACCTTCTCGTGGGTTCCAACACTGAAGCAGTGCTCACTAGTGTGTCTCCTGGTGCGTCTGAGGGGTGTCTCCCCAGACCTCACTTTTATCCCTACTCACGGGGTCTCAGGTGTCAATCAGTTTTGAATGTCTTACTCCATCAAACCAGCCCACTCTGGCTGTCCACTGAGGAATTTTAATGAACAGAATGGTACCAAGCAAACAGCCCTCTCCGGAGCCGTGAGTCTTACAGGAGTCATAATATGGTCTCTCTCCCCCGGTGTTATCTCGCCCTTGTCTGAAGCAAATGTTCCAGTCCCAGTATGTTTTCGTTCCATCTTTTTCTCTCTCATTAGGTATGTGAAGAAAAAGAAGATAGTTAAGAACAATGTTGGACCCTTGAAGAATGAATTGGGTGAAATTGTTATGGGAAACAGAGAAATGGCAGAAGAATTTAATGAGTACTTTAGATCTGTTTTCACTAAGGAAGACACAAGCAATCTCCCAGATGTATGGATGGGCCAAGGACATAGGGTAACAGAGGAAATAAAACAGATTGACATTCGGAAGGAAACGGTGATGAGAAGACTGATGGGACTGAAGGCTGACAAATCCCCAGGTCCAGATGGTCTGCACCCTAGGGTACTAAAGGAGGTGGCCCTGGAAATTGCAGATGCATTGGTAATCATTTTCCAATGTTCCTTAGATTCAGGATCAGTTCCTGAGGATTGGAGAATGGCTAATGTTATCCCACTTTTTAAGAAAGGAGAGAGGGAGAAAACAGAGAACTATCGACCTGTCAGCCTGACATCGGTGGTGGGAAAGATGCTAGAGTCCATTATTAAGGATGAAATAGTGGCATATCTAGATAGCAGTGATAGGATTGGGCCGAGCCAGCATGGATTTACCAAGGGTAAATCATGCTTGACTAATCTGTTGGGAGTTTTTCGAGGATGTAACCAGGAAGTTAGACAGGGGAGATCCAGTGGATGTAGTGTACCTCGATTTTCAGAAGGCATTTGATAAGGTCCCACATAGAAGATTGGTGGGTAAAATCAAAGCTCAGGGCATTGGGGGGAAGGCATTGACATGGATAGAAAACTGGTTGGCAGATAGAAAGCAAAGGGTAGCGGTGAATGGGTGTTTCTCGGAATGGCAGGTGGTGACTAGTGGGGTGCCACAGGGCTCAGTATTGGGACCACAGCTGTTTACCATTTACGTTAACGATTTGGATGAAGGCATAGAAAATAACATCAGCAAATTTGCTGATGATACTAAGCTGGGTGGCAGTGTGACATGTGATGAGGATGTTGGGAGAATTCAGGGTGACTTGGATGGGCTGGGTGAGTGGGCAGATACTTGGCAGATGGTGTTTAATGTGAATAAGTGAGGTTATCCACTTTGGGAGTAAGAACAGGAAGGCAGATTATTATCTGAATGGTATAGAGTTGGGTAAGGGAGTAATACAAAGAGATCTCGGAGTCCTTGTTCATTAGTCACTGAAGGTGAATGAGCAAGTGCAGCAGGCAGTGAAGAAGGCTAATGGAATGTTGGCCTTTATTACAAAGGGAATTGAGTACAAGAGCAAGGAAATCCTCTTGCATTTGTACAGGGCCCTGGTGAGACCACACCTGGAGTATTGTGTACAGTTTTGGTCTCCAGGGTTAAGGAAGGACATCCTGGCTGTAGAGGAAGTGCAGCGTAGATTCATGAGGTTAATTCCTGGGATGTCTGGACTGTCTTACGCAGAGAGGTTAGAGAGACTGGGCTTGTACACGCTGGAATTAAGGAGATTGAGAGGGGATCTGATTGAAACATATAAGATTATTAAGGGATTGGACAAGCTAGAGGCAGGAAATATGTTCCAGATGCTGGGAGAGTCCAGTACCAGAGGGCATGGTTTGAGAATAAGGGGTAGGTCATTTAGGACAGAGTTAAGGAAAAACTTCTTTTCCCAGAGAGTTGTGGGGGTCTGGAATGCACTGCCTCGGAAGGTAGTGGAGGCCAATTCTCTGGATGCTTTCAAGAAGGAGCTAGATAGGTATCTTATGGATAGGGGAATCAAGGGATATGGGGACAAGGCAGGAACCGGGTATTGATAGGAATTGATCAGCCATGATCTCAAAATGGCGGTGCAGGCTCGAAGGGCCGAATGGTCTACTTCTGCACCTATTGTCTATTAGCAGCCTGGCAACAGTAACAGTTTGTAATTCTCCCAGGGGAGGGGGACATGGGCAACCCTGCACCCTTCTGCTCATCAGAGCTGTTCATCCTTCGTAACACTTCCATAATCTTCATATACCAAATAATGGCCAGATGTCAATTGAGATTCAAGGAATTGTGTCTCGGCTGGGAATTAATGACGTTTGAAGGGAAAGGGATATAACATTGTAGAGAAAAGTTGGCAATATTACTATCTCCATAGAAACTAATACCCTTCAGGCAAAACAGTCCAGTAATTTTCAGTTCTTGAAATTTCTGTAGAAATTCAGTGAACTGGCAGAATTTCAGTGAAATGTACTTGTTAATACAAAAGTCTCAGCCCTCATCTTTTACTAGAAATTCCAATTGTACTGGAATATCCAAAGAGTTTGTTCATTAAGTACAATCACATTATGATTATTATGGAAACTGTTCTTGATCCTTTAACTTTCCTTTTGCAGCTCCATTTTTAAAGGATGGAATTGTATTGCTCAAGAAATGGCATACACTGCAGATCTGCACACGTGAGTTTAACGTGGGTCTCTGGTGGTCTGGGGGGATAGTCTGCTTCGTCTGGGGCGGGTGGTGTCATCGTACTCTTCGTTTTTCTTACTTTTTCTAGTTCTGATGAAAACTCATCGACCTAAAATTATAAACACAAGCGATAACTACAGATGCTGGAAATCCAAAGGCACACGCACAAAATGCTGGAGGAACTCAGCAGGTCAGGCAGCATCTATGAATAAACAGTTGGAGTTCCAAGCCGAGACCCTTCTTCGGGACTGGAAAGAAAGGGGGGAAATGCCAGAATAAAAAGATGGGGGAGGGGAAGGAGGATAACTAAAAGATAATAGGCAAAGCCAGGTGGGAAAGAAAGGTAAAGGGTTGGAGAGGAAGGAATCTGATAGGAGAGGAGAATAGACCATATGAAAAAGGGAAGGTGGAGGGGGACCTAGGGGGAAGTGATAGGCAGGTGAGAAGAGATGAGCAGGCAGAGTGGAGAATATAAGGGGGGGGTGGAATTTTTTAACTGGAAGGAGAAATCGATATTTATGCCATCAGGTTTGGAGGCTATCCAGACAAAAATAAGGTGTTGCTCGTCCACCCCGAGGGTGGCCTCATCTTGACACAGGACAGGCCATGGACCAACGTGTCCATAATGGGATCAGAATTGAAATGTTTTGCCACCGGAAAGTTCTGTTTTTGGTGAATGATGTGGAGACGCTCGATAAAATGGCCCCGGAATTTACGACTTAGAGGAGGCTGCATCGAGAACACCAGACACAGTAGACAACCCTAGCAGAGTCACAGATGAAGTGTTGCCTCACCTGTTTGGGGCCCTGAATGACCTGACATATTAGCTTTGTTTCTTTCTTTACAGCTTGTTGATTATTATGACTAACTTCTGCTTTAACTTTGTATTTCCACCAGAAAATTACTTTGTTTCTCATTTGTATCAATATGTTTTAACCATTGCTTTGAAGTTTTCATTACGTAATAGATCATCATCACAATGTCATTTTGTGCCGTGTCGTGTGACGTGGGCAATCATAGATTTGGCCGTGATTGTTCTTAGCAAACTTTCCTTCATCTGGACGGTGTCTTTACAAGACTGGTGACCTCAGCCATTATCAATTCTCTTCAGGAATCGTCTGCCTGGTGTCAGTGGTCTCATAACCAGGACCTGTGATATGCACCAGCTTTTTGTACAACCACCCACCACCGGCTCCCATGGCTTCATGTGACCCTGATCGGGCAGGGGGGAAGGGCTAAGTAGGTGCTACACCTTGCCCAAGGGTGACTTGCAGGCGAGTGGAGGGAAGGAGCTCCTTACACCTCCTTTGGTAGAGATGTATTTCTCTTCTCCCCCCCCCCCCCCCCCACTGACTTGAGTAATCTGCTGAAAATCAGACCAGTGTTTAGAGACTACAGGAGTTGAAATTAGTCCTTGGTGCATTGTGGGACATACTATGCTTCCAAAATGTCATCATTGATATCAAAGGAATTGGCCTTCAAAAGTGGGACATGCCATTACTCTGTCACCCATTTAGTAATAAAGGTAATCAACGATGAATGTTTCTCCCCTTGCAGTGCAGTATCAGTGAAATTTCAAGCAGTTTGGAAATGCTTTTGAGAAACATTGATCTGGTGCAGTGTTTCCTTTCTCCACAAGGTGGCAGATTTGGGCTAAAATCAGGATCTTTGTCAATTTATACCATCCTCATTTTCTACTTTTCATTTAGACAGTCTTAAGAATTTCTTGTAATTTTGAAAGCTTTGTTATCTCAAACACTTATCCCTTCAGTTGTATTGATGGATTTTTTTTGGTTGAGAAATATCTACTGAAGTTTCTTTGAGTATAACAGTATACAGATACCGTTTTTATTGTTGTGCTTCCAGTGCAGCTGAAGTGGTTTATTTTCAGCAACTTATGCATCGTGGAGTGGCAAGCAAATCCAGCCCAACACTAGCCTCCAGTCCCCAGTCAAACATCGGATTGTTCCTTGTTCTAAGACCTGTCGCATCGATATGCTCTGGGCCTGGACTTGCCATCGAGTTCCAGCCTGCACCCAACTTTTCCAAATCCACCTGGCACTTGGATCAATCAGACCTCGCTCTCGGTGTAGATGGATGGACTCTGAAATTCCTCCGCTGTGACTTTTTTCCACTTCGCACACCCTGACTCCTTCTCAACCATGTCTTGACCTCTCTCCAACCATTTCTGCTCAAATGTGATCCATCAAGATCCATCCAATATCTGTCTCATAATTTTCTACTGTGAGTGTATCGTTGATATTGCTGTCTGTTTTGCTTGAAACCCTTCACTGCAAGCTTTATAACTGTTCATTGCTGTTTCATTTCTAAATATAGAGTCAAGCCACAGTCCCATTCGAGGTAGGCAGAATCAAGTCAATTCATGAACAATGAGAATAGAGAACTTGGAAGATTTGAGAATAACTGAATGAATAATGAAAAGGCTACAGTTTCAAACATGGCAGTCTATTTGAGATTTCATTCTACTCTTGATGTAAAAGGTTGTATCTTGCATTTCCTCATGCGTTGACGTCCATCTTGTCGCACATCAGCTTTAATTACAAAGCAAATTTCACACGAACCTGTTCAATCACTTTGTCAAAAACTTTGAGAACTCATCGAAAAGCTTTCAGAAATCCAAGTGCACTAGGTCCACTGGATTCCCTGAAAACTATTCTAGAACTCAAACAGATTAGTGAAACCTGGCTTTCCCTTCATAAATACATGCAGATTCTACACTATACTAATAATCTTTTCAAGATACACCACAAAACGCTGGAGGAACTCAGCAGGTCAAGCAGCATCTATAGAACTGAATAAACAGTTGACGTTTCAGGTTGAGAACCTTCTTTAGGACCCTTCTTCTTTTCAAGATGTTCTGCCTTTATAACCATCATAGTAGGTTCCTGGGTGGCGGTTTGGAGATACGCCTCCACCAAAGGAGCTTTAAGGTGCCTCTTCCCTCCTCTAGCCTGCGGGTCACCCTTAGGAAGGGTGTAGCACCTGCTTAGCTCCATGGGAGCAGTTGTGGATGGTGTGTGAACGGCTGGTGCATGCATATCACAAGTCCTGGTTATGCAACCACTGATGCCAGGCAATCTCTGAAGGGTATTGATAATGGCTGTGGTCGCCTGACTTGTAAAGACACTTGCCCAGAAGAAGGCAATGGCAAACCAGCTCTGTAGAAAAATTTGCCAAGAACAATCATTGAAAGACCATGATTGCCCACATTATATGGTACCGCACATAATTAGAATGATGAGTAGGTTCCAGCATTTGCCCTCCCATTGGCCTTAGACGAATAGGTTGGTAGTTCCATGATTTTTCTCTCTCTCTTTCTTAAATAGTGTGGTCACATTTGCTGCCTTCCAGTCCAGAGGGACATTCAAGATCCTGCAGAAACTTGGACATTTTAACCAGAGCAACTCTATCTCCAAATCTTTCAAAAGATGCTTCCTACTTTCATTCCTACATTACCTTTCCAATTATAAAATTATACATTTTTAATATTAAAAAATGCTTTTTTCCCCATTACCTAAACATCTCTACTTGTGGTTCAGCTTTGGCCTTTCTGGAAGCACTCTTAAAATGCTTGTTGAGAAAAATATGTTCCAGCTGCTGCGTTTCATATATTAAAAAGTAAGCAAAGTAAAACTAGTCATGTGACGTTGGTCATTGAAGTCAAGATGATTTTATCTGACAAATCAAATCGCGTTTAATTGCTTTTCTTATTATTTAATCTAGGACATTAGCCAGTGCCATCCAGGAGGAAGCAGTCAGACCCATTTCCAAAATGTTGGATGAGCATTCTAAAAGAAGGAAGTCAGTATGTATTTCCTTTTCCTACAGACTGAACGTATGTCTCTTTATCTTTTTTTTTTGGTGTTGAGTTATTTATTTCTAATTTGAAGTTTGCATTAATTTCTCAATGTTTTGTCCACTTTTGAACTTCAAACTTTCATATCAGATGGATAATGCAGTTGAAAAGTCCTCAAAGCTTGTTACAGGCAACTGGAATCAACAGATTCAGGTACAATTTATCATTTTAACATTTGTCTCAAAGATGCCCATCTTGCATGAAACATGGCACAAAATCATTTGGAAATCAAAATGGAAATTAATTCTACTAGCATGGTTGTTTTTTAACATACAATTATTTATTTATTTGAGATACAGCATAGTATAAGCCCTTTGAGCTGTGCCACCCAGCAGTCCCCTGATTTGACATGAGCCTAATCACAGGACAATTTACAATAACCAATTAACCTACCAGTTGGTAGGTCTTTTGATTGTGGGAGGAGAACAGCTTACAGGCAGTGGCGTGAATTGAACCTGGGTACCTGGCACTGTAAAGCTTTGTGCCAGCCACTATGCTACTGTGCCACCCCTGTATTGTTAAGCATAATTTGTAAACTGTGTATTCTGAGATTAATGATTCTAAAAAAAAATACACATTTTCTTGCTTTATCAAATGTTGTCATCAGAGACAGACAGCCTTGTGCATTCACCACTTTATAATTCCAAGTATAATTAGTTGGAATGTTACCACATTACAGTGCAAGAAGAAAGTGATGGGGCTTACCAAAGACCGTGAAGCCATATTTCGTGCTGTGGAAAACAACAAGCAAATAGTATCTGAAAAAGAGAAAAATAAGGTTTTTGATTCTTATATTTAAAGTAATTAAATTCAGCACCATCTTGCTGTTTTCTTTTTAATGACATCCAATATAATTAAAATAATTTTATTATAATGATTTACTTAACTTTATTGTTTGGTTATAGGTCTTTAGCATTGTAAGTTTCTGTGGCTAGAAATGGGATTGTTTGGCTCCTGATTATTGTAATTTATATATAGAAGTGGTATGCATTAAAATATAGAACAGTGTTTCACTGCATCTGTATAAGGAATTCAAGAACTGATATTATACCTTTAGGTGTTGGTCCCGTAAAACCTGATTGTCCATTCAATATCTTCACTGGGAGAAAAACATCGACCTTTCCCACATTCATTCCTGATTTGTGCAGTATGTTAGAAATTGAATTTATAGGGAATTGACTATGTTATGCAGAGCCCAGTCAGAATTGGGTTTAATATATAAAATATAATACGTTAAATTAAATAAGTAGTGCAAAAAAGTAGGGAAGAAGTGTTCTTCAGTTCAGTCTCTATCAGAAATCTCATGGCAGAGGGGAAGGAGCTGTTCCTGAATCATTGAGTGTTTGCCTTCAGGCTCCTGTGCCACTTCCTTGATGGTAGCAATGAGACGAAAACATGTCCTGGGTGATGGGGGTTGGGGGGTCCTTAATGATGGATGCCACCTTTTTGAGGCATCACTTCTTGAAAATGTCCTGATTGTTGGGGAGGCTAGTGGCCAATATGGAGCTGACTGAGTTTACAACTTTCTGCAGCTTATTTCAATCCTGTGCATTGTCCCCACACCTCCACCTATACCAGACGATGATGCAGCCAGTTTGAATGTTCTCCATGGTACATCTGTAGAAATTTGAAAGTATTTGGTGACATACTAAATCTCCTCAAACTACTAATGAAATATGGCTTCTGCCATGCCTTCTTTTGTAACTGTGTCGATATGTTGGGCCCAGGACAGATCCTCAGAGGAAATTGCTCAGTCTTTCCACTTCTGATCCCTCCATGGGGACTGGTTTGTGTTCCCTTGACTTGCCCTTTCTGAAGTCCACAGTCATTTATTAGATCTTAATGATGTTGAGTGCATGGTGGTTGTTGCAACACCACTCAACTAGCTGATGTATCTCGCTTCTGTCCGCCCACAGTGTCTGTGTAGGGATGTATGATGAGAGTCAATCAAATTGTGAGTTAAATGTATTATATTTTCTTAAATAACTATTCATTGAACTTTAAAATGTAAATACGATATTTACAGTTTATGTGAATTGATGCAAGGTAAAGATATTTTTGTTACATGTTGGAGTGATTCTATTTATGCTATCAAATGTTTGCTGCTAATGGTTCAATTCTGCAGCTGCAAAAGAAGCTGAAAAAATCAACGGAGATGCTGTCAAAAGTAGACCAACAATATTATGATCTGAACAGAGCAGGTGAAGACATCAGGTTGAAATGGGAATCTGTGTTTGAACAGTCTTACCAGGCAAGTAATAAGTGTCTTCAAAAAAACTGTTGAAAAGATTGCATGATCAATACAAAAACATTAATCAGGAACTTAAAGAAATTTTGGAAGTAAACAAACTCCTACAAAGTATTAATGGTTACCTATTCATTTCCTAACAATTTCAATGGAAACTGTATTTTCATTTAGTTCTACTCACCAATGTAATTATTAATCACGAGGGACTCTAATTAGCACCTAGGCCAGGCAAACTCTATAAGTATTAGTAATACTGTAAGACCATAAGATATAGGAGCAGAATTTCCACCATTTCATCATGGCTGATCCATTTTCCCACTCAGCCCCTATTTCCTGCCTTCTCCCCGTATCCCTTCATGCCCTGACTAACCAAGAATCTACCAACCACTGCCTTAAACGTATCCAGTTATTTGGCCTCCTCAGCCATCTGGGCAAACAAATTCCTGAGATTCACCACTCTCTGGCTAAAGAAATTCCTCCTCATCTCTGTTCTATAAGGGCCACCCCTCTATTCTGGGTTCTCTGGTTTTAGACTCTCCCACCATAGGAAACATCCTCTCCACATCCAGTCTATCGAGGCCTTTCAACATTTGATAGGTTTCAATGAGGTCACCCCTCATTCTTCTGAATTCCAGTGAGTACAGGCCCAGAGTCATCAAGTGCTTCTCATAAGATAAGCCTTTCAATCCTGGAAAAAGAATTTTGGGATATATATTGTATACATTTCTCTGACATTAAATGTACCTATTGAAACTTATTGAATCGTTTTCATGAACCTCCTTTAAAACCTTTCCAATATCAGCACATCCTTTCTTAGGTAATGGGTCCAAAACTGCTCACAACACTGAAAGTGAGGCCTCACCAGAGCTTTATAAAGCCTCAGCATCACATCCTTGTTATGATGGACAAATTCACAGAATGTAGTAGAGATGGTTTTCAAGATCATTATATAATAAACTTTACATCAAGATTGTGGGTGATCTAATTCAATTCAAAGCTAAGACCTTAAAGTAAACCACAAAGGTACGAGGC
This sequence comes from Hemitrygon akajei, assembly GCF_048418815.1. Lineage (NCBI taxonomy): Eukaryota > Metazoa > Chordata > Chondrichthyes > Myliobatiformes > Dasyatidae > Hemitrygon > Hemitrygon akajei. The sequence continues at coordinate 187,289,271 of NC_133128.1, forward strand.
ATGAATTGGTTTGGTAGATTGGGAAACTACAATAAAACCGATAAAGGTAAGTAAATAATGTTAAACATTTAAAGAATGAATACATAGTCTATGACTGACAGATATATCTACAAAAGTCTTGGGCACATATCCTGTATATAATTAGGATGCCGAAGACTTTTACGCAGTACTGTCAACATGGAGTAAAGACGTTCTATAATCAGTGAGCGGGAAGAGCGGCCAAGTATAACATATCCACATTTACTATGAGGATGGCGGGGAAGATGCAGAAAGGCTTCTTGTGGTTATTGATGAAACGTGGTAGATGGAACATTACGGGAGGAGAGAGTGTGAGGATATCCACTTTGTCAGGAAAACAAATGGAAAAGCAAAAGATTTATTTTTGGTAAGAGAGATTGAAATAAATCTTAAGGTACCTGGATAGACCTGGCCAAATGTAAACCATTGGCCATACAAATGCACAAACCACAGGTGCACTGAACAAGTTGGAATGTATGTAGTGTGTTGCCCTTTATGCAAGAGGAATTGAATGCAAAAGGAAAAGAATCTTAACTAAATTTTGCTAGAAATTGCATCTGTAATATTAGGTACACCTGATATAGTTAAGGAAAGAAAATTGACAGAGCTTTGAGGGGCACCATAAAGATTCATTGGATTTATACAAGCAAACTGGGTTAATATGTTCTATCATTCAAAATGAGGCTGATCTCATTTGAAATGAGCAATATTGTTACACAGCTTGACGCTGGACAAGCAAAGATTATGTGATTAGCTGAGATGTGTTGCCAATCTCAAAACAGGAAGTTGGCCATTCAGGACTGAGTTTCCTCATCTAGAGCAGGTTTCCCAACCTGGGTCCCTTGCTAAATGGTATTCGTCCATGGCATAAAGAAAAAAAGATTGGGAACCCTTGGTCTAGGATGTAACCAATCTTTAAATTTCTGCACCGAAGGAATTGTAGAGGCTCAGTTGCTGAGTATATTCACTACAGAGATGGATAGGCTTTTGGATATTGAAGGAATTGAGGAATATGGTTTAAGTGTAGGAAAGTGCTGCTGAGGCCTTACTAAATGACGGAGTTGGTACAAGGTACAGCAGTGGAGAGGTTAGCACAACACAGTACGGGCAACCCAGATTCAATCACTGCTGCTGCCTGTAAGGAGTCTGTATCTTCTTCCCCACGACTAAGGTGGGTTTCCACCCACAGTCCAAAGACACGCTGTTTAGTAGGTTAAATGGTCATTGTAACTTGTTCCGTGATTAGGTGAGCATTAAATTGGGGATTTGCTGGCCAGTGTGGCTCCAAGGGATGGAAGGGCCTATTCCGTGCTGTGTATCTATCAATCAATCAATAAAGAAATGAAATGAGCTTTTGGCCTTAAGGCCATCCAAGTTTACACTCTGCAGTCAGAAAGTGAAGCAGTGAACATGTCCACACATTTCTCTTTTTTGGATTATTGAATATGGAAGATTTTCCAGAAGCAATATTTCCTGTCAGATACTAAAGGCTTGTAGATGGGTCACCATAGTTGTTTCCCAAGCTGTTTATAAGACATAAATGGATTAAGGTTATCCCCCCCCCCCCCCCCCCCCCGATGTCTTTCTTTGTCACAAAATGAAATTGATTAACTCCAAAGGGATTATTTGATTTAATTAGACCATACACATGGGAGCTGCTGTTGTGGATTCTTCCTCAATTTTTTTTTTACTTCAAGGCGTAAACCTCTGCTGGTAATGCCTCTGAATTTCAAACAAAAACGTAATAGACTCTGCCTTGTTAGGTGGAATTTCTGCCCTACAGGCTTGTTGAAGCCTGAATAAGCTCTAGGCTTTGCATTATACAAGACTTTCAGTATACAATTGGTGATTGATAAGTTCATGCCCCAAGGTAGAAGGAGTCAATTTTAGAAAACCTAGCACATTTATTTTTCAACATAGTCCCCTCCTACATTGACACACTTAGTCTAGTGGTCACGGAGCATATGGATCTTGGACTTCCAGAAAGTGTCCACAGATGGGTTATACAGCTCCCGTTACATGCACATGCAGTTCAACTCTTTGAGTGATTATGCAGAAAGTTTGATTAATAACTCATCTCCTTCTACCTTAGGCCACGAACTTATCAATCACCCCTGATGCGTTATTCAAACTTTCTGTATAATCACTCAGAGTTGAACTGCATGTGCGTGTAAAGAGAGCTGTATAACTCATTTCATCTCATCTCCACAAACTTATCAACCACCCCTCGTATGAGGAATTGCAAATGTACCTGTTGTTAACATTGAATGTTCCTGTTTCTGACATGGTGGGTGTTAGAAACCACCTTTTAAATACTTTTTGTAAGATGAAATAATGTAAAACTAAAGTTGTAGTTTAATCATTTGGACTCCTTAACAAACTTGTGTACTTTTCAGTAAGTGGTAGTTTGTCCCCACTCACTGGCAGAAAGCGGCATAGCAGTTAAAGGATCACCTTTCTCATTTTTCATTGGCTAAGTACATTACCTGCGTGATGTAACTGGGCAATTATTGGTTTATTTTATCTAAGGAATTTCTCTTACCTTGATTATGAAAGTGATGGATTTTTCATAGGCGCAATCTTTCATTTTTATCTTCAGCTTGTGACCGCTTTTCATTCATCTTCGCTTTGTTTCCCAGCTCTTTATTTAGTTTGCTTAGTTTTTGTATGTTTGTTTGTACTTTTAAAATAAACAATGGTTAAGAATTTAAGACTGCTTACCATTCTTGACTCCTGCATCCGAAAATAAACAGAGATCCTACATAGGAGAAGATCATTGATAAAACCAGAACTCGGTAGTACCCAGAGAGGAACTGTCAAATTTGTTTGGGTCAGTGAAGGCTGAGTGAGCAGAGTTATTTTTCTTTCTGTTAGGCAGTGGAGCGTTTATTATGCTTAGCTTTACCAAGGGCTGTTAAAAGCTACACTCAATGAAATGCTGCCTTGTTCTCAACAGTAATCTCTCCCATCTTCTCTCTAAAATCCAATTCTGTTGCACAAATTTGAAGCAGGACTTTGAGACCTGGGACAGAGTGGTCCTAGTGGAACCCAGTCTGAGAAACAATGTGCAGATTATTGAGGGGAAAGTATTACTTTTTAACACTGATTGTGATCCATTCCAGGTGCTACACATTACCCAAAAGTGACCTGCAGACTAGCAGAGGAAAGGAGCGCTTTACACCTTTACTAGAGACATTTCTCCACCCCACCTTCCCATGTTATTGCTTTGCACCTTTTTAATGAATTATCAAACATAATTATGAATTATGTTTCCTATGTTGAGGGATTCTAAGACCAGAAGACACAGCCTCAGAATAGCGGAACGTCCATTCAGAACGGAGAAGAGGAGGAATTTCTTTAGCCAGAGAGTGGTGAATCTGTGGAATTCATTGCTGCAAGTAACTGTGGAGGCCAAGTCATGAGGTATATTTAAGCCAGAGGTTGATAGGTTCTTGATTAGTCAGGGCTTGAAGCGATACTGGGAGAAAGCAGGAGACTGGTGCTGAGAGGAAAATGGATCAGCCATGATGAAATGGCAGAGCAGACTCAATGGGCTAATTGCCTAATTTTGCTCCTATATCAAATGGTCTTATGGTGTTAACGGTTGCAAACACTTCAGCCACGACCTTTGTACGTGTGCTTGATTCCACCATCATTGAGGATGATAGTTCTTAGAGAAAATTGTGCACATTGGCTCACTACTTGTATAAGTATTTCAGAGCTGGTATTGTAATGATGTTGTGTAGACTCTACTGCTCTGTAAGAAATGTACAGTATACTCCCATAATCAAAAGTGATCTTGATAAAATACTGTTTATTGAGCAGTAATAATTGACAGGGACAGTCAAGAAACCTGCCCTAGTCTCTTTGGAATCATGCCATGGGATCTTTCTCGTTCACCCAAGTGGACGAATAAATCCTTTGTTTAACATCTCGGGAAAGATGACATATTTGAAATAAGGCCGTAAGACTTAGGCCATTCTGCCCATTGAGTCTACTCTGCCATTCTATCATTGCTTATTTATTATCCCTCTCAATCTTACTCTCCTGCTTTCTCCCCGTAACCTTTGACGATCTGAGTAACCAAGAAACTATCAACCTCTGTTTTAAATGCACCCAATGACCTGGCCTCCACAGCCACCTGTGGCAACAAATTCCACAGATTCACCACCTTCTGGCAAAATAAGTTCCTCTTAATTTTGATTCTGAAGGATGTACTTCTATTCTTAGGCTGTGCCCTCTGGTTCTAGACTTTCCCACTACGGGAAACATCCTTGCCACATCCACTCTATGTAGGCCTTTCAGTATTCGATAGGTTGCCCTCATTCTTCTAAACTCCAGTGAGTACAGGCCCAGAATCATCAAACATTCCACTTATCTTAACCCTTTCATTTCTGGGATCATTCTTGTGAACCCCCTCTGGACCCTCTCCAATGCCAGCACATCCTTTCTTAGATAAGGGGCCCAAAACTGCTCACAATACTCCCAAGTACAGTCTGACCAATGTCTTATAAAGCCTCAGCATTACACTGTTGCTTTTATATTCTAGACCTCTCATAATGAATGCACTCAATGTCAGCCTACTCTTCCAGTCTGTGGGGCTTTAATCCACAACCTTGTCATTCAGAGGCAAGAGTACTATCAATTCAAAGTACATTTATTATCAATGCATGTATGCAGTATACTACCCTGAGATTCTTCTACCCCACAGGCATGAAGCAAACTATGGAACCGATTCAAAGAAAAACATCAACCTTTCCATCCCCTATATGCAAAATAAAAACACATCATGCAAACAGCAACAAAAAAAGAGTGAAAAACACAATATCAAAAGAGTCCAGACATACTCAGTTCAGTTCAGTGTTTGTTATCGGCAGGCCGTTCCAATTCAAATTGAAGTCACAGGCAAACAAAGAAAGGACAGCAGATACCTTTTCCCCCAAAAAATTACTGAACTCAAAGTGTTTGCATTATAATTGGTTGTTTCATTGTCACTGGCTTTTCTTCAGATTTATTTAATCAAGTGAATTTAGATTTTTCCATGCTGGTGTAGAGGATTTTAACATGCCACACATGATAGCTCACAGATCTAAGAATTGTTATTTTCTTCTTCCTAACAGGTAATCCATGATTTGGAAAAAGAGAAAATAAAACTCCTGTCTAATATCTTAAATAAATACAGCCAGCATATCAATTGCTTTGGAAGAACACTAATAGAAGTAAGGGTAGTATAATAAACTATTAAAGTTAATTACTGGAGTTAGAGGGAAAACTGCAGTTGGGCAATATTGTAAGCAATTTTGAAATCTTGATGTATTTCTGTGAAGATAAATCATATTTTGTTTGTTGTCATACAGCGTCAAATGCAAATTCATCAAGTTGTACAAAACGTCAGTGTTGATGAGGATATTCAGTCATTGTTGGATAATGCATCCATTTTATCAGATGAGAACAAAATAGGATTTCTGCTGACAGATTATTATGTAAGTATTACTGTGTTATTCAGTATTAGCATATATTTCACCATTTTGCACTACCTGCATTATGAATGTAAAAAATTAAAAATTAATGAAATAATTGAAGGAAAGTATCCTGTTATCCTGGACACTAAATAAACCAAAGCTGTTTGGTGGATACGAGTCCCAAGTTATGGAACTCCTCACATCAACCACTTGTTGGTCCCAGGATGAACCTCATTACACCATTTGGTATCCCCGGAAGTTATTATTTGGCTGTGGAGGCCAGATTATTGAGTATATTTAAAGCAGATGTTGATAGGTTCTTAATTAATAAGTGTCAAAGAAGATGGGGAGAAGGCACTCAGTGCTATCATCCGCTCAAAAGTAACCAGTAAGCTTCAATACCTCCTGTGCGACTGGATCCTCTACTTCCTCACTTGCAGACTCCCCAAGTCAGTTCAGATCGACATCTCCACTATCTCTGCCAGCACAGGTGCATCATGAGCCTGTGTGCTTAGCTCTCTGCTCTGCTCACTCTACACTTCTGACTGTGAGACTAAGCACAGCTCCAATGTCAGATTTGAGTTTGCTGACGACACCACTGTCATTGGCTGAATCAAAGGTGGCGAATCAGCATATAGAAATGAGTTTCGAAATCTGGCCGAGTGGTGCCATAACCATAACCTTTCACTCAATGTCAGCAAACCTTCACTGGGGGGGGAGGAGACAGAGGATTTGTCCTGGGTCGTGCATGTAAGTGCCTTACAATAAAAGCACGGCAGCACCTCTACTTTTGAAGAAGTTTGTGAAGAGTCAGCGTGTCATCTTAAAAATCTGACAAACTTCTATAGAAGTGGAGAGTATATTGACTGGCTACATTATAGCTTGGTATGGAAACCATGCCAATGAATGGAAGAGTAGTTTATACTGCCCGGTTCATCACAGGTGAAACCCTCCCCAGAATTGAGCATATTCACATGGAGTGCTATTGCAGAACACCCCCCTCTTCTCTCTTCTCACTGCTGCCATCAGGAAGCAGTTACAGGAGCCTCAGGACCCACACCACCAGGTTCGGTAAGTTATTACCCTTCAACCATCAACAACCTACAGGCTCATTTTTGAGGACTCTAATTCATGTTCTTGATATTTATTGCTTATTTGTTTATGGTTATCTTTTTATTTTGCATTTATACAGGTTGTTGTCCTTTGCACATTGGTTGATGTCCGTCCTTTAAGGGGTGATCTTTCATTGATTCTATTGTGTTTCTTGTATTTACTGTGTATACGCGGACAAAAATGAATCTCAGTGAGGCATATGGTGACAAATATGTACTTTGACAATAAATTTACTTTGAATTTTGAAGGCATGAGAATGGGGTGAGGGGTATAATAAATCAGCCATAATGGAATGACTGAGCAGATTTGATGGGCTGAATGGCCTAATTCTGCCCCTAAGTTTTATGGTCTTGGGATCTATAGTTGGCCATTCTGGGATAGTATAAGAGATGAGTCTCAGTCTCAACATGGCATTTGGGGAATTTAAATTCAAGTAAGTATGCTGAATTTAAAACTAATATTGGTAATCATAATCTCATAACTATCCAATTATTATTTTTAAAATAGCTATTGGGTTCATTAAGATTCCCCTTCTTGCCCAGTCTCCTGTATACAACTAGTATATGACTCCTGAACACTGCAATGGGGTTTACTCTTCATTTTCTCAGTTCAAAAGTAATTTAGGATGGACTAATTTAGGCTGGCCCTGCTGTTCATGTTCTGAAAAGTAGAATACTTTTCTGGAGAAAAGGAAATTATTACTTCAAAGTTCAAAAGTAAATTTATTATCAAAGTACATTTATCACCATATACAACCCTGAGATTTGTTTTCTTGCAGGCATACTAAATAAATCCAATAACCATAAAAGAATCAATTAAAGACCATGCCAACAGGAACAACCAGGATGCAAAAAACAATCTGCAAATACAAAAAGAAAAAATGAAATAATTAATAAATAAGCAATAAATATCGAGAACATGAGATGAAGAGTCCTTGGAAGTGAGTCCATAGGTTGTGGGAACAGTTCAGTGAAGTTATCCCCTCTGGTTCAGTAGACTGCAGGTTGAGGGGTAATAACTGTTCGTAAACCTGGTAGTGTGAGTCCTGAGGCTTCTGCACCACTTTCCTGATGGCAAAAGCAAAAAGAGAGCTTGGCCAGGGTGGTGGGGGTCCCTGATGGTGCTGCTTTCCTGCAACAACACTCTTTGTAGATATGCTCAATGGTTGAGAGGGCTTTACCCAAGATGGACTGGGCCGTATCCACTACTTTTTGTAGGGATTTCTATTCAAGGCCATTGGTGTTTCCCTACCAGGCTGTGTCTGCATTCTATGTTATTTTGATTTCAAAAACTACAATCAGAAAGTCAATCACAGTATAATTGGTGGTTTAAGGAAATACAGCCTGATAATACAAAATGGATTACAAGTCTGGTTGTCTTTCCTACGTTACAAAAATGACTATAGTTACTTGAAGAGAGTTTGATGGGATGATGGAGAGGATGGATGTAAATATAACATTTTCTCAAAATGCAGTGCCTCTGCTTCCTTAGGTGTCTACAGATTCATGACATCTGAAACTTTGACAAACTTGTATAGAATTGTAGTGGTGAGTATATTGACAGCCTAATATAAAATCGCCAATGCCTTTGAACAAAAGGTAGTGATTTGGCCCAGTATATCACGAGTAAAGACTTCCCAATCATTGAGCACATGTACATGAAACTCTGTCGCAGGAAAGCAACATCCATCAGAGATCCTCACCACCGAAGTCACGCTCTCTTCTCACTACTGCCATCAGGTAGAAAGTACAGGAGCCTCAGGTTCAAGAACAATTACTTACCCCTCAACCATCAGGCTCTTGAATAAATGGGGATAACTACACTTACTTGCCCCATCATTGAAATGTTCTCACAACCAATAATCCAACTTCAGGTACTCTTTATCCCATGTTCTCATTATTTATTTACATTTGCATTTGCAGAGTTTATTGTCTTCTCCACTCTGGATAATCTTTCTTTGATCCTGTTATAGTTACTAATTACATTTGCAGAGTATGATCACAGGAAAATTAATCTCAGGGTTATATCCGGTGACATATATGTACTACGATAATAAAATCTACTTTGATCCTTAAAAATAGGAGGAAGATGGTAGGAACAGTATGGATGAGGGGAGGAGGAAGACTGGACTATCGCTGAAAATCCAAAGGCTTCAAGAGGACATAGACAAACTAAAGAAAGGCCAACAAGGTTGCAATGACCCTGATTTTCCTCTAAAATTGCACAATTTGTATTAGAATAAACAAGTTCTGAAACAAAGGATATTTATTCTGGACACTTTACAGGTTTAGAGAAGATGGTTAGAACAAGTTTCAGAAATCCATCATTTTCAGATTCAAAACCTGATGAAGCAACTGCGTCAATGAGAGATGAGGTATTCTACCGATATTTGATAGAAAATGGTATGATAAATGAAAGAGCTATAAGAAAACAGATTAAAGAGTTACAATAATTAATATCACCACAGATTAATTAGATAAATGGTACTTGTTTGTAAACAAATCCATTGTAGTTATAAATATGAATGTTGTTTTTCTTGTTGAATTTAGATCAGTTTTATTTTTTGGTTACATTTACCTGATATGCAATATGTAGATTCTGAATCTGCCTCTACAGCCACTGGAGGACCCACCGATAGACAACCCCTTAGGAAAACTTTTTACTCAACTCGAGTGATCCTTAAGAATTGTGAAATAAATTATCTATTCATACTCTGTAAGACTGATCATTAACCAGAATTAAATGAAAATAACAAATCCAGTATATAGATCTGCTATCTAAAACTAAACCTAGACTCCAAATGGAAACAGTGTGAGAGTTTCTCCAGAATAGCTTATTCTGCTTTGTTCCAGTGTCGCTGAGCTCTTAACTTGTACTTTCACGTCCAGCGGCATTGTGGGTGTGAAAAGAAACTGCCTTGTACTGCTATTTGTCACTGTGGGAATGATGCTAAGTTTATAGTCATAGTAATAGAAAGGTACAGCATAGAAACAAGCCCTTGAGCCCATCTAGTCCATGACAGAACCTTTAAACCTGCTCCCATCGATCTGCATCGGGTCCATACCCCTACCATCCACACTTCGCTTAAATGTTGAAATCAAGCTAGCATGCACCACTTGCACTGGAAGCTTATTCCACACTCTCTCGACCCTGTGAGTGAAGGTTTCCCCACATGTTCCCTTTAAACTTTCACCCTTAACCCATGACCTCTGGTTGAAGTCCCCCCCCCTCCCAACCTCAGTGGGAAAGCCTGCTTGCATTTACTCTATCTCTACCCCTCAATTTTGTACACCTCTATCATATCTCACCTCAGTCTTCTACGTTCCAAGAAATGAAGTCCTAACCTATTCAATCCTCCCTTATTACTCAGGTCCTCCAGACCTGGCAACATTCTTGTAAGTTTTCCCTGTACTCATGCAACATTATTTACATCTTTCCTGTAGGTAGGTGACCAAAACTGCACATAATACTCCAAATTAGACCCAATCATTTTTTTTTATACAACTTCATAATATCCCATCTCCATGTGCTATTAATTTGCATGGCACATAAATGTGCTATTATTGCACATTTATCTGTTCAAGAATGTAATTAAATTTAAATATAATCGATATCATAAGTGAGTTTCTTACAAGATTAGTGATCTAAACATAAAATATTGTGCCCACATTATATATTTATATTTTTTGATTGGACTGTATTTTAATTTCTACCTGTAGTCGACGCTGAAACTAACACTGTTGGAAGTAAATCTCTACAAACTTACATCATCTGTGGCAGAACTAGAAGGAAATTCCAAGCCTTTTCATCCACTGAGTGATAACATCACTAACTGGAAAGATAAGGTTAGTTCTTGTTCAAATTAACAGCACAACTGTCACAATACAAGTAGCAGCTGTTGGTGCGGGTGGGGGGGGGGGGGGGTGGTGGATACGGTGTGGTGGAAGGAACAAAGTTTCAGGTCAAGACCCTGCGCCAGGACTTGGGTGGAGAGGAACGATGGCCAATAAAGCGAGAAGGCAGCGAAGAGTGAGACAGAAGGGGTGGGGAAAAGGTGGAGTCTGGAGATAGATGAAGGTGGGTAATAGGTGAAAGCAGACAAGGGAAAATAAAAAAAGGCAGGTTGCACATGGAGCTAAGTGGGGAGGGTAAAGACAGTGACAGAGGCTGCAGGGTGACAAGCAGGGACCCAAAGGTTACAAGTGCGGGGGGGGGGGTGCGAGGGTGTGGGTGGAGGTTGTGGAAACATGGAAAGAAAGGGTTACATAATATTGAACACCTCTATGTTCGTAATAGTGGGTTGTAGACTACATTGGGCAGATGGGAGTTGGGCCTCCCAGTGGCAGTGAAAAAGGAAAGGTCACTATGGGAGTTGAAATGGCATGCACCAGAGAACTCGGGATGGTCGTCAGAGTGCAAGTACTCTGCAAACTGGTTACTTGATAATGTCGAGGTAGAGTGTGCTTTAAGAATGCAGTAGATGAGATTGGGAGATGCATGTGAATCTTTGCCTCACCTGGAAGGGCTGGTTAGAACCTTGGATGGTGAAGAGGAACAAGCACTACACCTCCTGTGGTTGCAGGCAAACATGCATGGGATCAGGAGGATTGGGAGAGCATCGTCTCTGCAAGTGCTAAGTTGTTGGGAAGGGAAGTAGTTTAGTCATGCTAAGACCAGTAGAAAGGATCTTGGTGTTGGGTCAATAAAGGCCTTTGTTAGGCACTCAAAACCATGCCTGGATTCTTAGATATATTTCAATTGAGTATAGTGGTATTGGGGTGCAGATATGTCTCTACTAAAGGAGGTTTAAGGTGCTCCTTCCCTCCACTAGCCTGCAGATCACTCTTGGGCAAGGTGCAGCAGTTGCTTAGTTCCCTGATCAGGGTCACGTGAAGCCATGGGAACAGGTGATGGACGGGCATTTGAACAGCTGATGCATATCACAAGTTCTCACACCACTGACACCAAACAATCTCAGTAGAGGATTGATAATAGCTAGGGTATCCATCTTAAGACACTCTCCAGAAGTAAACAATGGCAAAGTACTTCTGCAGAAAAATTTGCCAAGTACAATCCCAATTGCTTACATCATACGACATGGCACACAATGATGACATCTTCTCAATGTATGCTATAAGACCAATCAGTCTGTAGCAGTGGTGGAGGCAGATACAATAGGGTCTTTTAAGAGACTCCTGGATAGGTACATGGAACTTAGAAAAATAGAAGGCTATGGGTAACTCTAGGTAATTTCTAAAGTAAGTACATGTTCAGCACAGCATTGTGGGCTGAAGGGCCAGTATTGTGCTCTAGGTTTTCTATTTTTCTATAACAACAATGATCGTAGACCACAGTAATGGGTGCAATTACAAGACAAACAGTATTAGTTGAGAATGGTATTTTAAACATATTAAAGTTCAATTCAAAGATATAATTTCCATAGAGTACAGTGAATGTTTACCATCCTGATTTCCAGGATGTGGGATTATCCCAAGTGTAGATTTATGTGAGGTGATCTGGTAGAAACTCCCCTGCAGGATTTGGTAGATTAGGTGTCAGGATGATGTTTAGTCTGGCTGTAGCTTCCAGAACCAGGGTGGTGAATCTTTAGAAATCTGCATCTGGGAGTTTGTTTGAGAGATTTTTGGATATTAAAGGAAACAAGGGACATGTACAGGAAAGTGGTATTGAGATAATGAATGAACCATGACCTTACTGAATTTTTAAGAGGCTTTTAGATAGGTACATGGAGCTTAGTAAAATAGAGGGCTATAGGTAAGCCTAGTAATTTCTAAGGTAGGAACATGTTCGGCACAACTTTGTGGGCCGATGGGCCTGTATTGTGCTGTAGGTTTTCTATGTTTCTATGAATGGTGGAGTGTTCAATTGCCTATTCCTATTATTATTAGATTGGATTAAAAAGAAAATCTACCAATCTATTGAGTTACAAATAGTGGCATTGCCTTGTGTTAATGATTAAATTATTTTGGCAGGAATATTATCACAATTTGGTGCAGATATCACGTCCTGTGAAAATGAAAACTGTACATCAGAGGAGCCTGACAGATACTATATTTTTGGATAACAGTAACGATCACCATGGACCTGACCCCCAGCAAATATCTGAACCTATATATGCAAATCAGACAATTAATTCACATCATACAAAAATAAGGATCAAACAATCGGAAACAACTGCAGGATCTGCTGACTACGGTAATTTGGATGAAGAAGTTCATTTTGGGGGGAAATTGTCTTTTTAATCCATGGAGGTGTGTTATTTGGTTTCTAATGTGACAAGAATGCAAGGAAAACTAACCAAATTATTAAATTTGATTCTTAACAATTCACTTTGCTTTTGATATAGGTTATGTATTTACATTTTCAATTTTTAAGGCATACAAATAGCTATTGCTTTCAGTGACATTTGAAACTTATGAAGTATTAGCAATGAAATAATATGGTCTAATATTTTTACCCTTAGATTTTCCGATCTTAGTTTGTTCTTCTAGGGCAAGGGTTCCCAACTGTTTTTAATGCCATAGACTAATAACATTAAACAAGAGATCTATAACCCCAGGATGGGAACCCCTGTTCGAGGGTAAAGGGAGAAGATTGGAAAATATAAACCTACTAATTAAATTCTCCTCTTGTAGGGATTTTAGCAACATAGATAACTGCTTTAGGAACTAATTACCAGACAATTAGAACATTTAGATACACAGTCTGTTATGAGTAAAAAAAGGAGTCACAAACTTGTGACAGCCATCTGAAAATAGCTGGCAATTATTTTCAAGAAAATGGCATGTTTAAAAAAAAAACACTTTAAAAATATATTTATAAGTATATATAAATAAAGCTTAGGAAAAAGTGACATCATAAAATTGAATCATCTGTGCAGAAACAGTGTTACAAAATTTTATGGGTTGCCATGCAGAGAAAAATAGAGGCAATTGGAACATTCATTTACTAGCTTCAATGTACAAATATCAAATGTACAGGTCAGTAAAAAATACTGTAACTTTTCCATTTGCACCTAGTCGTTGGCTTAGAATCATAGTCAGTCATAGAAAGTTACAGCTCTGCTGCCCATCTAGTCCATGCCCAACAATTTCAACTGCTTACTCCCATTGACCTGCACCCCATAGCCCTCGATACCCCTACTATCCATGTACCTATCCAAACTTCTCTTAAACATTGAAATTGAGCTAGCGTGTATCACTTGTGCAGGCAGCCTGTTTCACACACTCACTACCCTCTGAGTTTCTCATGTTCCCTTCAACTTTTCACCTTTCACCATTAACCGATGACCTCTGGTTGTTGTCCTACCCAACTTCAGTGGAAAAAGCTTGTTTGTATTTACCCTATCTATACTGCATATAATTTTGTATACCTTTTTCAGATCTCCTTTTAATCTATGTTCCAAGAAATAAAGTCCTAACCTGTTCAGTCTCTCCTTATAATTCAGGTCCTCCAGACTCAGCAACATCCTTAAGTTTTCTCAGTACTCTTTCAAATTTATTTCCATCTTTCCTGTAGTTAGGTGACCAAAACTGTACATAATACTCCAAATTAGGCCTCACCAATGTTATATACAACTTCAACATAACATTCCATTCTTCTTCTGGTTAAGGGGAAAAATAAGATGGGTTCACAAACAAGAAAAACTGCAGATGCTGGAAATCCAACCAACACAAGCCTAATTGCTGGAGGAATTCAGCACACGAGTCAGTATCTATGGAAAAAGAGTATAGTCGGCGTTTCAGGCTGAGACCCTTCAGCAGGACTGAAGCTGAGATGGGTTGCTGGGCAGTGCAGCTCGAAGGGCTGTATCTCAATAAATAAAATAGACATTGCTAGGTTTGCTGGACAAGATCAAAAAGCTCTAAAGCTCTGTTTTGTGTTCTTAAAGCTACAGTTGATAATCCTGGTCAAGAGATTGGAACTTGCAAGGCTCTGTATGATTATGAAGCTGCTAGAGATGATGAACTTAACATGCAACAAGGTGAGTAAATAGCTAGGGTTGAAGTGGGTTTTTGTAATCTTGTTGCATGATGATAATTACTGACATTAGATGTACTGTAGGATTGAGAAATCGGAACTGAACAGTGGCATTGTATATGGTGTAAATAGACAGCAATAATCATGACTGACAGATCAGATGCCTTGAGTGCGTATTATGACTATGTACTTTTTCCTCTAGGCGATATACTTATTATTTACAAGAAAGATGTGACCGGATGGTGGATGGGTAGTTTGCGAGGAAGAAAGGGCATTTTTCCAGCTACTTACGTGGAGGAATTGCCGCAAAAGGAAAAAGGCACATCAGAAGCATAAAGGAGTAGGGACTTATGTCATCGCCTATCTTTGGCTGAAAACAGGATGGTATGACAAAATGCACTGGACCTTGAAGAATTGGAAATACCATAATGTGGATTTCTAACACATTTAAAGTTGACACTAATTTCCTGTTTTGGACACATCTTTTATATTGTCATACTATATCAACAGATTTTAAAAGGTTAGAATTTATCAAGAAAACTATCCTTTTGTGACCCTTGGATATTGTACAAATCGGAGGCGAGTGTGATTCAGAGGGCATTTAGGAGACAAGGTGAGTAACACCTGAATCAGGTTGAAAGATCTTAACCGGGAATCATGAATCGAGTGTCAAATCAATTACAAGAAAAATATTAAATGTAAAAGATCGGATTTAAGAAAGAAGGTTGTAAAAAGTTTAAAAAAACTTCAATTATTAAAGAACAATTATCTTTGAATTTTCTATTTTTCAGTGTTCACCACATTACTTTAACAGAAGGATAATTAGATTGAAATGTATCACAACTCTCCCTGTGATGAACTGAGTCTGTTCCTACCATGGAAGTGTTATAACCTCACGCTCTTTGATACACAAGTCACAAGGCTAGATACTGAAATGGTAGTTACAAGCAACTCAAGGGCTCCCCAGTCCCTTGGACAGCAGATTCTAGAATATCAGATAAACAACTCACCTGTACTTGCTAATTCATCTACCATCAAGTTCCACCCTAAATCTAAGGCAGTTATGGGCAATACAGATTGATAAATTATAAACAGTACAGTACAAATCTTTAACTGACTTTGACATAATAATTCAGATATTTTTTCTCCTCCCAGTAGAAGCAAATGTTATTTAATCAAATTTTATTCTATGTGCTTTTCAAAACAGAATCACATTTAAGAAAAGTAACAGCCCATTAATACTAATACCTTGAATAGTTTTTCTGTTCTGTTGCATGAATGAGCAGTTGGGCACCATTCAATATTGTCAAAATAAAACCAATGTTTTATCCAAGTACAAATATTACAAGTTTAAACAGCCCAGGTGCAGATAATATAAGGCAAAATTAATTCTAGCTTAATCACAGATGAAAATGTTAAACACTTACATTAATTCCCATCCTTGCCATAGACTGGTCACAAAATGACATGAGCACTTACATCATACAGGATCATCCTGAAATACATCTCCTATGTCACTTCAGCACAATATAAAAAGTCTTGAAGTGCTTGGTATTCATTTTGTGCTTGGGTGGAGCATATTAGAATGTTTTATATCAATGCAAGAATTAGCTGTCCATTACTGTCTTTAGCATTGCAGTAAAAAATTAACACTCGTCTACAAAAAGGACAAAAAATGTTTATTATCCACAACTGCAATATTGAAGCTATTCCTGCCAGAAATAGATGAAATATTATTGACTTCTATAATACATGCAACAACCTCCAACAGAGATAGTTATTAACAAGAGTAAAATTTTAACATATTACACAATAAAATGAAAAGTTTGTAGCTGACACAAATAAAGAAAAACTACATTTAAGTTGAACACGAAACAGGAATACATCTTGAAGTTAAACTAGTTCAGTAAAAGCTTTCCTAACATTTGCAAGAAATGCAGAGAAATTGTTGGTTTCCTTGAGTTTTTCCTGTAGCAGAGGCATACATTCCAGTGGTGGATCACATGATGTGACTGGAAAAAAAGAAATCCAGCAGAATGTGAGCTATAATGTGTATAGTTACTTTTGGAACAAATAACAGGTTGTACAGTTCATGTATGAGCTTATTGTGTATGAACAGCAAGATACTGGACCAGAACAGACAAAAGATGCAAGTTCAAAATCCCAGCAAGGCACGATGTAAAAGTGAATTTTTAACCTACTTAATGCTATTTCAAACAAAATACCTGCCTAACTAGGAAAATGCTAATAACTACCTAGATTTGTCAATTGAAATTGTAATCTACATCTACACTACACTCCAAATTTGAATGACTCACAGGAAATAGGGATGGGCTATGAAATATATGTACAGAAATCTGACACTTCAAATTAATTTATTTTTACAAACTACCAATGATCAACAATTTATACAGTATTATTTACCCTTCTGGGCTAATAAATATGCTTCACTTTTGGTTCTCAAAAACATGACTAGGAATTAATTTCTTAGTTTCTCTAATAAACAAACTAGAAAATTGTTAACAAATTTCAAAACTTGCCCTTTGAATTTATCAAAAACTCTGACTTACCCCTGGACACCAATTTTATTTTTCCTTATAATAACTATGTATCTGCATGAAACCAATAGCAAAAAGTAAAGACAATTCAAAATAAGATTAAGATCCATACTACATACACTTGAACAATTGACACCCGTGCTAAACTAATATTTATTGACTATAACTCTACCTTCAATAATTCCAATCAAACTTATCGCCAAACTCTGAGACCTGGGAGTTAACACCTCCGTGTGCAACTGAATCCTCAACTTCCTGACCAACGAACTGCAACAGTAAGGGGTTCCCAACCTTTTATATGCCATGGATCCCTACCGTTAACCAAGGGGTCTACTGGATCTACTGGATCTCCTATTGGGGAATGGGACAGGGCAGATAATAGTGTGTGTAGGGGAATACTTTAGATCTAATAATCATAATTCCATTAGTTTCAAGATAATAATGGAGAAGGACGGGACTAGTCCTCGGGTTGAGATTATAAATTGGAGAAAGGCCAATTTTGAGGGCATGAGAAAAGTCTTAGGTGCAGGTGTGGACTGGGATAGGTTGTTTTTGGGCAAAGGGATGCTTTGTAAGTGGGAGGCCTTCAAAAGTGAAATATTCACAGTACAGAGTTTGTATGTTCCTGTTATGTGCAGTAGAACTGTACTCAGCCCCCCTACATTGTACAATACAATGTGCTTCCTGTACATTCATGACTGCATGGCCAGTTTCTGCTCTAACTCCATCTACAAAATTGCAGATGGTATCACCAGAGTGGGCCACATCTCAAACAATGACGAGTCAAGTACAGGAAGGTGATCGAAAACTTAGTAAAGTGGTGTCAAGATAACAACCTTTCCCTTAGTATCAGCAAAACAAAAGAGGTGGTCATTGACTTCAGGAAGGAGAGCAATCCACATACTTCTGTCTATATTACAGTGCTAGATCTAGAAGGCTGACAGCTTCAAGTTCCTGGAGTGAACTTTACCAACAGCCTGTTCTGGTCTAACCAAGTGTTTGCCACAGCTACTACAGCCAACCAATGCCTCTGCTGCCTTAGAAGGCTAACAAAATTTGGCATGTTCCTGTCAACCTTACCAATTTTTAATCACAACCCCATAGAAAACATCCTATCTGGATGTATCACAGCTTAGTATGGCAGCTGTCCTGCTAGTGACCACAAGAAATAGCAGGGTTATGGACACAGCTCAGCACATCATGGAAACCAGCTTTCACTTCTCAATGCCTCAGTAAAGCAGCCAGCATAATCAAAGATCCACCCATCCCAGAAATACTGTCTTCTCCACTCTTCCATCCGGCAGAAGATACAAAAACCTGAAAGCATATTCCACCAGGCTCAAGGATAGCTTCTACTCCACTGTTATAAGATTATTGAACAGTTCCCTAATATGACTCGACCTCATAATCTACCTCATTATGATCTTGCATCTTACTGTCTACCTGCAGTGATTTACTCTGCAGCTGTTACACTTTATTTTGCATTCTGTTATTGTTTTACTTTGTGCTGCCTCAATGCACTATATAATGAATTGGTCAGTATGAACAGTATGTAATGTTAAGTTTTTCACTGTCATCAGTACATGTGCCAATAATAAACCAATTCCCAATAATCAGTTTGATGTGGCTGATTGAATTTAGAAGCACATGTGCAGTGTAGCCAGACTATCAAATTATCACCACACTGCTAAAAAAGAATTGATTGAATTTAGAAGCACATGTGCAGTGTAGCCAGACTATCAAATTATCACCACACTGCTAAAAAAGAAACGACAAGGCAGTTTCGATTGACAAACAGGTAAACAGAACAAACTTCCATCAAAAGCTGATAACTTTAAAAGGCACGAAAAACATGCAAAAATAAACAATTCTGATGACCGTGTACAATCACAAACTAAATGTATTTAATATTTATGGGATACAATCCTTCCCTCTGTTCAGGCAAGAGGACAGGGATAATGTTAACCAAAACTCTACAATCTAGCAATGAATATTGGATATGTGAAAATTGTCTCATCATAAGATATAGCAGCAGAATTAGGCCATTTGGACTATCAAGTCTGCTTTGCCATTTCATCATGGCTGCTCCATTTCCCTCTCAGCCCCAATCTCCTGCCTTCTCCCCATATCCCTTTATGCCCTGATTAACCAAGAATCTATCAGCCTCTGCCTTGAATAAACTTCATGCCCTGACTAATCACAAGACTGTCAACCTCTGCCGTAAATATACCCAATGTCATGGCCTCCACTGCCACTTGTGGCAACAAATTCCACAGATTCACCACTCTCTGGCTAAATAAATTCCTCCTCAGCTCTGTTCTAAATGGACGTCCCTGTATGTCAGAGCTGTGTCTCCTGGTCATAGACTCCCCTACCATAGGAAACATCCTCTCTACATCCACTCTATTGAGGCCTTTCAACATTTGATAGGTTTCAATGAGGTCCTCCCTCCTTATGAATTCTAGTGTGTACAGGCCCAGAGTCTTGGATAACAGGAAATATTTATACGTAACTATGTCATAGTAGCTTAAATATGGGGAAAAGTCATAATGGTGTAGGTTATGCAACTCACTCTTTGCTTTTAAGATTAAATACCATTTTTCAAAATAGCCATACCTTCATAATTCCCCTCTTCATTAAATTTCAGTAAGAATGTAAACAGCTGCTCAGGATGTTTGCTGTTGATGCATTTGAAGATAAATTGCAGCTGTTCCCCTGTTGAAGAACCAAAAAAAAGGATGTTCAAAAAAAAAACATACAAACTGAGATAATTCTTCAAAAATCTGGTTCAAACATTCAAGTTAATGTTACTACACTACAAAGATATATCTTATGTTTATTTTCTTTATTGATGTACAAGTACGCTTTAACTTGGTCCAAATACCAAAAGAAATGCAATATATTGAACTAAACATGTAAGTTATAAAACAAAGATATAACAATGCTATAAGTACTTTTATAATCTATTATTTTCTTCAATAAAAAAACATTAAGTTAAATATTAAAGATTAATGATTTTCAAATTTGCAGCTGAAAACATATAGCATTTTCTACATAAAGACATTCCATTTTCCTACCATGGACCTTTCGAATTTCCAGACCCATTCGCTTCTTAAACATTTCTGCTGATGTATTCAATTTCTTAAGTTTGGCTTTATTTTCTTGTTTTTGTGCAGAAATTACTATTTGTGTAAGGAAAAAAATAATTATTTTCATGGCCAACAATATAAGAACAGTTTCAGGAACGATCAGCATGAACATTGATTATTAATAACAATAGTTGTTTCTGAAATTTGGATTAATTAAATTAATTAATTGAGTAATTGATTATATTACTCAAATCAATTTTATCAAAGCACAGGTCAATTTTATATCCTTTCCTCAAAATACACACATACATTCCTGCTTTTTAGCAAGTGCTTCTTTCAGCTGCCTGATTTTTTCTAACACTTCTTGCTTTTGTTGTTCATTATTTTCAAATTTTTGGTCTGCAATCTGTAGATCTTCTCGCATTTTCTTTATTAATGCATTCTGCTCAGCAATCACTGCAAGAGAAAGGCAGTTCCTATTAGAGGAGAGTTATTTCGTGAGATGTATAGAATTGGTATTTAGCAGTTCATTAAGCTCATACCCTTTTTGCTTATTTCAATTTTATCACACATCTGGTCCTCCTCTTCACGTATTTCAATGCATCTGTCTGTAAAACAAATTAATAACTAAGATTTTGAGGGGAAAGAAAATATATAGAAATTATCCATCAGAAAATGATTTTTACTAAACTAGCCATGACAAACATTCATAATTATTTAAATGGTGCAAATGGAGTTCAATCTGAGTTTTCGGTGGAGAACTCCATTTATAGGTCTAGGAAAATATATTGCAACAGGTAAAACAAGTCAAACAACAGCATTGCCAGTACAAGAGAAATTCAAACCAACAGACTATATACATGTACTCTGATAACTGTACTTCTCTCACTAAGGTCCAGGCAAACTGAGAACATCCACTTCCCACAAAAAGCAATACATTAAAATATTCTGAATTCCTTTGAAATGAAAAAGCTTGGGTTACTGCTTGTTTGTAGGGTTGTTTGCAGAGCCTGGAAGTTAGATCGCAAACATTTCATCAGCAGTTGAGGTGACATAATCAGTGTGTAATTGAGTGCTGTTTCTGCCAAGTGTTCGTGTTTGTATTAGTCCGACTTTCTGTTCAGATTGGTTGGCTGTCGCACTGGCCGCTTGTCTCCGTTGGGTCCCGGCCAACAGGATACCTAAGTGACCTCCGCTGGCTCGGTCATTGTGAGCATTGGTCTCTTGGCCCCAATACTGCAGAAGCCTAGATTTGTAAATTGCATCCAGTTCAACATGCTGGTTAATAAAAGTCTTCTGTTGGGAATCAGGCTTCTAAGAATTATTTTAATTTCTTGTTTTGCGCTTCTGCCAGGATTTTTGTAATTTCCCATACAAACTTATATCCTTCTTGGTCTTCATGTACTGAGATGAGTGACAGAGGATCGTGTCTTACGACTAGCTTATGTCCATGTAGTCTCATGGATAGTTTTCTCCCCATCTGTCCTTCATAATGCTTGGGGCAGTCTTCACATTGGATTTGGTCTATTGCATTTCTTCTCTCCATGTGGGCTGTTGGATTTTTGGGTCTTAAGACGAGCATTCTGATGGCTGTGCTGGGTTTGTGTGTTACCATTATTCCATGTGGTTGGAGCCATCATTTTGGAAATATTGTTGATGCATGGTAGGGTTAGCCTCTTCCCTGTCTATTCAGTAGGAGTTAAAATGTTGATTCTCTAGACAAGACACCTTCCAATGGAGTTTTTTTGGACGGCCATTGTGCGTGAATACTTTGAAAAAGTAGTTTTCTTCTTGAGGTCTGCGCGACTGCAGTGTGTTTCCACTCGGTTGAATAGCCTTTGGATGCAACTTTCTTTGTGGCAGGAGACAAGTTCATCTAGGAAACTACAAAAATCCTGGCAGAAGTGCAAAACAAAAAGTTATGAGAATGCTTTAACGCTTGGTTCTCAAGGGAAGATATTAACAAGCATATTGAATAGGATGCAACTTACGAACCTATGCATCTGCAGGATGAGCTGCAGGCACCTGAGGAACCAATACTCACAACGACCAACAACCAGGATATGGGCCAGCAGAGATCACACAGCCATCCAGATGGCCAGGACCCAGCGGAGACTAGCGGCCAGTGCAACAGCCAACCAATCAGAATGCTTCAGTCCGATATAAATGAGAACACTCGGGGGAAAAACAAAATTCAATTGCACACTGATGATGTCACCTCGACTGGGGACAAAATGTTTGTGACACAACATCTAGGCTCAGCAAATAACCCTACAAACATTCCTTAATACTTCCCCACTTGCATCATACCTCATCTGGGCATAGTCTCTGGTCTCGTCAAGCACGCCACAACTTCGATATGCTGTTCAGATTACATTCAAGGGAATACAGACAGGTTACATGAATGGATAAAACATATAAAATTCTTACAGGACTTGCATGCAGGATTGATGTAGTATCTAGAAGCAAGGTTCTAGATGGCAGGTTAATGGTTCAGAAGAGGAATGAAATGAAACTTCATCCATGGAGGCATAGACTACCAAGTTCTTCAAGATATATTAATTGATTTTTCAAACAGTATGGGGTTAGCAGGAAAGCAAAGCTGAGATCTTGAATGACAGAGCAGGTGTAAGGGGAAAATGACAAACATCCTCTTCTATTATGTTCAACCTCCACGAAGTTGTTCATTATAAAAGGCTTTGAAGGCATAACTTTGATGGCAGATATGTACAACTGCAGGTTGACAACCTCTTATCCAAAATGCTTGGAACTGAAAGTGTTTCAGATTTTGAAATACATGAGATAGCTTGGGATCGCTAATATTTCTGACTGAAGTTATGTGCTACCGGAGTATTCTTACACTTGTTCATCAGACGTATGTACTGATGCAGCCATTCAGTAGGTTAGATTTTCATCAGCAATGACCTTAGCAAGCTTTTCAATGGATTTCTCTGCTGTTTCATCATCAGCAGACTCGTTATCATCACAAATATTTAAAACTTTAATGCTGTGCATTTTCTTAAATTTCTGCAATTATATTCAATTTTCAGTTCGCCATGATAGATCTTTGCTTGTTTCGTGATCAGCATACCGTTAAGCAGCGTATGTTCACTCCATTGCTAATAAATCCACTCTTTCAATACACGACTGAGATCTTCACTTCTCGCTTTATGCAGTGTTTTTCTAGTTTTGAACTGAATTGACTTAATTTCTTAAATCCTTCATATACATGAGGAGTAAAAATCTTTACATCACATCTCCGCCTAAATATGCAATGTATAATTTATGGTAATTTATAATCAATAGTATGTACAACAATGTAACATAGAAATACAGTTGTGTCAGCATGAATTAATCAGTCTGATGGCCTGGTGGAAGAAGCTGCCTCAGAGCCTGTTGGTCCTGGCTTTTATACTGCGGTACCATTTCCCAAGTGGTAACAGCTGGTGGAACAGCTTGTGGTTGGGGTGACTTGGGTCCTCAATGATCCTTCAGGCCCTTTTTTTACACACCTGTCATTGTAAATGTCCTGAATAGTAGGAAGTTCACATCTACAGATGCGCTAGGCTGTCTGCTCCACTCTCTGCAGAGTCCTGGTACAGTTCCCATACCAGGCAGTGATGCAGCCAGTCAGGACGCTCTCAATTGTGCCCCTGTAGAAAGTCTTTAGGATTTGGGTGCCCATACCAAACCCCTTCAACCATCTGAGGTGAAAGAGGCGCAGTTGTACCTTTTTCATCACACAGCCCGTATGTACAGATCACATGAGATCCTCAATGATGTTTATGCTGAGGAAATTCAAGCTGTTCACCCTCTCAACCCAGATCCATTCATGTCAATAGGGGCTAGCCTGTCTCCATTCCTCCTGTAGTCCACAACCAGCTCCTTTGTTTTTGTGACATTGAGGGAGAGTTCTTGACACCACTATGTTAGGGTGATGACTTCTTCTTTGTAGGCTGCCTCATTAATATTTGAGATTAGGCCAATCAGTGTAGATTCGTCAGCAAATGTAATTAGCAGATTGCAGCTGTAGGTGGTGACACAGTCATGGGTATACAGAGAGTAAATGAGGGGGCTTAGAACACAGCTCTGAGGGGCACATGTGTTGAGGGTCAGAGGTGAGGGAGCCCACTCTTACCACCTGCCGGTGATCTGACATAAAGTCCAGCATCCAGCTGAGACAGGGTAAAGGCTGAGGTCTCTGAGCTTCTTGTTGAGCCTGGAGGAATTATGGTGTTGAATGCTGAACTGTAGTCTGGAACAGCATTCACATGTAAGCATCCTTCTTCTCCAGATGTGCAAGGACGGTATGTAGAGCAGTGGCTATTGCGCCATCTGTCGATCGGTTGTGTTAGTAGGCGAATTGTAGGGGATCCAGTGTGGGAGGTAGCATGCTGCAGATGTAGTCCTTGACCAGCCTCTCAAAGCATTTGCTATTATTGAGATGAGTGCGACAGGACGCCAGTCGTTCAGACACATTACCTTGGTCTTTTTAGGTACATTTTTCATTTTAAGTTCTATTCATTACATATGTGAGGTCACTTCTCAGAACCGTCTGGTTCTGCAGGGACTTGCACATCACCCAGGAACCTTCCCAGAGCACCTTGTGGAATTTCCCATTTGTGATATCATGTCAGTGCAGTGCTAAAAAAAAATTCCAGATTTTGGAGCTTTATGGATTTCAGAATTTTTGATAAGGGGTACTCAACCTGTATTAGAAAAATAATTAGGGAATGGGAAGAATTTTCACAGCATTTACCAATCAGACCTTCTCTAGGGTGCTAATTCCTGACCTTGGGATTTAAATATGGAATCTTCTGACTCAGCTATAAATATACCACCAACAGAGCAATAGCCAATGCTCAATTTTCCAAAAAAATACTCAATGAGATAATTAATCTAATTATTACAATCATACCATGAAGTCCAAAGTGTTTGTAACTAACGCATTTAGAAACATAGAAAACCTACAGCACAATACAGGCCCTTCGGCCCATGATGCTGTTGAACATGCTCATACTTTAGAAATTACCTAGGGTTACCCATAGCCTTCTATTTTTCTAAGCTCCATGTACATATCTAGGAGTCTCTTAAAAAACCCTGTCGTATCTGCCTCCACCACAGTCACCGGCAGCCAATTCCACGTACTCACCACCCTCTGCATAAAAAACTTACTCCTGAAATCTCCTCTAAACCTATTTCCAAGTACCTTAAAACTGTGCCCTCTCCTGTTAGCCATTTCAGCCCTGGGAAAAAGCCTCTGACTATCCACACGATCAATGCCTCTTATCATTTTGTACACCTCTATAGGGTCACCTCTCATCCTCTGTCGCTCCAAGGAAAAAAGGCCAAGTTCACTCAACCTTTTCTAACAGGGCATGCTCCTCAATCCAGGCAACATCCTTGTAAATCTCCTCTGCACCCTTTCTATGGTTTCCACATCCTTCCCGTAGTGAGGTGATCAGAACAGAGCACAGTACTCCAAGAAGGGTCTGACCAGGGTCCTACAAAGCTGTAACATTACTTCTCGGCTCTTAAACTCAATAATATGGTTGATGAAGGCCAATGCACTGTATGCCTTCCTAACCACAGAGTCAACCTGCACAGCTGCTTTAAGGACTCGGACCCCAAGATCCCTCTGATCCTCCACACTGCCAAGAGTCTTACCATTAATACTATATTCTGCCATCATATTTGACCTACCAAAATGAACCACCTCACACTTATCTGGGTTGAACTCCATCTGCAACTTCTCAGCCCAGTTTTGCATCCTATCAATATCCCGCTGTAACCTCTGACAGCCCTCCACACTATCCTCAACACACCCAACCTTTGTGTCATCAGCAAGTTTACAAACCGATCCGACTTCCTCATGCAGTTCCTTTATAAAAATCACAAAGAGAAGCGGTCCCAGAACAGACCCCTGAGGCACTCCACTGGTCACCAACCTCCATGCAGAATATGACCCATCTACAACCACTCTTTGCCTTCTGTGGGCAAGCCAATTCTGGATCGACAAAGCAATGTCCCCTTGGATCCCATGCCTCCTTACTTTCTCAATAAGCCTTGCATGGGGTACCTTATCAAGTGCCTTGCTGAAATCCATACACACTACATCTACTGCTCTATCTTCATCAATGTGTTTAGTCACATCCCAAAAAATTCAATCAGGCTCATAAGGCATAACCTGCCTTTGATAAAGCCATGCTGACTATTGCTAATCATATTATGCTTCTCCAAATGTTCATAAATCCTGCCTCTCAGGATCTTCTCCATCAACTTACCAACCACTGAAGTAAGACTGACTGTTCTATAATTTCCTGGGCTATCTCTACTCCCTTTCTTGAATAAGGGAACAACATTCACAACCCTCCAATCCTCCAGAACCTCTCCCATTCTCATTGATGATGCAAAGATCATTGCCAGAGGATCAGCAATCTCCTCCCTCGCCTCCCACAGTAGCCTGGGGTATATCTTGTCCGGTCCCAGTGACTTATCCAGCTTGATGCTTTCCAAAAGCTCTAGCACATCCTTTCCTAATGTCTATATGCTCAAGCTTTTCAGTCCACTGTAATGAATACTTTGCTTCAGGATTCCCTCAGTACCTCCGCTATCTCCTCTGGTTCCATACACACTTTTCCACTGTCACACTTGACTGGTCCTATTCTCTCATGTCTTATCCTCTTGCTCTTCATATACTTGTAGAATTCCTTGGGGTTTTCCTTAATTCTGCTTGCCTAGGGCTTCTCATGGCCCCTTCTCCTAACTTCATTCTTAAGCGCCTTCTTGCTAGCCTTATAATCTTCTAGATCTCTATCATTACCTAGTTTTCTGAACCTTCCGTAAGCTTTTTTTTTCTTGTCTAGATTTTTAACAGCCTTTGTACTTCATAGTTGCTGTACCCTACCATTCTTTCCGTCTCACTGGAACGTACCTATGCAGAACGTTTACGCAAATATCCCCTGAACGTTTGCTACGTTTCTGCCGTACATTTCCCTGAGAACATCTGTTCCCAATTTATGCTTCCAAGACCCTGCCTGATAGCTTCATATTTCCCCTTACTCAAATTAAACCCTTTCCTAACTTGTCTGTTACTATCCCTCTCCAATGCTATGGTAAAGGAGATAGAATTATGATCACCATATCCAAAATGCTCTCCCACTGCGAGACCTGACACCTGACCAGGTTCATTTCTCAATACCAAATTAAGTATAGCCTCTCCTCTTGTAGGTTTATCTACATATTGTGTCAGGAAACTTTCCTGAACACACCTAACAAACTCCACCCCATCTAAATGCCTTGCTCTAGGAAGTTGCCAATCATTATTTGGGAAATTAAAATCTCCCACCACAACGACCCTGTTATTATTACACCTTTCCAGGATCTGTCTCCCTATCTGCTCCTCGATGTCCCTGTTACTATTAGGTGGTCTATAAAAACCACCCAGTAGAGTTATTGACCCTTTCCTGTTCCTAACTTCCACCCACAGAAACTCAGTAGACAACCCCTCCATGACTTCCTCCTTTTCTGCAACCGTGACAATATCTCTTATCAGCAGTGCCATGTCCTCACCTCATTTGCCTCCCTCCCTTTCCTTTTGGAAATATCTAAAGCCTGGCACTCTAAGTATCCATTCCTGCCCTTGAGCCATCCAAGACTCTATAATGGCCACAACATCATAGCTCCAAGTACTGATCCACACTCTGAGCTCATCTGCTTTATTCATAACACTCCTCACGTTAAAATAGACACATCTCAAACCATCGGAATGAGTGCGTCCCTTCTGTATCACCTGCCTATCCTCCCTTTCACACTGTCTCCAAGCTTTCTCTATTTGTGAGCCAACCTCCCTTTCCTCCATCTCTTCAGTTTGGTTCCCACCTCCCCCCCCCCCCCCCCCAGCATTTCTCATTTAAACTCTCCCCAAAAGCCTTAGCAAACCTCCCTGCCAGGATATTGGCTCCCCTCGGGTTCAAGTGCAACCCATCCTTTTTGTATAAGTCACACCTGTCCCAAAAGAGGTCCCAATGATCCAGAAATCTGAATCCCTGTTCCTTGCTCCAATTCCTCAGCTGCTCATTTATCCTCCACCTCATTCTATTTCTATACTCACTGTCACGTGGCACAGGCAGTGATCCCGAGATTTCGACCTTTGTGGTCCTGCTTCTCAACTTTCTTCCTAAGTCCCTGTAGTCTGCTTTCAGGACCTCCTTCCTTTTCCTACCTATGTTGTTGATACCAATATGTACCACAACCTCTGGCTGTTCTCCTTCCCACTTCAAAATATCATGGACGAACATAATATAAGTACTTTAACTTGTAATTCACTGAACATAGCAAAAGCAATAGTCATTCAAATTGAAGTATCGGAGCAGCTGATTTTAAAATAAATGAACATACGTCAGAATTTGATCTTTCTAATTTAGGTAAGGCAATAAGGTTTTGCAGTTGCCAGCTGTTAGCATTTTAATTAATATCAGCCTTTACTTTCTCAGTTCATACTGTCAGCACAGCAGCAGTAAAGTCGGTCGACTTTAAAGCTGCCTGGGGATCAAGCTCGGAGTAGAATTTAATAATTACTTAATTCAAAGATTCCAGTAATCAGAAATGAACTGAGAGGATGACACAAAGTGCCTAAAAGGAATACAGGCAAGTTGAGTAAATTGGGAAGTAATAGCAGGTGGAGTTTGAAACGGAATAATACAAGGCTTTTCACTTTGATACAAAGTGCAGGATGACACAGTACTATTACAATATTAAAATATGATAAGACATTGGTTTGCAGATAGACCTTTGTACATTGGCTCATGAAAAGTAGAAAATGAACAGACAGGTATAAGAGGAAGTCATCATTGAGTGGATGTCAATTTCCACCATGGACAATTATCCATTAGTTAATGATATCTTTGATCAATTATGATTTCAAACTAAATTACTCTTATTTAAAAATGAACAAACAGGGAATGGAGGGGTGTAGGTCATGTGTGAGCAAATGGGATTAGTTCAACTGAGTATCACAGTTAACACAGACACTGCAGGGATATTCCCATGCTGAATTATTCAGTATTCTATGTTTCAGGAAAACTGCAACTGATACTACTCCTGCCCTTATAAACAGAAACTGTTTTCACAGAATATAAACACCAGCACTGAATCTGGTTATGATAACTTCTAAATCTTGATAAATCCATTGTAAAGGAAGTCTTTAATTCCATTCCTATTACAAAACCTATTTTCTGCATCTGCTGTTGAAATTACTAGTCTACACTGGACTTGAGAAAATCTACAGAAGCTGGAAATCCAGAGCAACACACACAAACTGCTGGAGGAAATCAGCAGGCCTGCCCCAAACAAGGTCCCAATGATCCAGAAATCCAAATCACTGCCATCTGCTCCAATCCCTCAGCCACACATTTATCCTCCACCTCACTGTCACATGGCACAGGCAGTAATCCTGAGATTACTACTTTTGGGGTCCTGCTTCTGACCTTCTTTCCTAACTCCCTGTAGTCTGTTTTCAGGACCTCCTCCCTTTTCCTACCCATGTTGTTGGTATCAATATGTACCACGACCTCTGGCTGTTCACCTTCCCAGTTCAGGATATCATGGACACAATCAGGAACATCCCAGACCCTGGCACCTGGGAAGCAAACTACCATCCATGTTTATTTCCTGCGTCTGCAGAATTGCCTGTCTGACACCCTAACTAGAGAGTCCCCTATCACTGCTGCCATCCTCTTCCTTTCCCTATCTTTTTGAGCCACAGGGCCAGACTTTGTGCCAGAGGCTTCCCCCAGGTAGGTCCCCCCCACCCACAGTACTCAACAGGAGAATTTATTGTGAAGGGGGACAGCCACAGGGGTACTTTCTAGTATCTGACTCTTGCCCTTCCCTCTCCTGACTGTTACCCACTTATCTGTCTCCTGAGGCCCCGGTGTGACTACTTGCCTATAGCTCCTCTCTGTCACCTCCTCACTTTTCCTGACCAGATGAAGGTCATCGAGCTGCATCTCCAGATCCCTAACCCAGTCCCTGAGGAGCTGCAGCTCAACGCACCTGGTGCAGATGTGGCCGTCCGGGAGGCTGGGAGTTTCCCAGACATCCCACATCTGACACTCAGTACAGAACACTAGCCTCACAGACATACTTCCCATTCCTCACAAGTAGCTTACCTCGTCTCGACCCGTTAACACCAAAGCCCCGTTGAAGCAACGCCCCCCTACTCTGTCGCCCGCTCCTGACACCCGCTCTATGAAAATGTCTCCTTTTAAATCTTTCCCTCTGGCCTAACTCAATTTGAAATTAAAATAAACCCAATGTACATCAAACTGTGTGCCTTACTTGTTGTATTCAGTTATTTTACAAGATTTTCAGTTTCAGAGGTTAATTTTCATACACAGTAGAACACAGAGCAGTACAGCACAGGAACAGATCATTGAGGCCACAATGTGCCAAGCCAGCTGAAAAGTAAATCAAAAACCCCTATAAACTACTCCCTCCTACCCTTAGGCCCATATCCTTTCATCTCCCTCACATTCACATGCCTATCGAAAAGTCTCTAATGTACTTGCCTCCACCACCATACCAGGCAGCGCATTCCCAACATGCACCACTCTGAGTAAAAATCTCACCCTTCACATCCCTTTGAACCTACCCCCTCTCACTTTCAAGAGGAGCATAACCTTGTCGTAGTTTGGAGGCTTGTGTGCTTTAACAACCCGGAGAGCCATCTTACCTTGGCTGGAGTCAGGGCTTTAAGCTTTGGCTTTTGGTAGGGTCACCCATGCCAAACAGGTCAGACCTGCCCACCTGTCTGTGGTCCACCTGTCCTCCAGGTTCAGGGGTTCCACTCAGGGCTAAAAACCCTGACTGGTAAAACAACATTGTTACAGAAACAACAATGAAGAATCCTTCTACATCTGAGCACAACAGTGTTCCTGAGTCTCCACCCAGAACTTGTGTGACTGGCGGTAGTGAAAGCCGAGAGGAAACTACAGACATGATGAAGGAAATCATGAACACCACCAGAGATGGAGGACCTTCATTGGTGCCCTAATTGTTAATGATATAGCAGTCAGTGAACAATCTTCAATAAGTGCCCTCTGTTATTGTACATATAGATGAAAGCTATAGATAAAATTAGATATACAGTATAGATAGATCGTACCTCTTGTAATCTTTATGGATTCTACATAATTGTGCTTAAATCCTGCTGGATTACAGCTCTCCCACAAACTAAAAAACTTCGTCCTGGTTTCATTTAGCTTCTCATTCAGCTGACCTTGTACATCTTCTATACAGTTATCCATCGATCTACAAAATTTAAAATATGTCACACTTACTAAACAGCAGGTATTAAGTACTTTAAGATGCACAAGCCACATCACTGGATCACTTTCACCATATTACAATAACTGGTATCATTAATAACATAAACTTTAAAGATGTTAAAGCAGTAATTTTGAATGTTAAAGCAGTTTTCAAGTGTAGGATTAAATACGTCACAATAAACAGTTAATTATTATTTTTTTACCTTTAGTTAACAGAGATGGTTTCAATCTAAAATAGTAGAGAGATGAGCAATCACGCTTGTGTCAAATAGCACTGTTGTTTAACAGATATGCTGTATGGAATAAATGGAGCTAACAGGGTAGGTACAGTAAACTTCTGAATATCCAGCACACTTGGAACCTTAGTAATCCCAGACTAGCAGATCTTTTGGAACTAATAGCCGTTACATCTGATCCTCTCTTTAAAATATCACACAACAGTATAATAAAAATTCCAAGGAAGGGACTTCCGGTAAGATGGCGATTGTTTAGCTGCTCCGAACTTTTGTTCCGTTACTGTTGCTATCTTTGCACTAAATGTCTCCATTTTTTAAACCTTAGTTAGGAATTTTTTCGGTATCTCTTACTTGCCTGTGAATATATCTAACCTACAATGTCTAGTAAGAGTTCTAAATCCGGGAGAAAAGAAGCTATGACCCCCTCGGACGAGACTTTGGTTGCGCTCGGAAAGCTCCGAGACGAAATTTTAAAGGAACTTAAAACCGCTTTCAAACAGTTAGAAGACAAACTGGATCGGATCAACGATAAAGTGGACAAATATGCTGAACACTTATCTCGCATCGATTCGACTTCTGAAGATTTAGAAAGTCATATTCGATACTTAGAGACTCTCTGTTCCAGCTTAGAGGAAAAATCTAACAAACTTCTTTCCAAAATGGTGGATCTCAAAAATCGCAGCAGACGCTGTAACCTCAGAATTCTTGGATTGCCAGAGGCAACCGAACAGGGATCAACCGTGAAGTTTTTCGCCGAGTTTCTCTGTGAGATATTCGGGAAAGATTTGCTTCCGAAGCCGCCCGAGCTCGAACGGGCACACAGAGTTTACGTTCCCCCCGGAATTCTGGGCTCCCGTCCGCGACCAGTAGTCTTGTGTTTCCATCAATACCAGGTAAAACACAGTCTGATTGTAGAGGCGCGTCGCAGGGGGTCTTTTCCTTTCCAGGATACAACCATTCGCTTTGTGGAAGATTTTGCACCCCAGACCTTGGAAAGATGCGCGCTGAGTTTAAAGGCGCAATGAAAGTGCTTTTTGATCGTGGTTTCAAACCTTCTCTTCGCAATCCTGCTGATCTACGAATCAAGCTTAATACTGGAAAATACAAGTGGTTCAAATCAGTGAAGGAAGCTGAAGCATTTGTGGCAAGTCTTCCGGCTATCCAGTCATCTTCGGAATCTGATCGGACCTCCTAAAATGGTGGATAAGTACTCATCGTAGTAAAATTACTTTCTCTGGACTCGGAATTCACTTGAATCACTCAGACATTATTCACTGAAACTCTAAAGGCTGTTGACAATCTCTCCCGGGATTTGGTGTGTGTGTAATCTATTTTTATCCTTGTATAACTTTACCTACAGAGTTCTACAACTAACTCTAACTTGTTTTGGAGGTTCGAAGTCTTTAGTGAAGGCCTTCCTGTTTGTTGGTTCACAGTTTAATTGCTGATTTATTTTTCCTTTTTTTAAAATATTTATTTATTTTATCTTTTTTTTCTTTTCTTCACCCCTTTTTTCTAATCTCTGAATTTTTTTCTCCCCTCTCTGTAAATGGTTGATAAATACTCGTCTTGAATTTATAATTTTCCCCTTCCTCTTCTTTTTTCTTTTTCTCTCTTACCTTTTTTTCCCCTTTCTCTTACTTTATTCTTCTATAATTTTTTGCGGGTAGGTTAGTTTTGGTTTTCTTCCGATTTTCTCTGTATTAAGTTTTATATTTCTGCAGAAGGTGTTCTAATCTGTAGTTATGTTTTCTAGTGCATAAACTAGTTACTATTTGCTATAGTATTTATGCGGAACTGTTGTTAATGACACAGATCTGGAAGTTGTATTTGGGTTAATTTTTTTGGTAGAGCTAGCTACTTGTTTTGGTAGCCGTCTAGTTTTGGGTTGTGCGGGTGGGGTGGATTTTCCAGTTCCAACATCACTCACTGTATTTATTGTTTCTCTTTATTGCTCAGGACATGTTTATATTTTGACTTTACGAATCTATGTTTACATCTCTGCTCCCAGACTGCTAGTGTACTGCTTGACGTTTTATATGCCTGCTGCCTTTTATGCATTAGTAATTGATAATGGCTAGTGCACTTAAATTCGTGAGCTGGAATGTAAAGGGATTGAACCACCCTGTTAAAAGGAGGAAGGTATTCTCACATATCAAACAACTCAAAGCTGACATTGCTTTCCTTCAAGAAACTCATATTCGTTGTTTTGATAACTCCCGGCTTCTGTCAAAGTGGGCGGGTCAGCATTTTCATTCATCCTTTGCCGCTAAAGCTAGGGGAGTCTCCATTCTTATTAACTCAAATATTCCTTTTGAACTCCATAATAAAATATCTGATACAAATGGCCATTTTATTATTGTTTCTGGTAAACTATATAACACTAAAGTTGCACTAGCAAACCTGTATGCCCCCAACTTTGATGATGTTAACTTTTTTGAACGTTTTTTTTCCTCACTATCAGACTTAAACTCATACTCTCTTATACTGGGTGGTGACTTCAACTGTTGGTTGGATCCTAAACTGGACCGATCGTCCTCTGTTACCAGATCACCTACTAAATCTGCCTTAGCTATTCAATCGTTTCTCTCTAATTTTGGTATCTCTGATATATGGCGTTTCCTCCATCCTACGGAGAGAGATTATTCTTTTTTCTCACATGTTCACCATACCTTCACTAGAATTGACTATTTCTTACTCGATAACCAACTTATCCCATTTGCCCACTCTTGTGACTATCAGAGTATACTGATTTCTGACCATGCCCCAATTACCCTCTCTCTGAATTTTCCTGGTCTCCCTCAGAGGAATAAACACTGGCGGTTTGATTCAACCTTATTATCGGATGATGATTTCGTAAAATTTATTAAGGATCAGATAACCTTTTATTTTAACACTAATACATCACCTGAAGTGCCATCCCAGATTGTCTGGGATGCCATGAAAGCATATCTGAGGGGTCAAATAATCTCTTACACAGCAAATCTCAACAGAAGATCCCGTGCAGATCGAGCAGACCTCATTAACCAGATTAAAGATCTGGATCAAATATATGCCCAAACTAAGAACCCTGAATTATACAAGAAGCACGTTGAACTCCAAACTAAATTTAACCTTCTGTCCACTCAACCTGTCGAACGCCAACTTCTCGAAAGCAAGAGTCGCTTTTACATTCATGGGGATAAGTCTGGTAAATTCCTAGCCAATCAGCTGAGGCGTTCCAAAGCCAAACAACATATTACAAAGATCCGGAAGGAGAACGGAGACTTTACATCGGATCATTTAGAAATTAATGACGCATTTAAAAAATTTTATTCTCGGCTTTATTCCTCTGAATCTCTGAATGACAATATCTCTGTGGATCAATTTTTACAGAATCTGAATATCCCCTCACTTTCATCTGATTTCAAAGCCAAACTCAATGCGCCTATATCACCAGAAGAAATATCTTTTGCAATTTCTGCACTGTCCTCAGGGAAATCTCCTGGACCTGATGGGTTCCCTGTAGAATTTTATAAATCATTCTCTTCACTTCTTTCTCCTCAGTTACTTTCAGTATTATCTGACTCGTTTAATTACGGCAAATTGCCACCCTCTTTCAATGAGGCATCTATTATTCTTCTTTTAAAAAAGGGCAAAGACCCAACAGAGTGTTCCTCGTACAGGCCGATCTCTCTGCTCAATGTTGATGTAAAGATCTTAGCTAAAGTGTTGGCTCATAGATTAGAAACCGTTATTCCCTCCATTATCTCTGATGACCAAACAGGCTTTATTAAAAACTGTCTCCCTTTTTTTAAACATTCGGCGTCTATTTAATATTTTATACTCAGCTCCTACTGGGACTCCTGAATGTGTTATCTCCCTTGATGCGGAGAAAGCATTTGATCATATAGAGTGGAACTACCTTTTTGCAGTCTTAGAAAAATTTGACCTCGGCCAAAGTTTCATCTCTTGGATCCAATTGCTGTACCTGTGTCCTACTGCTTCTGTTCTAACTAATTTTCAGAAATCCCAAGTATTTAATCTCAAACGTGGCACCCGTCAGGGATGCCCCTTAAGTCCCTTTCTCTTTGATTTGGCTATAGAACCTCTGGCGATAGCATTTCGAAATTGTCCTGAATTGACCGGGATTTGGAGACGGGGTGTTGAGCATAAAGTTTCTCTCTATGCTGATGACTTATTACTCTTTCTCTCAAATCCGTCTACATCCTTACCTCTAATGTTTTCACTTCTTGACCAGTTTAGCCAGATCTCTGGCTATAAACTCAATTTACATAAGAGTGAACTTTTCCCAATTAATAAAGAAGCACAAGAACTAATATTTTGTGATCTCCCTTTTAAAGTAGTCCATAATCAATTTACTTATCTTGGAATTACAGTCACAAGGAAGTTTAAAGATCTCTTTCGTGAAAACTTTGTCAATCTTTCATATGCTATAAAACAGAGTCTGGTACAATGGTCACCTCTATCTATGTCTTTGGTAGGTCGTATTAATGTTGTTAAAATGTATGTTCTCCCCAAATTTTTATACTTATTTCAATCTATCCCAATTTTTATTCCTAAATCTTTTTTTGATTCCTTAGACTCTATTATTTTGTCATATCTGTGGCAGAATAAGCGCTCTAGAATTAATAAAATCCACCTCCAAAAATCTAAAAAAAAAGAGGGTGGCATGGCTTTACCTAACTTTTGCTTATATTACTGGGCAGCTAATATACGTTGTGCTGCCTTCTGGTCTTTCTTCCACGGTCAACCCGAGTGCCCTAACTGGGTGGCAATGGAGTTGAGCTCCACTAAAGAATTATCTATATCTGCACTTCTTGGCTCTGCACTCCCTAGCAGTCTGCCCAGATCAATAGCTAATCCTCTTGTTAGACACACTTTGCGTATATGGGCTCAGTTCAGGAAATGCTATGGTTTCTAGGGGTTTTCCGTTTCTAGCCCTGTCGCACATAATCACCTTTTTTTACCTACTACGTATGATTCAGCATTCCATGTTTGGTACAGGAAGGGCATTAGACATTTTGAAGATCTCTTCATTGATAATCGCTTCGCTTCTTTTCAGCAGCTCTCTGTTAAGTTCAACCTGCCTAACGCTCACTTTTTCAGATATCTCCAAATCCGACACTTTACTGCTCCTTTAATTCCTAACTTTCCTGAAATGCCTGCGAAAAATGCTATGGACCTATTTCTTTCCATTAATCCACTAGGTAAAGGTTTAATTTCAATTATCCGAGATAAACTAGCAGCCTTACAACGGGCCCCTGTGGATAAAATTAAAATGGCCTGGGAGCAGGATTTAAATATCTCCTTATCCGAGGAGAGCTGGGACTCAGTTCTCAAATCGGTTAACTCAACCTCCCTTTGTGCTTGCCATTGTCTCTTACAGTTTAAGATTGTTCATAGAGCCCATATGTCTAAATCTAAACTATCTCGATTCTACCCTGGCATTAGTCCACGCTGTGATAAATGCAAGAGGGGCGTGGCCTCTCTCATCCATATGTACTGGTTCTGTCCTAGCTTGGAGAAATTCTGGAAAGATGTCTTCACTACATTATCGTGTATTCTGAATCAGCACCTAGAACCAAACCCCTTAATTGCTCTGTCCGGTTTTTGGGGCGAGACAGATTTATGTCTGGGTCCGACCAAATGCCGAATACTATCCTTTGCCTCTCTCCTGGCGAGACGCTTGATCCTCCTTAGATGGAGAGATGTTGCCCCGCCCACTCATGCGCAATGGCATAACGACATTATGGCCTGCTTGGACCTCGAAAAAATTCATTATTCAGTTCTTAATTCTGATCTAAAGTTCCGTAAGGTCTGGGGACCTTTTATCGAGTACTTTCATAACCTTCCTCTTGACTAGGGTTTTTTTTTTCTTTTTTTTCTTCTTTTCGGTCCCTTGCTTTCAGCTCCCTTTTTTTTCTGGTAGTAGGCATTATTATCCTCTGTTGCTAAGTGTATTCACAGTCTGGGAGTTTGACTGTCCTGACTTATACTTTCTATATTGTGTTGTGGTCGGTCTGGAGTTGTTTTTTTTCTTGTGTTGTGGGGCTTGGGGAGGACACTAAGCTTACTTGTCTTTAACTTTGGTGCTTTTTTGTTAAATTCTCTTCCTTTGTAGCATATTGTTATTGTATGCTTAATTCTACACTGTATTAATGCTCCTCATTGGGAATTGGGGTTTTTAATTTGTAAAATGTTTTGAAAAACTAATAATAAATAAATAAATAAATAAATAGATTCCAAGGAACCTATTGTATCTTAAAAGGGGAATGGGTTTGGGTAGAGAATCAGGTTACCAGATGCCAGAACATCAGCATTTCCAAACAACCCTCATTATTGGAGTGTTAGCAACACACACAAAATGCTGGAGGAACTCAGCAGGCCAGGCAGCATCTATGGAAAACAGTACAGTTGACCTTCAGTCAGCTGCAAGAATCTCTGTCCGAAATGTCGACTGTACTGTGATGTCCCTAGATACTGCCTGGCCTACTGTGTTCCTCCAGCATTTTGTGTGTGTTGCTTGGATTCCAACATCTGTTGACTTCCTCCTGTTTGTTATTGGAGTGTTACTGCACTTGCAACTAAAATCAGCACCTCATACAGATCAATTGCTGTTGACATGAAAATATAACTACAGTTATATAACTGAACACATTTAGTAAAACACTGTCCCTCCTTTCCCACACCTTAACCTCGCCTGCCTACCCCTCTCTACCCTGCACCCAAGTGCACTCCTCTCACCCCCATAATCACACCCAAGATCACCCCTCTCACCCACACCCAAAATCACCCCTCACCCCCTCTACCCCACACCCAGAGCACCTCTCTCACCCCCTCTACCCCACACCCAGAGCACCCCTCTCCTCTACCCGTAACCTACGGACCCACCCCCCACTCCTGCCCTCTCCACCGTGCACCTTATGGACACACTCCCGCCCTCTCCATCACGCACCCTACGGCCCCCTCTAGCCCGTGCCCCGGCACCCCCTCTCCCGCCTACTCTAGATCCCACTTACCCAGTACTTTACCCTCGCCCTCTTTCGCGCCGCTTTTCAAATTTCTCCTACCGCCCGCCGGGGAGGCTCCACCTCTCGGGGGAAGAACCGCCTTTTCGTCAAAGTAGTGTGGAGGGTTTCGTCCGCCTGGGTAACCGGCCCGTGTTTCGAACCCGTTCACATCGAATGCATCGGGAATTCGCCGCCGCTCTCGGGAATTTGAGCAGTTTTGCGCCGATCAGACTGACGTGATTTCCGGCGGCATGAGCCGGAAGGAGGGCGGAGGCATCGTGTACCCGGAGCGGCCGCGCAAAATAAATACACTTTATTACCAAAGTACCGTACTTAAACGTCGGCATATACAGCGCTGAGGTTCACTTTCCTGTGGGCATACTTAACAAGTCTATATAATAGTATCATATAACAGGATCCTGAGGCACTTGAACCTTCTACCTGACGGCAGCAGCGAGAAGAGCATGGACTGGGTGGCTATGTTCATTTAAGGACTCTGTTATATTGGTATTTCATGCTCATTATTTATTGCTATTTATTTATATCTGAATTTGCACGGTTTGTTTACAGTTTACAACTCCTGATGTTTACAGTTATTCTATAGTTTTGCTAAGTATGCCCTCAGAAAAAGAAACTCAGGGTTGTATGTGGTGACATTTAGTACTCTGATAATAAATTTTACTTTGAAGTTTGCTGCTTTCATACGACAACGTGAGACTGTACTATGTAGGTGGGAGAAGGTTGTGGGACTTGGGGCTACAGCTGGCCACACTGGATAAAACGGTGGGAGCGGCGTGAGAAGTTCCGTTGAATTGTCATTCAACCATACATAAATACAACGTTACTCTGGGGCCAAGGTGCAAAACACAGCACATATAAGATAGCAGTAAAATACAGTCACACAGAAAATATACGTTAAATTATGGAGTGCTGCGAGTGCGTACAGAACATCCAGAGAATGGAACAATCAATCTGTAGGTCTAGCTAAGCGGGAGGGAAGGAACTATCGATGTTGGGTTGCCTAACGTTTGTGAGGGGGATGGAATTGTCGATGTTTCGGATCGAAATCCTGCACGTATCAGAAACATCGGCAATTCGTTCCACTAATACTGGTCGAATACCCGCTGAACTTCTCCAGCAAATTGGACATACAAGAAACTCAGACGCTGTAAATCTTGAGAAATCTTCGGAGGCTTTCGAGACATTCTCGTAAAAATGTTCCACACTCCTTGATAAGTGGATAGTGAGTAATTGCTACTCACAGAAAATAAGTTGACTACTCACCCTCTGCATGCCACCTTGGCTGAACAGAGCGGAGCACTTTTAGTAAATAGACTAAGACAACTGTACTGCTTCAAAGAGCGTTATATGAGGTCAATCTTACTCTTGGCCGTTAGGGTCCATAATGAGTCAACCGGTAGCCGGGAAAGTGATGACCTCCTCCTGTGAGGCTGTTTGTGGTAACTTAATTTTTATTCTACTTCCTTTCTAATATTTATATCTGGTCACTTGTAATGCTACCGTGACGCTGTAATTTCCTTTGGAATCAATAAAGTATCTGTCTATCTACTACTACTTTAATAGTATAACAACACACACAAAGTGCTGGTGGAACACAGCAGGCCAGGCAGCATCTATAGGGAGAAGCGCTGACGACGTTTCGGGCCGAGACCCTTCATCAGGACTAACTGAAAGGTGATATAGTAAGAGATTTGAAAGTAGTGGGGGGAGGAGGAAATGTGAAATGATAGGAGAAGACGGGAGGGGGTGGGATGAAGCTAAGAGCTTGAAAGGTGATTGGCGAAAGTGATACAGAGCTGGAGAAGGGAAAGGATCATGGGGACGGGAGGCCTCGGGAGAAAGAAAGGAGGGGGCGGGGGAGCACCAGAGGGAGATGGAGAACAGGCAAACAACTAAATATGTCAGGGATGGGGTAAGAAGGGGAGGAGGGGCATTAACGGAAGTTAGAGAAGTCAATGTTCATGCCATCAGGTTGCGGGCTATCCAGCCTGTCTATAAGGTGTTCCTCCAACCTGAGTTTAGATTCATTTTGACAATAGAGGAGGCCATGGTTAGAGAGACTGGGCTTGTACACGCTGGAATTAAGGAGATTGAGAGGGGATCTGATTGAAACATATAAGATTATTAAGGGATTGGACAAGATAGAGGCAGGAAATATGTTCCAGATGCTGGGAGAGTCCAGTACCAGAGGGCATGGTTTGAGAATAAGGGGTAGGTCATTTAGGACGGAGTTAAGGAAAAACTTCTTCTCCCAGAGAGTTGGGGGGTCTGGAATGCACTGCCTCAGAAGGTAGTGGAGGCCAATTCTCTGGATGCTTTCAAGGAGCTAGATAGGTACCTTATGGATAGGGGAATCAAGGGATATGGGGACAAGGCAGGAACTGGGTATTGATAGGAATTGATCAGCCATAATCTCAAAATGGTGGTGCAGGCTCGAAGGGCCGAATGGTCTACTTCTGCACCTATTGTCTATTGGCATATCAGAATGGGAACGGGATGTGGAATTAAAATGTGTGGCCACTGGGAGAGCCTGCTTTTTCTGGCGGACCGAGCGTAGGTGTTCAGCGAAACGGTCTCCCAGTCTGCGTCGGGACTCACCAATATATAAAAGGTCACACCGGGAGCACCGGATGCAGTATACCACACCAGCCGACTCACAGGTGAAGTGTCGCCTCACCTGAAAGGACTGTCTGGGGCCCTGAATGGTGGTGAGGGAGGAAGTGTAAGGGCAGGTGTAGTCCACTTTGGTTCTCTGGTATACGTTAAGCCTGTCAGGACTGCAGATAATAGTAGCTTGCACATAAGTCTCTTCCACATAAGTTTACAGGCACATATCCTGGTCTCCTATGCTAACGTCCATTGGGTCTGATTTCGGGGCATTAATAGGCCTGGGAAGGACAGAAAGCAATTCATAACATAGACCGCTTCCAATACTAATTGTAGGTCCAATAAGACATAGGAGCAAAATTAAGCCATTCAGGCCATCGAGTCTGCTCCGCTATCCCATCATGGCTGATTCCGGATCCACTCAACCCCATATATCTGCCTTCCTGCCATATCCTTTGAAGCCCTGACAGATCAGGAAACAATCAACTTCTGCCTTAAATATATCCACGGACCTGGCCTCCACTGCAGTCTGTGGCAGAACATTCCACAGATTCACTACTCTGACTTTAAAAAAAATCCTCCTTACCTCTGTTCTAAAGGGTCGCCCCTCAACTTTGAGGCTGTGCCCTTTAGTTCTGGATACCCCCAACATTGGAAACATCGTCTCCACATCCACCCTATCTAGTTCTTTCAACATTCGGAAGGTTTCAATGAGATCCTCACTTATTCTTCTAAATTCCAGTGAGTACAGGCCCAAAATTGCCAAATGCTCCTCATAAGTTAACTCCTGCATTCCCAGCATCATCCTTGTGAACCTCTTCTCGGCTCTCTCCAACGACAACACATTCTGAGACCCAAAATTGTTGACAATACTCCCAAGTGCGGCCTGATTAGCATCTAATAAAGGCTCAGCATTATCACCCTGTTTTTATATTCTATTCCCCTTAAAATAAATGCCAACATTGCATTTGTCTTCTTTACCAAAGACTCAACCTGTAAATTAACATCCTGGGAGTCTTGCACAAGGAATAGAATTTAATTGAATTAAATTTACTTTATTATTTATATCCTTCATATATATGAGTAAAAATCTTTACGTTGCATCTCCATCTAAATGTGCAATTTATAGTAATTTATATTAAATATTATGTACAAGATAGTCAATATAACATTAAAAAACCAGTTGTGTCAACATGAATTAAGCAGTCTGATGGCCTGGTGGAAGGAGCTGTCCTGGAGCCTGTTGGTCCTTGCTTTTACGATGTGGTACCGTTTCCTGGATGTTTGTGGTTGGGGAGACTCGGGTCCCCAATCATCCTTCAGGCCCTTTTTACACACCTGTCTTTGTAAATGTCCTGAATTGTGTATAGTTCACATCTACAGATGCGTTGAGCTGTCTGCACCACTCTCTGCAGAGTCCTGCAATTGAGGGAGGTACAGTTCCCATACCACGCAGTGATGCAGCCAATCAGGATGCTCTCAATTGTGCCCCTATAGAAGGTTCTTGGGATTTGGGGGCCCATACCAAACTTCCTCAACCGTCTGAGGTGAAAGAGGTGCTGCCGTGTCTTTTTCACACACAGCTGGTGTGTACAGAC
The DNA here is from genome assembly GCF_048418815.1 of Hemitrygon akajei. NCBI lineage: Eukaryota > Metazoa > Chordata > Chondrichthyes > Myliobatiformes > Dasyatidae > Hemitrygon > Hemitrygon akajei. The sequence continues at coordinate 187,332,317 of NC_133128.1, forward strand.
CACGTACATACCAAGTTTATGCCAAGATACTTAAAGCTGTTCACCACTCAACCCCAGATCCACTGAGATCAGTAGGGGCTAGCCTGTCTCCATTCCTCCTGTAGTCCACAACCAGCTCCTTTATCTTTGCCACATTGTTTTCTTGACACTGCCTCTTCTCTGTAGGCTGCCCCATTATTATTTGAGATTACATAGGCCGATCAATGTAGTATTGTCAGCAAATTTAAATTAGCACATTGAAGCTGTGGGTGGTGACAGTCATGGGCATACAGCAAGTAAATGAGGGGGCTTAGGACACAGCCCTGAGGGGCACCTCCATTGAGGGTCAGAGGTGAGGGAGCCCCCTCTTACCACCAGCATCCAGCTACACCGTGGCAGGGTGATGGCCAAGGTCTTTGAGTTTCTTGTCAAGCAGAGGAAATTATGGTGTCCCAAGTCCCCCTGTACCTCTGACGTTTGAACCTTCTCCCCACTTAGATAATAGTCCACAATATTGTTCCTTTTACTGAAATGCATTATCATACATTTCCCCTCACTGTATTCCATCTGCCATTTTTTGTCCATTCTTCCCATTTCTCGAGTGCTATTGCAATCACAATGCTTCCTCAGCACTACCTACCTCTCCACCTATCTTTGTATCATCCACAAACTTTGCCACAAAGCCAACAATTCCATTATCCAAATCAATGACAATGTGAAAAGTAATGGTGGCAACGTTGACTCTGAGGTACACTAGCCACTGGCAGCCAACCAGAAAAGGCCCCTTTTATTCCCACTCACTGCCTCCTGCCTGTCAGCCATTCCTCCATCCATGCCAGTATCTTTCCTGTAACACCATAGGATTTTATCTTAAGCAGCCTCATGTATGGTATCTCATCAAATGTCTTCTGAAAATCCAAGTAAATGACATCCACTGCCTCTCCTTTGTCCACCCTGCTTACTACTTCCTTGAAGTACAGATCTGTCATGCAAGATTTCTTTACAGAAACCATACTGACTGACTTATTTTAACATTTGTCTCAAAGTACCTCCAAACCTCATCCTTAACGATAGACTCCAACACTTTTCCAACCACTGAGGTTAGGCTAACTGGCCTATAATTTCCTTTCTTTTCCCTTCCTCCTTTCTTAAAGAGTGGAGTGACATTATGCAATCTTCCAGGACCACAAAGAATCAAGTGTTTCTTTAAAGATCATGACCAGTGCATCATCTTTTCAACAACCTCCCTCAGGACTCTGGGATGTAGTCCACGTCATCTATCCACTTCAAGACCTTTCAGTTTGCCTCGCACATTTTCCTTTTTAATAGCAGCAGCACACAGTCCTGCTCCAAAACCCATGGACCTCTAGCCCACTACTAGTGTCTTCCACAGTAAAGACTGATGCAATGTACCCATTAAGTTCTTCTGCCATTTCTTTGCCCCCCATTACTACCTCACCAGTATCATTTTCCAGTGGTCCATTAACAACTCTCACCTCTTTTACTCTTTATGTAACTAAAAACTTTTGGTATCCCACTTTATATTATCAGCTAGTTTGCCCTCATATTTCATCTTTTCCCTTATAACTTTTTAGTTGACTTTTGCTGGATTATAAAAGCTTCCTATTCATTTTTGCTACTTTATATGCCCTTTCCTTGGATTTTATGATGTCCTTACATACTATTGTCAGCCACGGCTGCCTACTCCTGCCACTTGAGAACTACTACTTCTGTGGGACTTATCCTGTGACTTGTGAACTATTCCCAGAAACTTCAGCCATCTCTGCTCTGCCTTCATCCCCACCAGTACTGTCCTCCAATCCACCAGCGCAATATTTAGACTGCTCTTTTGGCAGTCCTGATTGATTTTCTGTACCATCTTCAATACATAATCTTCTACACTCACTTCAACCTCATTGTACACTATAATCTTAGACCAATTAGCCTTTTTTTTTTTAAAAGGGAAGGCAGCAAGTAATGCACCATAGTTTTATAAAAATCTTCATTTGGCATGGTGGCAGGTCTTCAAGTTCCTGAAAGCCCTGAAATTTATCCTAAAGAAAAATTTGGATTTGTTGGCTTAACCACACCCTCATTAAGGTTTCCAAATCCATAATACAAGGTTTATGACACAAAACAATAGCTTTAAGTTTCTGTAAGGTTTTACCCAAACCTGTCTCCAGGTTGGGCAGTTCTTTTACCATGGCCGTTAATTCTCCTGCTGTCCAAGGTTGATACGCTTGGCTCGATCTGTAATTCTTCCACCAATCCCTTCCCATAATTATTAAACATATACCATGTTGGCATCCCCTTATATTACCCATTTCTAGTCTCTCTTCATCACCCCACTATTATTTGCACTCCTGGCAGACTTAAATGCGTGTATAACCAGAGAGCCATTGTGAACACAATATTTCAGTAATAGTCAAACTATTTTCTATAACTGGCAACTACTCACTATCCATTCATCAAGGAGTTTGGAATACTTTTACAAGAGTGCCTTGAAAGCCTCTGAAAATTTCTCTAGATTCTGGTTAGACCTACAACTCCGTAAGTGGCAGTTATCTTCACTGTACAGCCGGGGCTGGAAATGACCATTTTGTACATCAGAAATTGGATTCCTATTTTAGAAAGGAATTTGTTCTATAAATTTCTGAATCATATCAAAGTTAAAAGTAGATTTATTATCAAAGTACATACTTGCACCATAAAACAATGCTAAGATTCATTTTCTTGTGGGTATACTCAATAAATGTATAGAATATTAACCATAACTGAAATCAATGAAAGGGCACACCAACTTGGGTGTTCAACCAGTGTGCAAAGGACAACAAACCCTGCAAATACTAAAATAAATAATAATAATAAATAAGCAATATATGTCGAGAACACGAGATGAAGAGTCTTTGAAAGTGAGTCCATTGGTTGTGGGAATATTTCAATGATGTCACCATGGACACTCACTGTTTGCACATGTTTAAGATGGACAAAATATAAAAGTTTGCAGGACAGGAAACAAATTCAATAGGGTGCATCTGTCAGCTAAAAATTAAAGCTTTGTTAATCCCTCTTCCTAGCTCAGTCCATTGCTCTTCATGTGTTCATCCGCATATATTAATTTTAGAACCCAGTCAGTCATCTTTCTGCTAAATCTGTTAAGGATGTCTTTTTTTTAAATACTACCACACATCTCAGGGCAGTTGAGGATATCAGCAAGTTAATGTGGTGAAGATGTCCAACATTTTCTTTAATTTCTCAAAAATATAAAACTGTAACAGGACCAAAGCCTAAAGAACACCACACTTTAACAGATTATTTCCCAAGTTTCTGGCACAAGAGCACAGCTCTAAAGCAATGAAAGAGACATACAAAATAAACAGTTTCATAGATTGTGTTTCAGCAAGGTATTCTTTATTTTGGAATAATGATCTATATACAGAATTGATTGTTTCACTTTACTACATTAATTAGCCATTAATATACAAGACATTAAAACGATTCATGCTGCACACATTAACATCAAATCAGACATTTTTGCACTAGTCTATTAGATTCACTGTAAGAACTAGAGGTCATGGGTTCAAAGTTAATTAAAGTATGTATATTTTATACAACCTAGAGATTTGTCCTCTTACAGCCAGCCACAAAACAGACACAATAGAACCTATTAAAAAAGCCAAACAACCAAGACCATCAAAGGGACTATGAAAGGGGAAATATTTAAGTGTAACCTATGGGGAAGCTTCATCATTCAGAGGGTGGAGCAAATGTGGAACAAGCTACCAGTGGAAGTGCAGAACTCCAACATTATAACATTTAAGAGAAGTATGGATAGGTACATGGATTTAAGGTTGGCAAAGACTAGACAGACTAAGAGGCCTTGTTTCTGTGATGTCGTGCTCTATGACTGTTTCCTCAGTTTCCAAAATGTGCATCTAACTTTTCAGATGTGATATTTTACTGATTATTCCAGATATGTTTCATTTTCTAACTTTTTTGCATGGTTATTTATGGTATCAGTAGAAACTAGTTAAAAGATTCCACCATTGTTCGTCTTCAACATGCATTGCAATGATCTAAAACTTTAAAATATTTAACTTTAAAAAATAAAAAGAATTTGGTATGTTGCAACATTCCCTCTATTTATTTATTTGCACAGCTGCACTAACATTGCTCTGAGCAAGTGTTTACACGGCCTGAAACTGGCAAGCACTAGCTTTTATTTTGTAGGTACCAATGGATTGATTAACAATGAGCAACTGACTGCCATTTTGTGTTTATTGTTACAATCTGTAACAGCATTATAACTTGAAACACAATGTAAATACATTGTAACTCTAAAAAGTTTCAAATAAACGTTGTGGTACATTTATTATTTAGAAAATGTATGGATTAAACACAATTACAGTGTATTTCAGTTATATTAGTACACTTTCAAAATATATTAACACTATACAAAAGAAAAAAAGTGAAAGGGTTAAGCTTATAGACTTTAACAATAAATTCCCCAACTTGATTTAGCAGAGTGTCAATGTTTAAGAACTAAGTTACTGAGTCCATACAAAATTAATTCATCAATAGTTGCCACACGGCATATGGTGTTTTGGATTTTATTAGTCAGGATGTTGTGTTCAAGAGCCATGAGGTAATGCTGCAGCTCTATGACCCTAGTTGGGGCACATTTGGAGCATCATGTTCAGTTCTGGTCAGCTCATTATAGAAAGGATGTCAAAAACTTTTGAAAGGTGCAAAAATTTACTCAGGTGCTTCCTGGATTAGAGAGCATATCTTATGAGGATATGTTGAGCCAGCTACAGTTACTCACTTTGGAATGAAGGAGGAAGGGAGGTGACTTGATAAAGGTATACAATATGAAGAAATATAGATAAAGTGTACTGCCAGAGACTTTTTTCAGGGCAGAAATTACTAATACGAGAGGGCAAAATTTTAAGTATGGTTGGCAGAGATAGACATTTTTTTTTTACATACAGGATGTGGTAGGTGCATGGAATGCACTGCCTAGGGTGGTGATAGAGGCAGACATTAGGGACATTTAAGTAACTCTTAGATAAGCACATGGTTGATAGAAAAATGGGCAGCTATGAGGGAGGGAAGGTTTAGATTGATTTTGAAGTAGGTTAAAAGTGCAGGACAATATCATGGACAGAAGAGCCTGGACTGTGCTGTAATGTTCTATGTTCTAATTCATACAATATCAAGTAAATTATTTTAAATTCATATAATGTCTAACTCAGAACAAAATGCTGTCATTACTGAACATTGAAAATAGAACATATCATGCTGGATCAAAGTCAACAGCAGACTATTTTATATTAATCATTTTCTTGTAAAATAGCTTTAAAATACAAGAAAGCAGTTTTAAACTAATTCATTATCAAAATATGAAAAATACTGCATACCTTCAAGGTAACAAACTCATAGGCTTGTAGTCTGAAAAATAATGTGAAAATATACCTACACAAAAGGACTTCCACAGGGCAGATATCACCGAAGAATACTGACTGGCCAAACATCTGTAAGATTCAGAATATTCATGAAGTTCATTCTTCAGCATATACAAAGATGTGTGAATATACACTAGAATGAACTATTTACAAAAATATAGTCCATTGAAAAAGTATTTATTCACTTAATATACCTCCATTTCTTACAAGCTTGCAAGCAGAACAATACAAGCTTGCCTTTGTGGGAGGGTCACAGTAAAGCCCAGTCTTAAAAGTCCCCAAAATTTCTTTACATTTAGATAATCCACAGCAACTTCAGAACAATAATTAATATCTACTATTGTCTGATTTAATTTTCATGTGAGATCAGATATGCTATGGTAAAAAGAATACCTCATACCATGGACTAGTTGTAGTAAATGAAATCCCTTTCACAAAGCCGAGACACCAATTTTCAAGCATAACTTTCAAGAGCTGGAAAACAGATAAAAGTATGAACAGTTCCAGTCCTCAAGCATGGAAAAATGGCTGTAAAGTTAGAATCATGTCATTTCAAAACTGAATTTGTTGGAATTAATGTATACCGGTCAGTAAAGCGAGTTAAACATGACCAGTCGTAGGTATCTTCCATTTTTTTCTTCCCTCCATTGTTTGTAGGATGCAGTCTTGTGTAATATTTCACAAGTCCACCTTGTACTGGAGGGTTTCCCAATACAGTAACTGGAAAGATTCATGGTTACAAAATGATGTACTGTTATGAAAAACTAAATTCTTTTTTTCATGCACAAATAATTTTCTCCTACACAAATGGAAATAAACATTCTCTAAAATTCAGAAATTGCAGACCTTTATATTCAAGCAAACTACCTACCTATCCAATCTCATAGAATGAGATCTGCAGAAAGATAAAGTTGTCTCTAGGGAACATCAACAGAAAAAATGCTTGCATTTCAGATGCTACATCCATCAGAAGTAGAACAATTCTCAAACCTCAGTACTGATCAAGGATCTTTGACTTGAAATGTTAACTCATTCTCTTCCATAGATGCTGCCCAACCCAAGTTTCTTTCTCCCCAGCATTTCCTTTATATATCCATTTTAGTGCCTAAAGACACTTTACCCTTTTCCATGTAAATTTTGTATCTGGCAGTTTTTAGATATTAAAAACATCTAGGAACGTAAAGGTAGCGATGATTTTAAGTGAGCAATGATCAACTTGAATAGCTTATACACAACAGACCACAGATACTGGAATCTGGAACAACACCATCTGCTGGAGCAAACACCAGGAAATCTGCAGATGCTAGAAATTCAAACACACACAAAATGCTGGTGGAACACAGCAGGCCAGGCAGCATCTATAAGGAGAAGCACTGTTGACGTTTTGGGCCGAGACCCTTCGTCAGTTTATCTGCTGGATAAACTCACTGAATTCTTCCAGCAGATTGTGTTGAACAGCAAGGCGGGCTTTAGGAGCCCCAATGCCTATTTCTACTTCTGTTTTTAATATCCTCTTTCCCTTCCATACATTGGAATTTAATCCAAATATACCACCAAAAAGTAGCAAAAATAAAAACTGCTTAACAATGTCATGCACAACATAAAAATTAACTTTCTTTTCTGTTGGTTAATTTTGACTCCCACTTACCCAGATGTGAGAATGTACTGCAATTCAAGAGACAGCAGCACTTCCCAAGCTGACAATGAGTCAGTTAGAGCACAAATCTACCTCCCCTGGTTGCCACACGATAAAGGCCAGTTCCAAAGCAGCCACTCATTTCCAGGATGGCCTAAGAATCAGGCACAGGGCTACTGCCACAGCAGTGGTCTCCCCAAACTCAAACTCTGTATGTAACCTACCCAAAGAAATGGCTTCACCCAGAGGCACCCCAACAACGAGCACACCACACAGGCAGCACAACCCCCACCCTCCTCCTCCACTGATGAGACCAGCTCCACCATTCTAACCATGAGGAGTCCTGTCACGCTGCTGAACGCAATGCAAACACCCATCTGACTACGCCACTGTCCCATACCTGCCAACCTCACTATCCTGCTTCTCCCCGCTACCCCCTCACCCCCTCGCCGTCTCCCCTCACTGTCTCCCCGCTACCCACTCGCCGTCTCCCCACTACCCCCTCACTCCCCTCGCCGTCTCCCCGCTACCCCCCTCGCCGTCTCCCCGCTACCCACTCGCCGTCTCCCCTCACTGTCTCCCCGCTACCCCCTCACCCCCCTCGCCGTCTCCCCGCTACCCCCTCACCCCCTCGCCGTCTCCCCTCACTGTCTCCCCGCTACCCCCCTCACCCCCTCGCCGTCTCCCCGCTACCCCCCTCACCCCCTCGCCGTCTCCCCTCACTGTCTCCCCGCTACCCACTCGCCGTCTCCCCACTACCCCCTCACTCCCCTCGCCGTCTCCCCGCTACCCCCTCGCCGTCTCCCCGCTACCCCCTCACCGTCTCCCCTCACCCCCCTCGCCGTCTCCGCGCTACCCCCTCACTCCCCTCGCCGTCTCCCCTCACCCCTCTCCCCGCTACCCCCTCACTCCCCTCGCCGTCTCCGCGCTACCCCCTCGCCGTCTCCCCGCTATCCCCTCGCCGTCTCCGCGCTACCCCCTCACTCCCCTCGCCGTCTCCCCGCTACCCCCTCACTCCCCTCGCCGTCTCCCCTCACCGTCTCCCCGCTACCCCCTCACCCCCCTCGCCGTCTCCCCGCTACCCCCTCACCGTCTCCCCGCTAACCCCTCACCCCCCTCATTCCCCTCGCCGTCTCACACCGACATTTCGCGCCGCCTGACACGCGGAACCTCGGAACAAAATGGTCACCGGGCGCATCCATCTGAGCGAAGGGGGAATTCGGTTGGATTTGGTTTTGCCCCACTAAAGAACCCCCTCACAAATTACCTTTGCAGGTATAATGCAAATATTTGATTTTACATTATTTAAAATATTAATAATTACTATTTATGACAATTTGGAAGAAAAACGTTTCAAGGAACGAGTACCATAAATTATGCCGCCCTATGTCAATAGTGGTATGGCTCAGCAGCTCCGTGTCACTTTGACTTGAGATTAACATGGAGATAACTTTTAGTTGCTAAATGTAAAATTGTGATAAATGTCATGAGGTGTCTTGCTGGTTTGGAATGGGGTGCTGACCTTGCATCACCGAAATATATTTATGTATCATTAATAAGGTCAAGATTAGATTATGGAAGTATTGTATACGGGTCAGCAGCAAAATCTGTGTTAGCAGAACTGGATATCGTGCAAGCTCGGGCTCTAAGGGTGTGTTTGGCAGTGGTTAGAACTTCCCCAGTGTGTGCACTCCAAGTTGAAGCAAATGAAATGGGCTCTAAGGGTGTGTTTGGCAGTGGTTAGAACTTCCCCAGTGTGTGCACTCCAAGTTGAAGCAAATGAAATGGGCTCTAAGGGTGTGTTTGGCAGTGGTTAGAACTTCCCCAGTGTGTGCACTCCAAGTTGAAGCAAATGAAATGGGCTCTAAGGGTGTGTTTGGCAGTGGTTAGAACTTCCCCAGTGTGTGCACTCCAAGTTGAAGCAAATGAAATGGGCTCTAAGGGTGTGTTTGGCAGTGGTTAGAACTTCCCCAGTGTGTGCACTCCAAGTTGAAGCAAATGAAATGGGCTCTAAGGGTGTGTTTGGCAGTGGTTAGAACTTCCCCAGTGTGTGCACTCCAAGTTGAAGCAAATGAAATGGGCTCTAAGGGTGTGTTTGGCGGTGGTTAGAACTTCCCCAGTGTGTGCACTCCAAGTTGAAGCAAATGAAATGGTCTCTAAGGGTGTGTTTGGCGGTGGTTAGAACTTCCCCAGTGTGTGCACTCCAAGTTGAAGCAAATGAAATGGGCTCTAAGGGTGTGTTTGGCGGTGGTTAGAACTTCCCCAGTGTGTGCACTCCAAGTTGAAGCAAATGAAATGGGCTCTAAGGGTGTGTTTGGCGGTGGTTAGAACTTCCCCAGTGTGTGCACTCCAAGTTGAAGCAAATGAAATAGTCTCTAAGGGTGTGTTTGGCGGTGGTTAGAACTTCCCCAGTGTGTGCACTCCAAGTTGAAGCAAATTAAATGGTCTCTAAGGGTGTGTTTGGCAGTGGTTAGAACTTCCCCAGTGTGTGCACTCCAAGTTGAAGCAAATGAAATGGGCTCTAAGGGTGTGTTTGGCAGTGGTTAGAACTTCCCCAGTGTGTGCACTCCAAGTTGAAACAAATGAAATGCCATTGGGGCTGCGACGTTAACAGCTGGAGGCCAATTACTGGATTAATTTAAGGGGGCATGGTGATAGCCATCCTACAAAAAGGGTGTTGGAGACATGCTGGGAGAAGGAAAGGACACAAAAAGAAAATTTTGGCTGGACAGGAGAGCAAACAGCAAAAGATATGGGTGTATATGATAAAGAGTTTTGTCCAAGTGTGGTTTGGCCTGTCAGACCTTTCTGGGTATTAGAAAATCCCTCTGTAGATTTAGAATTGCTTAAGATCAAATGCGGTAATAAAACGGTTGATATACTCAGTGAATATCATAGGTATAGCGAATGTAAATATAAAGACGTAGAGATTTTTAGTAATGGATCAAAGGATCCAGAAACGGGTGCAACAGGGTCTGCAATTGTTATTGGCAGGGTCTGCCAAGTTATCAAGTGGAAACTAGCAAGAGAACTTCGGATTGCTGGAGTTTTTATGCAGTTGAAATGTTTGCCATATTGTTAGCACTAGAATGGAGTGAGCAGGTTGATTGTAATAATATTGTGGTATGTAGCGATTCTGTATCGGCCGGTGCAAGCATTAACAGCTAGAGGACACCAGGATCTGCTTTATGAAATCCTGTTTGCAAATTCAAGACTGGCTAGACAAGGCAAAAATATCGCATTCATGTGGGTTCCAGCACATTTAGGTATTATGGGAAATGAGACAGCAGATAAGCTGGCAAAAGCAGCAGTCAAAAAAGGATCTGTAGAGGTCAATACTAAACTATCGAAATCAGAGGGGAAGAGCATAGTGTGGAGAAGGATAAATCAACAGCATTGGGATAGAGCAATAAAAGGAAGACATTTACATTCAATTCAGAATAGAGTAAATATGGGAAGGAGCAAGTAATTATAAGTAGACTGAGAATTGGGCACAGCAACCTTAATGGCATGCTGGCCATCATAAATAAACATCCGACAGGTTTTTGTGATCTATGTCAGGAGACTGAAACAGTAGAGCATATCCTTATTTCAGGCAGGAAATTCGCACAGGAAAGACAACAAATGCTACAACAATTACGCAACATAGGACTGGTGGAGGACAGTGTTAAAGGTTTATTGGAATGTGGGGAGAGTGATCATGGGAGGAAACGGTTGTTTAGTTTTTTAAGGGTGACGGGACTGGAAAGACGACTTTAGGCAGTCAAGTGAATGGACAATGAGGGACAGTAAATCCTGAAGATGGCAGTAATGCAACAGTGTGGATGCCAACTGCCGTAAAAACTCAAGGAAGAAGAAGCAGCTCCATGCTGCAGATGTCGCAAAGATGAGATTGATACAGGCGGGGGAACGGAGACGTGCGGTCCGAGGGGAGGGGAGGGAAGGGCCGGGTGGACGGGTTGGGGTGTCGGTGTATGGGAGCAGCAGGGCGACTGGTTATCGCCATGCATATACCTAGCTCACTATTCGCAACATTAATGCTGTTGTAGCCGCTGCCGGATTGCAAAGCCACCCAAGGCCGGGGTGGGGGGTGGGGGGGGGGTGGCGTGTGCTGGGAGCAGTTCTGGGCTGGAGGCCCAAGAGATTCTGCATATTATGCGGATCTGGATCAGTACTCAGACCCAGCATCTTTCTCCATAGATCCTGCCTGACTGCTGAATTTTGCAGCATTTTATGTGCGTTTATCAGGGCTGGAGACTAGTCAGCTGCTCACCGGGGAACCATGCCAAGTTGCATTCCTGTTCCACGTATTCTAGCAGTCCCACCCTTCTATATTACTGAAAACTAGCTTGTTTTCTCTCATTCCCAGTTCTGACCGAGGACCTCGGTCCTGGAGCTTTAACTCTTATTTCCTTTTCCTGACCTATTGAGTGCAGTTTTTAAAATATATATTTTCATCTGACACAAACCCCATCCAGAAGAACTCACATCCTACTCTGTTTATTAAAGTCCACAGGATATCTAGTGTCTGGCATTTGTGCTCCTTGATGGTGTAAGAGCATCAGTGATTCAGGACACATTATACAAATATTTGTTCTTTAACTTATGAAATATAGGAATAAAAATGTTTTCATTGCAGATTCAATTGTTGCATAGCAGTATACTTTAAGACTGTAATATATAGGTGCAGAATTAGGCCGTTCAGCCCATCGAGTCTGATTCGCTGTTCCACCATGGCTGATCCTGGATCCCACTCAACTCCATACACCTGCCTTCTCGCCATATCCTATGATGCCCTGACTGATCAGGAAACGGTCCGCCTTAAATATACCTACGGACTCCACCACAATCTGTGGCAGAGCATTCCACAGATTTACTACTCTCTGGCTAAAATATACTTTTTAAATGTCTATATTGTGCAGCTTTTCCCATGGAACCCATTACTGGCCAAAGTGTTACACCTGTTTGTCCACCTGTTCCCTCACCTGCATTCGGGGCCCCGTACACTCCTTCCAGGTGAGGCAACACTTCACCTGCGAATCTGTTTGAATCGTCTATGGTGTCCTGTGCTCCCAATATGGCCTCTTCTACATTGGTGAGACGCATTTGTAAATTGGGGGATCACTTCATCAAGCAACATCACTCCATCTGCCAAAAGTGGAACTTTCCGGTGGTCAAACATTTTAATTCTGAGTCCCATTCCTGTTCCGATTCTGACATGTCAGTGCATGGCCTCCTCTTGTGCCATGACGAGGCCACCCTCAGGGTGGAGGAGCAACACCTTATAATCCATTCTGGTAGCCTCCAACCTGATGATGAATATTGATTTCTCCTTCCAGTAAAAAAAATCCCTGCCCTGCCCCTCTACTTCTTTTCCCCACTCTGACTCCTTACCCCTTTACCCCTTCTCACCTGCCTATCACTTACCCCGGTCTTCTCTTCCTTCCCTATCTCCTATGGTCCACTCTCTTCTCCAACCAGATTCCTTCCTCTCCAGCCCTTTACTTTTCCCACCCACTTGGCTTCACCTATCAAATAGCTTTCCTCCTTCCCCTCTCACCACCTTTTTATTCTGGCATCTTCCCCTTTCCTTTCCAGTCCTGAAGAAAGGTCTCAGCCCAAAATGTCAGCTGTTTATTCATTTCCATAGACACTGCCTGACCTGCTGAGTTCCTCCAGTATTTTGTGTGTGTTGCTTTGGATTTCCAGCATCTATAGACTTCCTCATGTTTATAACTTGTCTCGATCATATCTTAATTCATCAATTGAAATCAAACTCTTCTTAAAGTGGTTCAAGTTTGAATTTATTGTTGTCATTTGACATACATGCACAGGATATAAACATGAACATTTTGCAGCAGCAACGTTTGTGTCTTGACTATCAATACACAAAAATTTAATGAATGACTAGGAAGCTGAAACTTCAGAGATCTGAAATAAAAGCAGAGAGCATTAGAAATACTCAGCAGTACCATCAGCATCTGAACAGAAAGAATCAGAGGCTAATGATTTTTCATTGATGTAGCGGGTAGAAATCAAACAGGTTTTAAGTTGGAGATGGTTTTGCCATGGACTAGATAGGTCAAAGGGCCTGTTTCTGTGCGGTATTTCTCCACGACCGGAGAGAAAGGATGGGGTGGAGAAAACAAAAGAAGTGACTGTGATGCGGGGGGGGGGGGGGGGTGCGATCAGGAATCAGAATCAGGTTTAATACCACCAGCATGCATCATAAAATTTGTTATGTGGCGGCAGTACATTGCAATACATAATAAAATTGTGAATTACAATAAGATATAATATGTAAGTTAAACTAAGTAGTGAGGTAGTGTAGTTCAAAGGAAGTATTGTAACTATAGAGTTGTCCTGCTGATCTTTAGCGTATAAAATGTCATGTAATATCAGGTTGAACAGGCCTCTTCCTCAAGAGTGTCTCATTGTGTTGAATAAAACACTTCTATATCCACTAGCTTCATTGTCTTTCCAGTGATTTTGTTTACATTACAAGACATAAAGTTGAAATTAGGGTATTATTGCATAATTTATGTGGACATGGTTTTAAAATTAACATTATGCACAAATCTAAACTGGTGATAGTGAGATAAAATTATGCTTAAACTCACTTAAAAAATTGGAATATTTCTCATTTAAGTTCTTACATTGTTTTCTCAAATTGTGATTGGCCCCATGAGTTGTTTGAGTAATGAAAGATTATAATAATGCACAAAAATGTTGGAGGAACTCAGCAGGTCAGGCATCATCTGGGCAAAACTTTGAATGTTTATTCATTTCCATAGATGCTGCCTGACCTGCTGAGCTCCTCCAGCATTTTGTGTGTAATGCTTTGGATTTCCCGCATCTGCAGAATTTCTGGTCTTTATGATGATAGTAATATGTTTTTATTACACTGCAGGGTGGAAATACATCTCTACCAAAGGAGGTGTTAGGCACTCCTTCCCTCAGCTAACCTGCAGATCACCCTTGGGCAAGGTGTAGCACCTGCTTAGCGACCCCAATCACATGAAGCCATGGGAATAGGTGGTGGATGGTCATATGAGCAGCTGGTGTATATCAAAAGTCCTGGTTATGTGACCACTGATGCCAAGCAGACAATCTCTGAAGAGTATTGATAATGGCTGGGGTCACCAGTCTTGTAAAGACACTGCAAAGAAAGCAGCAATGGCAAACCACTTCTGGTGAAAAATATGCCAAGAACAACCATGATCATGGAAAGACCATGATTGCCTAATTCATATGACGTGGCACATAATGAACGAATGATCACAGTACATTTGCAACTTTGATCAATCTAGCAGAAATTTAAAAAAACTTCCTGAGACATCTGATAAACCTTCCAGTGGAATTTCTGAAGGACTATTTGCATATTATGTGCACATTTGATCTTTTTTTAAAATTTCCTTTTGTTTAAAAAGATGACAGTTACAATGACATGGGCAAATTAAGTTTGGAATGTCCATATTGATTACTACTGCAATTTTTGTTGACACCTTTTAGCATAATTCCTCTAATTAATGAAAGGGATTGCTTTGTTCATCCACTTTGTTCATCCACTGAGGCCCTTCAATGACTGGGGTCGATCATGGATGTTGCAACCCAGCTGTCTACATAGTTGTGGTGTATCTCTGAATATATTGTTTTCTGTGGAGCTGACTCTGAAATGTTGCAACATCGCATCCAGTGGAACAAGTGTGAAAAAAATAATGCTAAGGGAATATGGAGATCTTGTATGTTAGTACAATACAGCAAGATGTACATTATAACATTTATTACGCCTTCCAGAATTGTGTCAAGAAAGCTTAGTATCCTAGCTGAATCTTAAATATGACTCATCCACATAAAACTTCACCAGTGTTAGCCATAGATGGACGTTGCTAACTACCCTTTAAGGTTGCAAGCCCCGGCACTCCAGGTTTGCATACAACGTGGAGTTATGCAGAATAAAATATGCTATTGCTTCTGAATTCTTGAATTTTTTCTTAACTTTGGATCATGTTAGTGTGTCTCCAGAGTTGGTGGTTGCCCAAGATACAGGGGACTGGAAATACAGTACCAGCATGTGCCAAATTGGCATGCATTCTATTAGCCCAAGCTTGTAGATGTGGTCCTCCCACCAGGCATGTAAGCTGCCAATACAGATCAAGTTTAATTGCCTTCAACCATACATGAGTGCCCATGAATACAGCCTGTTACATACCCTGTGGGTATCTTGTGACTGTCTTATGACCATGATGTAATTGAGTATCTTGTGAGCATGATGTAATGGTCTTGTAATGGTGGGGTGATATAATTTTCCCACCAGTGTGAGGTCATGTGATGACATGTTCTCAACAGGTATATAATGGGAAACCCCTGTTGTTACGCAGTTGAGTCATTGTTTAATTCGTCAGTTACTCCGTTATGCTGGGTATTTGTCTCATGACGCAGTTTTGTTTTAAAGTGGAGTTTTACTTTCTATTGTAAGGTACAGAATCGTCGTGCCGGCAATTTCGCCAGTCGCTGCTAGTTTTGTTTGGTGTATCTTTGATTTAATTTTTAAGTCTAAGTATTGGAGAGTGCAGACCTTACTAAAGTATGGGAACCCAAAAGATCGAATAAAGTTGGTGTCGTTCGGCGGTTTAATACAGGATCGACCTTATTGAATCTTTGTTCAGGAAATAGTGACCTGGATCTGTGATAACCCCTGCCTGTAAGAGCAGAAAGGGTTGTGCAGTGTTCATTTGCCAAGGAAAAGGTCATTCCTTTAAGCTGTTTTGATTTCCTTTGTCGTGAATCCTTCGGACAAGGCATATTTCGGCTGGGATCAGCAGTAACGTCATGTCACCTAGGAATTTGTTACTTCAGGAAAGTCTCTCCTAATTGACTGTTAAATCACTTGGACTTTTGTATTTATCACTGTGTTCACAATTACCACTTTAAGAACTGTTCCAGAGTTGCCGTATAGCAGTTAACTTCTGGTTAAGTTAGTAGTTTCTTTACTTTTCATTTTTATTGAGCAGAGTTTAATAAATGTTTATGTTTGTTTATAAAACCTGACTCAATTCTATATTCATTGTTGCCGGACTCGTAACATAACAAGCCAAACGAATCATCGTTACTCCAGGGCCAAGATGCAAAACAAAGCACGAGGCACACATACCACATATAAGTCAGCAATAAAAAAGAGTCACAGGATATATAATCCAAGTCCCTGAGTCTGTGGTCTGGTACATCTGGTCTTCTACTGAACAAGCACCAGAGGGCTCCGACTCCAACATGTACACCACGCCACACCGAGTCCGATGCCTCCTCCTCGGGCGGCTGCAAACGTGACAATGCAGCTTGAGGCCTAGTCCTCATCACAGCTGAGGCCACACAGCTCCCCCACTGTCCAGCAACAAATCACTGAATCAGATTTGCAGCATTCCACAGTAACAATGACCAACAGGGTCTTGCGATCATAAGAAATGCAACTAAGACTATTGCTGTTAGACTGCAGCACACCTCCTTCGCTCACCGACTCCAACTCTCGGACGCTGGCAGCCGCACAATCCACACAAAGGCCAGACCCTTCAGTTTCTCTGCCAATGAGCAACTCACTGACAGGGTAGACCTGCAGCACTCTAAGTTTTTTCGATTGTAAAAACTACATTAAAAAATTAGACAAATACACCTTTGGTTGGTCCTGTAGAAGCTGCTCCACCCAAACACATCACCTTACTGGAATTCAGTGTACGTGGCATTAGCTAGGGTGATCCCAGTACATCTTCTGTGATTGCAACCTGTGTAGTTTCAGGTTCATAGTTTTCAGTAATTCTTCAGTTCCAAAGCATTAGCATTAACAATCACAAAAATGTGAAGGAACTCGGCAGGCCAATTATCCTAATAAATGGTACGTTTCTGGATTGTGGGAGGAAACTGGGACACCCAGAGATAACCCAAGGTCTCACGAGAAGGATGTACAAACTCCTTATAAACAGTGCCAAAATTGAACTCTGAACTGTGAAACGCCCAAGCTGTAATAGCATGATGCTAATCCTATGCATTGGTGAGATTTGTCACATACCCCGTGACCGGGTTTAAGAACCAGCAGAAATGGAAAACACTTTGGACTCTGGTATTGCTATAAACTGTGTTTATTGTGTTTATTTGTAACTGAGTAATACAGTAATATAAATGCAAATATATTGAACAGGTTAGCAATGATATAATATCAGTGTGTGTGGAAATAGGAACAAAACTAGGCTGTTTCAAACCTAGGGGTAAATGGATAGAGTCTTACGATGATTCAGTTTGTGAGTTCAGAGAATTCAGTTTGTGGTATGTAGTTGAGTAGTGTTGGAGAGAGAGAGAGAGAGAGAGAGAGAGAGGTGAGCTGGTGCCGCCGATCTTCCTGTTGTCTTCCGAAGTCCTGTTGTGGTCACCGACTATAACCATGATACGTACGACCGTTCTTCAGTGGTGGAATTATCACTCAGGCAAGGATGGACACACAAATAATCCCCCACCGGTCGCACCTTTTCACACTGTGAGTCACTGATCGATTTCCCCAAATCGATCCTCCAAAACCCCACCTTCTTGTGGGTACAACAAAGCTCGCTCAGTGTCTGAACCTGTGTGTCTCGTGGTGTGTCCCTGTGTAACAGCAGACCTGCTTTTTATCTCCACCTGTTGGACACCAGCTGTCCATCAACCTGCTCCGCCCTCCGCTTTCTGCCGGAACTTTTGCAAGCAGGCAAGTGACCTCGGGGAAAGGTAAACAAGCTGGTGGGGAAAGGTAAACAAGCTGGTAGAGAAACCATAACATCAATTTTTTCGAGCAGTTTCTGTCTCTCTCTTTCTCATTGTGCTGGACGCCTCCCTCTCTCTCTCTTAATAGCAGCACAGTTCATAGGGTCTATTCTGGACCCCGTTACAAACTAGGGTTACCTGTGACAGATTGTTCATATCTTTTGTTAAAATTGGATAGTTAGGCATGAAATCAAGTAAGTATAATATTATTAACACTACATCCAGACAACCGTACACTGATTTTATTTTAGATTCCAATCAAGCACTTTAACTCCGATCAAAACGTCATTATTTCAGGTATATCTGTATTTATTTTCAATATAATTGAAACTTTCTGAACAACATTATCAACTGTCTTGCATTTAATGCAAGTCAGATACCTTTGACAATCATTGACATTATAGAGAAATAATAATGTATTTTACTAGGAAGCAGAGCTAAATATTGTTCTATCAGTTTTTAAAATCTAACACATTTTGTGAATAAATTTTACTTGGACAAGCAGACATAAAAATCTATGTACAGTATATATTTTTATATGTTGCTATATTTAAACCAATGGGCCGTATAGCGAAGAAAACTGGGATAACTATCAATGTTTGAAAGGGCTCATTGTTTAACAAATATGACTTGAAGCTATTTAACTGATAGGAGCTCCAGTTGTGACAAGTTTATAATAAGCCCCTTTAGCAGCCATTAGTTCATCATGAGTTCCCTGTTCAATAAGTATTCCTCGAGACATGACTGCAATGATATCTGAGTTCTGAATGGTTGACAGACGATGTGCAATCACAATACAAGTCCTTCCTTTTCTTGCTTCATCTAAAGCAGCCTGGACAATCTAAAAGAGAATATATTAAAATTTCAGTGAACGACCCTGGAATTTATTTAGCAACACCTTAGAAATGCTGATAATTGCTGGTTGTGGCAACTGGTGATACTCTGTCAAAAAGCACAGGTTCCTGGGACAATATTCAATTTTAAATCCTAAGAAAGTAGTGCTCATGGTCCGTGTGTTATGAACAGCAATTAACTAGAAATAATGAAATAGAAAATGGTGCTGTTGGGTCTTTGGTTG
The DNA here is from genome assembly GCF_048418815.1 of Hemitrygon akajei. Lineage (NCBI taxonomy): Eukaryota > Metazoa > Chordata > Chondrichthyes > Myliobatiformes > Dasyatidae > Hemitrygon > Hemitrygon akajei. The sequence continues at coordinate 187,351,260 of NC_133128.1, forward strand.
CCTGCAGGGTGTTCAGGCAAATGTTGATCTTTTAATGTCAATGGTAGTAAATGTCCTTAAGAATCATAGCCAAAAGAGCATTGAGTTGTATAGACCTCAATTTATGAATGAAGAAAATAACTTATTTACTAATTGTCCATTATGCTGCTGGCATTTGGGGCAACGATGAAGGTCCTCCATTTCTGTCTGTGTAAAAGGATTCTTTATTGCTGTTTCTGTAGCAATTGTTTTTTGACCAGTCAGGGTTGTTAGCCCTGAGCTGAACCCCTGAATCCGGAGGACTGTGGACTTCTCTTAATCTGGCCTCTATCCTTTGACCTGTTTGGCATAGATGACTCTACCAGGATCCAAAACACAAGGCCTTGACTCCAGCCAATGTAGCTCTCCAGGACGTTTAGACACGCAAGCCTCCAAACCATAATAAGTTTGTGGTCCTCTTGGAGTGGAGTTAAGGAAGTATATATAAAAAGAAACCAAATAAGGGAGAGAAAGGGGAAAAGGATGCGTTAAAAATAAATTCTAACAGTCAACTTATATGGGTAAACTATTGGAGAAGATTCTTAGGGATAGGGGCCCCGTCTCCTGGTGATTTTTATAAAAGTAGTGGATGAGGAAATGGAAGGGTGAGTTTGCAGAATGAATAAGTTGGCGGTGTTGCAGGCAGTGTAGAAGGATGCCGTGGGTTACAGCAGGATGAAGATGGGATGTAGAGTTGCAAAGAGCAGTGATGGATAGGGTTCAATCCAGAAAAAGTATGAAGTTGCAATCACAAACAAGAGGAAATCTGCAGGTACTGGAAATCCAAGCAAAACAAACAAAATGCTGGAGGAACTCAGCAGGCCAGGTATGCGAAGGGCGCTGAGTAGGCTACGGTCAATTATGGAAAACCCTGAACATCCTCTACATAGCACCATCCAGAGACAGAGAAGCAGTTTCAGTGACAGGTTACTGTCGATGCAATGCTCCTCAGATAGGATGAAGAGGTCAATACTCCCCAATGCCATTAGGCTTTACAATTCAACTGCCAGGACTTAAGAACTTTTTTTTAAAGCTATTATTAATGCTTTTTGAATTAGTGATTTAGATGCATATCATATTATTATTGAGTTAAGTATTGTATGTAATGAGTTTTTGCTACAACAAGTGTATGGGACATTGGAAAAAATGTTGAATTTCCCCATGGGGATGAATAAAGTATCTATCTATCTATCTATCTATCTATCTTAGAAAAGAGTATAGTTGATGTTTTGGGCTGAGACCCTCCATCAGGACTTGTGAAGTTATACACTTTGGGAAATTGAACTTGAAGGTGGTAAATGGCAGGATTTTAGCAGTGTGGAAGAACAGTCCAAGCCCATGGATTCCTCAAAGTTGCTGTGTAAGTTGATAAGGTGGTTAATAAGGCATATGGTGCATTGGCGTTCACTAGATTGGGATTGAGTTTAAGAGCATGAGGTTATGTTGCAGCTTTGCAAAACTAGTGAGACTACATGTGGAGTATTGTGTTCAGTTCTGGTCATCTCATTATAGGGAGGATATGAAAGCTTTAAAGAAAGTACAGAGGAGATTTACCAGGTTACTGCTTGGATCAGCACACATGTTTTATGAGGAAAAGTTAAGCAAGCTAGTGATTTTCTGTTCAGAGTGTTAGAGGATGAGAGGCAAATTGATAAATTCATATAAGATTATGAGAGGGGACAGCCATCATCTTTTTCCCAGGGTAGCAATGCCCAATGAAGTAAGCAGAGGAAAGTTGAGGGGAGATTGAGGTCATTTCTTTTTCACAAAGAGTGGCGGGTGTCTGGAACACACTGCCAGGGTTGGTGGAAGAGGATGATAAAATAGAAACATCTGGAAGAACAAAGGATGTTGGGAATGGTGAAAGTGGAACACCGTGGGAGGGGTGTGGGAGAGATGGAAGTGAAGGAGTTCTGGGACGGGGGTGGCACAGATATAGACACACCCAGCTCTGAGAAACCAGGTAAAGTGATTTGCTTCCAAACAATTGCTTTATTGATCATTACAGAATGTCCTTCTGGTGCCACCTGCTCCCTTCCCTCTCCCTTCCTCTTTTCCCAACCATGATTCCCCGCTCCGTTCACAACAGAGACCCATATCAGAATTAGGTTTCTCATCACTTACATATGTCATGACATTTGTGGTTTTTTTGCAGCAGAAGTGCAGCATAATGCATAAAATTACCCACAGTACTGTGCAAAAATCGTAGGCACCCTAGCTATATATACATACAGTGCCTATAAAAAGTGTTCAGCACCCCCCCCCCCCCCCCGGAAGTTTTCATGCCTTTTTGTTTTACATCATTGAATCACAGTGGACTTAATTTCACTTTTTTGACACTAGCCAACAGAAAAAGATTATTTTGTGTCAAAGTGAAAACAGATGTCTACAAAGTGATCTAAGTTAGTTACAAATATAAAACACAAAATAGTTGATTACATAAGTATTCACCTCCCTTTAATATGACACACCAAATCATCACTGGTGCTGCCAACTGGTTTAGAAGTCACATAATTAGTTACATGGAGATCTGGTTTTGGAGACCTGTGTGCAGGAAAGGTGCTTCAATAGACTGTAGTAAAAATACACCTGTAAATGGAAGGTCCAGCTGCTGATGAGTCAGTATACTGGCAAAAGCTACACCATGAAGGCAAAAGAATACTCCAAGCAATTTCACAAAAAGGTTACTGAAAAGCAAAAGTCAGGAGATGGATACAAGAAAATTTCCAAGTCACTGAATATCCCTTGGAGTACAGTTAAGTCAATCATCAAGAAATGGAAGGAATATGGCACAACTGTAAATCTTCCTAGAGAAGGCCGTCCTCAAAAACTGAGTGACCGCGCAAGAAGGGAAATAGTGAGGGAGGTCACCAAGAGACCTATGATAACTATAAAGAAGTTACAAGCTTCACTGGCTGAGATGGGAGAGACTGCACATACAACTGTTGCCTGGGTGCTTCACCAATTGCAACTTTTTGGGAGAGTGGCAAAGAGAAATCACTGTTGAAAAAACTCACATGAAATCTCAGCTAGAGTTTGCCAGAAGGCATGTGGGAGACTCTGAAGTCAGCTGGAAGGAGGTTCTATTACCTGATGAAACCAGAACTGAGCTTTTTGGCCATCAGACTAAATGCTATATTTGGCATAAGCCACACACTGCACGTCATCAAAAACACACCATCCCTATTGTGGTGGCTGCATCATGCTGTGGGGATGCTTCATTGCAGCAGGCTCTGGAAGGACTGTGAAGGTAGAGGTTAAAATGAATGCAGCAAAATACAGGGAAATCCTAGAGGAAACCCTGATGCAGTCTGCAAGAGAACTGTGACTTGGGAGAAGATTTGTTTTCCAGTAAGACAATGACACCAAGCATAAAGCCAAAACTACACAGGAATGGCTTAAAAAAAATGAAGTTAATGTCCTGGAGTGGCCAGCTCAGAGTCCAAACATCAATCCAATTGTAAATTTGTGGCTGGACTTGAAAAAGACTATTTACTCACAATCCCCATACAATCTGATAGAGCTTGAGCAGTTTTGTAAAGGAGAAAATTGCTGTGCCCAGATGTGCAAAGCTGTTAGACACCTATCCACACAGACTCAAGGCTGTAACTGCTGCTAAAGGTTCATCTACTAAATACTGACTTGAAGGGGGTGAATACTTATGCAATCAATTATTTTGTGTTTTATATTTGTAATTAATTTAGAACAGTTTGTAGAGATCTGTTTTCACTTTGACACAGGAGTCTTTTTCTGTCAATCAGTATTAAAAAATGCAAAATTAAATCCACACGCACAAAGTGCTGGTGGAACGCAGCAGGCCAGGCAGCATCTATAGGAAGAAGTACAGTCCACATTTCGGGCCGAAACTTCGACTGTACTTCTTCCTATAGATGCTGCCTGGCCTGCTGTGTTCCATCAGCATTCTGAGTGTGTTGCTTGAATTTCCAGCATCTACAGATATCCTTGTGTTTCCAAATTAAATCCACTGTGATTCAATGTTGTAAATAATTAAGCATGAAAATTTTCAGGGGGGGTGAATACTTTTTATAGGCACTGCATAAATGCTGACTGGTGGCGTAGTGGCATCAGCACTGGACTTCGGGGTGAGAAGTCCTGAGTTCAAATCCAGCCGGCTCCCTCGCACGCTCTCCATCCGTGCCTGGGTTGAGTGTCGAGCTAGCAACTCAACCTCGTAAAAAAAAGCCTGGAGAGGGATGGGCTCCCCTAGGTCTCAGATGCCCAAGACACGTGTACAATGAGCAATCACCAAAAAGATCAGTGCAAAAAGCTTGTCGTGACGGTGCCCCGACGACTCCACCAGGAGTTAAGGGCACACACACACACGCACACTTACTTGTCTGAGACTTTTGCACAGTACAGTAGCACAAAATAGTGGACTGTAGGGCCTGTACTGTGCTGAATTTTTTGATGATCTGTGTTTTGGATATTTGTTGTGATTTGTATATATAAAATATATATTTTTTAATTTTTAGGAAATTTTAATTTTAATGGCAAAAGAAGAGACCAAAATAACTGTGGAATGTCAGTTGAATAGCAATTGCTTGGTCAAATGGTAATTATTTATTAAGTTAGACTAGCAGTTATTGCCCTGCTACGTTCTTGCTCCAAATCACAGTGGAAACCTATAAACTTACAGTAGGTATGTCTATAATTCCATTTCCTTTATTTGATGACCAAGCTTAATTACAATATGGATTATAGGGGAAAAATTACCCAGTAAGTAGAAAATGAAATTACTGAAAACAAAGGATAGTTAAGACAGGGTTTCCTAACCTTTTTTATGCTATGGACCCCTACCTTTAGCCGAGGGTAGGGCCAGGTTAGAAACCTCTGAGTTAGGAGATAACTGAGAGTATGGAGAAGATGGCAACATATTTGAGACAACATAATTTTGGTGAAAGCTTTTAATGAAAAAATAATTAGCTAATTTGTCTTTTATAAACTATTGCTTTATCATATATTCCTGCTATTTTCAATATGTTAACTAAACAAAATAAAATTTTCATTGTTGGTACCTTTTCACTCTCTGTATCTAGTGCAGATGTTGCTTCATCGAGGAGAAGAATTTTTGGATCCCGGACAATAGCACGAGCTATAGCAATACGCTGTTTCTGTCCGCGGGATAATTGAGAACCTTGGGCACCCACTGATGTATCATATTTCTGAATGGAAGGAAAACAAATATATATACCCAGCAGTCTCTTTAAACAAGGGAACGCCTTGAACGTTCTAGTATTTATATCTGATATGAATTTTTAAGAAGTATTTCCACACACATGGCCCCCATAATGCAAGTTATTTTTTTCAAAGAAAGGTAGTAATTAGGTCAATTCCACCCATCCACCATTGCTCAATGGCTTTTTATACATAGGCCTAATTCAGTTCCATCTGAACACCCACAGACGCACGTTTAAAACTCTTTCCAGATGGCTCCCCTTTGCTATTTCAGGAAGACATCAGTCAACAACATGCTCTCTATTGTAAGTCAGATATGGCTGAGGTAATAGTCTCTCCTTAGATAACAGCACTCTTGCCTTTGAAAGAGATGATGCACAAAACCAGGGGTTCCCAAGCATTTTTTTTTGCCTTGGACTCTTACCATGATCTGAGGGGTCCATGGATCTGGGGCTGGGAATGCCTGCTCTACACCACTATTGGAACTTATTACTAGGAATGCTGCAGGGTCAGATACACCGATGGGATTATAAGCAAGGCCCCACCTGTCCATAGGAAGGTTTGAATCAACAGTTTTCTCATTGAGGTCACTTTCAATGGCTTTGTGGGTTGGTGTTTTATTATCTGTATTTTACATTCTTTTTTGCTGTTTGTGCATTTTTTTTGAAGGGGGAGAAGGGTTGATGTTTTTATTTGAACAGAGTCCATGGTTTTCTTTATTTCATGGTTGTCTATGGGGAAGATGAATTTCAGGGTTGACTGCTGCATATATACTTTAATAATAAGTGCACTTTGAATCAATAGGAAAACAAACAGCTACGACACAATTCCACTGGTTTCACATTACACAATTTCCCAAGACCATGCCCACATCTTGTAAAAAAAAAAATTCCCAATTCCAGTTCGAGAATGTAACAAACCGTACCTCTGGTAATGACATCACAAAGTCATGGAGCTGAGCCTTCTTCGCAGCTGCAATTACTTCATCCATCCTAACTTCACGGTTGTTGTCACCATATTTAATATTGTCCGCGATACTGCAGTTAAAAAGTACAGGTTCCTGGGACACTATTCCAATCTTGGATCTTAAGAAGTTAATGTTTATGGTCCCTGTGTTACGACCATCAATCAGCTGGAATTAATGAAAGAGAATAAAAGAAAATTGGTGTAAGGAACATTGTTGGAGTAATTACAAGCAGATATTACATTTCCAAACAGGATATATTCTCTCACCAGTTGTCCTTCGTTAGGATCGTAAAATCGTTCAAGCAATTGCACACTTGTACTTTTTCCACATCCACTACTGCCAACAAAAGCAAGTGTCTGGCCAGGTTTCACTGAAACTGAAAGTCCATTTAGTACTTGGAAGTCTGGCCGAGATGGATATGTAAATTTGCAGTTAGTGAATTTAACTTCTCCTTTAAAATTGTCCTGTTAAAACAAAGCATCGATTTAGATGTCACTAAAAATAAACCGGCTGAAAAGACATAATGGTATTATATTCATTCACCCCCTTCGCACATTCACTCCATCACCTCTCTGAAACTGGCAGCGACATGATCTGCACCCAGTCCAGTCTCCTTCCCGTATTTAAATCAAGTTTCCACAGTGAAATCGGAAACCTGTCTTAATGATTGGCTGTTTGACCTTCCAAAGGTTCAGAAAAGGAATCAGGAGCTATTGGCTCCAGAAAAGGATGCATTTTATAGGATTTCCTATGAGTCAGGAGAAGGGTGGCAGCTATCTTCAGAACATTAAACCAAGTCTTTTGTCTCTCTTTTCTCATTATTGGTCTCTCTCCAGCCACTGCCACAATCTTTGACCTCACCCATGAATGGTGAAGTGCCCAATGCCAACTACGATCATTCCACGACTATAGCCATTCCTATCCTTCAGTTCTGAGATAGTGATTGCTGAGGCATTCCTGCCAGGGCTTTAGCTGTAACCACCACCTTTTCGTTTCCCCTACTGGCATCTGCTAACCAGGCAGATGGGAAACAGAAAACAAACTTACTATGATTTTGTAATGTTAAGTTCAATTCAGAAGGACCTCAGCTGTCACCTGTGTCTCTTGTAGCAACTTTTCAGGCACCTCTTTGGACACCTAGAGCTAATTTTAAGTTCTTATACCAAGCACAACTGCATTCTTTTGTTTATTTATTAAGATAGAGCACAGAGTAGGCCCTTCCATCCCTTCAAGCTATACTGTCCAGCTACCCCCGATTTACCCTAGCCTAATCATGGGACAATTTACAGTGACTAATTAACCTACCAACCAGTACATCTTTGGACTGTGGGAGGAAACTAGAGCACCCGGAGGAAACCGATGCGGTCGTGGGGCGACCGTATAAACTCGTTATAGGCTGTGGTGGGAATTGAACCCAGGTCGCCTGTACTGTAAAGCATTGTGCTAACCACTATGCTACCATGCCACCATAACATTATTATTCTGCATAAATAATACCATTAATAATTCTGCAAATAAGCTATTTGCATTTGAATCAGGTTCGTTAATGGAAAGTTTAAAAATACTCAATAGTTTGATTAATAAAGTAGGAACATTTGAAACGATGAGAAGTTTAAAAAGAACAGAACATCTGACCAAAGTATATAACATAGATACAACTGTATATGCACAGTAAAGTCCAGAGTAATGGGGGACACAAAGGCTGAATGTTTGCAGGATTCATCACAGAAAATGTTGAAATTGACCTGCTAATGTTTCACTGAAAAGGATATTTATTTTATTTAAAGCAGCCATTTCTTGCTATAGGGAATTATCAATTATATGCAAGGTTGACTGAAACATTTCGCCTGACCTGTAGATAAACAGGGAAATTGTTTTGTAACTTCAAAACATTAAACTAATTCAAAGGAAAGCACTGGAGCCCAAAATGTGAGTCTAACTTTGTGTTTACTGTAAGTGAGGTGCACACATATTTCACGGCAGTGTGATGACGGATGCAATTCACATATTTTTACATTTAACCAATAATGAATTATTTAAACAAACAAGAATGCTTAATCAAACAATATCTTTACATTACTCATTTATTACTTATATGTTAAATACACAACAGAAATAACTATTAAAATTGCCTAACATGAAAACAAAATACTGCAGATGATTGAAATATACAAAAGTGTGACTTGCTAGCAAAGCTGAGCAAGTCAAAGACCATAATTTGTGAGAGAGAAATCTCTCAGGCTGATGATTAATCTGAAAATCAGAAAAAGTGCTACTGCTGGTAACCATATGTAAAGACAGAAAGTGCTGGAAATATGCAGGGGATCAGGCTATCTCTGCAGGTTGGGGAATTCAGGATTAAACGGTTTATTAAAAAACCTAGCTAGGTTTCCCAGGCAATTAGAAAGGCTAATGGCACCTTAGTCTTCATTGAAAAGAGATTTGAGTACAGGAATAAAAGTTAAGTCAAAATCAAAGTAAATTTATTATCAAACTATGTATATGTCACCACATCAAGTTCAAGTTTAATTATCATTCAACCATACACGAGTACCCATGAACACAGCCAAATGAAACAGCGTTGTTCCATGGTCAAGGGGCAAAACACAGTACCAAAAGTCACACACAGCACAAGACACATATAGCTCATATAAGGCAGCAGTAAAATACAGTCACGGAATAAAATAGTTCAAGTCTGAGTCCACAAATATTGCAGCAGAGTGCTTTTCACGTTGTTTGTTAATGATTGGATAATGGAATTGATGGCTTTGTGCCAAAGTTTGACAGGTGGAGGGGTAGGTAGTGCTGAGGAAGCAATGTGATTGCAGAAGGACTTAGAGAAACTGGAAGAATGGGCAAAAAAGTGGCAACTGAATACAGTGTTGGGATATGTATGGTAATATATTTTAGTAAAAAGAACAATAATGTGGACTATTATCTAAATGGGGAAAACGTTCAAACATCAGAGGTGCAGAGGGAATTAGTGCAAAATTCCCAGAAGGTTGAGTCTGTGATAAAGATGGCAAATGCAATATTGGCGTTTATTTCAAGGGGAATTGAATATAAAACAAGGAGCTAATGCTCAGCCTTTATAAGACACTAGTTAGGCCACACTTGGAGTATTGTCAACAGCTTTGGGTCCCATATCTCAGAAAGAATGTGTTGTCATTGGAGAGAATCCAGAGCAGGTTCACGAGGATGATTCTGGGAATGAAGGAGTTAACATATGAGGAGCATTTGGCAGCTTTGGGCCTGTATTCACTGAAATTTAGAAGAATGCATGGGGATTTCATTGTTGAAATGAAATGTTGAAAGGACTATATAAGGTGGGTGTGGAGAGGATGGAACCAGAGGGAACAGCCTTAAAATTGAGGGGCAACCTTTTAGAACAGAGATAAGGAGGATTTTTTTTAAGCCAGGGTGTAGTGAATCTGTAGAATGCTCCGCCACAAACTGCAGTGGGGACCAAGTCTATGGGTATAGTTAAGGCGGAAGTTGATCGTTTCCTAATCGGGGAGGACATCAAAGGATATGGCGAGAAGGCAGGTATATGGGGTTGAGTGGGATCCAGAATCAGCCATGGTGGAATGCAGTATAGTCTAAATGGGAATACAGTAAATGAATATTTAGTTACATGTTGTACTTAATTGTTTTGTAGGCTTGAAGTGTGTTGTATGCTTGATGCATGTAGTTTGGTGCTCTGTAGTTGCCAAGAAAATGATCAACAACGTCCATGAATGGCTTCTTTGAGATTTGCTCTGGTCCCACTAGAAGTTCTCTGAATTGCCTGTCATTGATGATCTGTTTGACTTGCGGACCAGCAAAAACGTCTTTCTTAATCTTGGCATCAGTTATTTTGGGGAACTTCTGTCTCAGATATCAATATTCTTCACAGAAATTTATAGCCTTTCTAAAACCTGTCCTGCCATGCAGCATCTGCTTTGCCTTAGTATGCACATACTATATCTGGTCAAGATAGAAAACTTTCCAGCTTACATTGTTAGCAGCATTTTAATTGACTTGAATTATGAATTGAAGTAATAAATATAGGTGATTTCATAATCAATATTGCATGATACGGAAATATCATGGAGACTTTCATGCTCAGCAGACCAAAATACACCCAGAAATATTCAGGAAGCAAAATCTTTGCTCTACAGTGTATTTTTAAGTGTGAGGTTGACAGTTCTCCGTTAACCAGTGGTTTTAAGGGATATGTGGACTAAGATCGAAGATCAGCCATGTTCTTACTGAATGGCAGAATAGGCTCAAGGAGATAAAAGGCCCAATCTACTTCCTATACCCCTTATTCTGTTTTAGATTCCAGTTTTTGCTATCTTTTTTGTCTTCTTATTATTGCCCTTAACAGAGTGAGTGAGTGAGGTCTCCGTTGGTCAGAGTTGACTATGGATATTGCATCCCAGCTGTTTAGATATGCAAGCCTGGGCAACACGATATGGAGAGCAAGCTGTTGCCCATGTAGCAAGCTCCCCCTCTCCATGCACCTGATGAACTCACAGGAATGGCAGAGGCTGATGTAGTCTGGCACCAGTAGCATTGCATGAGTTGCCAGTTGATGTTGAACTCTAAGTAGGACTCCAGCTCCAGATTTTTCCTTCAGGGTTTACTCCTGAAGTGTTCCCCATGAGTGGGTATGGCCACAAGGCAGCAGAGGTTTGACATCAGAGTTTTCCTTCTCCTAGATGAGCTGCCAACCACAGCTGTCGAGCTCCATCTGCCAGAACTATTATCATTCAAACAGTTAAGTGTAACAGTAATAATATATGCAGCACTCTTTTTTTACTACGGCCTAGCCTACGACCAACAAAAAGTTGTTACGATACCCATTTTTCTCCTTCATTGCTGTAGATACTGATTTCAGGAACACGATCGATCAGCTGGAAAAAGCGTGCTGCTGCTATTTTTGCTTTTGCATAGTCTGGAGTGTACGAAGAAGCTCTTCCCAGTGCTGTCCCACTCGTTACTATGGCAGAAATCACTCTGCAGTAAAATAATATTGCTAATTTTAAAATGATGAAACCTCGTATGTTACACATGACTCAAAGAATCACAGAGCAATACAATACTGTGCAAAAGTCTTGGGCACATACATATAGCCAGGTTAAAATTACATGGAACGCTGGAGGAACTCAGCATATCAGGCACTCTAGAGAAAAAAGAGTGACGTTCTGGGTCAAGACCCACCTTCAGGACAGAGAGGGAAGGGGGGCAGATGCCTAAATTAAACAACGGGGGGAAGGAGAAGTTGGACTAGCTAAAAGGTGATTGGTGAAGTCAATGGGTGAAAATGTCAACGGCTGGAGAAGGAAGAATCAGATAGGAGAGGAGAGTGGACAGTAGGAGAAAGGGAAGGAGGAGGGGACCCAGAGTGAGGTGAGAAGAAGTGAAAGGTCATAACGTCATATAGTCAGGGCACCTAAGACAAGCTAAATATAGCTAGGGTGCCTAAGACTTTTGCATAGAACTGTATTTGACAACATGGAGCAGAGAACGAGTTTGTAAATCTGGTGGAAGCAAAGGATGTTGGTAATAGTGAGGGGGGACCGATGCAGGGGTGGGGCACAGGTTCAAACACACCCAGTCGTGAGACACCAGTTAAGTTCATTTGATTCCAAACATTTGGTTATTGATCATTACAGCATGTTTCTCTGGAGCTTCCCGCTCACCTCCCCTCTTTCTTCCTCTTTTCCCAATCATGATTCCCTTCTCCCTACCCCTTTCCCACTCTCAGTCCACAACAGAGCCCCATATCAGAATCAGGTTTATCATCACGCACATATGTCATGAAATTTGTATTTCTTTTTGTGGCAGCAGTACAGTGCAATACATAAAATTACAACAGTACTGTGCAAAAATCTTAGGCTTCCTAGTTATATACATGTGTGCCCAAGATTTTTACACACCGCCCTACAATTTTTAAATTATATAATGGGGGAACCTTACCTGAATACAATGCTGAAGTGAAGACTTTCTGCAACAACCAAATGACCACCAAATCTGTATGATGCAGCATTGGCCAAGAAGATTACAGACTGAGCAAAACCGAAGCACAAACCATAAACATTGGCTTTCTTAATTGCAGCTTGGTAAGGGGCTTCAAGCTGTGCCTCATACAATTGCACAAACATTTGCTCTTTTGCCAGACCAGCTACAGTTCGGATATTACTCAGTGCTTCACTGGATATCTAAAGAGCAAGAGGATGTTGGCATGAGAGTTTGTTCATGGGGGGGGGGGGGGGGGGAACTATCATCTAATGTTTAAATAAGATCAACTTAAGTTTACTGTACCTGGCCAGCAACTTCAAGGGCTGCTTTGTCCTGGTTTGCAAATCCTGTTAACATCCTGGCTTGCAGAGCACCAGAGAGTGCCAGGAAAGGCAGAAAGCAAAGTATAACTAGCGTTAGCTTCCAGCTAAAGTAGAAAGCAATGATCAACGACACCCCTATGTTGGTGAGAGAATTCACTATCATTCCAATCTGAGTTCCAGTTGCCTGAGGGAGGAAACAATAGAAACGTAGTTATTGGAGTTACCAGTTTTCATTTATATAATCGTTTTGTGATTATTGTATTGTGCTGTAGGTTTTCTATATATTTAAATACATCATTCTGAGAAGGGGCCCATAGGCTTCACCGGACTGCCAAAGGGGTCCATGGCATGAAAAAGGTGAAGAACCCCTGTTCTAAAGGGAGGAAAGAGCTTGCCCTCTTCCTGCTGAACTTTGTTTACCAGTTTCACCCACCTATGCCTGTATTTAGTATCTTTTTATGCATTTGGTCTCCTTTCCTACTTCTTTTCCCCAATGTTTTTTTTTAAACTTACCACTCTAATCTCCTGTCCCAGTGGAGCCTGCCCAATCTCATTCCCTTCTTGCCATTTTCTGTTGGGGTTTTGCAGGGTCTTGTAAAAATCTGTGCAGACTACATCACAGGCATTACTTATCCCATCTCCTCAAAAAATTCAGACACGAGTTAAACGTGACCTTCCCAAACCACTTTCTGGGTCAGATTAAGCCACGTCTTCCTGAATTTAAATTATACAGTCTTCTGGATTTTTTTCTTATAATTTAGTTATGTATATGTTTAATTGTTTCCTTATAGTTGTTATAGCTGGGGTGAGAATGGGGACAAGCTCCCACTACATATTAAATGCCCCCAATGACATGTGCCTCAAATAGCTTCTGATAACCAGGTCCAAGTCCTGGCCTTCATGTGTGGCTTAACTACTAAGCCCAGTGGAACATTTTTTATTGAAGGGAGGAGCAAAGGTGGCTTTTGGTGCCTTAAAACCAGTCGCTTCGGGCGGATGGGAATCGTCAGCCATAGTTGTCAGTTTATCTTGGAGAAGGAAGACTCTGATCTGAAATCTTCGCTGCCTTGCAGCTTTATCCACTGATGGGGAAGGCTTCAAGAGTAAACCCAAAGGGAAAAATCTGGAGTTGGAGTCTCTAAAGCAGTCTTATGTTGAGTTCAACGCTGACTGGTAACACCTTCAACATGGCTGGTGCCAAACTGCATCAGTCTCTGCCATTCCTTTGGGTGCTTCAGATGTGTGGAGGATGCAGGAGCTTGCTCTCTATATTGCACTGGCCAGGCTCGTGTATCCAGACAGCTCGGATGTAACATCCATGGTCGACCCTGACTGATGAGGGCCTCGTGTTTGATTATTTTCACCCTGTACAATCAATAATACCTTGGTAACACTATGCTCACAGGCAGAAATGTTGGAGCATGATGGTCAGGGCCTCTGCTATTTCTTTCCTTGTGTCCCTCATCGGTCTGGACAAATTGCATCAGAGGCTTGTGATTCAATACTCAAAATGTTTTAAATCACTCTAGGGTCTACAGACTCCTTGCTTAATGGTAATGGTGCACAGTGTAAAAAAAAGGTTGGGAACCCCTGTTCTAAACGCTTAATGTTCCTTTATTGACCCAAGCCTATGCAACTCCAACTTTAACTCCAATGCAACTCTGCCTTTGTCCACAAGATTAAATTAATGACAGCCATCTGTCCTCCAGTTGCTACTAATTTATTCTTGTGGACCTGATGTCAGAGAAGCTTGGGTTCATTCCCACCCAACTTCCAGAGAGTTGTGATCCTTTTATTGATTACAATTATCTTTATTTAAATCTTCAAGACTTTACTTAAATAATTTTTACTTCTTATTGACATGAATTACCATGGCTTACCCCTTGAACCTGTGATGCATCTGTGGCGAGCCTTGTTGTTAATGTCCCAGGGCTATTCTTCCGATCATCAAACCAGCCAATTTCTTGTCCTAACATGGCCTGGAAACCCAATTTCCTCAATCTCCGTGTCAGCAGTTCACCAGATTTCGCAAAGAAGTAACCCTTGTTAAAGAATGTATTATTATTAGGTTTTTATTTATTTATTAGGTTATTATTAGGTTTTCAGGTAACACTAAAATAGATAATATTGTATCCTGTTAATGATGGTGCTGGCAGTACATACCATCACTTTGTGTGTAGCAAACAAAAACCACTAACTATTCTATTAATTATACTTTTTCTGGACTACAGTCACTGCAATCGCAGCCTATAATTTTCCTTTTGGGCATGTGATTTTGAACCTTCTGTACATCTTGTCGTTCTTGCAGCATCCTGAAGTATTTGGTGAACCGAGGATGCAGGTACAGCCGCGGCAGCCATTGCTGGAGTGGATTTAGGGCCAGATTGAGCTGGTGGGGCCTGGGCCGGAGAGCAATAAGTGAACTGATGTTTAGCCAATTTAAGAGCTGAGCCAGATTAAAAATATGAAGGTGTTGACGCTGAGGGTGAAAAATGAATTGAAATGAAAGTAGTGAAATGAGTAGCTCACTACTCCATGAGGCTCTACTCACCTCAGTACTGAACTGGCTCCATGGCTGTGACCTGCAGCCATTGGCACTCACCTCAGCACTAAACTGGTTCTGTGGTTGTGGCCTGCAGCCATTGGGCTCCTGGCTGTGGACTCACTTTCAGGGTCTCTGTAGTTCATGTTCTGAGTGTTATTTGTGTACCTTTTTATGGTTTGCACAATTTGTTCTTTTATTTTGCACATTGGGTGTTTAACGGTCTTGTTGTGTGTTTTAATGGTGTTACGCCTGTGCCCCCCTCCCTCCTTTTTGAGAATCGCTATTAAGTCAGGGCAGGAGACCCAGGAAATGAGAGAGAGAGATGTTTGGAACGTCCTGGCCCCAGCGATACAAAGCCACGGAACAGGTCATTGTCTCTTGGAGAGGGAATTGTGTATTGAGTACTGTACTTCATGGAAGCCCTCAGGCAACGTGGGCTGGTTGGGGGATGGCATCATTCCACCCTGATTGACATCTGAGACCCTGTGAGTCAGGATAAAAGAGGGTCTGGGGAACAGCCCCTTCAGACGCACCAGAAGAAATGCTAGAACTCCTGTAACAGCGTAATAGCGAAAGCCGGTGGAAAAGCCCACGTGCGTCCTTTCCCATTTGCCTCGGAATTGGTAGGTCTTGCCACGGAAGAACGGCTTTAGCTAACACAAAGGAGCACTCAGCCCCCACCGACTCTCGAAGGATTGACATCATAAAAGGAATGGGCAAGTTTAAACACTCTCTCTTGACTCCAACCAAAGGCTGCAGCCTGCAGCTTGAATGAACTAAAGTGACTTTTATATTTCCATCGGACAATACATTATCCCCTAGACAACGATAGAGCTATTTCTTATTGATTATTATTATACCCGCGTTTTTAGATTTAGTATTGACGACGTATATTATCTGTATGTTTGCATTGATATTATTTTTGTGTATATTATCAATAAATGCCATATTGTCCTACCCTGGCTTGCATATCTAGACAGCGAGGATGCAACGTTTGTGGTCAACCCTGACCACTGGTGGCCCCATCATCATTAGGTAGGGTAAATGGACACTGTCTTCTTTTCACCTCAAAAGCTAGAGAGCATAGGTTTAAGGTGCGAGGGGGGAAAAGATTGAAAAGCGACCTGAGAGGCAACTTCCTCATGTGGAGACAGGTGGTTATATGGATTAAGCTGCCAAATGTAGAGCGTCTCGTGGCTCGGGGTCTCTATTCACTGGAATTCAGACCAATGAGAGGGGATCTCATCGAACCCTGTCGGTGAAAGGCCCCGATAGAGTGGATGTGGAGAGGATGTTTTCTATGGTGGGAGAGTCTGGGGGCATCCATTTAGATCAGAGGTGAGGAGGAGTTTCTTTAGCCAAAGAGGTGAATCTGTGGAATTTGTTGACACAGACAGCTGTGGAGGCCAAGTCAATGGGTATATTTAAGGCAGAGGTTGATAGATTCTTGATTAGTCAGGATATGAAGGGATACAGGATGAAGGCAGGAAATTGGGGCTGAGAGGGTAAATGGGTCAGCCATGATGAAATGACAGAGCAGACTCAATGGGCCAAATGGCCTAATTCTGCTTCTATATCTTATGGTCTTATTGACTTGTAAAGTGTTTGAGGTAGGTACAATAATAATATTCAAAAGACATTTGGACAGGTATGTGGATAAGAAGGTACAGAGGGAAACACACTTCCTTCAAGAGGACCACGACCTTGTCGTAGGGTTTGGAGGCCTGCGTGCCTCAGTGACTCGGAGAGCCATGTTGGCTGGGGTCTGGGTCTTGGGCCTTGTTTCTTGGTAGAGTAACTGATGCCAAGCAGATCAAAAGGTAGAGGCCAGACTAAGAGTGGTCCACTGGCCCTCCAAGTTTGGGGATTCAGCTCAGGGCTAACAACACAGGCTGGTCAAAAAATTGTTTCAGAAACAGCAATGAAGAATCTTTCTTAACCTGTGTGCGACAATATGGACAGACAAAGATGGAGGATCTTCATTGCTGCCTAAATGCCAACGGTGTAACGGGCAGTAAGTAGAGGGAAAGCTGGGTAAGTTGAAGGGCATCCTGAGCCACTTGTGCTGTATTCAGACTAAACACGCATACAAACAGAGGATCGAGGAGCACTTTAACTCCTCGGACCCCCAATGCATGTGGCATGACATACAGGTTATTACAGACTCCAAACCACCTAGTACTGTGCCCCCTTCCAGCTCTGCTTCTCTCCCCGATGAGCTCAATTACTTCTACGCTCGCTTTGACCGAGACAACAAGGAGGTGACCCTCAAAGCGGATCTCCCACCTGGTGAACTGCCTCTCTCACTTTCCACCTCCGATGTTTGCGCCACCCTGAGCAGGGTGAATGTACGGAAGGCAGCTGGTCGGGATGGAATACCTGGCCGTGTGCTCAGTGTCTGTGCAGGGCAGTTGGCCAGGGTTTTCACCCTGAGCAGGGTGAATGTACGGAAGGCAGCTGGTCCGGATGGAATACCTGGCTGTGTGCTCAGTGTCTGAGTAGGGCAGTTGGCCGGGGTTTTCACCCTGAGCAGGGTGAATGTACGGAAGGCAGCTGGTCGGGATGGAATATCTGGCTGTGTGCTCAGTGTCTGTGCAGGGCAGTTGGCCGGGGTTTTCACCCTGAGCAGGGTGAATGTACGGAAGGCAGCTGGTCCGGATGGAATACCTGGCCGTGTGCTCAGAGTCTGTGTAGGGCAGTTGGCCGGGGTTTTCACCCTGAGCAGGGTGAATGTACGGAAGGCAGCTGGTCGGGATGGAATACCTGGCCGTGTGCTCAGAGTCTGTGTAGGGCAGTTGGCCGGGGTTTTCACCCTGAGCAGGGTGAATGTACGGAAGGCAGCTGGTCGGGATGAAATACCTGGCCGTGTGCTCAGAGTCGGTGCAGGGCAGTTGGCCTGGGTCTTCACAGACAGTTTCAATCTGTCCCTGACTCAGGAGTTGTCCCCACAAGCTTCAAGATCGCCACCATCGTGCCAGTGCCGAAGCATTCCACTGCCATGGGCCTGAATGACTTCCGCCCAGTTGCATTCACCCCCATCATTGCAAAGTGCTTTGAGAGACTGGTTCTATCATCTGAAATCCTGTCTGCCCACTACCCTGGACCCCCATCAATTTGCCTCTCGCACCAACAGGTCAACAGAGGATGCCATCTCCACAGCACTTCACTCTGCCCTGACCCACCTGGACAGCCCCAACTCTTACGTCAGAATGCTGTTCATTGACTTAGTTCAGCATTCAATACTGTGATCCCCTCCAAGCTGATCGCCAAACTTTGCCAGCTTAGTATCAGCTCATCCCTCTGCAACTGGACCTTGGACTTTCTGACTAACAGATCCCTATCTGTTAAGTTAGACAACCTCTCCTCTTCCATTCTCACCCTGAATACCAGCGTGCCTCAAGGCTGTGTGCTGAGCCCTCTTCTGTACTCCCTTTACACCTATGACTGCGTTCCTGTACACGGTTCTATCTCCATAATCAAGTTCGCGGACGTCACCACGGTGGTTGGCCTGATCAGAGGGGATGACGAGACGGCCTACAGGGATGAGGTCCAGCACCTGGCCACGTGATGTGCTGACAACAACCTGGCCCTTAATACCCAGAAGACCAAGGAGATCATTGTGGACTTCAGGCATGCTAGGAGCCACACTCGTGTCCCCATCTACATCAACAGAGCTGTCACACTCGTGTCCCCATCTACATTAACGGAGCTGTCACACTCATGTCCCCAGCTACATCAATGGAGCTGTAGTGGAGCGTGTATCAAGCTTCAAATTCCTTGGTGTCCACATTTCTGATGATGTCACCTGGTCCCTGAACTTCTCCATCCTGATCAAAAAGGTGCAACAGTGCCTTTATTTCCTGAGGAGCTTCAAGAAAGCTCACCTCTGTCCCAGGATACTGATGGACTTTTACCACTGTACCATTGAGAGCTACTCACCAAACTGCATCTCAGTGTGGTATGGCAATTGTCCCGTATCGGACCGCAAAGCATTCCAGCGTGTGGTGAAAACTGCCTAGTGGATTATCGGCACCCAATTGCCTACCATTGAGAACATCTATCATAAACGTTGCCTGGGCAGGGTGAAAAGCATTATCAAGGATGCATCTCACCCTAACCTTGGACTTTTTACTCTCTTCCCATCCAGTAGGTGCTACAGGAGCCTCCGCTCCCACACCAGCAGGCACAGGAAGAGTTTCTTCCTTGAGGCTGTGACCCTGCTGAACCTCACATCACAGCGCTAGCAGTATTGCACCCATATTGGACTGTCTCAGTACTTTTATATTTGTGTGCTGTAGCACTTAATTTTTATTCACAGTTATTTTGTAAATAACACTATTCTTTTGCACTTCTGGCTAGATGCTAACTGCATTTCATTGGCTTTGTATCTGTACTCGGCACGATGACAATAAAGTTGAACCTAATCTAATCTAATAAAGAAATTAAGTACAATTACATTGTATAATAAAATTGAATATATTACTCTTGTCTCGTTTGGCAGTATACGTGTCTATAGTTAAATGGCCATTGACTTGATATTATATCACGCTGGATTACAATCTCTCAGGAAAGTTGACAATGTTTTCTTAAAGGTCAGAGGAATGGTTCTGTGGACAGTGAGAATCTTATGCATCTGTAGACATTGAAGATAAGACATTTTCTTAACTTGGAGCAGAGAGAACATTTTCACACACCTAACCCATGCTACATTCGATCTTCTAGGCCACAGAGTACAAAGCATTAATGAGAACAGAAAGAAACAGCGAGGACAAGCTGGAATCAGTTGTGACAAAATATACCTGAAGGAACTGAGTAATGAATGATACAAGTCCAACGATAACAAAAAACATGCATATTGAATTGATTTGATTTCTTTTCTCTTCTTCGTTTTGCAGCGAAAATGTCTGGGGGTCATAAAGGGAATAATAGTTAGCTGAGATTTGGATTATCCAACTGAACTAATGATAAAGTGGAGGGGAGAAAAAAAAGCTCCTTACCCCAAGAATTTGGCTGAACAATAGAGCATAAACTGGATTAACTCCACCGTTAACCGCAGCACCAAGTGAACCGAACAACATATAAGGCCATTCACGAACATTATATTTTAGAATTCTAGTTATTGGTGCTGGCTCAATGTTTTCTACTTCCTCTTCCTCTGTGACCTTAAGGTAAAATAAATACATTTAGACAATAATTAAATTAGTTTAGATTAAATTTGAAGGCAATGTATTAGGTGGCAGATACTGCAAAAAAATACAATGATATTTTATGAGATCATTGAGTAAAGGGAGTTCTTTGCTGGCAATAAAAATACAAATCAACTGAATATGGCTGTAAATTGAATCAAACCTCATCCAAATACAATGCTTCTTTGATTTGTATTCAAATTGTGAATGAAGCGCAATTGGAACAAACTAATAAAACTTCATGGCTGCGGAACGTGACTCAGTAACCCTCGGTATGTGATGATCTGCATTTTTATTTTTTACTTAAGGATTCATAAAGCATAAAATAAGATCCTGGAAACTAGAACAACAGGAAAAAAGATATTGATATATTAGAATGCCAAGGTTGTCATAATGAAAGTGCAGTTAAAAATCGTGGGGAGGCACAGTAGTGTAGTGGTTAGCACAATGATTTACAGTACCAGCGACCTGGATTCAATTCCCAGTGCTGTCTGTAAAAACTTATATGTTCGCCCTGTGACTGCATGGGTTTCTTCCCACAGTCCAAAGATACACCAGTTGGTAGCTCTATTCTGCTACAATATCACAATAAATAAATAAACCCAAAACTGTCAGAAACATATCCTTGGTCCCTTTATTTATCAACACTTCTCCTCCATCAGTACCCCCCCCCCACCTGTAACTTATAAGTGACTTATTTTCTCACTTTAGATATGTGTTAAAGTCTTCAACCTGAAATATTAACAAGTCAAGTCAACTTTTATTGTCATTTCGACCATAACTGCTGGTACAGTACACAGTAAAAATGAGACAACGTTTTTCAGGACCATGGTGCTACATGACACAGTACAAAAAAATAGACTGAACTACGTAAAAAAAAACAACACAGAGAAAGCTACACTAGACTACAGACCTACACTGGACTGCATAAAGTGCACAAAAACAGTGCAGGAATTACAATAAATAATAAACAGGACAGTAGGGCAAGGTGTCAGTCCAGGCTTCGTGTATTGAGGAGTCTGATAGCTTGGGGGAAGAAACTGTTACATAGTCTGGTCGTGAGAGCCCGAATGCTTCGGAGCCTTTTCCCAGATGGCAGGAGGGAGAAGAGATTGTATGAGGGGTGCATGGGGTCCTTCATAATGCTGTTTCCTTTGCGGATGCATAACTTTCTCTTCTCGCAGATACTGCCCGTCATGCTGAGGTTTTCCAGTATTTTCTGTTTTTATATGAGATCCTAGTTATCTACCTTGTGGTAAAATGTAAAGTCAAATTCTTATAACGGTCTGTTATAAGGGGCAGAAAGGTTGAAAAGACTCCTTGATGCTACAAGCTGTATTGAAGTCCAGGACTGTCACCGTCATGTCTTCTCTGGAATTTAGCAGATTAGCTCATGTCCATAAGTCTATAAGATATAGGAGCAGAAATAGGCCATTTGGCCCATTGAGTACTCTGCCATTTCATCATGGCTGATCCAATTTTCCTCTCAGTCCCAATCTCCTGCCTTCTCCCCTTATCCCTTCATGCACCAACTAATCAAGAATGCATCAACCTCTGCTTTAGATATACCCAATGGCTTGACCTCCGCAGCTGCCTGTGGCAAGAAATTCCACAGATTCACCACTTTCTGGCTAAAGAAACTCCTCCTCATCTCTGTTTTAAATGGATGTCCTCAATTCTGAGGCTGTGTCCTCTGGTCTTTAGACGTCCACCATGAGAAACATCTTCTGCACATGCAATCTATCGAGCCCTTTCAACATTCGACACGTTTCAATGAGATCCTCTCCTCCCTGCCCCCACCCCAGTCTTCTGAATTCCAGTGAGTCGAGGCCCAGAACTATCAAACATTCCTCATATGATAAACCTTTCAATCCCAGAATCATTTTTGTGAATCTCCTTTGTACCCTCTCCAATGTCAGCCCTAAACCCTCATAAGCAGCCCTAAACTGCTCACAATACTCCAAGTGAGGCTTCACCAGTATCTTATAAAATCTCACCATTACAAACTTGCTTTTATATTCTAATCTTCTCGAAATGAATGGCTTGGGTATGGCACCCACTCTTGTCTCTGTTGTCATCTACCTCTCTCTATTGTTTGGTGAGACTGATTGAAAGAGCTGTGGGACAAAGAATGCAGGATGTTTCCATTGGGTTAGAACCGCAAATAAAGGCCAGGGAAAGGGATGTTGAAGTAGACCAGAAGTGTGCCAAGTATGGTGACATAAAAAAGAAGCCAAAACCAGAAACGTAGTACAGTCAGTAGAAGGATTCTGAGTGGAACTGAAAAGTGCTTATTCTTGCAAGCAGAGTCCAATTTTCCACTAATGCAGGGGTTCCCAATGTGAACATCTCAGTTAATGGTAGGGGTCCATGGATGTGAGCCTCTGCTCTAATGTAAAGTGCTTCCTTTCAGCCAGCTTGTATTCTGGTTGCTCTATTATTGTCCCACTTCCAGGCACTGAAGAAATACAACCCAAATTCGTGTAGTGCCATTACTAGGTTTTAACACTGCAAAGTCAGATTTTAAAATGTTAACAATGCTAAAATGCCTAGTTTTGATTCATTGACCTGAAGGAGCACACTCAATGATTCAGGGACAGCTTCTTCCCCTCTGCCATCAAATTTCTGAATGGACACTGAACCCATGAACACCACCTCACTACTTTTTAATTTCTATTTTTTTGCACTACTTATTTAACTAATTAATACTTAATATCTACATTAACTGTAATTTATATTTTTGTTCTTCTCGATTGTTATGTATTGTGGAAAGTTGGAGATGGTTTGGGTGTTCCAGAGCTCTGCCGTCTCCGAGGGGATTCCAGGAGGCAGAGGCAGCGTGCGCAAACCTCGTAGCGGGCAGGCTACAGGATGAGGTGCAAGTCGACGTTCGGCTCCATTTCGCCAATGAAAGCTTCCACTGTTTGCCGATTAAAGCAGCAAGGAAGATTGAACCATCGAAGTGAGTGTTGGGGGCTTGCCTTTCGATTGGTTGCTCTGTACCGGAGAGGGGAGATCCTGCTTCTGCACCAGGAATGCACTTCCTGGAATGGTGGTAGAGGCAAATATACTAGAGACATTTGGATAGGCACATAGATGCAAGGAAATTGGAAGGATATGGACGTGGTGTAGGTAGGAAGGATTAGTGTTTGAGGGGGTTTGCTTTGCTGGTTCAGCACAACATTGTGGGCCAGATAGCCTATTTCCAGTACTCTACTGTTCTACGTTGTATGTAGATTTCTAGTTCTGGAGAAAAAGCTGACTTCCTACACAACATATTTTAGAATTTAATTATAAATGCAATTGCTCCAAAGGGAGTGCATCATTTGTCCTGCAACCTGAACAAAATATTACCTTGTGTTTTTCATTAAATCATATTGAGTTTCCATAATACCGAAATAGGTAACATTAACTCTTTTTAAAAGACTACATTTTAGTTATGAAATATTTAGAAGCGTAGTAATGAACAGCCATTTTTTCTCAGAATAATCTACGGAGGATAATAAAGAATGCATATGGAAAGAATTACATTAAATTGCTTGATTTTGAGGAAAGTACATGAGCTGATTTACATTATATATTCATTTTATATCATAAATTTCCAAATTCCTGTGTAAACAGTAATAAATCCAAAGGAAGGCATTCAATAATAATAATAAGGAAGGCATTTATTTCAAATAAATAGAACTTACAATCTTGTCTTCATCCTCAAGATATCCGGATTGACGTCGGATAACTGAAGCAACATCTCCAGGCACAGACAGATCAGAAAGTGGGTAAGATCTGGAACGCTGACGAATCGATGCTCTGCAAGTGCACATGTATGGGTGGTTCGAAATATACTTACACTTTTCAATATGCATTGTAAACTTACAGATATTTCAGGACGATTCATTGAAAATGATAAAGTAACACAAATTTTGATTCTTTTTTTTACTTTCTCTTGTCCTTTATCATAATTGAAGCTTAGTTAAAGTTGAAGAATTTAACTAAATCAAACTGTCTGAAAACAAAAAATAAAGAATTTAAAGCTGATACAAATAAGCACCAGGATAGCCTAGCGGTTAGTGCGACACCATGAAAGCTCAGGGCATTCTGGCGCATGAAGTTCAATTCTAACATCTTCTGTAACGAGTCTGTATGTTCTCCCCGTGGAATGCATGGGTTTTCTCTGGGAGCTTCGGCTTCCTCCCACAGTTCAAAGATGTACCTGTTAAGCGGTTAATTGGTCATTGTGAACTGTCAGGTGACTCGGCTAGCATCAAATCTGAATTTGCCAGACGGCGCAGCTCGAAGGGCCAGAAGGGCATATTCTATGCTGCATCCCAATAATTAAATAAACCAAACAAGTCCCGGGATAATATTATTCTTCGTGCATCTGCATCTACGCTATGGGAATTATAGTAACTTGTATATTATTGTGAAGCTTGGTTGTTTCAGTTACTGAAAATAATACTCATAGGCGATATCAATTCCTGGAATATTGCTTTCTAAACCAGACGTTCACTTAATCTAGAGTAGATAACAGCCCCAGACAGAAGAAATGCAAATGGATTTCTCTCTTACCAGAAGAATTACCTTGTGTCCTTTAATACACAAGAAAAGGCAGCATGGAGGTTGGTTTCTTAAAGAAGCAGAAAGTCTTTCAAGATTAGAAAAAAGCAAAAAAAAATTATTATTAGGCTTCAGTAGAAGCTGGGGTGTCCAATGAGTAAATCTTTGAGGACTAAGACTGGAATTAAGGGCTCAAAACATCATTATTTACCACATGATGGTGGTGTTTTCCCAAGCAAGTGTGTTCTGTTTGCTCTCCACCATTAGAATGCAACACATGGCACAAGAGAAGTCACTGCTGGTTCCGCAGGGAGTGGAAGATGGAAATCTTTGTCATTGAAATGGACAACTGACCCTTTGCTTTCACAATAGCTAACATTATAGTTCTAATGGAAAAGGCTGAATAAGAAAATAGGAGCTGGACTTGGTTGTCAGAGACTATTTGAGGTGCAAGCCTTTGGGAGCATTTAATAGGTGGTGGGAGCTTGTCCCCACTACCTCCCCTGGCTATGACAACCATAAGGAACCAGCAGCCTTTAACACTGGACTTATTTGAATACAAGGACAATCCTGAACCAAGTTTTCTGTAGTATAATATCTGCTTCCTACCGTAAGCTTGTACGAGTACTCCCATGCCTGATGAATTGCTGCTTTTCATTTGGTCTTCCTTCAGCTGTAGAACCTGCTGCCATTAAGAAATTCAGCATGTCGACCAAACAACGTTTCAAAAATCATCCAGTGACATTTTGTTTTGAATAAAATAATTCAAGTAAAATAATTTTAAGTTGCTTACTTTGTCTTCTCTTTTCATTGAGAGCTTGGTCTCCCTGAGTTTGTAAAGTTACTAATGTGAAATAAATTCCTTTCCTCTCAAGCAGTTCTGCATGCTTTCCCCTTTCTACAGCTCTTCCATGTTCGAAGCCAATGATCACATCAACATTTCTTATTGTGGATAGTCGATGAGCAATGGAGATAGTTGTTCGACCCATCCGAACCTTCACACAAAAATAATGCTTTGCTTTTCAAATATTCTGCTCATAGATTTTGTCAATATGCAGTTATTTACCAAATTAAACCACCACAGTAACGCCACAGTAATTACAGCTTAGTTAAAGTTGAAGAATTTAACAAAGTAAAACTGTTTGACAACTTTAAAAATTGATACAAACGAGCTCCCAGTATAGTGTAGTGGTTCGTGCAACAGATTAGAGCTCAGGCCATTGGAATTCAGGGTTCAATTCCAACGTCATCTGTAAAGCCTCTGTACATCCTCCCCGTGGAATGTGTGGGTTTTCTCTGGGTATTCTGGTTTCCTCCCACAGTCCAAAGACCTACCAGGTAGGTTAATTGGTCATTGTAAATCGTCCTGTGATTAGGTTAGGTTAAATCGAGGTTGTCGGGGGTTGCTTGGCAGTGTGGCTCAAAGGACCACAAGGGCCTATTCTACACTGTATCTCAACAAAAAAATAACTGATACTGAGCTTCAGTTTAATAATTTAGACATACACCAGCAACAACATCAGAGATTACAGTAGAGACATGTGACAAGGCTCTTCCCAAAGGATATCAAACAAAGGAAAGTAATATGCATTGAGGCAGATGAGTTTAGGAAGATAAATCTTGGGCAGAGAGCCAAAAAGAACAAGGAAAAAAAGTGGGTCTGAATGCACCAAAGACCAGAATCACAAGAGCTGAGAGTCCAGGGAGATTGTAAAGATGAACAAAGTATCAATGATTGCCATTTCTTAGTGCTATAGGTCATTTGATAAATGTAATTTTCTAATTAAACAAACCTTATCAAGTGCCATTTGAACGACTGCCTCACTCTCATTGTCCAATGCAGATGTTGCCATATCCAGCAGCAGAATTTTGGGATTTCTCACAAGAGCTCGAGCAATGGCAATACGTTGTTTTTGACCTCCGCTCATTTGCCCTCCGCCTTCTCCGACAAGGGTGTTAAATTTCTGAGAAAAATTATGAACAAGCAAACGTGAGTTATTCATATCACCAAGGACAACTGTGAAGCATAATGTCTTTGAAATTCTACTGTATGGTCCAGCATCTAGAGAAACTAAATATTGAAATTTCTAAGAATAAAATGCTTAGAAAAGGAATTTTGGGAAGCACTGTTCCCTCTAAGTTGTGTGGGTGTGCGGCCACGCGGTAACTGAAATGCTGCTGCACACACAGCCTTTGTTGGTATACAGCTGGAACTTTCTTTTATATAATGCTGATATAACTTTGAAATGATGCTAATATAATTCTGAAATTATTGTATTATGTGCTAATGAATATAATCCATAAATTTTTGAAATAATCAATGTACCACAATCTTTACTTTGCAACATTTTAGAGCTTCAGTGTATTTGCATTGTCCTGTAACACACACAAAATACTGGAGGAACTCAGCAGGCCAGACAGCATCTATGGAAAACAGTACAGTCGATGTTTCAGGCCGAGACCCTTCAGCAGGACTGGAGAAAAAAGCTGAAGAGTAGATTTAAAAGGTGGGGGGAGGGGGGAGAGAGAAAAACACCAGGAGATGGGTGACACTTAGAGGGGGAGGGATGAAGTAAAGAGATGCGAAGTTGATCGGTGAAAGAGACAGAAGGCCATGGAAGAAAGAAAAAGGGGGAAGGAGCATCAGAGGGAGGCAGTGGCTGGGCAAGAAGATGTGAGCAAGGGAAAAGGGGATGGGAAATGGAGAAGGGAGAGAATTAGGGGGGCATTACCAGACTTAAGTTGGAGGAACAACACCTTATACTCCGTTTGGGCGGCCTCCGATCTGATGGCATGAACATCGATTTCTCAAACTTCAGTTAATGACCCCAAACCTCCCACCCCCCCAACCCCCCCCCCCCCCACACACACACACACACACTTTTCCATTTCCCATCCCCTTTTCCCTCTCTCACATTGTCTCCTTGCCCAACCATCGCCTCCCTCTGGTGCTTCTGGGGGCAGTGGGGGGGGGGGGGAATCTCACTGAACCTTATCAGATGTTGAAAGGCCTTGATAGAATGGATGTGGAGTGGATGTTTTATATGGTGACCAGAGGGCAGAGCCTCAGAATAGTGACGTCCATTTTGAACAGAAATGAGGAGGAATTTCTTTAGCTAGAGAGTGGTGAATCCATTATCATACGTGGCTGCGGGGGCCAAGACATTGGGTTTAATTATGGTCGCGGTTGATAGATTTGTGACTAGGGCATTTGTGTCAGAGCATGAAGGGATACGGGAGGAGCCAGGTGAATGGGGGTGAGAAGGAAATGAATCAGTGATAATGAAATGGCAGAGCAAGGTCAATGGGCCACACGACCTAATTCTGCTCCTATATCTTATGGTCTTTTTAGATAATAGTGTACAATTGGATATGGATATGGCTAGCATGTGGAGGAGGACATTAATATGTGGGCACAACAAACAACTAAATATATATTAGTATTTATCATGACAGTTTAGAGCAAGGAGTAAGTCATTGGATTGAATATGAATTTTTGGAAGGCAGTTGATTAAAATGCCAGGTAAAGGTTTTTGCAGAAGTTTAGAGGATATGATGCTGAGGGAGACACAAGGAACTACCAATGCTGGACCCTGGAGTAACAAGCAATCTATTGGAGGAACTCAGTGGGTTCAGTAGCATCTGGGTAAAGAAAAAGCCTACACTTCAGGTTGACAACAATCTAATCAAGCGTAGAAATGGCAGAAGTCTCAGGATTTGGTACCAAGGTGAAGAGAATTTTACTTACTCCGAGGGTTGTGTACTTTTGACTTCTCCACCACAAGGATCTGTGGATGCTTAATGTCAGTGTATTAGTGAGATTAATAATTTTGAGAAAAAGATGATCTCGGTATTTTTGGGGATCTGGAAGGAACGTGGACTTGATATAAAGCAGGGGTTCCCAACCTGAGGTCCACAGACACCTTGCTTAATGTTATTGGTCCATGGCATAGAAGAGGATCAGCCATAAAATTATTGAATATTGAAGGCTTGGTGGGGATATGTAGCCTATGTATTGTTTGACCTCTTCAAAGGAAACCAATGGGACTGCTATATGCAGCAAGTTAGTGCTTGATCAGTTCTAACTCCTTCACCTAAGCTCTAACTATCTGAAGTTAGAATGATTGACCAAAAGTCTTCATCTTAAGTTTAGGAGTACTCCCAGTTTCACCTATCACCTGCCACATTGTACTTCTTCCTCCTCTCCCCCTACCTCTCTTATTCTGACTTCTCCTCTGCCTTTCCGGTCCTGATGAAGGGTCTCAGCCTGAAACATCAACTGTTCACTCTTCTCCATTCACACTGCCTGACCTACTGAGTTGCTCCAGCATTTTGTACGCCTTGATTTCCAGCATCTGCAGATTTTCTCATATTTGGGAGTACAATATTAGTAGCCTCACTTCCTTTTATAAAGATCATAAACTTATGAGTCTGGGAAAAAGGTAAAATAAGGTAGTCAAATGGAAGGACTGCTCTTTTGGACTGCCTTTCAGCAACACTGAGCCACAACACTTATCTAGTATTAGATCTGAAATAGAAAGCTTTAATACTAAGTTGCAAAAGTGGAAAACAGTTCCATTCTCCTTCATGTTGTGTGCAGGTTTGCTAGAGCTGTTGGGGAGCGTTAATCTGGCAGGGGGAAAAGAACTGGAGTGATAGGGCTGAGGATGGGGCTGCTGGTATACAAGCAGTGTGTAGTGAGACCGAGAGGAAGGACAGGCAGGTGATTGGGGAAAATTGCAGTCAGCAAGATGAGTGAAAGTGCAACAGGAGGCAAAAATCAGAAAGGGTGATGAATACACGACTGAAGGTGTTATATTTAAATGCATGCAGTATATGAAATAGCATGGATCATCTTGTAGCGCAGTTGGAGATTGACGGGTATGATGTGTGGGCGTCACCGAGTAGTGGCTGAAAGAAGATCACACCTGAGAGCTTAATTCACATTATATTGAAAGAACAAGCAGGTAGGCAGAGGGAGTGGGGTGGCTCTACTGGTAAAAAATGAAATCAAATTCTTAGAAAGAGGTGACATTGGATCGGAAGACATAGAATTCTTGTGGGTAGAGTTAAGAAACCAGAAAGGTAAAAATACCCTCTTGGGAGTTACATACAGACACCAAAAAGTAGCCAGATATTGGCTACAAATGACAAAAGGAGATAGAAAAGGCACGAAAGAGGAGCAATGTTGCGATAACCATAGCAGATTTCAATGAAGAAAGACCGGGAAAATCGGTTGGTGCTGGATCCCAAGAGAGGGAATTTGTAGAATGCCTGTGAGATGGCTTTTTAGAGCAGCTTGTGGTTGAGCCCAGTAGGGGAAAGGCAATTCTGGACTGGGTGTTATTTAATGACCCAGATTTGATTAGGAAGCTTAAGGTAAATGAACCAAAGGAGACAGTGATCATAACATGATGGAATTCATCCTGCAGTATGAAAAGGAGAAGCCAAATCAGATGTAATAGTATTGTAGTGGAGTAAAGGCAATTACAGAGGCAAGAAAGAGGAGCTGGTCAAAGTTGATTGGAAGGGAACATTAGCAGGGATGACAGTAGAACAGCAGTAGTCGGTGTTTCTGTGGGAAATTCGGAAGGTGCGTGAAAGATACATCCCAAAGATGAAGAAGCATTCTAAAGGGAGGATGAGGCAACTGTGGCTGACAAGGGAAGTCAAAGACAACATAAAAGCAAAAGAGAGGGCATGTAATACAGCTAAAATGAATGGGAAGTTAGAGGATTGGGAAGCTTTTAAAAATCAACAGAAGGCAAATAGAAAATGCCATAAAGAGAGAAATGAAGGTAAAAGTCAAAGATTTAAACATTCAAAGTACACTTACGAGTATTATCAAAGTATGTATGCAGTATACAACCCTGAGATTTGTCTTCCAGCAGACAACCATGAAACATAGAAACTCCATCGAACTGGTTGAAAGAAAACATCAAACACCCAACAGCAAAAAAAAAACAAAAAACGAATTGTGCAAATGGCGAAAAACAAGCGAATAACACACGGAATATTAAACATGAAACCGCAGATTCCTTGAAACAATCTAGAAATGTGCAGATTAGATAGCCAACAATATAAAAGAGGATGCAAAAAGTAGTTTCAGATATATAAGTAAAAGAGAGACAAGAGTGGATATGAAACCACTGGAAAATGACACTGGAGAGGTAATAATGGGGACAAAGAAGTGGTGGAGGAACTTAACAAATATCTTACATTAGTCTTCACTGTGGAAGCCACAAGCAGAATTGCAGAAAAGCAATAGCGGCTGGGGCAGATATAAATGTCGTTGCTATTACTAAGGAGAGGGATTTTGGGAAGCTGAAAAGTTTGAAGGTTGATAAGTCAACTGGACCAGATGGACTACACCCTAGGGTTCTGAAAGAGGTAGCAGAAGAGATTGCACAGGCATTAGTAATAATCTTTCAAGAATCACTAGAACCTGGAATGGTTCCTGAGCATTGAAAAATTGCAAATGTCACTTCACTCTTTAAGAAGGGCGGAAGGCCGAAGATTGCTAACAATACGAAGATAGGTGGAGCTCCAGGCGGTGTTGAGGAAGCACTTTAACATTATTACAAAACTAGATTTTCTTCACATTCTGCATGTGTTATATTACTGCATACACATAACACTGGCTTGCAAGATTTTTGCAGAGATCCAATGTGTCCTGTTATGGAGGAAATCAATATAACTGCACTAAATGTAGACACAGTGACAACCTTCTACAAATCTGATCAGAACCAGAATCACTTTTTTGCCAGTATGTAAAACATAGCACGATTGATTGTGGTTCGGTACCAAGCATAAAACACAGGACAATACCAGAGTAGACTACACAATAGCAACCAACAATTTCCAAGACAACAGTGCAAACAGCCACGAGCAATCAACAATTAGCAGAATGGTCACATGAACAAACATCAATAATCAAACTTAAATAAAGGTGAACATAATAAACAGATAACTAATCAACAGAACAAGAGGAGCAGGAAAGACTATTTATTGATATTGTGCAGGGACAGTTAGGGTATTATAGTTAGACCGTAAAACATAGGAGCAGAATTAGGCCATTCACCCCTTCGAGTCTGCTCCGCCATTCCATCATGGCTGATCTTGGATCCCACTCAACTCCATATACCTGCCTTCTCACCATATCCTTTGATGCCCTGACTGAACAAGAAATAAATCAATTTCTGTCTTAAATACACCCGTGGACATGACCTCCACCTCAGTCTATGGCAGAACATTCCACAGATTCACTGCTCTCTGGCTAAAAAATTCCTCTGTACTTTTAAAAGGCTGCCCCTCAATTTTGAGGCCGTGCCTTCTAGTTCTGGAGAAGCCACCATAGGAAACATCCTCTCCACATCCACCCTATCTAGTCCTTTTAAAATTCGGTAGGTTTCAATGAGATCCCCATGCATTCTTCTAAATTCCAGTGAGTACAGGCCGAAAGCTGCCAAATGCTCCTCATATGTTAACCCCTTCATTCTTGGAATCATCCTCTTGAACCTCCTCTGGACCCTCCCCAATGACAACACTTCCCTTCTGAGATATGGGGCCCAAAGCTGTTGACATTCTCCAAGTGCAGCCTGATTAAAATTTCAGCATTATCTCCTTGTCTTTATATTCTATTCCCCTTAAAATAAATGCCAACATTGCATTTGCTTTCTTTACCTCAGACTCAACATGTAAATTAACCTTCTGAGAGTCTTGCACGAGGACGCCTAAGTCCCTCTGCACCTCTGATGTTTGAACCTTCTCCCCATTTAGGTAACAGCCTGCACTATTGTTCCTTTTACCAAAATGCATTATCATATCCTTCCAAACACTGTACAGCATTGGCCACATTTTTGCCCATTCTTCCAATTTCTCTAAGTCCTGCTGCAATCACAATGCTTCCTCACCACTACCTACCCCTCCACCTATCTTCGTATCATCCGCAGACTTTGTCAGAAATCCACCAATTCCATTATCCGAATCTCTGACAAACAATGGGAAAAATATCGGTCCCAATACTGACCACTGAGGAACACCACTAGTCACTGGCAGCCAACCAGAATGGCCAATTTTATTCCCATTCACTGCCTCCATTCCTCTATCCATGCCAGTATCTTTCGTCTAATGTCATAGGGTTTTATCTTCTTAAGCAGCCTCATGTGGCACCTTATCAATTGCCTTCTGAAAATCCAAGTAAATGACATCCACTCTTTTGTCCACCCTGCAGGTTACTTCCTTAAAGAATTCTAGCAGATTTGTCAGGCAAGTTTTCCCTTTACAGAAACCACACTGACTTTGACTTATTTTATCATTTGTCTTCATGTACCTTGAAACCTCATCCTTGGTAATAGACCAACACTTTCCCAACCACTAAGGTTAGGCTAACTGGCCTAAAATTTCCTTACTTTTGCCTTCCTCCCTTCTTAAAGAGTAGAGTGACGTTTGCAATCTTCCAGTCCTCTGGAACCATGCCAGAATCAAGTGATTCTTGAAAGATCATGACCAATGCATCCGTTCTCTCTTCAGCAAACTCTTTTATGATGCTGGGATATAGTCCATCTGGTCCAGGTGACTCATCCACCTTGAGTTTACCTAGCACTTTTTCCTTTTTAATTGCAATGCATTCACTCCTGCTCCCTGACACTCACAGACCTCTGGCACACTGCTAGTGTCTTCCACAGTGAAGACTGATGCAAAGTATCCATTTAGTTCATCTGCCATTTCTGTGTCCCCATTACTACCTCACCAGCATTATTTTCCAGTGGCCCAATATTAAATCTCACCTCCCTTTTATTCTTTATGTAACTGAAATAATTTTTAGTATCCTACTTTATATTATTGGCTAGTTTGCCCTTATATTTAATCTCTTCCCTTCTTATAGCTTTTTTACTTGACTTTTGTTGTATTTTAAAAGCTTCCCAATCATTCAACTTCCACTCACTTTTGCTACATTATGTGCCCTTTCCTTGGCTTTTATGCAATCCTTAACTTCCTTTCATTTGAGAACTTCTTCCTCTGTGGGACTTACCTATCCTGTGCCTTGTGAACTATTCCCAGAAATGTCAGCCATCTCTGCTGTGCTGTTATCCCCACCAATATCATCCTCCAATCCACCTGGGCAAGCTCCTCTCTCAGGCCTCTGTAATTTCTTATATTCCATTGCGATACAGATACATGTGACTTATGCTTCTACCTCTCAAATTGCAGTATGTATTCTATCATATTACGATCACTGTCTCCTAAGAGTTCCTTTACGTCAAGCTCCTTAATAAAATCTAGGTCATTACACAACACCCAATCTAAAATAGCCTTTCATGGTACATGTAAGATTCTTACAGAAGTTAATTAAGGCAGGTTTAATTGCTTTGTCTGGGAGCCTGTTCCATAGAGGCATTTTGCTATGAGGATTACACCTACTTCTGTTACACAACGAAATGGTAAGTGGTACAAACAAGCTGGATGAACTCAGCAGATCGGGCAGCATCC
Organism: Hemitrygon akajei; assembly: GCF_048418815.1. Classification (NCBI taxonomy): domain Eukaryota; kingdom Metazoa; phylum Chordata; class Chondrichthyes; order Myliobatiformes; family Dasyatidae; genus Hemitrygon; species Hemitrygon akajei. Next base: position 187,385,547 of record NC_133128.1, read on the forward strand.
GTGGAAACGAGCAGTCAACGTTTCGGGCCGTGACCCTTCGTCAGGACTGAAGAAGGAGGGGGCAGGGGCCCTATAAAGAAGGTGGGGGGGGAGGGTGGAAGGTGCCAGGTGAGAAACCAGTCAGAGGAAAGATCAAGGGGAAGCAGGGAGGGGATAAGCAGGAGAGGTAAGTGGTGAGTGAAAATGGTAAGTGGTACCTCTGGCAGATCCATAATGAAATTATAAGCATTGGCTTCCTTGGCTGCCCTGATAATCTCATCCTTTGTCACACTGTCACAACCATATCGAATATTCTCCTCAATGGTGGTGGCAAACAAGACAGGCTCCTGTTCAACAATCCCAATCAAAGAACGCAGCCACGGAATATTTAAAGAGCGGATGTCATGACCGTCCAGAGTGATCTGCAAAAAAAAAATAACATATACAACAAACAATTAACCAGAATAGAAAAACAGAACGCTGGAAGAACTCAGCAGATAGAGGCTAAGTGTGTAAACCTCTAAAGGCACAGCATACCTGTAGGACTCTTCCAGTAATCTGATTTTGTACTAGATTTCAGCATTTGAAATAATTTTGTCATGAATAAAATAGAAAGTTTTTATATTAAAATATGACCTTATTGCAAGAGATATTATTTCAAATGCAATATATAAAATATTATACATTATTTTTAGAGAAGTCTATGTATTGAATGTGAGATGGTTTAAACTGAATCACAAACACAGTTTTAAATATCAATTTATTATGATAAGTGCATAATTAATTTATGCTCTTATCAAAATAAAATAGGCATCTTTCTCTCCTCAGATAATTTAACTATTGCTTCTTCCCAAAGAAGTAATACATTGCTACAAGTCAACTTACAACTATGGTGCAACTAAATGGATTTCATAGCAATTAGCTTATTTTTTAAAGTGTAGAGAATTCCTTTACTTTAAAGTTATTGTGATGAATATACTAAGGGTATTGAGCAATTTCTGTGCAGAAAATTCTCCACAGCATTGAGATAAATGGCAGCGAAGTATTGATATTCTGTTGTTGTTACTGAGAAGAATATTATCCAAACATTTCCATCTTTTTACTTTGTGAAAGGTGGGAAAAGGTCTTTTGCATTTAACTGAGTAAGTAGCAAGGTCTCAATGTCTACAAAGTAGTACTCCCTTAGTATTGTCATCTTTGTTAAAGCTTTTATGACAAAGTTGTTGAGTTTGCTATTGAGGGATAGTGCAGAGCACACCAGGAAGTCAGCATGCAGGATACTCAACTAAACTTTATTGACAACCCTCTTTGTACAGTATGTGAACTCCTCCCATGTAGGAGTGGCTAACTCAGTGGCATAGGAATAGCACTATTAACTACACCTACAAAGCCGTGTTCAGTTCTGTAGAAGATTACTTATTAGGGAGGACTGTTATGAAGATTGCTGGCTATTTATATTTGTTAATTTATAGTAAATATATGATGGTTGCAAATGTGAAACTCAAATTAAATTGCTAGAAAATCTTAATCTGTCATCCAGGTGAGGCTGCTCAATATATAAAAATATGATATTGACATAGGATTCAATAATTGGCTTAGATCTCCCTGTCCACTGTTTTGTTTTTGGTCTTGATGCGAAAGAAATCTCTTCATCTTTTGTTTATGAGGACAAATTTAAAAACTTGGATGTTCTGTGATACAAGCTCAGACAAGATTTGCTCTCAGTTAGTTGTAGTTGGATTTTTTTTTACTATAAATACAAACAGAAGTGTTAGGAATAGACTCACCAGTAGGTGAAATTGGTTTATTAATATGTTTCATATGGGAATTCAACCACAGTGTTAAATCCCAGCCAAAATTCAATGACATAATAATAACCTGAGGTAAAAAATAATTTCTAAATTTACTGAATATGCAGGCATGCATACAGGTGACCATCTCTAGCAGAAAAATTGATAATGCTGTTCAGTTTAAGTGAAACAATATGTATCTAACCAAAATATAAAGTTTATCATTTAAACCAGAACTAGAGAATCATTGGCATTTAGACCACAGACCATAAGATAATTAGGCCATTCAGCCCACTGAGTCTGCTCTGCCATTCAGTCATGGCTGATAATTTCAACCCCGTTGTTCTGCTTTCTCCTTTTGTCCCTTTGATTAGTCAACAACCCATCAACCTCTACTGAACTTTATCCAATGACATCCAATGCAATGTTAACATTGCATTTGCCTTCTTCGCTACCGAATCACCTGCAAGTTCAACCATCCTGAACTAGGACTTCCAAGGTCCTTTTGCACCTCTAATTTCTGCATTTCCTTACCATTTAGAAACTAGTCTACACATTTATTCTTCCTGTGCATAACCCCACACATCTCTACATTATATTCCATCTGCCACTCCTTTGTCCACTCTGCAACCTGTCCAAGTCCTTCTGCAGACTCCCTGCATCCATGATACTAATAGTTCCCCCACCTATCTTCAAACTTGGCCACAATGCCATAGATTTTCCATACAGATTATTAATATACGAATTGAAGGTTCCGGTCCCAACATTGACCCCTGCAGAACTCCACTGGTCACCAGCATTCACCTGGAAAATGGCCCTTTTATGTTCACCCTCTGAATTCTGCCAATCAGTCAATCTTCTATCTATACTTGTAGCTTGCCTCTTATCTTATCAGATTCATGTATGGCAACTCATTGAAGGCCTTCAAAAAATCCAAGTAAATTAACGTCCCCCAATTCTCCTTTGTCAAACCTGTTGATACCACCTCAAACAATTCTAACGGATTTGTCAGACCAACTCTCCCATCAGTGAAACTGTTAATTTTGTCCTATTTTATTGTATACTTTGAACATGGACTCTAAAATCTGATCAACCACCAAGGTCGTTAACCCATCTAAAATCTCCTGTCGTTTGCCTCCCTCCCTTCTTAAACAGCACTGTCATATTTGCAATTCTCCAGTCCTCTGGGCCCCTCTCTGACATCAGTTATTCTTGAAAGTTCACAATGAAAGCTCAATTTCAATGATTAGGAGAAGTTTGGATGGGTACGTGAATGGTAGAGGTATGGATGTCGTTGGGAGAAGGCAGTTTAAATGGTTCAGCATGGACTAGATGGGCTTGTTTCTAAGCTGTACTTCTCCTTGATTCTATTAATATATCTACATTCTCTTTAGCTACCTCTTTCAAAACACTGGGGTGTAGCCAGACTGGCCCTGGTAATTTATCCAACTTTAGGCCTTATCTCTGTTTATCAAATTGTTTACATTTTTGGAAGCAATTTTAATACATACCATTCCTTGTTTGGGATCATAGAATCTCTGAATTAGCTCCACTGCTGTGCTTTTACCAGATCCACTTGGTCCAACAAATGCTGTTGTTTCACCTGCTTTAATAACCATACTAAGTCGATTGAGAATCTGGGAAATGTGAATGTGAGACAACAAAGTTAAGCTCCATGCAAGGCAACTTAAAATATATTTGAGTAAATCAAGGCAGTTATTGAAACAAACCAAACATTGTGAGCCTCAGTCGAATCTTTCTTTTATTATGCATTTTTAAAAACTAAGTAATGGGTGATGGGATGGAGATACATCTCTATCAAAGGAGGTGTAAGGTGCTCCTTCCCTATGCTAGCCTGCAGGTTACCCTTGGGCAATGTGTAGCACCTGCTTAGCCACCCTCCCACCCCCAATCAGGATCACATGGAGTCATAGGAGTAGGTGGTGGATAGCCATATGTTGATTATGTGACCACTGATGCCAGGCAGACAGTCTCTGAAGAGTGTTGATAATGGCTGGGGTCACCCACCTTGTAAAGACACCACCCAGAAGAAGGCAATAGCAAAACACTTCTGTAGAAAAGTTAGCCAAGAACAATCATGGTATGGAGACCATGATCGCACATGCCATAAACATAGCACGTAATGATGATGATGATTTTTGTAAAGTATAGAGATAAAAATGAAGCCATTGCCATAGGAATATGCCAAGTAGAAGAAATCTCATAAGTGACCTGATGGACTTCTGATTTTAAGAAGCATAACACTTGCTGGAATACTTTTCCATACATTACATCAAATGCCTGACCTGGGTGAAGTTAAAAGGGAAGGAAAAGGTAGAATGACTTTTAAAAGTACTTTCTTTGAAAGATCTTTGGGGAAAATCATTCCATTTACCAGCAAAGGATTTTATACTTGGTTGGTTAATCTGCCAAGAATTGCTCGTATTTCTATATTTGCATATTGTTAGGGTTCAAACCATGGTTGCCATGGTAGTGTAGGAGTTCACACCCTGGCTACCCCATTGCCTATTCTCTCCAAGTTCTCTTTTAATAGCTGTATCAGTATTCAAAGTTCCAAGATCAAAGTAAATTTATTATCAAAGTACAAATATATCATCCTAAACAACCCTGAGATTCAATTTCTTGCAGGCATACAAATCTATAATATAGTAACTATAACTGAATCAATGAAAAGCCACCCAAATAGAGTGCAGAAGACAGCAAACTGTGCAAATGCAAAAGAAGAAACAATAATAAATAAATAAATAAATAAGCAATAAATATTGAGAATGTAACATGAAGAGTCTTGAAAGTGAGTCCATTGATTGTGGGAACATTTCAATGATGGGCCATTAAAACTAGTAACAATGAAGCATAGAAACACAGAAGACCTACAGCACAATACACAATACCTACCTTAGAAATTACTAGACTTACCCATAGCCCTCTATTTTTCTAAGCTCAATGCACCTATCCAAAAGTCTCTCAAAAGATCCTATCGTATCCGCCTCCACCACCTTTGCTGGCAGCCCATTCCATGCAATCACCACTCTCTGTGTAAAAAACTTACCCCTGATATCTCCTCTGTACCTACTCCCTAGCACCTTAAACCTGTGTCCTCTTGTGGCAGCCATTTCAGCCCTGGGAAAAAGCCTCTGACTATCCACACAATCAATGCCTCTCATCATCTTATACACCTCTATCAGGTCACCTCTCATCCTCTGTCACTCCAAGGAAAAAGGGCTGAGTTCAATCAACCTGTTCTCATAAGGAATGCTCCCCAATCCAGGCAATATCCTTGTAAATCTCCTCTGCACCTTTTCTATGGTTTCCACATCCTTCCTATAGTGAGGTGATCAGAACTAAGCACATTACTCCAAGTGGGGTCTGACTTGGGTCCTATATAGCTGCAATATTACCTCTCAGCTCCTAAATTCAATTCCACGATTGATGAAGGCCAATACACCATATGCCTTCTTAACCATAGTCAACCTGTGCAGCTGCTTTGAGCGTCCTATGGACTCAGACCACAAGATCCCTCTGATCCTCCACACTGCCAAGAGTCTTACCATTAATACTATATTCTGCCAACATATTTGATCTGCCAAAATGAATCATTTCACATTTATCTGGGTTGAACTCCATCTGCCACTTCTCAGCCCAGTTTTTCATCCTATCAATGTCCCGCTGTAACCTCTGACAGCCCTCCACACTATCCATAACACCCCCAACCTTTGTGTCATTAGCAAATTTACTAACCCATTCCACCACTTCCTCATCCAGGTCATTTATAAAAATCACGAAGAGTAAAGGTCCCAGAACAGATCCATGAGGCACTCCACTGGTCACTGACCTCCATGCAAAATATGACCTGTCTACAACCACTTTGTCTTCTGTGGGCAAGCCAGTTCTGGATCCACAAATCAATGCCTTTCTGAAATCCATATACACTACATCTACAGCACTTCCTTCATCAATGTGGTTTGTCACATCCTCAAAAATTCAATCAGGTTCGTAAGGCACAACCTGCCCTTGACAAAGCCATACTGACTATTCCTAATCAAATGATACCACTCCAAATGTTCAAAAATCCTGCCTCTTAGGATCTTCTCCATCAATGTACCAACCACTGAAATAAGACTCACTGGTCTATAATCTCTACTCCCTTTTTTCAATAAAGGAACAACATCTGCAAACCTCCAATCCTTTGGAACCTCTCCCGTCCCCATTGATGATGCAAAGATCATCGCCAGAGGCTCAGCAATCTCCTCCCTCACCTCCCACAGTAGCCTGGGTTACATCTCATCTGGTCCCGATGACTTAGCCAACTTGCTGCTTTCCAAAAGGTCCAGCACATTCTCTTACTTAATATCTACATGCTGAAGTTTTTCAGTCCGCTGCAAGTCATCATTACAATCACCAAGATCCTTTCTCATAGTGAATACTAAAGTAAAGTAATCATTAAGTACCTCTGCTATTTCCTCCAGTTCCATACACACTTTCGCACTGTCACACTTGATAGGTCCTATTCTTTCACGTCTTATCCTCTTGCTCTTCACATACTTGTAGAATGCCTTGGGGTTTTCCTTAATCCTGCCCGCCAAGGCCTTCTCATGGCCCCTTCTGGCTCTCCTAATTCCCTTCTTAAGCTCCTTCCTACTAGCCTTATAATCTTCTACATCTCTAACATTACCTAGCTCTCTGAACTTTTTGTAAGCTTTTCTTCTCTTCTTGACTAGATTTACTACAGCCTTTGTACACCACGGTTCCTGTACCCTGACATAACTTCCTTGTCTCATTGAAACGTACCTATGCAGAACTCCACACAAATATGCCCTGAATATTTGTCACATTTCTTCCGTACCTTTCCCTGAGAACATCTGTTCCCAATTTAAGCTTCCAAGTTCCTGCTTGATAGCCTCATAATTCCCCTTACTCCAATTAAACGCTTTTCTAACTTGCCTGTTCCTATCTCTCTCCAGTGCTATTGTAAAGGAGATAGAATTATATGATCACTATCTCCAAAATGCTCTCCCACTGAGAGATCTGATACCTGACGAGTTTCATTTCCCAATACCAAATCAAGTACAGTCTCTCCTCTTGTAGGCTTATCTACATATTGTGTCAAGAAACCTTCCTGAACACAGCTAACAAACTCCACCCCATCTAAACTTCTCGCTCTAGGGAGATGCCAATTGATATTTGGGAAATTAAATCTCCCATCATGACAACTCTGTTATTATTGCACTTTTCCAGGATCTGTTTCCCTATCTGCCCCTCAATATCCCTTTTACTATTGGGCGGCCTATAAAAACCCAGTAGAGTTAATGACTCCTTCCTGTTCCTAACCTCCACCCACAGAGACTCCGTAGACAATCCCTCCATGGCATCCACCTTTTCTGCAGCCATGACACTATCTCTGATCAACAGTGCCAAGCCCCCACCTCTTTTGCCTCCCTCCCTGTCCTTTCTGAAACATCTAAAACCCAGCACTTGAAGTAACCATTCTTGTCCCTGAGCATTCCAAGTCTCTGTAATGGCCACCACATCATAGCTCCAAGTACTGATCCACATTCTAAGCTCATCTGTTTTGTTCACAATTCTCCTTAAGTTAAAATAGACACATCTCAAACTGTCAGTATGAGATCATCCCTTCTCTATCACCTGCCTATCCTCTCTCACACAGTCGCCAAGCTTTCTCTATTTGTGAGCCCACAGCCTCTTCCCCAGTCTCTTCAGTTTGGTTCCCACCCCCCAACAATTCTAGTTTAAACTCTCCCCAGCAGCCTTAGTAAACCTCCCCGCCAGGATATTGGTCTCCCTGGTGGAAGTAAGAAGGGAGAATAGATTGGCGTTTATGACATTGGAGTTCAGAGTTCAATTCCAGTGCCATCTGTAAGGAGTTTGTACGTTCTCCCCGTGGACTGTGTGGATTTCTTCTGGGTGCTCCAGTTTCTTCCCACAGTCCAAAGAAGTACCAGTTGATAGGTTGACTGGTCATTGTAAATTGTCCCATGATTAGGCTCGGGTTAAATCAGGGGTTGCTGGGCTGGAAGAACCTATTCTGTGCTGTATCTCAATAAATCAATGATGAAACTAAGACAGAGAAATAGAGTTCCAATACCACCTATCACGGAGTATAAGCACAGGCTCGTAGGATAACAGTGTCTTTGGCCAAATCAAAGGTGCTGACGAATCAGCATATAGGAGGGTGACTGAAAATCTGGCTGAATGGTGCCACAACACCCACCTGTCACTCAATGTCAGCAAGACCAAGGAGATGACTATTGACCAGGAGGGGCAAACCAGAGGTCCTCATTGGAGCATTAGATGCAGAGAGGGTCAGCAACTTTAAATTCCTCGGTGTTATCATTTCAGGCGATCTCTCCTGGGTCCAGCACGTAAGTGCAATTTTGAAGAAGACTCAGCGGCACTTCTGCTTTCTTAGAGGTTTGTGAAGATTTGGCATGTCACTTAAAACTTTGATAAACTTCTATAGCAATGTGGTGGAGAGTATATTGACTGGCTGCATCACAGTCTGGTATGGAAATATCAATGCCCTTGAATGGGAAATCCTACAAACATAGATCACAGGTAACGCCTTCCGCACCATTAAGCACATCCGGCAGGAAAACAACGCCCATCATTAGCAGCCCCCACCACCCAGGACATGCTTGCTTCTCGCTGCTGCCATCAGGAAGAAGGTGCAGGAGCCTCAGGACTCTCACCATCACACCAGGGTGAGGAGTAGTTATTTCACCTCAACCATCAGACTCTTGGATCAGAAGGGTAAACTTCAGCAGCCTCATTACTAACCTGTTCCCACAACTGATGGGCTCTCTTTCAAGGACTCCTCATCTCATGTTCTCGATAGTTGTTATTATTATTATTATTTTTGTACTTGCACAGTTTGTTGTCTTTTGCACGTTGGTTGTTTATCTGTCCTGTTGGGTTGGGTCTCTCATTCTCTCATTGATTCTGTTGTGTTTCTTATATTTACTGTGAATGCCCTCAAGAAGATGAATATTAAGTTATATGGTGACATATATGTACTTTGATAATTAATTTACTTTGAACCTGAGTACCAATTCCTTTGTACTAAAATAGCAGTGAACGGATTTTTTTCTGAAAATCAATGCAAAGGATGCAGCCCTGTGATAGATGCAGTCTTCATTAGACCACCTGGGGACAGCAGAGGTTTCTGGAGGTATTTTGAAAGGATCCATTGTTTTAAAAAATGAAGGAGGCTGTGTCCACTCTTATGGTGACAATGGCAATGGAGAGTGTATGAAGGTCATTTAAAGTTCAAAGTTATTGGCTTATTCTACTCATCTTCACAGGCCACTCCTCTGCATGTAACCAACAATGATCCCCAAGAGAAAAGAACACACACAAGGTACTGGAGGAACTCAGCAGGTCAGGCAGCATCTACGGAAATGGACAAACAGTCAACATTTTGGGCTGAGACCTTTCTTCAGGACTGAGAAGGAAGGGGAAAGATGCCAGAATAAAAAGATGGGGGGAGTGGAAAGAGGCTAGCTGGAAGTTGATAGGTGAAGCCAGGTGGATAGGAAAGATAAAGGGCTGAAGAGGCAGCTATCTGATAGGAGAGCAGAGTGGACCGTAGGAGAAAGGGAAGGAGGAGGGGACCCAGGGGGAAGTGATAGGCAGCTGAGAAGAAGTAAGAGGCCTGAGTGGAGTAACGGAAGTCTTCTCCCCGGGGTAAGGGGGTTCAAAACCAGAGGGCATACTTTTCAATGGAATGGAGAAAGATTTAAAAGGGACTAGAGGGGTAACCTTTTGTACAGAGAGGTTGGTGAGCATATGGAACAAGCTGCTAGAGGAAGTGGTCATGATGGGTACAAGAAAGACATTTGGACAGTTACATGGATAGGAAATGCTTTGAGGACTATGGACCGTAGGCCAGCAAATGGGACAAGCTCAGTTCGGCAACTTGGTCCAAATGGAGATTGGTCAAAGTGCCTGTTTCTGTGCTGTCTAACTCTAAGATTCAAGAGTCAAGACTATGAGGGGTGCAAGTTCTCCTGAAGTTGATAACCATCTCACTTGTCTTGTTTCAGGATCAGAAGTGAGGTAGCGTTCATGGGTTCAATGTCCATTCAGAAATCGGACGGCAGAGGGGAAGAGGCTGTTCCTGAATCAGTGAGAGCAAGGAAGAGGTTACTGCCCAGCACCAGGCCTTGCACTCTTTCACTTCCAATCAGTAGGTTGTTGGTGATGAGCCCCACCACTGTCTTGTCATTGGCGAACTTGACAATGCAATTGCTCAGACGTTTGGCTGTGAGGTCAAGTGTGAACAGAGTGAAGAGCAATGGGCTCAGCACACAGGCCAGGAGTGGGGGGGGGGGGGGATGCTGGGGAGAAGGGCACTGGTGTTGAGGATGAAGGGAACTAAAAGCTGTAATATTACAAACAACTTCTTGTATCATCTCATTGCTTCTTTAAATCTGGTACTATCAGCATAATGCTGAAACCTCTAGCAAATCTTTTTGACATTCTATTTAAATAAATAAATAACATTTTTAGATGAGGGTTTGTGTACCTTTACTTCTGGCCTGGAAGGATAATTGAAAGTCACATTGTGGAATTCAATATCACCTTTCACTTTACACAGTTTGTATCCATCTTCTGACATGCAGTCAATCTCGGGTTCCTAAAGTGAAGAGGCATAACATTCATTACACTTGCCTGTTGAGTCCTGTGCGTTGGATTGTGCCTTCACTGTTTTCTTTAACTCACCCGGTCTATCGTTTCAAATATTTTCACAGCGGCACCACGGCCAGATGCAAAAGCTTCCAAACAAGGTGAAGCTTGGCCAAGATTCATAGCAGCCACCAGAACCCCCAGGAACACCTAAGGTAAAGAAAAACTATTCTGAGTTCATTTTAAATCCAGTTGTGACATACAATCATTTAAAATATAGAGAACTCAATCTCAACAATGACCTCAAAAATCTTTTGTCTTCTAAACACCATACTAACAAATTCAATGAGAGGGGAATTAGTGCAGTGTCACAATCTGGCCCCAAAAACAGGCTCGGTTGTTAAGTGTATTTTTTTATTTATCAATACAGCATGGAGTAGGTTGTTCCAGCATCAGGACATGCCCTACCACCCACGACATGCTCTCTTCTCGCTGCTGCCATCAGGAAGAAGGTACCAGACCCTCTGGACTCACACCACCAGGTTCAGGAACAGTTTCTACACCTCAAACATCAGGCTCTTGAACCAAAGGTGATATCTTCGCTTAACTTCACTTGCCACATCAACCTATGGACTCACTTTCAGAGATTCTTCATCTCATGTCCTCGATATTCATTTACTATCATTACTGCTTCTTCTTTTTGTATTTGCATAGTTTGTTGTCTTCTGTACTCTGGTTGAACACCCACGTTGGGTGGTCTTTCATTGATTCTGGCGTGGCTATGATTCTATAGGTTTATTTATTTCTTTATTGAGAAACAGCACCAAGTAGGTCTTTCTGGCCCTTCAAACCATACTGCCCAGCAATCCCCCAATTCAATCCTAGCCTAATCCCAGGATGATTTACCTACCAACCGGTACGTCTTTGGACCGTGGAAGGAAAACGGAACCCCCCATTAGGAAACCTGCGTGGTTTCTCAAGAGAGAACGTACTTACAGACAGCTGCAGGAATGGAGCTCCGGTTGCCTGTACTATAAAGCGTTGTGCTAACCACCATCTAACTGTGCCAGCTCCACCGTATGCCCACAAGTAGGCGAGCCTCAGGACTGTTTCTGGTGACATATATGTACTTTGATAATAAAAGTCACTTTGAGTTTTATCTCCAGGAGACTGAATGTGACAGATTGCAGCCTGAATTCAAAGTGACACACAAATGAGTTCATGATTTTGAAATCAGGATCACCTATGGAGTCAATTAAATAGTGTAATATCATGGTCCACCTCAAAATTAATAAGAAAGTAACTAATTTTAAAGTGATTAAAGTATTATAAAAGTAGACACTTGTATAAAACTAAAATCAGGGTGATTTATGCACAATGCCTCTTTATTGGTCTTGTACAAGTTTCATTAACTAATTTTTGGACTTGAAATGTAATATATATTATACTAATTAACTGCACTCCTAGTCATTTGATTCAGGCAGAAGTATAGTCTATGTTACATTTCAAGTCCAAAAATGTTTCTTTCAGTTTACTATCATTTAATTAAATATACATTTTTGATCAAAAGTTTGCTATAATCATACCTGTAAAAGACCACCAGGAGTATATTCATTTTGTTCTATAACCAACTGAGATCCATACCAGAACGCTAGAGCATAGCAGCAAAAGATTATCATCCATACGTAGCCTGTGAAAAATCCCATGATGATCCCTTTCCTAATGCCCCAGCGTTGAGCAAACACCAAGTTTTTGTCGTATCTGTATATAAATTTAGTAATAACAGGTATTACACAAAGTATAACTAACTAGTATAACTAGTATAACTGCCTTTCTCAGTACATTATATTGCTATGTTGTTAAATATATGAGTCATTGTGTCATCAGTCATGTGGGTGAGTGGTGATGATCTTTAATTAGCACATTTTTGAGGGACTCAGAATGACTGAATCATAATTTTATTGACACCTATTTTATTTTATGGAATTTATTTCTATTTCCTAACATACTGTTGGCTCTCTGTTTATTTTCTGATCCTTAATGTTCTTCTGGGAGTCATGAATGATGAGCAGTCTAAATTTTTAACGATTGTTTATTTCAAAGTACAAGCGAACATACAAATATCAAGCAAACTAAATAAAGAGCTGGGAAATGAAGCCGAGGTGTGGCTGAACAGCAAATGAGGTGAAGGTAAAAGAAAAGATGGCCTTTGAAAAATGTCACCTTTATATTTCAGATAAGGGAAATTCCTTAGGTTAAATAAACTAATCAATAATTATATAATTACATCACATGGGTAATGTATTCATACTTAGTCAATGAAAAATGAGAAAGGGGCTAAACCAACACACACAAAACACTGGAGAAATTCACCAGGTCAGGCAGCATCAATGAAAAGAATGAGCAGTTGAGGTCTTGGGCCAAGACCCTTCTCGAGACCGTTCATTAGTCCTAAAGAGGGTCTCGACCCAAAACATTGACAATTTACTGTCTTTCAGAGATTCTGCCTGGCCTGCTGAGTTCCTCCAGCATTTTGTGTGTATTGCTTTGGATTTCCAGCATCTGTAGGCTCTTGTGAAGGTGATAACCATCTGCTATACCTCTTTCTGCCAGTAAATGGGGATTAACCACCATATATTTGTGAAAAATACATGATTTTGTTAAAACGTTCAAATGATTAAACTACAACTTTAGTAAAAAGTACAAATCTTATAAAAACTATTATTAAAAAAACAGTGGTTTCCAACAATGCGGTACAGAAACTCTGAAACAGGTGGTAGACCAAAAGACCTTTTGTCAGTCATTAATTTTTTTTATGTCTTGGTATCTGAATCTCTATCTTAGGGTCTGTAGCCAATTAAAACACATTTCCAAATGTTAGCTCTCACATGACTCATCACCTTGTATCTTTGTTAAAAATTAATAGCTAAATTAATAGGCAACAGATAGCCTTATCATCACAACTGACCTTTCCACCTCTTTTCTCTCGCCACTGAATGCAGCCACTGTTCTTATGGATGAAAGCACTTCATCTGCTACAGAACCAGCTTTAGCATAAGCTTTTAATCCAAGACCAGTCAGTTTTGAGATAGACTGTAATTAAAATGAGGTTAGGCATTATTCTTGTACTCTAATTATTTTCCCTGTAGTCTACAATAGCTAATGAACTTTAGAGATACTGTAGATGCTGCATCTAAATAATTTTGAAGTGCTTTATAATGCTGTATCCATTTTTCATGAAATTGTTAAACTTTTTTTTACTGCATAATTAAATACATTCACCATCAAGTTTCATCCAGTTGCATTCACCATGCAAAGTTTTCTATCTGCTTTGTATTCTATGTTGCGTGTTTATTATGTTCATTATAGTAACTAGTCATGTGGGTGGGAGGCATGGTAAAAGTGAAGGGATTAAGTCACGTATTCATGTTCTGTTCTGGACAGTTTGGTTCTGGGGACTGCCGAGTGTCATATGAATATCCTTTGTTGGCTGTTCTATCATACTTAGTTTTGTTGCTTCAAGTTTTTTTGCCAGTTGCTAAACAAAGGATTGAATACATTTCATTGACTTCGTGGAACATTATGACTGGATTGATTGGAGGGTGTGTCATACAGGGATAACATCCCATGTGGTTACCAGCAGCAACACTGGTTTGTTTGTGTTTGCCACTATACAGAGTACTTTTAATTTTACCAGAACAACACTGATGAAAAAAAATCAACTGTTGTTTCAGTGAAAGCAATTATGTAAATCTGGCATTCTTAGCAATGGCACAGAATGTCAAGAAAATTAGCAAAGTTGCACAGGAAACTTGAGGAAAAACATTAATTTTTTTCAGTAATTTTCAACAAATTTCATTTATGACAACATTTGCAATTATTAGATATGCGTGGAAGGAGCTAGGAAGATGTGGACCTGTCAATTTAATGTCAGAATGAAACTGGGGAAGAGATAGGGGTTTCCAAGGACCAAACCAGTAAGTGTTGATGGCCAGGTGAAAGAAGCGATTAAATTAAACATAAGCATTCATATTCAATGTCAGGCTATGTTTCATTTTATTTATTGAAATTCAGCATGGAGAAGGCCTTTCCTGCCCTTCGAGCCATGTCGCCCAGCAATCCCCGATTTAACCCTATCCCAATCACATGACAATTTACAATGACTGATAACCTACCAACTGGTACGTCTTTGGACTGTAAGAGGAAGCTGGAGTCTGGGAGGAAACCCACCTGGTCACAGGGAAAACATACAACTTCCATACAGACAACATCAGGAATTAATCCCAGGTCGCTAGTACTGTAAAGCGTTGTGCTAACCAGTACTCTACCATACCGTATCTGATTTGAATACAAGCTTGGTATTTTTATTTCAAGAACATTGGTCTTCATTTTGAGGATGCTAAAACATAAAGGGAAGGAAATTATGCTTTTGCAAGACCTTTGTCAGATCTTCCAGTTAGGGCACAGCTAGGGGCTGTAACACAGTTTCACCAGAAGAAAATAACTAAAAGGTTTAAATTGGGAGGAGGGATTTATCTGAATTTCTTTGAATTTGGAAGGTTGTAATTGAGCAGCTAAAGTGATAAGCAAGCAGTGTGGTGGTGGTGATGGAGGGTCAGCTAAGCTCATGATCAAGGTTCAAGAATGGTGGGCAAGGAATTGTTGCATAAGTTATGATGAGGTATATTTATGCAAGTTAAAGAGAACCCACCGGATCTAGGTCCCCAGTGCTAGTTTCAATGGTCTGGGATTTGCTTTAGGTCTGGCACCTCTAACCGATCCTAAAACATACCTCCTTTGTGTTGTGAAATACCGTTCTACCAAAATGGCATTCATGTAAGTGCAAATGACCATCTTACAGGGTTGGGTGCCACCAGAAGGTTTACATACCTAGATGTATTAGCCCATCAAATTCTCAGAAGGCTGGGAAAAAAGAATAGTGGACATTTTCACCTTGGAGTAAGTCCCTGATTTCTCTTTGGTTATATACAGTGGATTCCGATTAATTAGGACACATTGGGACCAATATATTTTCGCCCAGTTAAACAACTGCTCCAATTAGCTGAAGTTTCATAGAAATAGTTAAAAAGGTGTAAGAAAGACAAACTACTCTTTAAATCAGTAACAAATTACGTACTTAAATTTAAAAAAACTGAACAAATTAGAACATCGTGAATACTACTATAAAGCTGTGTATTAGTTCCTAATAGTTACCGACAGAGGAATTAATCCAATGTACTCAGTCATGCTCTGATTGACTAAATGAACAAAATCAAGACAGACACCAAGATAAGGGACTGTCTTCACACAATCCTTTCGACGATTGAATCCTCCAGATCTTTATTTTCAAGATGATTGTTGATACCTTCAAATTTTTTGTGTTTCCTAACTTGTTGAAGCAGAGAAATGGTTTCATTTTCACTCCTGTTTGTTTCTAGTATCTTCAAGCCTGAATGCTTGAAATCGCAGTGAGCAAAACAGTCTTTCTCACCAACCATCTGTGGCAAAAATCGCTGCTTTTTGAACACAAACACACACAACTGATGCTATATAAAAACCGTTTGCCCTAAGCTCGGTGGAGTGCCTAATGGCCACACAAGTGCACATGACTGGCACTTATCGGAAGCTGTTTGGCAACAGTCTCCTGCCCCAATTAAGCCACAAACTGGCAAAAATAAACAAACTGGCTATTTTCTCAGATAGTTTCTGTTCTTTAAGAGTTGTCCCAAATAAGGAGCTGCCCTGCTTAACAGATGGCCTAATTAACTGGAATCCACTATATTTTATTCAAATTGTAATGCGCCACATAGTAAAGCATTGTGGGCAAGTTAAATTTTCTCAGTTAAGGTTCCTCTTATTCACATGAACTGCATCACATTTCTTTTCAATTTGCTGGGTCATTCTCAGTGAGGCTTGTCCACTCAGGCTAAAAACTGGTGAGCTGGGTACTGATGTGTGGTTGTAATCTGACTTCACAGGTATGGCGTTAATCCTTGTACACTCAGTTGTTTCCTCACCAACGCCATGAGAGCAGCTCCAACTCCAATCAGGGGACTGACAGCAATGATAACCAGTGTAAGCTTCCAGCCACTGACAAACCCCAGGAGAAATCCACTAACAAACGTCGCAAAACGTTGAATGAAAATCCCAACTTGATCAGCGATAGCATCATTAATTTTATTAATGTCACTGTAAAAGAGGAAGAATATGTGTGTCAAAAATTCACACAATGCTATAATCGGAGAACAATGAACATAAAATGCTGCCACAATGGTATTTTATTCAAGACTAATATCACAGTGAACACAGAGTTTAATTAATGCTCAAAAACTATCGATACTTCACATAATTTAATGATAGAACTCTGAGAATTCAACTGAAATCATATCGTAGGGATGAAATGATATACAATGTATTTAAGTTCTTTCAAATGTGTATTATAATCAGTCTTAAAACATTAGAGATAGTTGTGTGTTATGGACCATGAGGCGATAAGAGATAGGAGCAGAATTAGACCATTTGGCCCAACGAGCTGACTCAACCATTTCATCATGGCTGATCCATTTTCCCTCGCAGCCCCAGTCTCCCCGTATCTCTTCATTCTCTGATTAATCAAGAATCTATGAACCTCTGCCTTAAATATGCCTAATGACCTGGCCTCCACAGCCACCTGTGGCAATGAATTCCACAGATTCACCAACTACTTTATTGTAAAGACATAAGGAAAATGGGGTGTAACAAAACCCCCAGAATAGTTGCAAAATTTGATTGCATTACAACCGTCATTTAAGTATTACTTACATCTGCCAAAAAGTTCCAAAATAGTAGTTGATACACACACGCACATTTGTGGTATATGTCACACTGTCTGGCATCACATAATCTGATTCTGAAATCAATAAACTGGAGATCACTCTCTAGCTAATACCCTCTCCTCATCTTGCACAGATTGATGACAACTAGGAACCCTTAATGACCATAAGATCCTATGATATAGGAGCAGAATTAGCAATACACACAAAACTGCTGTGGGCTCGAAGACGCGAGATCCTGGTGACCAGGCACAGGGCTCGAAAAAAGCGACGTAATGGACTTTTAACATCGTAAACCAGCGAGTTGTTGTTATGTCTCCCCGCTCGCTGGGAAAATGGAGAGCTGGGTGAGTCACGGAGAGGGAGAGCCTGTGGTATGTCGAATGCCGAATGAAACGTTAAGTCTTTGGGGTAACTGCAAGTGCCTTGCTTACACTTGAGTGCTGGGTGCCGGTGCTGATTTTTTTTGGCAGTGGGGGGAGAGGGGGATGGTTGCTCGCTGCCACTTACGCACGGCGGGGGGAGTTGGGGGGGGGGAATTTGGGGTTCTCACGTTTAACTGTTGTTCATTCTTCGGGGCACTTCTCTGTTTTTGTGGATGTTTGCGAAGAAAAAGCATTTCAGGATGTATATTGTATACAGTTCTCTGACATTAAATTGGACCTTTGAACCTTTGAAAATGCTGGAGGAATTCAGCAGGCCAGGCAGCATCTATGAAAAAGAGTACAGTCAACGTTTCAGGCCTAAACCCTTCAGCAAGGTTTCGACCCAAAATGTCGACTATACTCTTTTCCATAGATGCTGCCCGGCCTGCTGAGTTCCTCTAATATTTCATGTGTGTTGCTTGGATTTCGAGCATCTCAGGTTTTCTCTACCTTCAATATACATAAAGACTTGGCCTCCCCAGCTACGTGTGGCAAAGAATTCCACAGATTCACTACTGTCTGGCTAAAGAACATCCTCCTCATCTTCATTCTAAAAAGATTTTTTGAAGCTGTGTCCTCTGGTCTTAGACTCTCCCACCATAGGAAAGATCCTCTCCACATCCACTTTAACAAGGCCTTTCACCATTTGATAGGTTTCAGTTAGGTCACTCCTCATTCTTCTGAATTCTGGTGAATACAGGCCCAGAGCCTGTAATGAGAGCATTCTGTCTGGATGCATAACGGCTTGGTACAGCAACTGCTCCGCACGTGACTGCAGAAGACTACAGACAGTTGTGGGCACAGCTCAGAGTATCATAAGAACCAGCCTTCTCTCCATGGACTCTGCCTAAGCGAAGCAACCAGCAAAATCAAAGACCTCACGCACCCCAGGTATTTTCTCTTCTCCCTTCTTCCATCGGTCAGAAGATTCAGAAGCCTGGAATTACATACCACCGGGCTCGAGATACAGCTCCTTGAATGGACTTCTTGTATGATAAGGTGGACTCTCACCTTCACAATCTACCTCCTTCTGATCTTGTACATTATCATTTAACTGCATTGCACTCTGTTAGACTTTATTCTGCATTGTTATTGCTTCACCTTATTCTAGCTCAAAGCACTGTGTAATATAAACAGTATGTAAGGCAAACTTGAGAAAGTCTGCAGATGCTGGAAATACAAAGCAACACACAAAATGCTAGAGGGTCTCAGTAGATCAGGCAGCATCCGTGCAAATGAATAAACAACTGATGCTTCGGGCTGAGACCCTTCTGCAGGACTGGAAAGGAAGAGGAGTGTCAGAGTCAGTTACTCTGACTTCTCCCCTTCCTTTCCAGTCCCGATGAAGAGTCTCAGCCTGAAACATCGACTGTTTACACTTTTCCATAGATGCTGCGTGGCCTGCTGAGTTCCTCCAGCATTTTGTGTGTGTTGCTTTAAGACAAATTTTTTTTTCCACAGTATCTTGGTACATGTGATAATTATAAACTAAACCAATACCAATACCATTACTTAAGAGGATCATCTCCTACTTGCAATTTAGTTGCGGGGAAGTACTATGGTTCTACAATCTGATGTTTCTTAGAATTCCTAAATTTGGTAACTTCCAGAGGGAATGGATGCCAGTGCTGTAGGGTATCATCTTGGCTTCTAGGCTTCTGCAAAGATCAGTTCTTTCCACACAAATGGAAAGCTTTCCATTCCCTTTGTGGTAGGGCAAAACCAGGGAGAAGGGCCAGAGAAGTTGTTAGAAAGAAGGAAAAGGGAATGACGGAGGATAAACAGAAGAGGATTGATTTAGTTATTTATTGAAATACAGTGTGGACAGGCCCTTCCGGCCCTTTGAGCCACACCACAGCAGTCCCCAATTTAACCCTCGCCTAATCACAGGACAACATACAACGTCAAATCAACCTACCAAACGGTACGCCTTTGGACTGTGGGAGGAAACAAGAGCACCCAGAGGAAAGCCACTCAAAAACATACAAACTCCTCACAGGCGACAGCAGGAATTGAACCCAGGTCACCTGCACTGTGAAGTGTTGTGCTAAACACTACGCTAGCCTGCTGCCCTCCCTGGAATCATTCTGGAGCAAGACTCCTAACTGAACCTAGGCTAGGAATTGCTCTTATACCCAGAAAGATACAATTTCACGGAGATAACATGCTTACTCTGACATCCTTGTGCTCAATTCTCCAATCGAATTACAGTCAAACCAACCCATCTCCATCCTCATTATCTGTCGAAAGTAAGCTTTTCTGATCTTTTGAGTCTGACGTGCAGCTGCTGTGACCCAGAAACATATCTAGCAAAAGTAGAAGAAACAAAATTATACAAGCACTTTCATAATTATCAGTGTTCTCTTCCAGCTTTCCAGCATGTCAGCAAAGGGAATTTATGGATATAGTGGATACGTTGGCACACTGTTACCCAGCACTCGATTTTTGTTTCAATTTTTCCCAGAATAATTATAACAAGGCCTTCTCACTTTGCTTCAGGTGTCAGTGTTTCTATGTGTATTGAATGCAAACACATAAACCTAGTTCCTAAAGTTGCATTTGTGAAGGTAATTAATGGTAATGGGAGAAGAGATGGAAATTTACTAGATGCCCAATTCAACCTAATCATGATTTATGAGTACAAGATGTAGACATTATGTCTAAAAAAAACTAACAAAGATAAGCTATCTAACAGATCTTCAACAATTCTTTTGTTATATTTAGGTCTCATTAATTAGAAGATTGTTGTTCACAAGGTAAATTGTGCCTGAATTACTATTAGTGTTTGTAACACCAGTGTAGTGTTTGTCTCATCTCATGTGAGATGGTCGCCACACTCTTTATGAGAAAATCAAATTACATAACCCTACCCTAAGTGCTGGTACTACACTAGAAGTTATAAGTATTTGGAAGGAAGTAGTGAAAAGAAAACACACACTTCTGGAGGCAAGTTTTGTTTATAAATTATAGCAATATGTACAAAATATTTACATGAATAAGCACAATTCAAAATTGCAACATGCTGTTTTAGGTTCCAAATCCTAGATATCAAATGAAAACCAAACTCCTTTTTAGCTAGAATCAGTGAGATTCATCAGAGTAACCTTTATTATTCGAATTTCTCTAATTAGATTCAGTGTTATTCCATATTTAAAGGCCAAGAGACTGACATTTTCCCTTCTGTTTATCCCTAGTCAGTTAGGAAACTAATTAACTGAATTATTGTGGTTAACCTCAGTTTGAGTTTCAAGTCAGTATGTCTACAAATTCAAATTCAATGCCAGAAAAATAATAATTATATACATATACACACACAGCTTAACTCCTTGCATAACAAATTCTCCAACTTTTAAACAAAGTAAATCTCATTCTGTCACTTATCAAAGTCTTTGCAAAAATAATCAGTTCTTCCAGAAAATCAAATTCACATCCTTCGAATAATAAATTTATACATCCAACCATATTAAATCCTCCACATCTTAAAACATTTAGTTCCCATGCTGGTTCTGCAGTCTTGGGAGGCTCGCTGTCTTGTTTCTTGGGTCATTGGATGAAACGGTGGGTCATTCACAATACTTACACAAAAAAAAACCTGACCAAATTCTTTGCTATGATTTAACAGAACTAATTCCCGGTGACATGGTAAAGAAATTGGACCCTACTCTCTGCCGATACCTTCTCACTATAGCTGATGCTCGTTATAGCCTTAGCTTCAATAAATCTTTTATTGATATCGTCTCTCCTCCAGGGGTTTCACCCTGAGGATTTCCAGTAAGTAGGGAGAGATACTGTCTACTGATTCCACATTTAATACTTATGTTTAGTTAGTTTTTATAGTTAGCTGCATTCTGTTGCTTGTCCACGCCTGCGTCAGCCACATTTCATTCTTGCATAGCTTCCCCCACCCACCCCTGAGTTCCCTTTTGGAAAAAAAAATCCAGTAAACCTTCTTTTCAGTGGTAGATCTTTCTAACATCACATCTTTTGATTTAATTAACCTAGGTCACATGTTCCTGATTAAACAGAAGACATTTTACATATTGTTGATAACTGATCAGGGTGGTGGGTTGGAGGAACATCTCTAGCAGAGGAGGTGTAAGGTGTTGCTTCCCTCTGCTAGCCTGTAGGTCACCCTTGAGCAAGATGGAGCATCTGCTTAGCTCCCCCCAACCCCCCAATCAGAATCACGTGAAACCATGGGAGTAGGTGGTGAGCAGCTGGTGCACATCACAAGTCCTGGTTACACGACCACTAACACCAGGCAGACAATCTCTGAAGAGAATTAAATAATGGCTGGAATCACCCATCTTGTAAAGACACTGCCCAGAAGAAAACAATGGCAAACCACTGCTGTAGAAAGTTATGACAAGAAAAGACCATGATCGCTAAGTCATATGATGCAACACATAACGAATGAACAATAACTGGCTATTATTCCACAGCAGGAAGTATTTTCAGTTTAAATGTAGTGTGAAAACAAGTCTCAATTTTCAATAAATGAATACGAGTTGAAAATCACAAACAAACAACAGGGCTGCAGATGTTGGAAATCCAAGCAAAACACACAAAATGCTGGAGGAACTCAGCAGGCCAGGCAGCATTTTGTGTGTGTTGCTATGAGTTGAAAATGTAACTTGACCTTACAACTTACTTGAAAGTAACCCAATAATAACACAGAGAATCCAATTCCAATGTAATAATAAGCAAACATGGTCATTTCTTTTTCAATGTCTAAGACCCTGAAAATATAAGAACAAAAATTTATAGAATTCATATTTTGTTAATTGATAAGACATCCATCACAATGTTGGCATTGTTAATTTTCCAATGCTTTATTAAATTATGATCTATTAAAGGTCATATTTCTCTAATATACAGTACTGTGCAAAAGTCTGAGGCAAATATATAGCTGGGGTGCCTAAGATTTTTGCACAGTGCTTAGTAATTTTATGCATTGCATTGTACTGCTGCAAAGCAAAAACTAATTTCATAAAACTAATTTTGGATATTATAGAGAGAGTGCAGAGGAGATTTACAAGGATGTTGCTTGGATTGGAGGGCATACCTTATGAAAATAGGTTGAGTGAACTCGGCCTTTTCTCCTTGGAGCGATGGAGGATGAGAGGTGACCTGATAGAGGTGTATAATTGATCGTGTGGATAGTCAGAGGCTTTTTCCCAGGGCTGAAATGGCTATCATGAGGGGGCATAGTCTTAAGATGCTTGGAAATAGGTACTGAGGGGATGTCAGGGGTAAGTTTTTCACACTCAGAGTGGTGGGTGTGTGGAATGCACTGCTAGTGGCAGTGGTGGAAACAGATACAATAGGGTCTTTTAAGAGCCCCTTAGATAGGTACATTGCAAATTGTCCTGTGATCAGGTTAGGATTAAATTTGAGGATTGTTGTGTGGCATGGCTCAAAGTGTCGGAAGGGCCTACCATACATAACATAGCAAGGTCTAAGGAAGGCGCACCATGGTAACATTATAAAACAAAATCAACTGATGCTGAACCATATAAGGAAATATTAGGGCAACAGTCAATAGATTTCCTCCAAGAGGACCACAACTTTTTCATGGTTTGGAGACTTGAGTCTTTCAATGACCTGGAGAGCAATGTTGGCTAAAATCAGAAATTTATGCTTTGGCTCTTGATAGGGGTCACCCATGCTAATCAGGTCAAAGGGTAAAGGTCAGACTAAGAGTGATCCACCTCTCCACCAGGTTCAGGGTTTCAGCTCAGGGCTAACAACTCTGACAGGTAAAACAAACTTGTTATGGTAACAGCAATAAAGAATCCTTTTACATCTGTGTGTGACAGTATTCCTGAGTTTCCTCCTGGGAAATGCATGACTGACAGTAGTGAAAACCAAAAGGAAGCTACTGACATGATGAAGGAAGCCCTGAACACTGCCAGAGATGGAGGAACTTCATTGCTGCCCTAAATGCCAGCAGCATAATGGACAGAAGAGAGGAGAGTTGATAGATTTTTATAAAAGTAGGATTAAAGGAGCGTGCTAAAGGAGAGGGAAAAAGATAGAGAATTAGGGGTTAAGGGAGATCATTCCAGATTTCAGTGGCAGGGGAGGCGAAGGCGTTTCTTCCATTGGTGGCATAGCGGCACACCTGGTAAAACTGCTGTCTCACCGTGCCAGAGACCCAGGCTCAGTCCGGACTGTGGGTGCTTTAGTCTAGCTACTCTAGGCTCTTCCCTCACCACAAAGGCGTGCAGGCTGATTGGCTGCTGTGAGCTGTCCCTTCTGCATAGTGGGTGGCGAAATGTGGGGGAGTTGATGAAATTTGTTCATTATAATACCAAAAAACATAGGAGCAGAAGAGGCCATTTGGCACATCAAGTCTGCTTTGCCAATCAATCATGGCCGATCCTTTTTCCCTCTTCTCAACCCAGCAGGCCCTGTAGATGAGAAGGGTAGGGAACTGAAGAGGATGGCAGCAGTAATATGGGTGGGACCCACTTTTGGTTGAGTGAATTCGGCCTTTTCTCCTTGGAACGATGGAGGTGACCTGATAGAGGTGTATAAGATGATGAGAGGTATTGATCATGTGGTTAGTCAGAAGCTTTTTCCCAGGGTTGAAATGGTTAACACATGAGGGCACAGTTTTAAGATGCTTGGAAGTAGGTACAGAGGAGATGTCAGGAGTAAGTTTTTTTTTTTTTTTTTTTTATAAACGCAGAGTGGTGAGTGCGTGGAATGGGCTGCCGGCGACGGTGGTAGATGCAGAAATGACAGGGTCTTTTAAGAGACTCCTGGATGGGTACATGGAGCTTAGAAAAATAGAGGGGTATGGGTAACCCTAGGTAATTTCTAGAGTAAGCACATGTTCGGCACCACATTGTGGGCCAAAGGGCTTGTATTGTGCTGTAGTTTTTCTATGTTTCTATGACCCAAGCCATACTGGCCCTAGATGCATGGAGTTTGAGAAAGGTGATTTTCTCACTGCTGAGTCCAGTGGTTGTTAGTGAGGGGATCACGAGCCATGTTTCTACAGATGCCCAGTAAAAAGGGTATTCATTGGTGTAAATAATGAAAAATGCCCATATTTACAAAAAAGCTACCTATCAGAACACGCAGTACTCGCTCTGCACTTTGTCAAGTGTGAACACTTGATTTCTCTCTCTCTCACTGAAAGCGATAAGCCCTGTTTATTAGGCACCAGGACATACCATCTTTAATTACCCACAAAATTAACTTAAGATGACGCATGAATTAAAATATGATGCACCACATAATGTAGTTACAATCATATTACAAAATAAACAGGGAGTGTCTACCTTAAATACAGTATACAAACAATATATACTCATTTACACATCCCCGTTACTAAAGAAGTGGATATTTCGCTGTGTATGGCAGGAACGCAGCATAAAGCCAGCATGAGCGGATCAGCTTCGCTTAGGACACTTATAAGAATATTTTGAGATACAGAGCGGAATCGGCCCTTCTGGCCATTTGAGCCATACCGCCCAGCAATGCTCCGATTTAATCCAAGCCTAATCACGGGACAATCTACAATGACCAATTAACCTGCCAACCTGTACGTCTTTGGACTGTGGGAGAAATCCCACGCGAGAACATACAAACTCCTTACAGGCAGTGGCGCGAAGACATTGAAGTGGGTGCACTTAGCACAAGGACAGCAGAGTGACAGGGCTGAACATGTGGGCACACGTTTAAATGCATATGTGTACGCAGTGCATTAATGAGCACACTCTGTCACAGCCTTCTTCAATGTCAGCCTGGGTACCTTCTAAGATCAGGGATCCCTAACCCTTTTTTTTAATGCCAAACACCCCTACAGTTAACTAAGGGTCTGTGAACCCCAGATTGGGAAGCCCTGATCTAGATTGATGTGAGATGGTAAAGAGGGATACAAATATGACATTTAAAAGGGCAGGACAAAGACATGGAAAGGAAAGGGTTCAATGGATATGAGTCAAACAGCGGCAAAAGGGACTAAAGCAATGATGACGTGGATGAGTGTCTTTGCTGCCATGCTCTCTGGTTCTTCCACTCAGCTGCTCTTTGAGAAGTCTACAAACCGGATAAACATGAAATATAATCCAACAACCACTTACCCACAGGGCACTTGCTCGTTATTTTGATTTTGGTATTCTGAGCCATTGGCCCAACTGATGGTATTATTTATGCAGACTTTGTTTGGGTCATTTAATTCTTGTAACTCTATGTCATATGCGATGAACGTGTCTGTCAGCAAACCAAAGACCAGTAACACAGCAGGTTGGGCTGTACCGTGGACTAGAGCACAGAGGCCTCCAAACACCATCAGAGCAATTTCATAGCAGGAAGCAAACCGAAACTACCAGAAAAAGAAACAGGGAATATTACATGTAAGAAAAATAATCACTTTTTATATTCCATTGGCAGAAAATCCATGCAGTTGCTAAACAAGACAATAGACAGTAGGTGCAGGAGTAGGCCATTCGGCCCTTCTAGCCAGCACCGCCATTCACTGTGATCATGGCTGATCATACACAATCAGTACCCCGTTCCTGCCCTCTCCCCATATCCCTTGACCCCGCTATCTATAAGAGCTCTATCTAACTCTCTCTTGAAAGCATCCAGAGACTTGGCCTCCACTGCCTTCTGGAGCAGAGCATTCCACATATCCACCACTCTCTGGGTGAAAAAGTTTTTCCACATCTCTGTTCTAAATGGCCTACCCCTTATTCTTAAACTGTGGCCTCTAGTTCTGGACTCACCCATCAGCGGGAACATGCTTCCTGCCTCCAGTGTGTCCAATCCCTTAATAATCTTATATGTACCTCTGTGTTCTAACTGTGACAATGTTCTAACTGTGAGGTTGCTGCGACACAATGAACTGGTAAGTGTTGGGTATTTAATATTTCAGTGGTATTTGAGTAATATTGTAAATACATTGTTTGTGTTAGCAATCTTGTTCTTAATCATCATGCAACCTGCTGATGAACTCGACTACAATATTAGCAGAGCCATGAAGGTAGTGGATTTGGCCCAGTGTATCATCGGTAAAGCCTCCCCTACCACTGAGGACATCTACATGAGATGCTATTATAGGACAGCGGCATCCTCACCACCCAGGCCATGCGCTTTCCTCCCTGCTGCCATCAGGCAGAAGGTGCAAGAGCCTCAGGAGGAAGAATAGTTGCTACCCCTTAACCATCAGGCTCCTGAACAAAAGAGGACAACTACACTCACTTGCCCATCCATTGAGATGTTCCCACAACCAAAGATCTCACTTTAAGAGATCTTTATCTCATGTTCTTATCATTTATTACTATTTATTTATATTTGCATTTGCAGTTTGTTGTCTTCTGCACTCTGGTTGATCTTTCATTGATCCTGTTACAGTACAATACTATAGATTTGCAATCTGCTCACAGGAAATTGAATCTCAGGGTTCGATATGGTGACATATATTGTACTTTGATAATAAAATTTACTTTGAACTTTGAAGCAATTCCCTACAGAGCAAATGCTCAGAGATAAATTGACCAATGCTGAAAACTCCTGCTTTTGAATGGTTTAGCTTTAATAGACAATAGGTGCAGAAGTAGACCATTCGGCCCTTCGAGCCTGCACCGCCATTTTGAGATCATGGCTGATCAATTCCTATCAATACCCGGTTCCTGCCTTGTCCCCATATCCCTTGATTCCCCTATCCATAAGATACCTATCTAGCTCCTTCTTGAAAGCATCCAGAGAATTGGCCTCCACTACCTTCCGAGGCAGTGCATTCCAGACCCCCACAACTCTCTGGGAAAAGAAGTTTTTCCTTAACTCTGTCCTAAATGACCTACCCCTTATTCTCAAACCATGCCCTCTGGTACTGGACTCTCCCAGCATCTGGAACATATTTCCTGCCTCTATCTTGTCCAATCCCTTAATAATCTTATATGTTTCAATCAGATCCCCTCTCA
Source organism: Hemitrygon akajei (assembly GCF_048418815.1). Lineage (NCBI taxonomy): Eukaryota > Metazoa > Chordata > Chondrichthyes > Myliobatiformes > Dasyatidae > Hemitrygon > Hemitrygon akajei. The sequence continues at coordinate 187,413,155 of NC_133128.1, forward strand.
ATCTCCTTAATTCCAGCGCATACAAGCCCAGTCTCTCTAACCTCTCTGCGTAAGACAGTCCAGACATCCCAGGAATTAACCTCGTGAATCTACGCTGCACTTCCTCTACAGCCAGGATGTCCTTCCTTAACCCTGGAGACCAAAACTGTACACAATACTCCAGGTGTGGTCTCACCAGGGCCCTGTACAAATGCAAGAGGATTTCCTTGCTCTTGTACTCAATTCCCTTTGTAATAAAGGCCAACATTCCATTAGCCTTCTTCACTGCCTGCTGCACTTGCTCATTCACCTTCAGTGACTGATGAACAAGGACTCCGAGATCTCTTTGTATTACTCCCTTACCCAACTCTATACCATTCAGATAATAATCTGCCTTCCTGTTCTTACTCCCAAAGTGGATAACCTCACACTTATTCACATTAAACGCCATCTGCCAAGTATCTGCCCACTCACCCTGCCTATCCAAGTCACCCTGAATTCTCCTAACATCCTTATCACGTCATACTGCCACCCAGCTTAGTATCATGTTATTTTCTATGCCTTCATCCAAATCGTTAACGTAAATGGTAAACAGCTGTGGTCCCAATACCGAGCCCTGTGGCACCCCACTAGTCACCACCTGCCATTCCGAGAAACACCCATTCACCGCTACCCTTTGCTTTCTATCTGCCAACCAGTTTTCTATCCATGTCAATGCCTTCCCCCCAATGCCCTGAGCTTTGATTTTACCCACCAATCTTCTATGTGGGACCTTATCAAATGCCTTCTGAAAATTAAAGAGTAGAATGAATTTTTACTGTTGAACAGCCATGTTGCTCTGTTGTGATTTCATAACAAAAATCTAGCTTTTCAGTTATACATCACAACCAAATCAATGATAGAAGTAGTGGATACAGCCAGTCCATCACGGGTAAAGCCCTCACCACCACTGAGCACATCTACACGGAGCGTTGTCACAGGAAAGCAGCATCCATCATCAGAGATCCCTACCATCCAAGTCACGCTCTCCTCTCGATGATGCCACCAGGAAGAAGGCACCGGAGTCTCAGGACTCACACCACCAGGTTCAGGAGCATATATTACCGCTCAACCATCAGGCTCTTGAACCAAAGGGGATAATTTCACTTGCTCCATCACTGAACTGTTCCCACAAACAATGTACTCACTTTCAAGGACTCTTCATCACATGTCCTCAATATTTATTTTTCTTAATTTGCATAATTTGCTATTTTTGCATTGGATTGGTTGTCTACTCTGTTGGGCATGGTCTTTCATTGATTCTATTATGATTTTTGGACTTACTGAGTATGCCAGAAGAAAACAAATCTGAGGGTTGTATATGGTAACACAGAGTATTTATTTTGATAATACATTTATTTGAACTTATGGACTTTGAAACTGAATGCTAAATATTTCCAACATTTGCCAATTATATTTCAGGTTTCCAGCAACTGCTTCCTTTCAGTGTTAGGATTCCGTATGCTGGATGATTGCACCTGCGCTTGCACATGCATGAAGGCCAAGCTCCAAATTTTTCCTCAAATGCAGAAATGCATATATCCATAGGTCATTCTCATATCAGATTGAGTGAAATTCTAGTGCCGCAGAAAACAACAAACTGTGCAAACAGAAAGGTAAGAAAGAATATTAATAAATAAATAATCAATAAATATCTGGAACATGTGACAAAGAGACCTTGCCAGTGAGTCTCGAGGTATTTTAACGCAAGGGATTCGTAGTAACTTGTACATCTTGTGGAGATTCATGCCAAATTTGGGGATAATGTGCAGGTTTGTGACATCTATTGCAATGCTGTTTTCTCTTCAGCAGCACTAAAGCCTCCCTGAAATTGACATCTATGATGTGCTGTGTTCAAAGTAAGTAAATGTCGTTATATATCAGAATCAGAATCAGGTTTATTATCACCGGTATGTGACGTGAAATTTGTTAACTTAGCAGCGGCAGCTCAATGCCATACATAATCTAGCAGAGAGGGGAAAAAATAAAACATAATAATAAATAAACAAGTAAATCAATTACATATATTGAATAGATTATTTAAAAATGTGCAAAAACAGAAATACTGTATATTAAAAGAAGTGAGATAGTGACCAAAGCTTCAATGTCCATTTAGGAATCAGATGGCAGAGGGGAAGAAGCTGTTCCTGAATCGCTGAGTGTGTGCCTTCAGGCTTCTGTACCTCCTACCTGATGGTAACAGTGAGAAAAGGGCATGCCCTTGGTGCTGGAGGTCCTTAATAATGGACGCTGCCTTTCTGAGATGCCACTCCCTAAAGATGTCCTGGGTACTTTGTAGGTTAGTGCCCAAGATGGAGCTGAATAGATTTACAACCGTCCACAGCTTCTTTCGGTCCTGTGCAGTAGCCCCTCCATACCAGACAGTGATGCAGCCTGTCAGAATATTCTCCACAGTACAACTATAGAAGGTTTTTTTTAAAAAAAATTTAAAATTAGTTTTTCAAAACATTTTACAAAATTAAAAACCCCAAATCCCAGTGGGGAGCATTAATACAGTGCAAGATTAAGCATACAATAACAATATGCTACAAACGAAGAGAATTTAACAAAAAAGCACCTAAATTAAAGACAAGTGAGCTTAGTGTCCTCCCCAATCCCCACAACACAAGAAAAAAACACAATTCCAGACCAACCACCACACAATATAGAGAGTATAAGTCAGGACAGTCAAACTCGCAGACTGTGAATACATTTAGTAACAGAGGATAATAATGCCTACTACCAGAAAAAAAAGAAAAAGGGAGCTGAAAGCAAGGGACCGAAAAGAAGAAAAGAAAAAAAAACCCTAGTCAAGAGGAAGGTTATGAAAGTACTTGATAAAAGGTCCCCAGACCTTATGGAACTTTAGATCCGAATTAAGAACTGAATAATGAATTTTTTCGAGGTCCAAGCAGGCCATAATGTCGTTAAGCCATTGCGCATGAGTGGGCGGGGCAACATCTCTCCATCTGAGGAGGATCAAGCGTCTCGCCAGGAGAGAGGCAAAGGATAGTATTCGGCATTTGGTCGGACCCAGACATAAATCTGTCTTGCCCCAAAAACCGAACAGAGCAATTAAGGGGTTAGGTTCTAGGTGCTATAGAAGGTTTTGAGCGTACAACTCTGAGATTCATTTTCCTGTAGGCATACTCAGAATCAGAATCAGGTTTATTATCACCAGCATGTGACATGAAATTTGTTATCTTAGCAGCAGCAGTTCAATGCCATACATAATATATAGAGCAAATATATACAACAAATCTATAGAATAGTAACTAAAACATGATCAATGAAGGATAAACCAGAGTGCAGAAGACAACAAACTGTGCAAATGCAAATATAAACAAATAGCAATAAATACCGAGAACATGAGATAACGAGATAAAGGGTCCTTAAGGTGAGATCATTGGTTGTGGGCTGTTCTCAATGGAAGGGTAAGAGAGTGTAGTTACCCTCTGTTGTATCTAGAGCTGATGGTTGTTCTTGAACCTAGCAATACGAGTCCAGAGCCTCTTGTACCTTCTACCTGATGGCAGCAGTGAGAAAAGATCATGGACTGGGTGGTGAGGATCTCTGATGGTGGATGCTGCTTTCCTACAACAGTGTTTCATGTAGACATGTTTGGGAGGGCTTTCCCTGTGAAGTACTGAGCCAAACCCATTACTCTTTGTAGGATTTTCCATTCAAAGGCATTGGTTTTTCCATACCAGGCTGTGTTGTAGCCAGTCAATATACTCCCCACCACACATCTACAGAAATTTATAAAGGAGTAGTAACTTTTCCTGAACCTGACAGTTTAGAGAATCACGAACATTGTGCACAGCATGGCACAGGTATACAGATAAATGACTACTGACTCACTACTGAATCATGCTCTGTTTCACAGCAGGAGTTGGGGAAAACTGCCTCAACATGACTCAATGAGACAAGGGCAATCTGTCAGCTGGAAACTCCTTTGCCAGAAATCACATCATTCTTCTGCAACCATGACAAAGAAGTTCGTCCAGTGTTTCTTCATCACCAAAATCCACCCAACCCGGTAAACCAGGAACAATACTTCCCTGAGCTTCCTTTAGGTTATGTATGGTATGCAGGGACCCCAGAAGAAGCACAATAATAAAAATGAAACACTAGGAGATTTGTGACCAGTAGCACTACTTCATGTTGAGCAAAAATAATACGCTGTTGTTCAAAGAGATATTTTTTAAGAGGTCAATTTTTCTTGATAAATTGACATAGAAAGACCAAACAGTGAAAATCAGCCACAAAAAAAATGCAGATGCTGGAAATCTGAAATAATAATAGAAAATTCTAGAATGGTTCAGCATTTATGGAAAGAGAAAAAGAATTAATGTTTCCAGTCAAAGACTCTTTCCAGAGATGCTGCCTGGCCAACTGAATATTTCCAGCATCTTGTTTTTAATTTAACTCTTTCAACTGTCCCTTTCTAAACAGACCTCATTGAAGAGCCAAAATAGTCAGAGGGGTGGGTATTTAGTAAACATGCTCTCTCTTTTGTAGATGATTAGTTTGACTACTTATCACTTCCTCTTCTTAATGCTTACATCTTGGATAAACTAAGGATAACTCTATTGTTAATCACCAGGTTAGTGAATCACAATAGAAGAATGAAATTAAATAGTGAAACCTCAGGGAAGCCATTTGCTGATGACACAACTTCTGCTGGCAGAATTTTACATGGTGATGGGAAGGCGTACAGGAGTGAGGTAGATCAGCAACAACCTTGCACTCAGCATCACTAAGACCAAAAAATTGAGGATTTCAGGAAAGGTAAGATGAGAGAACACACACCAGTCCTCATTGAGTGGAAAAGGTGAACAAGTTCAAGTTCTCAGGTTTCAACATCCCTGAGGATCAAAGCTGGACCCGAAATATCAATACATTTACAATGAAGGCACAACAGCAGCTATATTTCATTAGGAGTTTGCGGAAGTTTGGTACGTCACCAAAGACACTTGCAAATTTCTATAGATGTACCACGGAGAATGGAACTGTCTGCATCACTGTCTGGTATGGGGGGGGGGGGTGGAGGGCAGGGGTGGCACTTCACAGGATTGAGATAACTTGCAGAGTTGTAAACTTAGTCAGTACCATCAGGGCACTAGCCTCTGTAGTATCCAGGTCATCTTCAAGAAGCGATGCCTCAAAAAGATGGCACCTATCATCCAGGACATGCCCTCTTCTCTTTGCCACCAGTAAGGAGGTACAGGAGCCTGAAGGCACACGCTCAACAATTCTGGAACAGTTTCTTCCCCTCTGCCATCTGATTTCTGAATGGACACTGAACCCATAACCACTACCTTACTACTTCATTTTCTCATTTTGCACTACTTATTTAACTTAACACACCAAATCATCACTGGTGCAGCCAGATGGTTTTAAATGTCACATAATTACCATAGAACCATAGAATACTACAGCACAGTACAGGCCCTTCAGCCCTCCATGTTGTGCCGTCCCACATAATCCTTTAAAAAAGTCCTAAACCCACAATACCCCATAACACTCCATTTTTCTTTCATCCATGTGCCTGTCCAAGAGGCTCTTAAATACCCCTAATGTTTTAGCCTCCACCACCATCCCTGGCAAGTCATTCCAGGCACTCACAACCTTCTGTGTAAAAAAACTTACCTCTGATGTCTCCCCTAAACTTACCTCCCTTAATTTTGTACATATGCTCTCTGGTGTTGGCTATTGGTGCCCTGGGAATCAGGTACTGACTATCCACTCTATCTATGCCTCTCATAATCTTGTAGACCTCTATCAAGTCCCCTCTCATTCTTCTACGCTCCAAAGAGAAAAGTCCCAGCTCTGTTAACCTTGCTTCATGTGACTTGTTCTCCAAACCAGGCAACATCCTGGTAAATCTCCTCTGCACCCTCTCCATAGCTTCCACATCCTTCCTATAATGAGGTGACCAGAATTGAACACAATACTCTAAGTGCGGTCTCACCAGAGATTTGTAGAGTTGCATCATGACCTCTCTACTCTTGAACTCAATCCCCCTGTTAATGAAGCCTAGCATCCCATAGGCCTTCTTAACTACCCTATCAACCTGTGCAGCGACCTTGAGGGATGTATGGATTTGAACCCCAAGGTCCCTTTGTTCATCCACACTCTTAAGTAACTGACCATTAATCCTGTACTCAGTCTTCTGTTTTGTCCTTCCAAATTGCATCACCTCACACTTATCCGGATTGAACTCCATCTGCCATTTTTCTGCCCAACTCTGCAGCCTGTCTATATCCTCTTGTAACCTTCGGCAACCTACAGCTCCATCCACAACTCCTCCAATCTTCGTGTCATCCGCAAACTTACTCACCCATCCTTCCACCTCTACATCCAGGTCATTTATAAATCCAGGGTCCCAGGACAGATCCCTGCGGCACTCCACTAGTCACCAACCTCCAGGTAGAATACTTTCCTTCCACAACTACCCTCTGCTTTCTTCCTTTAAGCCAATTTTTTATCCAAACAGCCAAGGTTCCACTTATCCCATGCCTCACAACTTTCTGGATGAGTCTCTCATGAGGGACCTTGTCAAATGCTTTGCTAAAGTCCTGTAGACCACATCCACTGCCCTACCCTCATCAATTTCTTTTGTTACCTCTTCAAAAAACTCAATCAGGCTTATGAAGCACAATCTTCCCTTCACAAAGCTACGTTGACTATCTATGAGTAGACTGTACTTCTCCAAATGCTCGTAGATCCTATCCTTAAGAATCCTTTCCAGTAGTTTGCATACCACCAACGTAAGATTCACCAGTCTATAGTTCCCAGGTTTCTCCCTATTACCTTTTTTAAACAAGGGAACTACATTTGCCATTCTTCAGTGCTCCAGCACTTCCCCTGTAGCCAAAGAGGATTCAAAGATCATAGCTAATGCTCCTGCGATCTCTTCTCTCAATTCCCACAACCTGGGATGTATCATATCCAGCCCTGCAGATTTATCAATCTTAATGTTTCTAAGAAGATCCAGCACTTCTTCTTTAATCTCCACATTGTCCAGCACACAAGCCCGCTCTACTTCAACCTCATCCTGATCAAGATCCTTTTCACTTGTGAATACTGAAGCAAAGTATTCATTTAGGACCTCCCCAACCTCCTCCGCTTCTAGGCACATGTTGCCCTGTTTATCCTTTAGCGTTAAGTTAAATGGAGATCTGTTTTTGGAGACCTGTGTGCAGTCAAGGAGTTTCACTTGACTGTGGTAAAAATACACCTGTAAATGGAAGGTCCAACTGCTGGTGAGGCAGTATTCTTGTTAAAAACTACACCAAGAAGACAAAGGAACACTCCAAACAACTCCACAAAAAAGGTTATTGAAAAGTACAAGTCAGGAGATGGATGCAAGAAGATTTCCAAGTCACTGAATATCCCTTGGAGTACAGTTAAGTCAATCATCAAGAAATGGAAGGAATATGGCACAGCTGTAAATCTGCCTAGAGCAAGCCGTCCTCAAAAACTGAGTGACTGTGCAAGGAGGGGACTAGTGAGGGAGGCCACTAAGAGACCAATGAGAACTCTGGAGGGGCTACAAGCTTCAGAGGCTGAGATGGGAGAAACTGCACACAGCACAACTGTTGCCCAGGTGTTTCATTAGTTGCAACTTTCTGGAAGAGTGGCAAAGGAAAAGCCACTGTTGAAAAAAACTCACATGAAATCTCAGTTAGAGTTTGCCAGAAGGCATGTGGGAGCCTCTGAAGTCAGGTGGAAAAAGGTTCTATGGTCTAATGAAGCCAAAATTGAGCTTTATGGCCATCAGACTAAATGCTATGTGTGGTGTAAGCCAACACCGCACATCATCAAAGACACCATCCCTACCGTGAAGCATGGTGGTGGCTGCGTCATTTTGTAGGAATGCTTCACTGCAGCAGGTCTTGGAAGGCTTGTGAAGGCAAAGGATAAAATTAATGCAACAAAATACAGAGAAATCCTGGAGGGAAACCTGATGCAGTCTGCAAGAGAACTGCGACTTGGGAGAAGATTTGTTTTCCAGCAAGTCAATGACGCCAAGCATAAAGCTAAAATTACACAGGAATGGCTTAAAAACAACGAAGTTAATGTCCGGGAATGGCTAAATCAGAGTCCAGACCTCAATCCAATTGAGAATTTGTGGCTGGACTTCAAAAGGGCTGTTCATTCATGATCCCCATGCAATCTGACAGAGTTTGAGTAGTTTTGTAAAGAAAAATGAAGAAATATTGTAGGGTCCTGGTGTGCAAAGCTGATAGAGACCTATCCACAGAGATTCAAGGCTGTAATTGCTGTTAAAGGCGCATCTACTAAATACTGACTCGAAGGGGGTGAGTAATTATGCAATCAATTATTTTGTGTTTTTACATTTATAATTAATTTAGATCTTTGTAAAGATCTGTTTTCACTTTGACATGTTAAGAGTCTTTTTCTGATGATCAATGTCAAATAAGCCAAACTAAACCCACTGTGATTCAATGTTGTAAAACAATAAAACATGAGCACGTCTCGGGGGGGGGGGGGGGGGAGGTGAATATGTTTTATAGGCACTATGTATGCTTCTTACTGCAACTTACTGTACTTATGTATTGCTGCCACAAAGTAACACATTTCACGACATATGTCGATGATATTAAATCTGTTTCTGATTCAGATTCTGCAAAATGTATTCTTAGCAGCACAGTTAAAAGGTGATATTGCTAATTCCTTGAATAAAACCCCAAGTTATATTTGAGGAAGAAATAATCATAATGGGCCAGCATGCTAGGGTAGTGGTCAGTCCAATTGCTTTGCATTACCAATCGGGATTGAGCAGGATTCAATTCTCGCTGCTGTACGTAAGTTCTCCCTGAGACCACCGGGATTTCTTCCTGGTGCTCTGGTTTCCTCCCACATTCTAAAGATGTAAGAGTTAGGGTTAGTGAGTTGTTGGCCTGAAATTTTGGTGATAATCTATGCATGTAGCTGAAAGAGATGGGGGAGATTGTACTTGGAATTTTATGTCCATATTTACTCGGGATTTGGACACAGAGTCTATAGAAGTGTGGCAAAGGACCAATAAGGTCATGGACCCTAAACAGATCACAGAGGAGGAGATGTTCGCTGTCTGAGGCAAATTAAGGTGGATAAATCTCTAAGGTCTGACAAGGTGTTTCCTCAGAGCCTGTGTGAGGCTGCAGGGTTCCTAGTAGAGATACTTAAAAAATCATTAGCCACGAATAAGGTGTTGGAGGATTGGAGAACAGCTAATTTTGTTCCTTGTTTAAGAAAGGCTCCAAGAATAAGTCAGGAAATTATAGGGCGATGAGCCTGACATTAGTAGTGGGTAAGTCATTGGAAGGTATTCTAAGAGACTAGAAATATAAGTATTTGGATAGACAGGGGGTGATTTGGGATAGTCAACATGGCTTTGTGCATGGCAGGTCATATCTGAACAATCTTGTAGAGAATTTCGAGGAAGTTGCCAGGAAAGGTAATGAAGGAAAGGCAGTGAATGTTGTCTACAAGGACCTTAGCAAGGTCTTTGACAAGGTCTTGCAAGGGAGATTGGTCAAGAAAATTCAGGCACTTGGCATTCAATATGAGGTTATAAATTTGATGAATCATTGCCTTTATGGGAGAAGCCAGAGAGTGGTAGTAGATGGTTGCCTCTCTGACTGGAGGCCTGTGGTGTACCACAGGGATTGATGCTGGGTTCATTGTTATTTGTCATCTACGGTATATCAATGATCTGGATGATAATGTGGTAAACTGGATCAGTAAATTTTCTGATGACACCAAGACTGGAGGTGAAATGGACAGCAAGGAAGACTATCAAAGCTTACAAACAGACTTGGATCTGCTAGAAAAATGGGCTGAAAATGGCAAATGGAATTTATTACAGACATCTGTGAGGTGTTGCATTTTGGGAGGATCAACCAAGGAACATTTTACACAGTGAGTGGTCAGGCACTGAGAAGAGCAGTAGAGCAGAGGGATCTGGGAATACAGATCCATAATTCCTTGAAAGTGGTGCCACAGGAAGAAAGCTTTTGGCACATTGGCCTTCATAAATTTGAGTACAGGAGTAGGGATATTATGTTAAAGTTGAACAAGATGTTAGTGAGGCCTAATTTGAAGTACTGTGTGCAGTTTTGATCACCTACCTCCAGGAAAGATGTCAATAAGATTGAAAGATTACAGAGAAAATTTACTAAGGATGTTGCTAGGACTTGAGGATTTAAGTTATAGGGAAAAGTTGAATTAGTTGGGACTTCATTCCCTAGATCGAAGGAAAATGAGGGGAGATTTGACAGAGGTATACAAAATTATGATAAGTATAGATAGAGTAAATGCACTGAGGTTGGATGATACTAGAAATAGAGGTCATGGGTTGGGGTGAAAGGTGAGAAGCTGAAAGGGAACTCCTTCACTCAGAGAGTGGTTAGAATGTGTAATGAGCTGCCAGTGCAAGTTGTGTAGGTGGAATCAATTTCAATGCTTAAGAGAAATTTGGATAGCTACGTGGATGGGAGAGGAATGGAGGGCTAAGGCCCAGGAGTTGGTTGATGGGACTAGGCAGAATAATAGTTCAGCATGTACTGGATGGGCTGAAGGTCCTGCTTCTGTACTGTAAAGTGCTATGACTATGAGTGTAATGGAATGCAATTACACATTTTTCCTTCAAAAAGTATAATGAACATATCTAGTGAACATCTCAAAGTTCCAAGTAAATTTTATTATTAAAGTACATATATGTGACCACATACAATCCTGAGATTCATTTTCTTGCGGGCATACTCAGTAAATCCAAGAATCAATGAAAGACCATAGCCGACAGGACAGACAAACAATTGATATACAAAAGGCAACAAACTGTGTAAATACAAAAGAAAAAAGGAAATAATAATCATAAATGAATAAACAATAAGTATCAAGAAAATGCGATGAAGAGTCCTTGAAAGTGAGTCCATAGGTCGTGGAGCAGTTTAGTGATGGAACAAATGAAGTTATCCCGTTTGGTTCGGGTGGGGGGGTGTTCTGTGTCTGTGTGTGTCTGTGTGTCTGTTTCTGATCCTGTCTTTATGTCTGTGTTGGTTTATTTCTAATATTCTTAAGAACTAGTTAATAACTCTTAACACATTATTGTACCCTGGCATCACAGAGAATTTATCTGAGAGTTAAGAAGAGTATATTTCTAACTCTACTTGTTTGGTTCTAATATAAAGGAAGTAGCAGACCTCCATTTTGAAGCTAACACAAAAATTTAAAATACAGAAATACTGTCAATAAGAAGAATTCAGAATTACCAGCTCAAAAAATCCGATTTTAATGCTGTTTTCCTTTTTCGATGCTGACCTTTAAATACAATAAAATTAAAAGTCAATAAAACCCAAGGGTAGCCCAACATGAACAAACTGCAATTAGTGTACAACTAGCATCAAAATGTTAATACTTTGGGCTTACGTCTTTTCATTGTTATTGTCAGTTTTTGAAGAAGAATTTCCATTTACTGTATAGACATTTCTGTAAAACAGGAACCAGACAAGGAGTGAAAGAGAGGAAATAATTTCAATGTCAATAATATTCATCACTTTATTGCCATGCCATGAAGTACAAAATTTTATAAAGGTATATCATTTTACAAGCACCTAGGTATATCAGCATACTCACTTTTCACTTGAATCATGAATGTCTGTAATAGAAAAAGCATCTGTCAAATGATATAATAAAAACAGCAATGATACACTCTGGTGGAGATATGTTCATACCAGAGGAGCTATAAGGTCTTCCTTCCCTCTGCTAGCCTGCAGGTCACCCTTGGGCAAGGTGATGTACCTGTTTAGCGCCTTCCCCCACCCGATCAGGGTCATGTCAAGCCATGGGAGCAGGTAGTGGATGAGCAGCTGGCGCACAGCAGACAAGAGTATTGATAATGGCTGTGGTCACCCATCTTGTAAAGACACTGCCCAGCAGAAGGCAATAGCAAACCCCTTCTGTAGAAAAATTTGTCAAGAACAATCATGGTCAAGTCCATAATCACCCACGTCATAAGTCAATGCATAATGATGAATTATATACTTACCTTTAATTGGAGAATATGCCCAAGGCTCTTTTCAGAGTTTATTGAAAACACATGGAAACCAAGGCAACAGTGTGTAATTTCCATATTGCTATGTACAGTAAGTAAACAAGAGAGGAAAACAAGGCAGAGATTTGTTTGATCTGATGCCCATTCAACCCAAGATTGATCAACTTTATTAAGAAGTGATCCAGATAGTTTATTTCTAACAACATAGATAGCAATTAATATGCCAGATAATGGGCACCTGTGGTAATTCAAAAGGGAAGAATGTAACTTTACAAACAACTTTTTCAGCACCCCAAAGTTTTCCTAGGCAATGGAGCTTTTTTACCTAGATATTCTGTCTCAAATGCCTTATTGTCTTCACCAAGCGTTCGAAAACGACGAAGGATAACAGAATTTGACATTTTCAAAGTAGCTTGCTTTCATGGAGCTATTCAAATCTGTTAACTGAAGAAAATTAAGAAAAATTTAAAGTTAAAATATGATATTAAAGAACATAGAACAATTTAAGAATAGGCCCTTCTGCCCACAAAATCTATGCCAAACACAATGTCAAATAAAAGCAAGTCATTAATTAAACCAAACCATTCCCTGCATATTCATATGTCTATCTGACAGTCTCTTAAACACTAATATCTATTTATTGAAATACAAGGCCCTTCTGGCCCTTTGAGCTGTGTCATCCAGTAGCCCTTGATTTAATCCTAGTCTAATCATAGGACAATTTACAATGTCCAACTGACCTACCAACCAGTGCACCTTTGGACGGTGGAAGGAAACCGGAACACCTAGAGGAAACTATGTGGTCATCAGGAGAACATACAAACTCCTTACAAGCAGTGGATGGAATTGAACCTGGGCCGCTGATACTGTGCTAACCACAACATTACCGTGCCACCCACTACCCCTGGCAACCCATTCCAGGCACTGATCACTCTCCGTGTAGAAACTTTACCCTACATTTCTCCTTTAAACTTTACCACTCTCACCTTAAAGCCATGCCCTCTACTATTTCCCATTCCTACCATGGGAAAAATAATCTGATTTGTGCCTGTCATAATTTTATAAATCTCTATCGAGTCTCCCCTCAGATTCCAACATTCCAGAAAAAAAAATCCAAATTTGTCCACACCTTTCCTTGTAGCTAATATGCACTAATGTAGGCAACACACTTGGTAAACCTCTTCTGCAAAGCCTCCAGTTCCTTTCTGTAAAGAGACAACCACAACTGCACCCAACACACCAAGCACAACCTAACCAGAGTTTTAAACAGTTGAAAAGAAAGTTAATAATTAGTGAGTTCAATGGATGTTCTGAGGACTATTGTTCTCTGTGTAAAAATGTAAGGGAGATTTCCATATTTCTGTAATTTTAAACCTGCTAGCCTAATAATAGGTTGGTGGGGTGGGGCTATGTCTTTACCAAGGGAGATGAAAAGTGCTCCTTCCCTCTGCTGGCCTGCAGGTCACCCTTGGGGAAGGTGTATCACCTGCTTAGCCCCCTGATCAGGGTCAGGTGAAGCCATGGGAGCAGGTGGTCAGAATCAGAATCAGAATCAGGTTTATTATCACCGGCATGTGATGTGAAATTTGTTAACTTATTAGCAGCTGTTCAATGCAATACATTATCTAGCAGAGAGAGAAAAAAATAAATAAAATGAAACATAATAATAAATAAATGAGTAAATCAATTAGGTATATTGGATAGATTTTTAAAAATATGCAAAAAACAGAAATACTGTATATTAAAAAAAAGTGAGTTAGTGTCCAAAGCTTCAATGTCCATTTAGGAATCGGATGGCAGAGGGGAAGAAGCTGTTCCTGAATTGCTGAGTGTGTGCCTTCAGGCTTCTGTATCTCCTACCTGATGGTAACAGTGAGAAAAGGGCATGCCCTGGGTGTTGGAGGTCATTAATAATGGACGCTGCCTTTTTGAGATACCGCTCCCTAAAGATGTCCTGGGTACCCTTGTAGGCTAGTGCCCAAGATGGGGCTGAATAGATTTACAACCTTCCGCAGCTTTTTTGGTCCTGTGCAGTAGCCCCCCCCCCCCCCCATACCAGACAGTGATGCAACCTGTCACAATGCCTCCATAGTACAACTATAGAAGTCTTTGAGTGTATTTGTTGACATGTCAAATCTCTTCAAACTCCTAATAAAGTATAGCCACTGTTTTGCCTTCTTTATAACTTCTTTATGACTACATCGATATGTTGGGACCAGGTTAGATTGATGGTTGTATGAGCAGCTGGTGCATATCACAAGTCCTGGTTATGTGACCACTGACGCCAGGCAGACAATCTCTGAAGAGTATTTATAATGGCTGGAGTCACCCGTCTTGTAAAGACACTGTCCAGAAGAAGGCAATGGCAAACCACTTATGTAGAAAAAATTGCTAAGAACAACCTGGTCATAGAAAGACCATGATCACCCATATCATCTGACATGGCACAAAACAAATGAATGAGCCTAATAACAGGAATGTACAATGTATCACAAACGCAAGAAAATGTGAAGATGCTGGAAGTCTAAAGTAACACACTCAAAATGCTGGAGGAACTCAGCAGGCCAGACAGCATCTATGGAAAAGAGTAAAAAGTTGACAGTTTGTGGCAAGATCCTTCATCAGGACACAGTGTGTGTTGATGTACATTATATGAATGTAATTTTATTGTTAAATGAAGAAATCATGACCAGTCATGCCAAGTTATTCCAGTTGACTCTGCATCTAAATTTTCAAGGTTGTCTCTTTAATTTTTCAACTATGATGAAAGGTTTTTGAGCTGAAACACTAACTCTTGCTCCATAGATGCTGCCTGGCTTTTGGAGTATTCTCAATTATTATCTTTCTTCATCCTTATTTATTTTCAGATAGACAGAGACTGCAACTTGGCCAAGAAGTAGTCCAAGAATGAGAAGTAAATAAAGATAAAGGTGTACTGTCACTTGATTTAACAACCCCACAGCCATGTAGGTACAGGTGCATAATTTAGAACTCAGCCCTGAGGTGGGAACTGGTATGAGGCACAAGAGGCATGCAGCCAGAACAGAGGGAAAGGTTGCTGCAGGTTCCTCCCTGCTTGATGGTCGGATTGGTTTGTGTTCTGTTGTCCAATGTGTTACGAATGTGCCACAACTCTGAGGGGCCGAAGGGTACAAAGTAGCCCCCTCCTTTTTGAGAATCGCAAGATTGCTATTAATTCGGGTCTGGGACCCAGGAAATGAGAGAGAGGGACATCCAAAATACACACGGCTTGGAATGTGTCCTGGCCTCAGCAAGGCAGAACCACTGATAACGGCTATTGTCTCTTGGAGACGGAATTGTGTATTGAGTGCTGTACTATTCATTGAAGCCCTCAGGGGATGACCAGAGTGGGCTGGTTGAGGGATTGCATCATCCCAACCTGATTGACATCTGAGACCCCGTGAGTAAGGATAAAAGAGGGTCTGGGGAACAACCCCTTTAGACGTACCAGGAGAAACGCTAGAAATCCCGTGACAGCGTTTAATAGCGACAGCCGGTGGTGGTGGTGGGGGGGGGGGGGGGGGGGGGGGAGCTTGCGTGCGTCCTTTCCCGTTGCCTGGGATTGGGGCCTCGCCACGGAAGAACGGCTTTAGCTAAAGGACCGGCTACACCAACGGAACTCTCGAAGGATCAAAATCATAAAAAGGAAAAGCTGGCAAGTTTCTAAAAATCTCTCTTGACTCCAACCAAAGGCTGCAGCCTGAATGACCTGAGTGACTTTTATATTTCCATCGGACAATACATTATCCCCTAGACAACGATAGAGCTTATTTCTTATTGATTATTATTATACCCGCACTTTTAGATTTAGTATTGACGACGTATATTATCTGTATGTTTGCATTGATATTATTTTTGTGTATTTTTACTAATAAATACTGTTAAAAATAGTACCATCAGACTTCAACGGACCTCTCTATCTTTGCTGGTAAGTGACCCAGTTACGGGGTTCGTAACAAATGAGAAATTTGATTGGTCACTCAATAGGGGAAGGTAGTTGGGTATAGACTGCTAAATCCTCAGCTCTCAGTAACACAAAGGAGTCAGGCCATGACAGGAATTACAAACAAAAGATATTTATTAAACTAAAGGTAAAGGGAAAAAGGGTGATGTGTGTTGTGGTAGTGCTGGCTGCAGAATGGGAGAGAGGGCGTGGCCTTGTTTTTAAGCAGCCCCAGCAGGTGCCAGCAATGAAAAGGTAATTGCAGGTGTCCCAGAGAATTGCAGCTCAGGTTAAAAAGGAAACACAGGCTAGAACTATATTGCCATAATGCCCCCACCCTTAAAAAAGTTGCACTGGGGCAACCTAAAGCCACCCCAATAATGCAATCAATATGTTCAATAGAGGATATAGGGTGTAAGCAGACCTCAAAAGGGCATCTGCTAGCACTCTGTCCCTCCAACAGATATGGCAAAGCTTTAGGTCATGCCCCTGCAGGAATAAAATCCACTGCATTAAATGTTGGTTAGAATTCTTCATGCTGTGGAGAAAGACCAGAGGGTTATAGTCTGTATATACTGTTACATACCCTGTGGGTATCTTGTGACTGTCTTATGACCATGATGTAATTGAGTATCTGATGAGCATGATGTAATGGTGGGGTGATGTAATTTCCTGCCAGTGTGAGGTCATATGATGTAATTTTCCAGCCAGTGAGAGGTCATGTGATGGCCTATTTCAACAGGTATGAAAGGGGAAAGCCTTGCTGTGATGTAGGTCAGTTCGTTGTTTAATTCGTCAGTACTCCGTTATGCTGCGTATTCGTCTCATGACGCAGTTTTGTTTTAAAGTGGAGTTTTACTTCCTGCCTTAAGTCTCAAAGGTTATTGCTGGCAGTCTCACACAACGCTGCCAGTTTTAGTCCAGTTGGGGAGTGAAGAATTTATCGAAGTACGGAAAACCTGAAGGATCGAGTAAAGTTGGTGTCGTCAGCAGTAATACAAAATTGACCTTATTGAATCCTCGTTCAGAAGGTAGTAACCTGCATCTGAGATAGCCCTTGCATTGTGAAAGCAGAAAGGGTTGGATGCAGCATTTCTTCAGGGAGAAGGTCAGTCCATTTAAGCCGTTTTTATTTCCTTCGTCGTAAATCTTTTGGGCAAGGCATATTTCGGCTGGGATCAGCAGTAACATCATGTCGTTGAAGAATTCGTTCCTTCAGGAAAGTCTCTCCTAATTGACTATGTAAATCATTTGGACTTTTGCACTTATCACTTTTAAGAACTGTGTTCGCATTTATCACTTTAAGAACTGTTCGAGTTGCCGTATAGCAGTTAACTTCCGGTTCAGTTAGTCGTTTGTTTACTTTTCATTTTTATTGAGCAGTGTTTAATAAATGTTTTATTTGTTTATAAAAATAACAGTCTCAATTCTATATTCATTGTTGCTGTAACATAATACAATAAGTGGAAAATGGGAAGAAACATTGACATCAACATGATTCAGGACAAGAATAAGGGCAAAAGCCTCCTTCTCCTTCATATTGATTGCAGTAGTGCTTCTGATAGATCTCAGATTTCTTAGAGAAATAGCATACAGGATGATCCACACCCAGACAATCATCGTGGAGAAGAACAGCCCCGACACCAACATCACTAGTATCAACAGCTTGTTTAAAGGGCCTACTGAAATTAGGAGATGCTAGGATAGGAGCACTACTTAGCAATGCCTTCAAATTCTCAAAGGTATGCTGACATGTATCCGTCCAAACATAAGGAGCCTTGGGACTAAGCAGATTAGTTAAGGGTGCAGCAACGGTGGAAATATTTTTGCAAAATCTTCTGTCGTAACCTGCCATCCTGAAGAACCATTTCAGACCTCTCTGGGATGCTGGCACAGCAAAGTTCACAAAGGCCTCCACTTCCCAATAGAGCAGACTCAATCATGCTTACAACTTTACCCAGGTAGGTAACTGTAGCTTGGAGAGGATTGGGGTCAAATTTGCTGCTGCTAATTGCTTGAACACTGCCTGTAGCTGGGCTTTATGTAGATAGTAGGCAGAGCTGTAAATTACCAAATCAAGGTAAGCCTCACAGCCTGCATCTCCCTCCAGCACCTTATTGATCAGATGCTGAAAAGTTGCTGGGGCATTCCTCGTTCCAAAAGCCATGACCTTGTACTGGAAAAAGCATCAGGCCTCACAAAAGCAGACATCTCAGAGGCTTGCTGAGTTAATGGCACTTGCCAATAGCCCTTTAAGAGATCCAACTTTGTGACAAGGGATGCAGTCAACCTGGTCAATACAATTATCTAGACGAGGAAGAGGATAGGAGTCAGGCTTAATTATAGAGTTTATATTGTAAGCATCTGTGCAAAAACATACTGGACTGTCTGATTTGTCAACCAAAAGACAAGGGGAACTCCAGGGGCTTGAGTTGGTGGTTGACAGGGTTTAACCCTGTATGGATGTTGGTTGATAGGGGCAGCATCACCTACATCAATATCATGCTGAAATACATTAGTACTGATGGAATACCAGAGAAGGCGGCCAAATAGATTACCTGAATGATGTCAGCACACTCAGCAGGGTTTAGGTAAGACAGGCAAGTGTCCAAATCAGCCAGGAATTTGGAATTTGGCAACGTATCCTGAAGAATCTCTTTAGAAACGGCACCAACATTTCCCTCATCACCTGCAGATGGAGACTTCAGCACCGCCACAGGCTTAACCTGTGCGGACACAGTGGGGTTTCTGGTCATTGTAAGGTTTCAAAAGGTTAACGTGGCATAGACGCATCTTACGCTTACGATCTGGAGTTTTTACCAGGTAGTCACTCTGTGATCGATCACATACGACCCATTGTACTGAGCATCAAGGCAGAGCCAGGCAGTGTCAGCAGGACAGATACTTGGTCCCCTGGAAGAAACACTCTGTGTAGCCTCCCTATCATACCAAGTTTTCATCCTTTTCTGAGCTGACTTCAAGCTTTCCCTAGCCAGCTCGCATGTCCTACTAAGCCTAAAGCAAAAGTTAGACACATAATCTAACAGGTTAGCAGGAGAAGGTTTGTCAGCCAGCCACTTTACCTTTCAATAGTTTCAAAGGCCTTCTCACTTTATGGCCAAACACAAGCTCAGCTGGACTGAAACTGAGGGATTCCTGAGTTACCTCCTTCACTGCAAAGAGAAGGAGGTTAATGTCATTATCCCAGTCCCCTCAAACTCTTTGCAGTAGGCTTGTAGCATTTACTTGAGGGTTTGATGAAATCTTTCAGGTGCCCCCTCAGATTCTGGATGGTAAGCAGATGAGTTACAATGCTCGATGGACAGCTGCTTTAGAACTTGGGAGAAGAGGTGAAATGTAAAATTCGACCCTTTGTCATACCGGACAACCTTCCGTAAGCCAAATACTGTGAAAAATGTACAGCTTTGGAAATGACGGAAGTTGGAATTTTACGCAACGAGACAGCTTCAGGAAATCGAGTAGATGCACATATGATGGTCAGAAAATACTGATTACCAGACTTCGCACAGGGAAGAGGACCAACGTGATCAACCAAGATTCGCTCGTAAGGCTTCCCGTTGGCAGGAATAGAGTACAGATGAGCAACAGGGATCTTTTGATTAGGCTTACCAACAACCTGACACACCTGGCATGACCTACAGTACTGAGCTACATCAGGCCTCACACCAGGCCAGAGAAAATGCCCAAGCACACAGTCAGGAGTCTCCTAGTGTCTAAACGACAAGCAAGGAGATGACCATGAGCCAAACACAACATGTCAGGCCAGTAAACATCAGGAACAACAATTTGATAAACACTACTCCAGTCATCCTGAATGGACATTTTTGGAGTCCACTTCCTCACTAACATTCAATTGCTAATAAAATAGCCACACGAGGCCTCTACAATCGCTTCCTCTGAGACCACCTCTTCACACAGAGGAGACAGAGAAGGGTCTCTTTTCCGTTCAAGCACTAGCTGTTCACGAGATGGTAACACTTGGCCGAACCCTGTTAGATCTACATCACCTTTGACCATAAGGGTGTGACAAGGGCAATTGTCAGGGAGATTGTCAGAGCTCTTGCCTTTGCTCCTGAGACATTGCACGAGTAGAAACACAAACAGGAAAGGTGGCTGGGAAAGTCATTTCAAGCTCATCTGGACCCTCCTGCACCATAGGATTAGAGGTGACTTCCAGAGAAAGCATCTGGCACTCTACCACCTGCCAAACCATTCCCTTGAATGAAAGGCACACCTTCAGTTGAGATTTGGGAACAGAGAGTAACAACTTCACCAGAAACCAAATCTGATTGAAGACAAACATTATGCAAAGGTATGGACAAAAAACCTACATCAAACTCTTTTACAAGTGTCTCCGAACCCAATGCAGACCCATCGGAGAATGGTAAAATACCCTGGAGAATCACAGACTGAAAAGCTCCCGTGTCCCTCCAGATCTTCAGGTCTTAATGGCTTGCTTTGACTCAGGATCGGAAGGTAAGAGAAAGGAAGAAGAGCCTGCCGTCTCATGTTTCTTGCTTGAAACATCACTATCTGGAAATAGAGAGGCATTTGCTGCAAGTTTCACAAGAGCTACAGGCTTCACAGATTTCTGTTTCAAATTAAGCATCAAGTATTCAGCAATTAGATGACCTTTCTTCTTGCAGTAGAAACACACTTGGTGAGCTCAGATACAAAATTCTTAGCCAAGGGCGAGGCAGGGGGTACTGGTTTTAAATGCCATGCCTGATGGGATAGGGCTTAACCCTTGTATTCAGCTTGCTGTTTCTGCTGCCTAAACTGATTTTGATAAAACTGGGTTAAGACATACTCAGCAGCCAATATGGCAACTTACTCAAGAGTTGATGCCTTTTTCTCATTTAAGTAAACAGATACAACATCAGGTAGACAGCTCTTAAATTCCTCAAGCATGATGAGTTGACTAAGTTGTTCCTTCATTTCTATATGTTGAGCTAAACACCACCAGTCAAAAGAGATTCTTTTTCTCTCTGGAAAACTCACGGTATGTTTGCTGGTCTAGCTTACTATAGCAGTTAAAGCACTGGCAATAAGCCGTAGGAACCAACTCATAAAATTTCAAGATAAAAGCTTTGACCTCATCATAAGCTGAACTTTTTCAATGCTTAGAGCAGAGTAGGCTTCCTCAGCAAGAGCAGAGCCCAGACATGTTTATGCCAACTTGAAGTGGTAGCCACCCATTCAAAATGAGAGAAGTATTTCTCAACATCCCTCTCTGCAAATGGTGGAACTAACTAAATATGGCTAACTACAGAAGGATCAGACTTATGAGCTTTCTTAAACTCTAATTCATTAAGAAACACTCATGTTTTAAATGCAGTTGAAGTTCCCTTAACAATCGTTCCTTATGCCTTGTCCTCTAACTACTTCCCTTGCAGCACCATCTCCTTTAACCTCAACTCAATGGCAGCCTGTGATAAAGGAGTAGGCTTGAGCACCAGGGGACTGAACTAACCTCTAGAACCCCAGTGTTTATCAACACTTCCCCGGTGACCATTTTTATGCTCCCTTTTAACCAATTTTCAGTGCTGGTAAACTCAGTTTTATAATGAGAAGCCAGCGGCAAAAGTTGATCTTTTGTGAACAGCTCAGGAAGCTCCTCAGAATGTTCTATAATGAACTCTTCAAGAGATGCCATACTTAAAAAGATTTCCTACCCCACACTAAAGGACTGACAAAGTTCAAAGTTCAGCACAAACATACGAATGGGGCGTTTAATACAAAGCAACGGTAACCAAGTACAAAGTGAGTATGGTCATCAAGTGCTAATCTAAACGATACACAATAAGTGAAAATCCAGACAAACACAAATGAGAACCCGCCACCCCCTGATACCTGCCTAGCCTTTGCTCTATCTTATAAGGTGTACTGAGCAAGTTTAAAAGCAAAACTCCAGGAAGCATAGACCACCAGGCTAAAGGGTCACGTAGTACTGAAATGCTTACCCCCCACCTGAGAACAAGTCTTTACCCAAGGCAACCTCAAAAACAATAAAGGAGTGAACCACAGGAAGAACTGATTACTCAATCCAGCTGGAAAACTCCCCTAACTAACCAGGGTGCTCGTGCACTAGATAACTTAGCACACAAACAACCATACTCACCCAGCAGCAGTTGTACCAGAAGGGCGATAAATGGCAAAGCAACAGCACACCATAAAACAGAATAACAAACAATCAAAAGGCCTGTACGCCACAAAAAATCTTAGGGCAAACACAACTCACGCCCATCCTTTCAAAAGAACATAAATTGGACGAGCCCCCATTGTGTTACAACCTCGGCTCTCCGGAAGTGACACAAAGGAGTCAGGCCACAACAGGAATCACAAACAAAAGATATTGATTAAGTTAAAGCTAAGGTAAAGAGTAAAGGGAAAAAGGGTGAAGCGTGGTGTGATAGTGCTGGCGACAGAATGGGAGAGTACGAGTGGGAGTAGGAATGATCTTGTCTTTAAGCAGTCCCCAGCAGGTGCCGGCATTGGAAGAGTAATTGCAGGTGCCCCAGGGAACTGGAACACAGGTTAAAGAGGAAACACGGACCAGGAAATGTACAGGACATAACATAGACAATTAAATATTTAATGCATTTGCAGGTGTTCCAAAAAGCATAGGTACAACATCAAAACACATGTAGTACTGGACTTTTGCACACTACTGTATTAATTATAGGTACTGTACTGCTGCTGCAAAATGGATTTTGTGGCAGATGTGAGCTATGATAAATCTGATTCTGATATGGGTCTCTATTGTGGACTGAGTGGCAAGGGGGCAGGGAGAGAGGAATCGTGCAAATACAAAAAGAAAGAAAAAAATAATAATAATAAATAAGCAGTAAATATGGAGAACATAAGATGAGGAGTCCTTGAAAATGTCCGTTGGTTGTGGGAACAGTTCAGTGATGAGGTGAGTGAACTTAAATAAAGTCATCTCCTCTGGTTCAATGGCCTGATGGTTGAGGGATAATAACTGTTACTGAACACAAAACACCCTGCAGATGCTGTGGTCAAAGCGACATGTACAACATGCTGGAGGAACTCAGCAGGTCGGGCAGCATTTGTGGAAATGAACAGTCAACATTTCGGGCCGAGACCCTTCGTCAGGACTGAAGAGGGAGGGGGCAGGGGCCCTATAAAGAAGATGGGGGGAGGGTGGAAGGTGCCAGGTGAGAAACCAATCAGAGGAAAGATCAAGGGGTGGGGGAGGGGAAGCAAGGAGGGAATAGGCAGGAGGGGTGAAGAAGGAATCTAAGGGGAAAGCACTACAGGTAGTAGAAGAAGGCAGAATCATGAGAGAGGTGATAGGCAGCTGGAGAAGGAGGCAGAGTGAAACTGGAATGGGGGAAGGGAGGCGGAGGGAATTACCGGAAGTTGGAGAATTCAATGTACATGGCAAGGGTCTGGAGACTACCCAGCCAGTATATGAAATGTTGCTCCTCCAACCTGAGTTTGGCCTCATCATGTCAGTAGAGGAGGCCATGTATGGACATATCTGAATGGGAATGTGAAGCAGAGTTGAAGTGGGTAGCAATCAGGAGATCCTGTCTGTTGTGGCGGACGGAACTGAGGTGCTCGATGCAGCGGTCCCCCAATCTGCGTCGGGTCTCGCCGATGTAGAGGAGGTTGCACCGGGAGTACCGGATGCAATAGATTACCCCAACAGACTCACAAGTGAAGTGTTGCCTCACCTGGAAGGACTGTTTGGGGCCCTGAATGGTGGTAAGAGAGGAGGTGTAGGGACAGGTGTAGCACTTACGTTTGCAGGGATAAGTGCCAGGTGGGAGATCCATGGAGAGGGACGTGTGGACCAGGCAGCCGCAGAGGGAATGATCCCTGCGGAAAACAGAGAGGGATAGAGAGGGAAACATGTGCTTAGTGGTGAGGTTCTGTTGAAGATGGCGGAAGTTGTGGAGGATAATGTGCTGGGTCTGGAGGCTGGTGGGGTGGTAGGTGAGGACAAGGGGAACTCTGTTCCTGTTGTGGTGACGGGAAATGGAGGAGATGTGGGTGAGGGCATCATTGATGACGGCAGAAGGGAAACCACGATCCTTAAAGAAAGAGGACATTTGAGATGTCCTGGAACGGAAAGCCTCATCCTGGGAGCAGATGCGGTGGAGACGGAGGAACTGGGAAAGGGGAATAACATTTTTGCATGTGGCAGAGTGGGAAGAGGTATAGTCGAGGTAGTTATGAGAGTCATTGGGTTTATAGAAGATGTCAGTAGACAGTCTGTCTCCAGAGATGGAGACTGAGAGATCGAGAAAGGGGAGAGAAGTGTCCGAGATGGACCAAGTGAATTTGAGGGCTGAGTGGAAGTTAGAGGCAAAGTCGATGAAATTGACGAACTCAGCGTGGGTGCAGGAAGCAGCACCAATGTAGTCATCAATGTAGTGAAGGAAAAGTTGGGGAGCAGTACCAGTATAGATTTGGAGCATAGACTGTTCCACACAACCAACGAAGTGGCAGGCATAGCTGGGGCCCATGCGGGTGCCCATAGCTACACTCTTGGTCTGAAGAAAGTGGGAAGAGCCAAAAGAGAAGTTATTAAGTGTGAGTACCTGCTCTGCCAACAGGAGGAAGGTGGTGGGGAACTGGTGAGGTCTATTGTCCAGAAAGTAGTGGAGGGCTTTGAGGCCTTCTTGGTGGGGAATGGAAGTGTATAAGGATAGGACAACCATAGTGAAAATGAAGTGGTCAGGACTGGGGAACTTGAAGTTATTGGAGGTGGAGGGCATGGGATGCATCCCGGATGTAGGTGTGGAGGGACTGAACTATCAGTGACAAAATGGAGTCCAGGTAGGCAGATACAAGTTCGGTGGGGCAGGAGCAGGCCGAAACAATGGGTCTACCGGGACAGTCAGGCTTGTGGATCTTGAGGTGAAGGTAAAACCGAGCAGTGCAGGGTGTAGGTATTATGAGTTTTTTGGCTGAGGATGGAAGGTCTCCGGAGTTGATAAGGGCAGTGATGGTATGGGAGACAATGGTTTGATGTTTTTTGGTGGAGTCCTGTTCCAGGGGTAAGTAAGAGGAGGTGTCAGAGAGCTGCCGTTTGGCCTCAGTGAGGTAGAGGTCCGCCCACCAGACTACTACATACTTATAACTGTTCCTGAACCTGGTGGTGTAAGTCCTGAATCTCCTGTACCTTCTTCCTGATGGCAGCAGTGAGAAAAGAGCATGACCTGGGTGTAGGGGATCCCTGATAATGGGTGTCATTTTCCTGTGACAACGCTCGGTGTAGATGTGCTCAATGTAGATGTACAATGTACATGTGAGAAATAAAGCTAGTTTTCTTCTTCAAATTACACTGCCAGTCCAATAAGAATAACTGGACATTGTATAAGCTTTCATATCAACACCATCTCCTTGAATTCCTGAAACACTACTCTCTATAGAATGTAGAAACTTTGTAAATACAAAATGTTACTTAATTTGATCCAGAAATGCATAGAAGTCATCCAACATCTAAACTTGCCAGTAAATCAATGGAGTGTCATTCCTGTGACCAAGTGCTTGATTCTCTGAGTTAACTTGGAAGTGTTGCTGTTAATCAACTCATCCTCAAATGCAATTGATCCTCCAACATATAATTGTACAAAACACACTAAATTTGGACCCAAATTGGCACCTATAGTCCACAAACAATTGGTGCTAGCCCAGCCACTTTTTGACTTTCTACATATCAAATAATTTATGAAATTGGTGCAAAGTACTCCATATGATAAGATATAACAGCAGAATTAGGCAATCTGACCTATCGAATCTGCTCCGCCATTTCATCATGGCTGATCCATTTTCCCTCTCAGCCCCAATCTCCTCCCTTCTCCTTGAATCCCTTCATGTCCTGACCAATCAAGATCAATTGAAACACTTGACAAAAGAGTGGAGTAAATCGTAGCTACTGCTAAAATTATACTGAACTTCAAAATACTACCTCCCATCAACACTAAGGTCTAATGTGCAAACTTGCTTACTTACAACTTATTCAATGTAGAAATCAGTCGACAGATCCTTCCGCGTGGCTACTCTCATCTGTACTGAAGCTCTTACAGGTCCACTTCACCTCTTTGGAAAATAGTAACCAATAGTGTCAAGGTTTAAGTAATCAGCTTCCATTAGCCTCCATTAAAGGTCCATGACCTGAGGTTTATTGCATCTGCTGGTATTTCGCAAGTCCTGCTCGAGGCAAATAATTAAAAACACATGTCAAATCTATTATTAGTTTTTTTTAAATCCCATAAGTTTCCTCAGATTGATCTGGGCATGTTCATTCCTGATATTTTAGTAATTACAAACAAATAGAAATACTTGTTCAATTTTTTTTCCATTTTGTCAATATGAGTTAGATTTCAGCGTACAACTACTGATTTTAAATAAAAGTGACATTTCGTTCAATTATTTTCAATGTAGGGAATTGTGTGAAAGAAAGAAGAAACAATTTAAAATTAAAATGTTTCAATATGGTTTTTCTTTAAAATTCAGGGTTCAGTTTAGTAATAACCCAACCGAAAAGTGGGAATGTTAATTATTAATGACGGCAGTGAGGGAAATAGCTAAATGTTCAGGGTTTTCTGATTTAGCAATCTGCTAGGCAGTGATTACTTTTTGTGGCAAATGGGTTCAAAAAACTTCATTGGCAACTTCTTAAAAATATGAAATCCCACGCAAATCACAGCAGAAACATGAGCTCCCTAATAGGTGATACATTTTTGAAAGTCAAACTGGTGTAGGGCTTATTCTATGAATGGTAGGGCTCTAGGGAGTCTAAGGAAACAAAGGGACTTAGAAGTACAATTCACGTGCAGACCTCACTAAACACAGTATCACAGATAGACAAGGTGATGAAAAAGGCATTTAACATTTGTCAGTCCGGACATAGGGCATTAAGTCATTGGTGAGGCTGCACTTGGAATACTGTGTACAGTTTTGGTCACCTTGCTGTATGAAAGGTGTGGTTAAACTGGGAAGAATATATTAAAGATTTACAAGGATGTTTGTCAGGACTAGAAGTCCTGAATTACAGAGAGAGCTTGGCCTGGCTGGGTCTGTATTCCTTGGAACATAGGAGAATAAGGAGTGAGCTTATAGAACTGTTAAAAATTATGAGAGGCATAATTAACACAGCTTTTGTTAAAACATTTATTTCTTGAGATACAGTGCAAAATGCACCCTTTCAGCGGCGCCGCCCAGCAACCCCCGATTTAATCCCAGCCTCATCATGAAACTGTTTGCAATGACCAATTAACCTACCAACCAGTATGTCTTTGGACTGTGGGAGGAAACCAGAGCACCCAGAGGAATCTCACATGGTCAAAGTTCAAAGGTTCATTTATTATCAAAATATACAACTCTGAAATTCTTCTTCTCCAGATAGCCACGACACCAAGAGAGAAAAGAACAGCATCATGATCATCAATCACCCCTCCCCGCACAAAAAGAACAAACAAAAATGGAAAAGGCACATCAATCTCCAAATACCACTTTCCCACACACCAAAAATGTGGAAGATCTAGTGAAGTGGTCAAGGTGGGTAAAATTGCAACATTTAAGAGGGACTTGGTTAGATAGATGGAGAGGAGGGACTTGCAGGATTATGGGCCAAATGCAGACAAACAGGACTAGTGTGGTGAACTAGATATACCTGTCTGACTGCTCCTGTGGCTCCTCCCACAGACCCTGCTGACTGCTCCTGTGGCTCCTCCCACAGACCCCTGTATAAAGGCGACTGTGGTCTGCTGCTCTCCCTCATTTTCCCAGGATGTAGTGTTGTTCTTCAGTCAATAAAAGCCGATATCTCACTTCCTAAGTCTCAGCGTGAGTTATTGATGGTGCATCAACTAGCAGGGAGGAAGCTGTGGTTAGCATGGTGCAGCTGGGCCGGTGTCCATGCTCTATGAGTATTCACTCTATCGGACGTGCTGTCCTACAGTTTCAGCAGCCTGGCTTATCCCCTGACACTGGATGTTTCTGCATGGAGTTTATATGTTCTCCCGATGACTATATGCACTGCTGCATATAAAGAGATGTTAGTAGATTAATTAATGTATTGACTTACAGTGTGGAATAGGCCCTTTCAGCCCTTTGAACCACACAGCTCAACAACCCCTGATTTAACCCTAGCCTAATCACAGAACAAGGACTAATTAACCTTCCAACCCATAGGTCTTTGAATTGTGGGAGGTAACCGGAGTGCCCAGAGGAAACGCACACAGACATGGGGGACAACGTACAAACTCCGGTTGAACTTTGGTTGCTGGTACTGTAAAGCATTGTGCTAACCACTACGCTACCATGCCGTCCCAACTGACTATTAAACTCTTGTTCTGGGTGGAGATTGGGGCGGGGTAAAGAAGAGAATCTGTAGAACTGATATTCTTGTGAAATGAGGAATTAAGGAGCGTCTGAGTTATAGGGAGTGGTTGGTCATGCTGAATCTTTATCTGCAGGAGGAGCATAGCAGAATGTGGAGTGACCTCACAGAAGTTTACAGTTGATAGGAACTCTCGTGGATTCTGTTGTGACTGTGATCAAAGTCACCAGGAGACACTGAAGCCGGTAGATTTTAAGACTTTATTCTGCACAACAAGCAGGCATCATACTGGAGACAACTCTTGAAAAAGAAGGCTCATAAACTCAAACTACATCACATTTTTATGCGTACCATTAAGATCAATGGCAACCCAGTTGTGGTGAACTAGATATACCTGTCTGACTGCTCCTGTGGCTCCTCCCACAGACCCTGCTGACTGCTCCTGTGGCTCCTCCCACAGACCCCTGTATAAAGGCGACTGTGGGCTGCTGCTCTCCCTCATTTTCCCCAGGATGTAGTGCTGTTTATTCTTCCAGTCAATAAAAGCCGATATCTCACTTCCTAAGTCTCAGCGTGAGTTATTGATGGTGCATCAATTTTATTGACTGGAAGTTACAACATGGAAACCGTTTTACGCCCAGAACGCTTAGATTTGGACCCCCAAGACCCTGAAGCAGCTCTTGCCTTTGAACACTGGCTTGTATGCTTCCAATCATACTTGGAGGAGGTTCGTGCCACCGACTCAGCTGTTCGGCTCAGACTTCTCCTCTCGAGGGTCGCCCCAAAAGTTTATTCATTCATCAGGGACCTCTCCACCTACGAGGGGGCGCTTGCCACCCTCAAAAGACAGTACCTGCGGCCGGTAAACGCAGTTTATGCCCAGCACCGCTTGGCAACACGAAAACAGCAGCGATGATGGACATCCTGGTGGAGGGGCACAGGACTAGCTGCCTGTTTGACACAGGCAGCACTGAGAGTTTTATTGACCCGGCCACAGTGAAACGCTGTGGACTCGTGACACGGCCGGCACGTCAGAAGATCACCTTGGCTTCTGGGTTGCATTCCACAGACATCCGGGTGGGTTGTGTAGCAACATTGGTGGTGCAGGGCATAGAATATCGGAACTGCGTTCCTGGTCATGCCTCGACTGTGCGCGCCTGTGCTATTGGGGCTGGACTTCCAGAGCCACCTCGAAAGTGTGACTATGGCATATGACGGGCCCCTCCCACCACTCACTGTCAGGAATCCTCAGTTTGGTGGGACTTCGCCATATACTCCGTTACCACACGCACATACACACCGAACCACACATCCCGCCCAGCACCATGCCGATAGCTGTGCTACTGACACTACTTGCAGCCTCTCCACCCTCAAGATCCCTCCCCCACCGCTGTTCGCCAACCTGACCCCCGACTGTAAACCTGTGGCAACTAAAAGCAGGAGGTACAGCGCGGGGGACAGGGCCTTTATTCATTCAGAGGTGCAGCGGCTGCTCGGGGAGGGGATCATTGAGCCGAGCACAAGCCCATGGTGGTCCCAGGTGGTCGTTGTTCGGACTGGGCAGAAAAATAGGATGGTCGTGGACTATAGCCAGACCATCAATAGGTTCACGCAGCTTGACGCGTACCCCCTACCCCGCATCGCGGATATGGTCAACCAGATAGCTCAGTACAAGGTGTACTCAACAATAGATCTGAAATCCGCTTATCACCAGCTCCCCATCCACCCAGAGGACCACCTCTACACCGCCTTAGATGCGGGCGGCAGGCTCTATCACTTTCTGCGCGTCCCCGTCAGTGTCACAAATGGTGTCTCGGTCTTCCAGAGGGAAATGGACCGGATGGTGGACCAGTGCCAAGCGAAGGCCACATTTCCCTATCTAGATAACATCACCATCTGTGGTCGCGACTGGTCGGATCACGACGCCAACCTCCAACGATTTTTCCAGGTGGCCGCGGCTTTGAACCTCACTTATAACAAGGACAAGTGTGTGTTCAGAACCACACGACTCGCTATCCTTGGGTATGTCGTGGAGAACGGGGTCATTGGCCCTGACCCCGACCGTATGCGCCCCCTGTTAGAACTCCCTCTTCCCACCACTCTCAAAGCCCTCAGACGGTGCCTGGGTTTTTTTTTCCTATTACGCCCAATGGGTCCCCCATTACGCAGACAAGGCCCGCCCCCTGGTCAAGTCTACCACTTTTCCCCTCTGCCGAGGCCCACGTGGCCTTCAGCTGCATTAAAGGGGACATTGCCAAAGCAACGATGTATGCGGTGGACGAGACCATTCCCTTCCAAGTAGAGAGTGACGCCTCCGACTTCGCGCTGGCTGCTACCCTCAATCAGGCAGGCAGGCCAGTGGCGTTTTTTTCTCGTACCCTTCAAGGCTCTGAAATTTGGCACTCCGCGGTGGAGAAAGAAGCCCAGGCCATAGTGGAAGCTATTAGGCACTGGAGGCACTATCTCGCCGGCAAAAGGTTCACCTTGCTGACCGACCAGCGCTCAGTTGCGTTCATGTTCAGCAACCAACAGCGGGGCAAAATCAAAAATGATAAAATTTTGCGATGGAGAATAGAACTCTCCACCTACAATTATGATATCCTGTACCGGCCTGGCAGGCTCAATGAACCCTCTGATGCCCTATCCCGGGGAACGTGTGCTAGTGCCCAGCCCGACCAGCTGTATGCCCTTCATGCCCAACTTTGCCATCCGGGGGTCACCCGATTTTACCATTTCATTAAAGCCCGGAACCTGCCGTACTCCCTGGAGGACATCAGGACGATGACCAGGGACTGCCAGATCTGCGCTGAGTGCAAACCGCACTTCTACCGTCCTGACACTGCGCAGCTTGTCAAGGCCATCCGCCCTTTTGAGCGACTGAGTGTTGACTTTAAGAGCCCCCTTCCCTCCACCGACCGCAATGTCTATTTTCTCAGTATTATTGACGAGTACTCGCGATTCCCCTTTGCCGTTCCCTGCCCCGACACTACTACCATGTCGGTCATAAAAGCCCTGCGCCAGCTCTTCACTCTGTTCGGATATCCCTGCTATGTCCACAGTGATAGAGGGTCCTCCTTTATGAGTGACGAGCTGCGCCGGTTCCTGCTAGCTAGGGGCATTGCTACTAGTCGCACCACGAGTTATAATCCCCGGGGGAATGGCCAGGTGGAGAGGGAGAATGCCACAGTGTGGAAGGCCACACTTTTAGCCCTTAAGTCAAAAGGGTTGCCGGTCTCCCAATGGCAGGAGGTCCTCCCTGAGGCACTCCACTCTATCCGCTCCCTGTTGTGTACGTCCACTAATGCCACCCCTCACGAGCGCCTATTCTCTTTTCCCAGGAAGTCTGTCAGTGGGACCACCCTCCCAGCTTGGCTGACGTCCCCGGGGCCAGTGCTGCTACGTAAACATGCGAGGAGTAATAAGTACTCCCCGCTGGTCGAGAGGGTTCACCTCCTGCATGCTAATCCCCAGTATGCCTACGTGGTCTTGCCTGATGGGTGGGAGGACACGGTCTCTGTCCGCGACCTGGCGCCCGCCGGAGCAGCAGACCACTACCCCGTACACTCCACGGTAACTATGAACCCTGTACCCGAGGTGACACCGCACGCACCGTGCCACACCCAGACTCCTCACGACGCTCATGTACCGGGCATCTCGTACGCGTCTATTCCAGGGACCTCACTCACACGCGAGGGATCCCTGACACCTCCAGTTGGGACAGAACCAACCCACTCTCCGCCTCCGGTGCAAACACCACCTCCGGCACCTGTGCCATCACCAGCTCCGGCACCTGTGCAATTGCAGCCGGAGCTACGTAGATCGCAGCGAACGATTCGACCACCTGATAGACTTAACCTGTAAATATACTTGGGGATTTTTTTTTAAACAAAGGGGGGGGTGAATGTGGTGATGTGGTGAACTAGATATACCTGTCTGACTGCTCCTGTGGCTCCTCCCACAGACCCTGCTGACTCCTCCCACAGACCCCTGCTGACTGCTCCTGTGGCTCCTCCCACAGACCCCTGCTGACTGCTCCTGCTGACTCCTCCCACAGACCCCCTGCTGACTGCTCCTGTGGCTCCTCCCACAGACCCCCGCTGACTGCTCCTGTGGCTCCTCCCACAGACCCCCCCCTGCTGACTGCTCCTGTGGCTCCTCCCACAGACCCCTGCTGACTGCTCCTGTGGCTCCTCCCACAGACCCCCGCTGACTGCTCCTGTGGCTCCTCCCACAGACCCCTGCTGACTGCTCCTGTGGCTCCTCCCACAGACCCCCGCTGACTGCTCCTGTGGCTCCTCCCACAGACCCCTGCTGACTGCTCCTGTGGCTCCTCCCACAGACCCCCGCTGACTGCTCCTGTGGCTCCTCCCACAGACCCCTGCTGACTGCTCCTGTGGCTCCTCCCACTGACCCCCTGCTGACTGCTCCTGTGACTCCTCCCACAGACCCCTGCTGACTGATCCTGTGGCTCCTCCCACAGACCCCTGCTGACTCCTCCCACTGACCCCCTGCTGACTGCTCCTGTGACTCCTCCCACAGACCCCTGCTGACTGATCCTGTGGCTCCTCCCACAGACCCCCCCCCCGCTGACTGCTCCTGTGGCTCCTCCCACAGACCCTGCTGACTCCTCCCACAGACCCCTGTATAAAGGCGACTGTGGGCTGCTGCTCTCCCTCATTTTCCCCAGGATGTAGTGCTGTTTATTCTTCCAGTCAATAAAAGCCGATATCTCACTTCCTAAGTCTCAGCGTGAGTTATTGATGGTGCATCACCAGTACAGTTTCAATAGCTACAATGACATAATTTACATCAATACTTTTGGTTGACGATGCTTCCTTTGAGTTACATATAATTTCCAAACGGCCATATCTTCACACCAACAGTCCAGACACCCTAGAATGAGTGCTGATCACAACTGCATCTAAGCTGCATTCATGCATATGCAGAATACCCAGGTCGATGAGATGTTTCCTGATTTGCCATCAGCCTCAGTCTCCAGCTCCGTGAACACCACTGTTCTGAGCTGCATTTTAAACTCAATCTACAATCTACATTTAGGTCTGAAGTCAGGTTGCCATTGAAGTTAATATTTGCTACATTCCATAATTCCAGAATAAACCATAAAATATTCAGTAGGCTGAATGGTCTCCTATGTTGTAAGTATAATACAAATGCAAACTTTATAAATATTCTCTGACCATACCCCTTAAAACTCGTTTCATTTCGGATTTTTCCCAGTGTGGAAGAAACATTATCAAAACTGGAATGTTTTTTTTTGTCCTATCTGCTCAATGCTTTCAGAATTTTCCATTTTGTTTGTTGATTTTTGAATTTTTTTGTCAGTTTTAAGTACTGATCATTTTATAAATGGTGAGAAGACTTAAGGAAGCGAGTGGACTGCTCCTGCCTCCCATTTGCATTCGTGCTTTTTATTACTCTTTACTGTCTCTGTACAGTACTGAGCAAAAGTCTTGGGCACATAAATCAGTAGTTCAAAGGTTCATATTATTGTCAAAGTATGCATGTAGAATACAACTCTGATATTCGTCTTCTCCAGATAGCCATGAAATACAGAAAAAAACATGTTTGTCGAAAGAAAAGGCATCAACCCCCCCCCCATATGAAAAAGGAACAAAAAAGAAACAAAACACGCAAATCCCAAATCCCCAAGCCACTTCCTCACACAAAACTAACTGATCACCCACACGGAAAACAGCAAACCCCCAACCCCTTCTTTTGCACAAAAACTAACAGCTAGGGTGTCTAAGGCTTTTGCACAGTGCTATATTTCTCAACTTGGAACAGAGAGTGAGTTTGTAAATATGGTGGGAGCAAAGGATATTGGGAGTGGTGACAGTGGAGCGCTGAGGGAGGGGTGTGGGACAGGTGGCAGAAAAGGAGTGCCATGCGTGGAGGGTGGCACGGTTGCAGACACACCCAGCCCTGAGATACCAGGCAAGGTCATTTGATTCCAAAAATTGGTTTATTGATCATTACAGAATGTCTCTCTGTTGCTTTCCACTTCCTCCCCTCTCCCTTCCCCTTTTCCCAACCGTGACTCCCCTCTCCCTGTCCCCTTCCAACTCAGCCCAGAGTAGAGATCCACATCAGAATTAAGTTTATAATCACTCTTGTACGTCATGAAATTTGTTTTCTTTTGCAGCAGCAGTACAGTACAATAAAATTACTCCAGTACTGTGCAAATGGTTTTAGGCTCTCCAACTATATTCATTCATTTGTTCATTATGCAAAATATCATATGGCATGGGTGATCATGGCCATTCCATGACCGTTACTGTTCTTGGCAAATTTTTCTACAGAAGTGGTTTGCCATTGCCTTCTTCTGGGCCGTGTCTTTACAAGATGGGTGTCCCCAACCATTACTCGTCAGAGATTGTGGTCATATAACCAGGACTTGTGATATGCACCAGCTGCTCATACGACTGTCTATCTCCTGCTCTCATGACTCACGTGACCCTGATCAGGGGGCTACACCTTGCCCAAGGGTGACCCACAGCCTAGTGGAGGAAAGGAATGCCTTACACTTTCATTGCATTCTGCCACCTACCTATGTGTCTAAAACTTCTGCACAGTACTCCACTTTTTGTTTTTCCTTTTCTCTCTCAATAACAGAATCAGGGGATATGGAACTATGCTGGAAAGTGAGGCTGAGGTAAACAGTAATGAACAGTCTTGTTGAATGGGGAGCCGATATGATGGGCTGAATAGCCTTCACCTGCTTATATTTCTTAAGCTACCTTCTCATTCCTGAATTTTGACCTTTTTGTGAAATCCCTGAAACACTTAATAGGTTTGCTTTTCATTTCATTGTAAATTATATTTTAATTGAATATTCCTGAGGGTGGTTTTAAACATTCCCATAATTGTTCTTGTTTGTCAAAACTCATCCACATTTATTTTTGATAGTTCATTCGCACTCCTCAGGATTAAACAAAACAACCAGCCCTTCAATTCATTGATGCTTTGTTGCTGCAGAGGCACAACCTTCACAAGGAAAGCAAAATACCTGATGAAAAAAAGGTAGCAGAGTCATTGACAGCAAATCTTTCATTTATTGATTTAGAGATACAGTGCAGAATAGGCCCTTTTGGCCCTTCGAGTCACACCGACAAGCAACCCTTGACTTTTCCCTAGTTCAATCAGATATGAAGATACTAAAAGCTTTTTTAAGTATATAAAGGGTAAAAGAGAGTCGAGGGTAGATATAGGACCAATAGAAAATGACGCTGGAGACATTGTAATGAGATATGCAGAGATGGTAGAGGAACTGAATACATATTTTGCATCAGTCTTCACAGTGGAAGACATCTGCAGTGTACCGGACATTCAAGAGTGTCAGGGAAGTGAAGTATGTGCAGTGAAAATTATGAGTGAGAATGTCAGAAGGCCTTTGACAAAGTGCTGCATATGAGGCTGCGTAGCAAGATAACAGCCCATGGAATTACAGGGAAGTTACTAGCATGGGTGAAGCATTGGCTGCTTGGCAGAAAACAGAGGGTGGGAATAAAGGGATCCTATTCTAGCTGGCTACTGGTTACCAGTGGAGTTCCACAGGGGTCGGTGCTGGGGCCACGCTTTTTACGATGTATGCCAATGATTTGGACTACGGTATTAATGGATTTGTGGCTAAATTTGCTGCTGATATAAAGATAGGTGGGGGAGTGGGTAAAGTTGATGAAACAGAGAGCCTGCAGAGAGACTTAGATAGTTTAGGGGAATGGGCAAAGAAGTGGCAAATAAAATACGATGTTGGAAAGTGTATGGTGATGCACTTTGGTGGAAGAAATAAACAGGCAGACCATTATTTAGATGGGGAAAGAATTCAAAATGCAGAGATACAAAGAGACTTGGGAGTCCTTGTGCAGGATACCCTAAAGGTTAACCTCCAGGTTGAGTTGGTTGTGAAGAAGGTGAATGCAATGTTGGCATTTATTTATAGAGGTATAGAATATAAGAGCAGGGATGTGATGTTGAGGCTCTATAAAGTACTTGTGAGACCACACTTGGAATATTAGGGCTCCTTGTTTTAGAAAGGATATCCAGACATTGGAGAGGGTTCAGAGAAGATTCACAAGAATGATTCCAGGAGTGAAAAGGTTACCATATGAGGTACATCTGGCAGCTCTTGGGCTGTATTCCCTGGAGTTCAGGAGAATAAGGGGGTTCTCATAGAAACATCCTGAATGTTAAAAGGCCTGAACAGATTAGATATGGCAAAGTTATTTTCCATGGTAGGGGATTCTAGGACAAGAGGGCACAACTTCAAGATTGAAGGATGTCCATTTAGAACTGAGATGTGGAGAAATTACTTTAGTCAGAGGGTGGTAAGTCTGGAATTTGTTGCCATGAGCGGCTGAGGAGGCCAAGTCATTGGGTGTATTTAAGGCAGAGATAGGTTCTTGATTAGCCAGGGCATCAAAGGGTATGGGGAGAAGGCAGGGGAGTTGGGATGACTGGAAGAATTGGATCAGCCCATGATTGAATGGTGGAGCAGACTCAATGGGCTGAATGGCCTACTTCTGCTCTTATATCTTATCGTGTTATGATCTAATCCTAACCTAATCATAGGACAATTTACAATGACTAATTAACCTATCCCCCATGCGTCTTTGGACTGTGGGAGGAAACCAGAGGACCTAGAGAAAACCCAAGCATTCCATGGGGAGGACGTACAGACTCGTTACAAAAGATGTCTGAGTCGATCTCCGAACTCTGACACCCTGAGCTGTAACAGCATTATGCTGAACGCCGCACTATTGCGACTACTGTGGTGAATGATTTGTTATAACTTAACTTCTGAGAGGAACAATTCCACATTGATGTCCTCTGCTGGGATCCATATTTGATAGCTATGAAACTAAATTGAGTAGATGAATTTGAGGCAGAAGTTGGTGAACGGTGGTCACCTACCTCCAGGAAGGATATCAATGAACTTGAAAGAATGCAGAAAAAATTTACAAGGATGTTGCTGGGACTTGAGGAGCAGAGTTATAGGGAAAGTTAGGACGTTATTTACTTGAATGTAGAATGAGGGGAGCTCTTTTAGAGGTATATAAAATTATGAGCAGTATAGATAGGGTAAATAAGTGCAGGCTTTTTCCTCTGTTGTGGGGTGAGAATAGTATGAGAGGTCATAGGTTTAGGGCAGGGGTTCCCAACCTTTTTTATGCCATGGGCCATTACTATTAAGCAAGGGGTGCATGAACCCCTGGTTTAAAGTGAGAAGTGAAATATTTAAGGGGAATATGAGGGGAAACATCTTCACTCAAAGGGTGGTGCAAGTACAGCCTAAGCTCCCAGTGGAAGCAGTGGATGCGAGGTTAATTGTAAATTTTCAGAGCTGTTTGGATAAGTACACAGTGGAGAGGGGATGAAGGTCTATGGTCCACATGGGGGTAGATAGGACTAGGCAGAAAAACAAGTTAGCATGGACTAGATAGACTGAAGGGCCTGTTTCTGTACAGTAGTGCCCCATGACTCTATTAACAGATTATACATCAGAAACACGAGAACGCCTGCAGATGCTGGAAAACGAAAGCAACATGCACAAAATGCTGGAGGAACTCAGCAGGTCAGGCAGCATCTACAGGGCTGAGACCTCTCTTCAGGACTGAGAAGGAATGGGGAAGATGCCAGAATAAAAAGATGGGGGAGGGCAAGGACGATTGCTAGAAGGTGATAGGTGAAGACAGGTGGGTAGGAAAGATAAAGGGCTGGAGAAGAAGGAATGCGATTGTAGAGGAGACTGGATCACAGGAGAAAGAAAAAGTGGAGGAGACCCAGAGGGAGGTGAGAAGAGGTAAGAGGCCAGAGTGGAAACAGAAGAAGAGGGGAGGGAATTCTTTTTTAAACAAGGAAATCGATATTCATGCCATCAGGTTGGAGGCCACCCAGATGGAATACAAGGTGTTACTCCTCTACCCTGAGGGTGTGTTCATCTTGGCACAAGAGGAGGCCATGGACCGACATGTTGGAACTGGAATGGGAATGGGAATTAAAATGTTTGGCCACTAGGATGTTCCACTTTTGGTGGATGGGCCAGAGATTGCACATCATCTTCTATAGTACTTTTATTCTCAAACTAAGTCTCTTGCTCGGACAATGTCTCACTGAATCTGTAATATCACCCAGCAGTCTCTCTTTGAATTTCAGATAATGGTTTTAAGCTGTGAGTACAAATATCAATGATTAATCATTGGTTGGAACTAATTCCCTATTGTTCTCTGTTCAATGAATTGAGTTGTTTAGACTGAGGTCATCAGAGATGAATAATATTTGTTATCTGCTAATTCTTGTGTAATATTTTATTTGCATTGTGTCAAAATTTATCATTTTTCCTTAGGTTCCATGTAGTATCCAATGTCTGTGACTATCTCAGCTCTTATCTACCTTTCCAGTTATTTTAGCCATGTACAAGCTATATTTCTGTAAACAATAAGGTCAAAATCATTGCCTTCATGCCTGATCTCAACAAATTTCATCTGCGTCTTTCAAATATTTTGGAGTTACACATGGTTATGTTAAGTCATACGTTTACATATATTTTTTTGAATTTATTATATTTCTTGAGATACAACATGGAATAGACCTTTGAATCGCACTGCCCAGCAACCCCTGATTTAACCGTAGCCCAATCACAGTACAATTTACAATGACCAATTAACCTACTAGCCGGTACATATTGGGAATGTGGGAGGAAACCAGAGCACCCGGAGGAAACCCATGCATTCCACAAGGAGGATGCACATGTATGGCATTGGATTTGAATTCCGAACTCCAACACTCCAAGCTGTAATAGCATTGTACTACTAACTACACTACAGTGGCACCCAGTGATGCAAAATCATACCTTTACCAGTGACCTGGACGAGGAACTGTAAAGTGCGGATTAAGCTGAACAGAACACCGGAGAAAGCCAAAGTCATCGTGGTAAGAGAACTATCTGACTTGGACAAATACAGCTGAATTGGAAGTATAGAGGTGGAGGATCTCAATTTTAAAACATTTGATTACAGAGAGCATAGATTCTATAATATTGAAAATGACATTGATCCCGACAATCATTCTTAACACAGCATGTATCAACAGTGCAATTACTACACTGAAGAGCAGTTCAAAAGAAATGTGAATATGGATGGAACTATATCAATAATACATTTTAATAGTAGAAGCCTCTGTATGAATCTCTTAAAAATCCAGGATTGTTTGAATTTATATCATAAGGACTTTACTGTTTCTGAGACTTGGCTAAATGAAGAGCAAATTGCCATGGTTGAGATCGAAGGATATGATTTATTTTTCATTAATAGGCTTAATAAAAGTGGGGGTTGCACTATATATCAAATCATCTTACAAAAGTGAAGTCATTGAAAATATGTCTTTTGCTTTAGACAATATTATGGAATGTGTGACTGCAGAAATTAAAGTTGAGAGATCAAAAAATATAATTATAAGCTGTATATATAGAATGCCAGAATCCAACATAGATATATTTAAAGATAAGTTGGCTGAGTTATATGATAACATTAACAATAAGAAGGTGGTTTTTGTCTGTGGGGATTTTAATATTGACTTGTTAAACCCTCATGGACATACACAAATAACAAATTTTATCAATACAATGTTTTACAAGAGTATATATTCCTCAATCACACAACTAAGCAGGATAACTGTATTGAAACATGATTAATAATGAAGTTAAAACCAGTAGGTTAATTCAACACATAAGAGAAGGTACCATTAAATTTCTTAAGGAGGAGTTAATTAAACAAGATTGGATACAGTCTATATAGATGATGTAGGTGAAGCCTATGAAGCATTTGTTTCTGTAATAGCAAATTTGTATGATAAACATTGCCCATTAGTTAAAGAAGTTGACAAAGAGCAGTATATTGATAAGCCTTCATTAACAAAGGGAATACAAAATGCTTGTTAAAAGAAAAGTATATTATATAAGAAATTCTTAAAACATAGAACAAAGGAAGCCGAAATTAAATACAAGATATATAAAAATAAGTTAACGTATTATAAGGTCTAGTAAAAGGAGTTATTACAATAAATTATTGGAGAATAATAGAAATAATATTAAAAATACTAGGAGAGTTTTAAATGAAATTATTAAAAAGGATAAAAGGAAAACAATTTACCCATATTACTTTAATTTAAATAATGATATGGTAATAAAGGATAC
Organism: Hemitrygon akajei; assembly: GCF_048418815.1. Taxonomy (NCBI): domain Eukaryota; kingdom Metazoa; phylum Chordata; class Chondrichthyes; order Myliobatiformes; family Dasyatidae; genus Hemitrygon; species Hemitrygon akajei. Next base: position 187,453,755 of record NC_133128.1, read on the forward strand.
TAATTTGGTTGCAGATAGGTTTAATGATTTCTTTGTTAAAGTGGGAACTAAATTAGCTAAATCAATTACTGAACCCAGCAATAAAGATGGAGTTAATAGTAATATTATCAATATAAACACTTACACTATGTTTATTAGAGCACCTGACGAAAAAGAAATAATTGATATAGTACAGTATATAAATCAAAGAGAAAGAAATCAACAGATTGGAATAGATATGATATATATTTAATTAAAAACATCATTGACTGTGTTGTGAAACCACTGACTCATATTTGTAATCAGTCTTTGATTGCTGAAACATTTCCCAATAAAATGAAAATAGCCAAGGTCATTCCAATATAAAAGCTGGAGATAAGCATGTATTTTCAAATTATAGACCAGTTTCTTTGCTCTCACAGTTTTCCAAAATATTGGGAAAAATACTTGTTAAGAAGGTTAAATGATTTTATAACAAAACATACTATACTCTGTGAACAGCAATATGGTTTCAGAAAAAAAACAGAACCACTACAATGGTACAATAGATTTTGCAGAAGAAATATCAAATGCTATAGAAAGAAATGAAGACACAGTGGGAATATTTCTTGATCTAAAAAATGCATTTGACACCATTGACCATAACCTATTATTAACAAAATTAGAAAGCTATGGTATTAGAGGGATGGCACATGACTGGTTAAGTAGTTATTTGGAAGACAGGTATCAGTATGTACAAATAAAAAACTTGATTTCAAAACTTTTGAGGGTAACTTGTGGGGTTCCACAAGGTTCAGTGCTTGGTCCATTGCAGTTCATTTTATATATAAACGATATATGTAAGGTCTCTCAGACATTAAAATGTATATTATTTGCTGATGATACAGCTATATTTTGTACTGGGGAACATCTGAAACAATTTTTGGATACAGTGGAGAAAGAACAAAAAATTATAAAGAAATGGTTTGATACTAACAAATTATCACTGAATCTAAGTAAAACTAAATTCATAATATTTGGAAACCATGTACCAAACTCATATAGTAAACTTAGAATAAATGATGTTGAAATTGATAAAGTATCTGAAGCAAACTTTTTAGGAGTGGTAATAGTTAATTAAGCTGGAAACCACAAATAAATTATGTCAAAGCAAAAACATCAAAATCTATTGCAATACTGTACAAAGCGCAAGATTTCTTAAATCAGGAATCTTTGTATACATTATACTGTTCACTTATAGTCCCATACATGACTTGCTGTGTAGAGGTATGGGGAAATACATACAAAACAAATACAAATTCAATTTTTCTACTCCAAAAGAAAGTTATACGATCTGTAAATAAGACAAGTTATTATGAGCCAACCAATCCACTACTTATTCAACTAAATATTTTAAAATTCAGAGATTTTGTAGATTTAAAAATAATACAAATTATGTATAAAGTAAAAAATGGACAGCTACCACAAAGTATCCAAAGGTTGTTTAAAATGAGCGGAAGTCAACATGATTTGAGAGCAACATGTATATTTCAAAAACAAAGGATAAGAACAAATGTAAAAAATCATTGTATTTCAGTCAGAGGGGTGAATCTATGGAACAGTTGTAGTTATAATTTAAAAACATAACAAGTTTTAAAATTACTTAATGAACATGATTTAAATACATGATTTAAAATGAATGGGAGTAATGTAAATAAATGATATTTGGAATTGGATTCTGTGTTAAAAGATTATGTAATTTTTTGTTTTTGATGTGATGATTGACGGCAAATATGTTGTTGTATAAGTAAGAGGGGTGGGTGTAATAAACTGTAGCTTCAGCCTACACCCTTTCGGTCTGTTTAAAAGAATATCTATGTTTTTTGTTGTAATTTTGTCCTATGAAATTGTTGTTGTAAATGATGCTTTATGGTATGTTTGTACTGATCGAAATAAATTAATTTCATTCATTCATATGTCAGAAAGTATTTATACCATTAGTTAAGTCATAAACCCCAATCTACTCTCTCTTTTTCCTTCATTATTACAAGTTTTGTTAGAATATTGATTCAACTATTAAAAAGAATACCTGATGAGACTAGGCAATAGGGTAGCCAGGGCTTAGCTAGTAGAAAATATACACATTATTAGTCCCTTTGCTGAAGATATACAGTAGATCAGGCTATAACATCTGTCTTCTTAAGGGACCTGGTTAGGAAACTATTTTTGTATGGTTTAATGTATAGCAAGTGTCCATGTCAGAAACCTCAAAGCAAGTGGCCATGGTAGAACTGACAGTGTCTTGAGTAGACTGCTTTGAGGAGGCAAATCAGCGTAAGAAAGCCAAATACCAGGAGCTGGTAGAGCAGTGCCAGAGACAGGGGTGTGAACCTATAGAGCTGGGGTATAGAGGTTTTGCTGGCTGCCTGCTGTGCAGAACCTACTCTCTCTTTGGTATTACAGGGGTTGCAAAGAAAAGAGCCATCAGCACCTTCAGAAGCTGCTGAACAAACCTCCAGATGGCTATGAATCAAGAGGTGTGACCCATGGACCCAGTGCTGCTGGGACACAAGCCAGGGCCTGATCAACCCTGGCTGGGTCACCTAGGTGAGGGTGTCTGATGTTGAAAGACCCAAAACACCTAATGACCCCAGGTTACATCATTAATGATATGTCCCAGCACATCCTAGGATGTATCTCAGCACCACAGCTGCTTTATAAGAATTTTAATTACCATCCAGGATAAAGCAGTCCATTTGATTGTTCTACCACCTTAAGTAAAATACATTACAATTGCCTACCTAGCATCTTTCAATCTTGCAACGTCTTCCATAAGGAAGGGCAGATTGTACACCTTCCTAACTGGCAGATGTATCAATACTTTTATTGCAAACATGAGAAAGTCTGCAGATGCTGGACATCCAAAGCAACTCACACAAAACGCTGGAGGAACTCAGCAGGTCAGGAAGCATCTACGGAAAAGAATAAACATTCATCATTTCGGGCCGAGACCCTTCTTCAGGACTGAGAAGGAAGGGGGAAGTAGCCAGAATAAAAAGGTGAGGGGAGAGGTGAGAGGGTGGCTGGAAAGTGATCAGTGAAGCCAGGTGGGTAGGAAAGGTCAAGGGCTGGAGAAGAAGGAATCTGATAGGAGAAGAGAGTGGACAATAGTAGAAAGGGAAGGAGTGGATCCAGGAGGATGTAATAGGTAGGTGAGAAGGGGTAAAAGGTCAGAATGGGTAAGAGAGGAAAGGTGGGGAATTTGTTTACTGGACGGAGTAATCAATATTCATGCCATCAGGTTTGAGGCTACCCAGATGGAATATAAGACTTTGCTCCTCTGCCCTGAGGGTGGCCTTATCTTGGCACAAGAGAAGCCATGGATTGACAAATTGGAATAGGAATGGGAATTGGAATTAAAATGATTGGCTACTGAGAAGTCCCATTTTTGGAGGATGGAATGATAAGTCCTCGACAAAGCGGTCCCCCAATTTACAACAGGTCTCACCTGTTGGAGGCCGCATCAGGATCAGTGGACACAATAGACAAGCCCATCTGATTCACAGGTGAAATGTTGCCTCACCTGTTTAGGGCTCTGAATGGAGGGGAGGAAGGAGATGAATGGGCAGGTGTAACACTTAGGCTGCTTGCTGGGATTCTTTTATTTACTCTTTTATTGGGATACAGCTGGCCCTTCCAGCATTTCCAGCCGTGCCGCCCAGCATTCCCCAAATTAACCCTAGCCTAATCACAGGACAATTTACAGTAACTTAAGTAACCTATCCATGGGAGGAAACCAGAGCACCCAGAGGAAACCCAGACTGTCACGGGGAGAACATACAAAGAACTTACAGGCAGTGGCAGGAACTGATTCTGGGTTGTTAGCACCATAAAGTGTTGTGCTAACCAATAATTCTGCCCACTGAACACCTTTTATTTTGCTACAAATAAATGTTAGCTTTAATAATTAAACATGGATGAAGAAAAAAGTTCTCAGACATTTCAGAGTTTGAAATGCCATCATTAGTTGTGCAAACATTGGAGTGACTTCACCTGCCTTCAGCAGTATCTCTCTTCTTTCTCTCTCTCCCCCCTCCCCTTCCTCCCTCTCTCCCCCTCCCCTCCCTCCCCATCCCTTCTCCCTCTCTCCCCTCCCTCCCGCTCTCCCCCACCCTCCCCCTCCCCTCCCCTCCCCTCCCCTCCCGCCTCTCGCTCTCCCCCACCCTCCCTCCCGTTATTGTAGTGTCATTTACAGAAAAAGAGGCGTATGTCACAACTACTGCTTGGAACAAACGATGACTTTTCCAGCTGATCATCGTCAGTAACGAGCTCTTACACGAACAGGGCAATATATCCAAATACTTTTCTTCCCAGCATGCGGTGGTGGTTTGTGCAATCATACACATTTCTTACGAAGCAAACGCCGGCACGCCCACGTATCTCTCCACCCATACGAGTTACTGGCGGGAGGGTCCGTGTTTTTTTATGATTTATATATAGATACTAAACATCAGATAGATCTTACCTTCTGCGATCTGCATTTCCGGGAGCTAAAACGCGAAACTGTCCGGAACAAGTCCGAGAATTGGGCACGTTCTCCAGGTAAGAAGCGTCTCTCCTCTGGTTTTTATCACTCTTCCCGATTGTAGACTCTGAAATAGTCATTACCCTTTCGCCGTGCGGATGCGGATTTGAGTTATATTTGATGTATGCTTTCTTCATTTGTCATTTTAATATTGTAGACACGAAGTAGTACAGCACAGAAACAGGCCGTTCGACCCGTCGCGTCCACTCCAACCTTCTGACCCCTCGTCTTTCTCGTGTTTCTGAATAGGCCAAAGAGCCAATTTGTGCTCCTATATCACTGGTTTTAAGAACTCAACCTGTATAGACATACCGAGCAACACACACATACACACAAGATAGAGGCAGGAAATATGTTCCAGATGCTGGGAGAGTCCAGTACCAGAGGGCATGGTATGAGAATAAGGGGTAGGTCATTTAGGACAGAGTTAAGGAAAAACTTATTCTCCCAGAGAGTTGTGGGGGTCTGGAATGCACTGCCTCGGAAGGCAGTGGAGGCCAATTCTCTGGATGCTTTCAAGAAGGAGCTAGATAGGTATCTTATGGATAGGGGAATCAAGGGATATGGGGACAAGGCAGGAACCGGGTATTGATAGTAGATGATCAGCCATGATCTCAGAATGGCAGTGCAGGCTCAAAGGGCCGAATGGTCTACTTCTGCACCTATTGTCTAAAATGCTGGAGGAACTCAGCAATTTAAGCAGCGTCTATGGAAACGAATAAACCGTTGACCCAAAACAGGTGGACCTGATCTCGGTCTTTACTCTTTTCCAGAGATGCTGCCTGTCCTGCTGGGTTCCTCCAGCATTTTGTGTGTGTGTGTTGTTGTGGATTTCCAGCATCTACAGAATCTCTTATTTACAGAGACACAGAGATGGAACAGTTGAAAATACCGATGATTATTTAAACACCATCAGAAGCATAATAAGTTTGCTTTACAGTTTTTTATGTCACCTTCCTTGTGACTACAAGAAACTACAGAGAGTTACGGATACAGTTCAGTACATAATGGAAACCACTCTCCCCTCCAGGCAGTGGCCAGCAATCCACCAATTTAATCCCTGCCTAATCACGGGACAATTTACAATGGCCAGTTAAACTACCAACATTTGCATGTTTGGACTGTGGGAGGAAACTTGCACGTTCACGGGCAGAATGTACAAACTCCTTACAGGGCAGTGGCAGGAATTGAACCCGGATCGCTGGTACCATAAAGTGTTGCACTAACCACTATGCTGCCGTGCCGCCCATCACTCCCCTTTCTTTGGGTATAGATGGTATAGAAACATAGAAAACCTACAACACAATACACGCCCTTCAGCTCACAAAGTTGTGCCGAACATGTCCTTACCCTAGAAATTACCTCGGGTTACCCATAGCCCTCTATTTTTTTGAGCCCCATATACCTGTCCAGGAGTCTCTTAAAAGACCCTATTGTATCCGCCTCCACCACCGTCGCTGGCAGCCCATTCCACACACTCACCACTCTCTGCATAAAAAACTTACCCCTGACATCTCCTCTGTACCTACTTCCAAGCACCTTAAAACTGTGCCCTGTCGTGCTAGCTATTTCAGCCCTGGGAAAAAGCCTCTGACTAACCCACATGATCAATGCCTCTCATCATCTTAGACACCTCTATCAGGTCACCTCTCATCCTACGTGGCTCCAAGGAAAAAGGGCTGTGTTCACTCAACCTATTCTCATAAGGAATGCTCCCCAATCCAGGCAACATCCTTGTAAATCTCCTCTGCACCCTTTCTATGGTTTCCACGTCCTTTCTGTAGTGAGGCGACCAGAACTGAGCACAATACTCCAAGTGGGGTCTGACCAGGGTCTCATATAGCTGCAACATTACCTCTTGGCTCCAAAACTCAATCCCACGATTGATGAAGGCCAATACACCATATGCTTTCTTAACCACAGAGTCAACCTGCACAGCAGTTTTGAGTGGCCTATGGACTCGGGCCACAACATCCCTCTGGTCCTCCACACTGCCAAGAGTCTTACCATTAATACTATATTCTGCCATCATATTTCACCTATCAAAATGAACCACCTCACACTTATTTGGGTTGAACTCCATCTGCCACTTCTCAGTTTTGCATCCTATCAATGTCCCGCTGTAACCTCTGACAGCCTTCCACACTATCCACAACACCTCCAACCTTTGTGTCAATGAATTTACTACTCCATTCCTCTGCTTCTTCATCCAGGTCATTTATAAAAATCACAAAGGGTAGGGAAACCAGAACAGATCCCTGAGGCACACCACTGATGGCCGACCATGCAGAATATGACCCGTCTACAATCACTCTCTGCCTTCTGTGGACAAGTCAGTTGTGGATCCACAAAGCAATGTCCCCTTGGATCCCATGCTCCTTACTTTCTCAATAAGCCTTGCATGGGCTATCTTGTCAAATGCCTTGCTGAAATCCATATACATTACCTCTACTCTACCATCATCAATGTGTTTGCTCATATCCTCAAAAGATTCAATCAGGTTCATAAGGCATGACCTGCCTTTCACAAAGCCTTGCTGACTATTCCTAATCATATTATAACTTTCCAAATGTTCATAAATCCTGCCTCTCAGGATCTTCTCCAAAAACTTACCAACCACTGAAGTAAGACTCACTGGTCTATAATTTCCTGAGCTATCTCTACTCCCTTTCTTGAATAATGGAACAACATCCGCAACACTCCAATCCTCCGGAACCTCTTCCATCCCCATTGATGATGCAAAGATCATCGCCAGAGGCTCAGCAATCTCTTCTCTTGCCTCCCACAGGAGCCTGGGGTACATCTCGTCTGGTCCCAGTGACTTATCCAACTTGATGCTTTCCAAAAGCTTCTGCACAACCTCTTTCTTAGTATCTACATGCTCAAGCTTTTCAGTCCACTGTAAGTCATCCCTACAATCACCAAGTTCCTTTTCCATAGTGAATACTGAAGTAAAGTACTCATTAAGTACCTCTGCGATCTCCTCCAGTTCCATACACGTTTTTCCACTGTCACACTTGATTGGTCCTATTCTCTTACATCTTATCCTCTTGTTCTTCACATACTTGTAGAATGCCTTGGGGTTTTCCTTAATCCTGTCCGCCAAGGCCTTCTCATGGCCCCTTCTGGCTCTCCTAATTTCTTCCTTGAGCTCCTTCCTGCTAGCCTTATAATCTTCTAGCTCTCTATCATTACCTAGCTTTTTGAACCTTTCATAAGCTCTTCTTTTCTTCTTGACTAGATTTACAACAACTTTTGTACACCATGGTTCCTATACCCTCCCATTCTTTCCCTGTCTCACTGGAACGTACCTATGCAGAACTCCACGCAAATATCCCCTGAACATTTGCCACAATTCTTCCATACATTTTCCTGAGAACATCTGTTTCCAATTTATGCTTCCAAGTTCATGCCCGATAGCCTTATATTTCCCCTTACTCCAATTAAATGCTTTCCCAACTTGTCTGTTCCTATCCCTCTCCAATGCTATGATAAAGGAGATAGAGTTGTGATCACTATCTCCAAAGTGTTGTCCCACTGAGAGATCTGACACCTGACCAGGTCTATTTCCCAATGCCAGATCAAGTACAGCCTCTCCTCTTGTAGGCTTATCTACATATTGTGTCAGGAAACCTTCTTGAACACACCTAACAAACTCCACACCATCTAAACCCCTTGCTCTAGGGACATGCCCATCAATATTTGGGAAATTAAAATGTCCCACCACAACAACCCTGTTATTATTACACCTTTCCTCAATCTGTCTCCCTATATGCTCCTCGATGTCCCTGTTACTATTGGGTGGTCCATAAAAAGCACCCAGTAGAGTTATTGACCCATTCCTGTTCCTAACTTCCACCCACAGAGACTCTGTAGACAGTCCATCCATGTCTTCCTCCTTTTCTACGGCCGTGACACTACCTCTGATCAACAGTGGCACTTATCAGGTGATTAAATGGCCCACTACCATGACAAGATTGATTTTTAACCTCAAAATCCAACTTGTTATGGCTTTACACCTCATTGTCTACCTGAACTGCATTTGCCTTATATCTGTAAACTTCATTCTGCATCCTTTTGGTATTTTTACACTGTTCTGACTCAATGTGTTGTTGTAATCTCTGTGGAGAGTGAGCAAGACAAGTTTTTTCACTGTATGGGTGACAATAATAAACCAATTTACCAGAGCTAGTCCCTTACTAGGATCAGATGTGTGTGTGTGTGTGTGTGTGTGTGTGTGTGTGTGTGTGTGTGTGTGTGTGTGTGTGTGTGTGTGTGTGTGTGTGTGTGTGTGTGTGTGTGTGTGTGTGTGTGTGTGTGTGTGTGTGTGTGTGTGTACACATACATACACATATATTAAATGTCCATCCAGAAATCAAATGGCAGTGGGGAAGAAGCTGTTCCTGAATTGTTGAGTGTGTGTCTTCAGACTTCTGTACCTCCTTCCTGATGGTTGCAGGGAGAAGAGGGCATTTTCTGGGTGATGTGGGTCCTTTCTAAATCTTTCCTATCCTTGAACTTCTCTCATTTTCTTTTAAACTTTAATTTGTTCCGACTTCGACTATATCCACTGACAATTTGTTCCACATGCCTACCACCACCTTGTGTGTGAAAACCTGCTCCTCCTGTCCTCTTTTACATTTTTTCCTTCTTACCTAAGTAAATGTCCTATAGTTTTCAGCCTCCCTACCCTGGAAAAAAGACTGGGTATTCAACTGAAGATTATAACATCACTCTTGCCCTCTATGCTGCAGAGAAAAAAACCCTAGCTTTTAATTCCCCTTCAACTGAACCCTTTCCAGTTGAGTGACATCCTCACTGAAGTTAGTGACCAAAATTTCACACAAAACTCCAAATATAATCTCATAATGTTATGACTGTAAAATATGGTGTCCAAACTCTTGTAGTCAGTGCCCTGACCAATAAAGGTGAGCATGTCAAATACCTTCTTCACCTGTGATCCACTTTCAGGGAACTATAAACTTGTACACCTAGCTTGCTCTGTTCTACTACACTCTCCAGAGCCCAGACATTACATAAGAACATAAGAAATAGGAGCAAGAGTAGGCCATCTGGCCCGTCAAGACTGCTCTGGCATTCAATAAGATCATGGCTGATAGGGCCATGGACTCATCTCCACCATACCCTCCTTTTCCCCATAACCCTTAATTCCCCTGCTATGCAAAAATCTATCCAACCTTGTCTTAAATACAAAGTATATTTTACTGATGTAGCCTCCACTGCTTCATTGGGCGGAGAATTCCACAGATTCACCACTCTCTGGGAAAAGCAGATCCTCCAAAATCTACTTCCCTGAATCTTGAGGCTATTCTCCCTAGTTCTAGTCTCACCTACTAGTAGAAACAACTTTCCTGCCTCTATCTTATCTATCCCTTATGTAATTTTATGTTTCCATAAGATGTCCTCTCATTCTTCTTATTCCAGAGAGTACAGTCCCAGGCGACTCAATCTCTCCTCATAGTTTAACCTCCTCATCTCTGGAATCAACCCGGCAAACCTTCTCTGCAACGCCTCCAAAGCCAGTATATCCTACTTCAGGTAAGGAGACCAGAACTGTATGCAGTAATCGAGGTGTGGCCTCACCAGTACCTGTACAGTTGCAGCATAACCTCCCTGATCTTAAATCCAATCCCTCTAGCAATGAAGACCAACATTCCATTTGCCTTCTTGATAGCCTGCTACACTTGCAAACCGACCTTTTGTGATTCATGCACACGCGCTCCCAAGTCCCTCTGCACAGCAGCATGCTGCAATTTTTTACTGTTTAAATAATAATCTGCTCTTTGACTTTTCTTTCCAAAGTGGGTGACCTCGCATTTACCAACATTGTTCTCCATCTGCCAGACCCTTGCCCACTCACTAACCTATCTATATCTCTCCGCAGGCACTCTGCATCTTCTGCATAATTTGCTTTAACACTCAATTTAGTATCACCAGCAAACTTAGATACACTACACTCAGTCCCCTCGTCCAGATCGTTAATATATATCGTGAACAGTTGCAGGCCCAGCACCGACTCCTGCAGCACACCGCACACCACAGACTGCCAACCAGAGAAACACCAATGAATCCCAACTCTCTACTTTCTACTAGTTAACCAATCTAATACATCACTCTCAACTCTATGCATCCTTATCTTACGGCTAGGTCTTTTATGTGGTACCTTATCGAATGGTTTCTGGAAATCCAGGTAAATAACATACATCTGTTCCCCTCCATCCACTGCGCTCATTATATCATAAGACCATAAGATATAGGAGTAGAAAGAGGCCATTAGGCTCATCGAGTCAGCTCTGCCATTCAATCATGGGCTGATCCAATTCTTCCAGTCCTCCCCACTCCCCTGCTTTCACCCCATACCCTTTAATGCCCTGGCTGATCAAGAACCTATCTATCTCTGCCTTAAATACACCCAATAACTTGGCCTCCACAGCCGCTCTTGGCAACAAATTCCACAGATTTGCCACCCTCTGACTAAAGTAATTTCTCCGCATCTCAGTTCTAAATGGACTTCCTTCAATCCTGAAGTCGTGCCCTCTTGTCCTAGAATCCCTTACCATGGGAAATAACTTTGCCATACGTAATCTGTTCAGGCCTTTTAACATTCAGAATGTTTCTATGAGATCCCCCTTCATTCTCCTGAACTCCAGGGAATACAGCCCAAGAGCTGCCAGATATTCCTCATATGGTAACCCTTTTATTCCTTGAATCATTCTCGCAAATCTTCTCTGAACCCTCTCCAATGTCAGTATATCCTTTCTAAAATAAGGAGTCCAAAACTGCACACAATACTCCCAAGTGTGGTCTCACGAATGCCTTATAGAGCCTCAACATCACATCCCTGCTCTTATATTCTATACATCTAGAAATGAATGCCAACATTGCATTCGCCTTCTTCACAACTAACTCAACCTGGAGGTTAACCTTTAGGGTATTTTGCACAAGGACTCCCAAGTCTCTTTGCATCTCTATATTTTGAATCCTCTCCCCATCTAAATAATAGTCTGCCCCTTTATTTCTTCCACCAAAGTGCATGGCCATACAGTTTCCAACATTGTATTTTATTTGCCACTTTTGTGCCCATTCCCCAAAACTATCGAAGTTTCTCTGCTGGCTCTGTTTCCTCAACACTACCTGCTCCTCCACCTGTCTTTGTATCAGCAGCAAATTTAGCCACAAATCCATTAATACAGTGGTCCCAACATCAACCCCTGTGGGACTCCACTGGTAACCAGTAGCCAGCAAGAATAGGATCCCTTTATTCCCACTCTCTGTTTTCTGCCAACCAGCCAGTGCTCCACCCATGCTAGTAACTTCCCTGTAACTCCATGGGCTCTTATCTTGCTAAGCAGCCTCATGTGCAGCACCTTGTCAAAGACCTTCTGAAAATCCAAGTACACCACATCTACTGCATCTCCTTTATCTGCTTGTAATTCCCTCAAAGAATTGCAGTAGGTTTGTCAGGCAGGATTTTCCTTTCAGGAAACCATGCTTACTTTGGCCTATCTTGGGATAAGGTACTCCATAATCTCATCCCTAACAATCGATTCCAACAACTTCCCAACCCCTGATATCAGGCTAACAGGTCTATAGTTTCCTTTCTGCTGCCTCCCACCCTTCTTAAATAGCAGAGTAACATTTGCAATTTTCCAGTCATCTGGTACAATGCCAGAATCTAACAATTCTTGAAAGATCATCATTAATCCCTCCACAATCTCTCCAACTACTTCCTTCAGAACCCAAGGGTGCATTCCATCAGGTCCAGGAGGTTTATCCACCCTCAGACCATTAAGCTTCCTGAGCACCTTCGCATTCGTTTTTTCCACTGCACAAACTTCACTTCCCTGACACTCTTGAATGTCCAGTATACTGCAGATGTCTTCCACTGTGAAGACTGATGCAAATTACGCATTCAGTTCCTCTGCCATCTCTGCATCTCTCATTACAATATCTCCAGCGTCATTTTGTATTGGTCCTATATCTACCCTCAACTCTCTTTTACCCTTTATATACTTAAAAAAGCTTTTAGTATCTTCTTTAATATTAGTCGCCAGCTTCCTCTCATTATTCATCTTTTCCTTCCGAATTTCCTTCTTAGTTCCTTCTGCAAGTTTTTAAAAGCTCCCCGATCCTCCATTTTCCCACTAGCTCTGGTTTCCTTGTATGCCCTCTCTTTTGCTTTTAATTTGGCTTTGGCTTTGACTTCACTTGTCATCCACGGTAGTGTCCTTCTTCCCTTTGAAAATTTCTTATTTGGAATATATCTGTTTTGCCCTTCCCTTATTTTTTGCAGAAACTCCAGCCATTGCTGTTCTGCTATCCTTCCTGCAAATGTCCCTTTCCAGTCAACTTTGGCCAGTTCCCCACTCATGTCATTGTAATTTCCTTTATTCCACTGAAATACCGACACATTGGATTTTTTTTTTCCCTCTCAAATTTCAGTGTGAACTTGATCATATTGTGATCACTGTTCTCTAAGGGTTCCTTAACATTAAGCTCTCTTATCACCTCTGGATCATTGCACAATACCCAATCCAGCACAGCCAATCCCCTAGTGGGCTCGACAACAAGCTGTTGTAAAAACCCATCCTTTAGACATTCTACAAATTCTCTCTCTTGAGGTCCAGAACTGACCTGGTTTTCCCAATCCACTTGCATGTTAAAATCCCCAATGATTATCATGACGTTGCCTTTCTGACACACCTGTTTGTCTCCTGCTGTAATTTGTAATCCACATCCCGGCTGCTGTTTGGAGGCCTATATACAACTGCCATTAGGGTCCTTTTACCCATACCATTTCGTAACTCAACCCATAGAGTCTCTACACTTTCCAATCCTATGTCATCTCTTTCCAGTGATTTAGTAGTATTTCTTGTACACAGAGCCACACCACCCCCTCTGCCTACTAACCTATCTTTTTGATACACCATATATCCTTGGACGTTCAGCTCCCAGTGGCAGCCATCCTTTAGCCAAGTTTCAGAGATGGCCACAAAGTCATATTTGCCAATCTGTAGCTGAATTTCAAGATCATCCATTTTATTCCTTGTGCTGCGTGAATTCAAATGCAACAATCTCAGTCCAGTATATGTTGCTGATATCCTTAAAGAACTCCAGTAAGTTTGTCAAACAGGACCTGCCTTTGCTGAATCCATGCTGTGTCTGCCTGATGGATCCATTTCTTTCCAGATGTCTTACTATTTCTTTAAGGATAGCTTCAAGCATTTTCCTAACTACAGATGTTAAACTAACTAGCCTTTAGTTACCTGTCTTTTGCCTACATCGTTTTTTGAACAGTAGCAAGACATTCTCTGTCTTCTAATCCACTGGGACCTGCCCAGAGTCCAAAGATTTTTTGTAAATCATCACCAAAGCCTTTACTATAACTTCTGCCATTTCTTTCAGTACCCTGGGATGCATTCCATCAGGACCAGGGGACTTATCTATCTTCAGGCCCACAAGTTTGCTCGGCACTATCTCTTCAGTGATAGCTATTGTTTTGAGGTCGTCACCTCCCATCGCATCCATAACATCTCTTTTTGGCAAGTTGGATGTGTCCTCCACCATGAAGACTGACACAAAATAGTCATTCAAAGCTTCGGCCATTTCCTCAGTACCCAGTATCAATTCCCCCCTCTTGTCTTCCAAAGGACCTACATTCACTTTAGCCACACTTTTCCGCTTTATATACTTATAAAAACTTTTACTATCTGTTTCTATATTTTGTGCTAGTTTATTTTCATAATCCATCTTCCCTTTCTTTATTGCTCGCTTAGTGGTACTTTGTTGTTTTTTAAAGTTTTCCAAATCTTCCAGTTTCCCTCTACTCTTGCCGACTTTGTATGCATGAGCTTTTAGTTTGATGCCTTTTCTTATTTCCTTAGTTATCCAAGGCTGCCTCTCCCCACCCTTACGGTCTTTGTTTTTAACTGGAATATACTTCTGTTGAGCACCGTGAAAAATCTCTTTGAAAGTCTTCCACTGTTCCTCAACTGTCCTACCATGTAGCCCGTGTTCCCAGTCTACTTTATTCAAATCCATCCTCATCCCATTTAGTCTATATTGTTTAGGCATAATACAGTAGGTTTTTTTAATGGAGAGAAATTCACAAATCTGTGGCACAAAATGACTTCGGTGCCCTCGTGCAGGATTTCCTGAAGGTTGAGTCAGTGGTGAGGAAGGCAAATGTGATGTTAAACGTGATGCCCCTCTTTCCCTCTTACCCCATCCCTGACATATTTAGTTGTTTGTTTTTTTCTCTCTCTCTGCCCATCACTCTGCCTGCTCTCCATCTCCCTCTGGTGCTCCCCTCCCCCTTTCTTTCTCTCTAGACCTCCTGTCCCATGATCTTTTCCCTTCTCCAGCTCTGTATCACTTTTGTAGCTCTTAGCTTCATCCCACCCCCTCCGGTCTTCTCCTATCATTTCGCATTTCCCCCTCCCCCTCCTACTTTCAAATCTCTTAGTATCTTTCCTTTCAGTTAGTCTTGACGAAGGGTCTCGGCCCGAAACGTCGACAGCGCTTCTCTCTATAGATGCTGCCTGGCCTGCTGTGTTCCACCAGCATTTTGTGTGTGTTGTTTGAATTTCTAGCATCTGCAGATTTCCTCGTGTTTGTGAAGTTATTTTGAGAGGTCTGGTATATAAAAGCAAGAATGTAATATTGAGCGTTTATAAGGCACTGGTGAGGCCTCACTTGGAGTAACATACTGTAAAAACATCATAAAAATGAAAACCCAATTAGCCAATGACTTCAATATCTTACAGAATATTATTATTCACAGAATTTTTTTTTCTCCTCGGTTATAAAGCTAATTTTTTGAGACAATTGTATATTTTCAGTTTCTCATCAAATCCACAGGGACATGTTTGCCTACATTCTGGCCTCATTACTAATATGGTTTCTGTGCTGGTGGATACGAGACAGATGCAAACTTGAGAATCTCTCAGACAAGTATGTGTTCATCACCGGGTGTGATACTGGTTTTGGAAATCTGGCCGCCAAGTCCTTTGATAAAATTGGATTCTGGGTACTTGCTGGGTGTCTAACGGAGGAAGGGGCACAAAGCTTAAGCAAAGAAGCCTCAAGTAGATTGAAGACAATCGTGCTGGATATTACAAAGTCAGAGAGCATTGAAAATGCAGTGAACCAAATCAAGCAAGAGGTGGGACACAGAGGTAAGTCAAATTTAGAAAGTTAATTACTAATACATTTCAGAAGCATGAAAAAATCTGCAGGTGCTGGAAATCCAAGCAACATTCACAAGATACTGGAGGAACTCAGCAGGCCAGGCAGCATCTTGGAAAAGAGTACAGAGCCGATGTTTTGGGCCAAAACCCTCATCAGGACCTTATACTCTGTCTGGGCAGCTGCCAACTTGATGGCATGAATATCAGTTTCTCCTTCCAGTTAAAAAAAAATTCTGTCTACCTCCCGAGGGATCTCGGCCTGGAATATCAACTCTCCACTTCCCTCCAGTTCCTCCAGCTAGTTGTTCATAGATTTGTCAGGTTCCTACACTTACAGTGACTCATTTTCACCTGATCATTATTATGCTTAATCATATAATAATAATAAAATAACAAAATATCAAAATACTTTTGTTAACAATAGCAAATAATAATAATGCCAGTGTCTCCAGTTTTACCAGCTTGAGCTGAGAAATACATAAAAATACTCTAATAATAATAATGATGAGCAGGGTATATATTGTCCCAATAGTAATATCTACAACTGGTATTTTTTATCTTAATATATATCTATGGTTTATTTATAATTGTTGACATTTGTTATCTTCATATAAACAGTACTGTGCATATACTGTATATAGCTAGGGTGCTTAATACTTTTTTACAGTACTGTATATGTTTTATGTATAATTGCCGAAATTTTTTTTGTCTTTATATGCTGTATATATGTTTAATGTATAATTCCCCTTGTTTGTTTCTACAGGTCTTTGGGGCTTGGTAAATAATGCTGGGATAGTTGGGACACTTTGTCCCACTGATTGGTTAAGAACTGAACACTTCCGAAGACCTATTGAAGTTAACTTACTGGGATCTATAGAAGTGACGTTAAAATTGCTCCCACTGATTAAAAAAGCCAGAGGAAGAATTGTGAATATAAGCAGTGTTCTCGGCCGATTAGCTTTGAGCGGTGGTGGATACTATGTGTCAAAGTTTGGCATAGAAGGTTTCAATGACAGCTTAAGGTGAGGACATGAAAAGATTGATATTTATCTCTGGCTGGTTGTATGAAAAGGTGATATAGTATCAGCCTCCCATTTTTCTCTGGAGTTTGGGTAGAAAACACAGCAGGTAGGTCAAACTCTAGTTCCTTTTCAGCCCTGGTAAACAAAAATGGATCTCTAACTCTGTTTACACCTTCTACAGTACTGTGCAAAAGTCTTAAGTGTATATATATTGTGGCGAGCATTTGGTCCATAATGACAGATGAGGAAGCTCTTTCACTCAACAATGGTCTATTGTGATAGACACAAAACAGACAGGGCACCATGACCCGGAGAGTGAACCCAACCAGTCTCACACCCATGAGGGAGGTGACCATCACACACAAGCAAACAACTGTACAACTCAAGCTAAAATGTAACAATAAATGAACTGGAACTTCCCACCATAATCCCATAAAAGCATTTTAACACAAGAACAATAAACAGTACTGGTCATTAGAAATGCAGGCAGGCAGGCTGTCGACCGCACCCTCACCTAGAACGTCACAGTATATATAATTAAGAATCCTGAGTGGGAAGGGGCAGGGAGAGGGGAATCATGGTTGGGAAAAAGGGGAAGGGAGAGGGGAGGGAGCAGGAAGCACCAGAGAGACATTCCGTAATGATCAATGAACCAATTGTTTGGAATCAACTTAGCTTGCCTGGTGTCTCGGGGTTGAGTGTGCCTGCACCCGTGCCACACCCACTCCTGACACTCCTTCTCTGCCACTTATCCCACACCCCTCCCACCGTGCTCCACCCACACCATTCCCAACATTCCTCGCTCCCGCCAAATTTACAAATCCGCTCTCTGCTCCATGTTGACAAATACAGTACTGTGCAAAAGTCTAAGTATAGATATATATATATATATATATATCTCTTCTGCAAAAGTCTTACAATATATGTAGCTAAGACTTTTGCAGAATACTGCATCTTCAAAGCAGAATACCTTTTGACTCAGTTGAACATTAAGCATTTTTAATTCAATGAATCATATCACAGTGTTTAACTTCAGTTTGATTACAGACCAGTTTTTATTTCATGTTTGATTTTGTGCATTTGTTACCGGTGTTGCTATCTTCATTAAGTAATTTCAAAGACATAACTCTGTGATTTCAGTTATCATTGTGGTCACTGAGGGAATGTTAGACTGTTGGAGATCTCGTGTTTTGGAGTGGACTTTACACAAAAATACCTGACAACACATTTATTGTTTTGATTGTCCATTTTTAACCTTCGTATTCTAAATTTGAGTCTCAGATCACGAGGTTTATATATGCAATCAATGCCAATTCCACTCTCCTTTTAAACTTTCTAACAACACTACACTAATTGGCCTAATCTCAAATAATAATGAGGCAGCCTATAGAGAAGAAGTCATCACTCTGACACAGTTGTGTCAAGGAAACAACTTCTCCCTCAGTGTCACAAAACAAAGGAGCTGGTTGTGGACTACAGGAGGAATGGAGACAGGCTAACCCCTATTGACATCAGCGGATCTGGGGTTGAGAGGGTGAACAGCTTTAAGTTGATCACCATGCACATCACCGAGGATCTCACGTGGTTTGTACTTACAGGCTGTGTGGTGAAAAAGGCACAACAGCACCTCTTTCACCTCAGACGGTTGAGGAAGTTTGGTATGGGCCCCCAAATCCTAATAACTTTCTACAGGGGCACAATTGAAAGCATCCTGACTGGCTGCATCACTGCCTGGTTTGGGAACTATAATTCCCCCAACTGCAGGACTCTGCAGAGAGTAGTGTGGACAGCCCAGTGCATCTGTAGATGTGAACTTCCCACTATTCAGGACTTTTAAAAGAGAGGTGGGTAAAAAGGGCCCGAAGGATCAGTGAGAACCTGAGTCACCCCAACCACAAACTATTCCAGCTGCTACCATCTGGGAAATGGTACCACAGGATAAAAGCCGGGACCAACAGGCTCCGGGATAGCTTCTTCCACCAGGCCATCAGACTGATGAACTCACACTGACACAACTGTATTTCTATGTATATTGACTGTCCTGTTGTACATACTATTTACTATAAATTACACATTGCACATTTAGACAGAGAAGTAACATAAAGATTTTTACTCCTCATGTATGTGAAGGATGTAAGTAATAAAGTCAATTCAATTTAATAATGACCACTGTGGTTTATTTCTATCAGCATTGTAACACAATCATGCGGAACCATTTTTTTATTACGCAGATAATCTGCTCCAAATTGTGTCCTCAATTAGGCTCTTCTGACCCTTCGTGCCCCTCAGCAATCTCCTAATTTAATCCTGATCACGGGACAATTTGCAATAACCAATTAGCCTACCAGCTGGTACATTTTTGGACTGTAGGAGGAAACTGGAGCACCCGGAGGAAACCGATGCAGTCACGGGGAGAGCATACAAACTCCTCCCAGGCAGTGGTGGATATTGAACCCGGGGCACCTGTACTGTAAAACATTGTGCTAACCACTACACTATTGTACCGCCTCATTACCTTATAATCAACAGTAAAATTCAGTTTCTAGATGCCACCGTTTTTCTGTTCCGTGCCATCTGGCAGAGTAGTAAGGGCGCATTTGGTACGGGCACATTGCAGCCTCACCTTTGCAAAAGTTCAAAAACAGGAAGAGTACCTTAACAAATTTTATTAATGGCATTGAATAATATTTTCCACTTTAGTACAGCTATACAACCAAACCATTTCTCATCTATGCTAAATGTGCTTTTGCTTAGGCGTGATATGAAGAGATTTGGAATAAAAGTTGCTTGTATTGAACCTGGGACCTTTGAAACCAGAATGACCAACTGTGAAGTACATCGTCATGAAAAGAAATGCCTCTGGGATGAACTCCCACCTGATGTGAGAAAAGAGTATGGAGAAGACTATTTAATACAATGTAAGATATATACACCTACTCAGCTTAATAGAAAATGAATCCATAGCCCTGGGAATTACATTAGGCACAAGTATTTTATTATTGACTTTGTGTTGGTAGGCCATTAAAATAATTACTGAATATTAATACTTAAAATTATGAATAAGAAGTGCACCATAATTTTGTTGAGTAATTTTAGAAACCTGAAGTTCATTTAAAAAAAGTTAATTCTTATTTTGTCTGAAAGGCCTGCTGTTATATTTTAACGAAGTACATTTTGAATTAATTGAAGCTTAAAATGAAAATCTTCACAGACTCCTAATCTTTCAGGATGCAGTTAATCTTAAACTTGGGAGCAGAAAATGTAAGAGACTGAGGGGAGATTTGATAGAGGTGTACAAAATTATGAGGGGCATAGGTAGGGTAAATGCAAGCAGTCATTTTCCACTGAGGTTAGGTAGGACTACAACAAGAGGTCATGGGTTAAAGGTGAAAGGTGACATGTTTAAGGAGAACATGAAGGGAATCTTGTTCACTCAGAGAGTTGTCAGAGTGTGGAATGAGCTGCCAGCGCAAGAGTTGGATGCGAGCTCGATTACAACATTTAAGAGAAGTTTGGATAGGTACATGGATTAGGGGTATGGAGGGCTATGGTCCCGGTGCAGGTCAATGGGAGTAGGTGGTTTAAATGGTTTTACACGGACTAGTTGGGCTAAAGGTCCTGATTCTGTGCTGTACTTTTGTATGACTATGATTCTGAGTCAGTTTTAGTCATTTCATTTCTTAGATGACTAGTTTTGAAGAGCAACTGTATGAGTACAATATTGCATAATGGTCACATGTTTAAGTACTGTAGTTCATTAAACCATGTAGCAAATCATCAGGCGTACCTTAGCACCTCTGATGATTAATTGCTATCTGAAACAGACTCGACCTCTGCAAGTGCAAAATGAGGCAGATCCGCTTTGGACTCTGGAACCTGCTTTTGCAAGTGTAGCGATAATGAAACCATTAGCTTTCAGCCTCATTCCTCCATGGAATTAATAACAATTTTGAAGTTTGCGTGTATGCAGTTTTGAACAGGGATATTGATGACTCTATTCCAGAGGGTCACTAGATCACTTGTCTCATGCAGTTAGTTGCATGCTAAATTGGTAGGACGTGATTAGACTGAAAACTGTGCAGAAAGGATTTACCAGAATGTTGTCTGAATGGAATAGTTTAGTTAGAAGGAGAAATTGGATTTCCCGGGTTTGGTTTCCTTGGAGCAGAGGAGTCTTAATGGGAGACTAGTGAGAGGTACAGTACTGGGCAAAGGCTTAGGCAGAAATAGATAGCTAAGGTGCCCAAGGCTTTTGCACAGTACTATTTTTGTCCACATGGAGTAGGGGGCAAGTTTGTAAATCTGGTGGGAGCAAAGGCTTTTGGGAATGGAGAGGGCAGAGTGCCACAGGAGGGGTGTGAGACAGGTAACAGAAGGAGTGCCAGGGGTGGGAGGGTGGCGTAGGTTCAGACACCCCACCTCTGAGACTGCAGGCAGGGTCATTTGATTCCAAACAATTGGTTCATTGATCATTACGGAATGTCTCTCTGGTGCTTCCTGTTCCTTCCCCTCTCCTTTTCCCAACCAAGATTCCCCTCTCCCTGTCTCAGTCTGCAATAGAGACCCATATCAGAATCAGGTTTATCATCATTCACATATGTGTCATGAAATTTGAATCTTATTGTGTGGCAGCAGCAGTATGGTGCAAGACTTAGAGCTACTACTGGATTGTGCAAAAATCTTAGGTGGCCTAGCTATAGATATGGGTAGACAGCAGGAAAAGTTTCCTGTAAGAAAGATATCTAAAACTAGAAGGCACAGTTTTAATGTGAAAAGTAAGAAGATTGGAAGGGATCTGAGAAAAGAAATTTTCATCAGAGTGTGGTTGCAATCTGGAGCTCACTGCTGAGAAAGTTTTGGAGGCAAACAGTATTTTCTCACAACAGTTTTAGCTTCATGGAGTCAGAGTTACAGAACATCGAAACATCCACAGAATCGGAGTTATACAACATGGAAGCAGGTCCTTTGGCCCAATCATCCATGTCTACCATGATCTCTAACTGAGTTAGTCGCGTTTGCCTAATTTGGCCCTTGTCTCTCAAGGCTTTCTACATCCATGTATTTATCTAGATGTTTTGAACATTGTAATTGCATCTGCCCTCTGTTGGTTCTTCTGGGAACTCATTCCATATACCCACTGTTTGTTAAACATGATGTGGGCGATCATGGTCTTTCCAAGACTATCATTGTTCTTGGAAGTGGTTTTGCCATTGCCTTCTTCTGGGTAGTGTCTTTATAAGACAGGTAACCGCAGCCATTATCAATACTCTTCAGAGATTGCCTATTGTCAGTGGTTGCATACCTAGGACTTGTGATGTGCACCAGCTGCTCGTACAACCATCCAACACCTGCTCCTATGGCTTCCCTTAACACTGATCAGGGAGGCTAAGCAGGTGCTACACCTTACTCAAGGGTGACCTGCAGGCTAGCAGAGGGAAGGAGTGCCTTACACCTCCTTTGTTAGAGATGTATCACCACCCCAGCACCTCAGGGTTTAGTGAAAATGGATGGTGTTTGGTCAATGCAGACTCAGTGGCTGGAAGGCTTTGGTTCCATGTTGTATCTCTCCATGACTATGACTGAAATTTCAGTAAGGAAATCCATTTAATTAAAGTTTAAATCATTATCAAAGTATATACACCATATGTCACCAGATACAACCCTTATTTCCCCATGAGCATACTCAATAAATCTGTAGAATAACAACCATAACAGAATCAATGAAAGACCACCCAATTTGAGCATTCAACCAGAGGGCAGAAGACAAGTTGTGCAAATACAAAAAGGAAGAAATAATAATAAAATATAAATAAGCAATAAATATAGAGAACATGAGATCAAGAATCCTTAAAAGTTAGGACATTGACTGTGGGAACATTTCAATGACAGGGCAAGTGAAGTTTGTTTCAGGAGCCTAATAGTTGAGGGGTAATAAAACCTGAACCTTGTGGTGTGAGTCCTGAGACTCTTGCACCACATTCCTAGTGGCAGTAGTGAGAAGAGAGCATAGGCTGGGTGGTGGGGTCCCTCACAATGGATGCCGCTTTCCTGCAATAGTGCTCCATGTAGATATGCTCAATGGCGGGGAGGGATGGAGCGAGGAAATTAACAATCCTGCTGTGGTGTAACAGCAATGTTAGCCATCCTTTTCTCATTAGAGATGATAGACATGCATATTATAAAGCACTTGGCATTATTGTGTGAGATTTTAAACATATACCATCCAAATTAGTTTATTTGTGATTCATTAAAGTCTACCCCACTAACACTGTGCTTTGGATATTCACAGCTGGTGTCAGACAAGAGAAACTAGTGAAATTATTGTCAAGTACAGATCTTTCCGTGGTGGTGTGGTGTATGGAACATGCTCTAACAGCCAAGTACCCAAGGACTCGGTACAGTGCTGGCATTGATGCAAAACTACTATGGATCCCCGTATCATACTTGCCAACATTTATTGCAGATAACCTGCTGACTATGGATACAATAATAAACTCAAGTTCTGCGTAAAGGATTCACACTCTATCTTCAGTGTGAACATTGTTTATTAGAAACATTGACATTTGGAGGCTCTGGACCAAATTGTAGACAATTTGTCACATATTTGTACATGGAGCTTGAAAAAATAGAGGGCTATGGGTAAACCTAGGTAATTTCTAAGGTAAGGACGTCGGCACAGCTTTGTGGGCTAAAGGGCCTATATTGTGCTGTAGGTTTTCTATGTTTTTATTTGTCCTGCTGCAAGAATGCAAGTGTTTATATTATCAATATTGTATAACCATATAACATATAACATATAACATATAACCATATAACAATCACAGCACGGAAACAGGCCATTCCGGCCCTCCTAGTCCGTGCCGAACTCTTAATCTCACCTAGTCCCAGCTACCCGCACTCAGCCCATAACCCTCCGCTCCTTTCCTGTCCATATACCTATCCAATTTTACCTTAAATGACACAACTGAACTGGTCTCTACTACTTCTACAGGAAGCTCATTCCACACAGCTATCACTCTCTGAGTAAAGAAATACCCCCTCGTGTTTCCCTTAAACTTTTGCCCCCTAACTCTCAAATCATGTCCTCTCGTTTGAATCTCCCCTACTCTCAATGGAAACAGCCTATTCGCGTCAACTCTATCTATCCCTCTCAACATTTTAAATACCTCGATCAAATCCCCCCTCAACCTTCTATGCTCCAATGAATAGAGACCTAACTTGTTCAACCTTTCTCTGTAACTTAAGTGCTGAAACCCAGGTAACATCCTAGTAAATCGTCTCTGCACTCTCTCTAATTTATTGATATCTTTCCTATAATTCGGTGACCAGAACTGTACACAATATTCCAAATTTGGCCTTACCAATGCCTTGTACAATTTTAACATTACATCCCAACTTCTGTACTCAATGCTCTGATTTATAAAGGCCAGCATTCCAAAAGCCTTCTTCACCACCCTATCTACATGAGACTCCACCTTCAGGGAACTATGCACTGTTATTCCTAGATCTCTCTGTTCGACTGCATTCCTCAATGCCCTACCATTTACCCTGTATGTTCTATTTGGATTATTTTTGCCAAAATGTAGAACCTCACACTTCTCAGCATTAAACTCCATCTGCCAACATTCAGCCCATTCTTCTAACCGGCATAAATCTCCCTGCAAGCTTTGAAAACCCACCTCATTATCCACAACACCTCCTACCTTAGTATCATCAGCATACTTACTAATCCAATTTACCACCCCATCATCCAGATCATTTATGTATATTACAAACAACATTGGGCCCAAAACAGATCCCTGAGGCTCCCCGCTAGTCACCAGCCTCCATCCCGATAAACAATTATCCACCACTACTCTCTGGCATCTCCCATCTAGCCACTGTTGAATCCATTTTAATACTCCAGCATTAATACCTAACGACTGAACCTTCTTAACTAACCTTCCATGTGGAACTTTGTCAAAGGCCTTGCTGAAGTCCATATAGACTACATCCACTGCCTTATCCTCGTCAACATTCCTCGTAACTACTTCAAAAAATATAGTTAGGTTTTGTTCATGTGTTTTTGAGAAATACGAGCTGAGTTAATACGTTAGTACAGGGTGGCTTACATTTGGGTAGTTAATGAAGAAAGGAATATCTGCATTTATTTAGCATTTTTTTATTTCACCCCACAGACAACACTGCTAATGGTACAGTCGGCCCTCCTTATCCGCGGGTTCCGCATGCGCGGATTCAACCAACCGCGGATCGGGAAAACCCGGAAGTTCTCTCTCCAGCACTCGTTGCTGTTTGAGCATGTACAGACTATTTTTTCTTGTCATTTTTCCCTAAACAATGCAGTATAACAACTATTTACACAGCATTTACATTGTATTAGGTATTATAAGTAATCTAGAGATGATTTAAAGTAAATGGGAGGATGTGCATAGGTTACTGCGGATCGGGAATCGAAGAGAAAACGGAAGTTCTTTAAGTCAGAACTGGTACATCCGGTATTTAGCGTCAGTTAGTCAAACGTTTGTCTTAGTATATAGTATATATTTTACCTTTCTATGAATATAAAAAACTTAAGAAACGTATGTATTTCAATTATTAAACCACTGCATTGCTTAGTAATAATTGTAGCTTTCTTCGGGGGGGGCCTTCACATGCTCCATTATTCTCACTTTATCCTTTAAAATTGTTCCGATCGTTGACTGAATGTAGCCTAACACTTTTCCAATGACTGATGAGATTTCACCTCTTTCCGATCACTTTATTATTTCCACTTTATTTTCAATCGTGATCGTTTTCCGGAACAGAAACAATGCAGGCGGTGGGCCCCGAGCATCGCCGGGTCCTAAAGTCCACGGCACTGAGCCAGGTTAAATAAGGTCCGGAGCTCCGCCAGGTCCTAAAGTCCACTGCACTGAGACAGGTTAAATAAGGTCCGGAGCTCCGCCGGGTCCTAAATTCCACCAACTTGAGCATCTGCGGTTTTTTTGATACCCACGGTGGGGGGTACTGGAACCAACCCCTCCCGCGGAGAAGGAGGGCTGACTGTACTTTGGTGCATATTACTGTACATTTTTATGCTCAAGCTGCTGGAGTAGGACTTGAACCTACAAACTTCAGACTCAGAGAGCTGGTCCACAGATCTAAAGTGGATATTGTTGAAAAAGGCATGCAGCAGAAAATTTCAATCAAACAAAGAAATTTCCTAATTTCCAAAGACAGTTAAAGCGAAATAGAATAGCCTGAATTACTACTTCCTTGGTGTTAAGATTTATTATTGTCTTTACATCAAGAACTAAGTCAACATTTGAACTGATGTTGTTTATTCAACCATAAGACACTGGAGCAAAATTAGGCCATTCATCCCACTCAGTCTGCTCTGGCATTCCATCATGGTTGTTCATTATCCCTCTCAACCCCATTCTCCTGCCTTCTCCCCATAAAGACTGATGCCCTTACAAATCAAGAACCTATCAACCTCTACTTTAAATATAGCCAATGATTAGCTTCCACAGCCATCTGTGGCAACGAATTCCACAGATCCACCATCCTTGGCTAAAGAAATTTCTCCTCACCTCTGTTCAAAATGGACATGCTTCTATTCTGAGGCTGTGCCCTCTGGTCCAGAACACCCCCTGCCACCTTACAATAGGAAAGGTATTCTCCGTGTCCACTCTCTCAATATTCACTAGGATATTCCTCATTCCTCTAAACTCCAGTGAGTACAGGCCCAGACCGATCAAATGCTCTTGGTACATTAACCCGTTCATTGCCTGGAACACATTACTATGAGCCTCTTCTGGATCCTCTCCAAAGACAGCATATCATTTCTTTGATAAGCGGCCCAAAGTACTCTCAATGCCCCAAATGCAGTCTGAATAATGACTTCTAAAGCCTCAGCATTGCAGTATTGCATTAATATTCTAGTCTTCTTGAAGTGACTGCTAACATTGCATTTGCCTTCCACACCACCAACTCACCTGCAAGGTAACCTTCAGGGAAACCTGCAAAGCATTCCCAATTCCTTTTCTAATTTTCAATTTTTCTTCTCATTTAGAAAATAGACTATGCTTTTATTCCTTCTTCCAAAGTGCAAAGCCATATACTTCCTGACACAGTATTCCATCTGACATTTCTTTGCCCATTCAGCTAATCTAAGTCCTTCTGCAGACTCCCCTGCTTCCTCAACACTATCTGCTCTTCCACCTGTTTTCATATCATCTGCAAACCTGGCCACAAATCTTATCAATTCCATCATCCAAATCATTCACATATAACATGAAAAGAAGCAGTCCCAACACCAACCCCTGTGGAACACCACTAGTCACTGGCAACTAACCAGTAAAGGCCCCCTTATATTCCCACGCTTTCCCTTCTGTAAGTCAGCCAATCTACAATCCATGCTAGTATCTTTCCTGTAATACCACGCATTCTTATTTTACTTAATGGACTTGTATGTGAACATCTTGTCAAAGGCCTTCTGAAAATCAATTGAACAACATCCACTGACACTCCTTTGTCAACACTGCATGTTATTTCCTCAAAGGATTCAAACAGAGCTGTCAAATAAATTTTCCCCTTAAGCAAGCCCTGCTGACTTCAGCCTATTTTATCATGTACCCCAGATCCTCTGCAATCTCTTCTGCTACCTCTTTCAGAACCCTGGGATGTAACTTCAGGTCTTTCAGCTTCCCAAGCAGCTTCTCCTTCATAATAGCAACTACACTCACAATTGCCCTGTGACTTCCTTTAATTTCTGGCATACTGCTCTTGTCTTCCACAGTGAAGATTAAAGCAAAATACTTAGAATCAATCAGCCAATTCTTTGTATCCTATTACTCCCTCTCTAGCATCATATTCCAGTGGTCTGATATCTCCTCTCATCTCTCTTTTACTCTTTACATATCTGAAAAACTTATTTGTATCCTCTTTAATATTACAGCCGGCCCTCCTTATCCATGGGTTCTGCATGCGCGGATCAGGAAAACCTAGAAGTTCTTTCCCCAGCACGTTGTTTGAGCATATACAGACTTTTTTTTCTTGTCATTATTCCCTAAACAGTACAGAATAATATTTACATAGCATTTACATTATATTAGGTACTATAAGTAAGTACAGACAGTCTTTAAGTCAGATTTGTATGTAAGTTGGAACAGGTACATCGGGTATTATTTAGCGTTAGTCAAACGTTTGTCTTAGTATATAGTATATATTTTACCTTTCTATGAATATAAGACACTTAAGAAACATATGTATTTTAATAATTAAACCACTGTGTTGCTTAGTATAATTGTAGCTTTCATCGGGGCAGGGCCTTTCACATGCTACATTATTCTCACTTTCTCCTTTAAAATTGTTCCGATCGTTGACTGACTGTAGCCTAACGATTTTCCAGTGACCGACGACGTTTCACCTCTTTCTAATCGCTTTATTATTTTCATTTCATTTTCAATCGTGATCATTTTCCATCAATGGAACAGAAACACTGCAGATTCAGTAGCAGCCGCGGGCAGTAGGTCCGAAACTCCCCCGGGTCCTAAAGTCCACCCGCACTGAGACAGGTTAAATAAGGGACTTGAGCATCCATGTTTTTTGGTATCCGTGGGGGGTCCCGGAACCTATCCCCCATGGATAAGGAGGGCCAACTGTATTTTCTAGCTTGCCTTCATAATTCATCTTTTCTCGTTGCTTTTTAAAGTTGCCTTGTGTTGCTTTTTTAAATCTTCCCAATCCTCTAGCTTCTCAGTAGTTTTTGCCATATTTTATCCATCTCACATGCTCAAATGTGATCTTTGACTTCCCTTGTCAGCCACAGTTGCCTTTTCCTCTCTTTAGCAGACTTTTTCACATTTGAGACGTATCTATCCTGCACCTCCAAATTGCCTCCAGCAACATCATCCATGCCATTCTGCTGTCATCCTGCTAGTGTCCCTTCCAAACAACTTCGGTCAGCTTATCTGTCATGTCTCCATATTTGACTTTACTACTGCACTGCCATACTGCCTTTGGTTTCTCCTCCTCAAACTGCGGGGTGAAATGAATACTATCATATTATGGTCACTTCCTCCCAAGGGTTCCTTTACCTTAAACTCCCTAATCAAATCTGGTTAATTACACAAATCCTAATCCTAAATTGCCTTTTTTCCGAGTGGGCTCAACCATAAGCTGCTCTAAAAAGCAATATCGTTGCAATTGGCATTCTCTAAATGCCTCCTCCTGGGTTCCAGCACCAACCTGATTCTCCAAATCTTCCTGTAAATTGAAATCCCCCCTGACTATTCTAACATAATAGGAATCCAATTTCTACTTGTAGCGATACTCCTGACCTTTAATATATATCCCTGTGTGTTACTCTATGTAGACATATTTCTGTCATTGATAAATTCTCTTTTCCTGTTATACGGTATCATCATCATCATGTGCAATGTCATATGACGTGGCAATGATGGTCTTTGACCATGATTGTTCTTGACAATTTTGCTACAGAAGTGGTTCACCATTGCATTCCTCTGGACAGTGCCTTGACAAGATGGGTGACCTCAGCCAATATCAATACTCTTCAGAGATTGTCTGCCTGGCATCAGTAGTCACATAACCAGGACTTGTGATATGTGCTAGCTGTTCAAATGACCACCACCTGCTCCAAGGCTTCACATGACCCTGATCATGGTGGGGGAGGTGAGGGGTCTATAATCAGATGCTAAACCTTGCCTAAGGGTGATCTATGATCTGCAGGCTAGCAGAGGGAAGAAGCAACTTACACCTCCTTTGGTGGAGACATATCTCCATCCTGTCACCCACACTTTATAGCTTACTTTGTTAAATAGTTTCTGAAGTGACGTATGTCGGATGCACTGCTTTTCTTAAGATAGCTCATGATGTGCACATGATTAGAAAATGGACCATTCTACTCATATATATGGTCGTCTAGATTCCAATTCTGATTAGACTAACTCGATTATTGTGCTTGTAAGAAAACAGTGAAAATAGCAACTTTTTTTGGATTCTTTTTAACGTAGATGTCGCTTAACAAATGTAACTATCAGCAATTTGAAATTTTACTCTATTGAAATTACCAATAAAATATTTCTTGATTATTTAATGATATTTTGTACTCTTTATTTTTTCCAGTCAATTGCATGGATTTTTATTTTGTATAGTGATTCAGCATTTACATTGGATGAGCCATGAAGCTAAAAACTGAGTCATTACTGGCAAAGACAAATACTTACTCAATACCAATGAATATGCTAGGTTGGACAATGTGATTTAATATCTGGTATTAAGCATTTAAAAGATATCTAGGGGATATTTTTGCCAGCAGCATCCATATCATGAAAAAGGAATATAAAAGGAATGGCATACTGATATCCAATTGAGATGATTCTGTCTGCATTTTGAAGTTTGCGGTCTTACTTCATTTTATACATTCCTGCATGGAGTGACTCCTCTATTCACTGGACCAACTTCAGTGAAGAATCTCTAAATTTCCATTTAAAGTCAGATCAATGCCTTTTCTATTTCATATTCTAACAAATGTGAATGCAGGTTCATCGTCTGTGGAGAAGCAAGGGGGTAGGTGTGGTATGAGGGATGGAATCCTGTCCAACTGAGTTTCTGGTTCGGGGGTTTTATTTAATTTAGGTCTTGTGTTCAAAGGGAGTGGAAAGTTTTCCAACCAACATTGAAAATGTCAAATATCATGCACCCTTAAAAAATCTTTTATTTATTTTCATTTAGTTTGACTTCTATAAGGTACATTTCCGATATTAATTTTAAATTCCATTTTACATACAAGAGGCGAGATGTCAACAGGTTTAAATATTGTTCCAAATACAAAATCTCCTTAATAGTTTAAAAAGTGATCTATTTCTTCTCTATTTTGTATTCCAGTTACCCATCCATTGATCTGGTTATACTCCCAATTAATTTCTCTGCATGTCTGAAATACATTTAATAGTGACATATTTTGTTTGTGTCTGCGGAGATGAAAAACTCCTTTTCAAAGCAATTTTAACTTCCTTATCCTAAGGTGAGACTGGAAGAAATGGATCAGCCCATGACTGAATGGCCTACTCCTGCTCCTATATCTTATGGTCTTATGAGAGGGAGACAGACTTAGTGGTTTATAATTCAGAAGCGATCACAAAAATTTAAGGCTGGCATTCCTAAACTGGGGTCCAGAGATCTCCTCAGTTAATGGTAAGGCTCCATGGTTTAAAAAAATTTGGGAATCCCTGACTTAAGGAAATGTGCTTCAAGAGGATTTAAGGGGAAACTAAAAGGGTTTACCTAGAAATTGGTGAAAGCTCTTTCATTGTAAAATGCTGCTAGGAATGTACAGACAATGGTGGGACCTGTGACAAGCCAGGGCAAGACCGAGAATCAACGTAACAGGGATGAACATAAAGAGGGCAATGTGACAACTATGAGCAATTGCACAAGGTCTACTCAGTGATGTTCCTGGTTACGAAAACACACGAGGACAAATTCAGGGAATCGCAAGTGAAAGCATTAGTAAATTGTACTGAAACAGAATAAACCAGAAATAAAACTTGTGACAAGGTAACAAAAATATGAAATAAAAATATAAAGTACTGGAAACATTCAATAGGACAGGCAGCTTCTGTGCAAAGTGAACTGAAGACAATAGACAATAGGTGCAGGAGTAGGCCATTTGGCCCTTCTAGCCAGCACTGCCGTTCACTGTGATCATGGCTGATCATACACAATCAGTACCCCAATGAAGGTAACATTTCATCCTTAGAGGGTGCAGAAGGCCAGGTATATCAGATAGATAGATAGGCTGTGCTATCTTTACTCTGCTTGTGTGTAAGTGAAGATGGGTAGCATGGTAATGTTACGTACCCCGTAACTGGGTGTCTTACCAGCAAAAATAGAAGTATCCGTTGGAGTCTGGTACTATATTCAAAACAGTGTTTATTAGTAAAATATACAAATCAATATCAACAATGCAAATATACAGATAATACATGTTAGCAATACTAAACCTAAAAGTGTGGGTATAATAATAATAATAATAAACAAGCTCTATCATTGTCTAGGGGATAAGGAATTATCATGGGAAAGTATAAAGTTCAGTTCAGTTCATGTAGGCTGAGGTAGTTGTTGGTTCTTGTGGTCGATGTGTTGTTATAACCGTTGGAGGGAGAGAGAGAGAGGGCGAGCAAACAGTGACAGCTACAGTCATTCAAACCTTCCTTTATTTTCTTGATCCGTCGATATGTTGTTGTGGCCATTCAGGTATGACCCCTCTGGCCTTTAGCTAGACCGTTCTTCTATGGTGGACTCGTCACCCAGGCAAGGGTGGACACACACACAAGCCCCCACCGGCCTCGCTATAAACACTGTGAGTTAAAATTGACCGATCTTTCATTCGATCTCCGATGCCCCACACTTTTCTCGTGGGTTCCAACACTTAAACAGTGCTCACTAGTGTGTCTCCTGGTGCATCTCTTGGTGTATCTGAGGGGTGTCTCCCCAGACCTCACTTTTATCCCTACTCACGGGGTCTCAGGTGTCAATCAGTTTTGAATGGCTTAGTCCATCAAACCAGCCCACTCCGGCTGTCCACTGAGGAATTTTAATGAACAGAATGGTACCAAGTAAACAGCCCTCTCCGGAGCCGTGAGTCTTACAGGAGTCATAATATGGTCTCTCTCCCCCAGTGTTATCTCGCCCTTGTCTGAAGCAAATGTTCCAGTCCCAGTATGTTTTGTTCCATCTATTTCTCTCTCATTAACAGCCTGGCAACAGTAACGGTTTGTAATTCTCCCAGGGGAGGGGGACATGGGCAACTCTGTACCCTTCTGCCCATCAGAGCTCTTCATCCTTCGTAACAGTAAGCATACAGTACTGTGCAAAACTCTTAAGACACATATATATCAGGTGCCTGAGGCTTTTGCTCGGTACTGTGGTTATTTTACATACTGCACTGCAATGCTACAGCAAAGAAAAACAACTTTCCTGACACAATTGAGAGATGACAAACCTGACTCTGATATCGATCTATATTGTGGACCGAGAGTGCGAAGGGGCAGGGAGAGGAGAGTGGAGAGACACAGAGAGACATGCTGTAATGATCAATAAGCCAATTGTTTGGATTCAAATGACCTTGCCTGGTGTCTCTGGGCTGGATGTGTTTGCACCTGTGCTATCCCCAGCTCCTGGAATTCCTTCTCTTCCACCTGTCCCACACACACCTCCCGTTCCACTCCACTCTCACCATTCCCAACTTCTTTTGCTCCCACCGATTTACAAACTTGCGCTCGGCTCCATGTTGACAAATACAGTACTATGCAAACATATTAGACACCCTAGCTATATAAACAGTGCATATAAGAAGAATTCACTCCCTCTTGGAAGTTTACATTTTTTATTGTTTTACAACATTGAATCACAGGGGATTTAAATTTGGCTTTTTTGACACTTCAACAAAAAAGACTCTTTCATGTCAAAGTGAAAACAAATTGGTTTAAATTTATTACAATTATTAAACATAAAATAATTGATTGTGTAATTACTCATCCCCTTCAAGTCAATATTTAGTCGACCCAATTCCAGCCTTGAGTCTGTGTAAATAGGTCTCTACCTGCTTTACACATCTGGACACTGCAATTTTTTCCCCATTCTTTACAAAACAGCTCAAGCTCTGTCAGATTGCATGGGAATCATGAGTGAACAGCCCTTTCCAAGCCCAGGCTCAGATTCTCAATTGGATTGAGATCTGGACTCTGACTTGGCCACTCCAGGACATTAACTTTGTTGATTTTAAGCCATTCCTGTGTAGCTTTGTTTTTAGCCTGGTGTCATTTGACTTGCTGGAAATCAAATCTTCTCCCAAGTCGCAGTTCTCTTGCATCAGGTTTTCCTCCAGAATTTCCCTGTATTTTACCCTCGACCTTCACAAGCCTTCCAGGGCCTGCTGCAGTGAAGCATCCCCACAAAATGATGCAGCCACCACCATGCTTCACAGTAGGGATGCTGTGTTTTTGAAGATATGCTTATGCCAAACATACCACTTAGTGTGATGGCCTAAAAGCTCGATTTTGGTTTCATCAAATAATAGACCCTTCTTGCAGCAGACTTCAGTTGTTGTATGTGCAGCCTTTCCTATCTCCGCCACTGAAGCTTGAAACTCCTCCAGAGTTGCCGCAGATCACTTGCTGGCCCCTTCATGCCCAGTCACTCAGATTTTGAGGATGGCCTCCAAAAGGTAGATTTACCATGTTTTTTTATCATTTGATGATTATCTTAACTGTATTCCAAGGGATATTCAGTGACTTGGAAATTTTCTTGCATCTATTTCCTGATTTGTACTGTTCAATAACCTTTTTGCAGAGTTGTTTGGAGTGTTCTTTTGCCTTCATGGTGTAATTTTTGCCAGGATACTGACTCATCAGCAGTCGGACCCTCCAGATACAGGAGTATTTTTACTACAGTTAATTGAAACACTTTGACTGTACATGAATTATCTCCATTTAACAATCTACATGGTTTCTAAAACCAGTTGGCTGCATCAGTGATGATTTGATGTGTCATATTTGAGGGGCTGAATACTTAAGCAATCTATTTTTTGTTTATATTTGTAATTAATTCAGATCACTTTGTAAAGATCTGTTTTCACTTTGACACAAAAGGGTCTTTTGCAGTGTCAAAAAAGCCAAACTAAATCCACTGTGGTTCAATGTTGTAAAACAAGCAAATGTGGCGACCCACTTCCCAGCGCACTCGAACCGGCTCACAAAGCGGCGCGCGCCGGCATTGAGGCTGGTCCCAAAGAGGGCGCCAAGTCTGCTTCACCAGCAAGGGGAAAAGCCTGCGCGCGGGACGGGACTGTGAATATGCGCCCCCTACAGCATTCCCGCCCGGGGAGGGTGGAATCAGGAAGGATTTAAAGTGAGGCCACGGTTTGAATAAACCTCTTTTGCAACTGCAGCTCACCGACTCCGTGTCGTTATTTCAGCGCTGCGTGTAGCACACTGCTACAATTGGTGACCCCGATGGCCCAAACGATATTTGGACCGGAGATGAACGACGCCGCATCTGTTCATGCAGTTTCGTTAAAACTGCCAAGCTTCTGGACGCTGCGACCTCACCTATGGTTCCAGCAAGCAGAAGCCCAATTCCACATTCGGCAGATAACCTCGGATGCCACACGTTACTACTACGTGGTGAGCTCCCTCGACCAGGAGACAGCCGCCCAGGTTGAGGAGTTCATACAGTCGCCCCCAGCGGAGGGCAAATACACAGAATTCAAAGCCTTGCTCATAAGGACTTTCGGACTCTCACGGCGCGAGCGAGCTGCCCGCTTACTGCACCTGGATGGTTTGGGAGACAGACCGCCATCGGCTTTGATGAACGAGATGCTGTCCCTGGCTGGAGGTCACAAGCCCTGCCTCATGTTTGAGCAGGCATTCCTGGAGCAGCTGCCCGAGGACATACGCCTGCTGCTGTCCGACGCGGATTTCAGCGACCCCCGGAAGGTGGCAGCCCGGGCGGACGTGCTGTGGAAAGCCAAGAAGGAGAGTGGGGTGTCTGTCGCACAGATCACCAGGCCACGCTCCCAGCAGCAAACCAGACCAGGTCCGGCCGCAGAGCCCGCTAACCCCAGAGGCAGGGGTGAGGAGACCAACGAACAATGGTGCTTCTACCACCAGCGGTGGGGCACAGAAGCCCGCCGCTGTAGCCCGCCCTGCAAGTTCCCGGGAAACGCCAGGGCCAGCCGCCGCTGATGGCTATGGCGGCTGGCCATCGCGATAGCCTCCTGTATGTCTGGGACAAGCAGTCGGGACGCCGCTTTTTGGTCGACACCGGAGCCAAGATCAGTGTCTTACCTGCGACGAGTTACGACACCCGCAACAGGGCACCGGGTCCCACCCTGAGGGCCACGAATGGCAACACAGTAAGGACCTACGGCACCCGTACGGTGCAGCTACAGTTCGGCTCCAGCCGGTTCACGTGGGACTTCACACTGGCCGCCGTAGCCCAACCGCTCCTGGGAGCAGATTTTTTGTGAGCTCACAGCCTACTGGTCGACCTGCCAAGGAAGAGACTGGTCCACGCTGAGACCTTTCAAATGTTCTCCCTGGGTGAAGCCCAGTTGCCGGCCCCACACCTAGACTCCATCACGCCGTCTGACAACGACTTCACCAGAGTCCTGACGGATTTCCCATCGGTTCTGGCACCGCAGTTCACGGCAGCCATGCCCAGACTCGGCGTACAACACCACATCCCAACACAAAGACCACCTCTCCATGCCCGTGCTCGAAGGCTTGCCCCAGACAAGCTCCGACTGGCGAAGGAGGAGTTCAAGAGGATGGAGGAATTGGGGATCATACGGCGGTCCGACAGCCCATGGGCCTCCCCACTGCACATGGTACCCAAAGCAACAAGGGGCTGGAGACCATGCGGCGACTACCGCAGACTGAACGAGGCTACAACACCAGACTGCTATCCTGTGCTGCACATTCAGGACTTTGCAGTAAACCTGCATGGTACACGGATCTTCTCCAAGGTAGACCTCGTCTAGGGATACCATCAAATCCCGATGCATCCGGACGACATCCCCAAAACGGCTCTCATCACCCCTTTCGGCCTTTTCGAGTTCCTCCGCATGCCGTTCGGCCTAAAGAATGCCGCACAGACGTTTCAGTGGTTAATGGACGCGGTGGGATGTGACCTGGACTTCGCATTCATCTATTTGGACGACATCCTCATAGCCAGCAGCAGTCGTCAGGAGCATCTGTCCCACCTCCATCAACTCTACGTCTGACTGAGTGAATACGGCCTGACAATTAACCCAGCCAAGTGCCAGTTCAGGCTCGACACCATTGACTTCCTGGGCCACAGGATCACTACAGATGGGGCAACCCCTCTGCCCACCAAGGTAGACGCGATCCGCCATTTCCCCCGACCCAACACAATCAAAGGCCTTCAGGAATTCGTGGGTATGGTGAATTTCTACCACCGCGTCCTCCCTTCAGCTGCCCGAATCATGAGCCCCCTGTTCGCCCTGATGTCGGGTAAGGGCAAAGACATTACCTGGGACGAGGAGTCCACCGCCGCTTTCGTTAAAACCAAAGAAGCCTTGGCAAACGCCGTGATGCTAGTGCACCCCAGAACACTAGCACCCTCACAGTGGACGCATCTAACACGGCAGTCGGTGGGGTGCTGGAACAACTCATTGAGGGTCACTGGCAACCCCTGGCGTTTTTCAGCAAACACCTACGACCACCCGAGCTCAAGTACAGTGCTTTTGACCGGGAACTGTTGGCGCTATACCTGGCAATCCGACATTTCAGGTACTTCTTAGAAGGTAGGCCCTTCACCGCATTCACGGACCACAAGCCTCTTACCTTTGCGTTCACGAAAGCATCCGACCCCTGGTCGTCCCGCCAACAGCGACATCTGTCCTACATCTCCGAATACACAACGGATGTCCGGCATGTCTCGGGAAAGGACAACGTCGTGGCGGATGCCCTCTCCCGCCCTAACATCCAAGCCCTGTCCCGGGGGTAGACTATGAAGCACTGGCGGAGGCACAGCAGGCAGACGAGGAGATCCCTAGTTACAGGACTGCAGTCTCCGGTTTGCAGCTCCAGGACCTCCCCGTAGGCCCAGGTGAGAGGACCCTACTCTGTGATGTCACCACCGGCTAACCCCGCCCCGTCGTCCCGGCAGCCTGGTGGCGGCGCGTTTTCGACTCCATTTACAACTTAGCGCACCCCTCCATCAGGACAACCGTCCAGATGGTGGCCAACAGGTTTGTTTGGCACGGACTCCGCAAGCAGGTCAGTGAATGGGCCAGAACGTGCATGCACTGCCAGACGGCCAAGGTGCAGCAACACACCAAAGCTCTGCCGCAGCAGTTCCACCCCACCCACCGGCGTTTTGACCACATTCATGTGGATATCGTGGACCCCCTGCCAGTGTCGCGAGGAGCGCGGCACCTCCTGACTCTGAAGGTGGTCTTAAGAGGGAAAATTATAGCGATATCTTCATGTAAGGAAAATATAAGGAATTACTAAATAGGCTGAAGGAACTAGAGAAAAAACACAAATTGAATTTGGCACAGGATACATTAGGGAAATTAAAAGAATTAGGAATGAAATAAATAGTTTGGCTATGCAAGAAATCAGGAAAAATTTAATGTTTCTGAAACAGAGACATTATGAAAGTGGATCAAAATCTATGAAAATACTGGCGTGGAAACTGAAAAAAAAGATAGCAGAAAATACAATTCATAGAATTAGGGACACAAGAACGAAAATGATAAAAAATAAGCTGTGAAATTCAAGAAGCTTTTGAAATGTTTTACAAAACTCTATATTCCAAAGTTCCAGGGGGAAGCATAACCCAAATTGACACCTTTTTGAATTCTTTAGAGTTACCCACTTTAAGCGAAGAACAAAATAGAACGATGACTGCTGACATAACTGAAGTTGAATTAAAAGCTGCAATTAGAAGGCTTAAATTAAGCAAGTCACCAGGATCAGATGGGTATACGGCAGAGTGGTACAAAGAATTTAAAAATGAGTTAGTTCCTGTTTTACTCCCCACACTGAACTGGGCTCTAAAAAAGGCACAAATGCCACCCAGTTGGAAGGAAGCAATAATCTCAGCTACACCGAAAGAAGGCAAGGATAAAATGGAATGCAGGTCATTTAGACCAATATCCGTTCTTAATGTAGATTATAGGTTATTTACCTCCATCATGGCCAAATGATTAGAGGAGTTTCTACCCATACTGATATGTAATGATCAGACAGGTTTTATATGACAACGCCAGACACAAGACAATATACGAAGGACACTTCACATTATGGATCATATACAAAAAAATAAAATCGAAGCAATAGTGATAAGTGTAGACACTGAAAAAGCATTTGATTCGGTTAATTGGAATTTTCTTTACATATGGTTTCCAAGACAATTATTAAAACTATACAGACACTATATGACAATCCTACTGCTAAGATTAAAATCAATGGATATTTATCAAATTGTCTTACCCTAGAAAGGGGCACGAGACAGGGTTGTGCTTGGTCACCGCTACTCTTCGCGTTATATCTGGAACTATTAGCTCAATACATCAGACAAAATGAAGATATCAGGGGAATTACTATTAAAGGGACAGAGCATCAATTGGCTTGTTATGCAGATGACATTTTGATCTATCTAGGGCAACCAACATACTCTTTACCTAAATTGATGCAATCTTTTGAACAATATGGTCAATTATCAGGATACAAGATCAACATAGATAAAACCCAATTACTTTCATATTACTATAGCCCACCAAGAGAAATTGAAAGTAGATAACCCTGGGCATGACACACAGATTCTTTCAAATATTTGGGCATCATTATGCCAAAAGATTTGGCAAAATTATCAGAATGTAATTATCAGACTTTATATAAAAAATTAAGGAAGATGTGGCAAGATGGAGCCTGATTCCTTTTTTCAGTCTCAGTTCAAGGATTGAGTCTATTAATATGAATATACTGCCCAGACTGTTATATCTCTTTCAGACCCTGCCAACAGAGATTAATCAAAATCAATTCAATGAATGGAACAAGATGCTATCAAGGTATATTTGGCAGGGTAAAAGGCCTAGAGTTCGACTCAAAACTTTGCAATTAGCAAAGGAAAAGGGGGGGGATGGGGCTTGCCTTCTCTTAGAGATTAATATTTTGCAGCACAGTTGAGTGCTGTGATATGTTGGTGCAACCCATCATATGATGTTCAATGGAAAAACATTGAGGAGCAGGTACTTCCCATCCCCATACAAGCAATTTTGGCTGATAACAACCTGCAAAGGTACATAAATACTATTGATAACCCATGGGTGAAATTGACTCTTAAAATATGGAAAACTACTATAAAAGAATATAATCTAGAGGGAGATATTGCACTTCTTAAATGGTGTACATATGACTCTGATTTTACACCAAATAAATTGGATGCTAGATTTAAGGACTGGACAGCTAAAGGAATAACAGTTCTTTGCAACATAATGAAAGAAGGAACACTGTTCAGTTTTGAAATTCTTAAAGAGAAACACTTACTAGAAAAACAGGATTTTTATCGGTATTTACAGATGCGACAATATGTTAATAAGATGCTTAAAAGTGTAATTAAGACTACCATGTACATGCTTGATAGAGCTCTTTAGAAAAGCATATAATTCAGATAATGGTAGTAGAATCATTTCAAGCATGTATAATGGGTTGTCAAATCTTAAAACACATTCAACTTCATATATTAAAACAAAATGGGAGAAGGAAGGAGGGATAATTATATCTTAGGAAGAATGGACAACAATATGGAGGTATCAATGGAAGTGTACCAGTTCACAGAAATGGAGGGAGTTTGGATGGAACAACTTGATAAGATATTTTATTACACCCTCTCAGAAATCCCAATATGATAGTAACCTCCCTATTTGCTGGAGAAATTGTGGAAATCAAAATGCAAATCATTATCATATTTTTTGGGACTGCCCTGTTATCAAAAACTATTGGAGGGGGATACACAATGCCCTACAAGACATCTTTAAATGTGAAATACCCTTAGAGAGTAAGA
Organism: Hemitrygon akajei; assembly: GCF_048418815.1. NCBI lineage: Eukaryota > Metazoa > Chordata > Chondrichthyes > Myliobatiformes > Dasyatidae > Hemitrygon > Hemitrygon akajei. Next base: position 187,494,134 of record NC_133128.1, read on the forward strand.
CCATATATTTTGGATATGTACCTCAAGAATGGTTGAAAAGAGATAAATATTTAATGAATATACTGTTGGTGGCTGGTAAAAAGACTCTTACTAGGAAATGGTTATCATAGGAGACCCCAGCTTTAAATACATGGATGGAAATTACAATGGACATTTACAAAGTAGAGAAGATAACAGCATCTATTAATCATAAGCTGGAGCAATTTGATTCATACTGGGAAAAATAGTTTAACTACATAATGCCTCATAGGCCTGATTTTATTCTCACAAATCTATGAATATGTTGTAAAAAAAAAAGATCACTCCCTACTTGTACACAGTTCTTTCTTTTTGCTTGTTTTTTTCTTTCCACCCTTTTCTATAAGTGTACACCCCAGATAAATACTTTGTGGAGATTTTGTGATATATATGATTATATGATATATATGTACAATGTCTGAAATACATCTTATGGAAATGTTTGTTTGATGAACTTCAATAAAAAAATTATTAAAAAATAAATTACCTAGGGTTACCTATAGCCCTCTATCTTTTTAAGTCCCATGTACCTATCCAGGGGCCTCTTAAAAGACCCTATTGTATCTGCCTCCACCAGCTTTGCCAGCTGCCCATTCCATGCACTCACCACTCTCTACATAAAATATTTACTCCTGACATCTCCTCTGTACCTACTTCCAAGCACCTTAAAACTGTGCCCTCTCTTGTTAGCCATTTCAGCCCTTGGGAAAAAGCCTCTGACTACCCACATGATCGATGCCTCTCATCATGTTGTACACCTCCATCAGGTCACCTCTCATCCTCTGCCACTCCAATGAGAAAAAGCCGAGTTCACTCAACCTATTCTCATAAGGCATGCTCTCCAATCCAGGCAACAACCTTGTAAATCTTCTCTGCACCCTTTCTATAGTTTCCACATCCTTCCTGTAGTGAGGTGACCAGAACTGAGCACAGTACTCCAAGTGGGGTCAGACCAGGGTCCTACATAGCTATAACGTTACCTCTCGGCTCTTAAACTCAATCCCACGGTTGATGAAGGCCAATGTGCCCTAGGCCTTCTTAACCACAGAGTCAACCTGCACAGCAGCTTTGAGTGTCCTGTGGACTCAGACCCCAAGATCCCTCTGATCCTCCACACTGCCAAGGGTCTTAACATTAATGCTATATTCTGCCATCATATTTGACCAAAATGAACCACCTCACACTTATCTAAGTTAAACTTCATCTTCTCAGCTCAGTTTTACATCCTATCAATGTCCCTCTGTAACTTCTGACAGCCCTCCACACTATCCACAACACCCCCAAACTTTGTGTCAACAGCAAACTGACTAACCCATCCCTCCACTTCCTCATCCAGGTCACTTATAAAAATCACAAATAGAAGAGGTCCCAGAATTAGATCCCTGAGGCACACCACTGGTCACCAACCTCCATGCAGAATATGACCCGTCTACAAACACGTTTTGCCTTTTGTGGGCAAGCCAATTCTGGATCCACAAAGCAATGTTCCCCTGGATCCCATGCCTCCTTACTTTCTCAATAAGCCTTGTATGGGGTACCTTATCAAATGCCTTCACCTACTGCTCAACTTTCATCAATATGTTTAGTCACATCCTCAAGAAACTGTATCAGGTTCGTAAGGTACGACCTGCCTTTGACAAAGCCAGGCTGACTATTCCTAATCATATTATGCCTTTCCAAATGTTCATAAATCCTGCCTCTCAAGATCTTTTCCATCAACTTACCAACCACTGAAGTAAGACCCACTGGTCTATAATTTCCTGGGCTATCTCTACTCCCTTTCTTGAATAAAGGGACAACATCCGCAACCCTCCAATCCTCTGGAACCTCTCCCATCCCCATTGATGATGCAAAGCTCATTCCGAGAAGCTCAGCAATCTCCTCCCTCGCCTCCCATTGTAGCCTGGGGTACATCTCATCCAGTCCCAGTGACTTATCCAACTTGATGCTTTCCAAAAGATCCATCACATCCTTTTCTTAATGTCTATATGTTCAAGCTTTTCAATCTGCTGCAAGCCATCTCTACAATCGCCAAGATCCTTTTCCGTAGGGAATACTGAAGCAAAGTATTTGTTAAGTACCTCCACTATCTCCTCCAGTTCCATACACACACTTCTACTGTCATACTTGATTGTCACACTTGATTGGTCCTATTCTCATGTCTTTTCACATACTTGTAGAATGCCTTGGGGTTTTAATTAATCTTGTCCACCAAGGCCTTTTTGTGGCCCATTCTGGCTCTCCCAATTTCATTCTTAAGCTCCTTCCTGCTAGCCTTATATCCTTCTAGATCTCCATCATTACCTAGTTTTTTGAATCTTTCAAAAGTTTTTCTTTTCTTCTTAACTAGATTTTCAACAGCCTTTGTATGCCATGTTTCCTGTACCCTACCATCCTTTCCCTGTCTATTGGAAAGTACCAATGCAGAACACCACACAAATATCCCCTGAACATTTGCCACATTTCTTCCATACATTTCCCTGAGAACATCTGTTTCTAATTTATGCTTCCAAGTTCCTGCCTGATAGGTTCATATTTCCCCTTAATCCAATTAAGCACTTTCCTAACTTATCTGTTCCTATCCCTCTCCGATGCTATGAGAAAGGAGATAGAATTGTGATCATGATCTCCAAAATGCTCTCCCACTGAGAGATCTGACACTTGACCAGGTTTATTTCCCAATACCAGATCAAGTACATCAAATACCAGATCTTGTAGGCTTATCTACATATTGTGTCAGGAAATCTTCCTGAACACACCTAACAAACTCCACCCCATCTAAACCCCTTGCTCTTGGGAGATGCCAATCAATATTTGGGAAATTAAAATCTCCCACCATGATAACCCTGTTAATATTACATCTTTCCAAAATCTGATTTGGAGGCCCATACCAAACTTCCTCAACTGTCTGAGGTGAAAGATGTGCTGTTGTGCCTTTTCCACCACACAGCTGGTGTGTACAGACCACGTGAGGTCCTCGGTGATGTGGATGCCGAGCAATTTGAAGCTGTTTGCCCTCTCAACCCCAGATCCATTGATGTCAATAGGGATTAGCCCATCTCCATTCCTCCTGTAATACACAACCAACCCCTTTGTCTTTGCAACATTGAGGGAGATACATTCCTCTTTGGAGCCAAGTGCAGTTGTCGTAGTCTGTTGCTAAAAGTGCTCCACTGTTCAGCCAAGGTGGCATGCAGAGGGTGAGAAGCATTGTCCAGAATTGCCAGGATTTTCCATAGGGTCCTTTGTTCTACCACAGCCTCCAGTGTGTCCAGTTTGACTCTTATAACAGAGCCAAACTTTCTAATCAGTTTATTCAGCCTGTTGGTATCACCTGTATTGACACCATTGCCCCAGCACACCACCGCATGGAAGATTGCACTGGAGACAACAGACTGGTAGAACATGTGAAGGTGAGGCCTGCATAATCCAAAGGACCTCAGTCTCTTTAGGAAGTAGAGGTGATTCCAGCTCTTCTTGTACACTTCTCTGTGTTGGTGTTCAACTCAAGTCTCATCCAGGTGTACTACCAGATACTTGGAGGTCCTCACCACATCCACGTCCTCACCATCAATAAAAACAGGGAGCAGTGCAGGTTTGGTCTTCCTACAGTCCATTACTATCTCCTTTGTCTTACTGATGTTGAACTGTAGATAATTCAGCTTGCTCCCTTTGACAAATTAATTTATCAACTTGGACCCTTAATATATCAACTTTGTTCTGAATGTCCTGGGTGTTGGCCTGTAGTTAGCTGGGGAGGAAGTATCTGAACCCATGCTGTTTCAATCATACCTGCAGCCTACTCCCCTTACCATATTTCCAAGGTAAATGGCTGTGCCTGGTCAGTCCAGAGTCCTGGAGTGGATCCACCTGGACTGGCAGATAAGTGAGAGCTTAAGGACATACACAAAAGTCCTGGGGTGGATTAATCTGGACTGGAAGGTAATAATCAGAATCAGAATCAGGCTTAACTATCACTGACATATGTTGTGAGATGTATTGTTTTGTGGCAGTACATTGCAAGATATAAAAATGACTATAGATGACAATAAAAATATAAGAAGTCAATAATGCAACATAGAGGGGCATCATCTGGATGTTCAATTTGGAACTGAAATTGAGTTATAGGGTCATAGAAAACCACAGCACAGAAACAGGCCCTTTAGCCCATCTAGTCCATGCTGAACCATTCAAACTGCCTACTCCCATTGGCCTGCACCCAGACCAGAGCCCTCCATAGCCCTCCCATCCATGTACAGTACCTATCCAAACTTCTCTTAAATGTTGAAATCAAAATCGCATTCACCACTTGTGCAGGCATCTATTTCTACACTCTCACCTCCCTCTGAGTGAAGAACTTTCCCTCGTGTTCCCTTTAAACATTTCACCTTTCACACTTAGGCTCTGACCTCCAGTTGTAGTCTCATCTAACCTCAGCGGAAAAGACCTGCTTACGTTTATCATATCGACACCCCTCATAATTTTGTATACATCTATCAAATCTCCATCTTCTACATTCTAAGACTAAAACTCTAACTCAGGTCCTCCAGTCTGACAACATCCTTGTAAATTTTCTCTGTACACTTTCAATCTCTTCACTCAGATCAAATTTCTACCACAGAAGGTTATGGAGGCCACGTCATTGAATATATACAATAAGTAGGTAGATAGATTACTGAATGCCAAAGGGTTAGGGGAATGGGGAGAAGATGCATCAGCCATGATCGCATTGAATTCTGGTACAGAAACAAAGGGTCAAATGGCTTCTCCCTCTTTCTGCTTTCAGCGATTTTATGTACAGTATTTTGATCAATGCTTGATTGTTTGTTCCTGTATTTTGAACAATAGACTGTTTTCTGGGATCAATTTATCAGAGAAGCCAAAGCTGAGGGTCTGAAAAAGGCCAATGCAAAATGGAAATAAAGAACAGATGACTGTAGCAGTTTATGCACCAGGAAAGGCAGGGTATGTCAGGTGGGGCCGGATGGACCCAAACACAGGACGCAGGCACTGAAGTACCAGGGGGAAGTCAGGATGGGGATGCCATGGCACTTAAGGGTAGCTGGGGTTCAGGTAAATAGAGTTCAGGCAGGTGGCGCGGAGCGGCTCCCGAAGTTCGAGTTCAGGTAGACAGGCCCCCGGGGTTCAGGGTTCAGGCAGGCAGGTAGACAGGTCCCCGGGGTTCAGGGTTCAGGCAGGCAGGTAGATAGGTCCCCGGGTTCAGGGTTCAGGCAGGCAGGTAGACAGGTCCCCGGGGTTCAGGGTTCAGGCAGGCAGGTAGATAGGTCCCCGGGGTTCAGGGCTCAGGCAGGCAGGTAGATAGGTCCCCGGGGTTCAGGGTTCAGGCAGGCAGGTAGATAGGTCCCCAGGGTTCAGGGTTCAGGCAGGCAGGTAGATAGGTCCCCGGGGTTCAGGGTTCAGGCAGGCAGGTAGTTAGGTCCCCGGGGTTCAGGGTTCAGGCAGGCAGGTAGACAGGTCCCCGGGGTTCAGGGTTCAGGCAGGCAGGTAGATAGGTCCCCGGGGTTCAGGGTTCAGGCAGGCAGGTAGATAGGTCCCCGGGGTTCAGGGTTCAGGCAGGCAGGTAGATAGGTCCCCGGATTCAGGCAGGCAGGCAGAGCGGAGTGGGTTCCCGAAGTTCCAGTCAGGTATGCAGGCTCCCGGGGTTCAGGCAGGTAGGCAGACAGACAGGTCTAGGTGGCGATAGGCTAGTGGAGAGCCTTCCTTGGGTGGGCTGCATATGTCCCGGGTAGGGCCGCCTCCCAGGCGGAAACATCAGAGGCCTGGGCACGACGCGGATGTGGGGCTCTATCCCAGGGTTTGGGCGGAAGAGAAGGAGGGAGCAGAACCCCCGCCGGGCCATGGCCCATCGGCCAGATCCGCCTGACAGAGGCGAGGGATAGGAACAGGCAGAACCCCCGCCGGGCCACGGCCCATCGGCCGGATCCGTCCGACAGAGGTGAGGGATAGGAACAGGCAGAACCCCGCCAGGCCACGGCCCATCGGCCAGATCCGCCTGACAGAGGCGAGGGGTAGGAACAGGCAGAACCCCCGCCGGGCCACGGCCCATCGGCCGGATCCGTCCAACGGAGGTGAGGGATAGGAACAGGCAGAACCCCCACCGGGCCACGGCCCATCGGCCAGATCCGTCCGACGGAGGTGAGGGATAGGAACAGGCAGAACCCCCGCCGGGCCACAGCAGGTTGGCTGGATCCGCCCGACGGAGGCGAGGGATAGGAACAGGCAGAACCCCCGCCGGGCCACAGCCCATCGGCCGGATCCGTCCGACAGAGGTGAGGGATAGGAACAGGCAGAACCCCCGCCGGGCCACGGCCCATCGGCCGGAACCGCCCGATGGAGGCGAGGGGTAGGAACAGGCAGAACCCCCGCCGGGCCACGGCAGGTCGGCCAGATCCGCCTGACAGAGGCGAGGGGTAGGAACAGGCAGAACCCCCGCCGGGCCACGGCCCATCGGCCGGAACTGCCCGATGGAGGCGAGGGATAGGAACAGGCAGAACCCCCGCCGGGCCACGGCCCATCGGCCGGATCCATCCGACGGAGGTGAGGGATAGGAACAGGCAGAACCACTGCCGGGCCACGGCCCATCGGCCGGATCCGCCCGACGGAGGCGAGGGATAGGAACAGGCAGAACCCCCGCCGGGCCACGGCCCATCGGCCGGAACCGCCCGACGGAGGCGAGGGATAGGAACAGGCAGAACCCCCGCCGGGCCACAGCCCATCGGCCGGATCCGTCCGACAGAGGTGAGGGATAGGAACAGGCAGAACCCCGCCAGGCCACGGCCCATCGGCCGGATCCGTCCGACGGAGGTGAGGGATAGGAACAGGCAGAACCCCGCCAGGCCACGGCCCATCGGCCGGATCCGTCCAACGGAGGTGAGGGATAGGAACAGGCAGAACCCCCACCGGGCCACGGCCCATCGGCCAGATCCGTCCGACGGAGGTGAGGGATAGGAACAGGCAGAACCCCCGCCGGGCCACAGCAGGTTGGCTGGATCCGCCCGACGGAGGCGAGGGATAGGAACAGGCAGAACCCCCGCCGGGCCACGGCCCATCGGCCAGATCCACCCGACGGAGGCGAGGGATAGGAACAGGCAGAACCCCCGCCGGGCCACGGCGGGTCGGCCAAACGTACCCGACAGAGGCAAGGGGTAGGAACAGGCATAGGTCCAGGTTGACCAACACAACAGCCATGACAACGGGAAGTTCGGAAACAGCCGGCAGACAGCGCGACCGTGTGAAAAACAAAACCGAGCGGAGAAGCGGGACCAGCGCATGGGAAGAAAGGTGGGAGAGTGGACCAACCTGGCAGTACTGGTACGGGGCAGAGGAGCACGATGAGGAGTAGATCTGAGCCCGGGTGGGATAACAGAATGCAGAGATGAGTTCGGAGCCAGTGGAGGAACAGAACAAAACGACCACCTGCCTGGTCCCAGTCCCAAGGCCCCTTATAAACACCTGCAGCTCAATCAGTTACAGGTGTGCCTCCTTGAACCAGGAGGGTCCTAACTGGATCACGGGTGAAGGGAGGGACAACCGCAGAACCTGGAGTCCGGAGCCCCCGGACCGGATCAAAACCCGGAACGCGGTTCCGGACCGGACCGTGACAAGGTAGCACTCTCAGAGCTCAGAGATGAAGGTAGTTCACTTACACACAATGTTCATGCAGATTGGCCCTACAAACTGATTGACAGGAATGTCATTTGTAACTACTTCCAAGAGGAAGTCATAGGGCTTGGAGGCTTGCATGCCTCAATGACCCAAAGAGCAATGTTAGCTGGAGTTAGGGCTTTCTGCTTTGGCTCTCGGTAGAGTCACCCATGCCGAACAGTCCAAAAAAAAAACAGGTCAAAGGTAGAGGACAGACTAAGAGTGGTCCACCGGTCCTCCATGGGTTCAGGGGTTCAGCTTAGGGCTAACAACCTTGAGTGGTAAATCAAAATTGTTACAAAAACAGCAGTGAAGAATCCTTCTACATCTGAGTGCAATGGTATTCCTGAGTCTCCACCCAGAACTTGCATGGCTGACTGTAGTGGAACGAGAAGAAGTTACTGACATTATGAAGGAAACCCTGAACATCAGCAGAGATGGAGGAACTTTATTACTGACCTAAATGGCAGCAGCATTAGGTAGTAAAGCGTTGCATTCAATCCATATCCTTTGCATTAATGACTGGTTGAAAGACAGTTGTAATTTAGCTGTGAAATTCTAACTCCTGCTGCTTATGCCATAGAAAGTTTTATGAGGCAAGGCAGAGTGAAAACTACTTTTGTAGTGAAACCACATGCAAGGATGGTGTGGCATCTCTCAGTCGTTCAGCATTGCTTTCTCTGTCTTTTGGTCTCTCTTGTTGCTTTACACTGCTCTCTCTCACACTTTCACTCCTCAGTCTCATTCTGTCCTGCTATAAACTTCACAGACTCTTAATCGACACGCACAAAATGGTTGAAGAATCCAGCGGGTCAGGCAGCATCTATGGAAATTAATAAACAGTTGACATTTTGGGCCAGCACCCTTCTTCAGAACTGGAAAGGATGGGGGAAGGTGCCAGAATGAAAAAAGGCAGGGAGAGGGGAAGGAGGATTGCTGGAAAATGATAGGTGAAGCCAGATGGGTGGAAAGGACTGGATATGAAGAAATCTGACAGGAGAGGAGAGAGGACAACAGGAGGAAAGGAAGCAGGAGGGGACCGTGGGAAAGTGATGGGCCAAAGTAGGGAACAGAAGGAGGGTGGGGGAGGGAAAATTTCTATTACTGGATTTTTTTTACAGTCTTTTTATCTTTCCCTTTCATTAAGCCATTTCTCCCTCCTCTCCATGTCCAGCTGTTTGAGTGCTTATGTTATCACTATCCACTCTCCACATTGCCTTCTATCTCCTTACAACCTTTACCAATGTGTTTCTCTCCACACTGACTCTACCACTTTCTGATTTTCCTGGCCAACATATCCCCGAACCCTTCAGTATCTGTCAGATTTTTAAACATTTATTTTCAATTCAGTGGCACTTTGTTCTCTAAAAGATGGGGTGGATACTCTCATTGAACGTTGGATTTGTTTCTGTTTTCACTGTGATATTATGTACAGAATCCTACTGGCCTTGTGCTTATTAACAGTGGTATTTACCGGAAATGAATTACAAGCCATCAGTGGATGTGGGATCAATGTGATCTCTAGTGAAATTGTTCTGACCAAATATTTTAATGTTGAATGTGTTTAAGATGATGAGAAGCATTCTTCGTGTGGAAGTCGGAGGCTTTTTCCCAGGGCTGAAATGGCAAGCACGAGAGGGCACAGGTTTAAGGTGCTTGGAAGCAGGTACAGGGGAGATGTCAGGAGTAAGTTTTTTACGCAGAGAGTGGTGAATGCGTGGAATGGGCTGCTGGTGACGGTGGTGAAGGCAGGTATGATAGGGTCCTTTAAGAGACTCCTGGGCAGGTGTATGGATGTCAGAAAAATAGAGGGCTATGGGTAACTCTAGATAATTTCTCAGGCTTGGCACAGCTTTGTGGGCCAAAGGGCCTCTATTGTGCTGCAGGATTTCCTATGTTTCTATGTTTAATTTTGCACATTGTTTTGAATGTTAAAATAATTGTCTGTTTTTAAAAAAATATTATTTATTTATTGAATTTTAGAAATTACAAGAATAAATGTAATAATGAAATGGTAAGAAAAGTGATATTAACCCTCCACCCTCCCCTTAACCCTCCCCCCTTAACCCTTATCTAAAGAAAAAGAAAATAAAAGAAAGAAAAGAGAAGAAAGATTGCCTGGATATCGGAGGATCCCCACATGTTCCATGGAGTTCAAAATAATTTTGATATTTATTTTCACTTTCCCCAATTACTATAATTTTATCTTCAAAGGGCCTATGTATCTAATCCTATCTTTCGTAAGTATGGTGACCAAATTTTCAAAAATATCTCATATTCATTTCTTAAATTATACGTAATTTTTTCAAATGGAATACAACTATGTATTTCATTATTCCAATGATCCATAGTTAAATTTAAATCAGATTTCCAAGTAACTGCAATAACTTTTTTGGCTACTGCCAAAGCAATTTTTATAAATTTTTTCTGATACTTATTCAATTTAAATTTCGTTATTGTCCCTTCAATGTCTCCTAATAAAAATAGCAATGGAGTATGTGGAATTTGTACTCCAATAATTTGTTCCAATAAAAATCTTAAATTAATCCAAAATAGTTGAATTTTAGAACAAGACCAAGTAGAATGTAAAAAAGTACCAATTTTTTGTTTACATCGAAAACATTGGTCAGACATATTTGAATTTAATCTATTTATTTTCTGTGGTGTTATGTATAATTGATGTAAAAAATTATATTGTATTAATCTAAGTCGAACATTTATTGTATTTCTCATACTATCAGAACATAATCTTGACCAATTTTTTCCATCAATTTTAACATTCAGATCAGATTCCCATTTTTGTCTTGATTTATGAATTCCTAATTTAATTGTCTGCTTTTGAATCAAATTATACATACAAGATGTAAATTTTTTAATTTTTCCTTTCTGAATTAATATTTCTATTTCACTAGGTTTTGGCATCAACATTGTTTGTCCCAGCTTTTCTTGTAAATAAGCTTTTAATTGAAAATAACAGAAAAGAGTGTTATTTGATATTTTATATTTATTTTTTAATTGATCAAACGACATCAATATACCTCCTTCAAAACAGTCACCTATATATTTAATCCCCTTTTGAAACCAATTATGTAAAAGTTTATTATCCATTGTGAAAGGAATAAGCCTATTTTGAATTAAAGTCCTTTTTACTAATAAAGATTTCTTTATCTCATCATCCGTGTTTACCTTATTCCATAAATCAATCAAATGTCTTAATAAAGGAGATTCTTTTTTTTCCCGTATCCATTTGGATTCCCATTTATATATAAAATCTTCTGGCGTATTTTCTCCTATCTTATCTAATTCTATTCTAATCCATGCCGGTTTTTCTTCATCAAAAAAGACGCAATAAATCTAAGTTAATTTGCTTTATAATAATTCTTAAAGTTTGGAAGTTGTAACCCTCCTAAATCAAATTTACAGTTCAATTTTTCCAATGATATCCTTGACATCTTTCCTTTCCAAAGAAATTTCCTTACATATTTATTCAGTTCTTGAAAAAACTTCTGAGGTAATTGTATTGGTAGAGTTTGAAATAAATATTGCAATCTAGGAAATATATTCATTTTTACAACATTAACTCTACCTATTAATGTTATTGGTAATATCATCCATTTATCAAGACCTTCTTTTATTGTTTTTAATAATGGCAAATAATTTTGTTTATATAAATTTTTACATCATTATTAACTCTAATACCTAAATATTTTATCCCATTTATTGACCATCGAAATTGAGTTGCTAATCGGCATTGATTATAATTTCCATTGGTAAGGGGTAAAATTTCACTTTTATCCCAATTTACGTTATAACCCGATACTTCCCCATATTCTTCCAATCTAAAAGATAATCTTTGCAAAGATTGCAATGGGTTTGTTAAATAAATCAAAACATCATCAGCAAATAAGTTAATCTTATATTCTTCTTGATTAACTCTAAAGCCCTCAATATCTGAATCTGTTCTAATTAATTCAGCTAATGGTTCTATTGCCAATACAAATAAAGCAGGTGATAATGGGCAGCCTTGTCTAGTTGACCTTGTTAAACAAAATGGTGTTGAAATCTGACCATTTGTAACTACTTTAGCTTGAGGATTAGTATTCAGAATTTTAATCTATTGTATAAAAGATTTTCCTAATTCATATTTTTCCAATACCTTAAATAAAAAATCCCATTCCAATCTATCAAATGCTTTTTCTGCATCCAAAGCAACTGCCACACTCATTTCCTCTCTTTTTTGTGCCAAATGAATTATACTAATTAACCGGGTTACATTAGATAGATAGATAGATAGATAGATAGATAGATACTTTATTCATCCCCATGGGGAAATTCAACTTTTTTCCAATGTCCCATACACTTGTTGTAGCAAAACTAATTACATACAATACTTAACTCAGTAAAAAATATGATATGCATCTAAATCACTATCTCAAAAAGCATTAATGATAGCTTTTAAAAAGTTCTTAAGTCCTGGCGGTTGAATTGTAAAGCCTAATGGCACTGGGGAGTATTGACCTCTTCATCCTGTCTGAGGAGCATTGCATCGATAGTAACCTGTCGCTGAAACTGCTTCTCTGTCTCTGGATGGTGCTATGTAGAGGATGTTCAGAGTTTTCCATAATTGACCGTAGCCTACTCAGCGCCCTTCGCTCAGCTACCGATGTTAAACTCTCCAGTACTTTGCCCACGACAGAGCCCGCCTTCCTTACCAGCTTATTAAGACGTGAGGCGTCCCTCTTCTTAATGCTTCCTCCACAACACGCCACCACAAAGAAGAGGGTGCTCTCCACAACTGACCTATAGAACATCTTCAGCATCTCACTACAGACATTGAATGACGCCAACCTTCTAAGGAAGTACAGTCGACTCTGTGCCTTCCTGCACAAGGCATCTGTGTTGGCAGTCCAGTCTAGCTTCTCATCTAACTGTACTCCCAGATACTTGTAGGTCTTAACCTGCTCCACACATTCTCCATTAATGATCACTGGCTCCATATGAGGCCTAGATCTCCTAAAGTCCACCACCATCTCCTTGGTCTTGGTGATATTGAGACGCAGGTAGTTTGAGTTGCACCATATCACAAAGTCCTGTATCAGTTTCCTATACTCCTCCTCCTGTCCATTCCTGACACACCCCACTATGGCCGTGTCATCAGCGAACTTCTGCACATGGCAGGACTCCGAGTTATATTGGAAGTCTGATGTGTACAGGGTGAACAGGACCGGAGAGAGTACGGTTCCCTGCGGCGCTCCTGTGCTGCTGACCACCGTGTCAGACCTACAGTCTCCCAACCGCACATACTGAGGTCTATCTGTCAAGTAGTCCACTATCCAATCCACCATGTGAGATTATTATCATTATCCATTGATTGTCTATTTTTAGTAAAACCTGTTTGGTCCATATGTATTAATTTTGGTAAATATTTAGATATTCTATTAGATAAAATTTTTGCTATTTTTTTATAATCTGTATTCAACAAAGAAATAGGCCTATATGATTCTGGTTTTAAAGGATCTCTATCTTTTTTTGGCAGTACAGTTATGATCGCTGTTAAAAAAGATTGTGGGAGTCTATGCATTCTTTCCACTTGATATATTAATTCCATAAAAGGAGGAAAATAATTGTCTGTTCATTCCTTTTCCAGAGCTGCTGCCTGTCCTGCTGAGTTCCTCCAGCATCTTGTCTGTGCTTCTCTGGATATCCATCGTCTGCAGAAAGAATCGCTTGAGTTTAAATTCGAGTGAGCTGCTTTATTTTGCTACAGAGTTCAATCACTGTCCAGAGCCTACAAGCTTCCTTTCAGAGGGAATGATCATCAGAGAATATCACAAAGCATTATTGTGGATTTGTTTCTGACTAGTTTTAACATTGAATTACCAAGATACAAATCAATATTTGCTCTGTCTTCTTCGCACCAAATATTTTCTGAACTTTGGGTTGCTGTCAGAAAATGAAAAGAAGGAAATACATAATGCTTTAAAGAGAAAGGCTGTGTTAGTATAGGTATACCATGAGCATACAGCAATGTGCAAAGGTCTCTGGCACAGAAACAGAGCCTATAAGAAGTATTCGCCCACCCTGGAAGTTTTCATTTTGTAGAGATCTGTTTTCACTTTGCAATTAGCCTGCAGGCATTTCATCAGCAGTCGTGGTGACACTCTCAGTGCACAGGTTTTGGTGTTTCTCTCTGGGACTGCTCACATTTAGATAGGACCCCATTGCTTGCCTCGGTCCTGATTGGCTACCCCTCCAGCTGAACTTGAATTACTGTCAGCATCCTGTAAACTTGAACCAGTCTGGGCATTCTCCTCCGACCTCACTCATTAACAGGCACTTTCACCCACGGAGCTGCCACTCACTGGATGTTTCTTTACACAATTCTCTGTAAACTCTAGAAAGCCTTGAAAGGATTCACTCATGGCCTTCCGAAAATTCAACTGGGTGGCTGAGGAACATTTCTCAAAATTTGTAAAATAGACAGTAGGTGCAGGAGTAGACCATTCAGCCCTTCTAGCCAGCACCACCATTCACTGTGATCATGGCTGATCATACACAATCAGTACCCCGTTCCTGCCCTCTCCCCATATCCCTTGACCCTGCTATCTATAAGAGCTCTATCTAACTCTCTCTTGAATGCATCCAGAGACTTGGCCTCCACTGCCTTCTGGGGCAGAGCATTCCACATATCCACCACTCTGTGTGAAAAAGTTTTTCTGCATCTCAGTTCTAAATGGCCTACCCCTTATTCTTAAACTGTGGCCTCTAGTTCTGGACTCACCCATCAGTGGGAACATGCTTCTAGCCTCCAGTGTGTCCAACCCCTTAATAATCTTATATGTTTCAATCAGATCCCCTCTCATCCTTCTAAATTCCAGTGTATACAAGCCCAGTCGCTCCAATCTTTCAACATATGACAGTCCCGTCATTCCGGGAATTAACCTTGTGAACCTAAGCTGCACTCCCTCAATAGCAAGAATGTCCTTCCTCAAATTTGGAGACCAAAACTGCACACAATACTCCAGGTGGGGTCTCGCCAGGGCCCTGTACAGCTGCAGAAGAACCTCTTTACTCCTATACTCAATTCCTCTTGTTATAAAGGCCAGCATGCCATTAGCTTTCTTCACTGCCTGCTGTACCTGCATGCTTGCTTTCACTGACTGATGTACAAGAACACCTGGATCTCGTTGTACTTCCCCTTTTCCTAACTTGACTCCATTTAGATAGTAATCTGCCTTCCTGTTCTTGCCACCAAAGTGGATAACCTCACATTTATCCACATTAAACTGCATCTGCCATACATTTGCCCACTCACCCAACCTGTCCAAGTCACCCTGCATTCTCATAACATCTTCCTGACATTTCACACTGCCACCCAGCTTTGTGTCATCAGCAAATTTGCTAATGTTACTTTTAATCCCTTCATCTAAATCATTAATGTATATTGTAAACAGCTGCGGTCCCAGCACCGAACCTTGCGGTACCCCACTGGTCACAGCCTGCCATTCCGAAAGGGACCCGTTAATCGCTACTCTTTGTTTCCTGTCAGCCACCCAATTTTCAATCCATGTCAGTACTCTGCCCCTAATATCATGTGCCCTAATTTTGCCCACTAATCTCCTATGTGGGACTTTATCAAAAGCTTTCTGGAAGTCCAGGTACACTACATCCACTGGCTCTCCCTTGTCCATTTTCATAGTTACATCCTCAAAAAACTCCAGAAGATTAGTCAAGCATGATTTTCCCTTCATAAATCCATGCTAACTTGGACTGATCCTTCTACTGCTATCCAAATGTGTCGTAATTTCATCTTTTATAATTGACTCCAGCATCTTTCCCACCACTGACATCAGGCTAACCGGTCTATAATTCGCTGTTTTCTCTCTCCCTCCTTTCTTGAAAAGTGGGACAACATTAGCCACCCTCCAGTCAACAGGAACTGTTCCTGAATCTATAGAACATTGGAAAATGATTACCAATGCGTCCACATATATAAAATATACATTAATACAATACAACAAACTACAGCATAAAGAAAGACACATGAATCAACTTATGACCTTTTATTTTTGACCAGAACATTGAAACTTCAGCAGTGATAAAAGCCTTTTAATTGATAACAACTCAAAATCTACATCTCAAATTTGCTCCAAATTGTGGTTCGATTCTCCAAAATCTTTCTTTTCTTTCTTTTTCAATCTTTTTATTAGTATTAATAATATTATGAACAAAATACAATTAATATATTAATAAAGGGATTACAAACATACAAATTCCCATTACACATGAAGGAATACCTAAGCAATGAATACAGTATAAGTAAGTTTTCCTGAAACATGAACCATATAGTATATATATGAACAAGGTAAATCTAGATATTTCATAATATATAATATAAAAAAAGAAAAAATATATATGCAAAGTTGACTAACTACTAATCTAGTATCTAAGGGGAAAAAAGGAAGCAAAAAAAGGGGAAAAAAACTTTAAAAAAAGAGAAAAAAAAGGGCTGTTTATAGTATCTCACAAGAATACATAAACATCAATGTCGTCAACTCTGATCCTCTCAACATAAATACGATTAAAGCTGAAAAAACCAATAAGCTTGGCACAGGGCTATATTACATCATATGAAAATATTGAATAAATGGTCTCCATATCTTTTCAAATTTAATAGAAGTATCAAATACAGCACTTCTAATTTTTTCTAAATTTAGACATAACATAGTTTGAGAAAGCCAATGAAATACCGTGGGAGGATTAATTTCCTTCCAATTCAACAAAATAGATCTTCTAGCCATCAAAGTGAGAAAAGCAATCATTTGACAGGCGGAAGGAGATAAATGGAGTGAGTCCATCATCGGTAAACCAAAAATTGCGGTAATAGGATGGGGTTGTAAATCGATGTTCAGTACCGCAGAGACAATATCAAAAATATCTTTCCAATATTTTTTCAAAAGCGGACATGACCAAAACATATGAGTTAAAGATGTGATTTCTAATTGACATCTGTCACAAATAGGGTTTATATAAGAATAAAAATGAGCTAATTTATCCTTGGACAACCTTGAATTGTATTAATGAATGTTTGGCTCATATAGATGATGTATTAACTAATTGAAGAATTCTATCCCAATTCTCAATAGGAATAATAAGATTGAGCTCTCTTTCCCAATCATTTTTGGTCTTATCAAAGGGCACTGAACGTATCTTCATAATTATATTATAAAGTTTTGATATAATCCCTTTTTGAGAAGGGTTTAATTCAAACAAACTCTCCAAAATATCTGAAGACACAAAATTTGGAAACGTAGGAAGTACCATACTTAAAAAATGCCTAACCTGTAAGTATCTAAAAAAATGAAATCTAGGCAAATTATATTTATTAGATAATTGCTCAAAAGACATAAAACAGTTGTCCGAAAATAAATCGGAAAATCTTAATAAGCCCTTAGTTTTCCAAGCCAAAAAAGCTTGATCTATAATTGAGGGTTGGAAAAAACAATTAGATACAATAGGACTATTTAAAACGAATTGAGTCAACCGGAAAAATTTCCGAAATTGAAACCATATACGTAAGGTATATTTAACTATTGGGTTGTCAATTCGTTTCGGCAATTTAGAAAGAACAAAAGGGAGAGATGTCCCTAAAATAGAACCCAGAGCATAACCTGGTACCGATTTAGTTTCCAAACTCACCCAATGAGGGCCAAAAGGACCATCCCATTCTTTCAACCAACATAACAAATATCTAATATTAACTGCCCAATAATAAAATCTGAAATTGGGTAATGCCAACCCACCTTCCTTCTTTGTCTTCTGTAAGTATGTTTTACCTAATCTGGGATTTTTATTCTGCCATATATATGAGGAAATTTTTGAATCAACATTAGTAAAAAAGGATTTTGGAATAAAAATTGGTACCACTTGAAAAATATATAAAAATTTAGGTAAAATAACCATCTTAATAGCATTAATCCTACCTATCAGAGATAAAGATAATGGTGACCACTTAGTAAACAAGCCTTTAATCTGATCAATTAAGGGGAAAAAATTAAACCTAAATAATTCTTTATGGTTTTTTGTTATTTTAATCCCTAAGTAAGTAAAAGAGTCATTAACTAATTTAAAAGGTAAAATACCATAGCTTGGGACCTGTCTATTCAAAGGAAACAATTCACTCTTATTAAGATTTAACTTATACCCAGAAAACTCACTAAATTGAGCCAACAATGATAAGACTGCTGGAATAGATTTCTCAGGGTTAGAAATGAATAATAATAAATCATCTGCATACAAAGATACCTTATGAATATCTGTTCCACGATTAATACCCAAAATATCCTGTGATTCTCTGATGGCAATTGCCAAAGGTTCTAAAGCAATGTTAAATAGTAATGGGCTAAGAGGACAACCTTGTCTAGTGCCCCGAAATAAATGAAAAAATGGAGATCTTTGATTATTAGTAAACACCGAGGCTACTGGAGTTTGATAAATCAGTTTAATCCAAGAAATAAAGTTCAGACTGAAATTAAACTTCTCCAGCACATAAAATAAGTAAGGCCATTCAACTCTATCAAATGCTTTCTCTGCATCTAATGAAATAACACATTCTGAAGTGTTATGTGAAGGAGTATAAACAATATTCAGTAATCTCCTAACATTGAAAAAAGAATAGCGATTTTTAATAAAACCGGTTTGATCTTCCGAAATAATTTGGGGTAATACCTTCTCCAGCCTGGAAGCCAGTAACTTGGAAAAGATCTTAGAATCCACATTCAATAAAGATATTGGTCTATAAGATGCACAGTCAGTAGGGTCTTTATCTTTCTTCAGTATTAAGGAAATGGAAGCTCTATAAAAAGATTGTGGCAAATTCCCCAATCTAATTGCTTCTTCAAAAACCTTGCATAGCCAGGGAGAGAGAGTAGCAGAAAAACATTTTAAAAATTCTGCTGTATACCCATCTGGACCTGGTGCTTTCCCAGAATTCATTGAGGAAATAATCCCTTTAATTTCCGCATCCTTGAACGGAATATCTAATACTGAAAGATCATCGGATGATAATTTTGGAAAATTCAATTTCCCAAGAAAATCACACATGGTAATATGATCCTGAGGGAATTCAGATTGATACAGGGAGGTATAAAAGTCTTGAAAAGACTTATTTATCTCATCATGGTTAACTGTCAAATCCCCATTCTGCTGACGAACCTTAGTGATTTGACGTTTAACCCAAACAATCTTCAGCTGACTAGCTAACAGTTTTCCCGATTTATCACTATGTATATAGAAATCAGATCTGGTTTTCATTCATTGATTTTCAATCGGAGATGTAAGTAATAAACTATGTTCCATTTGAAGTTCAACCCTTTGTTTGTAAAGCTCCCTACTAGGAGTAGTCGAATATTTCTTGTCAATCTCTTTAATTTTATCAACCAATAAAAGTTTCCTTCTTAATGCGTTTTCTCAGACCAACAGAGTAAGAGATAATCTGTCCACGTATATACGCTTTAAAGGTGTCGCAAAGTATTCCGCAAGAGATATCCTCCGTGGAATTAGTTGAAAAGAAGAAATCGATCTGCTCCTTCATAAATTTAATAAAGTCCGGCTCTTGCAATAAGGTAGAGTCAAATCGCCATTGTCTAGCACTTAAAGCTGTATCCGTGAAATTAATAGAAAGTTTTAATGGAGCATGGTCTGAAATACCTATAATATCATAATTACAACCAATTACCGATGGAATAAAACAAGTCAATAAAAAAATAATCAATTCTCAAATAGGAATGATAAACATGTGAGAAAAAAGAAAACTCTTTGTCATTAGGATGTCGAAATCTCCAAATATCAAAAACTCCATTATCAGTCAAAAAGGAGTTAATACAAGTGGCCGACTTATTGGGTAGAGTCTGAATAGGTGTAGATTTGTCCATCAAAGGATTTAGACAACAATTAAAGTCACCACCCATTATTAACTTATATTCATTTAAATTAGGTAAAGAAGTAAATAAGGACTTAAAAAAATCAGGACAATCCACATTTGGAGCATAAACATTAACCATAGCAACCTTTTTATTACAGAGTAAACCCGTAATTAACAAAAATCTACCATTCTGATCCGAAAGGATATCATGTTGAACAAATGCAATAGAGGAGTCAATAAAAATTGAAACTCCCTTAACTTTGGCATTCGAATTTAAATGATACTGTTGACCCCGCCAAGACCTAAAAAAGTGATATTTGTCCTCCTTCCTCACATGAGTTTCTTGTACAAAAATGATATGAGCATTAAGTCTTTGGAATACTTTGAAAATCTTCTTTCGTTTAAGCGGATGGTTTAAACCATTAGTATTCCAAGACACAAAGTTAATGGTTTGAGCCATGCTTCTAAAGTCATCCCTTTGGTATAGAAAGGGTTAACCATATTATAAACTCATGCACCCGGAAGATGAACAAAAATAAAGAGCGGACCCGGAAGTGACAACATCGTAGACATATTTGTAGTTCAAGAACAGCCTGAGTGAAAAAACTAAAAACAAACTAATAAAAGAAAAATAAAAAAGGAAAACAGACCAACCCCCACCCCCACAAGAAAAAGAAAAAAAGCCAAAATATGGCTAGAAAAAAGAAAAAATGAGACTAATTCTACCCCCATATCAGCGGCAGACCACTCCGTATTTAAAGGATATATGAAAAAAACCACCCCAACTTTAAAAATTATGATCACAATACTAAAATCTACGCTTCTTAATATGCTTAGTTGTAAAAAAAAAGAATATAATCGCTAAAAGTTTATAAATCGGGTTATAACCCAAACAAATCAAGGAGTATTTAAACT
The DNA here is from genome assembly GCF_048418815.1 of Hemitrygon akajei. NCBI lineage: Eukaryota > Metazoa > Chordata > Chondrichthyes > Myliobatiformes > Dasyatidae > Hemitrygon > Hemitrygon akajei. Next base: position 187,514,655 of record NC_133128.1, read on the forward strand.
ATGATAAGCGATGCATTATAGGAAGAAGACGAAAAAAGAAACAATAACGCCATCTTAAACAAAACCAAGAATATTTTGCAAAAAACCACCATCTTGATAATAAAAAAAAAATTCCCTTCGAAAGGTTAAAAATATACATTCAAGGGAACAAAAATAATAGTCAAAAATATAGTATAGTGGTTAAAGTGTATAAGACAGAGCGATTAATATAACGAAAGCACACTTTAACTTAAATATGAAGTATAGGATAAACCTACACCAATAGCCAGAGACTAACCCTGGTTTGAAGAATCGAAAACCATCTTACACGATCAGAATCACTCATTTATTAGAGAGTAGTGTCTATATCAGTAGGGAAGTTCTCCTCCAAATACTTTTTCGCTTCAAAAGTAGAAAGGAAAACCTGGCGTGGAGCTTTCGAGGGTGAGATTCTAAGCTTCGCCGGGTATAAGAGCGCAGGTTTTAGATTTTTCTCATAACATTCAGACATCAGAGGTTTAAAAAGAAGCCTTTTTTTCATAACTTCAGGACTAAAATCTTCCACCAAACGGAAATAGTAATTTTGAAATTTAATCATCCCAGCCCTCCCAGCCTCACGAATGAGTTGTTCTTTGTCGTGTACATAGTGAAACCGGACAATTACCACTGGGGGTTTAGCTGAAGCACTCGATGAACGACTCCAAATTCTATGTGCTCGGTCAAGTAATGGGGGGTTCTCTGGAAAAACCGACGGAAACGCATCTTTTAAAAATTGAGCAAAATATTTCGAAGGATCGCCTTTTTCTATGCCGTCTGGGAGACCAAGTATACGTAGGTTCTGTCTTCTGGACCGATTCTCCAAATCGACACTCTTGGCTTTAAGTGTTTCCACCAGTTTAATGGTCGAAATTAAATCCTGTTGCAATTTTTCAATTGTCAAATCTCGTTTCCGAGCTTCTTTTTGCAGAGACGCGATAAGAGCTTGCTGCTGGTTAATTACTGAATCCGTCTTAACCATATAATCTTGAAAAGCCTTTATATCTTGTTTAAAAACTTGATGTTGTTCCTCAAATTTTCTATCCAAAACCTCCATAAACAGTTCATAAGTTAACTCAGTGCGTTGCGGATGAGCTGGCTTCTTTCCATTACCGTTCGGGTTGCGCCCCGGTTCTCGTCCTTTGGATCTAAGAGCCATTTCTGTTTGCATATCTTCAAAAATTCACAATAAAATCTTAATGATAAGCCCGAGAAAGTAGCAAGAATCTTTTGGTGTAGGTAACAATAAGTTGAATAAGGGTGATCAAAGGTTAAAAAAAGTAAAGGTTATGGAGCGAATCTGAAACAGTACTCACTCCATGAGCGTCTCCCGCTGACTCTCCAAAATCTTTGATAGTTTTGAAAGTGGATATACTGACTGACACCAGAGAAAGGAATAACATTGCTTATTTTCTATGATACAGCAAGAAAGGGATCACATCATATTTTACAGTAGCGTCACCAGTACTATTTCCTCTTTATCATACTCAATCCCAAAATGATGCTAAAAGAGAGCTTTTGCTGGCTTGGTTTTATATAAACTGACCAGAAAATCAGATATAGCAGTTGGCATATAGGAGAGAGGAATCCAAAAACACTTTGCATCTAATCCAGCAGAGTACCGAGTACGAGGATTAAGAGAAATCAGAGCGTGATTCAGACACCACACCACTTTCATCAAATCTGGGTTTAATTGCCCCAACATATTGGTCAGCAGTTTTGCAGAGACTGTAAAAGAATATGAAAAGTACATTTAAAGAAAATTGTTTTTTATCTATGATGTTGATAAGCACCATATATAACACGCTGCAGAACATTAGAGGCACATATCGTTCTCGCAAAGGAAGGGTGAAGTTAGTTTTCAAGTAGATTTTATTTTCCTAAGAGTCCGCTAATTTTTGTGATGAGTTGTTGACTTGTGCAGTAAAGGCACACTCTCTGTGTTATGTTTTGTAACTGACTCAAAGGAAGATCTGGGAGTCCGAAATGCGGGTTTAACTTTGAGTTTACTTTCAGTGAGGCACACGTGCATCACGTGGTAGCAGGATGACGTTTGTAATTAACATATTTTAACATTTTACCCATCATGAATAAACAAAACTGATTAATCAATTAATATCTACATAAGATTACTCAAATATTATTGAAACACACAACAATCTGTTTGCTCTCAGAAGACAAAATAGGTGGAGTTCCTGCCTCTTGTTGCAAGTAATGGCTCTTGCTACCTGAAATTAAACAGGAAGTCCCCGGCAGACATCAATTTTTATATCTCCCGCCCCTCCCATAAATAAAACCCCATGTTATTACTCCTCGTGTCTCTTGCAACCCAGATGACTGAGGAAGGATTTAATGGATTCTTTTTCTTCAATTGATGCTGGGTATATCGGCTTCCTCTCCCTTCCAGGAGACTGCATGGAGCTGCTGCTGGTGGGCTGGTGATTTGAGAAACTGGGATGCAACCATGCAATGTAGAGTTAATGGAGCACCTGAACTCTTTCTTCCCATTCATTTGCATTTTTATGATATATAGAATTACTTAAACTATGTGTATTAATGCTCTAAGTTGTGGTTCCATTCTCTGAAATCTTTGACAGTTTTCAAAGTCAAGATTCCTGACTGACACTACCAAAAGGGATAACGTCACCTATTTTCTATGATACAGGAAGAAAGGGATTTTTAAATTAAATTTTACACCAGTGTCACTATAGACACATCTACTGTTGTCTGAAGTCTACAGACACAGCAGTAAATAAGGTTGAAAGAGCACAGAGAAAATTTACAAGGATGTTGTCGGATTTGAAAGACCTGAGTTATAAGAAATGAGTTAGGACTATTCCCTGGATTATGAAAGATTGAGAGGAGATTTGGTGTACAAAATTAGGAGGGGTATAGGTCAGGTAAAGGCAAGCAGGCTTTGCAACCAGAGGTCATGGGGTAAGAGTGGGAGATGAAAAGTTTAAAGGGAACCTGAGGGGAAACTTCTTCACTCAGAGGGTTGAACAACCTCCTGAGCAAAAGGAAAAGAGACCACAGGTTGCAGGCAACTGTGCAATTGTTGAGTTGTAAATGCTAATATGAAATGCTTGAAGTGGGATGTGAGGCCTTCTTCAAAATTAGCATCTTGTACCTTCAAGTTTGTATTGCAAAGACTGGTTTACAAGGTTACCACAGATGGTTGATAACAAAGGAGAGATACAGAGCTGCAGTTGTGCTGCTGAAAGATAGATGCTTTGTGTGGGAGGATGAGCTAGGAAAGATGGCGGCATCAGGTTTTGCAGACCCAGGCGACCTTCCAGTTTGTCCAAGGGACAGCTTTTTCTTCTTCTCTTGTGTCTTTCTTTTCTGTTCAAGGTGTCTGGGGTTCTGTCAGAGCCTGTGATCTACTATGAACTATGGTTCATCACAAGCAGTGAGTCTTTGAACTGGCTGCGCAGCTCGGTGCTTTCCTATCTCCAGGAGCAGGCTGCAAGACTTGCACCTTTGTGTCTGGCCCCACAGATGACCCAGTTCCTCCCTGATATCACCACTGAAACGTCATTGGAAACTGAAATATTGGGACAGCAGACAGTGTGTGCTGCTGTCAGAAGAAGGACTCTGTACTCAATTCATCCTCTAACCTCCCCCCCAAACTGATGGTGAGTGAAAGCTGGCAGGGTACTTGGAGAAGTGACTTGGCAGATTGCAACACTGGGCCTGAAATCTCTCTCTCTCTCTGTCTCTCCCTCCCCCTCTCCCTCTCTCCCTAGCTCAACAGAGAGAGAGAAAACCTGCCTGAGACACCAATGTACTGATTATGGACTGTAGGTTTTGATGTGAATGTCTGTGAAGAATAAGAATTTCAGGCTGTATACATTCTCTATATTAAATTAAACCAATTTATTTGAACAATTTATATACTGTATAAACATAAAAAAACTAATGAAAATGGAAAAACATCTAAATATATATAAAATAAAAACAACTAACCTTTATCCATGTAATCAACCCCATAGTCTTCTAGTACCTCTGCTGGTAATCTACTCCAGAGCCCGTACATTTGCTTCAGTGGGCGGTCTGTATCAGTCAAGGGTGTTTTGAAAACGCCTGGCTCAATACAAGCTACTTTCACTCCAAAACACTTCATATCTCTCCTGCAAAATTACAAAATAAAACTGTCATGTTGTTGCAAACTTTTATCTATTGGCTTTTGTTTACTTTGTCCTTGTTTATTTTACGTAAAACACAGTTCATGCTGCTTTAAATGATAGACTGTTAGGAGAACCAGTCAATCATTTGTGAAGGAATAATAATAACAACATATTCATAGAACACTTTCCAACAGACGATGTAATTACAGGTGATTTACAAACAATAAAGTTAAAAATGAAAATAAAATACAAAACAATGTTCGTAAAAAGCAAGGTGGAATAAATAGGTAACACACACAAAATGGAGGAGGAACACATCAGGTCAGCCAGCATCTATGGAAACGTGTACAGTCACTATTTCTGGTCAAGATTTCTGCCTGAAGTATTCCCAGTGATCTGGCTTCCATGGCCACACGAGGCAATGAATTCCACAGATTATCCACTCTCTGGCTAACGAAATTCCTCCTCATCTCTGTTCTAAATGGATGTCACTCTATTCTGAGTCTGTGTCCTCTAGTCTTAGACTCCTCCACCACAGGAAACACCTCCACATACTCCCTGTCAAGGCCCTTCAACAATCAATGTTTCAATGAGATCACCCCTCAATCTTCTGAATTTCAGTGAATAGACACCTGGAGCCAGAAAACACTCCTTGTATGACAAGCCTTTCAATTCCAGAATCATTTTTGTCAACCTTCTTTGAACCCACCCCAATAACAGCAAATTATTTCCTAGATAAGGGGCCCAAAACCGCTCACAGTAATCCAAGTGAGGCCTCACCAGTGGTTTATAAACCCTCAGAAGTACATCCTTGCTTTATATTCAAGTCCCCTTGAAATGAATGTTAACATTACATTTTCCTTCCTCACCACAGACTCAAACAAAACAATTCACCTTTATGGAATCCTGCATGAGCACTCCCAAGTCCCTTTGCACCTCAAATTTTTGAATTTTTTCTCTATTTAGAAAATAGCTTTCCCTTTTATTTCTTCTACCAAAGTGCATAACTATTCACTTCCCAACACTGTATTCCATCTGCCAATTCTTTATCCATTCTCTGAATCTGTCTAAGTCCTTCTGTAGCCTCTCATCTTCCTCAAAACTACCTGCCCCTCCACGTAAATACATATAGTCTGCAAACCTGGCCACAAGGCCAGCAATTCTGTCATACAAATCATTGATATGTAACATAAAGAAGCAGTCCCAACACATACTCCTGTTGTACACCACTAGTCACTGGCAGACAACTGGAAAAAGCTTGCATTATTCCCATTATTTCCCTCTTGCCAATCAACCACTGCTTTATCCATGCTAGTATCTTTCCTGTCATACAATGGGCTTCTGAAGTAGCCGCATGTTTGGCAACTTGTTAAAAGCTTTCAGAAAATCCAAGTATTCAACATCTGCCAATTCTCCTTTATCTATCCTGCTTGTTGTTTCTTTAGAATCAACTCTAACATCTTCCCAACCACTGAGGTCAGACTGACTGGCCTACAATTTCTATTCTTCTGCCTCCTCCCTTCTGGAAGAGTGGAGTGACATTTGCAATTTTCCATTCTTCCAAAACCACGCCAGAAACAGCAGGTTCCTGAAAGATCATTAATAATGCCTCCAGAATGTCTTTAGCTACCTCTTTCAGAATGCTGGGATGTACACCATATGGTCCAGGTAACTTAGCTACCTTCAAAACTTTCAGTTTCCCAAGAACTTCTCCTTGCACTCACTTCAATCCCCTGACATCCTCGAAACTCTGGCATACTGTTAGTGTCTTCTACAGTGAAGACTGATGCAAAATTCTCATTCAGTTCATCCGCCATTTCCTTCTCCCCCATCACTACCTCTCTCGCCTCATTTTCCAGCGGTCCAGTATCTACTTTCACCTCTCATTTACGATTTATATATCTGAGGAAACTTTTGGTATCCTCTTTAATATTATTGGCTAGCTTTACTTCAGATTTCATCTTTTCCTTCTTAATGACTGTCATTGTTGCCATCTGTTTGTTTTTAAAAGCTCCCCAAATCCTCGAACTTTCCACTAGTTGTTACTCTATAATATGCCCTCTCTTTAGTGTTGATGTGGACTTTGACTTCTCTTGTCAACCACAGTGCCGTCATCTATATTTAGAGTACCTCTTCTTCTTTGGGATGTTTATATCTGTTGCCTTCTGAATTGCAATTCCAGCCATTGCTACTCTGCCATCATCTCTGGCAGAGTTCTTTTACAATCAGATTTGGCCAGCTCCTCTCTCATGCCTCTGTCATGTCATAATTACTGGCCCTTAAGGGTTCCGTTACCTTGAATTCTCTAATTAATTAATTGTGCAATTCCCAATCCAGAAGAGCTGGTCACTACAAACTCCTCTACAAAGCCATCTCACAGACATTCCCGAAATACCCCTCTGAGACCTGATTTTCCCTATTTACCGGCATATTGAAATCCCCCTTGACTATTGTAACATTGCCTTGTTGGCATGTATTTTTTAGCTCTCATAGTAACTTGTAGACCACATCTTTACTACTGCTTGGGGGTCTGCATGTAGCTCACATTAGGGTCTTTTCACTATTGAATGCCTTAGCTCTACGCACAATGATTCAACACCATCTGGTCCTATGTCACCTCTTTCTAATGATTTGATTTCACTTTTTTACCGACAGAGCCAAACACCTCCCATTCTGCCTACCTGTGTGTCCTTTCAATACAATGTGTATGCTTGGACATTAAGCTCTCCACTACAATGTTCTTTCAGCCACAATTCAGTCATGCCCCCAACGCCATGCATGCCAGTCTACAAGTTCTTCCACCTTGTTCTGTCTACTGTGCATATAGATAGATAGATAGATACTTTATTCATCCCCATGGGGAAATTCAACTTTTTTTCCAATGTCCCATACACTTGTTGTAGCAAAACTAATTACATACAATACTTAACTCAGCAAAAAAATATGATATGCATCTAAATCACTATCTCAAAAAGCATTAATAATAGCTTTTAAAAAGCTGTATCAATCCTGTATCCAGCCATTTCGATTTTGTCCACCTGTCAGCACTGCAACTCACTCTGTTGACTGCAATTTTGCCCTATCATCAGCCTCTCTTTGCTCGCAGTCACACTACATACTGCCTCTGTTTGTTAACTAACTACCTAATCCTTAGCACTATCACTCCAGTTCCATTCCCTTGCCAAATTTGTTTAAGCCCAACACAACAGTTCAAACAAACCAGCCCGCAAGGATATTGGACTACTCAGTTTCAGGTGCAAACCATCCCTTTTGTACAGGTCATACCTTCCCCAGAAGTGACCTCAATGATCCATAAATCTGAAATCCTGCCCTCTACACCAGATCCTCTGGCACGCACTCATCTGCTAAATCATCCTAATGGATGTCACTCCTATTAATACCTAAACGTACTTTTATTTGACCTGTTACACTGTCATTTTATGAAGTATCCTGTGAATCCAGGGAGTCTAAAGGGAGCAGGACATTTACAAGCACCCTGGTCCCCTACTCCAGCTGCAAAGATGACTATTTCCTGGCCCCTGGAGCTCTGGTCTCCAAGCCCTGGTACCAGCTCTTGGCTCAGGGCTCACTCTCAGTACCTGGCTGATATTCTGGAGCAGGAGCAAGTCAGATTGTGAACCACCAGGATTCCCAAAATACAAAATGCCAGATTAAATTAATTTTACTGCATATACAAAGAGAAATATCAAGGAGAGCATCTTAATTTCAAACTCAACTGAGACTGTCGTTGAAGGCTTCTACACCAAGTTTAGAGATGCAATATGGTCCACTTACAGTGCTGATCCTTCCAAATATACTTGCAATATTTACTATTCTGCCTCGTGCCCTCTTTATCAGCGGAAGTACACTCAGTGTGACTTCAATAAGTCCAATCAGGTTGACATTCAGCGCAGGTTTGAAATCACTTATCGTAAGCCAGTCAATAGGTGCAACGGTGTGAATGATGCCAGCACAGTTAACCAGCCCCCAGAGTCCTAGAACTGTTGAAATGAACAAAAAAAAGATTTATTGTCAGATTACCTTTTATTATAATTGATTGGTCCTAATACTGTCACACATAAAACTCACATTGAAGCAAATATATAGTATATATACAGTCGGCCCTCCTTATCCGTGGGGAATTGGTTCCGGGACCCCCCGCAGATACCAAAAAACACGGTTGCTCAAGTCAGTGGACTTCAGGACCTGGCAGAGCTCCAGACCTTATTTAACCTGTCACAGTGTGGTGGACTTTAGGACCCAGTGGAGCTCCAGAGCTTATTTAACCTGTCTCAGTGTGGTGGACTTTAGGACCCAGTGGAGCTCCAGAGCTTATTTAACCTGTCTCAGTGTGGTGGACTTTAGGACCCAGTGGAGCTCCAGAGCTTATTTAACCTGTCTCAGTGTGGTGGACTTTAGGACCCAGTGGAGCTCCAGAGCTTATTTAACCTGTCTCAGTGTGGTGGACTTTAGGACCCAGTGGAGCTCCAGAGCTTATTTAATCTGTCTCAGTGTGGTGGACTTAAGGACCTGGCGGATCTCCGGATCTTATTTAAACTGTCTCAGTCTGGTGGACTTTAGGACCCAGTGGAGCTCAGGACCTGCCGCCCACAGTGTTTCTTTTCCGTTGACGGAAAATAATCACGATTGGATATAAAGTGGAAATAATAAAGCGGTTGGAAAGAGGTGAAATCCCATCAGTCATTGGAAAAGCGTTAGGCTACAGTCGGTCAAAGATCGGAACAATTTTAAAGGATAAAGTGAGAATAATGGAGCATGTGAAGGCCCTGCCCCGATGAAAGCTACAATTATTACTAAGCAACGCAGTGGTTTAATTATTGAAATACGTATGTTTCTTAAGTGTTTTATATGCATAGAAAGGTAAAATAGATACTATATACTAAGACAAACGTTTGACTAATGGACGCTAAATAATACCGGATGTACCTGTTCCGACTTAGAGAACTTCCATTTATTTTTTGATTCCTCATCTGCAGTAACCTATGCACATCCTCTCGTATACTTTAAATCATCTCTAGGTTACTTATAATACCTAATACAATGTAAATATGATGTAAATAGTTGTTATACTGTATTGTTTAGGGAATAATGACAAGAAAAAGAAGTCTGTACATGCTCAAACAACAAGTGCTGGGGAGAGAACTTCTGGGTTTTCCCGATCCGCGGTTGGTTGAATCCACGCATGCAGAACCTGTGGATAAGGAGGGCCAACTGTATGTGTATATATAATTATACAGAGACACACACACACTTACACACAGTCCACATACAAAATGTTAATGCTGTTGCCTTAGTGTTAAAGGTCCATCATGTTCCTTGTCTTATATTTAAATTCTTGATGGACATTGGTGGAGTAATGGATGAATAGTGACTATTAAAGTGTCTAATTGATTTAGAAGGATATACTGAACACTGTGTTAATGAACACGTACTGTTTGAATAAAAAACAGGCTGTGTTAATGTCATGAGAACAAAAGATCAAAGAGTTTGACTGTTTCTGGGTCTCTCTACTTATGACACTTGTATTTACTGGTGCCTTTCACTGATTTGTTGGACTTGGCACTGACTGGAAATCACGACCAGAGTTGGGACCCGGGGTGGTTTCATGAGTGAGTCGGAAATCAGAGTTCCCTCTGACACAGCAACAAGTAGTAGTTAAGAATCGTGAGCTCTGAAATCTTTGTATTTAGTGTGGTTTATTTGTGCTTTCTATCTTATGAAAATAAATAGGCTTAAATTACTTTATTGTGCTTGTATGCTTGTTAGCACACCTCTTGGAAACAGAGTTTGTTTGGGTCTAATCAACCAAACCCTGGGGATTCTCCATTTTGTAGCATATAGAGTAAGTCGTGTTCCTAGCGGCTCTCTCTTTTAATATATTTTATATCCCATTAATAGATCCCTTTTAGTTTTGATGATTTATTACTTCCGCTGAAGGATTTATTATTTCTACTGAAGGATTTATGACTTAATTACAATGGCCGAAAAAAGTCGTTCAGGTATTGAACTGAGAAGCGGCAAGACTTTTCCTGAAACAGAGCAAACGGAACAAACCAAGAAAACGGAGGAATCTGTTATACTAGCAGGAATATTTTCTTCAATACAAGACAGGAAATGGGAATTCGGATCGCTTAATATTAAACTTGATAAGCTGGCTGGTTCAAACGGGAAGCTTGAAAAAGCTATTTCTACAATTCAAGACTCCGGAAAAACTTGGACTCTCAGCTTCAAACACTTCAGCAGACTACAACTCGAATTGAGAATGAGCATGATCTATTCAAGCAAACTATTAAAGATCAAGGAATGAAGATATCTTCGATGGAAAAGAAAATCAATGAAATTACTTCAGAACTATCTAAAACAAAGAAAAGAATGGTTGATTTAGATACTAGAGGGCGTCGGAGGAATCTGCGTATTCTGGGACTGCCTGAAAATACTGACGCTGGCGATCTGTTAAAATTCTTTTCAGATATGCTGTACTCACTTTTCAATGAGACCCTGGAAACTAGTCCCTTAATTGACAGAGCCCACAGAATTCCATTCTCTCGGCATTCACCCGAATTACATCCTCGAGCAGTTGTACTTTCTTTGCATCATTATACGACTAAAGAAGCAATTCTTCGAGAAGCCAGAAAGAAGTGGAAATTAATCTTTAATTCAACACAGATTCGTACAGTTGAAGACTATCCCCCTGAAATCGTTGCTGAAAGAAACAAATATCGAGAAGTTATGAGTGAAATGTATAAATTAGATTTAAATCTCTCCCTTCGCTTTCCGGCAAAGCTGATAATTTTGCCTGAAAAATCTCAGTCACTGAGAATCTACTCTCCTCAGGAGGGATGAGAGTATATTAAAAACCTTAAAGTTAAGCCTACTGAATAAAATATTAAAGTTATTCCGATTACTCAATAGGCAATTTTGAAGTATTTGCTGTATAAGTTGTTTATGGAGCTTCTGAGTTAAGTACGTTCTATACCTTTTCATTCTTTGGTACGGGGTGTGGCTGATTTAATTTTTTTACCTTATTAATAATTAGTACATATATAATTGTTTTGTAGGGAACCTTTATAATATAATTTAATGGTCCTGTTGTGTATTGATCTTTTTATTTATTTTATTTGTTTCAATACTTATAGTTTTAGGTTTGTTTTATATGTATACTCATTTACTTTTCTGTTTCGAGAGAAACAATATTGTTTGTAATATTATTTGCTCGGATTTTTTTTTTGAATATGTGTTTAAGCTACTTTAGCTGATTGTAAGATGGCCGTTGTTGATTATGTTTTTATTAATGTTAGACATAACATTATACTAGTTGAATTCTGTTTGTGCCTTTTATTATGCCTATTTTCCGTGGGATTTTTGCTTTATTTTAATATACAGAGCTGCAAGATGGAGAACAGGGTTAAGGGTTATTGGTTAGCATGGGATCAACCTATCGATTCCTTAATTCTTATCTTTTGGGAGGCGGGGGGCGGGGTCTATTTGAGTAGTTTTTTCTTGATTGGGCAGTTCTTTTGATGGATTTCTCTTTCGTAAATGCTTCTGGTTGTACCCGCGCCTTTTGGTTTAATTTGTACTTGCGTAACATTTCTTTTATATAATATTAAATTCAATTTTAAACATAGATGTTAATAAAATCAATATAATATCATGGAATTGGAACGGTGTCAATCACCCCATTAAGCGTAAAAAGATTTTTAAGAAATTAAAAACACAATGCAGATATTATTTTTGCGCAAGAAAATCATATACGAAAACAGGATGAGGACAGGTTTTTCCGCTTCTGGGAAGGGCCTCTGTTCCACTTGCTGTCGGATAGTAAAATAAGAGGCGTTTCTATATTTCTTAGTCCCAAAATTCCTTTCGTACACTTTAATACTACTACTGATTCGATTGGAAGATATTTAATTGTTACTGGTTTATTATGCGAGCAAAAGGTAGCTCTGGTGTGTGTATACACACCTAATGTAGATAATTCTGATTTTTTAAAGAAACTTTTTTCAGAGTTACCAAATCTTAATAAGTTGATCATGGGTGGTGACTTTAATTGTTGCTTAAATCCGGCGATTGACAGGTCATCAACCAATCCGTCGCTTCCTAATAAAGCGGCGGCTTGTATTAACCCTTTTTTATTAGAATGTCAATATTTGGAGATGTTGTGGCGACCCACTTTCTGCGCAGGCGAACCGGCTCACAAATAGCCAGCGCTTGGCGGGGGAACACGGACAATTCCGCTTTAGTTTTCTTTCTCAAGGCTGCTGAATATGAGACTATTTGTCCCCTCAAAAAATATGGGACACCCAATATAACCAGATTTGCCATTCCTTATGTTGTATTAAATTCGAAAAATATAGAAATTTGCTCCTTGATAAAATTAACAAAAGCTGGCTCCTGTAACAATACGGGATTCAGTCTCCACTGTGAGACTTTCAGAAAGCTATCCGAACGCTTAAGGGTTAACGTTAAAGGCGCGTGACCTGAGAGCGCGATGATGTCATACGCAGACTCGACGACGGAGTTAACCGACGTGCATCTAAGGAAAAGTAATCCGAGAATACTTGTGATGGACGTGTGAGAAAAAAGAGAAATCTTTATCATTGGGGCGTTTATAGTGTAGCGATATGCTACACACAGCGCTGAAATAACGACACGCAGTCGGTAAGTCGTTTCGAGACGAGTTTATTCAAACTTGGCGGCGCTGGCATTTAAATCCCTAGCGCCCGCCCCCTCCGGGCGGAAATGACGTCAGAGGTGCAGTACCAAACACTATTTTAATAAAATTAAACAGATAGATAAAGCGTATTCGGTTAAACCTACTGAAGACCTATATAAAGAAAGGTTCGAACTTCAATCACAGTATGATTTGCTTCTGACCTTTCCCATTGAACAGCAAATTTTTAAATCTAAAAGTTTATTTTATATACATGGGGAAAAATCTGCTAAGCTTTTAGCGGGTCAGTTAAAGGCTGGGCTGGTCAGAAGACAGATTGTAAAAATTCGTCGACCAGATAGAACAGAAACTTTAGATCCTTAAGAAATTAATAAGATATTTATGGACTTCTAACCTTTATAAATCTGAATTCTCTGATAGCACTATTATTATGAATAGATTTTTGCAAAGGTTAAACATACCTTAAATTTCGATTCAAGATGTTGATATGTTAGATGCACCTATTAAACAAGAGGAGTAATCTACCTAATCCTCTATGCAATTAGGTAAAGCTCTGGGACCTGATAGTTATACAGTAGAATTTTACAAGACTTTTCATGAAATGCTTATACCACATCTTCATCAAACGTTTACTGATTCTACATCCTCTGGGAACCTTCCTAAAACTTTTTATGAAGCACTAATTTCATTGATTCCAAAAAAAGGAAAAGATCCACTGGATTGTGTATCCTATAGACCTATTTCTTTACTGAATGTAGATTTTAAAATCCTCTCTAAGATTCTAGCAAATACAGTAGGCTTGAGGATATCTTGCCTAATGTTATCTCAAACGATCAAACAGGATTTATAAAAAATAGGTACTCACATTTTAATATTCAAAGATTGTTAAATATAATTTATTCCCCCTCAGCCAAAGAATCTGAATGTATTGTATCTTTGGATGCAGAGAAAGCCTTTGATAGGGTGGAATGGCCTTATCTATTTCAGGTTTTGAAGAGGTTTAGTTTTGGTCCAGGATTTATTTCCTGGATTAAATTGATTTATCATGCCCCGGTAGCTGCGGTTTTAACTAATAATCAAAAGTCTCCTTACTTTAGATTATATAGAGGTACCCGTCAGGGTTGTCCCCTTAGTCCTTTATTATTTAATTTGGCTTTAGAACCACTTGCTATTGCTCTTAGGGATTCTAATTCTGTGCAGGGTATTAAGAGAGGGGATAAATTACATAAGGTTTCGTTATACGCAGATGATTTATTAGTTTAAATTTCAAATCTATTCCTTTTATGTTATCTATATTTATGGAATTTGGTATTTTTTCTGGATATAAACTTATTTTACATAAAAGTGAATTATTTCCTATAAATAATTATTCTGATTATTATGATCAAATACCTTTTAATATTGCCAAAAACCATTTTACTTACCTTGGTATCAAAATTACTAAAAATGTTAAAGATCTATATAGGTATAATTTCTCCCCTTTAGTTGAATATACTCAACAGGCGCTTTCTAAATGGTCACCTATGTCGATGTCATTGATAGGTCGAATAAATGCTATAAAAATGGTTATTCTACCGAAAGTTTTATATATATTTCGAGCAGTTCCCTCTTTTGTTCCAAAAACAGTTTTTGATAAAATAGATTCTCTGATTTTGTCTTATGTTTGAAATAATAAAAGCTCTAGAGTGAATAAACTTTTATTGCAAAAATAAAAAAAAAATGGAGGTCTGGCTTTACCAAACTTTAGATTTTATAATTGGGCAATTAATATTTGTTATATTACTCTTTGGATTTATGATATAGACAACCAAGATCGCCCTTCATGGTTACAGTTGGAGGAAAATTCAGTAATAGGGTTTTCATTAGCTTCTTTATTAGGAGCTCCCCTTCTGTTTTCGCTCTCCAGAATAGGTAGACAAGCTCTCAACCCTATTGTTAAACATACTTTAAAAATTTGGTTTCAGTTTCGTAGATTTTTTGAATTAAATGATTTTCTACTTTCTAGTAATATTTATTCTAATTTCTTTTTAAACCATCAACTTTGGATAAGGCTTTTTTAACATGGAAAATTAAGGGATAAAAACTTTTTTAGATTTGTTTTTGCAAGACTGTTTCATGTCCTTTTCACAGTTAATGGATAAATATGATATCTCTAATACACATTTTTTCAGATATTTACAGGTTAGGAATTTTCTACGTGATTTTTTACCGAATTACCCCTCAGCCTGCTCTTTAAATTTGGCTTATGCTATTTTTCAATTTAAACCTTTTCAAGAACGATTAATTGCTATCATTTATAAACAGTTAATGAATGCTCACATGTCACCTAGTGATAGGGTTCAACGCATCTGGGAAGTAGAACTTCAACATTCACTTTCAGACAATCAATGGAGTAAAATTTATTATTTAGTCAATAATTCATCTATCTGCGCACGCCATATCTTAATTCAGTTTAAGGTAGTACACAGGGCCCATATGTCCAAAGAAAAATTGGCGCATATTTTTCCTAATATAAGCCCTATTTGTGACAGATGTAATGCAGAAGTGGCTACTCTAACTCATATGTTTTAGTCGTGTGTAAGTTTAAACAATTTTTGGAGGGATGTGTTTGGAATATTATCTAAAGTTATAGATATGGATGTTCAACCTAATTCACTTACAGCAATTTTTGGGATTAGTCCAGAGGAAGCAAGCAAAGTGTCTGCTTCCACTCAACATGTGATAGCTTTTTCAACTTTACTGGCTAGGAGAGCTATTTTGCTACACTGGAAAGAATCTAACCGCCTACTGTTTTTTATTGGCCCTCCTCCATTATGTCATGTCTAAGCTTGGAGAAAATTAGAAGCTGGACATTTGATACATCCTTTAATTTTGAACAAGTCTGGCGACCCTTTATTCAATATTTTCATAAGATCTATTTATTTATTTATTTATTTTTCTTTATTCTCTTTTGGGGAAAATCCTTATCCGTGAAGGTTCGGAGATGACTGGAAAGATGTTTTTTTTTCCTTTCTCTTTTTTTAAATTTTATCCTCAATTGGACTGCCCAATCTTTCTTTTTCTTTTTCTTTCTTTCTCTTTTTTTATTTCAGTTTAGTTAGTGGTTTTTTTTCCTTTATCAAATAAAATTTCCAGTCTTGTTTTTATGATTGCTATGAGGAGTTGTAGTTTTTTTTGACCATTGTATATATAACAGCGTAATATTTTACCTATTTGATTTTGACATTATATACTTTGTTTTTATTATTGCTGTTTATATGTCTTTTATATTATCGGTTTGCTAAACTCCTCCTCTGATTTGCATATTCTTTATTTGAAAATCAATAAAAAGATTGAAAAATGAAATGAAATGAACCAAACCCACTACACACCCTCAAAAGAGTGAAAGTGCCACAGATCAAAAGGTTTCCAGGAATTTAAGGGAACTGACTGGCACTAGATGCAGGGACACCTTTTCTGTCTTCACTCAAGAACTTTCCCCGTTTCCTTAAGCTAGGCAGATAGGTAAACTCCAGTCCCGGCATAGTTGTAGTTTGAAGACTGGTTTAATGTTCACCAATGTATTACAGTACGCACAGAGCTGAGTGAAAGGACACTATTTTAGGCATTCTCACAAAAGATGGATTCAAATATTGATCAAAACTCCTTTGACTCCGAACAAAGTGCTTCCTACTTCTGAATGAATGAATATACAAGCCATTATAGAATTGCCGATCTGATGATGATGGTTAATTGCTAACAACACAAATACAAGTAATCAGCAACAGCTGAAAACTTACAATTAGGCATTGAGAAATAAAACAGCAAACTAAATCGGCGGGGTGGAGGGGGGGAATGGACATAACAGTACCTCCACCCCCCCAGAATCAGAAAGACAGATGTGTAAAAAGGGCCTGAAGGATCATTGGAGACCCGAGTCACCCCAACCACATTCTGTTCCAGCTGCTACCATCCGGGAAGTGGTACCGCAGCATAGAATCAGGACCAACAGGCTCTGGGACAGCTTCTTCCACCAGGCGATCAGACGAATTATTTCATGCTGATACAGTTGTATTTCTCTGTTATATTTACTGTCCTGTTGTACGTACTATTTATTATAAATTACTATAAATTGCACATTTAGACGGAGATGTAACAAAAATCTTTACTCATGTATGTAAGGATATAAGAAATAAAGTCAATTCAATTCAAAAGTCTAAGAAATAAATTTAATCACAGCAGTGGATTCCAATTAATTGAGCCATCAGTTAATCAGTCCCCTATTTGACACAAAGAATAAAAATAGATAATTGAGAAGACAGCCAGGATGCCCTTTGTTTATTTGGAACATCATGGTGTTTAATTGGGACAGGAGACTGTTGAACTGTTCCTAATTAGAGTCAGTTAATTGATGGTTTGTCTTTTTTTGTATACCTTTTTAACTATTTCATGAAACTTTGACCAATTGTGCTAGCCACTTACTTAAGCCAAAATGTACTGATCCTGATATGTCCTAACTAAGCAGAAATCAAAACAGAAGTCACTCCAAAGAAACTGGAATTTAATCAATAGGCAAGTTATTTGGAATCAAATGACCTTGTCTCATGTCTCAGGGTGGAGTGTGTCTGCACCCAGACTACCTCTACCCCTGGCACTACTTCTCTACCACCTGACCCACAGCCCTCCCTCAGCGCCCCTCTATCACCATTCCTATTTGGTCTCGCCAGGTTTACATACTTGCCCCCTGCTCCACGTTCAGAAATACAGTACTGTGCAAAAGTCTTAGATACCCTAGCTCTATGAGTATGTGTACATTATATTTATGTATAAAAGCCTTCAAACAGAGAATTTACTAATATGGAATATTACCGTCTGTCTTTTCAGTTCTGAAGGAAATGTGATAGCTACCCTTTATCTCTTTTACCAATCAACTTCCCAGCTCTTTACTTCACTCCCTCCCACTCTCTGAGTTTCAATTATCATCGGCCACCTTGCACATCTCCCCCCCCCCCCCCCCCCACCCACTGATCTTCTTACTCTGAATTCTCCCATTCCTTTCCAGTCCTAAAGAAGGGTCTAGGGGCAAAACACCAACTGTTTATTCATTTCCATAGGTGCTGCTTGGCCTGCTGAATTCCTCCAGCATTTTGTTTTGTAGAACACCTTATCACATTTTTATCTTCTCTCTGTTTGGTATTGCATTGTGCTGCTGCCAGAAAAATTGAGAAATTTATCAACATAAGCCAGCTGGCTTAAAACTGATTTGATTACTGAAGATTTTCAAAACGCTTTTACTGCATTACATGTTTTTAAACCTATTAGACCCTCTTTATTTGAGAAACAGGGACAGTTCACAGTGAGCAATGCGATCTAAGAATTGACAATTTTTGTTTGACAAAGATGAAGGTTTAAATTTAAATTACCTTTACCCTTTACGTCCAATTTTACAAATTCTGCTGCCTTCCCAATGCTCTCAGAGTTGGTAACATCAAGTTGAAATGTTTTGAGTCTCGATGATGTCCTGCTCTTCAGTTCTTCAGCACCCTTCTCGGTAAAACAGGCAGCCAGAACATGGAATCCCTGCTGGGCCAGAAGATTTCCAAAGCCAGAGTCACAGCCTGTGATGTACACGTGCTTGTCAAATACATTTGTTATCTGTTTCCCGTCTCTGTACCGCCAGTACAGGAAGCAAAGTACCAGTGAAAGAATCAGATAGCCAAGCATTTCTGAAACTAGAGAAAAACACAGAGCGCTTCAGCATCATTGTACTTGAGAAACTATTTCAATTGTGTGAAGTCATTGAAAAATAATTCGGAGGTTCAACAAATGCATTGGGGAACACAAGAGTTCAGAAAATTTGTTGTAATTTATTGGGAGGTTAGATCCTACTGTAAGGGAAATATAGATGTGGTGATGAATTCTCAAACTAAGAAATGTTTTGCCTGATCGGGAGTTGTTCACAACTGAAGCACAAGTGTCTAACCAATGGAATCAATATTGTGAAGTGTGATGTTTCATCATCTTTAACACACAGTAAGCTACGTAAGCTTAATTGGCTTATCCCTTTGACTCATCCAGTCCATTCCGAACCCATTTAAACTGCCTACTGCCATCGACCTGAACCCGGACCATAGGCCGCCATACGCCTACCATCATAAACACTGAAATCGAGCTTGCACGCACCATTTGTGCTGGTGGCTTGTTCCACACTCTCATCACCTCTGAGCAAAGAAGCTTCTCTTCATGTTCCCCTTAAACTTTTCATCTTTCAACCTTAACCCATGACCTCTGATTGTAGTCCCACCCAACCTCAATGGAAAGGACCTGCTTGCATTTACCCTATCGATACCCCTCATAATTTTATATACCTCTATCAAATCTCCCCTCTACCTTGTACATTCCAAGAAATAAATTCTTAACCTATTTAATCTTTCCCTACCACTCAGGTCTTCGAGACCCAGTCATGTAGAACTTAATCCTGATAAGTTCAAAATGACATTTTTGAAAAGTCAAATAAGGGTTTGTCATGTACAATAAATGTTCAGGCACTTGTCACGTACCCTGTGACTGGGTTAAAGAACCAACAGAAATGGAAAACACTTTGGAGTCTGGTATAACTATAAGCTAATAATGTTTATTAGTAAACTACGCAATACAGTAATATAAATGCAAATATATTGAACAGGTTAGCAATGAGATGTGTGTGTGTGTGGAAATAGGAACAAAACTAGTCTTCTTCAAACCTAGGGGTAAATGGGTACAGTCTTACGATGATGAAGAGAGTTCAGTTCATGGTAGTTATTTGAGTAACGTTGGAGAGAGAGAGAAAGGGGAGAGGTTGCCGGCGATCTTCCTGTTGTCTTCCAAAATCCCTTTGTGGTCACCGACTATGACCATAGCACAAACGACCATTCTTCAGTGGTTGAATTATCACCCAGGCAAGGGTGGACACACAAATAATTCCCCACCGATCGCACCTTTCCACACTGTGAGCCACTGATTGATTTCCCCGAATCGATCCTCCAAAACTCCATCTTCACGTGGGTGCACAAAGCTCGTTCAGTGTCCGAACTGTGTGTGTCTTGTGGTATGTCTCAGTGTGTCTGTCTGTGTAACAGCGGATCTGCTTTTTATCTCCACATGTTGGATACCAGCTGTCCATCAACCTGCTCCGTCCATTGCTTTCTGCAGACTCT
This sequence comes from Hemitrygon akajei, assembly GCF_048418815.1. Taxonomy (NCBI): domain Eukaryota; kingdom Metazoa; phylum Chordata; class Chondrichthyes; order Myliobatiformes; family Dasyatidae; genus Hemitrygon; species Hemitrygon akajei. The sequence continues at coordinate 187,534,670 of NC_133128.1, forward strand.
GCCAGCAGGCAAGTGATCTCGGAGAAAGGTAAACAATCAGCAGAGGAACCATAACATTATTCTTTCGAGCAGTTTCTCTCTCTCTCTCTCTCTCTCTCCCTCTCTTCCTGTCTCTCTTTCTCTCTCTCTCTCTCTCTCTCTCTCTCTCTCTCTCTCTCTCTCTCTCTCTCTCTCTCTCTCTCTCTCTCTCTCTCTCTCTCTCCCTCCCTCCCTCCCTCCCTCCCTCCCTCCCTCCCTCCCTCCCCCCCCCCCCCTCTCCGCTGGACGCCTTCCTCTCTGTCTCTTAATAGCAGCACAGTTCATAGGGTCTCTTCTGGACCCCTTTTCCAATCTAGGGTGACCTCTAACACACTAGACAGGGTTCATGAACAGAAAAACCTTGGATCCCGGAAACTGGCAGCAGAGAAGGAAGGTGGTGAAAGTGGCGTTTGGGATGCTTGGTTTCAACAAGGGCAGGTTTCATTGATGCAGAGGAAGCTCTGAGGTGACCTGATTGAAATATACAGAATTGCGTGTGTGATACAGAGAGGAGCTCGGAATTGCATATGGTGACGTATATGTACATTGATAATAAATTTACCCAAACTTGTTGCAGATGTGGTTATCAGGAATCACAATGGTGTCACCAGCTCCCACATCATACTGCTACAACACATCACCCAATCCTGTATCCTTACTTCATCTCATAAGTCACAATTTGATATCCCGGTACAAAACTTACGTGTTCTTACCTGCTACTCACCCATCCCATAGACTCACACAATGGCTACTGAAAAATGGATTCTGGAATCTCTAGAGCTAAACATTCAGCCCCCCAGCCTATCTCTCTGTTTACTCCCACAATGGGAGTTCCGCTTAAACTTCACTTTTTATTGGCCCAAGTGAAACTCTACGCAACAAGATTTCCTCTTATCAATTGCTCTTGTTCTCGCAGCGAGACTTGCCCATTTCCTCTCTCTCGTACAGAAACTCTAAAGCAAAATAAACTATTCATAATAAAAAATATTCACAAGAATTATGCATTCCACGTCTTATCATTCTTTACATTCATGGTTAATGCTTTCCATACTGGTCTAGCACTGTTGTCACTCATATATTAAATACTACAAGAATTGAGGAGCTTCCTTACCACTCCATCCACTTTCGCATCACCGCTACTCCAAAGTGAAAAGTACTCGCAACGGGACTTCCTCTTTTGAAAGGCTTCCGCTTTCGCTGAAGCTACTCCAAAGTGAAAATCAGAGACTTCAAACGAAGAATGTGCGAACCAAGTCCATGTCTGCTTTCGCATCCCTGGCACTGAGGTCCACAGGTTATCACCAAGTCAGATATTTAGGACTCCTAAGCAGACATTCTCTTCCAAATCCGTCATGTGAAGAGCTTCTCCAAGGTGGATAAAGGAAAAGATTCAAAATGTGCTCGAAACCTCCTGGAAGCAATGTCCTGATAACTCCTGGTCAATGTCACTCTCTCATGCTACAAACTTTCCAAGTGCAAATGTAAATAAATAAGCAATAAATATTGAGAATATGTGATGAGGAGTCCTTGAAAGTAAGTCCATACATCAGAAACATAGAAAATCTACAGCGCAGTACAGGCCCTTCGGCCCACAAAGCTGTGCCGAACATGTCCTTACCTGAGTAACTAACTAAGGTTAGCCATAGCCCTCTATTTTTAGGAGCTCCGTGCACCTGTCCAGGGGCCTCTTAAAAGACCCTATTGTATCCGCCTCCACCAGCTTTGCCAGCTGCCCATTCCATGCACTCACCACTCTCTACGTAAAAAATTTACTCCTGACATCTCCTCTGTACCTACTTCCAAGCACCTTAAAACTGTGCCCTCTCTTGTTAGCCATTTCAGCCCTTGGGAAAAAGCCTCTGACTACCCACATGATCGATGCCTCTCATCATGTTATACACCTCCATCAGGTCACCTCTCATCCTCTGCCACTCCAATGAGAAAAAGCCGAGTTCACTCAACCTATTCTCATAAGGCATGCTCTCCAATCCAGGCAACAACCTTGTAAATCATCTCTGTACCCTTTTTATAGTTTCCACGTTGTTCCTGTAGTGAGGCAACCAGAACTGAGCACAGTGCTCCAAGTGGGGTCTAACCAGGGTCCTATATAGCTGCAACGTTATCTCTCGGCTTCTAAGCTCAATCCCAGGATTGATGAAGGCCAATGTACAGTATGCTTTCTTAGCCACAGAGTCAACCTGCACAGCAGCTTTGAGTGTCCTATGGACTCGGACCCCAAGATCCCTCTGATCCTCCACACTGCCAGGAGTCTTACCATTAATACTATATTCTGCCATCATATTTGATCTACCAAAATGAACCACCTCACACTTATCTGGGTTGAACTGCATCTGCCACTTCTCAGCCCAGTTTTGCATCCTATCAATGTCCCGCTGTAACCTCTGACAGCCCTGCACATTATCCACAACACCTCCAACCTTTGTGTCATCAGCAAATTTACTAACCCATCCCTCCACTTCCTCATCCAGGTCACTTATAAAAATCACAAAGAGTAGGGGTTCTAGAACAGATCCCTGAGGCACACCTCTGGTCACCGACCTCCATGTAGAATATGACCTGTCTACAACCTGTCAAGTGAACTTGAGACCAGGTATCTGGAGGCTTTGCTTATTACAGCTGGGGACTTTAGCCAGGCCAACCTCAGAAAGGCGCTGCCAAAGTTATACCAACATGTCTCCTGCTCCACTAGAGGCCCGAGTATACTTGACCACTGCTACACAGCAGCCAAGGATGCCTACCGTTCCGTCCCATGACCTCACTTTGGAAAATCGGCCCATCAGGCTGTACTCCTCCTCCCGGCTTACAAACAGAAACTGAAGCGGTGTCAAAAGTGGTGTCGCGTTGGACAGAGGAAACGGATGAGGTCTTCACTGACTGCTTTGAATCGGTGGACTGGTTAGTATTCAAGGTCTCGGCAGCTAACCTCCATGAATATGCCTCAGCTATCATGGACTTTATCTGGAAATGCATAGAGGACTGCGTGTCTCGCAAGACGATCTGGGTATTCCCTAACCGGAAACCTTGGATGAATTATGAAGTCGAGTCCCTTTTGAAGGCTAGAGCTGTGGCTTTTAGCTCCGGAGATACCAGTCGCTACACGGAATCCAGGCATGAACTCCAGAAAGCCATTAAGTGCGCCAAGAGGCTATATTGAGCCAAGTTGGAAGCCCAGGCTAATCAGGGATGCCAGTAGACTATGGCAGGGTCTAAATGAGATCACTGGGCGCAAAGAAAAGGCTGGGAATATGAATAACTGTAGCACTTCTCTTCCTGATGAACTTAACATATTCTACGCAAGATTCAAACAGAAGAGGAGCGTCCCGCCCCCTACGGATGAACCGGACCTGGTGGCATCGAGATTCATTGTCACCGAGGAGGATGTTAGAAGAGCCATCCTGAAGATAAATCCAAGGAAGGCGACGGGCCCAGATGGCGTCCCGGGACGGGTTCTCCGGGCCTGTGCAAGTGAGCTAGCTGGAGTGTTTGCTGACATCTTCAACTGCTCCCTGATTCAGTCTAAGATTCCCTCGTGTTTTAAGAAGGCAATGATAATCCCGGTGTTGAAGAAGAGTAAGGTGACATGGCTGAATGACTATCGACCTGTGGCTCTGACATCAATTGCTATGAAGTGCTTCGAGCGATTGGTTATGGCACACATCAACCATAGCCTACCGGTCAACCTCAATGCTTTACAATTCGTCTACCAGAGCAACAGGTCAACGGCAGATGACATCTCTCTGGCACTACATTCCTCCTTAGAACACCTGAAGAATAAAGACGCATATGTAAGGCTCCTTTTCATTGACTACAGCTCTGCCTTTAATACCATCATTTCAAATAAACTGATTCCTAAGCTCCGGAACCTGGGTCTTAGCACTCAGATCTGCAGCTGGATCTTCAACTTCCTCACAGACAGGACCCAGGCTGTAAAAATAGGGGACAAGCTCTCCTCTACAATCACTCTGAGCACCGGTGCCCCACAAGGCTGTGTACTCAGCCCCCTGCTGTACTCACTGTACACCCATGATTGTGTAACCAAGTTTCCATCAAACTCAATATATAAGTTTGCTGATGACACCGCAATTGTAGGCCGTATCTCGGGTAATGATGAGTCTGAGTACAGAGAGGAAATTAAGAACCTGGTGGCATGGTGCAAAGACAATAACCTATCCTTCAATGTCAGCAAGACGAAGGAATTGGTTGTTGACTTCAGAAGGAGTAGCAGACCGCACAACCCCATCTACATCAGTGGTGTGCAGATGGAACAGGTCAAAAGCTTTAAGTTCCTCAGGGTCAATATCACAAATGACCTGACTTGGTCTAACCAAGTAGAGTCCACTGCCAAGAAGGCCCACCAGCACCTTTACTTCCTGAGAAAGCTGAAGAAATTTGGCCTGCCCCCTAAAACCCTTACTAATTTTTATAGATGCACAGTAGAAAGCATTCTTCTAGGGTGCATCACAACCTGGTATGGAATTTGTCCTGTCCAAGACAGGAAGAAGCTGCAGAAGATCATGAACACAGCCCAGCACATCACACAAGCCAATCTTCCGTCTTTGGACTCACTTTACACTGCATGCTGTCGGAGCAGTGCTGCCAGGATAATCAAGGACATGACCCACCCAGCCAACACACTTTTTCTCCCTCTTTCCTCTGGGAGAAGGTTCACGAGCTTGAAGACTCGTACGGCCAGATTTGGGAACAGCTTCTTTCCAACTGGTAATCCTGTTTCTCAGGGATTTAAACAGTTGGAGAAGCAGGAACATTTTGCAGATACTATAAGAGAAACCCCATTTGAACTGATTTAAATGGACGTTATTGAATAACAAGGCACTGTTGGGAACATGCTCCTTGGGAAAGCGTCATGCTTTACTGCCCAGGAGTTAATTTTCCTCTTAACCCTCCTCACCCATCCTTTGCAGGATTCCCTGAAGGTTACCTTGCAGGTGAGTTGGTAGTATGGAAGGCAATTGCAATGTTAGCAGTCACTTCAAGAAGACTGGAATATAAAAGCAATACTGTAATGTTGTTCAGATTACACTTGGGGTATTGAGAATAGTTTGGGCTCCTTATCAAAGAAAGGATATGTTGTCTTTGGAGAGGATCCAGAAGAGGTTCACAGGAATGAGTGATCCTGGCAATGAAAAGGTTTGTGCATGAAGAGCATTTGATGGGTTTGGAGCTGTACTCCATGCCAAGACCACCAGACCCAAAGCAGTTACTTTTCCCAAGCAGTAAGGCTGATCAACACCTCCTCCCACGAACCCACCTCACCAAACCCATTTCTTCATTACCTATCTCCTGTCACAGTCATGTTATGTACAGACATTCTTGTACCTCATGTCACTTTATGTACACATCAATCTATATATAGGTATTTAAAGATATTGACCCTCTCCACCTTTGCATTGTGGATGTTGTGAAGTGTACGAATTTCAGGTTGTATATGTAAACATTCTCTGATTTTAAATGAACCGAAATTAAATGACTCTCCACTGATGACAGGCTCATAAACCTTCGGTTCCCTCTTCCTTTTGTCAATGATCAGCTCATTGGTTTTGCTGACTTTGAGTGAGAGGTTGCTGTTGTAGCACCATTCAACCAGATTTTTAATCTCCCTCTTACCTGGTGATTTGTCAAGTAACAGTGGTGGTGTCAGCAAACATAAATATGGTATTGGAGCTGTGCTTAGCCTCACAGTCAGAAGTGTAAAGCGAAAAGAACTGGTAGCTAATGTTAGATACCCGTGGGTATCTTGTACTTGTCACGTGACAGTGGTGTTGAAGATATACTGGACCTAAGGTAGTGGTCTTGTGATGGTGGAGTGATGTCATTTTCCCATCAGTAGAGGTCATGTGACAGGTTTTTTTTACAGGGTATAAAAGGAGGACCCTTCCCTGTGAGGAGGGACAGTTCATGGCTGGATTTGCCATTTTGACTCCATGCTACAGCGTGGTCCAATATTATCATGCAGTTTGGTTGAAAGGTGGAGTTCTATTTAATGCCTAAAGTTTAAAAGGTCATTGCCGGCAGTTTCTTTATAATACTGCCAGTTAAAAATCAGTGGAGAGTGAAGATCGGAGTTCGGGTGTTAAAAGATCGAGGAAAGTCGATTTCGATGGAAAAACAGGTTTGACCTTGTTTGATCCTCATTCGGAAGGTATTCATTGGCTGTGTCTGTGTTAACCCCTGAAAATAATAGCAGAAAGGGTTGGGTACAGTTTTGTAAAGGAAAGGTCAGTGCCTTTAAGCCGTTTCATTTTCATCTTCGTAAATTCTCTGGGAAAAGTATAGTTTGACTGGGAACCGCAGCAACACGACGTGAAAGAGAATTTAAATCGTCTAAAAAGTCTCTCCTTTAATGGACTGTAAGCATTTTGAACTATTGCAGTACTACTTTGAAGAACTGTTTTTGCAACATCGCTTTAAGAGCTGTTTTCGCTTTATTCCTTTAAGAACTGTTTAAGCTGCCGCACAGCAGCTGATTTCCGGTTACGTTAGTTGTTTGTTTACTTTTGGGGGTTTGTTTTTCAGTGTTTAATAAATGTTTTATTTGTTATTAAAAAACCCTGCCTCGCTTATATATTAATTGTTGCTGAATCCGTAACACTAAGCACACAGTATTGTGGTGCACCTGTGGACATTGTGGAGGAGATGTTGTTGCCAATTGGAACGGATCAGGGTCTGCACGTGAGGAAACCGAGGATCCAATTGCACAAGGAGATATTGAGGCCAATGTCTCGAAGCTTATTGATTAGCTCTGAGTGGATGATAATATTGAATGCTGAGCTGTAGCCAATGGAAAGTATCCTGAAGTATGTATCTTCGCCGTCTAGATGATTAAAGAGCTAATAAAATGGCATCTGCTGTTGACCTGTTTTGCAGGTAGGCAAATTGGAGCAGAACCAAGTCACTTCTCAGTCAGGAGTTGATATGTTTCATTACCAACCTCATAAAGCACTTCATCACAGTGGATCTACTGTAACTACTCGATATTCATCGAGGCAGGTTACCACGTTCCTCTTGAGCACCAGTATGACTGAAGCCTGTTTGAAACAACTGGGGACCTCAGGTTGCCTTGAGTTCAATGACAGTTAGAATTTTGTCCGGCTATGTTATTTTTATGACCTTGCACAGCTTCATTTCAAGTTCAAAGTATGTTTGATTATCAGAGTACACAAATGTTATGACATATAATCCTGAGCTTCATTTTCCTGAAGGCTTACTCAGCAAATCTATAGAATAGTAAGTAGAACAGGATTAAAGAAAGATCAACCAGAGAGCAGAAGACAATGAACTGTACAAGTGCAAATGTAAATAATTAAGTGATAAATATTGAAAATGTGTAATGAGGAGTCCTTGAAAGTGAGTCCATAGTTTGTGGGAATAGTTCATGATGGAGCAAGTGAAGTTATCCCCTTTTATTTTAGAGCCTGATGGACGAACAGTAATAACTGTTCCTGAACCAGGTGTTGTGATTCCTGAGGCTCCTGTATCTTCTTCTTGATGGTAGCAGTGAGAAGAGAGCATGGGTGATCCCTGATGATGGATTATGAGCACCTTAATTGGGAAAAAAAATACCAAATCACTTCAAATAAGCATGGTTTTTCTCTTGTCACTGAAAAAATATAATTGGAAATCAGGTACAGTAAATAAATGCTTGAACAATTTGGTAGTTTTTGTGAAGAATGTTTCAAAGAGAAAGGAAGGATAGAAGAGAGGTGCAAGACGAGAATTCCAAAAACTAGGACCTTGACATCCAAATTCTGACCGCCAGTGGTGAAATGATTACATTCCCAAACTAATACAGGACGGTGTTTAAAGAGTTGGGTGAAGCTTTCCTGCTGGCATGTCCATAGGTATTACAATTCTTCATGAACTACAGTTGTGAAATCATCATTAAAGTCTGTCCAGATTGAGGACATCAATCATTATACATTCCAACTGGCTTTGCACAATCTCCAACAAATAAATTAACTGACTCTTTAGAACAGGACAACTGTTGTGCTGTGATCTGGATCTGACCGAACTCTGAAGCTCACTTCCTGTTGAGAAATGCTTTCTGTCTTTTCAGCTCATTGGCTCCTCCTTATGTGCTGTGAATTTCATCTGGTGCTCCCACCTTCAGTTCAGAGAGGGCAGATGTGTGGGGTGAGATGAGTGGGTCCAGATGTCCAAGGGCTGCATGGTGTTCCTATTCACCAACTGCCCTCATCAACATACAATGGGAAGATGTGTTTATAAATATCAAGAAGACAATCTTGGACCAATATGTTGTATTAAACAAAACTGATAGCATCATAAGTTTGAATACTAGTGTTCAGAGTGGAACGAATAAGGCCGCTGGACCAGACATAGGGAGGAGGTGAGTCTCCGAAATTGGGGCTCCGAGGACCATTCAGTTAATGGTAGGGGTTAATAAAAAACTGGGAAATCCTGTTTCTCAGGGATTTAAACAGTTGGAGAAGCAGGAACAGTTATTATAAGACAAACACCATTTGAACTGATTTAAATGGACGTTATTGAAAAATGAGGCACAGTTGGAAACATGCTCCTTGGGAAAGCATCATGCTCTACCACTGGGGAGTTAACTATCCACTTACGCCTCCTCACCCATCGGTACACTCCAGACAGAATACACATCACAGTCTGCAGGAGGGATCCCAATATGATTCCAGTAATTAGGTGATAGTAAAACACAATGAGCCTCATAGCCAACAACTATAGTGCCCTTTGGAATGATGCATTTTTGATAAGTGTACTAAATATATTTTAGATAATACATAACAATATTTTCAACTCACCAGCTCTTCAGGTCCTTGCATATGGCTAGAGAGGGCTCAAAGATCTCTTTAATGCAAAAGCAATCCAAACTCTTGCCTCTCTCTCCATAAAATGGAGTATATCACAACCAGCTAGTAGGTGTTTTCCACCCTCATGTTTGTTAAGAGATCCAACACTACCCTTTACTTTGTCTAAAAATGCCCTGGCACTTTAGCACACGTCACACTGATCTCCCTGACCTCCACAGTAAATACCGATGCCAAGTATTCATTTCAGATCTCACCTATCTCATCTGCTTCCCTCCTTTATTCTTGACTGGTTCTACCTGCTCTGATGAAGACCATCACTATACGTGCCAACCAGAAGCTATGGATGACCGCAGAGGTGCGTGTGCTGCTGAGGTCCCGTGACTCTGCCTTCAGAGCAGGCGACAAGGCAGCTCTAACAACAGCAAGGGCCAAACTGTCCCGAGCCATCAGAGGGGCAAAGTGTGCACACGCCCAGCTAATCCACAGCCACTTCCAGGACAGCGGCGACACGTGGCGCATGTGGAAGGGCATCCAGGACATAACCAATTACAAGACAACATCACCTGACTGTGCAGGTGATGCCTCCCTCCCAAATGAGCTGAATAACTTCTACGCCCGGTTTGAGGCAGAAAATGACGTGGCGGCGAGGAAGTCCACCCCTCCTACAAATGACCAGGTGCTGTGTCTCTCCGTGGCCGACGTGTGAAGAACCCTGTGCAAGGTCAACTCACGGAAGGCTGCTGGACCAGAATTCATCCCTGGTAGAGTGCTCAGAGGATGTGCAGACCAGCTAGCAGATGTTCTCACTGACATCTTCAACATCTCCCTGAGCAGTGCCACCATTCCAACGTGCTTCAAGGCCGCCATCATCATCCCCGTTCCGAAGATGTCTTTAGTGTCCTGTCTAAATGACTACCGTCATTGCACATATATCCATCATCATGAAGTGTTTTGAGAGGCTCGTCGTGAGGCATATCAAGACCCTGCTGCCCCCCTCACTGGACCCCGTGCAGTTTGCATACCGTCCCAACCGCTCAACAGTTGATGCCATTGCCACCACCCTCCACCTGGCCCTAACTCACCTGGACAAACAAGACACATACGTTTGGATGCTGTTCATAGACCTCAGTTCAGCACTCAACACAATCATCCCTCAGAAACTGATTGGAAAGCTGAGCCTACTGGGCCTGAACACCTCCCTCTGCAACAGGATCCTAGACTTCCTGAATGGGAGACCTCAGTCAGTCCGGATCGGGAGCAGCATCTCCAAAACCATCACACTGAGCACGGGGTTCCCCAACCCTGAACTCCCCAGGGTTGCGTGCTCAGTCTACTGCTGTTCACTCTGCTGCAACACACAGCTCGAACCACATCATCAAGTTCGCCGATGACACGACCGTGGTGGGTCTCATCAGCATGAATGACGAGTCAGCTTACAGAGGCTAACGGACTGGTGCAGAGCCAACAACCTGTCTCTGAATGTGAACAAAACAAAAGAGATGGTTGCTGACTTCAGGAGGGCACGGAGCAACCACTCCCCTCTGAACATCGATGGCTCCTCGGTAGAGATCGTAAACAGCACCAAATTTCTGGGTGTTCACCTGACGGAGAATCTCACCTGGTCCCTCAACACCAGCTCCATAGCAAAGAAAGCCCAGCAGCGTCTCTACTTTTTGCGAAGGCTGAGGAAAGTCCATCTCCCACCCCCCATCCTCATCACATTCTACAGGGGTTGTATTGAGAGCATCCTGAGCAGCTGCATCACTGCCTGGTTCGGAAATTGAACCATCTTGGATCGCAAGACCCTGCAGCGGATAGTGAGGTCAGCTGAGAAGATCATCGGGGTCTCTCTTCCTGCCATCACGGACATTTACACTACACACTGCATCCGCAAAGGAAACAGCATTATGAAGGACCCCATGCACCCCTCATACAATCTCTTCTCCCTCCTGCCATCTGGGAAAAGGCTCCGAAGCATTCGGGCTCTCACAACCAGACTATGTAACAGTTTCTTCCCCCAAGCTATCAGACTCCTCAATACCCGAAGCCTGGACTAACACCTTGCCCTACTCTCCTGTTTATTATTTATTGTAATGCCTGCACTGTTTTTTGTGCACTTTATGCAGTCCAGTGTAGGTCTGTAGTCTAGTGTAGCTTCCTCTGTTTTTTTAATTACGTAGTTCAGTCTAGTTTTTTTTGTAATGTGTCATGTAGCACCATGGTCCTGAAAAACGTTGTCTCATTTTTACTATGCACTATACCAGCAGTTATGGTCGAAATGACAATAAAAGTTGACTTGACTTGACTTGATGCTCTGAGTTATCATATACTTGTTAATAATTTTTATTATGAATAAAGTTTATTTTGCTTAATAAATATCTGTGCAAGAGCAGAAATGAGCAAATCAGCGAAAGCAGGATCTCTTTGAGAACAAGAACAATTAAAAAGGAAGTTTTGTTGCGTAGAGTTTTGCTTGGGGCCAATAAAAAGTAAGCAGAGCCTCCATTGTGGGCATGGACAGAGATAGGCTGGGGAACTGAACCTTTCGCTCAAGACCTTCCCCATTCCACTTTGGAGTAGCCATTGTGTGATTCTGTGGTGAGGTGGCATAGGTGAGTAGCAGGTAAGTTTGGTAGCGGGATACCAAACTGCAACTAATTAAATGAAGTAAGGATACAGGATCAGGTGACGTGTTGTAGCAGTATGATGTGGGAGCTGGCGACACCATTATGGTTCCTAACGACTACATCTGCAACAACTGTTGGTAAATTTATAATCAAAGTACATATACGTCACCATCTGCAATTCTGAGCTCCTCTCTGTATCACACACGCAATTCTGTATATTTCAATCAGGTCACCTCACAACTTCCTCTGCATTGATGAATCTTGCCCAACTTTCCAATCCTGGTGCGTCACCTCTGTACTTTCTCCAAACCAAGCATATGCTTCTTACAGAGTGGTGACCAGAACTACACACAATACACCAGATGTGCTCTAACCAATGTTTTATGAGACCTAAAGACATAGGAGCAAATTAGGCCAGTTGGCCCATTGACTCTGCTCTACCATTCAGTCACGGGTGATTATTTTTTCCCCTCCTCAGCCCCACTTCCCCGGTTACTCCCTGTAACTTTTGATGCCATGTCTAATCAAGAACCTATCAATCTCTGCCTTCAAAACACCTAACTACCTGTGGTAACAAATTCCACAAATTCACCACCCTCTAGCTAAAGAAATTTGTCTACTTCTCTGTTTTAAATGGACACCCCTTTATCCTGAGGCTGTGTCCTCTTGTCCTAGACTCCCCCACCATGGGAAACATCCTTTCCACATCTACAGGTTTCAATGAAATCCACCCCCTCTCATCCTTCTAAATTCCAGTGTGTACAGACAGAGAGAAAGGGAAGCATTATTTATACCTGATTTTAAATAAATAACACAATTAGAACAAAGATATGAAGCCTGTTGATTTGCAAAAGTGGTCATGTTATTGTGATACAGAAGTTGGGCTTAGAGAAGGCTGATTCAAGAACTGAGAATTAGTAATTCTTGAACTGGGTGATGTGGAGCTTGAGCTTCTGGACCTTTTGTCCAATGGTGGCAGCCGTGGCCTGGATGGTGAGGTCTTTGGTAATAGATGTTGCTTTCTTCAGGCAACAGCTCATATAGGTACTAGCGATGCTGGGGAGGGCTGTACCTGTGATATATTTGGCTGAGTCCTCAACTCTCTGCAGCATAGAATTATTATAGAACAATAACCATAACAGAATCAGTGAAAGATCACGTTTAACCAGAGTGCAGAGTGCAGAAGACAGCACACTGTGCAAGTGGGATACCATAGAACCATAGAACACTACAGCACAGTACAGGCCCTTCAGTCCTCCATGTTGTGCCGACCCATATAATCCTTAAAAATAAAGTACTAAACCCACACTACCCCATAACCCTCCATACCTCAGGAAGACACTTTGGAGGGCAGGGCAAGTTGCACTGAAGGACCTGCTTCTCTGCTATATAAACTCTAATCTTTTACTGTTTTACAACTGATCACCCAGACAAGTGTGTTTAAACATGAGCTTGTGCTGTAGTGCACAATTCATACACAACAACCAAGATACATACCTAAGCAAATCCAGTTCTCCTCCAATATTCAGACACATCTTTCCTATCCGTGTACCTGTCCAAGGCTGATGTTAAACACTGTGATAGGACTCGCCTCTATCACCTCCTCTAACTGTTTGTACATATGATCACCACTCTCTGACCCCTCAGTTCTCCCTTAAATCAATTCACACTCACCTTACTCCTGAGCTTCTGATTCTAGACTCCCCTACCATGGGAAAAGGGCTGTGCCTGTTTCCCCTACCTATGCCCCTCTAAATTTTAATGATCTCTATAAAGTCACCCCAGAGCCTCCTCACTCGAGGGAAAACAGACCTAGCCCCCTGTTTTCTCATTATAACCGAAACCTCCAATCCTGGCAAACCTTTTGTGCATCTTATCTGCACGTTCTTGAGATTAGTCTCTTCCTCGTATGTGATTATCAGAACTGTACACGATAATCCTCGTTGAAAGTGCACATTTGTCACCATATACAACTCTGAGATTCATTTCCTTGCGGGCATACTCAATATATGTATCGATAAATAACATAACAGAATCAGTGAAAGATCGCCCAACTTGGGTGTTCAACCAGAGTGCAGAAGAAAACAAACTGTGCAAGTGAAAAAAGGAGAAACAATACTAATAAATAAATAAATAAATAAATAAATGAATGAATGAATGAATGAATGAATAAATGAATGAATGAATGAATAAATAAATGAATGAATGAATGAATGAATGAATGAATGAATAAATAAATAAATAAATAAATAAATAAATAAATGAATAAATAAATAGACAAACAAACAAACAAACAAACAAACAAGCAAGCAAGCAAGCAAGCAAGCAATGGAGCCAAGTCATTGGGTACATTTAAGGCAGAGGTTGATAGATTTTTGATTAGTTAGAATATGAAGGGATATGGGGAGAAGGCTGGAGATTGAGGCTGAGAGGGATAATGGTTCAACCATGATGAAATTATGGAGCAGACGATGGGCCAAATGGCCTAATTCTGCCACAATATCTGTTGGTCTTTAAAGAAGAACAGATAACTGTTGTAATGTGAGTATTATTAAAAGTAAGTTAATACTAATTGGGAAGCTGTTGGTAGCAAGAGGCGGGATCCGGGGTTGGCAGGGTCTTTACTCTTTTGACTCCCAGTATGCATTGTATGTAGTTCCTCTACCCATGCCACACGAGGTACCTGGAAGCTTCTGTATTGTCCCAGATAAAGATGCTGTTTTGACCAACAAGTTGTCGAGTGGTCTTTTTGTAAAGTAGAAGTTACCACATATTTTTGGCGATGAGGTAATCTGGTTTTGTGAACAGGTTGGCCCTATTTTCGATCAGGAGCTGTGAGCGGGCGAGGAGCCTTGTGTTCGGATGGCTACGTTCGGAACGGTCGGTGTGTTCAACGAGCAAATCGAGGAGTGGCCGCAGTACGAGGAAAGGTGGGGCCGCTTTTTCTGTGCTAATGGAATTACTGAGGAGGCTAAGCAGCGCTCTATTCTCCTGAGTGGGTGTGGGGCAAAGACGTACAAGCTGATACGGAACTTAGCTACGCCGCGGAAACTGGGAGAAATTCCATACGACGAACTGGTCAAGCTCGTGGGGAACCACCGCAATCCGAAGCCTTTGGTGATAGTTCAAGTTTCGCAGCCGTGCCCGGAAGCCAGGTCAGTCTGTGGGCAATTTTGTGGCCGAGCTTCGGCAGCTGTCGGAGCATTGCGATTTCGGAGCCGTGTTGGCTGACATGCTCCGTGACAGATTAGTATGTGGCATTAATAATGCCGCCGTACAACGCCGCTTGTTGGGAGAAACCCCACCGTTGACTTTCAAGACAGCCCTAGAGATTGCTCAAGGCATGGAGGTGGCTGCTGATAATGCCAAGGGTATACAGAAAGGATATGGGGGGTCGCAGTCGGCAGCAGTGATCCAAGTCGGGAGGGAGACTGGTAAACAGGCAAAGCGGGTGGAATGTTTTCGGTGTGGAGGAACGCACTATGCAAATGATTGCAAATTCAAAGATACTGTCTGCCATGCTTGTAGCAAGAAGGGACATTTAGTTAAAAAGTGCAGGAGCATAAAGGGTAAGGTTAAGCCTGGGCAGGGGAAAGCTCAACAGACTCAGGCAGCCTCACACCACCTAGGAGAAGCAGATGGAGAGGCAGCGTGTGCCTACAACGTGTTTGGGGTGGAAACGGATGAGGGACCACCTGAACCATATTATGCCACAGTCACTGTCAAGGGAAAGGACATTAAGTTGGAGATTGATTCAGGGGCTACTGAATCGGTCATTAATGAAGACACCTACAGGAGGATATGGGGATCCAACCTGCCTTCTATCAGACCATCTAAGCTCCAACTCAGGACCTATACGGGGCAGCCCATACCTCATTTAGGGGTGTTATATATGAATATTTCGGCTGGGGGCCAGAAGGCTGAAGCCAGGCTGGTGATAGCTAAGGGCAGTGGGCCCAGTCTTTTGGGCCGTGATTGGCTTCAGAAAATCCGGCTCGACTGGCATGAAATTAAGTATGGACACACGACGGAGGACATTCTGCAGTGGTATAGTGACGTTTTCAGGGACGAGCTGGGCACACTGAAGGGCGTGACCGTGAAACTCCATGTCGACCCTGAGGCCACACCACATTTTTATAAACCCAGGTCAGTGCCCTTTGCCATGAAGGGCAAAGTCGAGGTTGAGCTGGACCGTTTAAAGGGGCTGGGCATCATTGAGCCCGTCCAGTTTTCAAGTTGGGCAGCTCCTATTGTTCCAGTTTTGAAGGCAGATAAAACAGTGAGGATATGTGGGGACTACAAGCTTACGGTGAATCAGGTCTCTAAGCTGGAGGAGTACCCGTTGCCATGGGTGGATGACCTGTTTGCGACCCTGTAGGAGGGGAAACTATTCACAAAGCTGGACAAGAGCTATGCCTACCAATAGCTGCTGCTCGATGAGGATTCAAAGGAGTACATCAGCATCAATACGCACAAGGGATTATTCAAATACAATTGCCTGGAGTTTGGAGTGGCGTCTAGCCCCGCCGTTTTCCAAAGGACAATGGACTCTTTGCTGCAGGGGATTCTGCATGTAGCAGTGTATCTTGATGATATTTTGATCACGGGAGCCATGGAGGAGGAGCATCTGGCTAAATTAGAACAGGTGCTGAAGAGACTCTCAGATGCAGGGCTGCGGTTGTGTGTTCCTGGCTCCGAGTGTGACCTACCTGGGACACAAGATTACAACTGAGGGACTTTGTCCAGTGGAGGAAAGAGTGAGAGCTATTAAGGAGGCCCCAAGCCCCAATGCGTCACTGAACTCAGATCATTTTTGGTCATGGTGAATTATTATGGCAAGTTTCTTCCGGACCTCTGAAAGGTTTTGGCCCCACTGTATAAGCTGCTTCACAATGACACTAAGTGGTGGTGGGGTGAAGAGCAGGAGGAAGCTTTCTTTTTATTTATTTTTTTATTGAAGTTCATCATCAAACAAACATTTCCATAAGATGCATTTCAGACATTGTAAATATATATATATATCATATAACCATATATGTTACAAATCTCCACAAAGTCTTTATCTGAGGTATACACTTATAGAAAAGGGTGGAAAGAAAAAAACAAGTAAAAAAGGAAAGAACTGTGTACAAGTAGGGAGCGATCTTTTTTTTTACAACATATTCATTGATTTGTGAGAATAAAATCAGGCCTATGAGGTATTATGTAGTTAAACCATTTTTCCCAGTTTGAATCAAATTGTTCCAGCTTATGATTAACAGATGCTGTTATCTTCTCCATTTTGTAAATGTCCATTGTAATTTCCATCCATGTATTTAAAGCTGGGCTCTCCTGTGATAACCATTGCCTAGTAAGAGTCTTTTTACCAGCCACCAACAGTATATTCATTAATTATTTATCACTTTTCAACCATTCTTGAGGTATATACCCAAAATATATGGTCTTACTCTCTAAGGGTATTTCACATTTAAAGATGTCTTGTAGGGCATTGTGTATCCCCCTCTAATAGTTTTTGATAACAGGGCAGTCCCAAAAATATGATAATGATTTGCATTTTGATTTCCACAATTTCTCCAGCAAACAGGGAGGTTACTGTCATAATGGGATTTCTGAGAGGGTGTAATAAAATATCTTGCTGTAGTGGCTGCAGTTTAAAGAGCTTACAGTGTCAAGTGCATGAAATATCCTTTTGGGAGGAGCCTGCTTCTGAAAGATTTCGTAAACCCTATAAAAAAAAACAAATTTTGACAGAAACAAACAATCTGTTGGCTGACCCATCAAGTCCAGTAGCAACCCAACAGTATAACCCTCTTCAGTTGACCAAGAACGTTCACAGTCCTGCAGTTCAGACGTGGAAAACAAAGTTGGAGGAGGACAAAATTGAAGAAAGCTTTCATTTTCCAAATACCACAGACCACTTAAAATTAGGCAACAAGATTTGCTGCAGGAAGTACTGAGAGAGAGAGAGCACAAATAGGTAAGGATTATTTGTTCCTACTCTCTTATGCCTTTTCTAAAACAGTGTGACCCCTGAGTCACTAACAGGTTCTACTTTTACAGACGTTCATAAGTTGCTCTTAGTGAATAGCTGGAAAAAAAAATGCATTCTATGCCTCTACACAATTGCAGGAAGCTCATCTGGGGTGAGCAGAGAGATCTTAGCATCCAAGTTCATAGCTCCTTGAAAATGGTTACACAGGTCAACATGGTGGTTAAGAAGGCTTATGGTATGCTTGCTTTTATTAGTCAAGACACTGAGTTCAAATGCCAGGAGGTTATGTTGTAATTTAATATAACTCTGGTTACACATCTGGAGTATTGCATACAGTTCTGGTCACCCACTACAAGAAGGATGTTGAGGCATTGGAGAGCATGCAGAAGACATTGACCAGGTTGCTGCTTGCTTTAGAAGGCATGTGCTCTAACGAGAGGCTCGATAAACTTGGGTTGTTTTCTCTTTAGTGCCGGAGGCTGAGTGGAGAT
Organism: Hemitrygon akajei; assembly: GCF_048418815.1. Classification (NCBI taxonomy): domain Eukaryota; kingdom Metazoa; phylum Chordata; class Chondrichthyes; order Myliobatiformes; family Dasyatidae; genus Hemitrygon; species Hemitrygon akajei. The sequence continues at coordinate 187,552,632 of NC_133128.1, forward strand.
CTGATGGATGTTTAGGATCTTGACAAAGAGATGGGATTCACAGTGACTCTCTAGAAACTAGAGCAGAACTTAGAACTAACAATTCTAATCAGAACAGGGAACAAAGTATCACTTACTGTTATGACGCAGTTTAGTTGAAAGATGGAGTTTTATTTAATGCCTAAAGTTTAAAAGGTCATTGCCAGCAGTTTCTTTATAATACTTCTAGTTGAGAATCAGTGGAGAGTGAAGATCGGAGTACGGGAGTTAAAAGATCGAGGAAAGTCGATTTCGACGGTGAAACAGGTTCGACCTTGTTTGATCCTCATTCGGAGGGAATTTGTTGACTGTGCTCGTGTTAACCCTTGTGAAATAGCAGAAAGGATTGAGTACAGTGTTGTAAAGGAAAGGTCAGTGCCTTTAAGCCGTTTCATTTTACATCTTCGTAAATTCTTCGTGTGAAAAGTAGTTTGACTGGGAATTGCAGCAACACGACGTGAAAGAGAATTTAAATCATCTTAAAAAGTCTCTCCCTTAAGTGGACTGTAAGCATTTTGAACTTTTGCAATACTACTTTGAAGAATTGTTTAAGCTTCATTGCTTTAAGAACTGTTTAAGCTGCCGCACAGCAGCTGACTTCCGGTTACGTGAGTGGTTTGTTTACTTTTGGGGGTTTGTTTTTCAGAGTTTAATAAATGTTTTATTTGTTATAAAAACCCTGCCTCACTCATTTATTTATTGTTGCTGAATCTGTAACAACTGGATGAGTCGAAGGGATAAGCCAATTAAGCTTACGTAGCTTACGGTGTGTTAAAGATGATGAAACATCACACTTCACAATATTGATTCCATTGGTTAGACACTTGTGCTTCAGTTGTGAACAACTCCCGATCAGGCAAAACACTTCTTAGTTTGAGAATTCATCACCACATCTCTATTTCCCTTACAGTAGGATCTAACCTTCCCAATAAACTACAACAAATTTTCTGAACTCTTGTGTTCCCCAGTGGATTTGTTGAACCTCCGAATTATTTTTCAATGACTTCACACAATTGAAATAGTTTCTCAAGTACAATGATGCTGAAGCGCTCTGTGTTTTTCTCTAGTTTCAGAAATGCTTGGCTATCTGATTCTTTCACTGGTACTTTGCTTCCTGTACTGGCGGTACAGAGACGGGAAACAGATAACAAATGTATTTGACAAGCACGTGTACATCACAGGCTGTGACTCTGGCTTTGGAAATCTGCTGGCCCAGCATCTGGACCAGCAGGGATTCCGTGTTCTGGCTGCCTGTTTTACCGAGAAGGGTGCTGAAGAACTGAAGAGCAGGACATCATCGAGACTCAAAACATTTCAACTTGATGTTACCAACTCTGAGAGCATTGGGAAGGCAGCAGAATTTGTAAAATCGGAGGTAAAGGGAAAAGGTAATTTAAATTTAAACCTTCATCTTTGCCAAACAAAAATTGTCAATTCTTAGATCGCATTGCTCACTGTGAACTATTTATCAGTTTAAAAACATGTAATGCAGTAAAAGCATTTTGAAAATCTTCAGTAATCAAATCAGTTTTAAGCCAACTGGCTTATGTTGATAAATTTCTCAATTTTTCTGGCAGCAGCACAATGCAATACCAAACAGAGAAAAGATAAAAATGTGATAAGGTGTTCTACAAAACAAAATGCTGGAGGAATTCAGCAGGCCAAGCAGCACCTATGGAAATGAATAAACAGTTGGTGTTTTGCCCCTAGACCCTTCTTCAGGACTGGAAAGGAATGGGAGAATTCAGAGTAAGAAGATCGGTGGGGGGGTGGGGAGATGTGCAAGGTGGCCGATGATAATTGAAACTCAGAGAGTGGGAGGGAGTGAAGTAAAGAGCTGGGAAGTTGATTGGTAAAAGAGATAAAGGGTAGCTATCACATTTCCTTCAGAACTGAAAAGACAGACGGTAATATTCCATATTAGTAAATTCTCTGTTTGAAGGAGCTTTTATATATAAATATAATGTACACATACTCATAGAGCTAGGGTATCTAAGACTTTTGCACAGTACTGTATTTCTGAACGTGGAGCAGGGAGCAAGTATGTAAACCTGGCGAGAGCAAATAGGAATGGTGATAGAGGGGCGCCGAGGGAGGGGTGTCAGTCAGGTGGTAGAGAAGTAGTGCCAGGGGTAGAGGTAGTCTGGGTGCAGACACACTCCACCCTGAGACATGAGACAAGGTCATTTGATTCCAAATAACTTGCCTATTGATCATTACAGACTGTCTTTCTGGTGCTCGTCTACGCTTGTCCATTAGTACCTCCCAAACACAGACAGCATGCTTATAGGAACACCATTGACTCAAAATCACACACATTCCTGCCTTGGAAACATTGCCACTTCTACATCATTGATGAGTCTACACCCTGCAACTTCCAACCAACATGCATATCTTCATCAGATACACCACAGTTTAAGCAGATAGTTCTCCATATCCTTATGAAGGGGTTATCAATTTGGAAGGCAAATACTAGCCTTTCAAGTGAAACTCATGTCCCATAACAGCAAGGAAGAAAGAAAAGGTACCTTAAAAGGCTTAGGACAGACATGTTCAAGGAATTAATCTTGCGTGTAAAATTCAATAAGAATTCCATAAGACATAGGAGCAGAATTAGGCTATGTAGCCCATTGAATCTGCTCTGTTATTCCATCATAGCTGATCCATTTCCTGCTCAGCCCCAATCTCCTGCCTTCTCCCCATAACCTTTCATGCCCTGACTAATAAAGAATGCATCAACCTTTGCCTTAAATATACCCAATCACTTGGCCTTCACAGCTGCCCGTGACAACGAACTCCACAGATTCACCACTCTCTGGCTAAAGGAATTCCTCCACACCCTCATACTAAATGTATAGCACTCTGTTCTGAGGCTGTGCCCTCTGGCCCTAGACTCCCTCGCCATTGGACAAATTGAAAGTGTTGCATTTTGGAAGGTCAAACGCAAGAGGACAGTAAATGGTAGGACCATTAGGAACACAGGCTTTCAGTCGGATTTTGGGGTGCAGGTGCATAACTCCCTAAAAGTGGCAACATGGGTGGATGAGGTGGTAAAGAAAGCAGAAGGGCATTGAGTATACAAATTGGGAGTTCATGTTGAAGCATGTAAAACAGTAGTTAGGCCAAATTGGGAGTATTAAGTGCAACAACTATATTTCATTTGAAGGTCCAGGAGAATAGTTCATCACCCAAAACAATAGCAAATGTTCTACAAGTGTTCCGTGGAAAGTATTCCAGCTGGTTCCATCACTGTCTGGTATTGGGGTGGGGGGGGGGGGGACTGCACAAGATTGAAACAAGCTGCAAAGCGTTGTGAACTTAATCGGCACCATCAGGTCACTAGACTCTGTAGTAGCCAGGACATCTTCCGAGAGCGATGCCTCAAAAAGTTGGCATCCATCATTAAGGACTCCCACCACCCAGGTCATGCCTCGTTCTCATTTCTACCTTCAGGAGGAAGTACAGAAGCTTGAAGGCATACACTCAATGATTCAGGAACTACAAATTTCTTTTTGCATGGACTGCTCTGGGGCTGGCCTGCACTGGCAAGCAAGTGATAGAGGCAGCACAAGGCCTCAGGTGCATTTAGACAGATATATGTGCAAGCAGGGAATTGTGGGATATAGACCATGTCCAGGCAGATGGGATTAGCTAGATTGGTATAATGGTTTGTGCACATGTGCTGGGGCCTGTTCCTGTACTGCACTATTCTATATTCTAACAGCGTATCCCTGTGGCAATCCTGATCTCGGCTTCTCTGAGATATTACTACAGCCAAATCCATTTCTTTCCTAACCTCTCTGCAAATGAAAGCCAATTTATTTTCTCATTGATCTGAAGCATTAACTCTGTTACAGTTTGAACAGATGTTTTCATAAGACAATAAAGCACAGGAGCAAAATTAGGCCAGTCATCCTATTGAGTCTAAAGGAATATCATGTTATCCCCCTCTACTCTCCCTCCTGTGGCAGAACATTCACAGTGGTGTAGTGTTCAACACAGCACTTTACAGTACAAGTGATCCACGTTCAGTTCCCGCTGCTGCCTGTAAGAGTTTCCGTGTATGCCCTGCGAACGTGTGGGTTACATCTGGGTGACAAACAATAGACAATATGTGCAGGAGTAGACCATTCAGCCCCTCTAGCCAGCACCGCCATTCACTGTGATCATGGCTGATCATACACAATCAGTACCCCCGTTCCTGCCCTCTCCCCATATCTCTTGATCCCACTACCTATAAGAGCTCTATCTAACTCTCTCTTGAATGCATCCAGAGACTTGGCCTCCACTGCCTTCTGGGTCAGAGCATTCCACATATCCACCACTCTCTGGGTGAAAAAGTTTTTCTGCATCTCAGTTCTAAATGGCCTACCCCTTATTCTTAAACTGTGGCCTCTAGTTCTGGACTCACCCATCAGCGGGAACATGCTTCCAGCCTCCAGCGTGTCCAAACCCTTAATAATCTTATATGTTTCAATAAGATCCCCTCTCATCCTTCTAAATTCCAGTGTATACAAGCCCAGTTGCTCCAATCTTTCAACATATGACAGTCCCGCCATTCCGGGAATTAACCTTGTGAACCTACGCTGCACTCCCTCAATAGCAAGAATGTCCTTCCTCAAATTTGGAGACCAAAACTGCACACAATACTCCAGGTGGGGTCTCACCAGGGCCCTGTACAGCTGCAGAAGGACCTCTTTACTCCTATACTCAATTCCTCTTGTTATAAAGGCCAGCATGCCATTAGCTTTCTTCACTGCCTGCTGTTCCTGCATGCTTGCTTTCATTGACTGATGTACAAGAACACCTAGATCTCGTTGTGCTTCCCCTTTTCCTAACTTGACTCCATTTAGATAGTAATCTGCCTTCCTGTTCTTGCCACCAAAGTGGATAACCTCACATTTATCCACATTAAACTGCATCTGCCATACATTTGCCCACTCACCCAACCTGTCCAAGTCACCCTGCATTCTCATAACATCTTCCTGACATTTCACACTGCCACCCAGCTTTGTGTCATCAGCAAATTTGCTAATGTTACTTTTAATCCCTTCATCTAAATCATTAATGTATATTGTAAACAGTTGCGGTCCCAGCACCGAACCTTGCGGTACCCCACTGGTCACAGCCTGCCATTCTGAAAGGGACCCGTTAATCGCTACTCTTTGTTTCCTGTCAGTCAGCCAATTTTCAAAACATGTCAGTACTCTGCCCCCAATACCATGTGCCCTAATTTTGCCCACTAATCTCCTATGTGGGACTTTATCAAAAGCTTTCTGGAAGTCCAGGTACGTTACATCCACTGGCTCTCCCTTGTCCATTTTCAAAGTTACATCCTCAAAAAACTCCAGAAGATTAGTCAAGAATGATTTTCCCTTCATAAATCCATGCTGACTCGGACTGATCCTTCTACTGCTGTCCAAATGTGTCGTAATTTCATCTTTTATAATTGACTCCAGCATCTTTCCCACCACTGATGTCAGGCTAACCGGTCTATAATTCGCTGTTTTCTCTGTCCCTCCTTTCTTGAAAAGTGGGACTACATTAGCCACCCTCCAGTCAGCAGGAGCTGTCCTGAATCTACAGAATATTGGAAAATGATTACCAATGCATCCACGATTTCTAGAGCCACCTCTTTAAGTACCCTGGGATGCAGACCATCAGGTCCCGGGGACTTATCAGCCTTCAGACTCAACAGTCTATCCAACAGCGTTTCTTGCCTAATATAAATTTCCTTCAGTTCATCCTTTACCCTAGTTCCTTTGACCACTATTACATCTGGGAGATTGTTTGTGTCTTCCCTAGTGAAGACAGATCCAAAGTACTTGTTCAACTCATCTGCCATTTCCTTGTTCCCCATAATAAATTCACCCGTTTCTGTCTTCAATGGTCCAATTTTGGTCTTAACTATTTTTTTGCTATTCACATACCTAAAGAAGCTTTTACTATCCTCCTTTATATTCTTGGCTAGTTTACTTTCGTACCTCATTTTTTCTTGGCGTACTGCCTTTTTTGTTATCTTCTGTTGCTCTTTAAAAACTTCCCAGTCCTCTGGTTTCCCACTCATCTTTGCTATGTTATACTTCTCTTTTATTTTTATACTGCCCTTTACTTCCCTTGTCAGCCATGGCCACCCTTTACTGCCCTTAGGATCTTTCTTCCTCTTTGGAATGAACCGATCCTGCACCTTCTGCATTATTCCCAGAAATACCTGCCATTGTTGTTCCACTGTCTTCCCTGCTAGGGTATTGTTCCATTGAACTTTGGCCAGCTCCTCCCTCATAGCTCTTTGTTCAACTGTAATACTGACACATCCGATTTTCCCTTCTCCTTCTCAAATTGTAGGTTAAAACATATCATATTATGGTCACTACCTCCTAATGGTTCCTTTACCTCCAGGTCCCTGATCAAATCCGGTTCATTGCACAACACTAAATCTAGAATTGCCTTCTCCCTGGTAGGCTCCAGTACAAGCTGTTCTAAGAATCCATCTCGGAGGCACTCCACAAACTCCCTTTCTTGGGGTCCAGTACCATTCTGATTCTCCCAGTCTACCTGCATGTTGAAATCCCCCATGACAACTGTATCATTACCTTTGCGACATGCCAATTTTAACTCTTCATTCAACTTACACCCTACATCCAGACTGCTGTTTGGGGGCCTGTAGATAACTCCCATTAGGGTCTTTCTACCCTTAGAATTTCTCAGTTCTATCCATACTGACTCTACATCCCCTGATTCTATGTCCCCCCTCGCAAGGGACTGAATATCATTCCTCACCAACAGACCCACCCCACCCCCTCTGCCAGTCAGTCTGTCCTTTCGATAAGATGTATAACCGTGAATATTCATTTCTCAGGTCCTGTCCACTTGAAGCCATGTCTCTGTTATTCCCACAACATCGTACTTGCCAATTTCTAACTGAGCCTCAAGCTCATCTACTTTATTCCTTACACTTCGTGCATTCATATATAATACTTCTAATTTGTTACTCCCCTCTCCTTTCATATCAATTTCTATTTCACTTGGCCATACCGTATGATCTCTTCTTGAACTTTCTACTCCATTGATTCTGTTGTCCTTTTTAACTTTTCTTATTTTCACTTTCCCTTTAACTCCATCCTTATATTTCCAGTTCATCCCCTCCCCCCACTACTTAGTTTAAACACATCCGTGTTGCAGTGGCAAACCTGTCTGCCAGAATGCTGGTCCTCCGCCTATTAAGGTGCAACCCGTCCCTTTTGTAAAATTCATCCCTACCCCAGAACAGATCCCAGTGGTCCAAGAATGTAAATCCTTGCTTCCTGCACCAGTTCCTCAGCCGCACATTCAGATCCGTTATCTCTGTTCCTGCCCTCTCCAGCACGAGGAACTGGAAGCAAACCGGAGATAACCACCCTGGAAGTCCTGCTTTTCAGCCTTCTTCCGAGTTCTCTGAAGTCCTGCTGCAGAATGTCCTTCCTCTTCTTCCCGATGTAATTTGTGCCGACATGCACTACCACTTCCGGCTGTTCACCTTCACCCTTGAGGATTCCCTGCAATCGGTCCGTGATGTCCTGGATCCTAGCACCAGGGAGGCAACATACCATCCTTAAATCTCGCCTGTTGCCGCAGAAACCTCTTTCCGTGCCTCTCACTATGGAGTCCCCTACTACCACGGCTCTTCCTGATGTCTGACTCCTCGGCTCTGCTTCTGCACCAATTTTCTGCCCGCAGACCGGTCCGCCTCTCAGACTGGCAGTATCTTCTGTACTGACAGCTTCCAAGAGGGTGAACCTGTTTACGAGAGGTACATCCCCTGGGGTCTCTTGTATTTCAAGCATCCTATCCATCCTCATCATCACACCCTTTCTCTCTTCCGGTATCCTCGGTGTAACAACCTCCTGTCCAGAAAACTCTCGTTTTCGTGGATGAACCTGAGGTCATCCAGTTCTTTCTTCGGTGCTGCAACGTGCTCCTTCAGAAGCTGAATCTGGACACATTTTCCACAGCTGTAGCAGCCGAGGGCACCTTCAGTGTCCCTGACCTCCCACATCATGCACGTAGCACACTGAATCAACTTAGCGGTCATGTCTTCACCCTCTCCAATTGTGCTTGACTTAGTCTCCTCCCTCAGCCTCCTCGCCGAGGACTCTCGAGCCAAAGACTAGCACTTCTCACACCAGGCACTTCCCTTTACCAGGCCGCTTTGGAAAATGGGTGACCCTGTTTCCTCTCACAGTCCAAAGCAGTACTGGTTGGTAGGTTAATTGGTCATTGTAAATTGTCCAGTTAGACGAGGGTTAAATCAGGGGATTTCTGAGTGGCGTGGGTTTAAGGGCCGCAAAGGACTGTTCACGCTGTATCTCAATAAATAAATCCGTTTTTAGACATGGTTTCCATACTCTTAAGAGTATTGCTGGCATTATGTGTCGGTTGATTGAATCCCGTGTTGTCTTTGGAGTGACTGTTCTGATCTGATTTCTGGTTAGTTAGGACATATCAGGATCAGTACATTTTGGCTCAGGTAAGTGGCTACCACGATTGGTCAAAGTTTCATGGAAATAGTTAAAAAGGTATACAAAAAAAGACAAACCATCAGTTAACTGACTCTAATCAGGAACAGCTTAGCAACAGTCTCCTGTCCTAATTAAACACCATGATGTTCCAAATAAACAAAGAGCATCCTGGTTGTTTTCTTGATTATCTGTTTTTATTCTTTAAGAGTTGTGTCAAATTGGGGACTGTCTGATTAACCAATGGCTCAATTAACTGGAATCCACTACTGTGATTAAATTTATTTCTTAGACCTTTGAATTGAATTGAATTGAATTGAATTGACTTTATTTCTTACATCCTTCATATCTGTGAGTAAAAAGCTTTACATTATGTACAATGTCCTGTGTATGTTACTCAAAATGGCTTCTTTGGTTTGTTAAGAGTAGGAATGCTTCTTTGTCTGATAAGTGTTTCTCTCGCAGTTGTTTAGCTTTAGACTTGCTGATATGGGGATTGTATTCATTTGTTAACCAATGGGGAATGTTATTTTGTCTTGTGAGGCTGGGAACTTGGGGGGGTCTTTTGAGGGGAGTCGGGAGGAAGACGCCGAGGAAGGTGGACGTGGGCTGCACTACTTGGTTGACCACCGGGGGTGGTCCCAGGTGTGAAGACGTGGAGGTCGGAGGCAAGCGACGAGGGGTCAAATGGTTCGATGGTTGAGATCCAACGATGTGCACTAAACTGACTGAACTTTGATAAGTTGGCGCCTTTTGTTTTTTTTCTTTCCTTTCATATATATTGTATTGCCTAGTACTCTTTTAGTTTTAGTAAACTCTTTAAAGTGTATTTCATAAGGTATCTGGTGTGAATTTGATACTGTGTGGGCGCGAGGCATAAACTTGATTCTCACAGCACCTGCATGTACAGGAGGTGGAGTTGGTGTGTAGCTGGATCTCCTTTTCCCCTAGACATATACCAGCCTGTTGGTGTGTGTGGGACTGGACCCAGTGAGGGTCAGTGTGTGTGTGTGTGACTGGTCACAGTGAGGGTCAGTGTGTGTGTGTGGGACTGGACCCAGTGAGGGTCAGTGTGTGTGTGTGGGACTGGTCACAGTGACACTTGTAAATAAGTGTTACAATTATTTCTCCATCTAAATGTGCAATATAAGGCAAGGAGTATAATGAACCTTTAACACTAAGGCAACAGCATTAGCGTTTTTTATGTGGGCTGCATGTAAATATATGTATTAAGTTATACAGCTGATGTTTTTGCTTCGATATGAGTGTGAAATCACAAGACAGTATTAGGAGCCAATCAATTATAATAAAGGGTAATCTGACATTTAAGTCTTTGTTCATTTCAACAGTTCTAGGACTCTGGGGGCTGGTTAACTGTGCTGGCATCATTCACACCGTTGCACCTATTGACTGGCTTACGATAAGTGATTTCAAACCTGCGCTGAATGTCAACCTGATTGGACTTATTGAAGTCACACTGAGTGTACTTCCGCTGATAAAGAGGGCACAAGGCAGAATAGTAAATATTGCAAGTACATTTGGAAGGGTCAGCCCTATGTGTGCACCATATTGCATCTCTAAATTTGGTGTAGAAGCCTTCAACGATATTCTCAGGTGAGTTTGAAATTAAGATGCTCTCCTTGATATTTCTCTTTGTATATGCAGTAAAATTAATTTAATCTGGCATTTTGTTTTTTGGGAATCCTGGTGGTTCACAATCTGACTTGCTCCTGCTCCAGAATATCAGCCAGGTACTGAGAGTGAGCCCTGAGCCAAGAGCTGGTACCAGGGCTTGGAGACCAGAGCTCCAGGGGCCAGGAAATAGTCATCTTTGCAGCTGGAGTAGGGGACCAGGGTGCTTGTAAATGTCCTGCTCCCTTTAGACTCCCTGGATTCACAGGAAACTTCATAAAATGACAGTGTAACAGGTCAAATAAAAGTACATTTAGGTATTAATAGGAGTGACATCCATTAGGATGATTTAGCAGATGAGTGCGTGCCAGAGGATCTGGTGTAGAGGGCAGGATTTCAGATTTATGGATCATTGAGGTCACTTCTGGGGAAGGTATGACCTGTACAAAAGGGATGGTTTGCACCTGAAACTGAGCAGTCCAATATCCTTGCGGGCTGGTTTGTTTGAACTGTTGTGTTGGGCTTAAACAAATTTGGCAAGGGAATGGAACTGGAGTGATAGTGCTAAGGATTAGGTAGTTGGTTAACAAACAGAGGCAGTATGTAGTGTGACTGCGAGCAAAGAGAGGCTGACGATAGGGCAAAATTGCAGTCAACAGAATGAGTTGCAGTGCTGACAGGTGGACAAAATCGAAATGGCTGGATACAGGATTGAATATGCACAGTAGACAGAACAAGGTGGAAGAACTTGTAGACTGGCATGCATGGCGTTGGGGGCATGACTGAATTGTGGCTGAAAGAACATTGTAGCGGAGAGCTTAACGTCCAAACATACACATTGTATTGAAAGGACACACAGGTAGGCAGAATGGGAGGTGTTTGGCTCTGTTGGTAAAAAAGTGAAATCAAATCATTAGAAAGAGGTGAAATAGGACCAGATGGTGTTGAATCATTGTGCGTAGAGCTAAGGCATTCAATAGTGAAAAGACCCTAATGTGAGCTACATGCAGACCCCCAAGCAGTAGTAAAGATGTGGTCTACAAGTTACTATGAGAGCTAAAAAATACATGCCAACAAGGCAATGTTACAATAGTCAAGGGGGATTTCAATATGCCGGTAAATTGGGAAAATCAGGTCCCAGAGGGGTATTTCAGGAATGTCTGTGAGATGGCTTTGTAGAGGAGTTTGTAGTGACTAGCTCTTCTGGATTGGGAATTGCACAATTAATTAATTAGAGAATTCAAGGTAACGGAACCCTTAAGGGCCAGTAATTATGACATGACAGAGGCATGAGAGAGGAGCTGGCCAAATCTGATTGTAAAAGAACTCTGCCAGAGATGATGGCAGAGTAGCAATGGCTGGAATTGCAATTCAGAAGGCAACAGATATAAACATCCCAAAGAAGAAGAGGTACTCTAAATATAGATGACGGCACTGTGGTTGACAAGAGAAGTCAAAGTCCACATCAACACTAAAGAGAGGGCATATTATAGAGTAACAACTAGTGGAAAGTTCGAGGATTTGGGGAGCTTTTAAAAACAAACAGATGGCAACAATGACAGTCATTAAGAAGGAAAAGATGAAATCTGAAGTAAAGCTAGCCAATAATATTAAAGAGGATACCAAAAGTTTCCTCAGATATATAAATCGTAAATGAGAGGTGAAAGTAGATACTGGACCGCTGGAAAATGAGGCGAGAGAGGTAGTGATGGGGGAGAAGGAAATGGCGGATGAACTGAATGAGAATTTTGCATCAGTCTTCACTGTAGAAGACACTAGCAGTATGCCAGAGTTTCGAGGATGTCAGGGGATTGAAGTGAGTGCAAGGAGAAGTTCTTGGGAAACTGAAAGGTTTGAAGGTAGCTAAGTTACCTGGACCATATGGTGTACATCCCAGCATTCTGAAAGAGGTAGCTGAAGATATTCTGGAGGCATTACTAATGATCTTTCAGGAACCTGCTGTTTCTGGCGTGGTTTTGGAAGAATGGAAAATTGCAAATGTCACTCCACTCTTCCAGAAGGGAGGAGGCAGAAGAATAGAAATTGTAGGCCAGTCAGTCTGACCTCAGTGGTTGGGAAGATGTTAGAGTTGATTCTAAAGAAACAACAAACAGGATAGATAAAGGAGAATTGGCGGATGTTGAATACTTGGATTTTCTGAAAGCTTTTAACAAGTTGCCAAACATGCGGCTACTTCAGAAGCCCATTGTATGACAGGAAAGATACTAGCATGGATAAAGCAGTGGTTGATTGGCAAGAGGGAAATAATGGGAATAATGCAAGCTTTTTCCAGTTGTCTGCCAGTGACTGGTGGTGTACAACAGGAGTATGTGTTGGGACTGCTTCTTTTTTATGTTACATATCAATGATTTGTATGACAGAATTGCTGGCCTTGTGGCCAGGTTTTCAGACGGTGTGCATTTACGTGGAGGGGCAGGTAGTTTTGAGGAAGATGAGAGGCTACAGAAGGACTTAGACAGATTCGGAGAATGGGTAAAGAATTGGCACATGGAATACAGTGTTGGGAAGTGAATAGTCATGCACTTTGGTAGAAGAAAGAAAAGGGAAGAATATTTTCTAAATGGAGAAAAAAAAATTCAAAAATTTGAGGTGCAAAGGGACTTGGGAGTGCTCATGCAGGATTCCATAAAGGTGAATTGTTTTGTTTGAGTCTGTGGTGAGGAAGGAAAATGTAATGTTAACATTCATTTCAAGGGGACTTGAATATAAAGCAAGGATGTACTTCTGAGGGTTTATAAACCATTGGTGAGGCCTCACTTGGATTACTGTGAGCGGTTTTGGGCCCCTTATCTAGGAAAGAATTTGCTGTTATTGGGGTGGGTTCAAAGAAGGTTGACAAAAATGATTCTGGAATTGAAAGGCTTGTCATACAAGGAGTGTTTGCTGGCTCCAGGTGTCTATTCACTGAAATTCAGAAGATTGAAGGGTGATCTCATTGAAACATTGATTGTTGAAGGGCCTTGACAGAGAGTATGTGGAGGCGTTTCCTGTGGTGGAGGAGTCTAAGACTAGAGGACACAGACTCAGAATAGAGGGACATCCATTTAGAATAGAGATGAGGAGGAATTTCGTTAGCCAGAGAGTGGATAATCTGTGGAATTCATTGCCTCATGTGGCCATGGAGGCCAGATCACTGGGAATATTTGAGGCAGAAATCTTGTCCAGAAATAGTGACTGTACAAGTTTCCATAGATGCTGGCTGGCCCGCTGTGTTCCTCTGCTATCTTGTGTGTGTTACCTATTTATTCCACCTTGCTTTTTACAAACATTGTTTTGTATTTTGTTTTCATTTTTAAACTTTATTGTTTGTATATCACCTGTAATTACATCGTCTGTTGGAAAGCATTCTATAAATATGTTATTATTATTCCTTCACAAAAGATTGACTGCTTCTCCTCATAGTCTATCATTTGAAGCAGCATGAACAGTGTTTTACGTAAAATAAAAAAGGACAAAGTAAACAAAAGCCAATAGACAAAAGTTTGTAACAACATGACAGATTTATTTTGTAATTTTGCAGGAGAGATATGAAGTGTTTTGGAGTGAAAGTAGTTTGTATTGAGCCAGGCGCTTTCAAAACACCCTTGACTGATACAGACCGCCCACTGAAGCAAATGTACGGGCTCTGGAGTAGATTACCACCAGAGGTACTAGAAGACTATGGGGTTGATTACATGGATAAAGGTTAGTTGTTTTTATTTTATATACATTTAGATGTTTTTAATTAAAGATATCCAATTATGAACTTGTGATCGAAATGGATACATTACCTAAAGGAAGCTTGTCTCAATAAATTTTATTCAGCGACTGCTATGCTTCACCTGTAATAGCAGAATAGTTTAGAAAATGCAAAATCCATTTTCATTAGTTTTTTTATGTTCATACAGTATATAAATGGTTCAAATGAATTGGTTCAATTTGATATAGAGAATGTATACAGCCTGAAATTCTTATTCTTCACAGACATTCACAAAACAATAAAACCCAAAGAATGAATGATAGAAACATCAGAAACGTAAAGCCCAGCCTCTCCCCAAGTCCTTCCATGCAGAAGCAGCAGCTGGAGAGAGAGAGAGAGCGAGAGAGAGAGAGCGAGAGAGCGAGAGAGAGAGCGAGAGAGAGAGAGCGAGAGAGCGAGAGCGAGGAGAGAGAGAGAGAGAGAGAGAGAGAGAGAGAGAGAGAGAGAGAGAGAGAGAAAGTGATTGATTTCTGGCCCAGTTTTGCAATCTGCCAAGTCACTTCTCCAAGTACCCTGCCAGCTTTCACTCACCATCAGTTTGGGGGGGAGGTTAGAGGATGAATTGAGTACAGAGTCCTTCTTCTGACAGCAGCACACACTGTCTGCTGTCCCAATATTTCAGTTTCCAATGACGTTTCAGTGGTGATATCAGGGAGGAACTGGGTCATCTGTGGGGCCAGACACAAAGGTGCAAGTCTTGCAGCCTGCTCCTGGAGATAGGAAAGCACCGAGCTGCGCAGCCAGTTCAAAGACTCACTGCTTGTGATGAACCATAGTTCATAGTAGATCACAGGCTCTGACAGAACCCCAGACATCTTGAACAGAAAAGAAAGACACAAGAGAAGAAGAAAAAGCTGTCCCTTGGACAAACTGGAAGGTCGCCTGGGTCTGCAAAACCTGATGCCGCCATCTTTCCTAGCTCATCCTCCCACACAAAGCATCTATCTTTCAGCAGCACAACTGCAGCACTGTATCTCTCCTTTGTTATCAACCATCTGTGTTAACCTTGTAAACCAGTCTTTGCAATACAAACTTGAAGGTACAAGATGCTAATTTTGAAGAAGGCCTCACATCCCACTTCAAGCATTTCATATTAGCATTTACAACTCAACAATTGCACAGTCGCCTGCAATCTGTGGTCTCTTTTCCTTTTGCTCAGGAGGTTGTTCAACCCTCTGAGTGAAGAAGTTTCCCCTCAGGTTCCCTTTAAACTTTTCATCTCTCACTCTTACCCCATGACCTCTGGTTGCAAAGCCTGCTTGCCTTTACCTGACCTATACCCCTCCTAATTTTGTACACCAAATCTCCTCTCAATCTTTCATGATCCAGGGAATAAAGTCCTAACTCATTTAATATTTTCTTATAACTCAGGTCTTTCAAATCCGACAACATCCTTGTAAATTTTCTCTGTACTCTTTCAACCTTATTTACTGCTGTGTCTGTAGACGTTAGACAACAGTAGATGTGTCTGGAGACTGAGGGCCGGGCTCAGGCCTCAATCGCCTTTATACCGGGGTCTGTGGGAGGAGCCACGGTCAGTGGGTGGGGCCACAGGAGCAGTCAGCAGGGGGGGCGTGTCCAGACAGGTATATGTAGTTCACTACATTCACCCCTCCTTTGTTTTAAAAGAGAGTCCTCACGGGGCGAAGTTTCTTACAAGTATATTTACAGGTTAAGTCTATCAGGTGGTCAAATCTGTCGCTGCGATCTACGTAGCACTGGCTGTGATTGCACAGGTGCCGGTGGTGATTGTACCGGAGACGGTGGTTGTGCTGGTTCCGGCCTAACTGGAGGTGTCAGCAATCTAGGCGTCAGTGATCCCTCATGCGTGTGCGAAGCGCCTGGTATATGCGCGTATGAGACGCCCAGTATAGGAGTGTCGTGAGGAGTCTGTGTAGGGCTCGGTGTGTGCGGTATCACCTCCGGTACAGGGTTCATAGTTACCGTGGAGTGTTCGGGGTAGTGGTCTGCTGCTCCTGCGGGCGCCAGGTCGTGGACAGAGACCGTGTCCTCCCGCCCATCAGGTAAGACCACGTAGGCATACTGGGGGTTCGCATGTAGAAGGTGAACCCTCTCGACCAGCGGGGAGTATTTATTGCTCCTCACATGTTTCCGGAGCAGCACTGGCCCTGGGGACGTCAGCCAAGCTGGGAGGGTGGTCCCAGTGGCAGACTTCCTGGGAAAAGAGAATAGGCGCTCGTGAGGGGTGGCATTGGTGGACGTACATAACAGGGAGCGGATAGAGTGGAGTGCCTCAGGGAGGACCTCCAGTCATCGAGAGACCGGCAACCCTTTTGACTTAAGGGCTAAGAGTGTGGCCTTCCACACTGTGGCATTCTCCCTCTGCACCTGGCCATTTCCCCGGGGATTATAGCTCGTGGTCCTACTAGTAGCAACGCCCCTAGCCAGCAGGTACTGGCGCAGCTCGTCACTCATAAAGGAGGACCCTCTATCACTGTGGATATAGCAGGGATATCCGAACAGAGTGAAGAGCTGGCGCAGGGCTTTTATGACAGACGTGGTAGTGGTGTCGGGTCAGGGGATGGCAAAGGGGAGCCGCGAGTACTCGTCGATAATGTTGAGAAAGTAGACATTGCGGTCGGTGGAGGGAAGGGGGCCCTTAAAGTGAACACTCAGTCGCTCAAAGGGGCGGGTGGCCTTGATAAGTTGCGCCTTTTCAGGACGGTAGAAGTGCGGTTTGCACTCAGCGCAGACTTGGCAGTCCCTGGTCATCATCCTGATGTCCTCAAGGGAGTACGGCAGGTTCCGGGCTTTCACAAAATGGTAAAATCGGGTGACCCCCGGGTGGCAAAGATGTGCATGGAGGGCGTATAGCTGGTCGAGCTGTGTGCTGGCACACGCTCCCCGGGATAGGACATCAGGGGGCTCATTGAGCCTTCCAGGCCGGTACAGGATATCATAGTTGTAGGTGGAGAGCTCGATTCTCCACCGCAAAATTTTTATCATTTTTGATTTTGCCCCGCTGTTGGTTGCTGAACATGAACGCAACTGAGCGCTGGTCAGTCAGCAAGGTGAACCTTTTGCCGGCGAGATAGTGCCTCCAGTGCCTAATAGCTTCCACTATGGCCTGGGCTTCTTTCTCCACCGCGGAGTGCCGAATTTCAGAGCCTTGAAGGGTATGAGAAAAGAATGCTACTGGCCTGCCTGCCTGATTGAGGGTAGCAGCCAGCGCGAAATCGGAGGCGTCACTCTCTACTCGGAAGGGAATGGTCTCATCCACCGCATGCATCGTTGCTTTGGCAATGTCCCCTTTAATGCGGCTGAAGGCCGCGCATGCCTCTGCAGAGAGGCGAAAAGTGGTAGACTTGACCAGGGGGCGGGCCTTGTCTGCGTAATGGGGGACCCATTGGGCGTAATAGGAAAAGAAGCCCAGGCACCGTCTGAGGGCTCTGAGGGTGGTGGGAAGAGGGAGTTCTAACAGGGGGCGCATACGGTCGGGATCAGGGCCAATGACCCCTTTCTCCACGACATACCCAAGGATAGCGAGTCGGGTGGTTCCGAACTCACACTTGTCCCTATTATAAGTAAGGTTCAGGGCTTTGGCTACTTGGAAAAATCGTTGGAGGTTGGCATTGTGATCCGGCCAGTTGTGACTACAGATGGTGATGTCATTCAGATAGGGAAATGTGGCCTTCAGTTGGCACTGGTCCACCATCCGGTCCATTTCCCTCTGGAAGACCGAGACACCATTTGTGACACCGAATGGGACGCGCAGGAAGTGATAGAGCCTGCTGCCCGCCTCTAAGGTGGTGTAGGGGCGGTCCTCTGGGCGGATGGGGAGCTGGTGATAAGCGAATTTCAGATCTATTGTCGAGTACACCTTGTACTGAGCTATCTGGTTGACCATATCCGCGATGCGGGGTAGGGGGTACGCGTCAAGCTGCGTGAACCTATTGATGGTCTGGCTATAGTCCACGACCATCCTATTTTTTCTGCCCGGTCCGAACAACAACCACCTGGGCCCTCCAAGGGCTTGTGCTTGGCTCAATGATCCCCTCCCTGAGCAGCCGCTGCACCTCTGACTGAATGAAGTCCCAGTCCCCCGCGCTGTACCTCCTGCTTTTAGTTGCCACAGGTTTACAGTCGGGGGTCAGGTTGGCGAACAGCGGTGGGGGAGGGATCTTGAGGGTGGAGAGGCTACAAGTGGTGTCAGTAGCACAGCTGTCGGCATGGTGCTGGGTGGGATGTACGGGTCGGTGTGTGTGTGTGGTCAGTAGCGGGGTATATGGCGAAGTTCCACAAAACTGAGGATTCCTGACAGTGAGTGGTGGGAGGGGCCCATCATATGCCATAGTCACACTTTCGAGGTGGCTCTGGAAGTCCAGTCCCAATAGCACAGGTGCGCACAGTTGAGGCATTACCAGTAGCGAAAAGTTCCGATATTCTGTGCCCTGCGCCACCAATGTCGCTACACAACCCACCCGAATGTCTGTGGAATGCGACCCAGAAGCCATGGTGACCCTCTGGCTTACCGGCTGTGTCACGAGTCCGCAGTGTTGCACCGTGTCCGGGTCAATAAAACTCTCAGTGCTGCCCGTGTCAAACAGGCAGCTAGTCCTGTGCCCCTCCACCAGGATGTCCATCATTGACTTTGCAAGCTGGTGTGGAGCGCTTTGGTCGGGGGTTACGGAGGCCAGAGTTGAACTGCCGTCTTGGTGCCCGGTAAGCACCGGTGGGTAGGGGGCGGGGCATGTTGGCGCCGACAAAGATGGCCGCCCTCATCCAGGCATGCAAGATGGCGGCCCCCATGCCTCACATGCAGCGCTGCCCGACCCCGCTCGTGGTTTAGACTTACAGACCTTGGCGAAATGGCCCTTCTTCCCGCAGCTGGAACAGGTCACTTCTCGGGCCGGGCAGCGTTTTCGGGGGTGCTTTTCAAGTCCGCAGAAGTAACATTGCATGGGCTTGCGACTGGCAGCAGCTGTGGTCGGGTTCGGGGAGTTCGTGGAATCGCGACTGGCAGCGGCATTGGCGAATTCGCTCGCGGGAACCGGCGGCGGCGGGGTCTGAGGTGTCCACGGAACCGGCGGGGGATCGCGCGGCTGGACAGCGTCAGCATTGTGCAGAGCAGCCTCCAGCGTGTCGGCCATCTCGATCGCCGAACGTAAGGTAAGATCGGCATTTTCCAGCAGCCGCTGGCGCACGTACACTGACCTGATCCCTGTAACAAAGGCGTCTCGTATGAGGAGCTCCGCATGCTGTTCCGCCGTGAAAGTTTTGCAGTTGCAAGTTCGCACGAGTGTCTGTAGGGCTCGGAGAAACTCGGCGCTCGACTCTCCAGGCCGCTGTCGTCGCGTAGCTAAGCGATGTCTTGCGTAGACAGTGTTCACCGGCCACAGGTACTGTCTTTTGAGGGCGTCCAGTGCCCCTTGGTAGGTTGGCAGGTCCCTGATAAGTGAGTAAACTTTCGGGGTGACCCTCGAGAGGAGAATTCTGTGCATAACAGCGGGTTCAGTCGCACGAACCTCCTCCAAGTATGATTGGAAGCATGTAAGCCAGAGTTCAAAGGCAAGAGCTGCTTCAGGAACTTGGGGGTCCAAATCCAATTTTTCCGGATGTAAAATACGTTCCATGATTTAAAACTTCCAGTCAATGAAATTGATGCACCATCAATAACTCTCTGAGACGTGAGGCGAGATATCGGCTTTTATTGACTGGAAGAAAGAACAAGCAGTAGTTGACCACCATACTACATCCTGGAGACTGAGGGCCAGGCTCAGGCCTCAATCGCCTTTATACCGGGGTCTGTGGGAGGAGCCACGGTCAGTGGGAGGGGCCACAGGAGCAGTCAGCAGGGGGCATGTCCAGACAGGTATACGTAGTTCACCACAGTAGTGTCAGTCAGGAACCTTGACTTTGAAAACTGTCAAAGATTTCAGAGAATGGAACCACAACTTAGAGCATTAATACACGTAGTTTCAGTAATTCTATATGTCATAAAAATGCAAATGAATGGGAAGAAAGAGTTCAGGTGGTCCATTAACTCTACATTGCATGGTTGCATCCCAGTTTCTCAAATCACCAGCCCACCAGCAGCAGCTCCATGCAGTCTCCCGGAAGGGAGAGGAAGCCGATATACCCAGCATCAATTAAAGAAAAAGAATCCATTAAATCCTTCCTCAGTCATCTGGGTTGCAAGAGACACGAGGAGTAATAACATGGGGTTTTATTTATGGGAGGGGTGGGAGATATAAAAATTGATGTCTGCCGGGGACTTCCTGTTTAATTTCAGGTAGCAAGAGTCATTACTTGCAACAAGAGGCAGGAACTCCACCTATTTTGTCTTCTGAGAGCAAACAGATTGTTGTGTGTTTCAATAATATTTGAGTAATCTTATGTAGATATTAATTGATTAATCAGTTTTGTTTATTCATGATGGGTAAAATGTTAAAATATGTTAATTGCAAACATCATCACGCTACCACGTGATGAACGTGTGCCTCGCTGAAAGTAAACTCAAAGTTAAACCCGCATTTCGGACTCCCAGATCTTCCTTTGAGTCAATTACAAAACATAACACAGAGAGTGTGCCTTTACTGCACAAGTCAACAACTCATCACAAAAATTAGCGGACTCTTAGGAAAATAAATTCTACTTGAAAACTAACTTCACCCTTCCTTTGCGAAAACGATATGTGCCTCTAATGTTCTGCAGCGTGTTATATATGGTGCTTATCAACATCATAGATAAAAAACAATTTTCTTTAAATGTACTTTTCATATTCTTTTACAGTCTCTGCAAAACCGCTGACCAATATGTTGGGGCAATTAAACCCAGATTTGATGAAAGTGGTGTGGTGTCTGAATCACGCTCTGATTTCTCTTCATCCTCGTACTCGGTACTCTGCTGGATTAGATGCAAAGTGTTTTTGGATTCCTCTCTCCTACATGCCAACTGCTATATCTGATTTTCTGGTCAGTTTATATAAAACCAAGCCAGCAAAAGCTCTCTTTTAGCATCATTTTGGGATTGAGTATGATAAAGAGGAAATAGTACTAGTGACGCTACTGTAAAATATGATGTGAACCTTTTCTTGCTGTATCATAGAAAATAAGCAATGTTATTCCTTTCTCTGGTGTCAGTCAGTATATTCACTTTCAAAACTATCAAAGATTTTGGAGAATCGAACCACAATTTGGAGCAAATTTGAGGTGTAGATTTTGAGGTGTTATCAATTAAAAGGCTTTTATCACTGCTGAAGTTTCAATGTTCTGGTCAAAAATAAAAGGTCATAAGTTGATTCATGTGTCTTTCTTTACGCTGTAGTTTGTTGTATTAATATATATTTTACAAATTTTGAGAAATGTTCCTCAGCCACCCAGTTGAATTTTCGGAAGGCCATGAGTGAATCCTTTCAAGGCTTTCTAGAGTTTACAGAGAATTGTGTAAAGAAACATCCAGTGAGTGGCAGCTCCGTGGGTGAAAGTGCCTGTTAATGAGCGAGGTCGGAGGAGAATGCCCAGACTGGTTCAAGTTTACAGGATGCTGACAGTAATTCAAGTTCAGCTGGAGGGGTAGCCAATCAGGACCGAGGCAAGCAATGGGGTCCTATCTAAATGTGAGCAGTCCCAGAGAGAAACACCAAAACCTGTGCACTGAGAGTGTCACCACGACTGCTGATGAAATGCCTGCAGGCTAATTGCAAAGTGAAAACAGATCTCTACAAAATGAAAACTTCCAGGGTGGGCGAATACTTCTTATAGGCTCTGTTTCTGTGCCAGAGACCTTTGCACATTGCTGTATGCTCATGGTATACCTATACTAACACAGCCTTTCTCTTTAAAGCATTATGTATTTCCTTCTTTTCATTTTCTGACAGCAACCCAAAGTTCAGAAAATATTTGGTGCGAAGAAGACAGAGCAAATATTGATTTGTATCTTGGTAATTCAATGTTAAAACTAGTCAGAAACAAATCCACAATAATGCTTTGTGATATTCTCTGATGATCATTCCCTCTGAAAGGAAACTTGTAGGCTCTGGACAGTGATTGAACTCTGTAGCAAAATAAAGCAGCTCACTCGAATTTTAAACTCAAGCGATTCTTTCTGCAGACGATGGATATCCAGAGAAGCACAGACAAGATGCTGGAGGAACTCAGCAGGACAGGCAGCAGCTCTGGAAAAGGAATGAACAGACAATTATTTTAACATTCAAAATAATGTGCAAAATTAAACATAGAAAGATAGGAAATCCTACAGCACAATAGAGGCCCTTTGGCCCACAAGGCTGTGCCGAACCTGAGAAATTACCCAGAGTTACTGTGCTGAACTACCTATACCTGTCTGGACCCCCACCACCCCCCACCACCCCCGCTGACTGCTCCTGTGGCTCCTCCCACAGACCCCGGTATAAAGGCGATTGGAGACACAGCCCCGGCCTCAGTCTCCAGGATGCAGTGTGGTGGTCAGTTGCTGCTTGTTCTTTCTTCCAGCCAATAAAACCTACCTTAACCCATGCCTCAGAGTTATTGATGGTGCATCAGTTACCCATAGCCCTCTATTT
This sequence comes from Hemitrygon akajei, assembly GCF_048418815.1. Taxonomy (NCBI): domain Eukaryota; kingdom Metazoa; phylum Chordata; class Chondrichthyes; order Myliobatiformes; family Dasyatidae; genus Hemitrygon; species Hemitrygon akajei. The sequence goes on from NC_133128.1 coordinate 187,575,061, forward strand.
TTCTGACCTCCATACACCTGCCCAGGAGTCTCTTAAAGGACCCTATCATACCTGCCTTCACCACCGTCACCAGCAGCCCATTCCACGCACTCACCACTCTCTGCGTAAAAAACTTACTCCTGACATCTCCCCTGTACCTGCTTCCAAGCACCTTAAACCTGTGCCCTCTCGTGCTCGCCATTTCAGCCCTGGGAAAAAGCCTCCGACTTCCACACGAAGAATGCTTCTCATCATCTTAAACACATTCAACTTTAAAATATTTGGTCAGAACAATTTCACTAGAGATCACATTGATCCCACATCCACTGATGGCTTGTAATTCATTTCCGGTAAATACCACTGTTAATAAGCACAAGGCCAGTAGGATTCTGTACATAATATCACGGTGAAAACAGAAACAAATCCAACGTTCAATGAGAGTATCCACCTCATCTTTTAGAGAACAAAGTGCCACTGAATTGAAAATAAATGTTTAAACATCTGAAGGGTTCAGGGATATGAAAAGAAAAGGCAGCTGTTGGTCAGGGAAAGCAGAAAGTGAGGGAGTCAGTGTGGAGCGAAACACATTGGTAAAGGTTGTGAGGAGGGAGAATGCAAAGCGGAGAGTGGATAGTGATAACATAAAACATTCAGAAGGCTGGGACATGGAGAGGAGGGAGAAATAGTTTAACTGACCAAAGGTTCAGATGAGATACAATTTATTATAGGCAACCAGGAGTATTTCTTGAAACAGTATGTAGACAGTCCAACAAGGGTAGAGCTCATACCAGACTCTGTATTTCCAAATCAGAATCAGATTGAATATCACTGGCGTATAGGACCCGGACGAAAAGGTATAGGAGCAGAATTAGGCACATTTGGCCAATCGAGTCTGCTCCACCATTTCATCATGGCTGATCCATTTTCCTTCTCAGCCCCAGTCTTCTGCCTTCTCATCGTATCCCAGCATGCCCTGACCAACCAAGAATCTATCAACATGCCTTAAATATACCCAATGACTGGATCTCCACAACTGTCTGTAGCAAGGAATTCCACAGATTCTCCACTCTCAGGTTAACGAAATTCCTCCTCATCTCAGTGCTAAAAGGACGCCCCACTTTTCTGAGGCTGTATCCTCTGGTCATAGGCTCTCCCACCATAGGAAACATACTCTCCACATCCACTCTATCGAGGCCTTTCAACATTTGATAGGCTTAAATTGGGTCAGCCCCCATTCTTCTGAATTCCAGTGAACTCATATGAAAAGTTGTTCAATCCTGGAATCACTTTTGTAAACCTCCTTTGAACCCTCTCCAGTGTCAGCACTTCCTTTCCTAAAACTACCCAAATTGCCCAAAACTACCCAACTCCAAATGAGGCCTCACCAGTGGCTCATAAATCCTCAACGGTACATCTGTGCTTTTATAGTCTAGTCCTCTTGAAATGAATGCTAACATGGTCGGTGATTGGTATGTTGATGGAGAAGATCCTGAGAAGCAGGATTTATGAACATTTGGAGAGTTATAGTATGATTAGGAATAGTCAGCATGGCTTTGTCAAGGACAGGTTGTGCCTTACGAGCCTGATTGAATTTTTTGAGGATGATGAAGGGAGAACAGTAGATGTAATATGGATTTCATCAAGGCATTTGATAAGGTACCACGTGCAAGGCTTATTGTGAAAGTAAGGAGGCATGGGATCCAAGGGGACATTGCTTGGTGAATCCACAACTGACTTTCCCACAGAAGGGAAAGAGTGATTCTAGACCGGTCATATTCTGCATGGAGGTCGGTGACCAGTGGTGTACCTCAGATCCTTACTCTTTGTGATTTTTATAAATGACCAGGATGAGGAAGATGAGGGATGTGTTAGTAAATTTGCTGATGACACAAAGGTTGGGTTGTTGTGTATAGTGTGGAAGGCTGTCAGAGGTTACAGCAGGACATTGATAGGATGCAAAACTGGGCTGAGAAGTGGCAGATGGAGTTGAACCCAGATAAATGTGAAGTGGTTCATTTTGGTAGGTCAAATATGATGGCAGAATATAGTATTAATGGTAAGACTCTTGGCAATGTGGAGGATTTTTGTATTTTTTCTCCATTTAGAAGAGAGTCTTCTACCAAAGTGAATGACCATACACTTCCCGACACTGTATTCCATCTGCCACTTCTTTGTCCATTCTGTCCAAATCCTTCAGTAGCCTCTCATCTTCCTTATAACCACCTGCCCCTCCATCGGTTTACCATTCCGATCAACAGTAAAAGACTCTTCTGTGTCAAAGTGAAAACAAATCTCAACAAGGTGATCTAAATTAATTACCAATATAAACACAAACTGGATTGTAAATGTATTCAGTACCCTGACAAAAAAACAACACCACAAAGACAAAAAACACTCCAAGCAAATCCACAAAAAGATTATTGAAAAGTACAGGTCAGAAAATGGATAAAAGAACATTTCCAAGTGTTACGAACCCCGTAACTGGGTCACTTACCAGCAAAGATGGAGACGTCCATTGAAGTCTGATGATACTATTTTTAACAGTATTTATTTAGTAAAAATACACAAAAATAATATCAATGCAAATATACAGATTATCTACGTCATCAATACTAAATCTAAAAGTGCGGGTATAATAATAATCAATAAGAAATAAACTCTATCATTGTCTAGGGGATAATGTATTATCCGATGGAAATATAAAGTTCAATGCAGTTCCACAAGCTGCCGTCTTTTGGTTTTCGCTGTGTTACACTTTGTTGGAGAGAGAGAGAGATAATGGGAACATTTACCGCTACAGGTTTTTCCAACCTTCCTTCATGATTTCGATCCATCAGGTTTTTCCAACCTTCCTTTATGATTTTGATCCGTCAGGTTTTTCCAACCTTCCTTTATGATTTTGATCCGTCAGGTGTCTCGTTGTCGTGGCATTTCAATTGTGACCTCTCCTTTAGCTAAACTGTTCTTTCGTGGTGAGCCCGCCACCCAGGCAAGGGAGGACGCACACGAGCCCCCACCGGCTTTCGCTATAAAACGCTGTCACTGGATTTCCAGCGTTTCTCCTGGTGCATCTAAAGGGTTGTTCCCCAGACCCCTCTTTTATCCTTACTCACGGGGTCTCAGATGTCAATCAGGTTGAGATGATGCAATCCCTCAACCAGACCTCTCTGGCTGTTCCCTGAGGGTTTTCAATGAATAGTACAGTACTCAATACACAATTCCGTCTCCAAGAGACAATGGCCGTTATCAGTGGATCCGTTCCGCTGAGGCCAGGACACATTCCAAACCTTGTGTATTCTGCAAGTCTCTCTCTCATTTCCTGGGTCCCAGACCCGAATTAATAGCGATCTTGCGATTCTCAAAAAGGAGGGGGCGACTTTGTACCCTTCGGCCCCTCAGAGTTGCTTCATATTCATAACACAAGTCACTTAAGAATAATAACTGAGTAATATAAAATCCATATTATAATAAATATTTCTCGAGATAGGTATATCTGTCAGGGTCCAGCCCTGAACTACGTTCCGGGTTTTGATCCGGTCCGGGGGCTCCGGAATCCGGGTCCTGCAGTTGTCCCTCCCGTCACCCGTGATCTAGTTAGGACCCTCCTGGTTCAAGGAGGCACACCTGTAACTCATTGAGCTGCAGGTGTTTATAAGGGGCCTTGGGACTGGGACCAGGCGGGTGGTCGTTTTGTTCTGTTTCCCGTTTCTCCGCCGGCTCCGAACTCTGCTTTGCATTCTGTGATTCCGCCCGGGCTCAGATCTTCTCTTCATCAGGCTTCACTGCCCTGTGCCAGTACTACCAGGTTGGTCCACTCCCCCACCTTTCTTCCCATGCACTGGTCCCGCTTCTCCGCTCGTTTGTTTTGTTCGCACGGTTGCGCTGTCTGCTGGCCGTTTCCGATTTTCCTGTTATCGTGACTGTTGTGTTGGTCACCCTGGACCTATGCCCGTTCCTACCCCTTGCCTCCGTCGGGCAGGTCCGGCCGACCTGCCGCTGCCCGGTGGGGGTTCTGCCCCGTCCTTCTCTTCCGCCCGAACCCTGGGATAGTGCCCCGCACCCGCCTAGGGGTCCGTTCGTGCCCAGGCCTCCGGTGTTTCCGCCTGGGAGGCGTCCCTACCCGGGATATACGTGGCCCGCCCAGGGAGGGCTCTCTGACAGCTTATCTGCCTGCCAGCCTGCCTGAACTTCGGGAGCCGCTCCGCTCCGCCTGCCTGAACTCTATTTACCTGAACCCCAGCTCTACCCTTTAGTGCCATGGCATCCCCATCATGACCCCCCCCCCCCCCAGTACTTCAGTGTCTGCGTCTTGTGTTTGGGTCCATCCGGCCCCTCCTGACAATATCACCGTCTACTTTTGCTGCCGTTTAGCTTCTCAACATTTTTAAAGTTAGCCAAACCTTATGGCTCTTCTGAAGGGGGTGAGGACTGTCTTTGGGAAACTCCTGGTCTCTTCCTGATATACTTCTCTCGGACTCCTCCCGTCTCCTGCCTTCTCGATTCTCGCACTATTTCCCAAGCGGAGTGGGATAATTCCTCTGCCAGGCTTTCTCTCAGTTTGGTCACGCTGATGGGCAACCCTCTGGTCTTCATGTCTGTAGTCGCCTCTTCCACTGTCTGATACAACTGCGTCTCGTCGTCATAAAACACTCGAGTTTAGCAGGGTACGGAGTTTGAAATCTAATCTTTTTTTGCTTTAGTACTCGCTTTACTTTCAGAGTATTCTTTACGTTTCTGCAGGACTGCGGGCAGGGGGGGTAATCTTGGTCGAAATATATTACTTTATCATCTAAAAACACTCTCTTCTTACCCCAGGCCCTTGGTAGAATCTCCACCTTGGTGCTGTACAGAAGGAATTTAATTATTATTGAACGTGGCTTATCTTGGGTAGACTTCGCGACTAGCGCACGATGGGTCTTTTGATTTCCAGCTCCATAGTTGAGGGAAGCTCCAGCACGTCCCGCAGCAACTTTCCGACAAACTCCGTCATAGAAAAACCCTCTGCTCCTTTGGAAATGTTGTATATCCTGATATTTTTCCACCGTGATCTTCCCTCCAGGTCAAGCAGTTTACCTTCTTGTTGATTTAATATTTCTATCATCTTACTTAGTATCCGTTCCACGTTTTGAATGCGATCTTCCACCTTCTCAATTCTAGCCTCTGCCACTGCTATTTGTTGATTGACGTTGGCGAGCTCTGACTTGATATCATGTAGCTGCTGTTTTATATCTTTCTGGAACTCCCGTATCTCTTTCAATATTTCAATCATATTTGCCGCTTCGCCTGAACGAGGCCCATCGTCAGCCTCGCTAGCACGCGGTCGGGTAGGAGAGCCACTCGCTGTATACTCGGACCGTATACTGGTTGGGGACTGTCGCTGCGACCTTTCTCTGAGCGGGCTGTCCTCTGTCACCTGGATGGTGTGGCGAGAGCTCTTGGAACAATCCACATCAAACTCCTCCATTGAAAAGACATTTTCCAGCTTCCACATCGGTTCTATCAAGCTCTTCTTCCAAACTCCAAGTACCCTGGAGTCCCCAAAGTTGCATGACTCGGCAGTCAACTTTCCCTTTTTGGGAGAGAGTTTCTCTCTGGCTTGTCTGACAGGGACTCTAGACATTACCCGTCATTGGAAAGAGGTGCGCCATTGGCATCCCTCGCCTGAGGGTGACCTTCCCCTCTGAGGTGTACCTGACACTCACTGTCATCCTGTTCACCCATACAACCGAGGACTTCTGCAGTTTGGGCCTCACCAGTACCCCAGCAGGTAAGCATAACTCCTGTTCGTGGTCTTCGGGAGCATCCGCCAAGAGGGCCTCGGCATTAGGTGTTCCGGGAAATTTGGGCATTCTCTTCACTCTAGCTAATTCCCCAGGCTGTAACACGACTGGTTTGGACTGGGTGTACCACACAGTCCCTCATTTATGCTCATCATCCAGCCCAGTGCAGTCACTCACTTCCTCAAAAGCAGCTTGGAACACAGGGTGAATGGAAAATACATTTCTATTTTCAGGAAGTTCTCTCCAACTTTCGCCTTGCAGGATCCCACTAGCCTCTTCACAATACAAGCATTCCCCACAAGAATTGAAGCTTCGTCCTTCTCGACTGGGTCCGGACAAACCAACACTAAAGTATCAACAACCTTGGCTACTCCCTATCTGCCTCTGAAAACTCCAGCTTCAATGAGGAGTAACCATCGTATGGATAGTCATCCGTATTAAGACCCCAGATGTCTAGCGTGTTGAGTGGCGTCAATGGTAAATGTGTCAAATACCAGTTGTAAACCGAACAGTACAGAGTAACCTGAGAACCGGTGTCAAGTATCGCTCTAGCCTCAATCTGTAGTGATACACTGGAGCTTGACCCCCACTCAGCCTTCAGGAATAGGATTTTGTGCTTTAGGGTGTTCCTTGATATATTACTTGGAATGTGTTACCCCCCAGGATACCTAGTCATTCCCTTACCGGGCCTCTCCATTTAGGTACCCAGGGGCCCACTCCTGAGAGCATTCTCAGCTTTTGATAACTTAGACCCCTTGCCTATGCACTTGGCCACCTATTTGCCAGAGAGCTAAGGGCAGATACAAACTCAAAACGCTCACCCCTCGCTGGAAGACACATTAGACCTCCTGAGCCAGATCACTCCTTCCCCTTGATCTGCAGAAATGAGAGCAACTTGACTTTGAAGTCTCTGGCCCCAGCTAAGGGAAACTCAGCTTCCAATTCAGCATGCTTGCCTATGCTGCCCTCCTCCCAGAAAGTATGGACAGCCCATGCCCCCACCAACCTCTCCCGGGACCCAATTGTACCAGGCTGTTCCACTGACATTATGTCAGTGCTAGTTTGAATTGAATCAAAGTCTTTGCTGACCAATTTGTCAAACCTCCGCTGCATGATCGTAACTGTTCCTAATGCTTTAATGGTATTTCAAGTTTGTAGCAACAATTTGTTGGGGATATGACTGTCTACCCCATTCAATACCCATACTTCTCGGTCACTCGTGTACTGGGTCGTCGGTCTGAGAGAAAGCTCACACCACCTTCCAAACGTCGCTCGCAATCCATCTCGAACAGATGGTCTCCCACTGGTTCGTATCCTATGACTGGTCCTCCCCAGTTTTTCTCTTCATCTACCGCCGAACAAAAGCTCCAAGACCAACAGTTGTGTCCCTCACCAAAAAATCTTTGCCCCCCCAGTTCCAGCATCCTAATTGGATGGCACACATTCCTCATTATCCCTTATCTTCAACAATAACCCAAACAGGCTGAAAGCAGAACTGCTCTTACAGAACTGCTAAATGAAATACCTACAGCATAGCAATAAAGATGTGAACCAGGGCATTACATTAGTCTGATCAGAATTGGAATCTAGACAACCATATATATGAGTAGAATGGTCCATTTTCTAATCCTATGGACATCATAAGCTGCCTTAAGAAAAGCAGTGCATTCTACATATGTCACCTTCGAAACTACTTATCAAGTAAGCTACAAGCTATGTGTGACAGGGTGGAGATAGTTCTCTACCAAAGGAGGTGTAAGGTGCTCCTTCCCTCCACTAGCCCGCAGATCACCCTTGGGCAAGGTGTAGCACCTGCTTAACACCCCCCCCCCCACCCCCTCACAAATCAGGGTCACATGAAGCCATAGGAGCAGGTGGTGGATGGTCATATGAGCAGCTAGCACATATTACAGGTCCAGGTTATGCGACCACTGATGCCAGGCAGACAATCTCTGGAGTATTGATAATGGCTCGGGTCACCAATCTTGTCAAGACACTGCCCAGGAGAAGGCAGTGGCAAAACTCTTCTGTGCAAAAGAAAATTGCTAAGAACAATCATGGTCAAAGTCCATGATCGATCACTTCATATGATATGGCACATGATGATGAGGTACTGTATAAGAACATGAAAAAGAGAATTTATCAATGACAGCAGTATGTTTACACAAAGTAATACACAGGGATACAGATTAAAGGCCAGGAGTATCCCTATCAGTAGAAATTGGATTCCTATCATGTTACAATAGTCATGGGATATTTCAATTGGCAGGAAAATTTGGAGAATCAGGTTGGTGATGGAACACAGGAGAAGGAATTTGTAGAATGCCAAATGATATTGCTTTTTAGAGAATCATGTAGTTGAGCCCACTAGGGAAAAAAGGCAATTCAGGATTGGGATGTGTGTAATTAAACAGGTTTGATTAGGGAGCTTAAGGTAAAGAACCCTTGGGAGGTAGTGATCATAATATGATAAGATTCATTTCACCCTGCAGTTTGAGAGGGACAAGCCAAAGTCAGTAAAGCCAAATATGGAGGCATGAGAGGTGAGCTGGACAAAGTTGATTGGAAGGGACACTAGCAAGGATGAGAGCAGAATGGCAATGGATGGTGTTTCTGGGGGCAATTCGGAGGTGCAGGATAGATACATCCCAAACATGAAAAAGTCTTCTAAAAGGAAGATGAGGCAACTGTGGTTGAAACGGGAAATCAGTGTCCGCAAAAGAGCATATCAGAAGGGATGGATGCAATACAGCAAAAATTACTGAGAAGCTAGAGAATTGGGAAGCCTTTAAAAAGCAGCAGAAGGAAACTTAAAAAAAACTATGAGAGAAAAGATGAAATATGAAGGTAAGCTAGAAAATAATATTAAAGAGGATACCAAAAGGTTTTTCAGATATATAAAGAATAAAAGAGAGGCAAGAGGAACATCAGACCGTTAAAAAATGATGCTGGAGAGGTAGCACAAAGAATTGGCTGATTGACTCAGTAAGTATTTTGCTTCAATCTTCACTGTGGAAGACAAGACCAGGATGGCAGAAATTAGAGAAAGTCACAAGGCAGTTGTGAGTGTAGTTGCTATTATTAAGGAGAGGGTGCTTGAGAAGCTGAAAGACCTGAATGTAGATACTTCACCTGGACCAGATGGACTACACCACAGGGTTCTGAAAGAGGTAGCAAAGAGATTGTGGAGGATTTTGGGTACATGATAAAATAGGCTGAAGTCAGCATGGTTTGCTTAAGATAAATTTTATCTGACAGGTGTGTTGGAAGTCATTGAGGAAATAACGTGCAGTGATGATAAAGGAGAGTTAGTGGATATTGTTTACTTGATTTTCAGAAGGCTGTTGACAGGATGTCAAAGTCCATTAAGTAAAATAAGAATACGTGGTATTACAGGAAAGATACTAGCATAGATAGAAGATTGGCTGACTTACAGGAGGGAAAGAGTGGGAATAAAGGGGGCCTTTACTGGTTAGCTGCCAGTGACTAGTGGTGTTCCACAGGGGTTGGTGTTGGGACTGCTTCTTTTCAGGTTATATGCGAAAAAATTTGGATGATGGAATTGATTGTTTTGTGGCCAAGTTTGCAGATGATACGAAAGCAGGTGGTAGAATAAGTCATGTTAAGGCAGCAGGGTGTCTGCAGAAGGACTTAGATAGGTTTACTGAATGCATAGGGTGCTAAATGATGGAATACAGTGTCAGGAAGTGTATGGTCTTACACTTTAGAAGAAGAAATAAAGGCATAGACTATTTGCTAAATGAGAAGAAAAATCAAAAGTTAGAAGTACAAAGGGAGTTGGGAATCCTTTGCAGGTTTCCCTGAAGGTTACCTTGCAGGTGAGTTGGTGGTATGGAAGGCAAATGCAATGTTAGCAGTCACTTCAAGAAGACTAGAATATTAAAGCAATACTGTAATGTTGTTCAGACTACACTTGGGGTATTGAGAATAGTTTGGGCTCTTTATCAAAGAAAGGATATGCTGTCTTTGGAGAGGATCCAGAAGAGGTTCACAGGAATGAGTGATCCTGGCAATGAAAAGGTTCGTGCACGAAGAGCATTTGATGGGTTTGGAACTGTACTCCATGCCAAGACCACCAGACCCAAAACAGTTACTTTTCCCAAGCAGTAAGGCTGATCAACACCTCACCGAACCCACTTCTGCATTACCTATCTCCTGTCACAGTCACCGTATACACAGACATTCCTGTACCTCGTGTCACTTTATGTACATGTCCATCTATATATATAAAATATCTCATGTACTTATATTTATTGTGTTTTTTATTATCATGTTTTTTTATCTTAGTGTGTCTTTATGCATGGCGACAGATCCAGAGGAACAATAATTTTGTTTCCCTTTACACCTGTGGACTGGAAATGACATTAAATAATCTTGAATCTTGAAACTGCCGTGCCTTCGTTGTAATTGCACTTACATGCTAGGCCCAGGACACATCCTCTAAAATGATACACCAAGGTATTTAAAGATATTGACCGTCTCCACCTTTGCATTGTGGATGTCTGTGAAGTGTACGAATTTCAGGTTGTATATGTAAACATTCTCTGATTTTAAAGGAACCGAAATTAAATGACTCTCCACTGATGACAGGCTCATAAACCTTCGGTTCCCTCTTCCTTTTGTCAATGATCAGCTCATTGGTTTTGCTGACTTTGAGTGAGAGGTTGCTGTTGTAGCACCATTCAACCAGATTTTTAATCTCCCTCTTACCTGGTGATTTGTCAAGTAACAGTGGTGGTGTCAGCGAACATAAATATGGTATTGGAGCTGTGCTTAGCCTCACAGTCAGAAGTGTAAAGCGAAAAGAACTGGTAGCTAATGTTAGATACCCGTGGGTATCTTGTACTTGTCACGTGACAGTGGTGTTGAAGATATACTGGACCTAAGGTAGTGGTCTTGTGATGGTGGAGTGATGTCATTTTCCCACCAGTAGAGGTCATGTGACAGGTTTTTTTTACAGGGTATAAAAGGAGGACCCCTCCCTGTGAGGAGGGGCAGTTCATGGCTGGATTTGCCATTTTGACTCCATGCTACTGCGTGGTCCAATATTATCATGCAGTTTGGTTGAAAGGTGGAGTTCTATTTAATGCCTAAAGTTTAAAAGGTCATTGCCGGCAGTTTCTTTATAATACTGCCAGTTAAAAATCAGTGGAGAGTGAAGATCGGAGTTCGGGTGTTAAAAGATGGAGGAAAATCGATTTCGACGGAAAAACAGGTTTGACCTTGTTTGATCCTCATTTGGAAGGTATTCATTGGCTGTGCCTGTGTTAACCCCTGCAAATAATAGCAGAAAGGGTTGGGTACAGTTTTGTAAAGGAAAGGTCAGTGCCTTTAAGCCGTTTCATTTTCATCTTCGTAAATTCTCCGGGAAAAGTATAGTTTGACTGGGAACCGCAGCAACACGACGTGAAAGAGAATTTAAATCATCTAAAAAGTCTCTCCTTTAATGGACTGTAAGCATTTTGAACTATTGCAGTACTACTTTGAAGAACTGTTTTTGCAACATCGCTTTAAGAGCTGTTTTCGCTTTATTCCTTTAAGAACTGTTTAAGCTGCCGCACAGCAGCTGATTTCCGGTTACGTTAGTTGTTTGTTTACTTTTGGGGGTTTGTTTTTCAGTGTTTAATAAATGTTTTATTTGTTATAAAAAACCCTGCCTCACTTATATATTAATTGTTGCTGAATCCGTAACACTAAGCACACAGTATTGTGGTGCACCTGTGGACATTGTGGAGGAGATGTTGTTGCCAATTGGAACGGATCAGGGTCTGCACGTGAGGAAACCGAGGATCCAATTGCACAATTAGATATTGAGGCCAATGTCTCGAAGCTTATTGATTAGCTCTGAGTGGATGATAATATTGAATGCTGAGCTGTAGCCAATGGAAAGTATCCTGAAGTATGTATCTTCGCCGTCTAGATGATTAAAGAGCTAATAAAATGGCATATGCTGTTGACCTGTTTTGCTGGTAGGCAAATTGGAGCAGAACCAAGTCACTTCTCAGTCAGGAGTTGATATGTTTCATTACCAACCTCATAAAGCACTTCATCACAGTGGATCTACTGTAACTACTCGATATTCATCGAGGCAGGTTACCACGTTCCTCTTGAGCACCAGTATGACTGAAGCCTGTTTGAAACAACTGGGGACCTCAGGTTGCCTTGAGTTCAATGACAGTTAGAATTTTGTCCGGCTATGTTATTTTTATGACCTTGCACAGCTTCATTTCAAGTTCAAAGTATGTTTGATTATCAGAGTACACAAATGTTATGACATATAATCCTGAGCTTCATTTTCCTGAAGGCTTACTCAGCAAATCTATAGAATAGTAAGTAGAACAGGATTAAAGAAAGATCAACCAGAGAGCAGAAGACAATGAACTGTACAAGTGCAAATGTAAATAATTAAGTGATAAATATTGAAAATGTGTAATGAGGAGTCCTTGAAAGTGAGTCCATAGTTTGTGGGAATAGTTCATGATGGAGCAAGTGAAGTTATCCCCTTTTATTTTAGAGCCTGATGGACGAACAGTAATAACTGTTTCTGAACCAGGTGTTGTGATTCCTGAGGCTCCTGTATCTTCTTCCTGATGGTAGCAGTGAGAAGAGAGCATGGGTGATCCCTGATGATGGATACTGAGCACCTTAATTGGGAAAAAAAATACCAAATCACTTCAAATAAGCATGGTTTTTCTCTTGTCACTGAAAAAATATAATTGGAAATCAGGTACAGTAAATAAATGCTTGAACAATTTGGTAGTTTTTGTGAAGAATGTTTCAAAGAGAAAGGAAGGATAGAAGAGAGGTGCAAGACGAGAATTCCAAAAACTAGGACCTTGACATCCAAATTCTGACCGCCAGTGGTGAAATGATTACATTCCCAAACTAATACAGGACGGTGTTTAAAGAGTTGGGTGAAGCTTTCCTGCTGGCATGTCCATAGGTATTACAATTCTTCATGAACTACAGTTGTGAAATCATCATTAAAGTCTGTCCAGATTGAGGACATCAATCATTATACATTCCAACTGGCTTTGCACAATCTCCAACAAATAAATTAACTGACTCTTTAGAACAGGACAACTGTTGTGCTGTGATCTGGATCTGACCGAACTCTGAAGCTCACTTCCTGTTGAGAAATGCTTTCTGTCTTTTCAGCTCATTGGCTCCTCCTTATGTGCTGTGAATTTCATCTGGTGCTCCCACCTTCAGTTCAGAGAGGGCAGATGTGTGGGGTGAGATGAGTGGGTCCAGATGTCCAAGGGCTGCATGGTGTTCCTATTCACCAACTGCCCTCATCAACATACAATGGGAAGATGTGTTTATAAATATCAAGAAGACAATCTTGGACCAATATGTTGTATTAAACAAAACTGATAGCATCATAAGTTTGAATACTAGTGTTCAGAGTGGAACGAATAAGGCCGCTGGACCAGACATAGGGAGGAGGTGAGTCTCCGAAATTGGGGCTCCGAGGACCATTCAGTTAATGGTAGGGGTTAATAAAAAACTGGGAAATCCTGTTTCTCAGGGATTTAAACAGTTGGAGAAGCAGGAACAGTTATTATAAGACAAACACCATTTGAACTGATTTAAATGGACGTTATTGAAAAATGAGGCACAGTTGGAAACATGCTCCTTGGGAAAGCATCATGCTCTACCACTGGGGAGTTAACTATCCACTTACGCCTCCTCACCCATCGGTACACTCCAGACAGAATACACATCACAGTCTGCAGGAGGGATCCCAATATGATTCCAGTAATTAGGTGATAGTAAAACACAATGAGCCTCATAGCCAACAACTATAGTGCCCTTTGGAATGATGCATTTTTGATAAGTGTACTAAATATATTTTAGATAATACATAACAATATTTTCAACTCACCAGCTCTTCAGGTCCTTGCATATGGCTAGAGAGGGCTCAAAGATCTCTTTAATGCAAAAGCAATCCAAACTCTTGCCTCTCTCTCCATAAAATGGAGTATATCACAACCAGCTAGTAGGTGTTTTCCACCCTCATGTTTGTTAAGAGATCCAACACTACCCTTTACTTTGTCTAAAAATGCCCTGGCACTTTAGCACACGTCACACTGATCTCCCTGACCTCCACAGTAAATACCGATGCCAAGTATTCATTTCAGATCTCACCTATCTCATCTGCTTCCCTCCTTTATTCTTGACTGGTTCTACCTGCTCTGATGAAGACCATCACTATACGTGCCAACCAGAAGCTATGGATGACCGCAGAGGTGCGTGTGCTGCTGAGGTCCCGTGACTCTGCCTTCAGAGCAGGCGACAAGGCAGCTCTAACAACAGCAAGGGCCAAACTGTCCCGAGCCATCAGAGGGGCAAAGTGTGCACACGCCCAGCTAATCCACAGCCACTTCCAGGACAGCGGCGACACGTGGCGCATGTGGAAGGGCATCCAGGACATAACCAATTACAAGACAACATCACCTGACTGTGCAGGTGATGCCTCCCTCCCAAATGAGCTGAATAACTTCTACGCCCGGTTTGAGGCAGAAAATGACGTGGCGGCGAGGAAGTCCACCCCTCCTACAAATGACCAGGTGCTGTGTCTCTCCGTGGCCGACGTGTGAAGAACCCTGTGCAAGGTCAACTCACGGAAGGCTGCTGGACCAGAATTCATCCCTGGTAGAGTGCTCAGAGGATGTGCAGACCAGCTAGCAGATGTTCTCACTGACATCTTCAACATCTCCCTGAGCAGTGCCACCATTCCAACGTGCTTCAAGGCCGCCATCATCATCCCCGTTCCGAAGATGTCTTTAGTGTCCTGTCTAAATGACTACCGTCATTGCACATATATCCATCATCATGAAGTGTTTTGAGAGGCTCGTCGTGAGGCATATCAAGACCCTGCTGCCCCCCTCACTGGACCCCGTGCAGTTTGCATACCGTCCCAACCGCTCAACAGTTGATGCCATTGCCACCACCCTCCACCTGGCCCTAACTCACCTGGACAAACAAGACACATACGTTTGGATGCTGTTCATAGACCTCAGTTCAGCACTCAACACAATCATCCCTCAGAAACTGATTGGAAAGCTGAGCCTACTGGGCCTGAACACCTCCCTCTGCAACAGGATCCTAGACTTCCTGAATGGGAGACCTCAGTCAGTCCGGATCGGGAGCAGCATCTCCAAAACCATCACACTGAGCACAGGGTTCCCCAACCCTGAACTCCCCAGGGTTGCGTGCTCAGTCTACTGCTGTTCACTCTGCTGCAACACACAGCTCGAACCACATCATCAAGTTCGCCGATGACACGACCGTGGTGGGTCTCATCAGCATGAATGACGAGTCAGCTTACAGAGGCTAACGGACTGGTGCAGAGCCAACAACCTGTCTCTGAATGTGAACAAAACAAAAGAGATGGTTGCTGACTTCAGGAGGGCACGGAGCAACCACTCCCCTCTGAACATCGATGGCTCCTCGGTAGAGATCGTAAACAGCACCAAATTTCTGGGTGTTCACCTGACGGAGAATCTCACCTGGTCCCTCCATACCAGCTCCATAGCAAAGAAAGCCCAGCAGCGTCTCTACTTTTTGCGAAGGCTGAGGAAAGTCCATCTCCCACCCCCCATCCTCATCACATTCTACAGGGGTTGTATTGAGAGCATCCTGAGCAGCTGCATCACTGCCTGGTTCGGAAATTGAACCATCTTGGATCGCAAGACCCTGCAGCGGATAGTGAGGTCAGCTGAGAAGATCATCGGGGTCTCTCTTCCTGCCATCACGGACATTTACACTACACACTGCATCCGCAAAGGAAACAGCATTATGAAGGACCCCATGCACCCCTCATACAATCTCTTCTCCCTCCTGCCATCTGGGAAAAGGCTCCGAAACATTCGGGCTCTCACAACCAGACTATGTAACAGTTTCTTCCCCCAAGCTATCAGACTCCTCAATACCCGAAGCCTGGACTAACACCTTGCCCTACTCTCCTGTTTATTATTTATTGTAATGCCTGCACTGTTTTTTGTGCACTTTATGCAGTCCAGTGTAGGTCTGTAGTCTAGTGTAGCTTCCTCTGTTTTTTTAATTACGTAGTTCAGTCTAGTTTTTTTTGTAATGTGTCATGTAGCACCATGGTCCTGAAAAACGTTGTCTCATTTTTACTATGCACTATACCAGCAGTTATGGTCGAAATGACAATAAAAGTTGACTTGACTTGACTTGATGCTCTGAGTTATCATATACTTGTTAATAATTTTTATTATGAATAAAGTTTATTTTGCTTAATAAATATCTGTGCAAGAGCAGAAATGAGCAAATCAGCGAAAGCAGGATCTCTTTGAGAACAAGAACAATTAAAAAGGAAGTTTTGTTGCGTAGAGTTTTGCTTGGGGCCAATAAAAAGTAAGCAGAGCCTCCATTGTGGGCATGGACAGAGATAGGCTGGGGAACTGAACCTTTCGCTCAAGACCTTCCCCATTCCACTTTGGAGTAGCCATTGTGTGATTCTGTGGTGAGGTGGCATAGGTGAGTAGCAGGTAAGTTTGGTAGCGGGATACCAAACTGCAACTAATTAAATGAAGTAAGGATACAGGATCAGGTGACGTGTTGTAGCAGTATGATGTGGGAGCTGGCGACACCATTATGGTTCCTAACGACTACATCTGCAACAACTGTTGGTAAATTTATAATCAAAGTACATATACGTCACCATCTGCAATTCTGAGCTCCTCTCTGTATCACACACGCAATTCTGTATATTTCAATCAGGTCACCTCACAACTTCCTCTGCATTGATGAATCTTGCCCAACTTTCCAATCCTGGTGCGTCACCTCTGTACTTTCTCCAAACCAAGCATATGCTTCTTACAGAGTGGTGACCAGAACTACACACAATACACCAGATGTGCTCTAACCAATGTTTTATGAGACCTAAAGACATAGGAGCAAATTAGGCCAGTTGGCCCATTGACTCTGCTCTACCATTCAGTCACGGGTGATTATTTTTTCCCCTCCTCAGCCCCACTTCCCCGGTTACTCCCTGTAACTTTTGATGCCATGTCTAATCAAGAACCTATCAATCTCTGCCTTCAAAACACCTAACTACCTGTGGTAACAAATTCCACAAATTCACCACCCTCTAGCTAAAGAAATTTGTCTACTTCTCTGTTTTAAATGGACACCCCTTTATCCTGAGGCTGTGTCCTCTTGTCCTAGACTCCCCCACCATGGGAAACATCCTTTCCACATCTACAGGTTTCAATGAAATCCACCCCCTCTCATCCTTCTAAATTCCAGTGTGTACATACAGAGAGAAAGGGAAGCATTATTTATACCTGATTTTAAATAAATAACACAATTAGAACAAAGATATGAAGCCTGTTGATTTGCAAAAGTGGTCATGTTATTGTGATACAGAAGTTGGGCTTAGAGAAGGCTGATTCAAGAACTGAGAATTAGTAATTCTTGAACTGGGTGATGTGGAGCTTGAGCTTCTGGACCTTTTGTCCAATGGTGGCAGCCGTGGCCTGGATGGTGAGGTCTTTGGTAATAGATGTTGCTTTCTTCAGGCAACAGCTCATATAGGTACTAGCGATGCTGGGGAGGGCTGTACCTGTGATATATTTGGCTGAGTCCTCAACTCTCTGCAGCATAGAATTATTATAGAACAATAACCATAACAGAATCAGTGAAAGATCACGTTTAACCAGAGTGCAGAGTGCAGAAGACAGCACACTGTGCAAGTGGGATACCATAGAACCATAGAACACTACAGCACAGTACAGGCCCTTCAGTCCTCCATGTTGTGCCGACCCATATAATCCTTAAAAATAAAGTACTAAACCCACACTACCCCATAACCCTCCATACCTCAGGAAGACACTTTGGAGGGCAGGGCAAGTTGCACTGAAGGACCTGCTTCTCTGCTATATAAACTCTAATCTTTTACTGTTTTACAACTGATCACCCAGACAAGTGTGTTTAAACATGAGCTTGTGCTGTAGTGCACAATTCATACACAACAACCAAGATACATACCTAAGCAAATCCAGTTCTCCTCCAATATTCAGACACATCTTTCCTATCCGTGTACCTGTCCAAGGCTGATGTTAAACACTGTGATAGGACTCGCCTCTATCACCTCCTCTAACTGTTTGTACATATGATCACCACTCTCTGACCCCTCAGTTCTCCCTTAAATCAATTCACACTCACCTTACTCCTGAGCTTCTGATTCTAGACTCCCCTACCATGGGAAAAGGGCTGTGCCTGTTTCCCCTACCTATGCCCCTCTAAATTTTAATGATCTCTATAAAGTCACCCCAGAGCCTCCTCACTCGAGGGAAAACAGACCTAGCCCCCTGTTTTCTCATTATAACCGAAACCTCCAATCCTGGCAAACCTTTTGTGCATCTTATCTGCACGTTCTTGAGATTAGTCTCTTCCTCGTATGTGATTATCAGAACTGTACACGATAATCCTCGTTGAAAGTGCACATTTGTCACCATATACAACTCTGAGATTCATTTCCTTGCGGGCATACTCAATATATGTATCGATAAATAACATAACAGAATCAGTGAAAGATCGCCCAACTTGGGTGTTCAACCAGAGTGCAGAAGAAAACAAACTGTGCAAGTGAAAAAAGGAGAAACAATACTAATAAATAAATAAATAAATAAATAAATAAATGAATGAATGAATGAATGAATGAATGAATAAATGAATGAATGAATGAATGAATGAATAAATGAATGAATGAATGAATGAATGAATGAATGAATGAATGAATAAATAAATAAATGGATAAATAAATAGACAAACAAACAAGCAAGCAAGCAAGCAATGGAGCCAAGTCATTGGGTACATTTAAGGCAGAGGTTGATAGATTTTTGATTAGTTAGAATATGAAGGGATATGGGGAGAAGGCTGGAGATTGAGGCTGAGAGGGATAATGGTTCAACCATGATGAAATTATGGAGCAGACGATGGGCCAAATGGCCTAATTCTGCCACAATATCTGTTGGTCTTTAAAGAAGAACAGATAACTGTTGTAATGTGAGTATTATTAAAAGTAAGTTAATACTAATTGGGAAGCTGTTGGTAGCAAGAGGCGGGATCCGGGGTTGGCAGGGTCTTTACTCTTTTGACTCCCAGTATGCATTGTATGTAGTTCCTCTACCCATGCCACACGAGGTACCTGGAAGCTTCTGTATTGTCCCAGATAAAGATGCTGTTTTGACCAACAAGTTGTCGAGTGGTCTTTTTGTAAAGTAGAAGTTACCACATATTTTTGGCGATGAGGTAATCTGGTTTTGTGAACAGGTTGGCCCTATTTTCGATCAGGAGCTGTGAGCGGGCGAGGAGCCTTGTGTTCGGATGGCTACGTTCGGAACGGTCGGTGTGTTCAACGAGCAAATCGAGGAGTGGCCGCAGTACGAGGAAAGGTGGGGCCGCTTTTTCTGTGCTAATGGAATTACTGAGGAGGCTAAGCAGCGCTCTATTCTCCTGAGTGGGTGTGGGGCAAAGACGTACAAGCTGATACGGAACTTAGCTACGCCGCGGAAACTGGGAGAAATTCCATACGACGAACTGGTCAAGCTCGTGGGGAACCACCGCAATCCGAAGCCTTTGGTGATAGTTCAAGTTTCGCAGCCGTGCCCGGAAGCCAGGTCAGTCTGTGGGCAATTTTGTGGCCGAGCTTCGGCAGCTGTCGGAGCATTGCGATTTCGGAGCCGTGTTGGCTGACATGCTCCGTGACAGATTAGTATGTGGCATTAATAATGCCGCCGTACAACGCCGCTTGTTGGGAGAAACCCCACCGTTGACTTTCAAGACAGCCCTAGAGATTGCTCAAGGCATGGAGGTGGCTGCTGATAATGCCAAGGGTATACAGAAAGGATATGGGGGGTCGCAGTCGGCAGCAGTGATCCAAGTCGGGAGGGAGACTGGTAAACAGGCAAAGCGGGTGGAATGTTTTCGGTGTGGAGGAACGCACTATGCAAATGATTGCAAATTCAAAGATACTGTCTGCCATGCTTGTAGCAAGAAGGGACATTTAGTTAAAAAGTGCAGGAGCATAAAGGGTAAGGTTAAGCCTGGGCAGGGGAAAGCTCAACAGACTCAGGCAGCCTCACACCACCTAGGAGAAGCAGATGGAGAGGCAGCGTGTGCCTACAACGTGTTTGGGGTGGAAACGGATGAGGGACCACCTGAACCATATTATGCCACAGTCACTGTCAAGGGAAAGGACATTAAGTTGGAGATTGATTCAGGGGCTACTGAATCGGTCATTAATGAAGACACCTACAGGAGGATATGGGGATCCAACCTGCCTTCTATCAGACCATCTAAGCTCCAACTCAGGACCTATACGGGGCAGCCCATACCTCATTTAGGGGTGTTATATATGAATATTTCGGCTGGGGGCCAGAAGGCTGAAGCCAGGCTGGTGATAGCTAAGGGCAGTGGGCCCAGTCTTTTGGGCCGTGATTGGCTTCGGAAAATCCGGCTCGACTGGCATGAAATTAAGTATGGACACACGACGGAGGACATTCTGCAGTGGTATAGTGACGTTTTCAGGGACGAGCTGGGCACACTGAAGGGCGTGACCGTGAAACTCCATGTCGACCCTGAGGCCACACCACATTTTTATAAACCCAGGTCAGTGCCCTTTGCCATGAAGGGCAAAGTCGAGGTTGAGCTGGACCGTTTAAAGGGGCTGGGCATCATTGAGCCCGTCCAGTTTTCAAGTTGGGCAGCTCCTATTGTTCCAGTTTTGAAGGCAGATAAAACAGTGAGGATATGTGGGGACTACAAGCTTACGGTGAATCAGGTCTCTAAGCTGGAGGAGTACCCGTTGCCATGGGTGGATGACCTGTTTGCGACCCTGTAGGAGGGGAAACTATTCACAAAGCTGGACAAGAGCTATGCCTACCAATAGCTGCTGCTCGATGAGGATTCAAAGGAGTACATCAGCATCAATACGCACAAGGGATTATTCAAATACAATTGCCTGGAGTTTGGAGTGGCGTCTAGCCCCGCCGTTTTCCAAAGGACAATGGACTCTTTGCTGCAGGGGATTCTGCATGTAGCAGTGTATCTTGATGATATTTTGATCACGGGAGCCATGGAGGAGGAGCATCTGGCTAAATTAGAACAGGTGCTGAAGAGACTCTCAGATGCAGGGCTGCGGTTGTGTGTTCCTGGCTCCGAGTGTGACCTACCTGGGACACAAGATTACAACTGAGGGACTTTGTCCAGTGGAGGAAAGAGTGAGAGCTATTAAGGAGGCCCCAAGCCCCAATGCGTCACTGAACTCAGATCATTTTTGGTCATGGTGAATTATTATGGCAAGTTTCTTCCGGACCTCTCAAAGGTTTTGGCCCCACTGTATAAGCTGCTTCACAATGACACTAAGTGGTGGTGGGGTGAAGAGCAGGAGGAAGCTTTCTTTTTATTTATTTTTTTATTGAAGTTCATCATCAAACAAACATTTCCATAAGATGCATTTCAGACATTGTAAATATATATATATATCATATAACCATATATGTTACAAATCTCCACAAAGTCTTTATCTGAGGTATACACTTATAGAAAAGGGTGGAAAGAAAAAAACAAGTAAAAAAGGAAAGAACTGTGTACAAGTAGGGAGCGATCTTTTTTTTTACAACATATTCATTGATTTGTGAGAATAAAATCAGGCCTATGAGGTATTATGTAGTTAAACCATTTTTCCCAGTTTGAATCAAATTGTTCCAGCTTATGATTAACAGATGCTGTTATCTTCTCCATTTTGTAAATGTCCATTGTAATTTCCATCCATGTATTTAAAGCTGGGCTCTCCTGTGATAACCATTGCCTAGTAAGAGTCTTTTTACCAGCCACCAACAGTATATTCATTAATTATTTATCTCTTTTCAACCATTCTTGAGGTATATACCCAAAATATATGGTCTTACTCTCTAAGGGTATTTCACATTTAAAGATGTCTTGTAGGGCATTGTGTATCCCCCTCTAATAGTTTTTGATAACAGGGCAGTCCCAAAAATATGATAATGATTTGCATTTTGATTTCCACAATTTCTCCAGCAAACAGGGAGGTTACTGTCATAATGGGATTTCTGAGAGGGTGTAATAAAATATCTTGCTGTAGTGGCTGCAGTTTAAAGAGCTTACAGTGTCAAGTGCATGAAATATCCTTTTGGGAGGAGCCTGCTTCTGAAAGATTTCGTAAACCCTATAAAAAAAAACAAATTTTGACAGAAACAAACAATCTGTTGGCTGACCCATCAAGTCCAGTAGCAACCCAACAGTATAACCCTCTTCAGTTGACCAAGAACGTTCACAGTCCTGCAGTTCAGACGTGGAAAACAAAGTTGGAGGAGGACAAAATTGAAGAAAGCTTTCATTTTCCAAATACCACAGACCACTTAAAATTAGGCAACAAGATTTGCTGCAGGAAGTACTGAGAGAGAGAGAGCACAAATAGGTAAGGATTATTTGTTCCTACTCTCTTATGCCTTTTCTAAAACAGTGTGACCCCTGAGTCACTAACAGGTTCTACTTTTACAGACGTTCATAAGTTGCTCTTAGTGAATAGCTGGAAAAAAAAATGCATTCTATGCCTCTACACAATTGCAGGAAGCTCATCTGGGGTGAGCAGAGAGATCTTAGCATCCAAGTTCATAGCTCCTTGAAAATGGTTACACAGGTCAACATGGTGGTTAAGAAGGCTTATGGTATGCTTGCTTTTATTAGTCAAGACACTGAGTTCAAATGCCAGGAGGTTATGTTGTAATTTAATATAACTCTGGTTACACATCTGGAGTATTGCATACAGTTCTGGTCACCCACTACAGGAAGGATGTTGAGGCATTGGAGAGCATGCAGAAGACATTGACCAGGTTGCTGCTTGCTTTAGAAGGCATGTGCTCTAACGAGAGGCTCGATAAACTTGGGTTGTTTTCTCTTTAGTGCCGGAGGCTGAGTGGAGATCTGATGGATGTTTAGGATCTTGACAAAGAGATGGGATTCACAGTGACTCTCTAGAAACTAGAGCAGAACTTAGAACTAACAATTCTAATCAGAACAGGGAACAAAGTATCACTTACTGTTATGACGCAGTTTAGTTGAAAGATGGAGTTTTATCTAATGCCTAAAGTTTAAAAGGTCATTGCCAGCAGTTTCTTTATAATACTTCTAGTTGAGAATCAGTGGAGAGTGAAGATCGGAGTACGGGAGTTAAAAGATCGAGGAAAGTCGATTTCGACGGTGAAACAGGTTCGACCTTGTTTGATCCTCATTCGGAGGGAATTTGTTGACTGTGCTCGTGTTAACCCTTGTGAAATAGCAGAAAGGATTGAGTACAGTGTTGTAAAGGAAAGGTCAGTGCCTTTAAGCCGTTTCATTTTACATCTTCGTAAATTCTTCGTGTGAAAAGTAGTTTGACTGGGAATTGCAGCAACACGACGTGAAAGAGAATTTAAATCATCTTAAAAAGTCTCTCCCTTAAGTGGACTGTAAGCATTTTGAACTTTTGCAATACTACTTTGAAGAATTGTTTAAGCTTCATTGCTTTAAGAACTGTTTAAGCTGCCGCACAGCAGCTGACTTCCGGTTACGTGAGTGGTTTGTTTACTTTTGGGGGTTTGTTTTTCAGAGTTTAATAAATGTTTTATTTGTTATAAAAACCCTGCCTCACTCATTTATTTATTGTTGCTGAATCTGTAACAACTGGATGAGTCGAAGGGATAAGCCAATTAAGCTTACGTAGCTTACGGTGTGTTAAAGATGATGAAACATCACACTTCACAATATTGATTCCATTGGTTAGACACTTGTGCTTCAGTTGTGAACAACTCCCGATCAGGCAAAACACTTCTTAGTTTGAGAATTCATCACCACATCTCTATTTCCCTTACAGTAGGATCTAACCTTCCCAATAAACTACAACAAATTTTCTGAACTCTTGTGTTCCCCAGTGGATTTGTTGAACCTCCGAATTATTTTTCAATGACTTCACACAATTGAAATAGTTTCTCAAGTACAATGATGCTGAAGCGCTCTGTGTTTTTCTCTAGTTTCAGAAATGCTTGGCTATCTGATTCTTTCACTGGTACTTTGCTTCCTGTACTGGCGGTACAGAGACGGGAAACAGATAACAAATGTATTTGACAAGCACGTGTACATCACAGGCTGTGACTCTGGCTTTGGAAATCTGCTGGCCCAGCATCTGGACCAGCAGGGATTCCGTGTTCTGGCTGCCTGTTTTACCGAGAAGGGTGCTGAAGAACTGAAGAGCAGGACATCATCGAGACTCAAAACATTTCAACTTGATGTTACCAACTCTGAGAGCATTGGGAAGGCAGCAGAATTTGTAAAATCGGAGGTAAAGGGAAAAGGTAATTTAAATTTAAACCTTCATCTTTGCCAAACAAAAATTGTCAATTCTTAGATCGCATTGCTCACTGTGAACTATTTATCAGTTTAAAAACATGTAATGCAGTAAAAGCATTTTGAAAATCTTCAGTAATCAAATCAGTTTTAAGCCAACTGGCTTATGTTGATAAATTTCTCAATTTTTCTGGCAGCAGCACAATGCAATACCAAACAGAGAAAAGATAAAAATGTGATAAGGTGTTCTACAAAACAAAATGCTGGAGGAATTCAGCAGGCCAAGCAGCACCTATGGAAATGAATAAACAGTTGGTGTTTTGCCCCTAGACCCTTCTTCAGGACTGGAAAGGAATGGGAGAATTCAGAGTAAGAAGATCGGTGGGGGGGTGGGGAGATGTGCAAGGTGGCCGATGATAATTGAAACTCAGAGAGTGGGAGGGAGTGAAGTAAAGAGCTGGGAAGTTGATTGGTAAAAGAGATAAAGGGTAGCTATCACATTTCCTTCAGAACTGAAAAGACAGACGGTAATATTCCATATTAGTAAATTCTCTGTTTGAAGGAGCTTTTATATATAAATATAATGTACACATACTCATAGAGCTAGGGTATCTAAGACTTTTGCACAGTACTGTATTTCTGAACGTGGAGCAGGGAGCAAGTATGTAAACCTGGCGAGAGCAAATAGGAATGGTGATAGAGGGGCGCCGAGGGAGGGGTGTCAGTCAGGTGGTAGAGAAGTAGTGCCAGGGGTAGAGGTAGTCTGGGTGCAGACACACTCCACCCTGAGACATGAGACAAGGTCATTTGATTCCAAATAACTTGCCTATTGATCATTACAGACTGTCTTTCTGGTGCTCGTCTACGCTTGTCCATTAGTACCTCCCAAACACAGACAGCATGCTTATAGGAACACCATTGACTCAAAATCACACACATTCCTGCCTTGGAAACATTGCCACTTCTACATCATTGATGAGTCTACACCCTGCAACTTCCAACCAACATGCATATCTTCATCAGATACACCACAGTTTAAGCAGATAGTTCTCCATATCCTTATGAAGGGGTTATCAATTTGGAAGGCAAATACTAGCCTTTCAAGTGAAACTCATGTCCCATAACAGCAAGGAAGAAAGAAAAGGTACCTTAAAAGGCTTAGGACAGACATGTTCAAGGAATTAATCTTGCGTGTAAAATTCAATAAGAATTCCATAAGACATAGGAGCAGAATTAGGCTATGTAGCCCATTGAATCTGCTCTGTTATTCCATCATAGCTGATCCATTTCCTGCTCAGCCCCAATCTCCTGCCTTCTCCCCATAACCTTTCATGCCCTGACTAATAAAGAATGCATCAACCTTTGCCTTAAATATACCCAATCACTTGGCCTTCACAGCTGCCCGTGACAACGAACTCCACAGATTCACCACTCTCTGGCTAAAGGAATTCCTCCACACCCTCATACTAAATGTATAGCACTCTGTTCTGAGGCTGTGCCCTCTGGCCCTAGACTCCCTCGCCATTGGACAAATTGAAAGTGTTGCATTTTGGAAGGTCAAACGCAAGAGGACAGTAAATGGTAGGACCATTAGGAACACAGGCTTTCAGTCGGATTTTGGGGTGCAGGTGCATAACTCCCTAAAAGTGGCAACATGGGTGGATGAGGTGGTAAAGAAAGCAGAAGGGCATTGAGTATACAAATTGGGAGTTCATGTTGAAGCATGTAAAACAGTAGTTAGGCCAAATTGGGAGTATTAAGTGCAACAACTATATTTCATTTGAAGGTCCAGGAGAATAGTTCATCACCCAAAACAATAGCAAATGTTCTACAAGTGTTCCGTGGAAAGTATTCCAGCTGGTTCCATCACTGTCTGGTATTGGGGTGGGGGGGGGGGGGGGTACTGCACAAGATTGAAACAAGCTGCAAAGCGTTGTGAACTTAATCGGCACCATCAGGTCACTAGACTCTGTAGTAGCCAGGACATCTTCCGAGAGCGATGCCTCAAAAAGTTGGCATCCATCATTAAGGACTCCCACCACCCAGGTCATGCCTCGTTCTCATTTCTACCTTCAGGAGGAAGTACAGAAGCTTGAAGGCATACACTCAATGATTCAGGAACTACAAATTTCTTTTTGCATGGACTGCTCTGGGGCTGGCCTGCACTGGCAAGCAAGTGATAGAGGCAGCACAAGGCCTCAGGTGCATTTAGACAGATATATGTGCAAGCAGGGAATTGTGGGATATAGACCATGTCCAGGCAGATGGGATTAGCTAGATTGGTATAATGGTTTGTGCACATGTGCTGGGGCCTGTTCCTGTACTGCACTATTCTATATTCTAACAGCGTATCCCTGTGGCAATCCTGATCTCGGCTTCTCTGAGATATTACTACAGCCAAATCCATTTCTTTCCTAACCTCTCTGCAAATGAAAGCCAATTTATTTTCTCATTGATCTGAAGCATTAACTCTGTTACAGTTTGAACAGATGTTTTCATAAGACAATAAAGCACAGGAGCAAAATTAGGCCAGTCATCCTATTGAGTCTAAAGGAATATCATGTTATCCCCCTCTACTCTCCCTCCTGTGGCAGAACATTCACAGTGGTGTAGTGTTCAACACAGCACTTTACAGTACAAGTGATCCACGTTCAGTTCCCGCTGCTGCCTGTAAGAGTTTCCGTGTACGCCCTGCGAACGTGTGGGTTACATCTGGGTGACAAACAATAGACAATATGTGCAGGAGTAGACCATTCAGCCCCTCTAGCCAGCACCGCCATTCACTGTGATCATGGCTGATCATACACAATCAGTACCCCCGTTCCTGCCCTCTCCCCATATCTCTTGATCCCACTACCTATAAGAGCTCTATCTAACTCTCTCTTGAATGCATCCAGAGACTTGGCCTCCACTGCCTTCTGGGTCAGAGCATTCCACATATCCACCACTCTCTGGGTGAAAAAGTTTTTCTGCATCTCAGTTCTAAATGGCCTACCCCTTATTCTTAAACTGTGGCCTCTAGTTCTGGACTCACCCATCAGCGGGAACATGCTTCCAGCCTCCAGCGTGTCCAAACCCTTAATAATCTTATATGTTTCAATAAGATCCCCTCTCATCCTTCTAAATTCCAGTGTATACAAGCCCAGTTGCTCCAATCTTTCAACATATGACAGTCCCGCCATTCCGGGAATTAACCTTGTGAACCTACGCTGCACTCCCTCAATAGCAAGAATGTCCTTCCTCAAATTTGGAGACCAAAACTGCACACAATACTCCAGGTGGGGTCTCACCAGGGCCCTGTACAGCTGCAGAAGGACCTCTTTACTCCTATACTCAATTCCTCTTGTTATAAAGGCCAGCATGCCATTAGCTTTCTTCACTGCCTGCTGTTCCTGCATGCTTGCTTTCATTGACTGATGTACAAGAACACCTAGATCTCGTTGTGCTTCCCCTTTTCCTAACTTGACTCCATTTAGATAGTAATCTGCCTTCCTGTTCTTGCCACCAAAGTGGATAACCTCACATTTATCCACATTAAACTGCATCTGCCATACATTTGCCCACTCACCCAACCTGTCCAAGTCACCCTGCATTCTCATAACATCTTCCTGACATTTCACACTGCCACCCAGCTTTGTGTCATCAGCAAATTTGCTAATGTTACTTTTAATCCCTTCATCTAAATCATTAATGTATATTGTAAACAGTTGCGGTCCCAGCACCGAACCTTGCGGTACCCCACTGGTCACAGCCTGCCATTCTGAAAGGGACCCGTTAATCGCTACTCTTTGTTTCCTGTCAGTCAGCCAATTTTCAAAACATGTCAGTACTCTGCCCCCAATACCATGTGCCCTAATTTTGCCCACTAATCTCCTATGTGGGACTTTATCAAAAGCTTTCTGGAAGTCCAGGTACGTTACATCCACTGGCTCTCCCTTGTCCATTTTCAAAGTTACATCCTCAAAAAACTCCAGAAGATTAGTCAAGAATGATTTTCCCTTCATAAATCCATGCTGACTCGGACTGATCCTTCTACTGCTGTCCAAATGTGTCGTAATTTCATCTTTTATAATTGACTCCAGCATCTTTCCCACCACTGATGTCAGGCTAACCGGTCTATAATTCGCTGTTTTCTCTGTCCCTCCTTTCTTGAAAAGTGGGACTACATTAGCCACCCTCCAGTCAGCAGGAGCTGTCCTGAATCTACAGAACATTGGAAAATGATTACCAATGCATCCACGATTTCTAGAGCCACCTCTTTAAGTACCCTGGGATGCAGACCATCAGGTCCCGGGGACTTATCAGCCTTCAGACTCAACAGTCTATCCAACAGCGTTTCTTGCCTAATATAAATTTCCTTCAGTTCATCCTTTACCCTAGTTCCTTTGACCACTATTACATCTGGGAGATTGTTTGTGTCTTCCCTAGTGAAGACAGATCCAAAGTACTTGTTCAACTCATCTGCCATTTCCTTGTTCCCCATAATAAATTCACCCGTTTCTGTCTTCAATGGTCCAATTTTGGTCTTAACTATTTTTTTGCTATTCACATACCTAAAGAAGCTTTTACTATCCTCCTTTATATTCTTGGCTAGTTTACTTTCGTACCTCATTTTTTCTTGGCGTATTGCCTTTTTTGTTATCTTCTGTTGCTCTTTAAAAACTTCCCAGTCCTCTGGTTTCCCACTCATCTTTGCTATGTTATACTTCTCTTTTATTTTTATACTGCCCTTTACTTCCCTTGTCAGCCATGGCCACCCTTTACTGCCCTTAGGATCTTTCTTCCTCTTTGAAATGAACCGATCCTGCACCTTCTGCATTATTCCCAGAAATACCTGCCATTGTTGTTCCACTGTCTTCCCTGCTAGGGTATTGTTCCATTGAACTTTGGCCAGCTCCTCCCTCATAGCTCCATAATCCCTTTGTTCAACTGTAATACTGACACATCCGATTTTCCCTTCTCCTTCTCAAATTGTAGGTTAAAACATATCATATTATGGTCACTACCTCCTAATGGTTCCTTTACCTCCAGGTCCCTGATCAAATCCGGTTCATTGCACAACACTAAATCTAGAATTGCCTTCTCCCTGGTAGGCTCCAGTACAAGCTGTTCTAAGAATCCATCTCGGAGGCACTCCACAAACTCCCTTTCTTGGGGTCCAGTACCATTCTGATTCTCCCAGTCTACCTGCATGTTGAAATCCCCCATGACAACTGTATCATTACCTTTGCGACATGCCAATTTTAACTCTTCATTCAACTTACACCCTACATCCAGACTGCTGTTTGGGGGCCTGTAGATAACTCCCATTAGGGTCTTTCTACCCTTAGAATTTCTCAGTTCTATCCATACTGACTCTACATCCCCTGATTCTATGTCCCCCCTCGCAAGGGACTGAATATCATTCCTCACCAACAGACCCACCCCACCCCCTCTGCCAGTCAGTCTGTCCTTTCGATAAGATGTATAACCGTGAATATTCATTTCCCAGGTCCTGTCCACTTGAAGCCATGTCTCTGTTATTCCCACAACATCGTACTTGCCAATTTCTAACTGAGCCTCAAGCTCATCTACTTTATTCCTTACACTTCGTGCATTCATATATAATACTTCTAATTTGTTACTCCCCTCTCCTTTCATATCAATTTCTATTTCACTTGGCCATACCGTATGATCTCTTCTTGAACTTTCTACTCCATTGATTCTGTTGTCCTTTTTAACTTTTCTTATTTTCACTTTCCCTTTAACTCCATCCTTATATTTCCAGTTCATCCCCTCCCCCCACTACTTAGTTTAAACACATCCGTGTTGCAGTGGCAAACCTGTCTGCCAGAATGCTGGTCCTCCGCCTATTAAGGTGCAACCCGTCCCTTTTGTAAAATTCATCCCTACCCCAGAACAGATCCCAGTGGTCCAAGAATGTAAATCCTTGCTTCCTGCACCAGTTCCTCAGCCGCACATTCAGATCCGTTATCTCTGTTCCTGCCCTCTCCAGCACGAGGAACTGGAAGCAAACCGGAGATAACCACCCTGGAAGTCCTGCTTTTCAGCCTTCTTCCGAGTTCTCTGAAGTCCTGCTGCAGAATGTCCTTCCTCTTCTTCCCGATGTAATTTGTGCCGACATGCACTACCACTTCCGGCTGTTCACCTTCACCCTTGAGGATTCCCTGCAATCGGTCCGTGATGTCCTGGATCCTAGCACCAGGGAGGCAACATACCATCCTTAAATCTCGCCTGTTGCCGCAGAAACCTCTTTCCGTGCCTCTCACTATGGAGTCCCCTACTACCACGGCTCTTCCTGATGTCTGACTCCTCGGCTCTGCTTCTGCACCAATTTTCTGCCCGCAGACCGGTCCGCCTCTCAGACTGGCAGTATCTTCTGTACTGACAGCTTCCAAGAGGGTGAACCTGTTTACGAGAGGTACATCCCCTGGGGTCTCTTGTATTTCAAGCATCCTATCCATCCTCATCATCACACCCTTTCTCTCTTCCGGTATCCTCGGTGTAACAACCTCCTGTCCAGAAAACTCTCGTTTTCATGGATGAACCTGAGGTCATCCAGTTCTTTCTTCGGTGCTGCAACGTGCTCCTTCAGAAGCTGAATCTGGACACATTTTCCACAGCTGTAGCAGCCGAGGGCACCTTCAGTGTCCCTGACCTCCCACATCATGCACGTAGCACACTGAATCAACTTAGCGGTCATGTCTTCACCCTCTCCAATTGTGCTTGACTTAGTCTCCTCCCTCAGCCTCCTCGCCGAGGACTCTCGAGCCAAAGACTAGCACTTCTCACACCAGGCACTTCCCTTTACCAGGCCGCTTTGGAAAATGGGTGACCCTGTTTCCTCTCACAGTCCAAAGCAGTACTGGTTGGTAGGTTAATTGGTCATTGTAAATTGTCCAGTTAGACGAGGGTTAAATCAGGGGATTTCTGAGTGGCGTGGGTTTAAGGGCCGCAAAGGACTGTTCACGCTGTATCTCAATAAATAAATCCGTTTTTAGACATGGTTTCCATACTCTTAAGAGTATTGCTGGCATTATGTGTCGGTTGATTGAATCCCGTGTTGTCTTTGGAGTGACTGTTCTGATCTGATTTCTGGTTAGTTAGGACATATCAGGATCAGTACATTTTGGCTCAGGTAAGTGGCTACCACGATTGGTCAAAGTTTCATGGAAATAGTTAAAAAGGTATACAAAAAAAGACAAACCATCAGTTAACTGACTCTAATCAGGAACAGCTTAGCAACAGTCTCCTGTCCTAATTAAACACCATGATGTTCCAAATAAACAAAGAGCATCCTGGTTGTTTTCTTGATTATCTGTTTTTATTCTTTAAGAGTTGTGTCAAATTGGGGACTGTCTGATTAACCAATGGCTCAATTAACTGGAATCCACTACTGTGATTAAATTTATTTCTTAGACCTTTGAATTGAATTGAATTGAATTGAATTGACTTTATTTCTTACATCCTTCATATCTGTGAGTAAAAAGCTTTACATTATGTACAATGTCCTGTGTATGTTACTCAAAATGGCTTCTTTGGTTTGTTAAGAGTAGGAATGCTTCTTTGTCTGATAAGTGTTTCTCTCGCAGTTGTTTAGCTTTAGACTTGCTGATATGGGGATTGTATTCATTTGTTAACCAATGGGGAATGTTATTTTGTCTTGTGAGGCTGGGAACTTGGGGGGGTCTTTTGAGGGGAGTCGGGAGGAAGACGCCGAGGAAGGTGGACGTGGGCTGCACTACTTGGTTGACCACCGGGGGTGGTCCCAGGTGTGAAGACGTGGAGGTCGGAGGCAAGCGACGAGGGGTCAAATGGTTCGATGGTTGAGATCCAACGATGTGCACTAAACTGACTGAACTTTGATAAGTTGGCGCCTTTTGTTTTTTTTCTTTCCTTTCATATATATTGTATTGCCTAGTACTCTTTTAGTTTTAGTAAACTCTTTAAAGTGTATTTCATAAGGTATCTGGTGTGAATTTGATACTGTGTGGGCGCGAGGCATAAACTTGATTCTCACAGCACCTGCATGTACAGGAGGTGGAGTTGGTGTGTAGCTGGATCTCCTTTTCCCCTAGACATATACCAGCCTGTTGGTGTGTGTGGGACTGGACCCAGTGAGGGTCAGTGTGTGTGTGTGGGACTGGTCACAGTGAGGGTCAGTGTGTGTGTGTGGGACTGGTCACAGTGAGGGTCAGTGTGTGTGTGTGGGACTGGACCCAGTGAGGGTCAGTGTGTGTGTGTGGGACTGGTCACAGTGACACTTGTAAATAAGTGTTACAATTATTTCTCCATCTAAATGTGCAATATAAGGCAAGGAGTATAATGAACCTTTAACACTAAGGCAACAGCATTAGCGTTTTTTATGTGGGCTGCATGTAAATATATGTATTAAGTTATACAGCTGATGTTTTTGCTTCGATATGAGTGTGAAATCACAAGACAGTATTAGGAGCCAATCAATTATAATAAAGGGTAATCTGACATTTAAGTCTTTTTTTGTTCATTTCAACAATTCTAGGACTCTGGGGGCTGGTTAACTGTGCTGGCATCATTCACACCGTTGCACCTATTGACTGGCTTACGATAAGTGATTTCAAACCCGCGCTGAATGTCAACCTGATTGGACTTATTGAAGTCACACTGAGTGTACTTCCGCTGATAAAGAGGGCACAAGGCAGAATAGTAAATATTGCAAGTACATTTGGAAGGATCAGCCCTATGTGTGCACCATATTGCATCTCTAAATTTGGTGTAGAAGCCTTCAACGATATTCTCAGGTGAGTTTGAAATTAAGATGCTCTCCTTGATATTTCTCTTTGTATATGCAGTAAAATTAATTTAATCTGGCATTTTGTTTTTTGGGAATCCTGGTGGTTCTCAATCTGACTTGCTCCTGCTCCAGAATATCAGCCAGGTACTGAGAGTGAGCCCTGAGCCAAGAGCTGGTACCAGGGCTTGGAGACCAGAGCTCCAGGGGCCAGGAAATAGTCATCTTTGCAGCTGGAGTAGGGGACCAGGGTGCTTGTAAATGTCCTGCTCCCTTTAGACTCCCTGGATTCACAGGAAACTTCATAAAATGACAGTGTAACAGGTCAAATAAAAGTACGTTTAGGTATTAATAGGAGTGACATCCATTAGGATGATTTAGCAGATGAGTGCGTGCCAGAGGATCTGGTGTAGAGGGCAGGATTTCAGATTTATGGATCATTGAGGTCACTTCTGGGGAAGGTATGACCTGTACAAAAGGGATGGTTTGCACCTGAAACTGAGCAGTCCAATATCCTTGCGGGCTGGTTTGTTTGAACTGTTGTGTTGGGCTTAAACAAATTTGGCAAGGGAATGGAACTGGAGTGATAGTGCTAAGGATTAGGTAGTTGGTTAACAAACAGAGGCAGTATGTAGTGTGACTGCGAGCAAAGAGAGGCTGACGATAGGGCAAAATTGCAGTCAACAGAATGAGTTGCAGTGCTGACGGGTGGACAAAATCGAAATGGCTGGATACAGGATTGAATATGCACAGTAGACAGAACAAGGTGGAAGAACTTGTAGACTGGCATGCATGGCATTGGGGGCATGACTGAATTGTGGCTGAAAGAACATTGTAGCGGAGAGCTTCATGTCCAAACATAGACATTGTATTGAAAGGACACACAGGTAGGCAGAATGGGAGGTGTTTGGCTCTGTTGGTAAAATAATGAAATCAAATCATTAGAAAGGTGACATAGGACCAGATGGTGTTGAATCATTGTGCGTAGAGCTAAGGCATTCAATAGTGAAAAGACCCTAATGTGAGCTACATGCAGACCCCCAAGCAGTAATAAAGATGTGGTCTACAAGTTACTATGAGAGCTAAAAAATACATGCCAACAAGGCAATGTTACAATAGTCAAGGGGGATTTCAATATGCCGGTAAATTGGGAAAATCAGGTCTCAGAGGGGTATTTCAGGAATGTCTGTGAGATGGCTTTGTAGAGGAGTTTGTAGTGACCAGCTCTTCTGGATTGGGAATTGCACAATTAATTAATTAGAGAATTCAAGGTAACAGAACCCTTAAGGGCCAGTAATTATGACATGACAGAGGCATGAGAGAGGAGCTGGCCAAATCTGATTGTAAAAGAACTCTGCCAGAGATGATGGCAGAGTAGCAATGGCTGGAATTGCAATTCAGAAGGCAACAGATATAAACATCCCAAAGAAGAAGAGGTACTCTAAATATAGATGACGGCACTGTGGTTGACAAGAGAAGTCAAAGTCCATATCAACACTAAAGAGAGGGCATATTATAGAGTAACAACTAGTGGAAAGTTCGAGGATTTGGGGAGCTTTTAAAAACAAACAGATGGCAACAATGACAGTCATTAAGAAGGAAAAGATGAAATCTGAAGTAAAGCTAGCCAATAATATTAAAGAGGATACCAAAAGTTTCCTCAGATATATAAATCGTAAATGAGAGGTGAAAGTAGATACTGGACCGCTGGAAAATGAGGCGAGAGAGGTAGTGATGGGGGAGAAGGAAATGGCGGATGAACTGAATGAGAATTTTGCATCAGTCTTCACTGTAGAAGACACTAGCAGTATGCCAGAGTTTCGAGGATGTCAGGAGATTGAAGTGAGTGCAAGGAGAAGCTCTTGGGAAACTGAAAGGTTTGAAGGTAGCTAAGTTACCTGGACCATATGGTGTACATCCCAGCATTCTGAAAGAGGTAGCTGAAGATATTCTGGAGGCATTACTAATGATCTTTCAGGAACCTGCTGTTTCTGGCGTGGTTTTGGAAGAATGGAAAATTGCAAATGTCACTCCACTCTTCCAGAAGGGAGGAGGCAGAAGAATAGAAATTGTAGGCCAGTCAGTCTGACCTCAGTGGTTGGGAAGATGTTAGAGTTGATTCTAAAGAAACAACAAGCAGGATAGATAAAGGAGAATTGGCAGATGTTGAATACTTGGATTTTCTGAAAGCTTTTAACAAGTTGCCAAACATGCGGCTACTTCAGAAGCCCATTGTATGACAGGAAAGATACTAGCATGGATAAAGCAGTGGTTGATTGGCAAGAGGGAAATAATGGGAATAATGCAAGCTTTTTCCAGTTGTCTGCCAGTGACTAGTGGTGTACAACGGGAGTATGTGTTGGGACTGCTTCTTTTTTATGTTACATATCAATGATTTGTATGACAGAATTGCTGGCCTTGTGGCCAGGTTTTCAGACGGTGTGCATTTACGTGGAGGGGCAGGTAGTTTTGAGGAAGATGAGAGGCTACAGAAGGACTTAGACAGATTTGGAGAATGGGTAAAGAATTGGCACATGGAATACAGTGTTGGGAAGTGAATAGTCATGCACTTTGGTAGAAGAAAGAAAAGGGAAGAATATTTTCTAAATGG
Source organism: Hemitrygon akajei (assembly GCF_048418815.1). Taxonomy (NCBI): domain Eukaryota; kingdom Metazoa; phylum Chordata; class Chondrichthyes; order Myliobatiformes; family Dasyatidae; genus Hemitrygon; species Hemitrygon akajei. The sequence goes on from NC_133128.1 coordinate 187,610,603, forward strand.
AGAAAAAATTCAAAAATTTGAGGTGCAAAGGGACTTGGGAGTGCTCATGCAGGATTCCATAAAGATGAATTGTTTTGTTTGAGTCTGTGGTGAGGAAGGAAAATGTAATGTTAACATTCATTTCAAGGGGACTTGAATATAAAGCAAGGATGTACTTCTGAGGGTTTATAACCCACTGGTGAGGCCTCACTTGGATTACTGTGAGCGGTTTTGGGCCCCTTATCTAGGAAAGAATTTGCTGTTATTGGGGTGGGTTCAAAGAAGGTTGACAAAAATGAATCTGGAATTGAAAGGCTTGTCATACAAGGAGTGTTTGCTGGCTCCAGGTGTCTATTCACTGAAATTCAGAAGATTGAGGGGTGATCTCATTGAAACATTGATTGTTGAAGGGCCTTGACAGAGAGTATGTGGAGGCGTTTCCTGTGGTGGAGGAGTCTAAGACTAGAGGACACAGACTCAGAATAGAGGGACATCCATTTAGAATAGAGATGAGGAGGAATTTCGTTAGCCAGAGAGTGGATAATCTGTGGAATTCATTGCCTCATGTGGCCATGGAGGCCAGATCACTGGGAATATTTGAGGCAGAAATCTTGTCCAGAAATAGTGACTGTACACGTTTCCATAGATGCTGGCTGGCCCGCTGTGTTCCTCTGCTATCTTGTGTGTGTTACCTATTTATTCCACCTTGCTTTTTACAAACATTGTTTTGTATTTTGTTTTCATTTTTAAACTTTATTGTTTGTATATCACCTGTAATTACATCGTCTGTTGGAAAGCATTCTATAAATATGTTATTATTATTCCTTCACAAAAGATTGACTGCTTCTCCTCATAGTCTATCATTTGAAGCAGCATGAACAGTGTTTTACGTAAAATAAAAAAGGACAAAGTAAACAAAAGCCAATAGACAAAAGTTTGTAACAACATGACAGATTTATTTTGTAATTTTGCAGGAGAGATATGAAGTGTTTTGGAGTGAAAGTAGCTTGTATTGAGCCAGGCGCTTTCAAAACACCCTTGACTGATACAGACCGCCCACTGAAGCAAATGTACGGGCTCTGGAGTAGATTACCACCAGAGGTACTAGAAGACTATGGGGTTGATTACATGGATAAAGGTTAGTTGTTTTTATTTTATATACATTTAGATGTTTTTAATTAAAGATATCCAATTATGAACTTGTGATCGAAATGGATACATTACCTAAAGGAAGCTTGTCTCAATAAATGTTATTCAGCAACTGCTATGCTTCACCTGTAATAGCAGAATAGTTTAGAAAATGCAAAATCCATTTTCATTAGTTTTTTTATGTTCATACAATATATAAATGGTTCAAATGAATTGGTTCAATTTGATATAGAGAATGTATACAGCCTGAAATTCTTATTCTTCACAGACATTCACAAAACAATAAAACCCAAAGAATGAATGATAGAAACATCAGAAACATAAAGCCCAGCCTCTCCCTAAGTCCTTCCATGCAGAAGCAGCAGCTGGAGAGAGAGAGAGAGAGAGAGAGAGAGAGAGAGAGAGGGGGGGGGAGGGAGAGGGAGAGAGAGAGAGGGAGAGAGAGGGAGAGGGAGAGGGAGAGGGAGAGGGAGAGGGAGAGGGAGAGGGAGAGGGAGAGGGAGAGGGAGAGGGAGAGGGAGAGGGAGAGAGAGAGGGAGAGATTGATTTCTGGCCCACTGTTGCAATCTGCCAAGTCACTTCTCCAAGTACCCTGCCAGCTTTCACTCACCATCAGTTTGGGGGGGAGGTTAGAGGATGAATTGAGTACAGAGTCCTTCTTCTGACAGCAGCACACACTGTCTGCTGTCCCAATATTTCAGTTTCCAATGACGTTTCAGTGGTGATATCAGGGAGGAACTGGGTCATCTGTGGGGCCAGACACAAAGGTGCAAGTCTTGCAGCCTGCTCCTGGAGACAGGAAAGCACCGAGCTGCGCAGCCAGTTCAAAGACTCACTGCTTGTGATGAACCATAGTTCATAGTAGATCACAGGCTCTGACAGAACCCCAGACATCTTGAACAGAAAAGAAAGACACAAGAGAAGAAGAAAAAGCTGTCCCTTGGACAAACTGGAAGGTTGCCTGGGTCTGCAAAACCTGATGCCGCCATCTTTCCTAGCTCATCCTCCCACACAAAGCATCTATCTTTCAGCAGCACAACTGCAGCACTGTATCTCTCCTTTGTTATCAACCATCTGTGTTAACCTTGTAAACCAGTCTTTGCAATACAAACTTGAAGGTACAAGATGCTAATTTTGAAGAAGGCCTCACATCCCACTTCAAGCATTTCATATTAGCATTTACAACTCAACAATTGCACAGTCGCCTGCAACCTGTGGTCTCTTTTCCTTTTGCTCAGGAGGTTGTTCAACCCTCTGAGTGAAGAAGTTTCCCCTCAGGTTCCCTTTAAACTTTTCATCTCTCACTCTTACCCCATGACCTCTGGTTGCAAAGCCTGCTTGCCTTTACCTGACCTATACCCCTCCTAATTTTGTACACCAAATCTCCTCTCAATCTTTCATGATCCAGGGAATAAAGTCCTAACTCATTTAATACTTTCTTATAACTCAGGTCTTTCAAATCCGGCAACATTCTTGTAAATTTTCTCTGTACTCTTTCAACCTTATTTACTGCTATGTCTGTAGACGTTAGACAACAGTAGATGTGTCTGGAGACTGAGGGCCGGGCTCAGGCCTCAATCGCCTTTATACCGGGGTCTGTGGGAGGAGCCACGGTCAGTGGGAGGGGCCACAGGAGCAGTCAGCGGGGGGGGCGTGTCCAGACAGGTATATGTAGTTCACTACATTCACCCCTCCTTTGTTTTAAAAGAGAGTCCTCACGGGGCGAAGTTTCTTACAAGTATATTTACAGGTTAAGTCTATCAGGTGGTCAAATCTGTCGCTGCGATCTACGTAGCACTGGCTGTGATTGCACAGGTACCGGTGGTGATTGCACCGGAGACGGTGGTTGTGCTGGTTCCAGCCTAACTGGAGGTGTCAGCAATCTAGGCGTCAGTGATCCCTCATGCGTGTGCGAAGCGCCTGGTATATGCGCGTATGAGACGCCCGGTATAGGAGTGTCGTGAGGAGTCTGTGTAGGGCTCGGTGTGTGCGGTATCACCTCCGGTACAGGGTTCATAGTTACTGTGGAGTGTTCGGGGTAGTGGTCTGCTGCTCCTGCGGGCGCCAGGTCGTGGACAGAGACCGTATCCTCCCGCCCATCAGGTAAGACCACATAGGCATACTGAGGGTTAGCATGTAGAAGGTGAACCCTCTCGACCAGCGGGGAGTATTTATTGCTCCTCACATGTTTCCGGAGCAGCACTGGCTCTGGGGACGTCAGCCAAGCTGGGAGGGTGGTCCCAGTGGCAGACTTCCTGGGAAAAGAGAATAGGCGCTCGTGAGGGGTGGCATTGGTGGACGTACATAACAGGGAGCTGATAGAGTGGAGTGCCTCAGGGAGGACCTCCAGTCATCGAGAGACTGGCAACCCTTTTGACTTAAGGGCTAAAAGTGTGGCCTTCCACACCGTGGCATTCTCCCTCTCCACCTGGCCATTTCCCCGGGGATTATAGCTCGTGGTCCTACTAGTAGCAATGCCCCTAGCCAGCAGGTACTGGCGCAGCTCGTCACTCATAAAGGAGGGCCCTCTATCACTGTGGATATAGCAGGGATATCCGAACAGAGTGAAGAGCTGGCGCAGGGCTTTTATGACGGATATGGCAGTGGTATCGGGGCAGGGGATGGCAAAGGGGAACTGCGAGTACTCGTCGATAATGTTGAGAAAGTAGACATTGCGGTCGGTGGAGGGAAGGGGGCCCTTAAAGTCAACACTCAGTCGCTCAAAGGGGCGGGTGGCCTTGATAAGTTGCGCCTTTTCAGGACGGTAGAAGTGCGGTTTGCACTCAGCGCAGACTTGGCAGTCCCTGGTCATCATCCTGATGTCCTCAAGGGAGTACGGCAGGTTCCGGGCTTTCACAAAATGGTAAAATCGGGTGACCCCCGGGTGGCAAAGATGTGCATGGAGGGCATATAGCTGGTCGAGCTGTGTGCTGGCACACCCTCCCCGGGATAGGACATCAGGGGGCTCATTGAGCCTTCCAGGCCGGTACAGGATATCATAGTTGTAGGTGGAGAGCTCGATTCTCCACCGCAAAATTTTTATCATTTTTGATTTTGCCCCGCTGTTGGTTGCTGAACATGAACGCAACTGAGCGCTGGTCGGTCAGAAAGGTGAACCTTTTGCCGGCGAGATAGTGCCTTCAGTGCCTAATAGCTTCCACTATGGCCTGGGCTTTTTTCTCCACCGCGGAGTGCCGAATTTCAGAGCCTTGAAGGGTACGAGAAAAGAATGCTACTGGCCTGCCTGCCTGATTGAGGGTAGCAGCCAGCGCGAAATCGGAGGCGTCACTCTCTACTCGGAAGGGAATGGTCTCATCCACCGCATGCATCGTTGCTTTGGCAATGTCCCCTTTAATGCGGCTGAAGGCTGCACATGCCTCGGCAGAGAGGGGAAAAGTGGTAGACTTGACCAGGGGGCGGGCCTTGTCTGCGTAATGGGGGACCCATTGGGCGTAATAGGAAAAGAAGCCCAGGCACCGTCTGAGGGCTCTGAGGGTGGTGGGAAGAGGGAGTTCTAACAGGGGTTAGAACCTGTTAGAACTTTCACCTGTTACGGTCGGGATCAGGGCCAATGACCCCTTTCTCCACGACATACCCAAGGATAGCGAGTCGGGTGGTTCCGAACTCACACTTGTCCCTATTATAAGTAAGGTTCAGGGCTTTGGCCACTTGGAAAAATCGTTGGAGGTTGGCATTGTGATCCGGCCAGTCGTGACTACAGATGGTGATGTCATTCAGATAGGGAAATGTGGCCTTCAGTTGGCACTGGTCCACCATCCGGTCCATTTCCCTCTGGAAGACTGAGACACCATTTGTGACACCGAATGGGACACGCAGGAAGTGATAGAGCCTGCTGCCCGCCTCTAAGGTGGTGTAGGGGCGGTCCTCTGGGCGGATGGGGAGCTGGTGATAAGCGAATTTCAGATCTATTGTCGAGTACACCTTGTACTGAGCTATCTGGTTGACCATATCCGCGATGCGGGGTAGGGGGTACGCGTCAAGCTGCGTGAACCTATTGATGGTCTGGCTATAGTCCACGACCATCCTATTTTTCTGCCCATTCCGAACAACAACCACCTGGGCCCTCCAAGGGCTTGTGCTTGGCTCAATGATCCCCTCCCTGAGCAGCCGCTGCACCTCTGACTGAATGAAGTCCCTGTCCCCCGCGCTGTACCTCCTGCTTTTAGTTGCCACAGGTTTACAGTCGGGGGTCAGGTTGGCGAACAGCGGTGGGGGAGGGATCTTGAGGGTGGAGAGGCTGCAAGTGGTGTCAGTAGCACAGCTGTCGGCATGGTGCTTGGTGGGATGTGTGTGTGTGTGGTCAGTAGCGGGGTATATGGCGAAGTTCCACCAAACTGAGGATTCCTGACTGTGAGTGGTGGGAGGGGCCCGTCATATGCCATAGTCACACTTTCGAGGTGGCTCTGGAAGTCCAGCCCCAATAGCACAGGCGCGCACAGTTGAGACATTACCAGTAGCGAAAAGTTCCGATATTCTGTGCCCTGCGCCACCAATGTCGCTACACAACCCACCCGGATGTCTGTGGAATGCGACCCAGAAGCCATGGTGACCCTCTGGCATACCGGCTGTGTCACGAGTCCGCAGTGTTGCACCGTGTCCGGGTCAATAAAACTCTCAGTGCTGCCCGTGTCAAACAGGCAGCTAGTCCTGTGCCCCTCCACCAGGATGTCCATCATTGACTTTGCAAGCTGGTGTGGAGCGCTTTGGTCGGGGGTTACGGAGGCCAGAGTTGAACTGTCGTCTTGGTGCCCGGTAAGCACCGGTGGGTAGGGGGCGGGGCATGTTGGCGCCGACAAAGATGGCCGCCCTCATCCAGGCATGCAAGATGGCGGCCCCCATGCCTCACACGCAGCGCTGCCCGACCCCGCTCGTGGTTTAGACTTACAGACCTTGGCGAAATGGCCCTTCTTCCCGCAGCTGGAACAGGTCACTTCTCGGGCCGGGCAGCGTTTTCGGGGGTGCTTTTCAAGTCCGCAGAAGTAACACTGCATGGGCTTGCGACTGGCAGCAGCTGTGGTCGGGTTCGGGGAGTTCGTGGAATCGCGACTGGCAGCGGCATTGGCGAATTCGCTCGCGGGAACCGACGGCGGCGGGGTCTGAGGTGTCCACGGAACCGGCGGGGGATCGCGCGGCTGGACAGCGTCAGCATTGTGCAGAGCAGCCTCCAGCGTGTTGGCCATCTCGATCGCCGAGCGTAAGGTAAGATCGGCATTTTCCAGCAGCCGCTGGCGCACGTACACTGACCTGATCCCTGTAACAAAGGCGTCTCGTATGAGGAGCTCCGCATGCTGTTCCGCCGTGAAAGTTTTGCAGTTGCAAGTTCGCACGAGTGTCTGTAGGGCTCGGAGAAACTCGGCGCTCAACTCTCCAGGCCGCTGTCGTCGCGTAGCTAAGCGATGTCTTGCATAGACAGTGTTCACCGGCCGCAGGTACTGTCTTTTGAGGGCATCCAGTGCCCCTTGGTAGGTTGGCAGGTCCCTGATAAGTGAGTAAACTTTCGGGGTGACCCTCGAGAGGAGAATTCTGTGCATAACAGCGGGTTCAGTTGCACTAACCTCCTCCAAGTATGATTGGAAGCATGTAAGCCAGAGTTCAAAGGCAAGAGCTGCTTCAGGAACTTGGGGGTCCAAATCCAATTTTTCCGGATGTAAAATACGTTCCATGATTTAAAACTTCCAGTCAATGAAATTGATGCACCATCAATAACTCTCTGAGACGTGAGGCGAGATATCGGCTTTTATTGACTGGAAGAAAGAACAAGCAGTAGTTGACCACCATACTACATCCTGGAGACTGAGGGCCAGGCTCAGGCCTCAATCGCCTTTATACCGGGGTCTGTGGGAGGAGCCACGGTCAGTGGGAGGGGCCACAGGAGCAGTCAGCAGGGGGCGTGTCCAGACAGGTATACGTAGTTCACCACAGTAGTTTCAGTCAGGAACCTTGACTTTGAAAACTGTCAAAGATTTCAGAGAATGGAACCACAACTTAGAGCATTAATACACATAGTTTCAGTAATTCTATATGTCATAAAAATGCAAATGAATGGGAAGAAAGAGTTCAGGTGGTCCATTAACTCTACATTGCATGGTTGCATCCCAGTTTCTCAAATCACCAGCCCACCAGCAGCAGCTCCATGCAGTCTCCCGGAAGGGAGAGGAAGCCGATATACCCAGCATCAATTGAAGAAAAAGAATCCATTAAATCCTTCCTCAGTCATCTGGGTTGCAAGAGACACGAGGAGTAATAACATGGGGTTTTATTTATGGGAGGGGTGGGAGATATAAAAATTGATGTCTGCCGGGGACTTCCTGTTTAATTTCAGGTAGCAAGAGCCATTACTTGCAACAAGAGGCAGGAACTCCACCTATTTTGTCTTCTGAGAGCAAACAGATTGTTGTGTGTTTCAATAATATTTGAGTAATCTTATGTAGATATTAATTGATTAATCAGTTTTGTTTATTCATGATGGGTAAAATGTTAAAATATGTTAATTACAAACGTCATCACGCTACCACGTGATGCACGTGTGCCTCGCTGAAAGTAAACTCAAAGTTAAACCCGCATTTCGGACTCCCAGATCTTCCTTTGAGTCAATTACAAAACATAACACAGAGAGTGTGCCTTTACTGCACAAGTCAACAACTCATCACAAAAGTTAGCGGACTCTTAGGAAAATAAAATCTACTTGAAAACTAACTTCACCCTTCCTTTGCGAAAACGATCTGTGCCTCTAATGTTCTGCAGCGTGTTATATATGGTGCTTATCAACATCATAGATAAAAAACAATTTTCTTTAAATGTACTTTTCATATTGTTTTACAGTCTCTGCAAAACCGCTGACCAATATGTTGGGGCAATTAAACCCAGATTTGATGAAAGTGGTGTGGTGTCTGAATCACGCTCTGATTTCTCTTCATCCTCGTACTCGGTACTCTGCTGGATTAGATGCAAAGTGTTTTTGGATTCCTCTCTCCTATATGCCAACTGCTATATCTGATTTTCTGGTCAGTTTATATAAAACCAAGCCAGCAAAAGCTCTCTTTTAGCATCATTTTGGGATTGAGTATGATAAAGAGGAAATAGTACTGGTGACGCTACTGTAAAATATGATGTGATCCCTTTCTTGCTGTATCATAGAAAATAAGCAATGTTATTCCTTTCTCTGGTGTCAGTCAGTATATTCACTTTCAAAACTATCAAAGATTTTGGAGAATCGAACCACAATTTGGAGCAAATTTGAGGTGTAGATTTTGAGGTGTTATCAATTAAAAGGCTTTTATCACTGCTGAAGTTTCAATGTTCTGGTCAAAAATAAAAGGTCATAAGTTGATTCATGTGTCTTTCTTTACGCTGTAGTTTGTTGTATTAATATATATTTTACAAATTTTGAGAAATGTTCCTCGGCCACCCAGTTGAATTTTCGGAAGGCCGTGAGTGAATCCTTTCAAGGCTTTCTAGAGTTTACAGAGAATTGTGTAAAGAAACATCCAGTGAGTGGCAGCTCCGTGGGTGAAAGTGCCTGTTAATGAGTGAGGTCGGAGGAGAATGCCCAGACTGGTTCAAGTTTACAGGATGCTGACAGTAATTCAAGTTCAGCTGGAGGGGTAGCCAATCAGGACCGAGGCAAGCAATGGGGTCCTATCTAAATGTGAGCAGTCCCAGAGAGAAACACCAAAACCTGTGCACTGAGAGTGTCACCACGACTGCTGATGAAATGCCTGCAGGCTAATTGCAAAGTGAAAACAGATCTCTACAAAATGAAAACTTCCAGGGTGGGCGAATACTTCTTATAGGCTCTGTTTCTGTGCCAGAGACCTTTGCACATTGCTGTATGCTCATGGTATACCTATACTAACACAGCCTTTCTCTTTAAAGCATTATGTATTTCCTTCTTTTCATTTTCTGACAGCAACCCAAAGTTCAGAAAATATTTGGTGCGAAGAAGACAGAGCAAATATTGATTTGTATCTTGGTAATTCAATGTTAAAACTAGTCAGAAACAAATCCACAATAATGCTTTGTGATATTCTCTGATGATCATTCCCTCTGAAAGGAAGCTTGTAGGCTCTGGACAGTGATTGAACTCTGTAGCAAAATAAAGCAGCTCACTTGAATTTTAAACTCAAGCGATTCTTTCTGCAGACGATGGATATCCAGAGAAGCACAGACAAGATGCTGGAGGAACTCAGCAGGACAGGCAGCAGCTCTGGAAAAGGAATGAACAGACAATTATTTTAACATTCAAAATAATGTGCAAAATTAAACATAGAAAGATAGGAAATCCTGCAGCACAATAGAGGCCCTTTGGCCCACAAGGCTGTGCCGAACCTGAGAAATTACCCAGAGTTACTGTGGTGAACTACCTATACCTGTCTGGACCCCCACCACCCCCGCTGACTGCTCCTGTGGCTCCTCCCACAGACCCCGGTATAAAGGCGATTGGAGACACAGCCCCGGCCTCAGTCTCCAGGATGCAGTGTGATGGTCACTTGCTGCTTGTTCTTTCTTCCAGCCAATAAAAGCCTACCTTAACCCATGTCTCAGAGTTATTGATGGTGCATCAGTTACCCATAGCCCTCTATTTTTCTGACCTCCATACACCTGCCCAGGAGTCTCTTAAAGGACCCTATCATACCTGCCTTCACCACCGTCACCAGCAGCCCATTCCACGCACTCACCACTCTCTGCGTAAAAAACTTACTCCTGACATCTCCCCTGTACCTGCTTCCAAGCACCTTAAACCTGTGCCCTCTCGTGCTTGCCATTTCAGCCCTGGGAAAAAGCCTCCGACTTCCACACGAAGAATGCTTCTCATCATCTTAAACACATTCAACATTAAAATATTTGATCAGAACAATTTCACTAGAGACCACATTGATCCCACATCCACTGATGGCTTGTAATTCATTTCCGGTAAATACCACTGTTAATAAGCACAAGGCCAGTAGGATTCTGTACATAATATCACAGTGAAAACAGAAACAAATCCAACGTTCAATGAGAGTATCCACCTCATCTTTTAGAGAACAAAGTGCCACTGAATTGAAAATAAATGTTTAAACTTCTGAAGGGTTCAGGGATATGAAAAGAAAAGGCAGCTGTTGGTCAGGGAAAGCAGAAAGTGAGGGAGTCAGTGTGGAGCGAAACACATTGGTAAAGGGAGAATGCAAAGCGGAGAGTGGATAGTGATAACATAAAACATTCAGAAGGCTGGGACATGGAGAGGAGGGAGAAATAGTTTAACTGACCAAAGGTTCAGATGAGATACAATTTATTATAGGCAACCAGGAGTATTTCTTGAAACAGTATGTAGACAGTCCAACAAGGGTAGAGCTCATACCAGACTCTGTATTTCCAAATCAGAATCAGATTGAATATCACTGGCGTATAGGACCCGAAGACGAAAAGGTATAGGAGCAGAATTAGGCACATTTGGCCAATCGAGTCTGCTCCACCATTTCATCATAGCTGATCCATTTTCCTTCTCAGCCCCAGTCTTCTGCCTTCTCATCGTATCCCAGCATGCCCTGACCAACCAAGAATCTATCAACCTATGCCTTAAATATACCCAATGACTGGATCTCCACAACTGTCTGTAGCAAGGAATTCCACAGATTCTCCACTCTCAGGTTAACGAAATTCCTCCTCATCTCAGTGCTAAAAGGACGCCCCACTTTTCTGAGGCTGTATCCTCTGGTGATAGGCTCTCCCACCATAGGAAACATACTCTCCACATCCACTCTATCGAGGCCTTTCAACATTTGATAGGCTTAAATTGGGTCAGCCCCCATTCTTCTGAATTCCAGTGAACTCATATGAAAAGTTGTTCAATCCTGGAATCACTTTTGTAAACCTCCTTTGAACCCTCTCCAGTGTCAGCACTTCCTTTCCTAAAACTACCCAAATTGCCCAAAACTACCCAACTCCAAATGAGGCCTCACCAGTGGCTCATAAATCCTCAATGGTACATCTGTGCTTTTATAGTCTAGTCCTCTTGAAATGAATGCTAACATGGTCGGTGATTGGTATGTTGATGGAGAAGATCCTGAGAAGCAGGATTAATGAACATTTGGAGAGTTATAGTATGATTAGGAATAGTCAGCATGGCTTTGTCAAGGACAGGTTGTGCCTTACGAGCCTGATTGAATTTTTTGAGGATGATGAAGGGAGAACAGTAGATGTAATATGGATTTCATCAAGGCATTTGATAAGGTACCACGTGCAAGGCTTATTGTGAAAGTAAGGAGGCATGGGATCCAAGGGGACATTGCTTGGTGAATCCACAACTGACTTTCCCACAGAAGGGAAAGAGTGATTCTAGACCGGTCATATTCTGCATGGAGGTCGGTGACCAGTGGTGTACCTCAGATCCTTACTCTTTGTGATTTTTATAAATGACCAGGATGAGGAAGATGAGGGATGTGTTAGTAAATTTGCTGATGACACAAAGGTTGGGTTGTTGTGTATAGTGTGGAAGGCTGTCAGAGGTTACAGCAGGACATTGATAGGATGCAAAACTGGGCTGAGAAGTGGCAGATGGAGTTGAACCCAGATAAATGTGAAGTGGTTCATTTTGGTAGGTCAAATATGATGGCAGAATATAGTATTAATGGTAAGACTCTTGGCAATGTGGAGGATTTTTGATTTTTTTCTCCATTTAGAAGAGAGTCTTCTACCAAAGTGAATGACCATACACTTCCCGACACTGTATTCCATCTGCCACTTCTTTGTCCATCCTGTCCAAATCCTTCAGTAGCCTCTCATCTTCCTTATAACCACCTGCCCCTCCATCGGTTTACCATTCCGATCAACAGTAAAAGACTCTTCTGTGTCAAAGTGAAAACAAATCTCAACAAGGTGATCTAAATTAATTACCAATATAAACACAAACTGGATTGTAAATGTATTCAGTACCCTGACAAAAAAACAACACCACGAAGACAAAAAACACTCCAAGCAAATCCACAAAAAGATTATTGAAAAGTACAGGTCAGAAAATGGATAAAAGAACATTTCCAAGTGTTACGAACCCTGTAACTGGGTCACTTACCAGCAAAGATGGAGACGTCCATTGAAGTCTGATGATACTATTTTTAACAGTATTTATTTAGTAAAAATACACAAAAATAATATCAATGCAAATATACAGATTATATACGTCATCAATACTAAATCTAAAAGTGCGGGTATAATAATAATCAATAAGAAATAAGCTCTATCATTGTCTAGGGGATAATGTATTATCCGATGGAAATATAAAGTTCAATGCAGTTCCACAAGCTGCCGTCTTTTGGTTTTCGCTGTGTTACACTTTGTTGGAGAGAGAGAGAGATAATGGGAACATTTACCGCTACAGGTTTTTCCAACCTTCCTTTATGATTTTGATCCGTCAGGTTTTTCCAACCTTCCTTTATGATTTTGATCCGTCAGGTGTCTCGGTGTCGTGGCCGTTCAATTGTGACCTCTCCTTTAGCTAAACTGTTCTTCCGTGGTGAGCCCACCACCCAGGCAAGGGAGGACGCACACGAGCCCCCACCGGCTTTTGCTATAAACGCTGTCACTGGATTTCCAGCGTTTCTCCTGGTGCATCTAAAGGGTTGTTCCCCAGACCCCTCTTTTATCCTTACTCACGGGGTCTCAGATGTCAATCAGGTCAGGATGATGCAATCCCTCAACCAGACCACTCTGGTTGTCCCCTGAGGGGTTTCAATGAATAGTACAGTACTCAATACACAATTCCTTCTCCTAGAGACAATGGCCGTTATCAGTGGATCCGTTCCGCTGAGGCCAGGACACATTCCAAACCTTGTGTATTCTGTGTGTCTCTCTCTCATTTCCTGGGTCCCAGACCCGAATTAATAGCGATCTTGTGATTCTCAAAAAGGAGGGGGCGACTTTGTACCCTTCGACCCCTCAGAGTTGCTTCACATTCATAACACAAGTCACTTAAGAATAATAGCTGAGTAATATAAAATCCATATTATAATAAATATTTCTCGAGATAGGTATATCTGTCAGGGTCCAGCCCGGAACTACGTTCCGGGTTTTGATCCGGTCCGGGGGCTCCGGGATCCGGGTCCTGCAGTTGTCCCTCCCGTCACCCGTGATCTAGTTAGGACCCTCCTGGTTCAAGAAGGCACACCTGTAACTGATTGAGCTGCAGGTGTTTATAAGGGGCCTTGGGACTGGGACCAGGCGGGTGGTCGTTTTGTTCTGTTTCCCGTTTCTCCGCCGGCTCCGAACTCTGCTTTGCATTCTGTGATTCCGCCCGGGCTCAGATCTCTTCATCAGGCTTCACTGCCCTGTGCCAGTACTACCAGGTTGGTCCACTCCCCCACCTTTCTTCCCATGCACTGGTTCCGCTTCTCCGCTTGTTTGTTTTGTTCGCACGGTTGCGCTGTCTGCTGGCCGTTTCCGATTTTTCTGTTATCGTGACTGTTGTGTTGGTCACCCTGGACCTATGCCCGTTCCTATCCCTTGCCTCCGTCGGGCAGGTCTGGCCGACCTGCCGCTGCCCGGTGGGGGTTCTGCCCCGTCCTTCTCTTATCGCCCGAACCCTGGGATAGTGCCCCACACCCGCCTAGGGGTCCGTTCGTGCCCAGGCCTCCGGTGTTTCCGCCTGGGGGGGGCGTCCCTACCCGGGATATACGCGGCCCGCCCAGGGAGGGCTCTCTGACAGCTTATCTGCCTGCCAGCCTGCCTGAACCCTGAATCCCGGGGACCTGCCTGCCTGAACCCTGAACCCCAGGGACCTGCCTGCCTGAACCCTGAACCCCAGGGACCTGCCTGCCTGAACCCTGAACCCCAGGGACCTGCCTGCCTGAACCCTAAATCCCGGGGACCTGTCTGCCTGCCTGCCTGAACTCCGGGAGCCCGCTCCGCTCCACCTGCCTGAACTTCGGGAGCCGCTCCGCTCCGCCTGCCTGAACTTCGGGAGCCGCTCCGCTCCGCCTGCCTGAACTTCGGGAGCCGCTCCGCTCCGCCTGCCTGAACTTCGGGAGCCGCTCCGCTCCGCCTGCCTGAACTTCGGGAGCCGCTCCGCTCCGCCTGCCTGAACTTCGGGAGCCGCTCCGCTCCGCCTGCCTGAACTTCGGGAGCCGCTCCGCTCCGCCTGCCTGAACTTCGGGAGCCGCTCCGCTCCGCCTGCCTGAACTTCGGGAGCCGCTCCGCTCTGCCTGCCTGAACTTCGGGAGCCGCTCCGCTCTGCCTGCCTGAACTTCGGGAGCCGCTCCGCTCTGCCTGCCTGAACTTCGGGAGCCGCTCCGCTCTGCCTGCCTGAACTTCGGGAGCCGCTCCGCTCTGCCTGCCTGAACTCTATCTACCTGAACCCCAGCTCTACCCTTTAGTGCCATGGCATCCCCATCCTGACTCCCCCCCCCCCCCCCCCCCCCCCAGTACTTCAGTGTCTGCGTCTTGTGTTTGGGTCCATCCGGCCCCTCCTGACAATATCACCGTCTACTTTTGCTTCCGTTTAGCTTCTCAACATTTTTAAAGTTAGCCAAACCTTATGGCTCTTCAGAAGGGGGTGAGGACTGTCTTTGGGAAACTCCTGGTCTCTTCCTGATATACTTCTCTCGGACTCCTCCCGTCTCCTGCCTTCTCGATTCTCGCACTATTTCCCGAGCGGAGTGGGATAATTCCTCTGCCAGGCTTTCCCTCGGTTTGGTCACGCTGACGGGCAACCCTCTGGCCTTCATGTCTGTAGTCGCCTCTTCCACTGTCTGGTACAACCGCGTCCCGTCGTCATAAAACACTCGAGTTTAGCAGGGTACGGAGTTTGAAATCTAATCTTTTTTTGCTTTAGTACTCGCTTTACTTTCAGAGTATTCTTTACGTTTCTGCAGGACTGCGGGCAGGGGGGGTAATCTTGGTCGAAATATATTACTTTATCATCTAAAAACACTCTCTTCTTACCCCAGGCCCTTGGTAGAATCTCCACCTTGGTGCTGTACAGAAGGAATTTAATTATTATTGAACGTGGCTTATCTTGGGTAGACTTCGCGACTAGCACACGATGGGTCTTTTGATTTCCAGCTCCATAGTTGAGGAAAGCTCCAGCACGTCCCGCAGCAACTTTCCGACAAACTCCATCATAGAAAACCCTCTGCTCCTTTGGAAACATTGTATATCCTGATATTTTTCCGCCGTGATCTTCCCTCCAGGTCAAGCAGTTTACCTTCTTGTTGAATTAATATTTCTATCATCTTACTTAGTATCCGTTCCACGTTTTGAATGCGATCTTCCACCTTCTCAATTCTAGCCTCTGCCACTGCTATTTTTTGATTGACGTTGGCGAGCTCTGACTTAATATCATGTAGCTGCTGTTTTATATCTTTCTGGAACTCCCGTATCTCTTTCAATATTTCGATCATATTTGCCGCTTCGCCTGAACGAGGCCCATCGTCAGCCTCGCTAGCACGCGGTCGGGTAGGAGAGCCACTCGCTGTATACTCGGACCGTATACTGGTTGGAGACTGTCGCTGCGACCTTTCTCTGAGCGGGCTGTCCTCTGTCACCTGGATGGTGTGGCGAGAGCTCTTGGAACAATCCACATCAAACTCCTCCATTGAAAAGACATTTTCCAGCTTCCACATCGGTTCTATCAAGCTCTTCTTCCAAACTCCAAGTACCCTGGAGTCCCCAAAGTTGCATGACTCGGCAGTCAACTTTCCCTTTTTGGGAGAGAGTTTCTCTCTGGCTTGTCTGACAGGGACTCTAGACATTACCCGTCATTGGAAAGAGGTGCGCCATTGGCATCCCTCGCCTGAGGGTGACCTTCCCCTCTGAGGTGTACCTGACACTCACTGTCATCCTGTTCACCCGTACAACCGAGGACTTCTGCAGTTTGGGCCTCACCAGTACCCCAGCAGGTAAGCATAACTCCTGTTCGTGGTCTTCGGGAGCATCCGCCAAGAGGGCCTTGGCATTAAGTGTTCCGGGAAATTTGGGCATTCTCTTCACTCTAGCTGTAACACGACTGGTTTGGACTGGGTGTACCACACAGTCCCTCATTTATGCTCATCATCCAGCCCAGTGCAGTCACTCACTTCCTCAAAAGCAGCTTGGAACACAAGGTGAATGGAAAATACATTTCTATTTTCAGGAAGTTCTCTCCAACTTTCGCCTTGCAGGATCCCACTAGCCTCTTCACAATACGAGCATTCCCCACAAGAATTGAAGCTTCGTCCTTCTCGACTGGGTCTGGACAAACCAACACTAAAGTATCAACAACCTTGGCTACTCCCTATCTGCCTCTGAAAACTCCAGCTTCAATGAGGAGTAACCATCGTATGGATAGTCATCCGTATTAAGACCCCAGATGTCTAGCGTGTTGAGTGGCGTCAATGGTAAATGTGTCAAATACCTGTTGTAAACCGAACAGTACAGAGTAACCTGAGAACCAGTGTCAAGTATCGCTCTAGCCTCAATCTGTAGTGATACACTGGAGCTTGACCCCCACTCAGCCTTCAGGAATAGGATTTTGTGCTTTAGGGTGTTCCTTGATATATTACTTGGAATGTGTTACCCCCCAGGATACCTAGTCGTTCCCTTACTGGGCCTCTCCATTTAGGTACCCAGGGGCCCACTCCTGAGAGCATTCTCAGCTTTTGATAACTTGGACCCCTTGCCTATGCACTTGGCCACCTATTTGCCAGAGAGCTAAGGGCAGATACAAACTCAAAACGCTCACCCCTCGCTGGAAGACACATTAGACCTCCTGAGCCAGATCACTCCTTCCCCTTGATCTGCAGAAATGAGAGCAACTTGACTTTGAAGACTCTGGCCCCAGCTAAGGGAAACTCAGCTTCCAATTCAGCATGCTTGCCTATGCTGCCCTCCTCCCAGAAAGTATGGACAGCCCATGCCCCCACCAACCTCTCCCGGGACCCAATTGTACCAGGCTGTTCCACTGACATTATGTCAGTGCTAGTTTGAATTGAATCAAAGTCTTTGCTGACCAATTTGTCAAACCTCCGCTGCATGATCGTAACTGTTCCTAATGCTTTAATGGTATTTCAAGTTTGTAGCAACAATTTGTTGGGGATATGACTGTCTACCCCATTCAATACCCATACTTCTCGGTCACTCGTGTACTGGGTCGTCGGTCTGAGAGAAAGCTCACACCACCTTCCAAACGTCGCTCGCAATCCATCTCGAACAGATGGTCTCCCACTGGTTCGTATCCTATGACTGGTCCTCCCCAGTTTTTCTCTTCATCTACCGCCGAACAAAAGCTCCAAGACCAACAGTTGTGTCCCTCACCAAAAAATCTTTGCCCCCCCAGTTCCAGCATCCTAATTGGATGGCACACATTCCTCATTATCCCTTATCTTCAACAATAACCCAAACAGGCTGAAAGCAGAACTGCTCTTACAGAACTGCTAAATGAAATACCTACAGCATAGCAATAAAGATGTGAACCAGGGCATTACATTAGTCTGATCAGAATTGGAATCTAGACAACCATATATATGAGTAGAATGGTCCATTTTCTAATCCTATGGACATCATAAGCTGCCTTAAGAAAAGCAGTGCATTCTACATATGTCACCTTCGAAACTACTTATCAAGTAAGCTACAAGCTATGTGTGACAGGGTGGAGATAGTTCTCTACCAAAGGAGGTGTAAGGTGCTCCTTCCCTCCACTAGCCCGCAGATCACCCTTGGGCAAGGTGTAGCACCTGCTTAACCCCCCCCCACCCCCTCACAAATCAGGGTCACATGAAGCCATAGGAGCAGGTGGTGGATGGTCATATGAGCAGCTAGCACATATTACAGGTCCAGGTTATGCGACCACTGATGCCAGGCAGACAATCTCTGGAGTATTGATAATGGCTCGGGTCACCAATCTTGTCAAGACACTGCCCAGGAGAAGGCAGTGGCAAAACTCTTCTGTGCAAAAGAAAATTGCTAAGAACAATCATGGTCAAAGTCCATGATCGATCACTTCATATGATATGGCACATGATGATGAGGTACTGTATAAGAACATGAAAAAGAGAATTTATCAATGACAGCAGTATGTTTACACAAAGTAATACACAGGGATACAGATTAAAGGCCAGGAGTATCCCTATCAGTAGAAATTGGATTCCTATCATGTTACAATAGTCATGGGATATTTCAATTGGCAGGAAAATTTGGAGAATCAGGTTGGTGATGGAACACAGGAGAAGGAATTTGTAGAATGCCAAATGATATTGCTTTTTAGAGAATCATGTAGTTGAGCCCACTAGGGAAAAAAGGCAATTCAGGATTGGGATGTGTGTAATTAAACAGGTTTGATTAGGGAGCTTAAGGTAAAGAACCCTTGGGAGGTAGTGATCATAATATGATAAGATTCATTTCACCCTGCAGTTTGAGAGGGACAAGCCAAAGTCAGTAAAGCCAAATATGGAGGCATGAGAGGTGAGCTGGACAAAGTTGATTGGAAGGGACACTAGCAAGGATGAGAGCAGAATGGCAATGGATGGTGTTTCTGGGGGCAATTCGGAGGTGCAGGATAGATACATCCCAAACATGAAAAAGTCTTCTAAAAGGAAGATGAGGCAACTGTGGTTGAAACGGGAAATCAGTGTCCGCAAAAGAGCATATCAGAAGGGATGGATGCAATACAGCAAAAATTACTGAGAAGCTAGAGAATTGGGAAGCCTTTAAAAAGCAGCAGAAGGAAACTTAAAAAAAACTATGAGAGAAAAGATGAAATATGAAGGTAAGCTAGAAAATAATATTAAAGAGGATACCAAAAGGTTTTTCAGATATATAAAGAATAAAAGAGAGGCAAGAGGAACATCAGACCGTTAAAAAATGATGCTGGAGAGGTAGCACAAAGAATTGGCTGATTGACTCAGTAAGTATTTTGCTTCAATCTTCACTGTGGAAGACAAGACCAGGATGGCAGAAATTAGAGAAAGTCACAAGGCAGTTGTGAGTGTAGTTGCTATTATTAAGGAGAGGGTGCTTGAGAAGCTGAAAGACCTGAATGTAGATACTTCACCTGGACCAGATGGACTACACCACAGGGTTCTGAAAGAGGTAGCAAAGAGATTGTGGAGGATTTTGGGTACATGATAAAATAGGCTGAAGTCAGCATGGTTTGCTTAAGATAAATTTTATCTGACAGGTGTGTTGGAAGTCATTGAGGAAATAACGTGCAGTGATGATAAAGGAGAGTTAGTGGATATTGTTTACTTGATTTTCAGAAGGCTGTTGACAGGATGTCAAAGTCCATTAAGTAAAATAAGAATACGTGGTATTACAGGAAAGATACTAGCATAGATAGAAGATTGGCTGACTTACAGGAGGGAAAGAGTGGGAATAAAGGGGGCCTTTACTGGTTAGCTGCCAGTGACTAGTGGTGTTCCACAGGGGTTGGTGTTGGGACTGCTTCTTTTCAGGTTATATGCGAAAAAATTTGGATGATGGAATTGATTGTTTTGTGGCCAAGTTTGCAGATGATACGAAAGCAGGTGGTAGAATAAGTCATGTTAAGGCAGCAGGGTGTCTGCAGAAGGACTTAGATAGGTTTACTGAATGCATAGGGTGCTAAATGATGGAATACAGTGTCAGGAAGTGTATGGTCTTACACTTTAGAAGAAGAAATAAAGGCATAGACTATTTGCTAAATGAGAAGAAAAATCAAAAGTTAGAAGTACAAAGGGAGTTGGGAATCCTTTGCAGGTTTCCCTGAAGGTTACCTTGCAGGTGAGTTGGTGGTATGGAAGGCAAATGCAATGTTAGCAGTCACTTCAAGAAGACTAGAATATTAAAGCAATACTGTAATGTTGTTCAGACTACACTTGGGGTATTGAGAATAGTTTGGGCTCTTTATCAAAGAAAGGATATGCTGTCTTTGGAGAGGATCCAGAAGAGGTTCACAGGAATGAGTGATCCTGGCAATGAAAAGGTTCGTGCATGAAGAGCATTTGATGGGTTTGGAACTGTACTCCATGCCAAGACCACCAGACCCAAAACAGTTACTTTTCCCAAGCAGTAAGGCTGATCAACACCTCACCGAACCCACTTCTGCATTACCTATCTCCTGTCACAGTCACCGTATACACAGACATTCCTGTACCTCGTGTCACTTTATGTACATGTCCATCTATATATATAAAATATCTCATGTACTTATATTTATTGTGTTTTTTATTATCATGTTTTTTTATCTTAGTGTGTCTTTATGCATGGCGACAGATCCAGAGGAACAATAATTTTGTTTCCCTTTACACCTGTGGACTGGAAATGACATTAAATAATCTTGAATCTTGAAACTGCCGTGCCTTCGTTGTAATTGCACTTACATGCTAGGCCCAGGACACATCCTCTAAAATGATACACCAAGGTATTTAAAGATATTGACCGTCTCCACCTTTGCATTGTGGATGTCTGTGAAGTGTACGAATTTCAGGTTGTATATGTAAACATTCTCTGATTTTAAAGGAACCGAAATTAAATGACTCTCCACTGATGACAGGCTCATAAACCTTCGGTTCCCTCTTCCTTTTGTCAATGATCAGCTCATTGGTTTTGCTGACTTTGAGTGAGAGGTTGCTGTTGTAGCACCATTCAACCAGATTTTTAATCTCCCTCTTACCTGGTGATTTGTCAAGTAACAGTGGTGGTGTCAGCGAACATAAATATGGTATTGGAGCTGTGCTTAGCCTCACAGTCAGAAGTGTAAAGCGAAAAGAACTGGTAGCTAATGTTAGATACCCGTGGGTATCTTGTACTTGTCACGTGACAGTGGTGTTGAAGATATACTGGACCTAAGGTAGTGGTCTTGTGATGGTGGAGTGATGTCATTTTCCCACCAGTAGAGGTCATGTGACAGGTTTTTTTTACAGGGTATAAAAGGAGGACCCCTCCCTGTGAGGAGGGGCAGTTCATGGCTGGATTTGCCATTTTGACTCCATGCTACTGCGTGGTCCAATATTATCATGCAGTTTGGTTGAAAGGTGGAGTTCTATTTAATGCCTAAAGTTTAAAAGGTCATTGCCGGCAGTTTCTTTATAATACTGCCAGTTAAAAATCAGTGGAGAGTGAAGATCGGAGTTCGGGTGTTAAAAGATCGAGGAAAATCGATTTCGACGGAAAAACAGGTTTGACCTTGTTTGATCCTCATTTGGAAGGTATTCATTGGCTGTGCCTGTGTTAACCCCTGCAAATAATAGCAGAAAGGGTTGGGTACAGTTTTGTAAAGGAAAGGTCAGTGCCTTTAAGCCGTTTCATTTTCATCTTCGTAAATTCTCCGGGAAAAGTATAGTTTGACTGGGAACCGCAGCAACACGACGTGAAAGAGAATTTAAATCATCTAAAAAGTCTCTCCTTTAATGGACTGTAAGCATTTTGAACTATTGCAGTACTACTTTGAAGAACTGTTTTTGCAACATCGCTTTAAGAGCTGTTTTCGCTTTATTCCTTTAAGAACTGTTTAAGCTGCCGCACAGCAGCTGATTTCCGGTTACGTTAGTTGTTTGTTTACTTTTGGGGGTTTGTTTTTCAGTGTTTAATAAATGTTTTATTTGTTATAAAAAACCCTGCCTCACTTATATATTAATTGTTGCTGAATCCGTAACACTAAGCACACAGTATTGTGGTGCACCTGTGGACATTGTGGAGGAGATGTTGTTGCCAATTGGAACGGATCAGGGTCTGCACGTGAGGAAACCGAGGATCCAATTGCACAATTAGATATTGAGGCCAATGTCTCGAAGCTTATTGATTAGCTCTGAGTGGATGATAATATTGAATGCTGAGCTGTAGCCAATGGAAAGTATCCTGAAGTATGTATCTTCGCCGTCTAGATGATTAAAGAGCTAATAAAATGGCATATGCTGTTGACCTGTTTTGCTGGTAGGCAAATTGGAGCAGAACCAAGTCACTTCTCAGTCAGGAGTTGATATGTTTCATTACCAACCTCATAAAGCACTTCATCACAGTGGATCTACTGTAACTACTCGATATTCATCGAGGCAGATTACCACGTTCCTCTTGAGCACCAGTATGACTGAAGCCTGTTTGAAACAACTGGGGACCTCAGGTTGCCTTGAGTTCAATGACAGTTAGAATTTTGTCCGGCTATGTTATTTTTATGACCTTGCACAGCTTCATTTCAAGTTCAAAGTATGTTTGATTATCAGAGTACACAAATGTTATGACATATAATCCTGAGCTTCATTTTCCTGAAGGCTTACTCAGCAAATCTATAGAATAGTAAGTAGAACAGGATTAAAGAAAGATCAACCAGAGAGCAGAAGACAATGAACTGTACAAGTGCAAATGTAAATAATTAAGTGATAAATATTGAAAATGTGTAATGAGGAGTCCTTGAAAGTGAGTCCATAGTTTGTGGGAATAGTTCATGATGGAGCAAGTGAAGTTATCCCCTTTTATTTTAGAGCCTGATGGACGAACAGTAATAACTGTTTCTGAACCAGGTGTTGTGATTCCTGAGGCTCCTGTATCTTCTTCCTGATGGTAGCAGTGAGAAGAGAGCATGGGTGATCCCTGATGATGGATACTGAGCACCTTAATTGGGAAAAAAAATACCAAATCACTTCAAATAAGCATGGTTTTTCTCTTGTCACTGAAAAAATATAATTGGAAATCAGGTACAGTAAATAAATGCTTGAACAATTTGGTAGTTTTTGTGAAGAATGTTTCAAAGAGAAAGGAAGGATAGAAGAGAGGTGCAAGACGAGAATTCCAAAAACTAGGACCTTGACATCCAAATTCTGACCGCCAGTGGTGAAATGATTACATTCCCAAACTAATACAGGACGGTGTTTAAAGAGTTGGGTGAAGCTTTCCTGCTGGCATGTCCATAGGTATTACAATTCTTCATGAACTACAGTTGTGAAATCATCATTAAAGTCTGTCCAGATTGAGGACATCAATCATTATACATTCCAACTGGCTTTGCACAATCTCCAACAAATAAATTAACTGACTCTTTAGAACAGGACAACTGTTGTGCTGTGATCTGGATCTGACCGAACTCTGAAGCTCACTTCCTGTTGAGAAATGCTTTCTGTCTTTTCAGCTCATTGGCTCCTCCTTATGTGCTGTGAATTTCATCTGGTGCTCCCACCTTCAGTTCAGAGAGGGCAGATGTGTGGGGTGAGATGAGTGGGTCCAGATGTCCAAGGGCTGCATGGTGTTCCTATTCACCAACTGCCCTCATCAACATACAATGGGAAGATGTGTTTATAAATATCAAGAAGACAATCTTGGACCAATATGTTGTATTAAACAAAACTGATAGCATCATAAGTTTGAATACTAGTGTTCAGAGTGGAACGAATAAGGCCGCTGGACCAGACATAGGGAGGAGGTGAGTCTCTGAAATTGGGGCTCCGAGGACCATTCAGTTAATGGTAGGGATTAATAAAAAACTGGGAAATCCTGTTTCTCAGGGATTTAAACAGTTGGAGAAGCAGGAACAGTTATTATAAGACAAACACCATTTGAACTGATTTAAATGGACGTTATTGAAAAATGAGGCACAGTTGGAAACATGCTCCTTGGGAAACCATCATGCTCTACCACTGGGGAGTTAACTATCCACTTACGCCTCCTCACCCATCGGTACACTCCAGACAGAATACACATCACAGTCTGCAGGAGGGATCCCAATATGATTCCAGTAATTAGGTGATAGTAAAACACAATGAGCCTCATAGCCAACAACTATAGTGCCCTTTGGAATGATGCATTTTTGATAAGTGTACTAAATATATTTTAGATAATACATAACAATATTTTCAACTCACCAGCTCTTCAGGTCCTTGCATATGGCTAGAGAGGGCTCAAAGATCTCTTTAATGCAAAAGCAATCCAAACTCTTGCCTCTCTCTCCATAAAATGGAGTATATCACAACCAGCTAGTAGGTGTTTTCCACCCTCATGTTTGATAAGAGATCCAACACTACCCTTTACTTTGTCTAAAAATGCCCTGGCACTTTAGCACACGTCACACTGATCTCCCTGACCTCCACAGTAAATACCGATGCCAGGTATTCATTTCAGATCTCACCTATCTCATCTGCTTCCCTCCTTTATTCTTGACTGGTTCTACCTGCTCTGATGAAGACCATCACTATACGTGCCAACCAGAAGCTATGGATGACTGCAGAGGTGCGTGTGCTGCTGAGGTCCCGCGACTCTGCCTTCAGAGCAGGCGACAAGGCAGCTCTAACAACAGCAAGGGCCAAACTGTCCCGAGCCATCAGAGGGGAAAGCGTGCACACGCCTAGCTAATCCACAGTTACTTCCAGGACAGCGGCGACACGCAGCGCATGTGGAAGGGCATCCAGGACATAACCAATTACAAGACAACATCACCTGACTGTGCAGGTGATGCCTCCCTCCCAAATGAGCTGAATAACTTCTACGCCCGGTTTGAGGCAGAAAATGACGTGGCGGCGAGGAAGTCCACCCCTCCTACAAATGACCAGGTGCTGTGTCTCTCCGTGGCCGACGTGTGAAGAACCCTGTGCAAGGTCAACTCACGGAAGGCTGCTGGACCAGAATTCATCCCTGGTAGAGTGCTCAGAGGATGTGCAGACCAGCTAGCAGATGTTCTCACTGACATCTTCAACATCTCCCTGAGCAGTGCCACCATTCCAACATGCTTCAAGGCCGCCATCATCATCCCCGTTCCGAAGAAGTCTTTAGTGTCCTGTCTAAATGACTACCGTCATTGCACATACATCCATCATCATGAAGTGTTTTGAGAGGCTCGTCGTGAGGCATATCAAGACCCTGCTGCCCCCCTCACTGGACCCCCTGCAGTTTGTGTACCGTCCCAACCGCTCAACAGTTGATGCCATTGCCACCACCCTCCACCTGGCCCTAACTCACCTGGACAAACAAGACACATACGTTTGGATGCTGTTCATAGACCTCAGTTCAGCACTCAACACAATCATCCCTCAGAAACTGATTGGAAAGCTGAGCCTACTGGGCCTGAACACCTCCCTCTGCAACAGGATCCTAGACTTCCTGACTGGGAGACCTCAGTCAGTCCGGATCGGGAGCAGCATCTCCAAAACCATCACACTGAGCACGGGGTTCCCCAACGCTGAACTCCCCAGGGTTGCGTGTTCAGTCTACTGCTGTTCACTCTGCTGCAACACACAGCTCGAACCACATCATCAAGTTCGCCGATGACACGACCGTGGTGGGTCTCATCAGCATGAATGACGAGTCAGCTTACAGAGGCTAACGGACTGGTGCAGAGCCAACAACCTGTCTCTGAATGTGAACAAAACAAAAGAGATGGTTGCTGACTTCAGGAGGGCACGGAGCAACCACTCCCCTCTGAACATCGATGGCTCCTCGGTAGAGATCGTAAACAGCACCAAATTTCTTGGTGTTCACCTGACGAAGAATCTCACCTGGTCCCTCAACACCAGCTCCATAGCAAAGAAAGCCCAGCAGCGTCTCTACTTTTTGCGAAGGCTGAGGAAAGTCCATCTCCCACCCCCCATCCTCATCACATTCTACAGGGGTTGTATTGAGAGCATCCTGAGCAGCTGCATCACTGCCTGGTTCGGAAATTGAACCATCTCGGATCGCAAGACCCTGCAGCGGATAGTGAGGTCAGCTGAGAAGATCATCGGGGTCTCTCTTCCTGCCATCACGGACATTTACACTATACACTGCATCCGCAAAGGAAACAGCATTATGAAGGACCCCATGCACCCCTCATACAATCTCTTCTCCCTCCTGCCAACTGGGAAAAGGCTCCAAAGCATTCGGGTTCTCACAACCAGACTATGTAACAGTTTCTTCCCCCAAGCTATCAGACTCCTCAATACCCGAAGCCTGGACTAACACCTTGCCCTACTCTCCTGTTTATTATTTATTGTAATGCCTGCACTGTTTTTTGTGCACTTTATGCAGTCCAGTGTAGGTCTGTAGTCTAGTGTAGCTTCCTCTGTTTTTTTAATTACGTAGTTCAGTCTAGTTTTTTTGTAATGTGTCATGTAGCACCATGGTCCTGAAAAACGTTGTCTCATTTTTACTATGTACTGTACCAGCAGTTATGGTCGAAATGACAATAAAAGTTGACTTGACTTGATGCTCTGAGTTATCATATACTTGTTAATAATTTTTATTATGAATAAAGTTTATTTTGCTTAATAAATATCTGTGCAAGAGCAGAAATGAGCAAATCAGCGAAAGCAGGATCTCTTTGAGAACAAGAACAATTAAAAAGGAAGTTTTGTTGCGTAGAGTTTTGCTTGGGGCCAATAAAAAGTAAGCAGAGCCTCCATTGTGGGCATGGACAGAGATAGGCTGGGGAACTGAACCTTTCGCTCAAGACCTTCCCCATTCCACTTTGGAGTAGCCATTGTGTGATTCTGTGGTGAGGTGGCATAGGTGAGTAGCAGGTAAGTTTGGTACCGGGATACCAAACTGCAACTAATTAAATGAAGTAAGGATACAGGTTCAGGTGACGTGTTGTAGCAGTATGATTTGGGAGCTGGCGACACCATTATGGTTCCTAACGACTACATCTGCAACAACTGTTGGTAAATTTATTATCAAAGTACATATACGTCACCATCTGCAATTCTGAGCTCCTCTCTGTATCACACACGCAATTCTGTATATTTCAATCAGGTCACCTCACAACTTCCTCGGCATTGATGAATCTTGCCCAACTTTCCAATCCTGGTGCGTCACCTCTGTACTTTCTCCAAACCAAGCATATGCTTCTTACAGAGTAGTGACCAGAACTACACACAATACACCAGATGTGCTCTAACCAATGTTTTATCAGACGTGAAGACATAGGAGCAAATTAGGCCAGTTGGCCCATTGACTCTGCTCTACCATTCAGTCACGGGTGATTATTTTTTCCCCTCCTCAGCCCCACTTCCCCGGTTACTCCCTGTAACTTTTGATGCCATGTCTAATCAAGAACCTATCAATCTCTGCCTTCAAAACACCTAACTACCTGTGGTAACAAATTCCACAAATTCACCACCCTCTAGCTAAAGAAATTTGTCTACTTCTCTGTTTTAAATGGACACCCCTTTATCCTGAGGCTGTGTCCTCTTGTCCTAGACTCCCCCACCATGGGAAACATCCTTTCCACATCTACAGGTTTCAATGAAATCCACCCCCTCTCATCCTTCTAAATTCCAGTGTGTACAGACAGAGAGAAAGGGAAGCATTATTTATACCTGATTTTAAATAAATAACACAATTAGAACAAAGATATGAAGCCTGTTGATTTGCAAAAGTGGTCATGTTATTGTGATACAGAAGTTGGGCTTAGAGAAGGCTGATTCAAGAACTGAGAATTAGTAATTCTTGAACTGGGTGATGTGGAGCTTGAGCTTCTGGACCTTTTGTCCAATGGTGGCAGCCGTGGCCTGGATGGTGAGGTCTTTGGTAATAGATGTTGCTTTCTTCAGGCAACAGCTCATATAGGTACTAGCGATGCTGGGGAGGGCTGTACCTGTGATATATTTGGCTGAGTCCTCAACTCTCTGCAGCATAGAATTATTATAGAACAATAACCATAACAGAATCAGTGAAAGATCACGTTTAACCAGAGTGCAGAGTGCAGAAGACAGCACACTGTGCAAGTGGGATACCATAGAACCATAGAACACTACAGCACAGTACAGGCCCTTCAGTCCTCCATGATGTGCCGACCCATATAATCCTTAAAAATAAAGTACTAAACCCACACTACCCCATAACCCTCCATACCTCAGGAAGACACTTTGGAGGGCAGGGAAAGTTGCACTGAAGGACCTGCTTCTCTGCTATATAAACTCTAATCTTTTACTGTTTTACAACTGATCACCCAGACAAGTGTGTTTAAACATGAGCTTGTGCTGTAGTGCACAATTCATACACAACAACCAAGATACGTACCTAAGCAAATCCAGTTCTCCTCCAATGTTCAGACACATCTTTCCTATCCGTGTACCTGTCCAAGGCTGATGTTAAACACTGTGATAGGACTCGCCTCTATCACCTCCTCTAACTGTTTGTACATATGATCACCACTCTCTGACCCCTCAGTTCTCCCTTAAATCAATTCACACTCACCTTACTCCTGAGCTTCTGATTCTAGACTCCCCTACCATGGGAAAAGGGCTGTACCTGTTTACCCTACCTATGCCCCTCTAAATTTTAATGATCTCTATAAAGTCACCCCAGAGCCTCCTCACTCGAGGGAAAACAGACCTAGCCCCCTGTTTTCTCATTATAACCGAAACCTCCAATCCTGGCAAACCTTTTGTGCATCTTATCTGCACGTTCTTGAGATTAGTCTCTTCCTCGTATGTGATTATCAGAACTGTACACGATAATCCTCGTTGAAAGTGCACATTTGTCACCATATACAACTCTGAGATTCATTTCCTTGCGGGCATACTCAATATATGTATCGATAAATAACATAACAGAATCAGTGAAAGATCGCCCAACTTGGGTGTTCAACCAGAGTGCAGAAGAAAACAAACTGTGCAAGTGAAAAAAGGAGAAACAATACTAATAAACAAACAAACAAACAAACAAACAAACAAACAAGCAAGCAAGCAAGCAAGCAAGCAAGCAAGCAAGCAATGGAGCCAAGTCATTGGGTACATTTAAGGCAGAGGTTGATAGATTTTTGATTAGTTAGAATATGAAGGGATATGGGGAGAAGGCTGGAGATTGAGGCTGAGAGGGATAATGGTTCAACCATGATGAAATTATGGAGCAGACGATGGGCCAAATGGCCTAATTCTGCCACAATATCTGTTGGTCTTTAAAGAAGAACAGATAACTGTTGTAATGTGAGTATTATTAAAAGTAAGTTAATACTAATTGGGAAGCTGTTGGTAGCAAGAGGCGGGATCCGGGGTTGGCAGGGTCTTTACTCTTTTGACTCCCAGTATGCATTGTATGTAGTTCCTCTACCCATGCCACACGAGGTACCTGGAAGCTTCTGTATTGTCCCAGATAAAGATGCTGTTTTGACCAACAAGTTGTCGAGTGGTCTTTTTGTAAAGTAGAAGTTACCACATATTTTTGGCGATGAGGTATGGCGTCATTCAATGTCTGTAGTGAGATGCTGAAGATGTTCTATAGGTCAGTTGTGGAGAGCGCCCTCTTCTTTGTGGTGGCGTGTTGGGGAGGAAGCATTAAGAAGAGGGACGCCTCACGTCTTAATAAGCTGGTAAGGAAGGCGGGCTCTGTCGTGGGCAAAGTACTGGAGAGTTTAACATTGGTAGCTGAGCGAAGGGTGCTGAGTAGGCTACGGTCAATTATGGATAAGTCTGAACATCCTCTACATAGCACCATCCAGAGACAGAGAAGCAGTTTCAGCGACAGGTTACTATCGATACAATGCTCCTCAGACAGGATGAAGAGGTCAATACTCCCCAATGCCATTAGGCTTTACAATTCTACCGCCAGGACTTAAGAACTTTTTAAAAGCTATTATTAATGCTTTTTGAGATAGTGATTTAGATGCATATCATATTTTTTACTGAGTTAAGTATTGTATGTAATTAGTTTTGCTACAACAAGTGTATGGGACATTGGAAAAAAAGTTGAATTTCCCCATGGGGATGAATAAAGTATCTATCTATCTATCTATTTTCGATCAGGAGCTGTGAGCGGGCGAGGAGCCTTGTGTTCGGATGGCTACGTTCGGAACGGTCGGTGTGTTCAACGAGCAAATCGAGGAGTGGCCGCAGTACGAGGAAAGGTGGGGCCGCTTTTTCTGTGCTAATGGAATTACTGAGGAGGCTAAGCAGCCTCTATTCTCCTGAGTGGGTGTGGGGCAAAGACGTACAAGCTGATACGGAACTTAGCTACGCCGCGGAAACTGGGAGAAATTCCATACGACTAACTGGTCAAGCTCGTGGGGAACCACCGCAATCCGAAGCCTTTGGTGATAGTTCAACGGTTCAAGTTTCGCAGCCGTGCCCGGAAGCCAGGTCAGTCTGTGGGCGATTTTGTGGCCGAGCTTCGGCAGCTGTCGGAGCATTGCGATTTCGGAGCCGTGTTGGCTGACATGCTCCGTGACAGATTAGTATGTGGCATTAATAATGCCGCCGTACAACGCCGCTTGTTGGGAGAAACCCCACCGTTGACTTTCAAGACAGCCCTAGAGATTGCTCAAGGCATGGAGGTGGCTGCTGATAATGCCAAGGGTATACAGAAAGGATATGGGGGGTCGCAGTCGGCAGCAGTGATCCAAGTCGGGAGGGAGACTGGTAAACGGGCAAAGCGGGTGGAATGTTTTCGGTGTGGAGGAACGCACTATGCAAATGTTTGTAAATTCAAAGATACTGTCTGCCACGCTTGTAGCAAGAAGGGACATTTAGTTAAAAAGTGCAGGAGCATAAAGTTGAAAAGAAGAAATCAATCTGTTCCTTCATAAATTTAATAAAGTCCGATTCTTGCAATAAGGTAGAGTCAAATCGCCATTGTCTAGCATTTAAAGCTGTATCCCTAAAATTAATAGAAAGTATTAATGGAGCATGGTCAGAAATAGCTATAATATCATAATTACAACCAATTACCGATGGAATAAAACAAGAGTCAATAAAAAAATAATCAATTCTCGAATAGGAGTGATAAACATGTGAGAAAAAAGAAAACTCTTTGTCATTAGGATGACGAAATCTCCAAATATCAAAAACTCCATTATCAGTCAAAAAGGAGTTAATACAAGTGGCCGACTTATTGGGTAGAGTCTGAATAGGTGTAGATTTGTCCATCAAAGGAATTAAACAACAATTAAAGTCACCACCCATTATTAACTTATATTCATTTAAATTAGGTAAAGAAGTAAATAAGGACTTAAAGAAATCAGGACAATCCACATTTGGGGCATAAACATTAACCATAGCAACCTTTTTATTACCGAGTAAACCCGTAATTAACAAAAATCTACCATTCGGATCCGAAAGGATATCGTGTTGAACAAATGCAATAGAGGAGTCAATAAAAATTGAAACTCCCTTAACTTTGGCATTCGAATTCGAATGGTACTGTTGACCCCGCCAAGACCTAAAAAAGCGATATTTGTCCTCCTTCCTCACATGAGTTTCTTGTACAAAAATAATATGAGCATTAAGTCTTTGGAATACTTTGAAAATCTTCTTTCGTTTAATCGGATGGTTTAATCCATTAGTATTCCAAGACACAAAGTTAATGGTTTGAGCCATGTTTCTAAAGTCATCCCTTTGGTATATAAAGGGTTAACCATGTTATAAACTCATGCATCCGGAAGAGGGACAAAAATAAAGAGCGGACCCGGAAGTGACGACATCGTAGACATATTTGTAGTTCAAGAACAGCCCAAGTAAAAAAACTAAAACAAATTAATAAGAGAAAAATTAAAAAAGAAAACAGACCAACCCCCACCCCCGTATGAAAAAGAAAAAAAGCCAAAATATGGCTAGAAAAAAGAAAAAATGAAACTAACTCTACCCCCATATCAGCGGCAGACCACTCCGTGTTTAACGGATATATATAAAAAACCACCCGAACTTTAAGAATTATGATCGCAGTACTAAAAACTGCGCTTCTTAATATGCTGAGTTGTAAAGAAAAAGGGAATAAAATCATTAAAAGTTTATAAATCGGGTTATAACCCAAACAAATCAAGAAGTATTTAAACTATGATAAGCGATGCATTATAGGAAGAAGACGAAAAAAGAAACAATAACGCCATCTTAAACTAAACCAATACTTTACAAAAAACCATTATCTTGATATTAAACAAAAAATTCACTTCGAAAGGTTAAAAATATACCTTCAAGGGAACAAAAATAATAGACAAAAATATAGTATAGTAGTTAAAGTGTATAAGACAGAGCGATTAATATAACGAAAACACACTTTAACTTAAATATGAAGTATAGGATAAACCTACACCAATAACCAGAGATGGTTATTAAAAAACCATCAAACCATTAAAAAACAGAGATGGAGATTAAAAAATCAAAAACCATCTTTCACGATCAGAATCACTCATTTAATGGAGAGTAGTAACTGTATCAGTAGGGAAGTTCACTTCCAAATACTTTTTCGCTTCAAAGGTAGACAAAAATACTTTACGCGGAGCATTCGGGGGGGAGATCCTGAGCTTCGCCGGGTATAAGAGCGCAGGTTTTAGATTTTTCTCATAACATTCAGACATCAGAGGTTTAAAAAGCAGCCTTTTCTTCATAACTTCTGGGCTAAAATCTTGCACCAAACGAAAACAATACTCATGAAATTTAATCATCCCGGCCCTTCGAGCTTCACGAATGAGTTGTTCTTTATCGTGTACGTAATGAAATCGGACGATTACCACCGGGGGCTTATCTGAAACCGTCGGTGATCGACTCCAAATTCTATGTGCTCGGTCAAGTAGCGGAGGGTTTACTGGAAAAACCGACGGAAACGCATCTTTTAGAAATTGAGCAAAGTATTTCGAAGGATCGCCTTGTTCTATGCCGTCTGGGAGACCAAGTATGCGTAGGTTCTGTCTTCTGGACCGATTCTCCAAATCGACACTCTTGGCTTTAAGTGTCTCCACCAATTTAATAGTCGAAATTAAATCCTGTTGCAATTTTTCAATAGTCAAATCTCGTTTCCGCGCTTCTTCTTGCAGCAATGTGATAAGCGCTTGCTGCTGGTTAATTACTGAATCCGTCTTAACCATATAATCTTGAAAAACCTTTATGTCTCGTTGAAAAGCCTGATGTTGTTCCTCAAATTTTTTATCCAAAAGCTCCATAAGCAGTTCATAAGTTAACTCAGTGCGTTGCGGTTGAGCTGGCTTCTTTCCATTACCGTTCGGGTTTCGCCCCGGTTCTCGTCCTTTGGATCTAAGAGCCATTTCTGTTTGCATATCTTCCAAAATTCACGATAAAATCTTAACAATAAGCCCGAGAAAGTAGCAAAAGTCTTTTGGTGTAGGTAACAATAAGTTGAATAAGGGTGATCAAAGGTTAAAAAAAGTAAAGATTATGGAGCGGATCTGAAACAGTACTCACTCCATGAGCGTCTCCCGCTGACCTCCGCAGGAGCATAAAGGGTAAGGTTAAGCCTGGGCAGGGGAAAGCTCAACAGACTCAGGCAGCCTCACACCACCTAGGAGAAGCAGATGAAGAGGCAGTGTGAGCCTACAACGTGTTTGGGGTGGAAACGGATGAGGGACCACCTGAACCATATTATGCTCCAGTCACTGTCAAGGGAGAGGACATTAAGTTGGAGATTGATTCAGGGGCTACTGAATCAGTCATTAATGAAGACACCTACAGGAGGATATGGGGATCCAACCTGCCTTCTATCAGACCATTTAAGCTCCAACTCAGGACCTATACGGGACAGCCCATACCTCATTTAGGGGTGTTATATATGAATATTTCGGCTGGGGGCCAGAAGGCTGAAGCCAGGCTGGTGATAGCTAAGGGCAGTGGGCCCAGTCTTCTGGGCCGTGATTGGCTTCGGAAAATCCGGCTCAACTGGCATGAAATTAAGTATGGACACACGACGGAGGACATTCTGCAGCGGTATAGTGACATTTTCAGGGACGAGCTGGGCACACTGAAGGGCGTGACCGTGAAACTCCATGTCGACCCTGAGGCCACACCACATTTTTATAAACCCAGGTCAGTGCCCTTTGCCATGAAGGGCAAAGTCGAGGTGGAGCTGGACCGTTTAAAGGGGCTGGGCATCATTGAGCCCGTCCAGTTTTCAAGGTGGGCAGCTCCTATTGTTCCAGTTTTGAAGGCAGCTAAAACAGTGAGGATATGTGGGGACTACAAGCTTATGGTGAATAAGGTCTCTAAGCTGGAGGAGTACCCGTTGCCACGGGTGGATGACCTGTTTGCGACCCTGTCAGAGGGGAAACTATTCACAAAGCTGGACAAGAGCTATGCCTACCAACAGCTGCTGCTCGATGAGGATTCAAAGGAGTACATCAGCATCAATATGCACAAGGGATTATTCAAATACAATTGCCTGGAGTTTGGAGTGGCGTCTAGCCCCGCCGTTTTCCAAAGGACAATGGACTCTTTGCTGCAGGGGATTCTGCATGTAGCAGTGTATCTTGATGATATTTTGATCACGGGAGCCATGGAGGAGGAGCATCTGGCTAAATTAGAACAGGTGCTGAAGAGACTCTCAGATGCAGGGCTGCGGTTGTGTGTTCCTGGCTCCGAGTGTGACCTACCTGGGACACAAGATTACAACTGAGGGACTTTGTCCAGTGGAGGAAAGAGTGAGAGCTATTAAGGAGGCCCCAAGCCCCAATGCGTCACTGAACTCAGATCATTTTTGGTCATGGTGAATTATTATGGCAAGTTTCTTCCGGACCTCTCAAAGGTTTTGGCCCCACTGTATAAGCTGCTTCACAATGACACTAAGTGGTGGTGGGGTGAAGAGCAGGAGGAAGCTTTCTTTTTATTTATTTTTTTATTGAAGTTCATCATCAAACAAACATTTCCATAAGATGCATTTCAGACATTGTAAATATATATATATATCATATAACCATATATGTTACAAATCTCCACAAAGTCTTTATCTGAGGTATACACTTATAGAAAAGGGTGGAAAGAAAAAAACAAGTAAAAAAGGAAAGAACTGTGTACAAGTAGGGAGCGATCTTTTTTTTTTACAACATATTCATTGATTTGTGAGAATAAAATCAGGCCTATGAGGCATTATGTAGTTAAACCATTTTTCCCAGTTTGAATCAAATTGTTCCAGCTTATGATTAACAGATGCTGTTATCTTCTCCATTTTGTAAATGTCCATTGTAATTTCCATCCATGTATTTAAAGCTGGGCTCTCCTGTGATAACCATTGCCTAGTAAGAGTCTTTTTACCAGCCACCAACAGTATATTCATTAATTATTTATCTCTTTTCAACCATTCTTGAGGTATATACCCAAAATATATGGTCTTACTCTCTAAGGGTATTTCACATTTAAAGATGTCTTGTAGGGCATTGTGTATCCCCCTCTAATAGTTTTTGATAACAGGGCAGTCTCAAAAATATGA
The DNA here is from genome assembly GCF_048418815.1 of Hemitrygon akajei. Taxonomy (NCBI): domain Eukaryota; kingdom Metazoa; phylum Chordata; class Chondrichthyes; order Myliobatiformes; family Dasyatidae; genus Hemitrygon; species Hemitrygon akajei. The sequence goes on from NC_133128.1 coordinate 187,645,778, forward strand.
TAATGATTTGCATTTTGATTTCCACAATTTCTCCAGCAAACAGGGAGGTTACTGTCATAATGGGATTTCTGAGAGGGTGTAATAAAATATCTTGCTGTAGTGGCTGCAGTTTAAAGAGCTTACAGTGTCAAGTGCATGAAATATCCTTTTGGGAGGAGCCTGCTTCTGAAAGATTTCGTAAACCCTATAAAAAAAAACAAATTTTGACAGAAACAAACAATCTGTTGGCTGACCCATCAAGTCCAGTAGCAACCCAACAGTATAACCCTCTTCAGTTGACCAAGAACGTTCACAGTCCTGCAGTTCAGACGTGGAAAACAAAGTTGGAGGAGGACAAAATTGAAGAAAGCTTTCATTTTCCAAATACCACAGACCACTTAAAATTAGGCAACAAGATTTGCTGCAGGAAGTACTGAGAGAGAGAGAGCACAAATAGGTAAGGATTATTTGTTCCTACTCTCTTATGCCTTTTCTAAAACAGTGTGACCCCTGAGTCACTAACAGGTTCTACTTTTACAGACGTTCATAAGTTGCTCTTAGTGAATAGCTGGAAAAAAAAATGCATTCTATGCCTCTACACAATTGCAGGAAGCTCATCTGGGGTGAGCAGAGAGATCTTAGCATCCAAGTTCATAGCTCCTTGAAAATGGTTACACAGGTCAACATGGTGGTTAAGAAGGCTTATGGTATGCTTGCTTTTATTAGTCAAGACACTGAGTTCAAATGCCAGGAGGTTATGTTGTAATTTAATATAACTCTGGTTACACATCTGGAGTATTGCATACAGTTCTGGTCACCCACTACAGGAAGGATGTTGAGGCATTGGAGAGCATGCAGAAGACATTGACCAGGTTGCTGCTTGCTTTAGAAGGCATGTGCTCTAACGAGAGGCTCGATAAACTTGGGTTGTTTTCTCTTTAGTGCCGGAGGCTGAGTGGAGATCTGATGGATGTTTAGGATCTTGACAAAGAGATGGGATTCACAGTGACTCTCTAGAAACTAGAGCAGAACTTAGAACTAACAATTCTAATCAGAACAGGGAACAAAGTATCACTTACTGTTATGACGCAGTTTAGTTGAAAGATGGAGTTTTATTTAATGCCTAAAGTTTAAAAGGTCATTGCCAGCAGTTTCTTTATAATACTTCTAGTTGAGAATCAGTGGAGAGTGAAGATCGGAGTACGGGAGTTAAAAGATCGAGGAAAGTCGATTTCGACGGTGAAACAGGTTCGACCTTGTTTGATCCTCATTCGGAGGGAATTTGTTGACTGTGCTCGTGTTAACCCTTGTGAAATAGCAGAAAGGATTGAGTACAGTGTTGTAAAGGAAAGGTCAGTGCCTTTAAGCCGTTTCATTTTACATCTTCGTAAATTCTTCGTGTGAAAAGTAGTTTGACTGGGAATTGCAGCAACACGACGTGAAAGAGAATTTAAATCATCTTAAAAAGTCTCTCCCTTAAGTGGACTGTAAGCATTTTGAACTTTTGCAATACTACTTTGAAGAATTGTTTAAGCTTCATTGCTTTAAGAACTGTTTAAGCTGCCGCACAGCAGCTGACTTCCGGTTACGTGAGTGGTTTGTTTACTTTTGGGGGTTTGTTTTTCAGAGTTTAATAAATGTTTTATTTGTTATAAAAACCCTGCCTCACTCATTTATTTATTGTTGCTGAATCTGTAACAACTGGATGAGTCGAAGGGATAAGCCAATTAAGCTTACGTAGCTTACGGTGTGTTAAAGATGATGAAACATCACACTTCACAATATTGATTCCATTGGTTAGACACTTGTGCTTCAGTTGTGAACAACTCCCGATCAGGCAAAACACTTCTTAGTTTGAGAATTCATCACCACATCTCTATTTCCCTTACAGTAGGATCTAACCTTCCCAATAAACTACAACAAATTTTCTGAACTCTTGTGTTCCCCAGTGGATTTGTTGAACCTCCGAATTATTTTTCAATGACTTCACACAATTGAAATAGTTTCTCAAGTACAATGATGCTGAAGCGCTCTGTGTTTTTCTCTAGTTTCAGAAATGCTTGGCTATCTGATTCTTTCACTGGTACTTTGCTTCCTGTACTGGCGGTACAGAGACGGGAAACAGATAACAAATGTATTTGACAAGCACGTGTACATCACAGGCTGTGACTCTGGCTTTGGAAATCTGCTGGCCCAGCATCTGGACCAGCAGGGATTCCGTGTTCTGGCTGCCTGTTTTACCGAGAAGGGTGCTGAAGAACTGAAGAGCAGGACATCATCGAGACTCAAAACATTTCAACTTGATGTTACCAACTCTGAGAGTATTGGGAAGGCAGCAGAATTTGTAAAATCGGAGGTAAAGGGAAAAGGTAATTTAAATTTAAACCTTCATCTTTGCCAAACAAAAATTGTCAATTCTTAGATCGCATTGCTCACTGTGAACTATTTATCAGTTTAAAAACATGTAATGCAGTAAAAGCATTTTGAAAATCTTCAGTAATCAAATCAGTTTTAAGCCAACTGGCTTATGTTGATAAATTTCTCAATTTTTCTGGCAGCAGCACAATGCAATACCAAACAGAGAAAAGATAAAAATGTGATAAGGTGTTCTACAAAACAAAATGCTGGAGGAATTCAGCAGGCCAAGCAGCACCTATGGAAATGAATAAACAGTTGGTGTTTTGCCCCTAGACCCTTCTTCAGGACTGGAAAGGAATGGGAGAATTCAGAGTAAGAAGATCGGTGGGGGGGTGGGGAGATGTGCAAGGTGGCCGATGATAATTGAAACTCAGAGAGTGGGAGGGAGTGAAGTAAAGAGCTGGGAAGTTGATTGGTAAAAGAGATAAAGGGTAGCTATCACATTTCCTTCAGAACTGAAAAGACAGACGGTAATATTCCATATTAGTAAATTCTCTGTTTGAAGGAGCTTTTATATATAAATATAATGTACACATACTCATAGAGCTAGGGTATCTAAGACTTTTGCACAGTACTGTATTTCTGAACGTGGAGCAGGGAGCAAGTATGTAAACCTGGCGAGAGCAAATAGGAATGGTGATAGAGGGGCGCCGAGGGAGGGGTGTCAGTCAGGTGGTAGAGAAGTAGTGCCAGGGGTAGAGGTAGTCTGGGTGCAGACACACTCCACCCTGAGACATGAGACAAGGTCATTTGATTCCAAATAACTTGCCTATTGATCATTACAGACTGTCTTTCTGGTGCTCGTCTACGCTTGTCCATTAGTACCTCCCAAACACAGACAGCATGCTTATAGGAACACCATTGACTCAAAATCACACACATTCCTGCCTTGGAAACATTGCCACTTCTACATCATTGATGAGTCTACACCCTGCAACTTCCAACCAACATGCATATCTTCATCAGATACACCACAGTTTAAGCAGATAGTTCTCCATATCCTTATGAAGGGGTTATCAATTTGGAAGGCAAATACTAGCCTTTCAAGTGAAACTCATGTCCCATAACAGCAAGGAAGAAAGAAAAGGTACCTTAAAAGGCTTAGGACAGACATGTTCAAGGAATTAATCTTGCGTGTAAAATTCAATAAGAATTCCATAAGACATAGGAGCAGAATTAGGCTATGTAGCCCATTGAATCTGCTCTGTTATTCCATCATAGCTGATCCATTTCCTGCTCAGCCCCAATCTCCTGCCTTCTCCCCATAACCTTTCATGCCCTGACTAATAAAGAATGCATCAACCTTTGCCTTAAATATACCCAATCACTTGGCCTTCACAGCTGCCCGTGACAACGAACTCCACAGATTCACCACTCTCTGGCTAAAGGAATTCCTCCACACCCTCATACTAAATGTATAGCACTCTGTTCTGAGGCTGTGCCCTCTGGCCCTAGACTCCCTCGCCATTGGACAAATTGAAAGTGTTGCATTTTGGAAGGTCAAACGCAAGAGGACAGTAAATGGTAGGACCATTAGGAACACAGGCTTTCAGTCGGATTTTGGGGTGCAGGTGCATAACTCCCTAAAAGTGGCAACATGGGTGGATGAGGTGGTAAAGAAAGCAGAAGGGCATTGAGTATACAAATTGGGAGTTCATGTTGAAGCATGTAAAACAGTAGTTAGGCCAAATTGGGAGTATTAAGTGCAACAACTATATTTCATTTGAAGGTCCAGGAGAATAGTTCATCACCCAAAACAATAGCAAATGTTCTACAAGTGTTCCGTGGAAAGTATTCCAGCTGGTTCCATCACTGTCTGGTATTGGGGTGGGGGGGGGGGGGGTACTGCACAAGATTGAAACAAGCTGCAAAGCGTTGTGAACTTAATCGGCACCATCAGGTCACTAGACTCTGTAGTAGCCAGGACATCTTCCGAGAGCGATGCCTCAAAAAGTTGGCATCCATCATTAAGGACTCCCACCACCCAGGTCATGCCTCGTTCTCATTTCTACCTTCAGGAGGAAGTACAGAAGCTTGAAGGCATACACTCAATGATTCAGGAACTACAAATTTCTTTTTGCATGGACTGCTCTGGGGCTGGCCTGCACTGGCAAGCAAGTGATAGAGGCAGCACAAGGCCTCAGGTGCATTTAGACAGATATATGTGCAAGCAGGGAATTGTGGGATATAGACCATGTCCAGGCAGATGGGATTAGCTAGATTGGTATAATGGTTTGTGCACATGTGCTGGGGCCTGTTCCTGTACTGCACTATTCTATATTCTAACAGCGTATCCCTGTGGCAATCCTGATCTCGGCTTCTCTGAGATATTACTACAGCCAAATCCATTTCTTTCCTAACCTCTCTGCAAATGAAAGCCAATTTATTTTCTCATTGATCTGAAGCATTAACTCTGTTACAGTTTGAACAGATGTTTTCATAAGACAATAAAGCACAGGAGCAAAATTAGGCCAGTCATCCTATTGAGTCTAAAGGAATATCATGTTATCCCCCTCTACTCTCCCTCCTGTGGCAGAACATTCACAGTGGTGTAGTGTTCAACACAGCACTTTACAGTACAAGTGATCCACGTTCAGTTCCCGCTGCTGCCTGTAAGAGTTTCCGTGTACGCCCTGCGAACGTGTGGGTTACATCTGGGTGACAAACAATAGACAATATGTGCAGGAGTAGACCATTCAGCCCCTCTAGCCAGCACCGCCATTCACTGTGATCATGGCTGATCATACACAATCAGTACCCCCGTTCCTGCCCTCTCCCCATATCTCTTGATCCCACTACCTATAAGAGCTCTATCTAACTCTCTCTTGAATGCATCCAGAGACTTGGCCTCCACTGCCTTCTGGGTCAGAGCATTCCACATATCCACCACTCTCTGGGTGAAAAAGTTTTTCTGCATCTCAGTTCTAAATGGCCTACCCCTTATTCTTAAACTGTGGCCTCTAGTTCTGGACTCACCCATCAGCGGGAACATGCTTCCAGCCTCCAGCGTGTCCAAACCCTTAATAATCTTATATGTTTCAATAAGATCCCCTCTCATCCTTCTAAATTCCAGTGTATACAAGCCCAGTTGCTCCAATCTTTCAACATATGACAGTCCCGCCATTCCGGGAATTAACCTTGTGAACCTACGCTGCACTCCCTCAATAGCAAGAATGTCCTTCCTCAAATTTGGAGACCAAAACTGCACACAATACTCCAGGTGGGGTCTCACCAGGGCCCTGTACAGCTGCAGAAGGACCTCTTTACTCCTATACTCAATTCCTCTTGTTATAAAGGCCAGCATGCCATTAGCTTTCTTCACTGCCTGCTGTTCCTGCATGCTTGCTTTCATTGACTGATGTACAAGAACACCTAGATCTCGTTGTGCTTCCCCTTTTCCTAACTTGACTCCATTTAGATAGTAATCTGCCTTCCTGTTCTTGCCACCAAAGTGGATAACCTCACATTTATCCACATTAAACTGCATCTGCCATACATTTGCCCACTCACCCAACCTGTCCAAGTCACCCTGCATTCTCATAACATCTTCCTGACATTTCACACTGCCACCCAGCTTTGTGTCATCAGCAAATTTGCTAATGTTACTTTTAATCCCTTCATCTAAATCATTAATGTATATTGTAAACAGTTGCGGTCCCAGCACCGAACCTTGCGGTACCCCACTGGTCACAGCCTGCCATTCTGAAAGGGACCCGTTAATCGCTACTCTTTGTTTCCTGTCAGTCAGCCAATTTTCAAAACATGTCAGTACTCTGCCCCCAATACCATGTGCCCTAATTTTGCCCACTAATCTCCTATGTGGGACTTTATCAAAAGCTTTCTGGAAGTCCAGGTACGTTACATCCACTGGCTCTCCCTTGTCCATTTTCAAAGTTACATCCTCAAAAAACTCCAGAAGATTAGTCAAGAATGATTTTCCCTTCATAAATCCATGCTGACTCGGACTGATCCTTCTACTGCTGTCCAAATGTGTCGTAATTTCATCTTTTATAATTGACTCCAGCATCTTTCCCACCACTGATGTCAGGCTAACCGGTCTATAATTCGCTGTTTTCTCTGTCCCTCCTTTCTTGAAAAGTGGGACTACATTAGCCACCCTCCAGTCAGCAGGAGCTGTCCTGAATCTACAGAATATTGGAAAATGATTACCAATGCATCCACGATTTCTAGAGCCACCTCTTTAAGTACCCTGGGATGCAGACCATCAGGTCCCGGGGACTTATCAGCCTTCAGACTCAACAGTCTATCCAACAGCGTTTCTTGCCTAATATAAATTTCCTTCAGTTCATCCTTTACCCTAGTTCCTTTGACCACTATTACATCTGGGAGATTGTTTGTGTCTTCCCTAGTGAAGACAGATCCAAAGTACTTGTTCAACTCATCTGCCATTTCCTTGTTCCCCATAATAAATTCACCCGTTTCTGTCTTCAATGGTCCAATTTTGGTCTTAACTATTTTTTTGCTATTCACATACCTAAAGAAGCTTTTACTATCCTCCTTTATATTCTTGGCTAGTTTACTTTCGTACCTCATTTTTTCTTGGCGTACTGCCTTTTTTGTTATCTTCTGTTGCTCTTTAAAAACTTCCCAGTCCTCTGGTTTCCCACTCATCTTTGCTATGTTATACTTCTCTTTTATTTTTATACTGCCCTTTACTTCCCTTGTCAGCCATGGCCACCCTTTACTGCCCTTAGGATCTTTCTTCCTCTTTGGAATGAACCGATCCTGCACCTTCTGCATTATTCCCAGAAATACCTGCCATTGTTGTTCCACTGTCTTCCCTGCTAGGGTATTGTTCCATTGAACTTTGGCCAGCTCCTCCCTCATAGCTCTTTGTTCAACTGTAATACTGACACATCCGATTTTCCCTTCTCCTTCTCAAATTGTAGGTTAAAACATATCATATTATGGTCACTACCTCCTAATGGTTCCTTTACCTCCAGGTCCCTGATCAAATCCGGTTCATTGCACAACACTAAATCTAGAATTGCCTTCTCCCTGGTAGGCTCCAGTACAAGCTGTTCTAAGAATCCATCTCGGAGGCACTCCACAAACTCCCTTTCTTGGGGTCCAGTACCATTCTGATTCTCCCAGTCTACCTGCATGTTGAAATCCCCCATGACAACTGTATCATTACCTTTGCGACATGCCAATTTTAACTCTTCATTCAACTTACACCCTACATCCAGACTGCTGTTTGGGGGCCTGTAGATAACTCCCATTAGGGTCTTTCTACCCTTAGAATTTCTCAGTTCTATCCATACTGACTCTACATCCCCTGATTCTATGTCCCCCCTCGCAAGGGACTGAATATCATTCCTCACCAACAGACCCACCCCACCCCCTCTGCCAGTCAGTCTGTCCTTTCGATAAGATGTATAACCGTGAATATTCATTTCCCAGGTCCTGTCCACTTGAAGCCATGTCTCTGTTATTCCCACAACATCGTACTTGCCAATTTCTAACTGAGCCTCAAGCTCATCTACTTTATTCCTTACACTTCGTGCATTCATATATAATACTTTTAATTTGTTACTCCCCTCTCCTTTCATATCAATTTCTATTTCACTTGGCCATACCGTATGATCGCTTCTTGAACTTTCTACTCCATTGATTCTGTTGTCCTTTTTAACTTTTCTTATTTTCACTTTCCCTTTAACTCCATCCTTATATTTCCAGTTCATCCCCTCCCCCCACTACTTAGTTTAAACACATCCGTGTTGCAGTGGCAAACCTGTCTGCCAGAATGCTGGTCCTCCGCCTATTAAGGTGCAACCCGTCCCTTTTGTAAAATTCATCCCTACCCCAGAACAGATCCCAGTGGTCCAAGAATGTAAATCCTTGCTTCCTGCACCAGTTCCTCAGCCGCACATTCAGATCCGTTATCTCTGTTCCTGCCCTCTCCAGCACGAGGAACTGGAAGCAAACCGGAGATAACCACCCTGGAAGTCCTGCTTTTCAGCCTTCTTCCGAGTTCTCTGAAGTCCTGCTGCAGAATGTCCTTCCTCTTCTTCCCGATGTAATTTGTGCCGACATGCACTACCACTTCCGGCTGTTCACCTTCACCCTTGAGGATTCCCTGCAATCGGTCCGTGATGTCCTGGATCCTAGCACCAGGGAGGCAACATACCATCCTTAAATCTCGCCTGTTGCCGCAGAAACCTCTTTCCGTGCCTCTCACTATGGAGTCCCCTACTACCACAGCTCTTCCTGATGTCTGACTCCTCGGCTCTGCTTCTGCACCAATTTTCTGCCCGCAGACCGGTCCGCCTCTCAGACTGGCAGTATCTTCTGTCCTGACAGCTTCCAAGAGGGTGAACCTGTTTACGAGAGGTACATCCCTGGGGTCTCTTGTATTTCAAGCATCCTATCCATCCTCATCATCACACCCTTTCTCTCTTCCGGTATCCTCGGTGTAACAACCTCCTGTCCAGAAAACTCTCGTTTTCGTGGATGAACCTGAGGTCATCCAGTTCTTTCTTCAGTGCTGCAACGTGCTCCTTCAGAAGCTGAATCTGGACACATTTTCCACAGCTGTAGCAGCCGAGGGCACCTTCAGTGTCCCTGACCTCCCACATCATGCACGTAGCACACTGAATCAGCTTAGCGGTCATGTCTTCACCCTCTCCAATTGTGCTTGACTTAGTCTCCTCCCTCAGCCTCCTCGCCGAGGACTCTCGAGCCAAAGACTAGCACTTCTCACACCAGGCACTTCCCTCGACCAGGCCGCTTTGGAAAACGGGTGACCCTGTTTCCTCTCACAGTCCAAAGCAGTACTGGTTGGTAGGTTAATTGGTCATTGTAAATTGTCCAGTTAGACGAGGGTTAAATCAGGGGATTTCTGAGTGGCGTGGGTTTAAGGGCCGCAAAGGACTGTTCACGCTGTATCTCAATAAATAAATCCGTTTTTAGACATGGTTTCCATACTCTTAAGAGTATTGCTGGCATTATGTGTCGGTTGATTGAATCCCGTGTTGTCTTTGGAGTGACTGTTCTGATCTGATTTCTGGTTAGTTAGGACATATCAGGATCAGTACATTTTGGCTCAGGTAAGTGGCTACCACAATTGGTCAAAGTTTCATGGAAATAGTTAAAAAGGTATACAAAAAAAGACAAACCATCAGTTAACTGACTCTAATCAGGAACAGCTTAGCAACAGTCTCCTGTCCTAATTAAACACCATGATGTTCCAAATAAACAAAGAGCATCCTGGTTGTTTTCTTGATTATCTGTTTTTATTCTTTAAGAGTTGTGTCAAATTGGGGACTGTCTGATTAACCAATGGCTCAATTAACTGGAATCCACTACTGTGATTAAATTTATTTCTTAGACCTTTGAATTGAATTGAATTGAATTGACTTTATTTCTTACATCCTTCATATCTGTGAGTAAAAAGCTTTACATTATGTACAATGTCCTGTGTATGTTACTCAAAATGGCTTCTTTGGTTTGTTAAGAGTAGGAATGCTTCTTTGTCTGATAAGTGTTTCTCTCGCAGTTGTTTAGCTTTAGACTTGCTGATATGGGGATTGTATTCATTTGTTAACCAATGGGGAATGTTATTTTGTCTTGTGAGGCTGGGAACTTGGGGGGGTCTTTTGAGGGGAGTCGGGAGGAAGACGCCGAGGAAGGTGGACGTGGGCTGCACTACTTGGTTGACCACCGGGGGTGGTCCCAGGTGTGAAGACGTGGAGGTCGGAGGCAAGCGACGAGGGGTCAAATGGTTCGATGGTTGAGATCCAACGATGTGCACTAAACTGACTGAACTTTGATAAGTTGGCGCCTTTTGTTTTTTTTCTTTCCTTTCATATATATTGTATTGCCTAGTACTCTTTTAGTTTTAGTAAACTCTTTAAAGTGTATTTCATAAGGTATCTGGTGTGAATTTGATACTGTGTGGGCGCGAGGCATAAACTTGATTCTCACAGCACCTGCATGTACAGGAGGTGGAGTTGGTGTGTAGCTGGATCTCCTTTTCCCCTAGACATATACCAGCCTGTTGGTGTGTGTGGGACTGGACCCAGTGAGGGTCAGTGTGTGTGTGTGTGACTGGTCACAGTGAGGGTCAGTGTGTGTGTGTGGGACTGGACCCAGTGAGGGTCAGTGTGTGTGTGTGGGACTGGTCACAGTGACACTTGTAAATAAGTGTTACAATTATTTCTCCATCTAAATGTGCAATATAAGGCAAGGAGTATAATGAACCTTTAACACTAAGGCAACAGCATTAGCGTTTTTTATGTGGGCTGCATGTAAATATATGTATTAAGTTGATGTTTTTGCTTCGATATGAGTGTGAAATCACAAGACAGTATTAGGAGCCAATCAATTATAATAAAGGGTAATCTGACATTTAAGTCTTTGTTCATTTCAACAGTTCTAGGACTCTGGGGGCTGGTTAACTGTGCTGGCATCATTCACACCGTTGCACCTATTGACTGGCTTACGATAAGTGATTTCAAACCTGCGCTGAATGTCAACCTGATTGGACTTATTGAAGTCACACTGAGTGTACTTCCGCTGATAAAGAGGGCACAAGGCAGAATAGTAAATATTGCAAGTACATTTGGAAGGGTCAGCCCTATGTGTGCACCATATTGCATCTCTAAATTTGGTGTAGAAGCCTTCAACGATATTCTCAGGTGAGTTTGAAATTAAGATGCTCTCCTTGATATTTCTCTTTGTATATGCAGTAAAATTAATTTAATCTGGCATTTTGTTTTTTGGGAATCCTGGTGGTTCACAATCTGACTTGCTCCTGCTCCAGAATATCAGCCAGGTACTGAGAGTGAGCCCTGAGCCAAGAGCTGGTACCAGGGCTTGGAGACCAGAGCTCCAGGGGCCAGGAAATAGTCATCTTTGCAGCTGGAGTAGGGGACCAGGGTGCTTGTAAATGTCCTGCTCCCTTTAGACTCCCTGGATTCACAGGAAACTTCATAAAATGACAGTGTAACAGGTCAAATAAAAGTACATTTAGGTATTAATAGGAGTGACATCCATTAGGATGATTTAGCAGATGAGTGCGTGCCAGAGGATCTGGTGTAGAGGGCAGGATTTCAGATTTATGGATCATTGAGGTCACTTCTGGGGAAGGTATGACCTGTACAAAAGGGATGGTTTGCACCTGAAACTGAGCAGTCCAATATCCTTGCGGGCTGGTTTGTTTGAACTGTTGTGTTGGGCTTAAACAAATTTGGCAAGGGAATGGAACTGGAGTGATAGTGCTAAGGATTAGGTAGTTGGTTAACAAACAGAGGCAGTATGTAGTGTGACTGCGAGCAAAGAGAGGCTGACGATAGGGCAAAATTGCAGTCAACAGAATGAGTTGCAGTGCTGACAGGTGGACAAAATCGAAATGGCTGGATACAGGATTGAATATGCACAGTAGACAGAACAAGGTGGAAGAACTTGTAGACTGGCATGCATGGCGTTGGGGGCATGACTGAATTGTGGCTGAAAGAACATTGTAGCGGAGAGCTTAACGTCCAAACATACACATTGTATTGAAAGGACACACAGGTAGGCAGAATGGGAGGTGTTTGGCTCTGTTGGTAAAAAAGTGAAATCAAATCATTAGAAAGAGGTGAAATAGGACCAGATGGTGTTGAATCATTGTGCGTAGAGCTAAGGCATTCAATAGTGAAAAGACCCTAATGTGAGCTACATGCAGACCCCCAAGCAGTAGTAAAGATGTGGTCTACAAGTTACTATGAGAGCTAAAAAATACATGCCAACAAGGCAATGTTACAATAGTCAAGGGGGATTTCAATATGCCGGTAAATAGGGAAAATCAGGTCTCAGAGGGGTATTTCAGGAATGTCTGTGAGATGGCTTTGTAGAGGAGTTTGTAGTGACCAGCTCTTCTGGATTGGGAATTGCACAATTAATTAATTAGAGAATTCAAGGTAACGGAACCCTTAAGGGCCAGTAATTATGACATGACAGGCATGAGAGAGGAGCTGGCCAAATCTGATTGTAAAAGAACTCTGCCAGAGATGATGGCAGAGTAGCAATGGCTGGAATTGCAATTCAGAAGGCAACAGATATAAACATCCCAAAGAAGAAGAGGTACTCTAAATATAGATGACGGCACTGTGGTTGACAAGAGAAGTCAAAGTCCACATCAACACTAAAGAGAGGGCATATTATAGAGTAACAACTAGTGGAAAGTTCGAGGATTTGGGGAGCTTTTAAAAACAAACAGATGGCAACAATGACAGTCATTAAGAAGGAAAAGATGAAATCTGAAGTAAAGCTAGCCAATAATATTAAAGAGGATACCAAAAGTTTCCTCAGATATATAAATCGTAAATGAGAGGTGAAAGTAGATACTGGACCGCTGGAAAATGAGGCGAGAGAGGTAGTGATGGGGGAGAAGGAAATGGCGGATGAACTGAATGAGAATTTTGCATCAGTCTTCACTGTAGAAGACACTAGCAGTATGCCAGAGTTTCGAGGATGTCAGGGGATTGAAGTGAGTGCAAGGAGAAGTTCTTGGGAAACTGAAAGGTTTGAAGGTAGCTAAGTTACCTGGACCATATGGTGTACATCCCAGCATTCTGAAAGAGGTAGCTGAAGATATTCTGGAGGCATTACTAATGATCTTTCAGGAACCTGCTGTTTCTGGCGTGGTTTTGGAAGAATGGAAAATTGCAAATGTCACTCCACTCTTCCAGAAGGGAGGAGGCAGAAGAATAGAAATTGTAGGCCAGTCAGTCTGACCTCAGTGGTTGGGAAGATGTTAGAGTTGATTCTAAAGAAACAACAAACAGGATAGATAAAGGAGAATTGGCGGATGTTGAATACTTGGATTTTCTGAAAGCTTTTAACAAGTTGCCAAACATGCGGCTACTTCAGAAGCCCATTGTATGACAGGAAAGATACTAGCATGGATAAAGCAGTGGTTGATTGGCAAGAGGGAAATAATGGGAATAATGCAAGCTTTTTCCAGTTGTCTGCCAGTGACTGGTGGTGTACAACAGGAGTATGTGTTGGGACTGCTTCTTTTTTATGTTACATATCAATGATTTGTATGACAGAATTGCTGGCCTTGTGGCCAGGTTTTCAGACGGTGTGCATTTACGTGGAGGGGCAGGTAGTTTTGAGGAAGATGAGAGGCTACAGAAGGACTTAGACAGATTCGGAGAATGGGTAAAGAATTGGCACATGGAATACAGTGTTGGGAAGTGAATAGTCATGCACTTTGGTAGAAGAAAGAAAAGGGAAGAATATTTTCTAAATGGAGAAAAAAAAATTCAAAAATTTGAGGTGCAAAGGGACTTGGGAGTGCTCATGCAGGATTCCATAAAGGTGAATTGTTTTGTTTGAGTCTGTGGTGAGGAAGGAAAATGTAATGTTAACATTCATTTCAAGGGGACTTGAATATAAAGCAAGGATGTACTTCTGAGGGTTTATAAACCATTGGTGAGGCCTCACTTGGATTACTGTGAGCGGTTTTGGGCCCCTTATCTAGGAAAGAATTTGCTGTTATTGGGGTGGGTTCAAAGAAGGTTGACAAAAATGATTCTGGAATTGAAAGGCTTGTCATACAAGGAGTGTTTGCTGGCTCCAGGTGTCTATTCACTGAAATTCAGAAGATTGAAGGGTGATCTCATTGAAACATTGATTGTTGAAGGGCCTTGACAGAGAGTATGTGGAGGCGTTTCCTGTGGTGGAGGAGTCTAAGACTAGAGGACACAGACTCAGAATAGAGGGACATCCATTTAGAATAGAGATGAGGAGGAATTTCGTTAGCCAGAGAGTGGATAATCTGTGGAATTCATTGCCTCATGTGGCCATGGAGGCCAGATCACTGGGAATATTTGAGGCAGAAATCTTGTCCAGAAATAGTGACTGTACAAGTTTCCATAGATGCTGGCTGGCCCGCTGTGTTCCTCTGCTATCTTGTGTGTGTTACCTATTTATTCCACCTTGTTTTGTTTTGTATTTTGTTTTCATTTTTAAACTTTATTGTTTGTATATCACCTGTAATTACATCGTCTGTTGGAAAGCATTCTATAAATATGTTATTATTATTCCTTCACAAAAGATTGACTGCTTCTCCTCATAGTCTATCATTTGAAGCAGCATGAACAGTGTTTTACGTAAAATAAAAAAGGACAAAGTAAACAAAAGCCAATAGACAAAAGTTTGTAACAACATGACAGATTTATTTTGTAATTTTGCAGGAGAGATATGAAGTGTTTTGGAGTGAAAGTAGTTTGTATTGAGCCAGGCGCTTTCAAAACACCCTTGACTGATACAGACCGCCCACTGAAGCAAATGTACGGGCTCTGGAGTAGATTACCACCAGAGGTACTAGAAGACTATGGGGTTGATTACATGGATAAAGGTTAGTTGTTTTTATTTTATATACATTTAGATGTTTTTAATTAAAGATATCCAATTATGAACTTGTGATCGAAATGGATACATTACCTAAAGGAAGCTTGTCTCAATAAATTTTATTCAGCGACTGCTATGCTTCACCTGTAATAGCAGAATAGTTTAGAAAATGCAAAATCCATTTTCATTAGTTTTTTTATGTTCATACAGTATATAAATGGTTCAAATGAATTGGTTCAATTTGATATAGAGAATGTATACAGCCTGAAATTCTTATTCTTCACAGACATTCACAAAACAATAAAACCCAAAGAATGAATGATAGAAACATCAGAAACGTAAAGCCCAGCCTCTCCCCAAGTCCTTCCATGCAGAAGCAGCAGCTGGAGAGAGAGAGAGAGCGAGAGAGAGAGAGCGAGAGAGCGAGAGAGAGAGCGAGAGAGAGAGAGCGAGAGAGCGAGAGCGAGGGAGAGAGAGAGAGAGAGAGAGAGAGAGAGAGAGAGAGAGAAAGAGATTGATTGATTTCTGGCCCAGTGTTGCAATCTGCCAAGTCACTTCTCCAAGTACCCTGCCAGCTTTCACTCACCATCAGTTTGGGGGGGAGGTTAGAGGATGAATTGAGTACAGAGTCCTTCTTCTGACAGCAGCACACACTGTCTGCTGTCCCAATATTTCAGTTTCCAATGACGTTTCAGTGGTGATATCAGGGAGGAACTGGGTCATCTGTGGGGCCAGACACAAAGGTGCAAGTCTTGCAGCCTGCTCCTGGAGACAGGAAAGCACCGAGCTGCGCAGCCAGTTCAAAGACTCACTGCTTGTGATGAACCATAGTTCATAGTAGATCACAGGCTCTGACAGAACCCCAGACATCTTGAACAGAAAAGAAAGACACAAGAGAAGAAGAAAAAGCTGTCCCTTGGACAAACTGGAAGGTCGCCTGGGTCTGCAAAACCTGATGCCGCCATCTTTCCTAGCTCATCCTCCCACACAAAGCATCTATCTTTCAGCAGCACAACTGCAGCACTGTATCTCTCCTTTGTTATCAACCATCTGTGTTAACCTTGTAAACCAGTCTTTGCAATACAAACTTGAAGGTACAAGATGCTAATTTTGAAGAAGGCCTCACATCCCACTTCAAGCATTTCATATTAGCATTTACAACTCAACAATTGCACAGTCGCCTGCAATCTGTGGTCTCTTTTCCTTTTGCTCAGGAGGTTGTTCAACCCTCTGAGTGAAGAAGTTTCCCCTCAGGTTCCCTTTAAACTTTTCATCTCTCACTCTTACCCCATGACCTCTGGTTGCAAAGCCTGCTTGCCTTTACCTGACCTATACCCCTCCTAATTTTGTACACCAAATCTCCTCTCAATCTTTCATGATCCAGGGAATAAAGTCCTAACTCATTTAATATTTTCTTATAACTCAGGTCTTTCAAATCCGACAACATCCTTGTAAATTTTCTCTGTACTCTTTCAACCTTATTTACTGCTGTGTCTGTAGACGTTAGACAACAGTAGATGTGTCTGGAGACTGAGGGCCGGGCTCAGGCCTCAATCGCCTTTATACCGGGGTCTGTGGGAGGAGCCACGGTCAGTGGGTGGGGCCACAGGAGCAGTCAGCAGGGGGGGCGTGTCCAGACAGGTATATGTAGTTCACTACATTCACCCCTCCTTTGTTTTAAAAGAGAGTCCTCACGGGGCGAAGTTTCTTACAAGTATATTTACAGGTTAAGTCTATCAGGTGGTCAAATCTGTCGCTGCGATCTACGTAGCACTGGCTGTGATTGCACAGGTGCCGGTGGTGATTGTACCGGAGACGGTGGTTGTGCTGGTTCCGGCCTAACTGGAGGTGTCAGCAATCTAGGCGTCAGTGATCCCTCATGCGTGTGCGAAGCGCCTGGTATATGCGCGTATGAGACGCCCGGTATAGGAGTGTCGTGAGGAGTCTGTGTAGGGCTCGGTGTGTGCGGTATCACCTCCGGTACAGGGTTCATAGTTACCGTGGAGTGTTCGGGGTAGTGGTCTGCTGCTCCTGCGGGCGCCAGGTCGTGGACAGAGACCGTGTCCTCCCGCCCATCAGGTAAGACCACGTAGGCATACTGGGGGTTCGCATGTAGAAGGTGAACCCTCTCGACCAGCGGGGAGTATTTATTGCTCCTCACATGTTTCCGGAGCAGCACTGGCCCTGGGGACGTCAGCCAAGCTGGGAGGGTGGTCCCAGTGGCAGACTTCCTGGGAAAAGAGAATAGGCGCTCGTGAGGGGTGGCATTGGTGGACGTACATAACAGGGAGCGGATAGAGTGGAGTGCCTCAGGGAGGACCTCCAGTCATCGAGAGACCGGCAACCCTTTTGACTTAAGGGCTAAGAGTGTGGCCTTCCACACTGTGGCATTCTCCCTCTCCACCTGGCCATTTCCCCGGGGATTATAGCTCGTGGTCCTACTAGTAGCAACGCCCCTAGCCAGCAGGTACTGGCGCAGCTCGTCACTCATAAAGGAGGACCCTCTATCACTGTGGATATAGCAGGGATATCCGAACAGAGTGAAGAGCTGGCGCAGGGCTTTTATGACAGACGTGGTAGTGGTGTCGGGTCAGGGGATGGCAAAGGGGAGCCGCGAGTACTCGTCGATAATGTTGAGAAAGTAGACATTGCGGTCGGTGGAGGGAAGGGGGCCCTTAAAGTGAACACTCAGTCGCTCAAAGGGGCGGGTGGCCTTGATAAGTTGCGCCTTTTCAGGACGGTAGAAGTGCGGTTTGCACTCAGCGCAGACTTGGCAGTCCCTGGTCATCATCCTGATGTCCTCAAGGGAGTACGGCAGGTTCCGGGCTTTCACAAAATGGTAAAATCGGGTGACCCCCGGGTGGCAAAGATGTGCATGGAGGGCGTATAGCTGGTCGAGCTGTGTGCTGGCACACGCTCCCCGGGATAGGACATCAGGGGGCTCATTGAGCCTTCCAGGCCGGTACAGGATATCATAGTTGTAGGTGGAGAGCTCGATTCTCCACCGCAAAATTTTTATCATTTTTGATTTTGCCCCGCTGTTGGTTGCTGAACATGAACGCAACTGAGCGCTGGTCAGTCAGCAAGGTGAACCTTTTGCCGGCGAGATAGTGCCTCCAGTGCCTAATAGCTTCCACTATGGCCTGGGCTTCTTTCTCCACCGCGGAGTGCCGAATTTCAGAGCCTTGAAGGGTATGAGAAAAGAATGCTACTGGCCTGCCTGCCTGATTGAGGGTAGCAGCCAGCGCGAAATCGGAGGCGTCACTCTCTACTCGGAAGGGAATGGTCTCATCCACCGCATGCATCGTTGCTTTGGCAATGTCCCCTTTAATGCGGCTGAAGGCCGCGCATGCCTCTGCAGAGAGGCGAAAAGTGGTAGACTTGACCAGGGGGCGGGCCTTGTCTGCGTAATGGGGGACCCATTGGGCGTAATAGGAAAAGAAGCCCAGGCACCGTCTGAGGGCTCTGAGGGTGGTGGGAAGAGGGAGTTCTAACAGGGGGCGCATACGGTCGGGATCAGGGCCAATGACCCCTTTCTCCACGACATACCCAAGGATAGCGAGTCGGGTGGTTCCGAACTCACACTTGTCCCTATTATAAGTAAGGTTCAGGGCTTTGGCTACTTGGAAAAATCGTTGGAGGTTGGCATTGTGATCCGGCCAGTTGTGACTACAGATGGTGATGTCATTCAGATAGGGAAATGTGGCCTTCAGTTGGCACTGGTCCACCATCCGGTCCATTTCCCTCTGGAAGACCGAGACACCATTTGTGACACCGAATGGGACGCGCAGGAAGTGATAGAGCCTGCTGCCCGCCTCTAAGGTGGTGTAGGGGCGGTCCTCTGGGCGGATGGGGAGCTGGTGATAAGCGAATTTCAGATCTATTGTCGAGTACACCTTGTACTGAGCTATCTGGTTGACCATATCCGCGATGCGGGGTAGGGGGTACGCGTCAAGCTGCGTGAACCTATTGATGGTCTGGCTATAGTCCACGACCATCCTATTTTTTCTGCCCGGTCCGAACAACAACCACCTGGGCCCTCCAAGGGCTTGTGCTTGGCTCAATGATCCCCTCCCTGAGCAGCCGCTGCACCTCTGACTGAATGAAGTCCCAGTCCCCCGCGCTGTACCTCCTGCTTTTAGTTGCCACAGGTTTACAGTCGGGGGTCAGGTTGGCGAACAGCGGTGGGGGAGGGATCTTGAGGGTGGAGAGGCTACAAGTGGTGTCAGTAGCACAGCTGTCGGCATGGTGCTGGGTGGGATGTACGGGTCGGTGTGTGTGTGTGGTCAGTAGCGGGGTATATGGCGAAGTTCCACAAAACTGAGGATTCCTGACAGTGAGTGGTGGGAGGGGCCCATCATATGCCATAGTCACACTTTCGAGGTGGCTCTGGAAGTCCAGTCCCAATAGCACAGGTGCGCACAGTTGAGGCATTACCAGTAGCGAAAAGTTCCGATATTCTGTGCCCTGCGCCACCAATGTCGCTACACAACCCACCCGAATGTCTGTGGAATGCGACCCAGAAGCCATGGTGACCCTCTGGCTTACCGGCTGTGTCACGAGTCCGCAGTGTTGCACCGTGTCCGGGTCAATAAAACTCTCAGTGCTGCCCGTGTCAAACAGGCAGCTAGTCCTGTGCCCCTCCACCAGGATGTCCATCATTGACTTTGCAAGCTGGTGTGGAGCGCTTTGGTCGGGGGTTACGGAGGCCAGAGTTGAACTGCCGTCTTGGTGCCCGGTAAGCACCGGTGGGTAGGGGGCGGGGCATGTTGGCGCCGACAAAGATGGCCGCCCTCATCCAGGCATGCAAGATGGCGGCCCCCATGCCTCACATGCAGCGCTGCCCGACCCCGCTCGTGGTTTAGACTTACAGACCTTGGCGAAATGGCCCTTCTTCCCGCAGCTGGAACAGGTCACTTCTCGGGCCGGGCAGCGTTTTCGGGGGTGCTTTTCAAGTCCGCAGAAGTAACACTGCATGGGCTTGCGACTGGCAGCAGCTGTGGTCGGGTTCGGGGAGTTCGTGGAATCGCGACTGGCAGCGGCATTGGCGAATTCGCTCGCGGGAACCGGCGGCGGCGGGGTCTGAGGTGTCCACGGAACCGGCGGGGGATCGCGCGGCTGGACAGCGTCAGCATTGTGCAGAGCAGCCTCCAGCGTGTCGGCCATCTCGATCGCCGAACGTAAGGTAAGATCGGCATTTTCCAGCAGCCGCTGGCGCACGTACACTGACCTGATCCCTGTAACAAAGGCGTCTCGTATGAGGAGCTCCGCATGCTGTTCCGCCGTGAAAGTTTTGCAGTTGCAAGTTCGCACGAGTGTCTGTAGGGCTCGGAGAAACTCGGCGCTCGACTCTCCAGGCCGCTGTCGTCGCGTAGCTAAGCGATGTCTTGCGTAGACAGTGTTCACCGGCCGCAGGTACTGTCTTTTGAGGGCGTCCAGTGCCCCTTGGTAGGTTGGCAGGTCCCTGATAAGTGAGTAAACTTTCGGGGTGACCCTCGAGAGGAGAATTCTGTGCATAACAGCGGGTTCAGTCGCACGAACCTCCTCCAAGTATGATTGGAAGCATGTAAGCCAGAGTTCAAAGGCAAGAGCTGCTTCAGGAACTTGGGGGTCCAAATCCAATTTTTCCGGATGTAAAATACGTTCCATGATTTAAAACTTCCAGTCAATGAAATTGATGCACCATCAATAACTCTCTGAGACGTGAGGCGAGATATCGGCTTTTATTGACTGGAAGAAAGAACAAGCAGTAGTTGACCACCATACTACATCCTGGAGACTGAGGGCCAGGCTCAGGCCTCAATCGCCTTTATACCGGGGTCTGTGGGAGGAGCCACGGTCAGTGGGAGGGGCCACAGGAGCAGTCAGCAGGGGGCATATCCAGACAGGTATACGTAGTTCACCACAGTAGTGTCAGTCAGGAACCTTGACTTTGAAAACTGTCAAAGATTTCAGAGAATGGAACCACAACTTAGAGCATTAATACACGTAGTTTCAGTAATTCTATATGTCATAAAAATGCAAATGAATGGGAAGAAAGAGTTCAGGTGGTCCATTAACTCTACATTGCATGGTTGCATCCCAGTTTCTCAAATCACCAGCCCACCAGCAGCAGCTCCATGCAGTCTCCCGGAAGGGAGAGGAAGCCGATATACCCAGCATCAATTAAAGAAAAAGAATCCATTAAATCCTTCCTCAGTCATCTGGGTTGCAAGAGACACGAGGATTAATAACATGGGGTTTTATTTATGGGAGGGGTGGGAGATATAAAAATTGATGTCTGCCGGGGACTTCCTGTTTAATTTCAGGTAGCAAGAGCCATTACTTGCAACAAGAGGCAGGAACTCCACCTATTTTGTCTTCTGAGAGCAAACAGATTGTTGTGTGTTTCAATAATATTTGAGTAATCTTATGTAGATATTAATTGATTAATCAGTTTTGTTTATTCATGATGGGTAAAATGTTAAAATATGTTAATTGCAAACATCATCACGCTACCACGTGATGAACGTGTGCCTCGCTGAAAGTAAACTCAAAGTTAAACCCGCATTTCGGACTCCCAGATCTTCCTTTGAGTCAATTACAAAACATAACACAGAGAGTGTGCCTTTACTGCACAAGTCAACAACTCATCACAAAAATTAGCGGACTCTTAGGAAAATAAATTCTACTTGAAAACTAACTTCACCCTTCCTTTGCGAAAACGATATGTGCCTCTAATGTTCTGCAGCGTGTTATATATGGTGCTTATCAACATCATAGATAAAAAACAATTTTCTTTAAATGTACTTTTCATATTCTTTTACAGTCTCTGCAAAACCGCTGACCAATATGTTGGGGCAATTAAACCCAGATTTGATGAAAGTGGTGTGGTGTCTGAATCACGCTCTGATTTCTCTTCATCCTCGTACTCGGTACTCTGCTGGATTAGATGCAAAGTGTTTTTGGATTCCACTCTCCTACATGCCAACTGCTATATCTGATTTTCTGGTCAGTTTATATAAAACCAAGCCAGCAAAAGCTCTCTTTTAGCATCATTTTGGGATTGAGTATGATAAAGAGGAAATAGTACTAGTGACGCTACTGTAAAATATGATGTGATCCCTTTCTTGCTGTATCATAGAAAATAAGCAATGTTATTCCTTTCTCTGGTGTCAGTCAGTATATTCACTTTCAAAACTATCAAAGATTTTGGAGAATCGAACCACAATTTGGAGCAAATTTGAGGTGTAGATTTTGAGGTGTTATCAATTAAAAGGCTTTTATCACTGCTGAAGTTTCAATGTTCTGGTCAAAAATAAAAGGTCATAAGTTGATTCATGTGTCTTTCTTTACGCTGTAGTTTGTTGTATTAATATATATTTTACAAATTTTGAGAAATGTTCCTCAGCCACCCAGTTGAATTTTCGGAAGGCCATGAGTGAATCCTTTCAAGGCTTTCTAGAGTTTACAGAGAATTGTGTAAAGAAACATCCAGTGAGTGGCAGCTCCGTGGGTGAAAGTGCCTGTTAATGAGCGAGGTCGGAGGAGAATGCCCAGACTGGTTCAAGTTTACAGGATGCTGACAGTAATTCAAGTTCAGCTGGAGGGGTAGCCAATCAGGACCGAGGCAAGCAATGGGGTCCTATCTAAATGTGAGCAGTCCCAGAGAGAAACACCAAAACCTGTGCACTGAGAGTGTCACCACGACTGCTGATGAAATGCCTGCAGGCTAATTGCAAAGTGAAAACAGATCTCTACAAAATGAAAACTTCCAGGGTGGGCGAATACTTCTTATAGGCTCTGTTTCTGTGCCAGAGACCTTTGCACATTGCTGTATGCTCATGGTATACCTATACTAACACAGCCTTTCTCTTTAAAGCATTATGTATTTCCTTCTTTTCATTTTCTGACAGCAACCCAAAGTTCAGAAAATATTTGGTGCGAAGAAGACAGAGCAAATATTGATTTGTATCTTGGTAATTCAATGTTAAAACTAGTCAGAAACAAATCCACAATAATGCTTTGTGATATTCTCTGATGATCATTCCCTCTGAAAGGAAACTTGTAGGCTCTGGACAGTGATTGAACTCTGTAGCAAAATAAAGCAGCTCACTCGAATTTTAAACTCAAGCGATTCTTTCTGCAGACGATGGATATCCAGAGAAGCACAGACAAGATGCTGGAGGAACTCAGCAGGACAGGCAGCAGCTCTGGAAAAGGAATGAACAGACAATTATTTTAACATTCAAAATAATGTGCAAAATTAAACATAGAAAGATAGGAAATCCTACAGCACAATAGAGGCCCTTTGGCCCACAAGGCTGTGCCGAACCTGAGAAATTACCCAGAGTTACTGTGCTGAACTACCTATACCTGTCTGGACCCCCACCACCCCCCACCACCCCCGCTGACTGCTCCTGTGGCTCCTCCCACAGACCCCGGTATAAAGGCGATTGGAGACACAGCCCCGGCCTCAGTCTCCAGGATGCAGTGTGGTGGTCAGTTGCTGCTTGTTCTTTCTTCCAGCCAATAAAACCTACCTTAACCCATGCCTCAGAGTTATTGATGGTGCATCAGTTACCCATAGCCCTCTATTTTTCTGACCTCCATACACCTGCCCAGGAGTCTCTTAAAGGACCCTATCATACCTGCCTTCACCACCGTCACCAGCAGCCCATTCCACGCACTCACCACTCTCTGCGTAAAAAACTTACTCCTGACATCTCCCCTGTACCTGCTTCCAAGCACCTTAAACCTGTGCCCTCTCGTGCTCGCCATTTCAGCCCTGGGAAAAAGCCTCCGACTTCCACACGAAGAATGCTTCTCATCATCTTAAACACATTCAACTTTAAAATATTTGGTCAGAACAATTTCACTAGAGATCACATTGATCCCACATCCACTGATGGCTTGTAATTCATTTCCGGTAAATACCACTGTTAATAAGCACAAGGCCAGTAGGATTCTGTACATAATATCACGGTGAAAACAGAAACAAATCCAACGTTCAATGAGAGTATCCACCTCATCTTTTAGAGAACAAAGTGCCACTGAATTGAAAATAAATGTTTAAACATCTGAAGGGTTCAGGGATATGAAAAGAAAAGGCAGCTGTTGGTCAGGGAAAGCAGAAAGTGAGGGAGTCAGTGTGGAGCGAAACACATTGGTAAAGGTTGTGAGGAGGGAGAATGCAAAGCGGAGAGTGGATAGTGATAACATAAAACATTCAGAAGGCTGGGACATGGAGAGGAGGGAGAAATAGTTTAACTGACCAAAGGTTCAGATGAGATACAATTTATTATAGGCAACCAGGAGTATTTCTTGAAACAGTATGTAGACAGTCCAACAAGGGTAGAGCTCATACCAGACTCTGTATTTCCAAATCAGAATCAGATTGAATATCACTGGCGTATAGGACCCGGACGAAAAGGTATAGGAGCAGAATTAGGCACATTTGGCCAATCGAGTCTGCTCCACCATTTCATCATGGCTGATCCATTTTCCTTCTCAGCCCCAGTCTTCTGCCTTCTCATCGTATCCCAGCATGCCCTGACCAACCAAGAATCTATCAACATGCCTTAAATATACCCAATGACTGGATCTCCACAACTGTCTGTAGCAAGGAATTCCACAGATTCTCCACTCTCAGGTTAACGAAATTCCTCCTCATCTCAGTGCTAAAAGGACGCCCCACTTTTCTGAGGCTGTATCCTCTGGTGATAGGCTCTCCCACCATAGGAAACATACTCTCCACATCCACTCTATCGAGGCCTTTCAACATTTGATAGGCTTAAATTGGGTCAGCCCCCATTCTTCTGAATTCCAGTGAACTCATATGAAAAGTTGTTCAATCCTGGAATCACTTTTGTAAACCTCCTTTGAACCCTCTCCAGTGTCAGCACTTCCTTTCCTAAAACTACCCAAATTGCCCAAAACTACCCAACTCCAAATGAGGCCTCACCAGTGGCTCATAAATCCTCAACGGTACATCTGTGCTTTTATAGTCTAGTCCTCTTGAAATGAATGCTAACATGGTCGGTGATTGGTATGTTGATGGAGAAGATCCTGAGAAGCAGGATTTATGAACATTTGGAGAGTTATAGTATGATTAGGAATAGTCAGCATGGCTTTGTCAAGGACAGGTTGTGCCTTACGAGCCTGATTGAATTTTTTGAGGATGATGAAGGGAGAACAGTAGATGTAATATGGATTTCATCAAGGCATTTGATAAGGTACCACGTGCAAGGCTTATTGTGAAAGTAAGGAGGCATGGGATCCAAGGGGACATTGCTTGGTGAATCCACAACTGACTTTCCCACAGAAGGGAAAGAGTGATTCTAGACCGGTCATATTCTGCATGGAGGTCGGTGACCAGTGGTGTACCTCAGATCCTTACTCTTTGTGATTTTTATAAATGACCAGGATGAGGAAGATGAGGGATGTGTTAGTAAATTTGCTGATGACACAAAGGTTGGGTTGTTGTGTATAGTGTGGAAGGCTGTCAGAGGTTACAGCAGGACATTGATAGGATGCAAAACTGGGCTGAGAAGTGGCAGATGGAGTTGAACCCAGATAAATGTGAAGTGGTTCATTTTGGTAGGTCAAATATGATGGCAGAATATAGTATTAATGGTAAGACTCTTGGCAATGTGGAGGATTTTTGTATTTTTTCTCCATTTAGAAGAGAGTCTTCTACCAAAGTGAATGACCATACACTTCCCGACACTGTATTCCATCTGCCACTTCTTTGTCCATTCTGTCCAAATCCTTCAGTAGCCTCTCATCTTCCTTATAACCACCTGCCCCTCCATCGGTTTACCATTCCGATCAACAGTAAAAGACTCTTCTGTGTCAAAGTGAAAACAAATCTCAACAAGGTGATCTAAATTAATTACCAATATAAACACAAACTGGATTGTAAATGTATTCAGTACCCTGACAAAAAAACAACACCACAAAGACAAAAAACACTCCAAGCAAATCCACAAAAAGATTATTGAAAAGTACAGGTCAGAAAATGGATAAAAGAACATTTCCAAGTGTTACGAACCCCGTAACTGGGTCACTTACCAGCAAAGATGGAGACGTCCATTGAAGTCTGATGATACTATTTTTAACAGTATTTATTTAGTAAAAATACACAAAAATAATATCAATGCAAATATACAGATTATCTACGTCATCAATACTAAATCTAAAAGTGCGGGTATAATAATAATCAATAAGAAATAAACTCTATCATTGTCTAGGGGATAATGTATTATCCGATGGAAATATAAAGTTCAATGCAGTTCCACAAGCTGCCGTCTTTTGGTTTTCGCTGTGTTACACTTTGTTGGAGAGAGAGAGAGATAATGGGAACATTTACCGCTACAGGTTTTTCCAACCTTCCTTCATGATTTCGATCCATCAGGTTTTTCCAACCTTCCTTTATGATTTTGATCCGTCAGGTTTTTCCAACCTTCCTTTATGATTTTGATCCGTCAGGTGTCTCGTTGTCGTGGCATTTCAATTGTGACCTCTCCTTTAGCTAAACTGTTCTTTCGTGGTGAGCCCGCCACCCAGGCAAGGGAGGACGCACACGAGCCCCCACCGGCTTTCGCTATAAAACGCTGTCACTGGATTTCCAGCGTTTCTCCTGGTGCATCTAAAGGGTTGTTCCCCAGACCCCTCTTTTATCCTTACTCACGGGGTCTCAGATGTCAATCAGGTTGAGATGATGCAATCCCTCAACCAGACCTCTCTGGTTGTTCCCTGAGGGTTTTCAATGAATAGTACAGTACTCAATACACAATTCCGTCTCCAAGAGACAATGGCCGTTATCAGTGGATCCGTTCCGCTGAGGCCAGGACACATTCCAAACCTTGTGTATTCTGCAAGTCTCTCTCTCATTTCCTGGGTCCCAGACCCGAATTAATAGCGATCTTGCGATTCTCAAAAAGGAGGGGGCGACTTTGTACCCTTCGGCCCCTCAGAGTTGCTTCATATTCATAACACAAGTCACTTAAGAATAATAACTGAGTAATATAAAATCCATATTATAATAAATATTTCTCGAGATAGGTATATCTGTCAGGGTCCAGCCCTGAACTACGTTCCGGGTTTTGATCCGGTCCGGGGGCTCCGGAATCCGGGTCCTGCAGTTGTCCCTCCCGTCACCCGTGATCTAGTTAGGACCCTCCTGGTTCAAGGAGGCACACCTGTAACTCATTGAGCTGCAGGTGTTTATAAGGGGCCTTGGGACTGGGACCAGGCGGGTGGTCGTTTTGTTCTGTTTCCCGTTTCTCCGCCGGCTCCGAACTCTGCTTTGCATTCTGTGATTCCGCCCGGGCTCAGATCTTCTCTTCATCAGGCTTCACTGCCCTGTGCCAGTACTACCAGGTTGGTCCACTCCCCCACCTTTCTTCCCATGCACTGGTCCCGCTTCTCCGCTCGTTTGTTTTGTTCGCACGGTTGCGCTGTCTGCTGGCCGTTTCCGATTTTCCTGTTATCGTGACTGTTGTGTTGGTCACCCTGGACCTATGCCCGTTCCTACCCCTTGCCTCCGTCGGGCAGGTCCGGCCGACCTGCCGCTGCCCGGTGGGGGTTCTGCCCCGTCCTTCTCTTCCGCCCGAACCCTGGGATAGTGCCCCGCACCCGCCTAGGGGTCCGTTCGTGCCCAGGCCTCCGGTGTTTCCGCCTGGGAGGCGTCCCTACCCGGGATATACGTGGCCCGCCCAGGGAGGGCTCTCTGACAGCTTATCTGCCTGCCAGCCTGCCTGAACTTCGGGAGCCGCTCCGCTCCGCCTGCCTGAACTCTATTTACCTGAACCCCAGCTCTACCCTTTAGTGCCATGGCATCCCCATCATGACCCCCCCCCCCCCCCAGTACTTCAGTGTCTGCGTCTTGTGTTTGGGTCCATCCGGCCCCTCCTGACAATATCACCGTCTACTTTTGCTGCCGTTTAGCTTCTCAACATTTTTAAAGTTAGCCAAACCTTATGGCTCTTCTGAAGGGGGTGAGGACTGTCTTTGGGAAACTCCTGGTCTCTTCCTGATATACTTCTCTCGGACTCCTCCCGTCTCCTGCCTTCTCGATTCTCGCACTATTTCCCAAGCGGAGTGGGATAATTCCTCTGCCAGGCTTTCTCTCAGTTTGGTCACGCTGATGGGCAACCCTCTGGTCTTCATGTCTGTAGTCGCCTCTTCCACTGTCTGATACAACTGCGTCTCGTCGTCATAAAACACTCGAGTTTAGCAGGGTACGGAGTTTGAAATCTAATCTTTTTTTGCTTTAGTACTCGCTTTACTTTCAGAGTATTCTTTACGTTTCTGCAGGACTGCGGGCAGGGGGGGTAATCTTGGTCGAAATATATTACTTTATCATCTAAAAACACTCTCTTCTTACCCCAGGCCCTTGGTAGAATCTCCACCTTGGTGCTGTACAGAAGGAATTTAATTATTATTGAACGTGGCTTATCTTGGGTAGACTTCGCGACTAGCGCACGATGGGTCTTTTGATTTCCAGCTCCATAGTTGAGGGAAGCTCCAGCACGTCCCGCAGCAACTTTCCGACAAACTCCGTCATAGAAAAACCCTCTGCTCCTTTGGAAATGTTGTATATCCTGATATTTTTCCACCGTGATCTTCCCTCCAGGTCAAGCAGTTTACCTTCTTGTTGATTTAATATTTCTATCATCTTACTTAGTATCCGTTCCACGTTTTGAATGCGATCTTCCACCTTCTCAATTCTAGCCTCTGCCACTGCTATTTGTTGATTGACGTTGGCGAGCTCTGACTTGATATCATGTAGCTGCTGTTTTATATCTTTCTGGAACTCCCGTATCTCTTTCAATATTTCAATCATATTTGCCGCTTCGCCTGAACGAGGCCCATCGTCAGCCTCGCTAGCACGCGGTCGGGTAGGAGAGCCACTCGCTGTATACTCGGACCGTATACTGGTTGGGGACTGTCGCTGCGACCTTTCTCTGAGCGGGCTGTCCTCTGTCACCTGGATGGTGTGGCGAGAGCTCTTGGAACAATCCACATCAAACTCCTCCATTGAAAAGACATTTTCCAGCTTCCACATCGGTTCTATCAAGCTCTTCTTCCAAACTCCAAGTACCCTGGAGTCCCCAAAGTTGCATGACTCGGCAGTCAACTTTCCCTTTTTGGGAGAGAGTTTCTCTCTGGCTTGTCTGACAGGGACTCTAGACATTACCCGTCATTGGAAAGAGGTGCGCCATTGGCATCCCTCGCCTGAGGGTGACCTTCCCCTCTGAGGTGTACCTGACACTCACTGTCATCCTGTTCACCCATACAACCGAGGACTTCTGCAGTTTGGGCCTCACCAGTACCCCAGCAGGTAAGCATAACTCCTGTTCGTGGTCTTCGGGAGCATCCGCCAAGAGGGCCTCGGCATTAGGTGTTCCGGGAAATTTGGGCATTCTCTTCACTCTAGCTAATTCCCCAGGCTGTAACACGACTGGTTTGGACTGGGTGTACCACACAGTCCCTCATTTATGCTCATCATCCAGCCCAGTGCAGTCACTCACTTCCTCAAAAGCAGCTTGGAACACAGGGTGAATGGAAAATACATTTCTATTTTCAGGAAGTTCTCTCCAACTTTCGCCTTGCAGGATCCCACTAGCCTCTTCACAATACAAGCATTCCCCACAAGAATTGAAGCTTCGTCCTTCTCGACTGGGTCCGGACAAACCAACACTAAAGTATCAACAACCTTGGCTACTCCCTATCTGCCTCTGAAAACTCCAGCTTCAATGAGGAGTAACCATCGTATGGATAGTCATCCGTATTAAGACCCCAGATGTCTAGCGTGTTGAGTGGCGTCAATGGTAAATGTGTCAAATACCAGTTGTAAACCGAACAGTACAGAGTAACCTGAGAACCGGTGTCAAGTATCGCTCTAGCCTCAATCTGTAGTGATACACTGGAGCTTGACCCCCACTCAGCCTTCAGGAATAGGATTTTGTGCTTTAGGGTGTTCCTTGATATATTACTTGGAATGTGTTACCCCCCAGGATACCTAGTCATTCCCTTACCGGGCCTCTCCATTTAGGTACCCAGGGGCCCACTCCTGAGAGCATTCTCAGCTTTTGATAACTTAGACCCCTTGCCTATGCACTTGGCCACCTATTTGCCAGAGAGCTAAGGGCAGATACAAACTCAAAACGCTCACCCCTCGCTGGAAGACACATTAGACCTCCTGAGCCAGATCACTCCTTCCCCTTGATCTGCAGAAATGAGAGCAACTTGACTTTGAAGTCTCTGGCCCCAGCTAAGGGAAACTCAGCTTCCAATTCAGCATGCTTGCCTATGCTGCCCTCCTCCCAGAAAGTATGGACAGCCCATGCCCCCACCAACCTCTCCCGGGACCCAATTGTACCAGGCTGTTCCACTGACATTATGTCAGTGCTAGTTTGAATTGAATCAAAGTCTTTGCTGACCAATTTGTCAAACCTCCGCTGCATGATCGTAACTGTTCCTAATGCTTTAATGGTATTTCAAGTTTGTAGCAACAATTTGTTGGGGATATGACTGTCTACCCCATTCAATACCCATACTTCTCGGTCACTCGTGTACTGGGTCGTCGGTCTGAGAGAAAGCTCACACCACCTTCCAAACGTCGCTCGCAATCCATCTCGAACAGATGGTCTCCCACTGGTTCGTATCCTATGACTGGTCCTCCCCAGTTTTTCTCTTCATCTACCGCCGAACAAAAGCTCCAAGACCAACAGTTGTGTCCCTCACCAAAAAATCTTTGCCCCCCCAGTTCCAGCATCCTAATTGGATGGCACACATTCCTCATTATCCCTTATCTTCAACAATAACCCAAACAGGCTGAAAGCAGAACTGCTCTTACAGAACTGCTAAATGAAATACCTACAGCATAGCAATAAAGATGTGAACCAGGGCATTACATTAGTCTGATCAGAATTGGAATCTAGACAACCATATATATGAGTAGAATGGTCCATTTTCTAATCCTATGGACATCATAAGCTGCCTTAAGAAAAGCAGTGCATTCTACATATGTCACCTTCGAAACTACTTATCAAGTAAGCTACAAGCTATGTGTGACAGGGTGGAGATAGTTCTCTACCAAAGGAGGTGTAAGGTGCTCCTTCCCTCCACTAGCCCGCAGATCACCCTTGGGCAAGGTGTAGCACCTGCTTAACACCCCCCCCCCCCACCCCCTCACAAATCAGGGTCACATGAAGCCATAGGAGCAGGTGGTGGATGGTCATATGAGCAGCTAGCACATATTACAGGTCCAGGTTATGCGACCACTGATGCCAGGCAGACAATCTCTGGAGTATTGATAATGGCTCGGGTCACCAATCTTGTCAAGACACTGCCCAGGAGAAGGCAGTGGCAAAACTCTTCTGTGCAAAAGAAAATTGCTAAGAACAATCATGGTCAAAGTCCATGATCGATCACTTCATATGATATGGCACATGATGATGAGGTACTGTATAAGAACATGAAAAAGAGAATTTATCAATGACAGCAGTATGTTTACACAAAGTAATACACAGGGATACAGATTAAAGGCCAGGAGTATCCCTATCAGTAGAAATTGGATTCCTATCATGTTACAATAGTCATGGGATATTTCAATTGGCAGGAAAATTTGGAGAATCAGGTTGGTGATGGAACACAGGAGAAGGAATTTGTAGAATGCCAAATGATATTGCTTTTTAGAGAATCATGTAGTTGAGCCCACTAGGGAAAAAAGGCAATTCAGGATTGGGATGTGTGTAATTAAACAGGTTTGATTAGGGAGCTTAAGGTAAAGAACCCTTGGGAGGTAGTGATCATAATATGATAAGATTCATTTCACCCTGCAGTTTGAGAGGGACAAGCCAAAGTCAGTAAAGCCAAATATGGAGGCATGAGAGGTGAGCTGGACAAAGTTGATTGGAAGGGACACTAGCAAGGATGAGAGCAGAATGGCAATGGATGGTGTTTCTGGGGGCAATTCGGAGGTGCAGGATAGATACATCCCAAACATGAAAAAGTCTTCTAAAAGGAAGATGAGGCAACTGTGGTTGAAACGGGAAATCAGTGTCCGCAAAAGAGCATATCAGAAGGGATGGATGCAATACAGCAAAAATTACTGAGAAGCTAGAGAATTGGGAAGCCTTTAAAAAGCAGCAGAAGGAAACTTTAAAAAAACTATGAGAGAAAAGATGAAATATGAAGGTAAGCTAGAAAATAATATTAAAGAGGATACCAAAAGGTTTTTCAGATATATAAAGAATAAAAGAGAGGCAAGAGGAACATCAGACCGTTAAAAAATGATGCTGGAGAGGTAGCACAAAGAATTGGCTGATTGACTCAGTAAGTATTTTGCTTCAATCTTCACTGTGGAAGACAAGACCAGGATGGCAGAAATTAGAGAAAGTCACAAGGCAGTTGTGAGTGTAGTTGCTATTATTAAGGAGAGGGTGCTTGAGAAGCTGAAAGACCTGAATGTAGATACTTCACCTGGACCAGATGGACTACACCACAGGGTTCTGAAAGAGGTAGCAAAGAGATTGTGGAGGATTTTGGGTACATGATAAAATAGGCTGAAGTCAGCATGGTTTGCTTAAGATAAATTTTATCTGACAGGTGTGTTGGAAGTCATTGAGGAAATAACGTGCAGTGATGATAAAGGAGAGTTAGTGGATATTGTTTACTTGATTTTCAGAAGGCTGTTGACAGGATGTCAAAGTCCATTAAGTAAAATAAGAATACGTGGTATTACAGGAAAGATACTAGCATAGATAGAAGATTGGCTGACTTACAGGAGGGAAAGAGTGGGAATAAAGGGGGCCTTTACTGGTTAGCTGCCAGTGACTAGTGGTGTTCCACAGGGGTTGGTGTTGGGACTGCTTCTTTTCAGGTTATATGCGAAAAAATTTGGATGATGGAATTGATTGTTTTGTGGCCAAGTTTGCAGATGATACGAAAGCAGGTGGTAGAATAAGTCATGTTAAGGCAGCAGGGTGTCTGCAGAAGGACTTAGATAGGTTTACTGAATGCATAGGGTGCTAAATGATGGAATACAGTGTCAGGAAGTGTATGGTCTTACACTTTAGAAGAAGAAATAAAGGCATAGACTATTTGCTAAATGAGAAGAAAAATCAAAAGTTAGAAGTACAAAGGGAGTTGGGAATCCTTTGCAGGTTTCCCTGAAGGTTACCTTGCAGGTGAGTTGGTGGTATGGAAGGCAAATGCAATGTTAGCAGTCACTTCAAGAAGACTAGAATATTAAAGCAATACTGTAATGTTGTTCAGACTACACTTGGGGTATTGAGAATAGTTTGGGCTCTTTATCAAAGAAAGGATATGCTGTCTTTGGAGAGGATCCAGAAGAGGTTCACAGGAATGAGTGATCCTGGCAATGAAAAGGTTCGTGCACGAAGAGCATTTGATGGGTTTGGAACTGTACTCCATGCCAAGACCACCAGACCCAAAACAGTTACTTTTCCCAAGCAGTAAGGCTGATCAACACCTCACCGAACCCACTTCTGCATTACCTATCTCCTGTCACAGTCACCGTATACACAGACATTCCTGTACCTCGTGTCACTTTATGTACATGTCCATCTATATATATAAAATATCTCATGTACTTATATTTATTGTGTTTTTTATTATCATGTTTTTTTATCTTAGTGTGTCTTTATGCATGGCGACAGATCCAGAGGAACAATAATTTTGTTTCCCTTTACACCTGTGGACTGGAAATGACATTAAATAATCTTGAATCTTGAAACTGCCGTGCCTTCGTTGTAATTGCACTTACATGCTAGGCCCAGGACACATCCTCTAAAATGATACACCAAGGTATTTAAAGATATTGACCGTCTCCACCTTTGCATTGTGGATGTCTGTGAAGTGTACGAATTTCAGGTTGTATATGTAAACATTCTCTGATTTTAAAGGAACCGAAATTAAATGACTCTCCACTGATGACAGGCTCATAAACCTTCGGTTCCCTCTTCCTTTTGTCAATGATCAGCTCATTGGTTTTGCTGACTTTGAGTGAGAGGTTGCTGTTGTAGCACCATTCAACCAGATTTTTAATCTCCCTCTTACCTGGTGATTTGTCAAGTAACAGTGGTGGTGTCAGCGAACATAAATATGGTATTGGAGCTGTGCTTAGCCTCACAGTCAGAAGTGTAAAGCGAAAAGAACTGGTAGCTAATGTTAGATACCCGTGGGTATCTTGTACTTGTCACGTGACAGTGGTGTTGAAGATATACTGGACCTAAGGTAGTGGTCTTGTGATGGTGGAGTGATGTCATTTTCCCACCAGTAGAGGTCATGTGACAGGTTTTTTTTACAGGGTATAAAAGGAGGACCCCTCCCTGTGAGGAGGGGCAGTTCATGGCTGGATTTGCCATTTTGACTCCATGCTACTGCGTGGTCCAATATTATCATGCAGTTTGGTTGAAAGGTGGAGTTCTATTTAATGCCTAAAGTTTAAAAGGTCATTGCCGGCAGTTTCTTTATAATACTGCCAGTTAAAAATCAGTGGAGAGTGAAGATCGGAGTTCGGGTGTTAAAAGATCGAGGAAAATCGATTTCGACGGAAAAACAGGTTTGACCTTGTTTGATCCTCATTTGGAAGGTATTCATTGGCTGTGCCTGTGTTAACCCCTGCAAATAATAGCAGAAAGGGTTGGGTACAGTTTTGTAAAGGAAAGGTCAGTGCCTTTAAGCCGTTTCATTTTCATCTTCGTAAATTCTCCGGGAAAAGTATAGTTTGACTGGGAACCGCAGCAACACGACGTGAAAGAGAATTTAAATCATCTAAAAAGTCTCTCCTTTAATGGACTGTAAGCATTTTGAACTATTGCAGTACTACTTTGAAGAACTGTTTTTGCAACATCGCTTTAAGAGCTGTTTTCGCTTTATTCCTTTAAGAACTGTTTAAGCTGCCGCACAGCAGCTGATTTCCGGTTACGTTAGTTGTTTGTTTACTTTTGGGGGTTTGTTTTTCAGTGTTTAATAAATGTTTTATTTGTTATAAAAAACCCTGCCTCACTTATATATTAATTGTTGCTGAATCCGTAACACTAAGCACACAGTATTGTGGTGCACCTGTGGACATTGTGGAGGAGATGTTGTTGCCAATTGGAACGGATCAGGGTCTGCACGTGAGGAAACCGAGGATCCAATTGCACAATTAGATATTGAGGCCAATGTCTCGAAGCTTATTGATTAGCTCTGAGTGGATGATAATATTGAATGCTGAGCTGTAGCCAATGGAAAGTATCCTGAAGTATGTATCTTCGCCGTCTAGATGATTAAAGAGCTAATAAAATGGCATATGCTGTTGACCTGTTTTGCTGGTAGGCAAATTGGAGCAGAACCAAGTCACTTCTCAGTCAGGAGTTGATATGTTTCATTACCAACCTCATAAAGCACTTCATCACAGTGGATCTACTGTAACTACTCGATATTCATCGAGGCAGGTTACCACGTTCCTCTTGAGCACCAGTATGACTGAAGCCTGTTTGAAACAACTGGGGACCTCAGGTTGCCTTGAGTTCAATGACAGTTAGAATTTTGTCCGGCTATGTTATTTTTATGACCTTGCACAGCTTCATTTCAAGTTCAAAGTATGTTTGATTATCAGAGTACACAAATGTTATGACATATAATCCTGAGCTTCATTTTCCTGAAGGCTTACTCAGCAAATCTATAGAATAGTAAGTAGAACAGGATTAAAGAAAGATCAACCAGAGAGCAGAAGACAATGAACTGTACAAGTGCAAATGTAAATAATTAAGTGATAAATATTGAAAATGTGTAATGAGGAGTCCTTGAAAGTGAGTCCATAGTTTGTGGGAATAGTTCATGATGGAGCAAGTGAAGTTATCCCCTTTTATTTTAGAGCCTGATGGACGAACAGTAATAACTGTTCCTGAACCAGGTGTTGTGATTCCTGAGGCTCCTGTATCTTCTTCCTGATGGTAGCAGTGAGAAGAGAGCATGGGTGATCCCTGATGATGGATTATGAGCACCTTAATTGGGAAAAAAAATACCAAATCACTTCAAATAAGCATGGTTTTTCTCTTGTCACTGAAAAAATATAATTGGAAATC
This sequence comes from Hemitrygon akajei, assembly GCF_048418815.1. Taxonomy (NCBI): domain Eukaryota; kingdom Metazoa; phylum Chordata; class Chondrichthyes; order Myliobatiformes; family Dasyatidae; genus Hemitrygon; species Hemitrygon akajei. Next base: position 187,681,624 of record NC_133128.1, read on the forward strand.
AGGTACAGTAAATAAATGCTTGAACAATTTGGTAGTTTTTGTGAAGAATGTTTCAAAGAGAAAGGAAGGATAGAAGAGAGGTGCAAGACGAGAATTCCAAAAACTAGGACCTTGACATCCAAATTCTGACCGCCAGTGGTGAAATGATTACATTCCCAAACTAATACAGGACGGTGTTTAAAGAGTTGGGTGAAGCTTTCCTGCTGGCATGTCCATAGGTATTACAATTCTTCATGAACTACAGTTGTGAAATCATCATTAAAGTCTGTCCAGATTGAGGACATCAATCATTATACATTCCAACTGGCTTTGCACAATCTCCAACAAATAAATTAACTGACTCTTTAGAACAGGACAACTGTTGTGCTGTGATCTGGATCTGACCGAACTCTGAAGCTCACTTCCTGTTGAGAAATGCTTTCTGTCTTTTCAGCTCATTGGCTCCTCCTTATGTGCTGTGAATTTCATCTGGTGCTCCCACCTTCAGTTCAGAGAGGGCAGATGTGTGGGGTGAGATGAGTGGGTCCAGATGTCCAAGGGCTGCATGGTGTTCCTATTCACCAACTGCCCTCATCAACATACAATGGGAAGATGTGTTTATAAATATCAAGAAGACAATCTTGGACCAATATGTTGTATTAAACAAAACTGATAGCATCATAAGTTTGAATACTAGTGTTCAGAGTGGAACGAATAAGGCCGCTGGACCAGACATAGGGAGGAGGTGAGTCTCTGAAATTGGGGCTCCGAGGACCATTCAGTTAATGGTAGGGATTAATAAAAAAACTGGGAAATCCTGTTTCTCAGGGATTTAAACAGTTGGAGAAGCAGGAACAGTTATTATAAGACAAACACCATTTGAACTGATTTAAATGGACGTTATTGAAAAATGAGGCACAGTTGGAAACATGCTCCTTGGGAAAGCATCATGCTCTACCACTGGGGAGTTAACTATCCACTTACGCCTCCTCACCCATCGGTACACTCCAGACAGAATACACATCACAGTCTGCAGGAGGGATCCCAATATGATTCCAGTAATTAGGTGATAGTAAAACACAATGAGCCTCATAGCCAACAACTATAGTGCCCTTTGGAATGATGCATTTTTGATAAGTGTACTAAATATATTTTAGATAATACATAACAATATTTTCAACTCACCAGCTCTTCAGGTCCTTGCATATGGCTAGAGAGGGCTCAAAGATCTCTTTAATGCAAAAGCAATCCAAACTCTTGCCTCTCTCTCCATAAAATGGAGTATATCACAACCAGCTAGTAGGTGTTTTCCACCCTCATGTTTGATAAGAGATCCAACACTACCCTTTACTTTGTCTAAAAATGCCCTGGCACTTTAGCACACGTCACACTGATCTCCCTGACCTCCACAGTAAATACCGATGCCAGGTATTCATTTCAGATCTCACCTATCTCATCTGCTTCCCTCCTTTATTCTTGACTGGTTCTACCTGCTCTGATGAAGACCATCACTATACGTGCCAACCAGAAGCTATGGATGACTGCAGAGGTGCGTGTGCTGCTGAGGTCCCGCGACTCTGCCTTCAGAGCAGGCGACAAGGCAGCTCTAACAACAGCAAGGGCCAAACTGTCCCGAGCCATCAGAGGGGAAAGCGTGCACACGCCTAGCTAATCCACAGTTACTTCCAGGACAGCGGCGACACGCAGCGCATGTGGAAGGGCATCCAGGACATAACCAATTACAAGACAACATCACCTGACTGTGCAGGTGATGCCTCCCTCCCAAATGAGCTGAATAACTTCTACGCCCGGTTTGAGGCAGAAAATGACGTGGCGGCGAGGAAGTCCACCCCTCCTACAAATGACCAGGTGCTGTGTATCTCCGTGGCCGACGTGTGAAGAACCCTGTGCAAGGTCAACCCACAGAAGGCTGCTGGACCAGACAACATTCCTGGTAGAGTGCTCAGAGGATGTGCAGACCAGCTAGCAGATGTTCTCACTGACATCTTCAACATCTCCCTGAGCAGTGCCACCATTCCAACATGCTTCAAGGCCGCCATCATCATCCCCGTTCCGAAGAAGTCTTTAGTGTCCTGTCTAAATGACTACCGTCATTGCACATACATCCATCATCATGAAGTGTTTTGAGAGGCTCGTCGTGAGGCATATCAAGACCCTGCTGCCCCCCTCACTGGACCCCCTGCAGTTTGCGTACCGTCCCAACCGCTCAACAGTTGATGCCATTGCCACCACCCTCCACCTGGCCCTAACTCACCTGGACAAACAAGACACATACGTTTGGATGCTGTTCATAGACCTCAGTTCAGCACTCAACACAATCATCCCTCAGAAACTGATTGGAAAGCTGAGCCTACTGGGCCTGAACACCTCCCTCTGCAACAGGATCCTAGACTTCCTGACTGGGAGACCTCAGTCAGTCCGGATCGGGAGCAGCATCTCCAAAACCATCACACTGAGCACGGGGTTCCCCAACCCTGAACTCCCCAGGGTTGCGTGTTCAGTCTACTGCTGTTCACTCTGCTGCAACACACAGCTCGAACCACATCATCAAGTTCGCCGATGACACGACCGTGGTGGGTCTCATCAGCATGAATGACGAGTCAGCTTACAGAGGCTAACGGACTGGTGCAGAGCCAACAACCTGTCTCTGAATGTGAACAAAACAAAAGAGATGGTTGCTGACTTCAGGAGGGCACGGAGCAACCACTCCCCTCTGAACATCGATGGCTCCTCGGTAGAGATCGTAAACAGCACCAAATTTCTTGGTGTTCACCTGACGAAGAATCTCACCTGGTCCCTCAACACCAGCTCCATAGCAAAGAAAGCCCAGCAGCGTCTCTACTTTTTGCGAAGGCTGAGGAAAGTCCATCTCCCACCCCCCATCCTCATCACATTCTACAGGGGTTGTATTGAGAGCATCCTGAGCAGCTGCATCACTGCCTGGTTCGGAAATTGAACCATCTCGGATCGCAAGACCCTGCAGCGGATAGTGAGGTCAGCTGAGAAGATCATTGGGGTCTCTCTTCCTGCCATCACGGACATTTACACTATACACTGCATCCGCAAAGGAAACAGCATTATGAAGGACCCCATGCACCCCTCATACAATCTCTTCTCCCTCCTGCCAACTGGGAAAAGGCTCCAAAGCATTCGGGTTCTCACAACCAGACTATGTAACAGTTTCTTCCCCCAAGCTATCAGACTCCTCAATACCCGAAGCCTGGACTAACACCTTGCCCTACTCTCCTGTTTATTATTTATTGTAATGCCTGCACTGTTTTTTGTGCACTTTATGCAGTCCAGTGTAGGTCTGTAGTCTAGTGTAGCTTCCTCTGTTTTTTTAATTACGTAGTTCAGTCTAGTTTTTTTGTAATGTGTCATGTAGCACCATGGTCCTGAAAAACGTTGTCTCATTTTTACTATGTACTGTACCAGCAGTTATGGTCGAAATGACAATAAAAGTTGACTTGACTTGATGCTCTGAGTTATCATATACTTGTTAATAATTTTTATTATGAATAAAGTTTATTTTGCTTAATAAATATCTGTGCAAGAGCAGAAATGAGCAAATCAGCGAAAGCAGGATCTCTTTGAGAACAAGAACAATTAAAAAGGAAGTTTTGTTGCGTAGAGTTTTGCTTGGGGCCAATAAAAAGTAAGCAGAGCCTCCATTGTGGGCATGGACAGAGATAGGCTGGGGAACTGAACCTTTCGCTCAAGACCTTCCCCATTCCACTTTGGAGTAGCCATTGTGTGATTCTGTGGTGAGGTGGCATAGGTGAGTAGCAGGTAAGTTTGGTACCGGGATACCAAACTGCAACTAATTAAATGAAGTAAGGATACAGGTTCAGGTGACGTGTTGTAGCAGTATGATTTGGGAGCTGGCGACACCATTATGGTTCCTAACGACTACATCTGCAACAACTGTTGGTAAATTTATTATCAAAGTACATATACGTCACCATCTGCAATTCTGAGCTCCTCTCTGTATCACACACGCAATTCTGTATATTTCAATCAGGTCACCTCACAACTTCCTCGGCATTGATGAATCTTGCCCAACTTTCCAATCCTGGTGCGTCACCTCTGTACTTTCTCCAAACCAAGCATATGCTTCTTACAGAGTAGTGACCAGAACTACACACAATACACCAGATGTGCTCTAACCAATGTTTTATCAGACCTAAAGACATAGGAGCAAATTAGGCCAGTTGGCCCATTGACTCTGCTCTACCATTCAGTCACGGGTGATTATTTTTTCCCCTCCTCAGCCCCACTTCCCCGGTTACTCCCTGTAACTTTTGATGCCATGTCTAATCAAGAACCTATCAATCTCTGCCTTCAAAACACCTAACTACCTGTGGTAACAAATTCCACAAATTCACCACCCTCTAGCTAAAGAAATTTGTCTACTTCTCTGTTTTAAATGGACACCCCTTTATCCTGAGGCTGTGTCCTCTTGTCCTAGACTCCCCCACCATGGGAAACATCCTTTCCACATCTACAGGTTTCAATGAAATCCACCCCCTCTCATCCTTCTAAATTCCAGTGTGTACAGACAGAGAGAAAGGGAAGCATTATTTATACCTGATTTTAAATAAATAACACAATTAGAACAAAGATATGAAGCCTGTTGATTTGCAAAAGTGGTCATGTTATTGTGATACAGAAGTTGGGCTTAGAGAAGGCTGATTCAAGAACTGAGAATTAGTAATTCTTGAACTGGGTGATGTGGAGCTTGAGCTTCTGGACCTTTTGTCCAATGGTGGCAGCCGTGGCCTGGATGGTGAGGTCTTTGGTAATAGATGTTGCTTTCTTCAGGCAACAGCTCATATAGGTACTAGCGATGCTGGGGAGGGCTGTACCTGTGATATATTTGGCTGAGTCCTCAACTCTCTGCAGCATAGAATTATTATAGAACAATAACCATAACAGAATCAGTGAAAGATCACGTTTAACCAGAGTGCAGAGTGCAGAAGACAGCACACTGTGCAAGTGGGATACCATAGAACCATAGAACACTACAGCACAGTACAGGCCCTTCAGTCCTCCATGATGTGCCGACCCATATAATCCTTAAAAATAAAGTACTAAACCCACACTACCCCATAACCCTCCATACCTCAGGAAGACACTTTGGAGGGCAGGGAAAGTTGCACTGAAGGACCTGCTTCTCTGCTATATAAACTCTAATCTTTTACTGTTTTACAACTGATCACCCAGACAAGTGTGTTTAAACATGAGCTTGTGCTGTAGTGCACAATTCATACACAACAACCAAGATACGTACCTAAGCAAATCCAGTTCTCCTCCAATATTCAGACACATCTTTCCTATCCGTGTACCTGTCCAAGGCTGATGTTAAACACTGTGATAGGACTCGCCTCTATCACCTCCTCTAACTGTTTGTACATATGATCACCACTCTCTGACCCCTCAGTTCTCCCTTAAATCAATTCACACTCACCTTACTCCTGAGCTTCTGATTCTAGACTCCCCTACCATGGGAAAAGGGCTGTACCTGTTTACCCTACCTATGCCCCTCTAAATTTTAATGATCTCTATAAAGTCACCCCAGAGCCTCCTCACTCGAGGGAAAACAGACCTAGCCCCCTGTTTTCTCATTATAACCGAAACCTCCAATCCTGGCAAACCTTTTGTGCATCTTATCTGCACGTTCTTGAGATTAGTCTCTTCCTCGTATGTGATTATCAGAACTGTACACGATAATCCTCGTTGAAAGTGCACATTTGTCACCATATACAACTCTGAGATTCATTTCCTTGCGGGCATACTCAATATATGTATCGATAAATAACATAACAGAATCAGTGAAAGATCGCCCAACTTGGGTGTTCAACCAGAGTGCAGAAGAAAACAAACTGTGCAAGTGAAAAAAGGAGAAACAATACTAATAAACAAACAAACAAACAAACAAGCAAGCAAGCAAGCAAGCAAGCAAGCAAGCAAGCAATGGAGCCAAGTCATTGGGTACATTTAAGGCAGAGGTTGATAGATTTTTGATTAGTTAGAATATGAAGGGATATGGGGAGAAGGCTGGAGATTGAGGCTGAGAGGGATAATGGTTCAACCATGATGAAATTATGGAGCAGACGATGGGCCAAATGGCCTAATTCTGCCACAATATCTGTTGGTCTTTAAAGAAGAACAGATAACTGTTGTAATGTGAGTATTATTAAAAGTAAGTTAATACTAATTGGGAAGCTGTTGGTAGCAAGAGGCGGGATCCGGGGTTGGCAGGGTCTTTACTCTTTTGACTCCCAGTATGCATTGTATGTAGTTCCTCTACCCATGCCACACGAGGTACCTGGAAGCTTCTGTATTGTCCCAGATAAAGATGCTGTTTTGACCAACAAGTTGTCGAGTGGTCTTTTTGTAAAGTAGAAGTTACCACATATTTTTGGCGATGAGGTATGGCGTCATTCAATGTCTGTAGTGAGATGCTGAAGATGTTCTATAGGTCAGTTGTGGAGAGCGCCCTCTTCTTTGTGGTGGCGTGTTGGGGAGGAAGCATTAAGAAGAGGGACGCCTCACGTCTTAATAAGCTGGTAAGGAAGGCGGGCTCTGTCGTGGGCAAAGTACTGGAGAGTTTAACATTGGTAGCTGAGCGAAGGGTGCTGAGTAGGCTACGGTCAATTATGGATAAGTCTGAACATCCTCTACATAGCACCATCCAGAGACAGAGAAGCAGTTTCAGCGACAGGTTACTATCGATACAATGCTCCTCAGACAGGATGAAGAGGTCAATACTCCCCAATGCCATTAGGCTTTACAATTCTACCGCCAGGACTTAAGAACTTTTTAAAAGCTATTATTAATGCTTTTTGAGATAGTGATTTAGATGCATATCATATTTTTTACTGAGTTAAGTATTGTATGTAATTAGTTTTGCTACAACAAGTGTATGGGACATTGGAAAAAAAGTTGAATTTCCCCATGGGGATGAATAAAGTATCTATCTATCTATCTATTTTCGATCAGGAGCTGTGAGCGGGCGAGGAGCCTTGTGTTCGGATGGCTACGTTCGGAACGGTCGGTGTGTTCAACGAGCAAATCGAGGAGTGGCCGCAGTACGAGGAAAGGTGGGGCCGCTTTTTCTGTGCTAATGGAATTACTGAGGAGGCTAAGCAGCCTCTATTCTCCTGAGTGGGTGTGGGGCAAAGACGTACAAGCTGATACGGAACTTAGCTACGCCGCGGAAACTGGGAGAAATTCCATACGACTAACTGGTCAAGCTCGTGGGGAACCACCGCAATCCGAAGCCTTTGGTGATAGTTCAACGGTTCAAGTTTCGCAGCCGTGCCCGGAAGCCAGGTCAGTCTGTGGGCGATTTTGTGGCCGAGCTTCGGCAGCTGTCGGAGCATTGCGATTTCGGAGCCGTGTTGGCTGACATGCTCCGTGACAGATTAGTATGTGGCATTAATAATGCCGCCGTACAACGCCGCTTGTTGGGAGAAACCCCACCGTTGACTTTCAAGACAGCCCTAGAGATTGCTCAAGGCATGGAGGTGGCTGCTGATAATGCCAAGGGTATACAGAAAGGATATGGGGGGTCGCAGTCGGCAGCAGTGATCCAAGTCGGGAGGGAGACTGGTAAACGGGCAAAGCGGGTGGAATGTTTTCGGTGTGGAGGAACGCACTATGCAAATGTTTGTAAATTCAAAGATACTGTCTGCCATGCTTGTAGCAAGAAGGGACATTTAGTTAAAAAGTGCAGGAGCATAAAGTTGAAAAGAAGAAATCAATCTGTTCCTTCATAAATTTAATAAAGTCCGGTTCTTGCAATAAGGTAGAGTCAAATCGCCATTGTCTAGCATTTAAAGCTGTATCCCTAAAATTAATAGAAAGTATTAATGGAGCATGGTCAGAAATAGCTATAATATCATAATTACAACCAATTACCGATGGAATAAAACAAGAGTCAATAAAAAAATAATCAATTCTCGAATAGGAGTGATAAACATGTGAGAAAAAAGAAAACTCTTTGTCATTAGGATGACGAAATCTCCAAATATCAAAAACTCCATTATCAGTCAAAAAGGAGTTAATACAAGTGGCCGACTTATTGGGTAGAGTCTGAATAGGTGTAGATTTGTCCATCAAAGGAATTAAACAACAATTAAAGTCACCACCCATTATTAACTTATATTCATTTAAATTAGGTAAAGAAGTAAATAAGGACTTAAAAAAGTCAGGACAATCCACATTCGGGGCATAAACATTAACCATAGCAACCTTTTTATTACCGAGTAAACCCGTAATTAACAAAAATCTACCATTCGGATCCGAAAGGATATCGTGTTGAACAAATGCAATAGAGGAGTCAATAAAAATTGAAACTCCCTTAACTTTGGCATTCGAATTCGAATGATACTGTTGACCCCGCCAAGACCTAAAAAAGCGATATTTGTCCTCCTTCCTCACGTGAGTTTCTTGTACAAAAATAATATGAGCATTAAGTCTTTGGAATACTTTGAAAATCTTCTTTCGTTTAATCGGATGGTTTAATCCATTAGTATTCCAAGACACAAAGTTAATGGTTTGAGCCATGTTTCTAAAGTCATCCCTTTGGTATATAAAGGGTTAACCATGTTATAAACTCATGCATCCGGAAGAGGGACAAAAATAAAGAGCGGACCCGGAAGTGACGACATCGTAGACATATTTGTAGTTCAAGAACAGCCCAAGTAAAAAAACTAAAACAAATTAATAAGAGAAAAATTAAAAAAGAAAACAGACCAACCCCCACCCCCGTATGAAAAAGAAAAAAAGCCAAAATATGGCTAGAAAAAAGAAAAAATGAAACTAACTCTACCCCCATATCAGCGGCAGACCACTCCGTGTTTAACGGATATATATAAAAAACCACCCGAACTTTAAGAATTATGATCGCAGTACTAAAAACTGCGCTTCTTAATATGCTGAGTTGTAAAGAAAAAGGGAATAAAATCATTAAAAGTTTATAAATCGGGTTATAACCCAAACAAATCAAGAAGTATTTAAACTATGATAAGCGATGCATTATAGGAAGAAGACGAAAAAAGAAACAATAACGCCATCTTAAACTAAACCAATACTTTACAAAAAACCATTATCTTGATATTAAACAAAAAATTCACTTCGAAAGGTTAAAAATATACCTTCAAGGGAACAAAAATAATAGACAAAAATATAGTATAGTAGTTAAAGTGTATAAGACAGAGCGATTAATATAACGAAAACACACTTTAACTTAAATATGAAGTATAGGATAAACCTACACCAATAACCAGAGATGGTTATTAAAAAACCATCAAACCATTAAAAAACAGAGATGGAGATTAAAAAATCAAAAACCATCTTTCACGATCAGAATCACTCATTTAATGGAGAGTAGTAACTGTATCAGTAGGGAAGTTCACTTCCAAATACTTTTTCGCTTCAAAGGTAGACAAAAATACTTTACGCGGAGCATTCGGGGGGGAGATCCTGAGCTTCGCCGGGTATAAGAGCGCAGGTTTTAGATTTTTCTCATAACATTCAGACATCAGAGGTTTAAAAAGCAGCCTTTTCTTCATAACTTCTGGGCTAAAATCTTGCACCAAACGAAAACAATACTCATGAAATTTAATCATCCCGGCCCTTCGAGCTTCACGAATGAGTTGTTCTTTATCGTGTACGTAATGAAATCGGACGATTACCACCGGGGGCTTATCTGAAACCGTCGGTGATCGACTCCAAATTCTATGTGCTCGGTCAAGTAGCGGAGGGTTTACTGGAAAAACCGACGGAAACGCATCTTTTAGAAATTGAGCAAAGTATTTCGAAGGATCGCCTTGTTCTATGCCGTCTGGGAGACCAAGTATGCGTAGGTTCTGTCTTCTGGACCGATTCTCCAAATCGACACTCTTGGCTTTAAGTGTCTCCACCAATTTAATAGTCGAAATTAAATCCTGTTGCAATTTTTCAATAGTCAAATCTCGTTTCCGCGCTTCTTCTTGCAGCAATGTGATAAGCGCTTGCTGCTGGTTAATTACTGAATCCGTCTTAACCATATAATCTTGAAAAACCTTTATGTCTCGTTGAAAAGCCTGATGTTGTTCCTCAAATTTTTTATCCAAAAGCTCCATAAGCAGTTCATAAGTTAACTCAGTGCGTTGCGGTTGAGCTGGCTTCTTTCCATTACCGTTCGGGTTTCGCCCCGGTTCTCGTCCTTTGGATCTAAGAGCCATTTCTGTTTGCATATCTTCCAAAATTCACGATAAAATCTTAACAATAAGCCCGAGAAAGTAGCAAAAGTCTTTTGGTGTAGGTAACAATAAGTTGAATAAGGGTGATCAAAGGTTAAAAAAAGTAAAGATTATGGAGCGGATCTGAAACAGTACTCACTCCATGAGCGTCTCCCGCTGACCTCCGCAGGAGCATAAAGGGTAAGGTTAAGCCTGGGCAGGGGAAAGCTCAACAGACTCAGGCAGCCTCACACCACCTAGGAGAAGCAGATGAAGAGGCAGTGTGAGCCTACAACGTGTTTGGGGTGGAAACGGATGAGGGACCACCTGAACCATATTATGCTCCAGTCACTGTCAAGGGAGAGGACATTAAGTTGGAGATTGATTCAGGGGCTACTGAATCGGTCATTAATGAAGACACCTACAGGAGGATATGGGGATCCAACCTGCCTTCTATCAGACCATTTAAGCTCCAACTCAGGACCTATACGGGACAGCCCATACCTCATTTAGGGGTGTTATATATGAATATTTCGGCTGGGGGCCAGAAGGCTGAAGCCAGGCTGGTGATAGCTAAGGGCAGTGGGCCCAGTCTTCTGGGCCGTGATTGGCTTCGGAAAATCCGGCTCAACTGGCATGAAATTAAGTATGGACACACGACGGAGGACATTCTGCAGCGGTATAGTGACATTTTCAGGGACGAGCTGGGCACACTGAAGGGCGTGACCGTGAAACTCCATGTCGACCCTGAGGCCACACCACATTTTTATAAACCCAGGTCAGTGCCCTTTGCCATGAAGGGCAAAGTCGAGGTGGAGCTGGACCGTTTAAAGGGGCTGGGCATCATTGAGCCCGTCCAGTTTTCAAGGTGGGCAGCTCCTATTGTTCCAGTTTTGAAGGCAGCTAAAACAGTGAGGATATGTGGGGACTACAAGCTTATGGTGAATAAGGTCTCTAAGCTGGAGGAGTACCCGTTGCCACGGGTGGATGACCTGTTTGCGACCCTGTCAGAGGGGAAACTATTCACAAAGCTGGACAAGAGCTATGCCTACCAACAGCTGCTGCTCGATGAGGATTCAAAGGAGTACATCAGCATCAATATGCACAAGGGATTATTCAAATACAATTGCCTGGAGTTTGGAGTGGCGTCTAGCCCCGCCGTTTTCCAAAGGACAATGGACTCTTTGCTGCAGGGGATTCTGCATGTAGCAGTGTATCTTGATGATATTTTGATCACGGGAGCCATGGAGGAGGAGCATCTGGCTAAATTAGAACAGGTGCTGAAGAGACTCTCAGATGCAGGGCTGCGGTTGTGTGTTCCTGGCTCCGAGTGTGACCTACCTGGGACACAAGATTACAACTGAGGGACTTTGTCCAGTGGAGGAAAGAGTGAGAGCTATTAAGGAGGCCCCAAGCCCCAATGCATCACTGAACTCAGATCATTTTTGGTCATGGTGAATTATTATGGCAAGTTTCTTCCGGACCTCTCAAAGGTTTTGGCCCCACTGTATAAGCTGCTTCACAATGACACTAAGTGGTGGTGGGGTGAAGAGCAGGAGGAAGCTTTCTTTTTATTTATTTTTTTATTGAAGTTCATCATCAAACAAACATTTCCATAAGATGCATTTCAGACATTGTAAATATATATATATATCATATAACCATATATGTTACAAATCTCCACAAAGTCTTTATCTGAGGTATACACTTATAGAAAAGGGTGGAAAGAAAAAAACAAGTAAAAAAGGAAAGAACTGTGTACAAGTAGGGAGCGATCTTTTTTTTTACAACATATTCATTGATTTGTGAGAATAAAATCAGGCCTATGAGGTATTATGTAGTTAAACCATTTTTCCCAGTTTGAATCAAATTGTTCCAGCTTATGATTAACAGATGCTGTTATCTTCTCCATTTTGTAAATGTCCATTGTAATTTCCATCCATGTATTTAAAGCTGGGCTCTCCTGTGATAACCATTGCCTAGTAAGAGTCTTTTTACCAGCCACCAACAGTATATTCATTAATTATTTATCTCTTTTCAACCATTCTTGAGGTATATACCCAAAATATATGGTCTTACTCTCTAAGGGTATTTCACATTTAAAGATGTCTTGTAGGGCATTGTGTATCCCCCTCTAATAGTTTTTGATAACAGGGCAGTCCCAAAAATATGATAATGATTTGCATTTTGATTTCCACAATTTCTCCAGCAAACAGGGAGGTTACTGTCATAATGGGATTTCTGAGAGGGTGTAATAAAATATCTTGCTGTAGTGGCTGCAGTTTAAAGAGCTTACAGTGTCAAGTGCATGAAATATCCTTTTGGGAGGAGCCTGCTTCTGAAAGATTTCGTAAACCCTATAAAAAAAAACAAATTTTGACAGAAACAAACAATCTGTTGGCTGACCCATCAAGTCCAGTAGCAACCCAACAGTATAACCCTCTTCAGTTGACCAAGAACGTTCACAGTCCTGCAGTTCAGACGTGGAAAACAAAGTTGGAGGAGGACAAAATTGAAGAAAGCTTTCATTTTCCAAATACCACAGACCACTTAAAATTAGGCAACAAGATTTGCTGCAGGAAGTACTGAGAGAGAGAGAGCACAAATAGGTAAGGATTATTTGTTCCTACTCTCTTATGCCTTTTCTAAAACAGTGTGACCCCTGAGTCACTAACAGGTTCTACTTTTACAGACGTTCATAAGTTGCTCTTAGTGAATAGCTGGAAAAAAAAATGCATTCTATGCCTCTACACAATTGCAGGAAGCTCATCTGGGGTGAGCAGAGAGATCTTAGCATCCAAGTTCATAGCTCCTTGAAAATGGTTACACAGGTCAACATGGTGGTTAAGAAGGCTTATGGTATGCTTGCTTTTATTAGTCAAGACACTGAGTTCAAATGCCAGGAGGTTATGTTGTAATTTAATATAACTCTGGTTACACATCTGGAGTATTGCATACAGTTCTGGTCACCCACTACAGGAAGGATGTTGAGGCATTGGAGAGCATGCAGAAGACATTGACCAGGTTGCTGCTTGCTTTAGAAGGCATGTGCTCTAACGAGAGGCTCGATAAACTTGGGTTGTTTTCTCTTTAGTGCCGGAGGCTGAGTGGAGATCTGATGGATGTTTAGGATCTTGACAAAGAGATGGGATTCACAGTGACTCTCTAGAAACTAGAGCAGAACTTAGAACTAACAATTCTAATCAGAACAGGGAACAAAGTATCACTTACTGTTATGACGCAGTTTAGTTGAAAGATGGAGTTTTATTTAATGCCTAAAGTTTAAAAGGTCATTGCCAGCAGTTTCTTTATAATACTTCTAGTTGAGAATCAGTGGAGAGTGAAGATCGGAGTACGGGAGTTAAAAGATCGAGGAAAGTCGATTTCGACGGTGAAACAGGTTCGACCTTGTTTGATCCTCATTCGGAGGGAATTTGTTGACTGTGCTCGTGTTAACCCTTGTGAAATAGCAGAAAGGATTGAGTACAGTGTTGTAAAGGAAAGGTCAGTGCCTTTAAGCCGTTTCATTTTACATCTTCGTAAATTCTTCGTGTGAAAAGTAGTTTGACTGGGAATTGCAGCAACACGACGTGAAAGAGAATTTAAATCATCTTAAAAAGTCTCTCCCTTAAGTGGACTGTAAGCATTTTGAACTTTTGCAATACTACTTTGAAGAATTGTTTAAGCTTCATTGCTTTAAGAACTGTTTAAGCTGCCGCACAGCAGCTGACTTCCGGTTACGTGAGTGGTTTGTTTACTTTTGGGGGTTTGTTTTTCAGAGTTTAATAAATGTTTTATTTGTTATAAAAAACCCTGCCTCACTCATTTATTTATTGTTGCTGAATCTGTAACAACTGGATGAGTCGAAGGGATAAGCCAATTAAGCTTACGTAGCTTACGGTGTGTTAAAGATGATGAAACATCACACTTCACAATATTGATTCCATTGGTTAGACACTTGTGCTTCAGTTGTGAACAACTCCCGATCAGGCAAAACACTTCTTAGTTTGAGAATTCATCACCACATCTCTATTTCCCTTACAGTAGGATCTAACCTTCCCAATAAACTACAACAAATTTTCTGAACTCTTGTGTTCCCCAGTGGATTTGTTGAACCTCCGAATTATTTTTCAATGACTTCACACAATTGAAATAGTTTCTCAAGTACAATGATGCTGAAGCGCTCTGTGTTTTTCTCTAGTTTCAGAAATGCTTGGCTATCTGATTCTTTCACTGGTACTTTGCTTCCTGTACTGGCGGTACAGAGACGGGAAACAGATAACAAATGTATTTGACAAGCACGTGTACATCACAGGCTGTGACTCTGGCTTTGGAAATCTGCTGGCCCAGCATCTGGACCAGCAGGGATTCCATGTTCTGGCTGCCTGTTTTACCGAGAAGGGTGCTGAAGAACTGAAGAGCAGGACATCATCGAGACTCAAAACATTTCAACTTGATGTTACCAACTCTGAGAGCATTGGGAAGGCAGCAGAATTTGTAAAATCGGAGGTAAAGGAAAAAGGTAATTTAAATTTAAACCTTCATCTTTGCCAAACAAAAATTGTCAATTCTTAGATCGCATTGCTCACTGTGAACTATTTATCAGTTTAAAAACATGTAATGCAGTAAAAGCATTTTGAAAATCTTCAGTAATCAAATCAGTTTTAAGCCAACTGGCTTATGTTGATAAATTTCTCAATTTTTCTGGCAGCAGCACAATGCAATACCAAACAGAGAAAAGATAAAAATGTGATAAGGTGTTCTACAAAACAAAATGCTGGAGGAATTCAGCAGGCCAAGCAGCACCTATGGAAATGAATAAACAGTTGGTGTTTTGCCCCTAGACCCTTCTTCAGGACTGGAAAGGAATGGGAGAATTCAGAGTAAGAAGATCGGTGGGGGGGTGGGGAGATGTGCAAGGTGGCCGATGATAATTGAAACTCAGAGAGTGGGAGGGAGTGAAGTAAAGAGCTGGGAAGTTGATTGGTAAAAGAGATAAAGGGTAGCTATCACATTTCCTTCAGAACTGAAAAGACAGACGGTAATATTCCATATTAGTAAATTCTCTGTTTGAAGGGGCTTTTATATATAAATATAATGTACACATACTCATAGAGCTAGGGTATCTAAGACTTTTGCACAGTACTGTATTTCTGAACGTGGAGCAGGGAGCAAGTATGTAAACCTGGCGAGAGCAAATAGGAATGGTGATAGAGGGGCGCCGAGGGAGGGGTGTCAGTCAGGTGGTAGAGAAGTAGTGCCAGGGGTAGAGGTAGTCTGGGTGCAGACACACTCCACCCTGAGACATGAGACAAGGTCATTTGATTCCAAATAACTTGCCTATTGATCATTACAGACTGTCTTTCTGGTGCTCGTCTACGCTTGTCCATTAGTACCTCCCAAACACAGACAGCATGCTTATAGGAACACCATTGACTCAAAATCACACACATTCCTGCCTTGGAAACATTGCCACTTCTACATCATTGATGAGTCTACACCCTGCAACTTCCAACCAACATGCATATCTTCATCAGATACACCACAGTTTAAGCAGATAGTTCTCCATATCCTTATGAAGGGGTTATCAATTTGGAAGGCAAATACTAGCCTTTCAAGTGAAACTCATGTCCCATAACAGCAAGGAAGAAAGAAAAGGTACCTTAAAAGGCTTAGGACAGACATGTTCAAGGAATTAATCTTGCGTGTAAAATTCAATAAGAATTCCATAAGACATAGGAGCAGAATTAGGCTATGTAGCCCATTGAATCTGCTCTGTTATTCCATCATAGCTGATCCATTTCCTGCTCAGCCCCAATCTCCTGCCTTCTCCCCATAACCTTTCATGCCCTGACTAATAAAGAATGCATCAACCTTTGCCTTAAATATACCCAATCACTTGGCCTTCACAGCTGCCCGTGACAACGAACTCTGGCTAAAGGAATTCCTCCACACCCTCCTACTAAATGTATAGCACTCTGTTCTGAGGCTGTGCCCTCTGGCCCTAGACTCCCTCGCCATTGGACAAATTGAAAGTGTTGCATTTTGGAAGGTCAAACGCAAGAGGACAGTAAATGGTAGGACCATTAGGAACACAGGCTTTCAGCCGGATTTTGGGGTGCAGGTGCATAATTCCCTAAAAGTGGCAACATGGGTGGATGAGGTGGTAAAGAAAGCAGAAGGGCATTGAGTATACAAATTGGGAGTTCATGTTGAAGCATGTAAAACAGTAGTTAGGCCACATTGGGAGTATTAAGTGCAACAACTATATTTCATTTGAAGGTCCAGGAGAATAGTTCGTCACCCAAAACAATAGCAAATGTTCTACAAGTGTTCCGTGGAAAGTATTCCAGCTGGTTCCATCACTGTCTGGTATTGGGGTGGGGGGGGGGGGGTACTGCACAAGATTGAAACAAGCTGCAAAGCGTTGTGAACTTAATCGGCACCATCAGGTCACTAGACTCTGTAGTAGCCAGGACATCTTCCGAGAGCGATGCCTCAAAAAGTTGGCATCCATCATTAAGGACTCCCACCACCCAGGTCATGCCTCGTTCTCATTTCTACCTTCAGGAGGAAGTACAGAAGCTTGAAGGCATACACTCAATGATTCAGGAACTACAAATTTCTTTTTGCATGGACTGGTCTGGGGCTGGCCTGCACTGGCAAGCAAGTGATAGAGGCAGCACAAGGCCTCAGGTGCATTTAGACAGATATATGTGCAAGCAGGGAATTGTGGGATATAGACCATGTCCAGGCAGATGGGATTAGCTAGATTGGTATAATGGTTTGTGCACATGTGCTGGGGCCTGTTCCTGTACTGCACTATTCTATATTCTAACAGCGTATCCCTGTGGCAATCCTGATCTCGGCTTCTCTGAGATATTACTACAGCCAAATCCATTTCTTTCCTAACCTCTCTGCAAATGAAAGCCAATTTATTTTCTCATTGATCTGAAGCATTAACTCTGTTACAGTTTGAATAGATGTTTTCATAAGACAATAAAGCACAGGAGCAAAATTAGGCCAGTCATCCTATTGAGTCTAAAGGAATATCATGTTATCCCCCTCTACTCTCCCTCCTGTGGCAGAACATTCACAGTGGTGTAGTGTTCAACACAGCACTTTACAGTACAAGTGATCCACGTTCAGTTCCCGCTGCTGCCTGTAAGAGTTTCCGTGTACGCCCTGCGAACGTGTGGGTTACATCTGGGTGACAAACAATAGACAATATGTGCAGGAGTAGACCATTCAGCCCCTCTAGCCAGCACCGCCATTCACTGTGATCATGGCTGATCATACACAATCAGTACCCCCGTTCCTGCCCTCTCCCCATATCTCTTGATCCCACTACCTATAAGAGCTCTATCTAACTCTCTCTTGAATGCATCCAGAGACTTGGCCTCCACTGCCTTCTGGGTCAGAGCATTCCACATATCCACCACTCTCTGGGTGAAAAAGTTTTTCTGCATCTCAGTTCTAAATGGCCTACCCCTTATTCTTAAACTGTGGCCTCTAGTTCTGGACTCACCCATCAGCGGGAACATGCTTCCAGCCTCCAGCGTGTCCAAACCCTTAATAATCTTATATGTTTCAATAAGATCCCCTCTCATCCTTCTAAATTCCAGTGTATACAAGCCCAGTTGCTCCAATCTTTCAACATATGACAGTCCCGCCATTCCGGGAATTAACCTTGTGAACCTACGCTGCACTCCCTCAATAGCAAGAATGTCCTTCCTCAAATTTGGAGACCAAAACTGCACACAATACTCCAGGTGGGGTCTCCCCAGGGCCCTGTACAGCTGCAGAAGGACCTCTTTACTCCTATACTCAATTCCTCTTGTTATAAAGGCCAGCATGCCATTAGCTTTCTTCACTGCCTGCTGTTCCTGCATGCTTGCTTTCATTGACTGATGTACAAGAACACCTAGATCTCGTTGTGCTTCCCCTTTTCCTAACTTGACTCCATTTAGATAGTAATCTGCCTTCCTGTTCTTGCCACCAAAGTGGATAACCTCACATTTATCCACATTAAACTGCATCTGCCATACATTTGCCCACTCACCCAACCTGTCCAAGTCACCCTGCATTCTCATAACATCTTCCTGACATTTCACACTGCCACCCAGCTTTGTGTCATCAGCAAATTTGCTAATGTTACTTTTAATCCCTTCATCTAAATCATTAATGTATATTGTAAACAGTTGCGGTCCCAGCACCGAACCTTGCGGTACCCCACTGGTCACAGCCTGCCATTCTGAAAGGGACCCGTTAATCGCTACTCTTTGTTTCCTGTCAGTCAGCCAATTTTCAAAACATGTCAGTACTCTGCCCCCAATACCATGTGCCCTAATTTTGCCCACTAATCTCCTATGTGGGACTTTATCAAAAGCTTTCTGGAAGTCCAGGTACGTTACATCCACTGGCTCTCCCTTGTCCATTTTCAAAGTTACATCCTCAAAAAACTCCAGAAGATTAGTCAAGAATGATTTTCCCTTCATAAATCCATGCTGACTCGGACTGATCCTTCTACTGCTGTCCAAATGTGTCGTAATTTCATCTTTTATAATTGACTCCAGCATCTTTCCCACCACTGATGTCAGGCTAACCGGTCTATAATTCGCTGTTTTCTCTGTCCCTCCTTTCTTGAAAAGTGGGACTACATTAGCCACCCTCCAGTCAGCAGGAGCTGTCCTGAATCTACAGAACATTGGAAAATGATTACCAATGCATCCACGATTTCTAGAGCCACCTCTTTAAGTACCCTGGGATGCAGACCATCAGGTCCCGGGGACTTATCAGCCTTCAGACTCAACAGTCTATCCAACAGCGTTTCTTGCCTAATATAAATTTCCTTCAGTTCATCCTTTACCCTAGTTCCTTTGACCACTATTACATCTGGGAGATTGTTTGTGTCTTCCCTAGTGAAGACAGATCCAAAGTACTTGTTCAACTCATCTGCCATTTCCTTGTTCCCCATAATAAATTCACCCGTTTCTGTCTTCAATGGTCCAATTTTGGTCTTAACTATTTTTTTGCTATTCACATACCTAAAGAAGCTTTTACTATCCTCCTTTATATTCTTGGCTAGTTTACTTTCGTACCTCATTTTTTCTTGGCGTATTGCCTTTTTTGTTATCTTCTGTTGCTCTTTAAAAACTTCCCAGTCCTCTGGTTTCCCACTCATCTTTGCTATGTTATACTTCTCTTTTATTTTTATACTGCCCTTTACTTCCCTTGTCAGCCATGGCCACCCTTTACTGCCCTTAGGATCTTTCTTCCTCTTTGAAATGAACCGATCCTGCACCTTCTGCATTATTCCCAGAAATACCTGCCATTGTTGTTCCACTGTCTTCCCTGCTAGGGTATTGTTCCATTGAACTTTGGCCAGCTCCTCCCTCATAGCTCCATAATCCCTTTGTTCAACTGTAATACTGACACATCCGATTTTCCCTTCTCCTTCTCAAATTGTAGGTTAAAACATATCATATTATGGTCACTACCTCCTAATGGTTCCTTTACCTCCAGGTCCCTGATCAAATCCGGTTCATTGCACAACACTAAATCTAGAATTGCCTTCTCCCTGGTAGGCTCCAGTACAAGCTGTTCTAAGAATCCATCTCGGAGGCACTCCACAAACTCCCTTTCTTGGGGTCCAGTACCATTCTGATTCTCCCAGTCTACCTGCATGTTGAAATCCCCCATGACAACTGTATCATTACCTTTGCGACATGCCAATTTTAACTCTTCATTCAACTTACACCCTACATCCAGACTGCTGTTTGGGGGCCTGTAGATAACTCCCATTAGGGTCTTTCTACCCTTAGAATTTCTCAGTTCTATCCATACTGACTCTACATCCCCTGATTCTATGTCCCCCCTCGCAAGGGACTGAATATCATTCCTCACCAACAGACCCACCCCACCCCCTCTGCCAGTCAGTCTGTCCTTTCGATAAGATGTATAACCGTGAATATTCATTTCCCAGGTCCTGTCCACTTGAAGCCATGTCTCTGTTATTCCCACAACATCGTACTTGCCAATTTCTAACTGAGCCTCAAGCTCATCTACTTTATTCCTTACACTTCGTGCATTCATATATAATACTTTTAATTTGTTACTCCCCTCTCCTTTCATATCAATTTCTATTTCACTTGGCCATACCGTATGATCGCTTCTTGAACTTTCTACTCCATTGATTCTGTTGTCCTTTTTAACTTTTCTTATTTTCACTTTCCCTTTAACTCCATCCTTATATTTCCAGTTCATCCCCTCCCCCCACTACTTAGTTTAAACACATCCGTGTTGCAGTGGCAAACCTGTCTGCCAGAATGCTGGTCCTCCGCCTATTAAGGTGCAACCCGTCCCTTTTGTAAAATTCATCCCTACCCCAGAACAGATCCCAGTGGTCCAAGAATGTAAATCCTTGCTTCCTGCACCAGTTCCTCAGCCGCACATTCAGATCCGTTATCTCTGTTCCTGCCCTCTCCAGCACGAGGAACTGGAAGCAAACCGGAGATAACCACCCTGGAAGTCCTGCTTTTCAGCCTTCTTCCGAGTTCTCTGAAGTCCTGCTGCAGAATGTCCTTCCTCTTCTTCCCGATGTAATTTGTGCCGACATGCACTACCACTTCCGGCTGTTCACCTTCACCCTTGAGGATTCCCTGCAATCGGTCCGTGATGTCCTGGATCCTAGCACCAGGGAGGCAACATACCATCCTTAAATCTCGCCTGTTGCCGCAGAAACCTCTTTCCGTGCCTCTCACTATGGAGTCCCCTACTACCACGGCTCTTCCTGATGTCTGACTCCTCGGCTCTGCTTCTGCACCAATTTTCTGCCCGCAGACCGGTCCGCCTCTCAGACTGGCAGTATCTTCTGTCCTGACAGCTTCCAAGAGGGTGAACCTGTTTACGAGAGGTACATCCCTGGGGTCTCTTGTATTTCAAGCATCCTATCCATCCTCATCATCACACCCTTTCTCTCTTCCGGTATCCTCGGTGTAACAACCTCCTGTCCAGAAAACTCTCGTTTTCGTGGATGAACCTGAGGTCATCCAGTTCTTTCTTCAGTGCTGCAACGTGCTCCTTCAGAAGCTGAATCTGGACACATTTTCCACAGCTGTAGCAGCCGAGGGCACCTTCAGTGTCCCTGACCTCCCACATCATGCACGTAGCACACTGAATCAGCTTAGCGGTCATGTCTTCACCCTCTCCAATTGTGCTTGACTTAGTCTCCTCCCTCAGCCTCCTCGCCGAGGACTCTCGAGCCAAAGACTAGCACTTCTCACACCAGGCACTTCCCTCGACCAGGCCGCTTTGGAAAACGGGTGACCCTGTTTCCTCTCACAGTCCAAAGCAGTACTGGTTGGTAGGTTAATTGGTCATTGTAAATTGTCCAGTTAGACGAGGGTTAAATCAGGGGATTTCTGAGTGGCGTGGGTTTAAGGGCCGCAAAGGACTGTTCACGCTGTATCTCAATAAATAAATCCGTTTTTAGACATGGTTTCCACACTCTTAAGAGTATTGCTGGCATTATGTGTCGGTTGATTGAATCCCGTGTTGTCTTTGGAGTGACTGTTCTGATCTGATTTCTGGTTAGTTAGGACATATCAGGATCAGTACATTTTGGCTCAGGTAAGTGGCTACCACAATTGGTCAAAGTTTCATGGAAATAGTTAAAAAGGTATACAAAAAAAGACAAACCATCAGTTAACTGACTCTAATCAGGAACAGCTTAGCAACAGTCTCCTGTCCTAATTAAACACCATGATGTTCCAAATAAACAAAGAGCATCCTGGTTGTTTTCTTGATTATCTGTTTTTATTCTTTAAGAGTTGTGTCAAATTGGGGACTGTCTGATTAACCAATGGCTCAATTAACTGGAATCCACTACTGTGATTAAATTTATTTCTTAGACCTTTGAATTGAATTGAATTGAATTGACTTTATTTCTTACATCCTTCATATCTGTGAGTAAAAAGCTTTACATTATGTACAATGTCCTGTGTATGTTACTCAAAATGGCTTCTTTGGTTTGTTAAGAGTAGGAATGCTTCTTTGTCTGATAAGTGTTTCTCTCGCAGTTGTTTAGCTTTAGACTTGCTGATATGGGGATTGTATTCATTTGTTAACCAATGGGGAATGTTATTTTGTCTTGTGAGGCTGGGAACTTGGGGGGGGGTTTCGCGGTCTTTTGAGGGGAGTTGAGAGGAAGACGCCGAGGAAGGTGGACGTGCGCTGCACTGCTTGGTTGACCACCGGGGGTGGTCCCAGGTGTGAAGACGTGGAGGTCGGAGGCAAGCGACGAGGGGTCAAATGGTTCGATGGTTGAGATCCAACGATGTGCACTAAACTGACTGAACTTTGATAAGTTGGCGCCTTTTGTTTTTTTTCTTTCCTTTCATATATATTGTATTGCCTAGTACTCTTTTAGTTTTAGTAAACTCTTTAAAGTGTATTTCATAAGGTATCTGGTGTGAATTTGATACTGTGTGGGCGCGAGGCATAAACTTGATTCTCACAGCACCTGCGTGTACAGGAGGTGGAGTTGGTGTGTGGCTGGATCTCCTTTTCCCCTAGACATATACCAGCCTGTTGGTGTGTGTGGGACTGGACCCAGTGAGGGTCAGTGTGTGTGTGTGGGACTGGTCACAGTGAGGGTCAGTGTGTGTGTGTGGGACTGGTCACAGTGAGGGTCAGTGTGTGTGTGTGGGACTGGACCCAGTGAGGGTCAGTGTGTGTGTGTGGGACTGGTCACAGTGACACTTGTAAATAAGTGTTACAATTATTTCTCCATCTAAATGTGCAATATAAGGCAAGGAGTATAATGAACCTTTAACACTAAGGCAACAGCATTAGCGTTTTTTATGTGGGCTGCATGTAAATATATGTATTAAGTTATACAGCTGATGTTTTTGCTTCGATATGAGTGTGAAATCACAAGACAGTATTAGGAGCCAATCAATTATAATAAAGGGTAATCTGACATTTAAGTCTTTGTTTGTTCATTTCAACAATTCTAGGACTCTGGGGGCTGGTTAACTGTGCTGGCATCATTCACACCGTTGCACCTATTGACTGGCTTACGATAAGTGATTTCAAACCTGCGCTGAATGTCAACCTGATTGGACTTATTGAAGTCACACTGAGTGTACTTCCGCTGATAAAGAGGGCACAAGGCAGAATAGTAAATATTGCAAGTACATTTGGAAGGATCAGCCCTATGTGTGCACCATATTGCATCTCTAAATTTGGTGTAGAAGCCTTCAACGATATTCTCAGGTGAGTTTGAAATTAAGATGCTCTCCTTGATATTTCTCTTTGTATATGCAGTAAAATTAATTTAATCTGGCATTTTGTTTTTTGGGAATCCTGGTGGTTCACAATCTGACTTGCTCCTGCTCCAGAATATCAGCCAGGTACTGAGAGTGAGCCCTGAGCCAAGAGCTGGTACCAGGGCTTGGAGACCAGAGCTCCAGGGGCCAGGAAATAGTCATCTTTGCAGCTGGAGTAGGGGACCAGGGTGCTTGTAAATGTCCTGCTCCCTTTAGACTCCCTGGATTCACAGGAAACTTCATAAAATGACAGTGTAACAGGTCAAATAAAAGTACGTTTAGGTATTAATAGGAGTGACATCCATTAGGATGATTTAGCAGATGAGTGCGTGCCAGAGGATCTGGTGTAGAGGGCAGGATTTCAGATTTATGGATCATTGAGGTCACTTCTGGGGAAGGTATGACCTGTTCAAAAGGGATGGTTTGCACCTGAAACTGAGCAGTCCAATATCCTTGCGGGCTGGTTTGTTTGAACTGTTGTGTTGGGCTTAAACAAATTTGGCAAGGGAATGGAACTGGAGTGATAGTGCTAAGGATTAGGTAGTTGGTTAACAAACAGAGGCAGTATGTAGTGTGACTGCGAGCAAAGAGAGGCTGATGATAGGGCAAAATTGCAGTCAACAGAATGAGTTGCAGTGCTGACAGGTGGACAAAATCGAAATGGCTGGATACAGGATTGAATATGCACAGTAGACAGAACAAGGTGGAAGAACTTGTAGACTGGCATGCATGGCGTTGGGGGCATGACTGAATTGTGGCTGAAAGAACATTGTAGCGGAGAGCTTAACGTCCAAACATACACATTGTATTGAAAGGACACACAGGTAGGCAGAATGGGAGGTGTTTGGCTCTGTTGGTAAAAAAGTGAAATCAAATCATTAGAAAGAGGTGAAATAGGACCAGATGGTGTTGAATCATTGTGCGTAGAGCTAAGGCATTCAATAGTGAAAAGACCCTAATGTGAGCTACATGCAGACCCCCAAGCAGTAGTAAAGATGTGGTCTACAAGTTACTATGAGAGCTAAAAAATACATGCCAACAAGGCAATGTTACAATAGTCAAGGGGGATTTCAATATGCCGGTAAATAGGGAAAATCAGGTCTCAGAGGGGTATTTCAGGAATGTCTGTGAGATGGCTTTGTAGAGGAGTTTGTAGTGACCAGCTCTTCTGGATTGGGAATTGCACAATTAATTAATTAGAGAATTCAAGGTAACGGAACCCTTAAGGGCCAGTAATTATGACATGACAGGCATGAGAGAGGAGCTGGCCAAATCTGATTGTAAAAGAACTCTGCCAGAGATGATGGCAGAGTAGCAATGGCTGGAATTGCAATTCAGAAGGCAACAGATATAAACATCCCAAAGAAGAAGAGGTACTCTAAATATAGATGACGGCACTGTGGTTGACAAGAGAAGTCAAAGTCCACATCAACACTAAAGAGAGGGCATATTATAGAGTAACAACTAGTGGAAAGTTCGAGGATTTGGGGAGCTTTTAAAAACAAACAGATGGCAACAATGACAGTCATTAAGAAGGAAAAGATGAAATCTGAAGTAAAGCTAGCCAATAATATTAAAGAGGATACCAAAAGTTTCCTCAGATATATAAATCGTAAATGAGAGGTGAAAGTAGATACTGGACCGCTGGAAAATGAGGCGAGAGAGGTAGTGATGGGGGAGAAGGAAATGGCGGATGAACTGAATGAGAATTTTGCATCAGTCTTCACTGTAGAAGACACTAGCAGTATGCCAGAGTTTCGAGGATGTCAGGGGATTGAAGTGAGTGCAAGGAGAAGTTCTTGGGAAACTGAAAGGTTTGAAGGTAGCTAAGTTACCTGGACCATATGGTGTACATCCCAGCATTCTGAAAGAGGTAGCTGAAGATATTCTGGAGGCATTACTAATGATCTTTCAGGAACCTGCTGTTTCTGGCGTGGTTTTGGAAGAATGGAAAATTGCAAATGTCACTCCACTCTTCCAGAAGGGAGGAGGCAGAAGAATAGAAATTGTAGGCCAGTCAGTCTGACCTCAGTGGTTGGGAAAACGTTAGAGTTGATTCTTAAGAAACAACAAGCAGGATAGATAAAGGAGAATTGGCAGATGTTGAATACTTGGATTTTCTGAAAGCTTTTAACAAGTTGCCAAACATGCGGCTACTTCAGAAGCCCATTGTATGACAGGAAAGATACTAGCATGGATAAAGCAGTGGTTGATTGGCAAGAGGGAAATAATGGGAATAATGCAAGCTTTTTCCAGTTGTCTGCCAGTGACTGGTGGTGTACAACAGGAGTATGTGTTGGGACTGCTTCTTTTTTATGTTACATATCAATGATTTGTATGACAGAATTGCTGGCCTTGTGGCCAGGTTTTCAGACGGTGTGCATTTACATGGAGGGGCAGGTAGTTTTGAGGAAGATGAGAGGCTACAGAAGGACTTAGACAGATTCGGAGAATGGGTAAAGAATTGGCAGATGGAATACAGTGTTGGGAAGTGAATAGTCATGCACTTTGGTAGAAGAAAGAAAAGGGAAGAATATTTTCTAAATGGAGAAAAAATTCAAAAATTTGAGGTGCAAAGGGACTTGGGAGTGCTCATGCAGGATTCCATAAAGGTGAATTGTTTTGTTTGAGTCTGTGGTGAGGAAGGAAAATGTAATGTTAACATTCATTTCAAGGGGACTTGAATATAAAGCAAGGATGTACTTCTGAGGGTTTATAAACCACTGGTGAGGCCTCACTTGGATTACTGTGAGCGGTTTTGGGCCCCTTATCTAGGAAAGAATTTGCTGTTATTGGGGTGGGTTCAAAGAAGGTTCACAAAAATGATTCTGGAATTGAAAGGCTTGTCATACAAGGAGTGTTTGCTGGCTCCAGGTGTCTATTTACTGAAATTCAGAAGATTGAAGGGTGATCTCATTGAAACATTGATTGTTGAAGGGCCTTGACAGAGAGTATGTGGAGGGGTTTCCTGTGGTGGAGGAGTCTAAGACTAGAGGACACAGACTCAGAATAGAGGGACATCCATTTAGAATAGAGATGAGGAGGAATTTGTTAGCCAGAGAGTGGATAATCTGTGGAATTCATTGCCTCATGTGGCCATGGAGGCCAGATCACTGGGAATATTTGAGGCAGAAATCTTGTCCAGAAATAGTGACTGTACAAGTTTCCATAGATGCTGGCTGGCCCGCTGTGTTCCTCTGCTATCTTGTGTGTATTACCTATTTATTCCACCTTGCTTTTTACAAACATTGTTTTGTATTTTGTTTTCATTTTTAAACTTTATTGTTTGTATATCACCTGTAATTACATCGTCTGTTGGAAAGCATTCTATAAATATGTTATTATTATTCCTTCACAAAAGATTGACTGCTTCTCCTCATAGTCTATCATTTGAAGCAGCATGAACAGTGTTTTACGTAAAATAAAAAAGGACAAAGTAAACAAAAGCCAATAGACAAAAGTTTGTAACAACATGACAGATTTATTTTGTAATTTTGCAGGAGAGATATGAAGTGTTTTGGAGTGAAAGTAGCTTGTATTGAGCCAGGCGTTTTCAAAACACCCTTGACTGATACAGACCGCCCACTGAAGCAAATGTACGGGCTCTGGAGTAGATTACCACCAGAGGTACTAGAAGACTATGGGGTTGATTACATGGATAAAGGTTAGTTGTTTTTACTTTATATACATTTAGTTGTTTTTAATTAAAGATATCCAATTATGAACTTGTGATCGAAATGGATACATTACCTAAAGGAAGCTTGTCTCAATAAATTTTATTCAGCGACTGCTATGCTTCACCTGTAATAGCAGAATAGTTTAGAAAATGCAAAATCCATTTTCATTAGTTTTTTTATGTTCATACAGTATATAAATGGTTCAAATGAATTGGTTCAATTTGATATAGAGAATGTATACAGCCTGAAATTCTTATTCTTCACAGACATTCACAAAACAATAAAACCCGAAGAATGAATGATAGAAACATCAGAAACGTAACGCCCAGCCTTTCCCTAAGTCCTTTCATGCAGAAGCAGCAGCTGGAGAGAGAGAGGGGTAGGGAGAGGGAGAGGGAGAGGGACAGGGAGAGGGAGAGGGAGAGGGAGAGAGTGAGAGAGAGAGATTGATTGATTGATTGATTGATTGATTTCTGGCCCACTGTTGCAATCTGCCAAGTCACTTCTCCAAGTACCCTGCCAGCTTTCACTCACCATCGGTTTGGGGGGGAGGTTAGAGGTTGAATTGAGTACAGAGTCCTTCTTCTGACAGCAGGACACACACTGTCTGCTGTCCCAATATTTCAGTTTCCAATGACGTTTCAGTGGCGATATCAGGGAGGAACTGGGTCATCTGTGGGGCCAGACACAAAGGTGCAAGTCTTGCAGCCTGCTCCTGGAGATAGGAAAGCACCGAGCTGCGCAGCCAGTTCAAAGACTCACTGCTTGTGATGAACCATAGTTCATAGTAGATCACAGGCTCTGACAGAACCCCAGACATCTTGAACAGAAAAGAAAGACACAAGAGAAGAAGAAAAAGCTGTCCCTTGGACAAACTGGAAGGTCGCCTGGGTCTGCAAAACCTGATGCTGCCATCTTTCCTAGCTCATCCTCCCACACAAAGCATCTATCTTTCAGCAGCACAACTGCAGCACTGTATCTCTCCTTTGTTATCAACCATCTGTGGTAACCTTGTAAACCAGTCTTTGCAATACAAACTTGAAGGTACAAGATGCTAATTTTGAAGAAGGCCTCACATCCCACTTCAAGCATTTCATATTAGCATTTACAACTCAACAATTGCACAGTCGCCTGCAACCTGTGGTCTCTTTTCCTTTTGCTCAGGAGGTTGTTCAACCCTCTGAGTGAAGAAGTTTCCCCTCAGGTTCCCTTTAAACTTTTCATCTCTCACTCTTACCCCATGACCTCTGGTTGCAAAGCCTGCTTGCCTTTACCTGACCTATACCCCTCCTAATTTTGTACACCAAATCTCCTCTCAATCTTTCATGATCCAGGGAATAAAGTCCTAACTCATTTAATACTTTCTTATAACTCAGGTCTTTCAAATCCGGCAACATCCTTGTAAATTTTCTCTGTACTCTTTCAACCTTATTTACTGCTGTGTCTGTAGACTTCAGACAACAGTAGATGTGTCTATAGTGACACTGATGTAAAATTTAATTTAAAAATCCCTTTCTTCCTGTATCATAGAAAATAGGTGACGTTATCCCTTTTGGTAGTGTCTGTCAGGAATCTTGACTTTGAAAACTGTCAAAGATTTCAGAGAGTGGAACCACAACTTAGAGCATTAATACACATAGTTTCAGTAATTCTATATGTCATAAAAATGCAAAAGAATGGGAAGAAAGAGTTCAGGTGGTCCATTAACTCTACATTGCATGGTTGCATCCCAGTTTCTCAAATCACCAGCCCACCAGCAGCAGCTCCATGCAGTCTCCCGGAAGGGAGAGGAAGCCGATATACCCAGCATCAATTGAAGAAAAAGAATCCATTAAATCCTTCCTCAGTCATCTGGGTTGCAAGAGACACGAGGAGTAATAACATGGGGTTTTATTTATGGGAGGGGTGGGAGATATAAAAATTGATGTCTGCCGGGGACCTCCTGTTTAATTTCAGGTAGCAAGAGTCATTACTTGCAACAAGAGGCAGGAACTCCACCTATTTTGTCTTCTGAGAGCAAACAGATTGTTGTGTGTTTCAATAATATTTGAGTAATCTTATGTAGATATTAATTGATTAATCAGTTTTGTTTATTCATGATGGGTAAAATGTTAAAATATGTTAATTACAAACGTCATCATGCTACCACGTGATGCACGTGTGCCTCGCTGAAAGTAAACTCAAAGTTAAACCCGCATTTCGGACTCCCAGATCTTCCTTTGAGTCAATTACAAAACATAACACAGAGAGTGTGCCTTTACTGCGCAAGTCAACAACTCATCACAAAAATTAGCGGACTCCTAGGAAAATAAAATCTACTTGAAAACTAACTTCACCCTTCCTTTGCGAGAACGATATGTGCCTCTAATGTTCTGCAGCGTGTTATATATGGTGCTTATCAACATCATAGATAAAAAACAATTTTCTTTAAATGTACTTTTCATATTCTTTTACAGTCTCTGCAAAACCGCTGACCAATATGTTGGGGCAATTAAACCCAGATTTGATGAAAGTGGTGTGGTGTCTGAATCACGCTCTGATTTCTCTTCATCCTCGTACTCGGTACTCTGCTGGATTAGATGCAAAGTGTTTTTGGATTCCTCTCTCCTACATGCCAACTGCTATATCTGATTTTCTGGTCAGTTTATATAAAACCAAGCCAGCAAAAGCTCTCTTTTAGCATCATTTTGGGATTGAGTATGATAAAGAGGAAATAGTACTAGTGACGCTACTGTAAAATATGATGTGAACCTTTTCTTGCTGTATCATAGAAAATAAGCAATGTTATTCCTTTCTCTGGTGTCAGTCAGTATATTCACTTTCAAAACTATCAAAGATTTTGGAGAATCGAACCACAATTTGGAGCAAATTTGAGGTGTAGATTTTGAGGTGTTATCAATTAAAAGGCTTTTATCACTGCTGAAGTTTCAATGTTCTGGTCAAAAATAAAAGGTCATAAGTTGATTCATGTGTCTTTCTTTACGCTGTAGTTTGTTGTATTAATATATATTTTACAAATTTTGAGAAATGTTCCTCAGCCACCCAGTTGAATTTTCAGAAGGCCATGAGTGAATCCTTTCAAGGCTTTCTAGAGTTTACAGAGAATTGTGTAAAGAAACATCCAGTGAGTGGCAGCTCCGTGGGTGAAAGTGCCTGTTAATGAGCGAGGTCGGAGGAGAATGCCCAGACTGGTTCAAGTTTACAGGATGCTGACAGTAATTCAAGTTCAGCTGGAGGGGTAGCCAATCAGGACCGAGGCAAGCAATGGGGTCCTATCTAAATGTGAGCAGTCCCAGAGAGAAACACCAAAACCTGTGCACTGAGAGTGTCACCACGACTGCTGATGAAATGCCTGCAGGCTAATTGCAAAGTGAAAACAGATCTCTACAAAATGAAAACTTCCAGGGTGGGCGAATACTTCTTATAGGCTCTGTTTCTGTGCCAGAGACCTTTGCACATTGCTGTATGCTCATGGTATACCTATACTAACACAGCCTTTCTCTTTAAAGCATTATGTATTTCCTTCTTTTCATTTTCTGACAGCAACCCAAAGTTCAGAAAATATTTGGTGCGAAGAAGACAGAGCAAATATTGATTTGTATCTTGGTAATTCAATGTTAAAACTAGTCAGAAACAAATCCACAATAATGCTTTGTGATATTCTCTGATGATCATTCCCTCTGAAAGGAAGCTTGTAGGCTCTGGACAGTGATTGAACTCTGTAGCAAAATAAAGCAGCTCACTCGAATTTTAAACTCAAGCGATTCTTTCTGCAGACGATGGATATCCAGAGAAGCACAGACAAGATGCTGGAGGAACTCAGCAGGACAGGCAGCAGCTCTGGAAAAGGAATGAACAGACAATTATTTTAACATTCAAAATAATGTGCAAAATTAAACATAGAAAGATAGGAAATCCTGCAGCACAATAGAGGCCCTTTGGCCCACAAGGCTGTGCCGAACCTGAGAAATTACCCAGAGTTACTGTGGTGAACTACCTATACCTGTCTGGACCCCCACCACCCCCCAACACCCCCGCTGACTGATCCTGTGGCTCCTCCCATGGACCCCTGTATAAAGGCGATTGGAGACACAGCCCCGGCCTCCGTCTCCAGGATGCAGTGTGATGGTCACTTGCTGCTTGTTCTTTCTTCCAGCCAATAAAACCTACCTTAACCCATGCCTCAGAGTTATTGATGGTGCATCAGTTACCCATAGCCCTCTATTTTTCTGACCTCCATACACCTGCCCAGGAGTCTCTTAAAGGACCCTATCATACCTGCCTTCACCACCGTCACCAGCAGCCCATTCCACGCACTCACCACTCTCTGCGTAAAAAACTTACTCCTGACATCTCCGCTGTACCTGCTTCCAAGCACCTTAAACCTGTGCCCTCTCGTGCTTGCCATTTCAGCCCTGGGAAAAAGCCTCCGACTTCCACACGAAGAATGCTTCTCATCATCTTAAACACATTCAACATTAAAATATTTGATCAGAACAATTTCACTAGAGATCACATTGATCCCACATCCACTGATGGCTTGTAATTCATTTCCGGTAAATACCACTGTTAATAAGCACAAGGCCAGTAGGATTCTGTACATAATATCACGGTGAAAACAGAAACAAATCCAACGTTCAATGAGAGTATCCACCTCATCTTTTAGAGAACAAAGTGCCACTGAATTGAAAATAAATGTTTAAACATCTGAAGGGTTCAGGGATATGAAAAGAAAAGGCAGCTGTTGGTCAGGGAAAGCAGAAAGTGAGGGAGTCAGTGTGGAGCGAAACACATTGGTAAAGGTTGTGAGGAGGGAGAATGCAAAGCGGAGAGTGGATAGTGATAACATAAAACATTCAGAAGGCTGGGACATGGAGAGGAGGGAGAAATAGTTTAACTGACCAAAGGTTCAGATGAGATACAATTTATTATAGGCATCCAGGAGTATTTCTTGAAACAGTATGTAGACAGTCCAACAAGGGTAGAGCACATACCAGACTGTGTATTTCCGAATCAGAATCAGATTGAATATCACTGGCGTATAGGACCCGAAGACGAAAAGGTATAGGAGCAGAATTAGGCACATTTGGCCAATCGAGTCTGCTCCACCATTTCATCATGGCTGATCCATTTTCCTTCTCAGACCCAGTCTTCTGCCTTTTCATCGTATCCCAGCATGCCCTGAACAACCAAGAATCTATCAACTTATGCCTTAAATATACCCATTGACTGGATCTCCACAACTGTCTGTGGCAAGGAATTCCACAGATTCTCCACTCTCAGGTTAACGAAATTCCTCCTCATCTCAGTGCTAAAAGGACGCCCCACTTTTCTGAGGCTGTATCCTCTGGTGATAGGCTCTCCCACCATAGGAAACATACTCTCCACATCCACTCTATCGAGGCCTTTCAGCATTTGATAGGCTTAAATTGGGTCAGCCCCCATTCTTCTGAATTCCAGTGAACTCAAATGAAAAGTTGTTCAATCCTGGAATCACTTTTGTAAACCTCCTTTGAACCCTCTCCAGTGTCAGCACTTCCTTTCCTAAAACTACCCAAATTGCCCAAAACTACCCAACTCCAAATGAGGCCTCACCAGTGGCTCATAAATCCTCAACGGTACATCTGTGCTTTTATAGTCTAGTCCTCTTGAAATGAATGCTAACATGGTCGGTGATTGGTATGTTGATGGAGAAGATCCTGAGAAGCAGGATTTATGATGGCAGAATATAGTATTAATGGTAAGACTCTTGGCAGTGTGGAGGATTTTTGTATTTTTTCTCCATTTAGAAGAGAGTCTTCTACCAAAGTGAATGACCATGCACTTCCCAACACTGTATTCCATCTGCCACTTCTTTGTCCATTCTCCTAAATCTGTCCAAATCCTTCAGTAGCCTCTCATCTTCCTTATAACCACCTGCCCCTCCATCGGTTTACCATTCCGATCAACAGTAAAAGACTCTTCTGTGTCAAAGTGAAAACAAATCTCAACAAGGTGATCTAAATTAATTACCAATATAAACACAAACTGGATTGCAAATGTATTCAGTACCCTGGCAAAAAAACAACACCACGAAGTCAAAAAACACTCCAAGCAAATCCACAAAAAGATTATTGAAAAGTACAAGACAGAAGATGGATAAAAGAACATTTCCAAGTCACTTTTATATTAAGGGACTTCAGCACATGAATCATCAAAGCAGGGAAGGCAATGGGCAAAAATTGAACGAGTGGAGAAGTGGAAATGTCAGAATGGACAGGCTGGGTCAAGTGGCCTGTTTCTGAGCTGCAGTGGGTGCCTCACCGATTGCAGCTTTATAGGAGAGTGGGAAGGAGAAAGCCACTGTTGAATAAAACACAAAATCTTGGCTAGAGTTTGTAAGAAGGCATGTGGGAGACTTTGAAGTCTGATGGAAGAAGGTTCTATTGGCTGATGAAATGAAAATTGAGCTTTTTGACCATCTAAACTTTTTGACAAAACTCTATGTTTGAAATAAGCCAAACACCAAACATCATCAAAAACGCACCATCCCTACTGTGAAGCATGGTGGTGGCTGCATCATGCTGTGGGGATGCTTCACTGCAGCAGGTCCTGGAAGGCTTGTGAAAGTAAAGGGTAAAATGAATGCAGCAAATACAGGGAGATCCTGGAGGAAAACCTGATGTAATCTGCAAGAGAACTGCGACTTGGGAGAAGATTTGTTTTCTAGCAAGACAATGATCCCAAGCATAAAGCCAAAGCTACACAGGAATGGCTTAAAAACAACAAAGTTAATTTCCTGGAGTGGCCAAGTCAGAGTCCAGACCTCAACTCAATTGAGAATTTGTAGTTGGACTTGAAAAGGGCTGTTCACTCACAATTTCCCTGCAATCTGACAGAGCTTGAACACTTTCATAAAGAGGAATGGGGAAAAATTGCAGTGTCCAGATGTGCAATGCAGATAGAGACCTATCCACACAGACTCGAGGCTGGAATTGGATTGACTAAATTCTGACTTGAAGGGTGTGAATTGAAGGGCACAATCAATTATTTTGTTTTTAATAATTGTAATAGGCTATAGTTAAATAGGAGGAATTTTGGGCAGCATGGCTCAGAAGGGCCTGTTCTGCACTGCATCGGTAAATAGACAATAGACAATAGGTGCAGAAGTAGACCATTCGGCCCTTCAAGCCTGCACCACCATTCTGAGATCATGGCTGATCAATCACTATCAATACCCTGTTCCTGCCTTGTCCCCATATCCCTTGATTCCCCTATCCATAAGATACCTATCTAGCTCCTTCTTGAATGCATCCAGAGAATTGGCCTCCACTACCTTCCGAGGCAGTGCATTCCAGACCCCCACAACTCTCTGGGAGAAGAAGTTTCTCCTTAACTCTGTCCTAAATGACCCACCCCTTACTCTCAAACCAACCCCTCTGGTACCGGACTCTCCCAGCAACCGGAACATACTTCCTGCCTCTATCTTGTCCAATCCCTTAATAATCTTATATGTTTCAATCAGATCCCCTCTCAATCTCCTTAATTCCAGCGTGTACAAGCCCAGTCTCTCTAAACTCTCTGCTTAAGACAGTCCAGACATCCCAGGAATTAACCTCGTGAATCTGCGTTGCACTTCCTCTACAGCCAGGATGTCCTTCCTTAACCCTGGAGACCAAAACTGTACACAATACTCCAGGTGTGGTCTCACCAGGGCTCTGAACAAATGCAAGAGGATTTCCTTGCTCTTGTACTCAATTCCCTTTGTAATAAAGGCCAACATTCCATTAGCCTTCTTCACTGCCTGCTGCACTTGCTCATTCACCTTCAGTGACTGATGAACAAGGACTCCGAGATCTCTTTGTATTACTCCCTAACCCAACTCTACACCATTCAGATAATAATCTGCCTTCCTGTTCTTACTCCCAAAGTGGATAACCTCACACTTATTCACATTAAACGCCATCTGCCAAGTATCTGCCCACTCACCCAGCCTATCCAAGTCACCCTGAATTCTCCTAACATCCTCATCACATGTCGCACTGCCACCCAGCTTAGTATCATCAGCAAACTTGCTGATGTTATTTTCTATGCCTTCATCCAAATCGTTAACGTAAATGGTAAACAGCTGTGGTCCCAATACCGAGCCCTGTGGCACCCCACTAGTCACCACCTGCCATTCCGAGAAACACCCATTCACCGCTACCCTTTGCTTTCTATCTGCCAACCAGTTTTCTATCCATGCCAACCAGTTTTCTATCCATTGCCAACCAGTTTTCTATCCAAGTCAATCTAAGTCAATAAATAAATTTTGGGGAAGTTGAAGTCACACATGAAAATAACCCTGTTGTTTTTTACACTGTTCGCTAATCTATCTGATCATCTAGCAATTCGGAAATCTGTATTATAATACTACCTGTTCTATTTTTGAGTTCTACTCTGCCATGTGATGAATTGATGCTGGTCTGCTCCGGGCTTTGTGTCTGAGGATTCACATTCTAAATGCTATTTGCTTACTTTTATTCTTAGTAGGATTTATTTATTTTTTCTCTCACTCTCCCTCTGCAAATCGGGCATTTGTTGTTTCTTTATGGGTTCTTCTGGGCTTCTTTGTTTTGTGGCTGCCTGTAAGGAGGCAAATGTCAAGTTTGTATAATGCATACATTGATATTAAATGTACTTTGAACTTTGAACTTCAGACTTGGTGGAGTGGGATTCCATTATGTTCCTTCTGAGAAGAGCTGTGATTTTGTCCCTGATTACTAGAGCAACTCTCCTCCACTCCCCCCCCCCACCCCACTACCTTTACCTCCCTCCCCATCTTTTTCTAAAACTTCAACATCCTTGTGGATTGAGCATTCATTCCCATTACACTGTCAACCAAGTCTCTGTTGTGGCTACATCATTGTTCCATGTAGTGATCCAACCTTCAGGTTCATCACCTTTACTCTTCATTCTTCAAGCATTAAAATAAACACGCTTCAAACTGTCCATCCCATCTTGTCTATTACTTTGCTCCTGCCTGTTCTACTTTTTCAGATTTACTGCTCATGACATCTACCTAGCTCTCAATCTCTCCACTTTCTGACCTGGTGCACTGGTTTCCATTCCACTGCCAAACTCATTCCAAGCCCTCCCAAATAAGCACTGATGTTCCAAAGTTCAAAGTAGATTTATTATCAAAATGTGCACATATAATACAACCTTGAGATTCATCTCACAGGCAGCCACAAAACAAGAAACCCCAAAGAACCCGGTAAAAATCATTAACAAATAGTGAACCTTGCAGCCAGGATGTTGATTCCCTTCCAGTTAAGGTGCCACACATCCCTCTCAAACATAGAACATAGGACAATACAGCACAGGAACAGGAACAGGCCATTCAACCCACAACATTCTGGTGACCCAGCTAAAAATATGAATCAAAACCATCCAAACACTAATCCCTCCTACCTTCACCATGTCCATATCCCTCCATTTTCCTTACCCCTATGTACCTATTCAAACATCTCTTAAAAGCCTCTAATGTATTTGCCTCTACCACCATTGATTACAGGCAGCACATTCCAGGCATCCACCACTCTCTGAGTAAGAAACTTACCCCTCACATCCCCCTTGACCCCGTACCCTCTGAACTTCAATGCATGCCTTCTGGTATTAGACATTTCAACCCTGGGAAACAGATATCCTCATGCCCCTCCTAAACACCTATCAGATCTCCACTCAGCCTCCGGCATTCCAGAGAAAACAACCCAAGTTTATCGAGCCTCTCGTTAGAGCACATGCCTTCTAAAGCAAGCAGCAACCTGGTCAATGTCTTCTGCATGCTCTCCAATGCCTCAACATCCTTCCTGTAGTGGGTGACCAGAACTGTATGCAATACTCCAGATGTATAACCAGAGTTATATTAAATTACAACATAACCTCCTGGCTTTTGAACTCAGTGTCTTGACTAATAAAAGCAAGCATTCCATAAGCCTTCTTAACCACCATGTTGACCTGTGTAACCACTTTCAAGGAGCTATGCACTTGGATGCTAAGATGTCTTTGCTCACCCTAGAAGAGCTTCCTGTGATTGTGTAGAGGCACAGAATGCATTTTTTCCTATTTTCACCAAGAGGTGTCACAGGTACCATTCATCACAAAGTACCCTCACCATCCTGTCATGTCCTTTGATCATTACTACCATCAGGGAGGAGGTACAGGAGCCTGAACACCCAATAGCAAAGTTTTTGGAACAACTTGTCTATAAGATAGTCAGATATAGAAGCAGAATTAGGCCATTTGGCCCATTGAGTTTCCTCTCCCATTTCATCATGGCTGATCCATTTTTCTTCTAAGCCCCAATCTCCTGCCTTCCTCCATATCCCTTCATGCCCTCACCAATCAAGAATCCATCAACCTCTGCCTTAAATATACATATACATCACCTCCACAGCTGCCTGTGGCAAAGAATTCCACAGATTCACTACTCTTTGGCTAAAGAAATTTCTTCTCATCTCCGTTCTAAAAGGACGCATCTCTATTCTGAAAGTGTGGCCTCTGGTCTTAGACACTCCGACTATAGGAAACATCTTCTCCACATCCACTCTATCAAGACATTTCACCATTCAGTAGGTTTCAATCGAGGCACCTCATTCTTCTGAATTCCAGTGAATACAGACCTAGAGGCTTCAAATGCTCCTCGTATGACAAGGCATATAATATTGAAATAATTTTCGTGAACCTCCTTTGAACCCTGTCTTGTTTCAGCACATCCTTTCTAGGATAAGGGGCCTAAAACTACTCACATACTCCAAGTGAGTCCTCACCAGTGCTTTATAAAGTCTCAACATTACATCCTTGCTTTTATATTTTGGTCCTCTTGAAATGAATACTAACATTGCATTTGCCTTCCTTACCACAGATTCACCCTGCAAATTAACCTTTTGGTAATCCTACACAAGGACTCCCAAATCCCTCTGTGCCTCAGATCTTTGTATTTTTCCTCCATTTAGAACATATATGTCAAACTCAAGGCCCGCGGGCCAAATCCAGCCCGCGGTGGAATTATCTTTGGCCCGCGAGATAATATCTAATTACTATTAAAGCTGGCCCCAGTAATCGAAGCGCCTATGGCGTATGATATGGCTAATGCTGAGTTTATTCAGGTACCAGGTTTTCAGGGTTTTTAGTGTTTATTCGGCAGTCTTCTTCATAAGAAATGGAATTTGTAAAGTGAAACACTTTGTAGTTATAGCAGAGACTGAGACACATGAGAGCAGGCTGAAAAAACGGAGGCAACGAAAGCTGCGTTCGCACGCGTCCGACTGATCCGGCCCGCATGAAGCTGCATTTTGCTCAATCTGGCCCGTGACCTAAAATGAGTTTGACACCCCTGTTTTAGAAAATAGTCAACCTTTCATTTCTTCAACCAACATGCATGAGCTCACACTTCCGGACACTGTATTCCATTTGTCATTTATTTGCCCATTTTCCCCATCTATCCAAGTGCTTCTGTAGCCTCTCTGTATTTCCAAAACTACTTGCCCCTCCACCTATCTTCGTATAGTCTGCAACTTTGCAACAAAGCCATCAATTCCATGACCCAAATCATTAACATGTATCGGAAAAAGAATCGGTCCCAACACAGACTCTTGTGGAACAACACTAGTTACTGGCAGCTACCCAGAAAAGGCTCCGATTATTCCTACTCTTTGTCTCTGGCCAACAGCAATGCTTTATCCATGTTAGAATCTTTCCTGTAATACCATGGGCTCGTAGCTTGTTAAGCAGCCTCATGTGTGGCACCTTGTCAAAGGACATCTGAAAACCCAAGTACACAACATTAACCAATTCTCCTCTCTCTAACTTGTTATTTCTTCAAAAACTTCCAACGGAGTAGACCCTTCTGCTATCCAATTCCTGAATCGTACATAAGCCTATGAACACTACCACACTATTCCTCTTTTATACTCATTTATTTATTTATATTAATTGTAACTCATAGTAATATAAGGCCATAAGGCATGGGAGCAGAATTAGCCTATTTGGCCTTTCGTGAATGCTCTGCCATCCCATCATGACTGGTTTATTTTCCCTCTCCAAGTGCAGTCTGACCAAACGCCTTCTAACACCCCAACATTACAGCTTTGCTTTAATATTTTCGTACTTTGAAAATGAATGCATTTGCCTTCCTTACTATTGACTCAATCTACAAGTAACCTTGACCTTAGCGAATCTGGCAGCAGGACTCCTAGTCCCTTTACATCCCTACTTTCTAAATTTGCTCCCTGTTTAGAAAATAGTCTATGTTTTTATTCCTTCTGCTGAAGTAGAGGGATTGAATTCAAGAGCAGGGAAGCCATGCTGCAACTATACAGGGTACTGGTGAGGCCGCGCCTGGAGTACTGTGTACAGTTCTGGTCTCCATACTTGAGGAAGGATATTCTGGTTTTGGAGGCAGTGCAGAGGAGGTTCACCAGGTTGATTCCAATGATGAAGGGGTTAAAGTATGAGGAGCGATTGAGTTCACCTGGGACTATACTCTCTGGAATTCAGAAGAATGAGAGGAGATCTTATAAAAACATACACAATTTTGAAAGGGAGAGATACGATAGAAGTAGGAAAGTTGTTTCCATTGGTAGGTGAGACCAAAACTAGGGGACATTGCCTCAAGATTCAGGGGAGAAGATTTAGGACAAAGATGAGGAGAAACTGTTTTTCCCAGAGAGTGGTGAATCTGTGGAATTCTCTGCCCAGGGAAGCAGTTGAGGCTTCTTCACTAAAATATATTTAAGATACAGTTAGATAGGTTTTTACATAGCAAGGGAATTCAGGGTTATGGGGAAAAGGCAGGTAGATGGAGCTGAGTTTACGGACAGATCAGCCATGATCTTATTGAATGACAGGGCAGGCTCAATGGGCCGGATGGCCTACTCCTGCTCCTATACTTTGTGTTCTTGTGTCCCCTAAACCGCATTTCACCACCTGCTACATTCTCCCAATCTATCCAAGTGCTTCTGCAGACTCTGTTTTCTCAGCACTACCTGCCGTTCTACCTTTCTTCATATCATCTGTAACCTTGGCCACAAAGCCATCAATTTCATCATCCAGCTTATTGACATATAACATGAACAGAAGCAGACCCAACATCGGCAGCCAACCAGAAGAGGCCCCCTTTATTCCCACTCTTTATCTCCTGATGTCTTCTGAATATCCAAGTAAACAAGGTCTACTGACTCTTCCTTACACATCTTGTCTGTTATTTCCTCACAGCTGTACTTGAAGTAGTTAATCTACTAGGTGAGACTGCCTCCTTAAGCACACTGAACAGGTAACTCTCCTTTTCCCTGATGTGCCACAGCATTTGAAGATCAGATTCCAGGTCATTAACATTGAGCCTAAGTTCCTGGAGCACAAACACTTGCTGTAGGTAAGCTCACTAGGAAGCACAATGGGTCCACCAGTTCCCAAATCATGCAGCAACAACATATCATCTGATCGAGTATCCCTATTTTATTTTATCATTTGTAATCTGGTATATGTTTAGTTTTATGAAAAACCCTAACCTGATCTTATGTGCTACACACCTGCGCCTCTTTGCCTAAACCTGGAAGCCCAAGCCTCAGAATTTGGACTCCCCCACTGGTGCATTCCTACACTGGCTGATCCAAAATGGCCTCCATCTCTTCTTGCCAAAGCTTCAAACTCCCTA
Source organism: Hemitrygon akajei (assembly GCF_048418815.1). NCBI lineage: Eukaryota > Metazoa > Chordata > Chondrichthyes > Myliobatiformes > Dasyatidae > Hemitrygon > Hemitrygon akajei. Next base: position 187,722,536 of record NC_133128.1, read on the forward strand.
CTCTAACACGAGTCCATTTGGACAATGGCTGTTCCCACAGTAGCCGCACCACTCACACCTGGCTTATTTATATCACGGGTAAAGCCCTCTGCACATGGAGCACATCCACATGGAGCGCTGTCACAGGAAAGCAGCAACTGATATCAAGGACTCCCACTATCCAGTCCTTGCTCATTTCTCACTGATGCCATCACGATGGTGGTACAGGAGCCTCAAGTCCTCCACCACCAGGTTCAGAAGAGTTATTACCCCTCAGCCATCAGGCTTTTGAACCAGAGAGGCCAACCTCACTTATGCCAACACTGAACTGATTCCACAACCTATGGGCTCACTGTCAGCTTGTGTTCCCAATATTATCTATTTATTATTGTAAATTTGTCTATTTTTTTCTTTGTACTGCGTTTGCAGTTTGTTGTCCTTTGCCCATTGGATCTTTGTCCACCTTTGTTGTGTTTAGCTTTTCATTGATTCTATTGTGTTCTTTGTACTTACTGTGAATGTCCACAAGAACGTGAATCTCGGGGTATTATATGGTGTGATATATATGCTTTAATAATAAATTTACTTTGAACTGAAGTCCACCAGCCTCTTTACATGCACATAATTAATTATTGATCACCCATTAGTTCTCATTATAAGCTTGAATATCCCACCTTGATGATTTTCCAGCAATAAGCAGTACAGGGAAAATTTACGAAGATGCTTCCAGGACTGGAGGACTTGAGTTATAAGGAAAGATTGAGTAGGTTAGGAATTTATTCCTTGGACTGTAGAAGATTAAATGGAGATTTAATAGAGGAATACAAAACTATGAGTGGTATAGATATGGTAAATGCAAGCAGGCGTTCTCCACTAAGTTTAAGTGGGACTGCAACTAGAGGTCATGGGTTAAGGGTGAAAGGTGAAAAGTTTAAAGGGAATATGAGGGTAAACTTCCTCATACAGAGGGTCGTGAGAGTGTGCAATAAGCCTCCAGTGCAACTGGTGCATGCCAGCTCGATATCAAAGTTTAAGAGAAGTTTGCATAGGTGCATGGATTGTAGGGGTATGGAGTGCTATGGTCCAGGTGCAGGTTGATGGGAGTAGGCAGTTTAAATGGCTCAGCACAGACTAGATGGGCTGAAGGGCCTGTTTTGTGCTGTACTTCTCTATGCCTCTATAACTCTATGATCCTATGAAATGCTTGAAGGAATAAACAGCAGAACTGAAAGTGTGGTGTTCCTGAAGAAGTGATGTACCTGGAAAATTACTGATGTCTGCATCAAACTGTGATTCTAGTCCTCCCAAGATTCAAGATTGCTTAATGTCACTTCTAGTCCACAAGTGTAAAGAAGTACAAAATAATTGTTACTCTGGATCTGATGCAGCACAAAAAAATACACTAAGATAAAGAACATGATAGTAAAAAAATCACAAAAAATACAAATGCTTAAGATACCTTATATACATAGATGGACATGTACATAAAGTGACACAAAGTACAGGAATGTCTGTACATAAGGTGACTGTGACAGGAGATAGGTAGTGCAGTAGTGGATTTGTGGGAGGAGGTGTTGATCAGCCTTACTGCTTGGGGAAAGTAACTGTCTTTGGGTCTTCTGGTGCTGGCACAGATGCTACATTGCCCCCACCCTGATGGAAGTGGGAGAAACAGTCTCTGAGCAGAGCTATTCATGATAGAAGTTGGGTAGGGAACTGTGAAAATCAACTTCAAAATGTCCATTATTGGAAAAACCCCTAATATCACAAAGTTGAATTTTCCACTTGGTGTTGCTCAGTTCCCTGTTCAATTCTGCTCACAAAGCTATTTACATTGACACCAGTGTTTTAGCCCCAGCATCTGATAAAGCAGTCATAACACTCTGCTTTGCTATATAGTTATGCCCACAACTTTCGCACAGTACTGCATGAAGTATCAAAATTCCGGTTGTTGATCCATTGCAAAACATCTGCTTTGCAGTATGAAGTTATTCCAACGAGAAATATCCTTACAAAATAATATAGCTTTTATAATGTTTCAAGAGATTATTTTTCAAGGAACTTTTACTTTCAAGATAACTAAATAGTAACAAAATATGATAAAATAATGCACTTTATTCAATTTATTCTGCAGTAGATTTCAGTGAAATTTTTTCTAATCATCATATAATATAGTTTCCACTCTAGAAATCATCCATTAAAAATTAACATACAAAAGATTCTACAATTTATTAAAGCATAAAATATATAAAATTATCATCACATCAAGAACAATCAGTGGTGAGTAGACATGCAGGAAATGAACAATAAATTCAGGCAGCTAGTTTTGGCCATTTACAGGAAAATTACATTTGTAAATGTAATTCAGTGAAGTAAAGCAAAATGAGCAGTTGTCTTGATTATTCCTTGAAATCTGTAGGACAGGAAACACATCACTTCTAGAATTGATCATGTGAGGTTTATATTCTCAGTGTAATCCGTATCAGAGTCTCGCCATCTGTTGCTATCAATCAGTATAGTTTTTCTGATTTTTAAAAATTGCCTTTAACTTTCTGTGCAGGTGTTCGCAATTAAAGGAAAGCCTGATATCTTGGTTATCTTTTCTTCTTTAAAAACCAACAGATATTGGGGCAGAATTAGACTATTTGGCCCATCAAGTCCGCTCCATAATTTCATCATGGCTGATCCATTATCCCTCTCAACCCCAATCTCCTGCCTTCTCCCCATCATTTTCTAACTAATCAAAAATCTATCAACCTCTGCCTTAAATGTACTCAATGACTTGGCTCCATTGCCACGTGTGGCATTGAATTTGTTACAGGGAACAGATCAATTGGTGATTTTAGGTGCATTTATCCTCAAACTAATGTCTGCTCGCTTTCATGAACAGTGCAGGATAATTTGTTTGAAAGCTTCAATGTTCTGTGGATCTCTCCCATAGCTGTTCCCCTCACTCCTATTCTGAGTCCCCTCAGTAAACACTTTAGTGACAGAAGCATACAGGACTCCAGTTACGAAATTCAGAAACAGAATTCAATGTATAACTATTATTATGATGCTCGTAAAAAGGGAAAATTCCGATTCATGCAGTGGGGTGGCGCAGCAACTTTGTGGATACACAACGCCTTACCGTATGTGGCCCGGGTTCAATTCCTGCCGCTGCCTGTAAGCAGTTTGCACATCCTCCCTCACCGAGACTGTGTGAGTTTCCTCCCACAGTCCAAAGATGTATTGGTTGATTAGTCATTGTAAGTTGTTCCGTGATTGGGCTAGGATTGAAACAGGGGTTGCTGGGCAGCGCGGCTCAAAGGGCCAGGAGGGCCTCTTGTGCGTTGGATCTCAATAAATAGACAAAAATAACTTTTTGATGTTATTTTCACTGAAAGAGGGCAGGATTCCATTTGAGTCAATGGATATAAATACACTGTTGCAATATTCACTTTATTGATACCCAGAAGGATTGTTTTAGGAATTACAGAGGGATGTCATGTTCTTATTAACTAGCAAAGCAGGTAAGAGTGATTGAGTTACGTTCTCCTGCTCCTACGACAGATCTTATTCGTGATTTAAAATAACAGATAAAACTTGGAATAGTTTTCTCAAAGAGTGTATTTTTAAAGAGTGCTGGAGGAACTCAGCAGATCAGGCAGCATCTCTGGACATGAATAAACAGCTGATGTTTCGGGCCAAAACACTCCTTTGGGACTGGAATGGTGGGGGAAGACACCAGAATAAAAAAGTGGGGCAGGAGAAGGTGAAAGGAAACCAGGTTGGTAGGAACGTTTTCACATCATTTCAATTCAGAAAATTCTATGATGTCTTCGGGCTATGAGATTACTTCATTATCTTTGGATTTTTTAGTTTTATCTTATAATACAAAAAAATGTAAACAATTCTGAAGATTAATTTGGAGAAGTAATAGTATAAACCAATATTGCAACAGAAAACATTTATCAATGCTTTATTCCTAATCCCAGAACCTTTTATTTTCAAATAAATGGCTATTTTGATAATGTGAATAGGGTATATCTTGATCACACATTAAGCTTTCTATCATCAGCAGTTGTTATAACTGGTTTTGCAAAAGACTATTTAATATAGGTTTCACTTTTTTAATATTTCAAAAAGAACTCCAGTGTACTCATGTTATTTATTATATGCAATTAGCCACATAGATTTTATCAAATTCCTTCAGAGAACAAGATCAGTAGTTTGCACATTTAGAATTGCCTTTCTAAACTTGAAATCAGTGGCATAAACTCAACCTTCAGATTTCCACAAATTTCAATCTTGATTATAAGTCAAGTTTACCTATTGTAAAATTATTGACATAATCTCTTAAAAATTTACAAATATACATGTATTTATAACATTAGATATCTCATACTTATACACATCCAGTGCAAAGAAATACATAAAGAACCTCTGGGTTAAAAAAAGTCTTCACAGACAAAAAACCAAAATTGATGAAAGTTGGCATATAACATTAGCAAAGGGTAGGGAACAGAGAGACTACTTCAAACAGCTACTGGCTCACACTAAGTATTTAATGGGTTTTTAGTACTTATATATCTGATGTATCCTAATATTCTGGCTATGTATAAAAATATATTGTGTCAGAGGAAAAGCAATCACTGTCCTCCAGTTACATACTGAATTATGGTTTGGAATCCTTTTTGACGAGAGCGGCTGTATCTTTGAAAGTATTCTCTGTTGGACTGAAGGTTAAAGGCTCATCTTTTTTTGATTGTGACTTGCTTGGAGGTAATTCAAAAGTTTGTGAAGTGGCAGAGGCTTCTGTGACTAGATTACTTGCCTGTTGCTCTTTTTGACTCTAGAAGAAGAACAACATCTGTTAAAATTCCATAAGACTAAATCAGTTAAATCAGGAGGTTATGTTGCAACTTTATAAAACTCTGTGGAAACGTTCACTGTTAGTTTCCACGGATGCTGCCTGACCTGCTGAGTTCCTCCAGCGTGCTGTACGTGTTGCTTTGACCACAGCATCTGCAGAGCATTTTGTGTTTATAAAGCTCTGGGTAGGCCACATCTGGAGTATTACGTACAGTTCTGGTTGTCCCACTACGGGAAGGATGTTATGGCTTTGAGGAGGCTTACCAGGATGCTGCCTGGTTTAGAGGGCATGTGCTATCAGAAGATGCTGGATAAACTTGGGTTGTTTTCTCTGGAATACCGAAGGGTGGGGGGGGAGATCTGACAGAGGTTTAAAAGATTATGAGAGACAGAGTGGACAAAGTGTATCTGTTTCACAGCATTGAAAAGTCTAATACCAGAGGGCATGCTCTGAAGGTGAGAGGGGGATCTGAGGGGTGACGTTGTGGATGCTTGGAATGGGCTGCATGCTATGGTGGCAGAGGCAAATACATTAGAGGCTTTTAAGAGACATTTCAAGAGATTTGGATTTGCACATAAATGTAAGGAAGATAGAGGGATGTAGTAGGTAGGAAGGATTATTGTTTGGGTGTTTTGCTTTTCTTTTTATCTGTTTGGCACAACATTGTGGGCAGAATAGCCTGTCCAGTGCTGACCTCTTTTATGTTCTATGTTAAGATGTGCTAAGCACAAGCCTCCTATTAGTGGACTGCTTTCTATATTAACAAACCAGGACAATACTCAGCACTCATTTCTATTACTTGCACTTTGAATCGACTTTGGACGTGGTAAGTGAAGTAAAACATCATCACCTTAAACACGTGAGATTCTGCCGATGCTGGAAACTCAAAGCAACACACACAAGATGTTGGAAAACTCAGCAGGTCAGGCAGTATCCATTGAAATGAATAAACAGTCGACGACCCCTCTACAGGACATTTAACTACATGCATGTATATACCGTATATTATCATACGTATATAGAAACGAGACAATGTTTCTCTGAACCAGGGTGTAAACATTTAACACACATAACACACAATAACATATGGAGGTAAGGATAAAATCTACAAATGAATCATGCATAATTGACAAACTAAAGTGCATAAATTAAATATTGTAAAATACAGAGCAGATTAATTAGAGATCCTTCAAATACGATGTGGCAGGGAGTTCAGAAGACCAATGGCCTGAGGGAAGAAACCGTTTCTCATCCTGACCATTCTTATTTCTATGTATTGGAGTCTCCTGCCTGACGGTACAATGTCAAAGAGGATGCTGGATGGATGGGTGGGATCTCTAACAATACTAACGGCCCTATGTATGCAGCACTCCTTTTAAATATCCCCAATGGATAATAGTAGGGGGACCCCCAATGATCCTCTTAGGTGCTCCTACAGTCCTTTGTAGGGACTTCTGGTCCGATGTTCAACTGCCCCCGAACCAGATAGAGATGCAACTTGTCAGGACGCTGTCAATGATGCTCCTGTAAAACACAGTTAAAATGGGGGGGGGGGGGGGGTGTGGAAACCTTGGGTTGCCTCAATCTTCTTAGGAAGTGGAGGCGCTGCTGTGCCTTCTTGTTCAGGGAGGTGATATTAAGGGTCCAGGTGAGATCATCCATGATGTGAACTCCCAGGAACTTGGTGCACTTAACTCTCTCTATGGAGGAAGCACGTATTTTCAGAGGGGCTGGTTCTTCAGCACGTTCCTCAAGTCCACAATGATTTCCTAGGTCTGAAAAATCTTCACCTACTTGATGTAATATTTCTTACACAAACAGACTGTGATCCAAATCTATTGTCAGGACTACAATGTTGAAGCAGCATTCAGTAAAGTTCTGTAGTGGGTAAGTTATTGGACCAGTACTCAAGGTTCACTTTAGGCCATTTGATTGTAAGACTACGTGCATGATACCATTTCACAGAGTAATATCTTGCCATCCATGTGATGCGGTCAGTGGTAATTTCATCCATAACAGGGGCATATTGAGAGCATCCTGACAAGCTGCATCTCTATCAGTATGGGAGAAGCAGGGCATTGGACTGGAAATCCCTACAAAGGTCTGTGAGAACAGCCGAGAGGATCATAAGAGTCTCCCTACTGTCCATCGGGGACATTTATCAGGAGTGTCGAATACACAGGGCTCTTAGTATTATTAAGGATCCCAGTCGTCCATTCAGCATCCTCTTTGACTTCCCACCATCAACGCATAAAGACAAGAACAGTCAGGATGGGAAACAGTTTCTTCCCTCAGTCCGTGAGGTTTCTGAATGCCCTGCCACATTGCATTCAAAATGTCACCGGTTAACTTATACTGTACCTACAATATTTACTCTATACACTTCACTTTGTTTATCTAAGCATAATTCATTTGTAGATTTAATTCTTACTTCTCTGAGTGATTGTGTGTTATGAGTACTACTGTGCTTTACAACCAGGGCCAGGGAAACGTTGTCTCGTTTGATGTTGTGCATGTACATAGTTAAATGAGAATAAACTTGACTTGACTTGATATTGGATTTCTGTTTGTAAACATCCTGCATGCCACTGTAGTGGCATGTTTGCAGTTGTATGAATTTGGTAAAGCATAAAGTGAACAAAATATTTCTGGAATCATTTTAAACTATACTATTCTATATTATACTGTGTTAAACTTCTATAGATGTGTAGTGCTGAGCATATTGACAAGCTGAACCACAGCCTGGTATGGAAACACCAATGCACTTGAATGGAAAATCTTACAAAAAATAGTGGATGTGGTCCAGCACGGGGTAAAGCCCTTCCCACCGCTGAGCACATCTACGTGAAACGATGTCACCAGGAAACAGCATCCATCATCAGGGACCCCCACCACCCAGGTCATGCTCTCTTCTCACTGCTGGCATCAGGAAGAAGATACATGAGCCTCATGATTCACACCACCAGGTCCAGGAATAGTTATTACCCCTCAAACATCAGGCTCTTGAATCAAAGGACATAACGTCACTCAAATTCACTTGCCTCATCGCATGTTCTTGATATTTATTGCTTATTTATTTATTAGTATTGTTTCTCCTTTTTTCACTTGCACAGTTTGTTTTCTTCTGCACTCTGGTTGAACACCCAAGTTGGGCGATCTTTCACTGATTCTGTTATGTTATTTATCGATACATATATTGAGTATGCCCGCAAGGAAATGAATCTCAGAGTTGTATATGGTGACAAATGTGCACTTTCAATGAGGATTATCGTGTACAGTTCTGATAATCACATACGAGGAAGAGACTAATCTCAAGAACGTGCAGATAAGATGCACAAAAGGTTTGCCAGGACTGGAGGTTTCGGTTATAATGAGAAAACAGGGGGCTAGGTCTGTTTTCCCTCGAGTGAGGAGGCTCTGGGGTGACTTTATAGAGATCATTAAAATTTAGAGGGGCATAGATAGGGGAAACAGGCACAGCCCTTTTCCCATGGTAGGGGAGTCTAGAATCAGAAGCTCAGGAGTAAGGTGAGTGTGAATTGATTTAAGGGAGAACTGCGGGGCCAGAGAGTGGTGATCATATGTACAAACAGTTAGAGGAGGTGATAGAGGTGAGTCCTATCACAGTGTTTAACATCAACCTTGGACAGGTACATGGATAGGAAAGATGTGTCTGAATATTGGAGGAGAACTGGATTTGCTTAGGTATGTATCTTGGTTGTTGTGCATGAATTGTGCACCAAGCCCATCCAAATTCTTCCAAATAAATCGGCTTCTCTCATCAACTCTTTTATGATTGATTCAGCTATTTGTGAAATTTGGCATTTTCTACACCCTAATGACAAAGAGTTTTCATACTTTTCCCATGTTTATCATAATTACTCAAGAATTGATCACCATTTACTTACAGATGTTATTGATTGTAAATATGACTCTATTACCATATCTGATCATGCACCTCTGAAGTTATCTATTAAGATAACGGATTCATATATTAATGCTAAATTTTGGAGGTTCAATCCTGTTTTATTGCAGGATTCTGACTTTGTTAACTTTATTAATCAACAAATTGATTTGTTTTCTTTCTTTCTTTTCAAATCTTTTTATTAATTTTTTAAGAAAAACATAAGAAAAATATTAGTACAAAACATTTGAGAGTACATAATAGATTAATTAACAATCAAATATGTATTAATCAATACACAGAGTCTCTCAAACTCATAGTATAATGTAAAGGAATTAAGAAAAAAAAAAGAAACCCCCCCAAAAAAAACAACTAAAAAAAAACTAACCAACATGGGCAATCGCATAATGTTAAATACATACAGCAGTGCCAATGACTCCCAACCTCCATCCACACAATTCAGGATAATAACAATAAGGTTCAGGATCAGACCATTTAATTCATATGAAAATGTTGAATAAATGGTCTCCAAGTTTCCTCAAATTTAACTGAAGAGTCAAAAACCACACTTCTAATTTTTTCTAAGCTCAAACAGGAAATAGTTTGAGAAAACCACTGAAATACAGTTGGAGGGTTAATTTCTTTCCAATTCAGTAAAATAGATCTTCTAGCCATTAGTGTAACAAATGCAATCATTCGTTGGGATGAAGCGGATAAACGCTTATTATCTATCATTGGTAGACCAAAAATTGTGGTAAAAGGATGTGGTTGGAGATTAATATTTAAGACTCTGGAAATAATATTAAAAATATCTTTCCAATAGTTTTGTAAACAAGGACAAGACCAAAACATATGGGTCAACGAAGCAATATCAGAATGACATCTATCACAGGTTGGATTAACATAAGAATAAAATCGAGCAAGTTTATCTTTAGAAATGTGAGCTCTATGTACAACCTTAAATTGTATTAGAGCATGTTTAGCACAGATAGAGGATGAGTTTACCAATAATAAAATTTTTTCCCATTGCTCAATAGATATAGGGCAATGCAATTCTTCCTGCCATTCCTTCTTAATTTTTTCTGATATATCTGGTTGTACATTCATAATCATATTATAAATGATAGCTACTAAGCCCTTTTGACAAGGATTAAGAGCTAAAATTCTTTCTGTAATGTCCAATGGACATTCTTTCGAAAAAGACTTTAGTTCATTATATAAAAAATTTCTAACTTGTAGATATCTAAAAAAATGGGTTTTAGATAAATTATATTTATTAGATAACTGTTCAAAGGACATAATGTTATCATCCAAAAACAGATCACGAAAACATGTTATACCTTTTGTTTTCCATAAAAGAAAAGCTTGATCTATAGATGATGGTCGGAAAAAGTAGTTAGATATTATAGGACTTGACAGCATAAACTTATTCAAACCAAAAAATTTACGAAATTGAAACCAGATTCGTAATGTATACTTGACTATAGGATTAGTTATCTGTTTATTCATTTTGAATAACAAAAAAGGAAGTGAAGATCCTAAGATTGAGATCAATGAGAAATCTTGCACAGATTTACATTCCAAATTTACCCATTGTGGGCCAGCAACTATAGTCGATTCTTGTGTCCAAAATATCAAATACCGTATATTAACTGCCCAATAGTAAAATCTTAAGTTTGATAGAGCCAAACCGCCCTCCTTCTTAGGCTTCTGTAAATATTTTTTACCTAGCCTAGGATTTTTGTTCTGCCACAAATACGAAGATATTTTAGAATCAACTATATCAAAAAAAGATTTAGGAATAAAAATTGGTAATGCTTGAAATAGATATAGAAATTTAGGTAGTATCATCATCTTAATGGCATTAATTCTACCTACCAAAGACAAAGATAGTAGGGACCACCTATTAGCAAGTTGGTTAATTTGGTCTATTAAAGGCAAAAAATTAGTTTTAAATAAATCTTTATGTTTTTTAGTAATTTTAATACCTAAATAAGTAAAATAGTCTGTAACAATTCTATATGGTACCTGATTATAAATTGAAGTATGCATATTTAATGGAAAAAGTTCACTCTTATTAAAATTCAATTTATATCCAGAAAAATTACTAAATTGAGCAAGCAAAGAAGAAATAGCAGGAATAGATCTTTCAGGGTCAGATATATATAATAACAAATCATCCGCATATAATGATACCTTATATATTGTCTCCCCACGGGTAATACCTGAAATATTGGGTGATTCACGAATAGCTATAGCCAAGGGTTCCAAAGCAATGTCAAATAATAAAGGGCTTAAAGGACAACCTTGCCTTGTGCCCCGAGATAACTGAAAAAAAGGGGATCTTTGATTATTAGTGAAGACCGAAGCTAAAGGTTTCTGATATATTAATTTAATCCATGATATAAATTTTGAACTAAAATTAAAATGTTGCAAAGTATTGAATAAATATGACCATTCGACTCTATCAAATGCTTTTTCGGCATCTAAGGAAATGATACATTCTGGGATTTTAGATGAAGAGGTATAAACAATATTAATTAATTTTCTAATGTTAAAAGATGAATAGCGATTTTTAATAAATCCAGTCTGATCCTCAGAAATAATCCAAGGCAATATATTTTCTAATCTAATAGCCAAAATTTTACTAAAAATCTTAAAATCCGTATTCAGCAAAGATATAGGCCGATAGGATGCACATTCAGTGGGGTCTTTATCTTTTTTAAGAATTAAGGAAATAGAAGCTTTATAAAAAGATTGTGGTAGTTTACCTATACTTAATGCATCTTTAAAAATTTTACAAAGCCAAGGAGAAAGTATAGAAGAAAAGGATTTAAAAAATTCTGCAGAAAAACCATCTGGACCCAAAGCTTTACCTGAGTTCATTGAGAAAATAGCCTTTTCTATTTCAGACTCCGTAATAGGTGTGTCCAAAAATACACTATCCTCAACAGTTACTTTTGGAATATTCAATTTCCTTAAGAATTCATTCATTATAGAAGAGTTCTTAGTACATTCTGATTGATATAAAGAATTATAAAAATCTTGGAAGGCTTTATTTATCTCTTTATGATCAATCGTCAAAGTACCATCTTGTTTGCGAATCTTAGTAATTTGTCGCTTATCCAAAACAATTTTCATTGGTTAGCTAGTAGTTTACCAGACTTATCTCCATATGTATAGAATTGAGCTTTCGATTTAATTAACTGATTTTCAATCGAGGAGGTTAATAATAAACTATGCTCCGATTTGTTTTTCTCAACAAATTCTACAGCAGAGATCTCTAGTGGAATTTTATGGAATACTTTTAAAGCATATGTTCGTGGACAGATTATTTCATATTCTGCTGGAGTTAGGAAACGAACTAATACTAAAATATTAACATTAGTTGATAAAATCAAAGCAATTGATAAGATTTATTCAATGACCCCTAGCAAAGAACTTTATAAAGAAAGAGTGGAACTTCAAATGGAGCATAGCTTATTATTATCCTCTTCGATTGGAAGTCAGTTAATTAAATCAAAAACCCAATTCTATATATATGGAGATAAGTCTGGTAAATTATTGGCTAACCAATTGAAAATTGTTTCGGATAAACGACAGATTACTAGAATTCGTAAACAAGATGGTACTTTGACGATCGACCACAAAGAGATAAATAAAGCCTTTCAAGATTTTTATAATTCCTTATATCAATCAGAATTTACTAAGGACTCTTCTATAATAAATGAATTTTTAAGGAAATTGAATATCCCAAAAGTAACTGTTGAGGATAGTGTATTTTTAGATACACCTATTACGGAGTCTGAAATAGAAAAGGCTATTTTTTCAATGAATTCGGGTAAAGCTTCTGGTCCAGATGGTTTCTCTGCAGAATTTTTAAAATCTTTTTCTTCCATACTTTCTCCTTGGCTTTGTAAAATTTTTAAAGATGCATTAAGTATAGGCAAATTACCACAATCTTTTTATGAAGCTTCTATTTCTTTAATTCTTAAAAAAGATAAAGACCCTACTGAATGCACATCCTATCGGCCTATATCCTTGTTGAATACTGATTTTAAGATTTTTAGTAAAATTTTGGCTATTAGATTAGAAAATATATTACCTCAAATTATTTCTGAAGATCAGACTGGATTTATTAAAAATCGCTATTCATCTTTTAACATTAGGAAATTAATTAATATTATTTATACCTCTTCATCTAAAATACCAGAATGTGTCATTTCTTTAGATGCCGAAAAAGCATTTGATAAGAGTTGAATGGCCATATTTATTTAATACAATGCAACATTTAAATTTTACTTCAAAATTTATATCATGGATTAAATTAACATACAATAAACCCTTAGCTTCGGTTTTTACCAATAATCAAAGATCCCCTTTTTTCAGTTATTTTGTGGTACAAGGCAAGGTTGTCCTTTAAGTCCTTTACTATTTGACATCGCTTTAGAACCTTTGGCTATAGCTATTCGTGAATCACCCAATATTCTGGGTATTACCCGTGGGGAGACGACGTATAAGGTATCATTATATGCTGATGATTTGTTATTTTATATATATCTGACCCTGAAAGATCTATTCCTGCTATTTCTTCTTTGCTTGCTCAATTTAGTAACTTTTCTGGTTATAAATTGAATTTTAATAAGAGTGAACTATTTCCATTAAATATGCAAGTTCCAATTTATAAACATTTACCATATAAAATTGTTACAGATTATTTTATTTATTTAGGTATTAAAATTACTAAAAACATAAAGATTTATTTAAAGTTAATTTTCTACCTTTAATTGACCAAATTAAGCAACTTGCTATTAGGTGGTCTCCACTATCTTTGTCATTGGTAGGCAGAGTTAATGCTATTAAGATGATGATACTACCTACATTTTTATATTTATTTCAAGCATTACCAATTTTTATTCCTAAATCTTTTTTTGATACTGTTGACTCTAAAATATCTTCTTATTTGTGGCAGAACAAAAATCCTAGACTAGGCAAAAAATATTTACAGAAGCCTAAGAAGGAGGGCCGCTTGGTTCTACCAAACTTAAGATTTTACTATTGGGCAGTTAATATACGGTATTTAATATTCTGGACACAAGAATTGACTATAGCTGCTTGCCCACAATGGGTAAATTTGGAATGTAAATCTGTGCAAGATTTTTCACTGATTTCAATCTTAGGATCTTCACTTCCTTTTTCTTTATTCAAAATGAATAAACAGATAACTAATCCCACAGTCAAATATACATTACGAATTTGGTTTCAATTTCGTAAATTTTTTGGTTTGAATAAGTTTATTCTATCATGTCCTATAATATCTAACTATTTCTTTCGGCCTTCATCTAAGGATCAAGCTTTTCTTTTATGGAAAACAAAAGGTATAACATGTTTTCGTGATCTGTTTTTGGATGATAACATTATGTCCTTTGAACAGCTATCTAGTAAATAAGATTTACCTAAAACCCATTTTTTTAGATATTTGCAAGTCAGAAATTTCTTGTATAATGAATTAAAGTCTTTTTCGAAAGAATGTCCATTGGACATTACAGAAAGAATTTTAGCCCTCAATCCTTGTCAAAAGGGTTTAGTAGCTACCATTTATAATATGATTATGAATTTACAGCCAGATGTATCAGAAAAAATTAAGAAGGAATGGCAAGAAGAATTGCATTGTCCTATATCCACTGAGCAATGGGAAAAATTTTTATTATTGGTAAATTCATCCTCTATTTGTGCTAAACATGCCCTAATACAATTTAAGGTTGTACATAGAGCTCATATGTCTAAGGATAAACTTGCTCGATTTTATTCTCATGTTAATTCAACCTGTGACAGATGTCATTCTGATGTTGCTTCATTGACTCATATGTTCTGGTCTTGTCCTTGTTTACAAAATTATTGGAAAGATATTTTTAATATTATTTCAAGAGTTTTAAATATCAATTTCCAACCGCATCCTTTTACTGCAATTTTCGGTTTACCAATGATGGATAATAACCGTTTATCTGCTTCATCTCAACGAATAATTGCATTTGTTACATTAATGGCTAGAAGATCTATTTTACTGAATTGGAAAGAAATTAATCCTCCAACTGTATTTCAGTGGTTTTCTCAAACTATCTCTTGTTTGAGTTTAGAAAAAATTAGAAGCGTGGTTTTTGATTCTTCAGTTAAATTTGAAGAAACTTGGAGACCATTTATTCAACATTTTCATATGAGTTAAATGGTCTTTTCCTAAACCTTACTTTTATTATCCTTAATTATTTGGATAGATGCTCGGAGTTGTTGGCACCACTGTATGTATTTAACATTATATAATGGCCCATGTTGGTTAGTTTTTTTTTTCTCTTTTTTTGGGATTTTTTTTCTCTTTTTCTGTTTCTTTTACATAAATACTGTGAGTTTGGGAGGCCTTATATATTGATTATTATATATCTGATTGTCTATTCAAACTATTAATTATGTACTCTCAAACACTTTGTATTCATATTTCATCTATGTTTTTCTTAAAATTAATAAAAAGATTTAAAAAGAAAAGAATTGTGCACTACAGCACAAGCTCATGTTTAAACACACTTGTCTGGGTGATCAGTTGTAAAACAGTAAAAGATTAGAGTTTATATAGCAGAGAAGCAGGTCCTTCAGTGCAACTTGCCCTGCCCTCCAAAGTGTCTTCCTGAGGTATGGAGGGTTATGGGGTAGTGTGGGTTTAGTACTTTATTTTTAAGGATTATATGGGTCGGCACAACATGGAGGACTGAAGGGCCTGTACTGTGCTGTAGTGTTCTATGGTTCTATGGTATCCCACTTGCACAGTGTGCTGTCTTCTGCACTCTGCACTCTGGTTAAACGTGATCTTTCACTGATTCTGTTATGGTTATTGTTCTATAATAATTCTATGCTGCAGAGAGTTGAGGACTCAGCCAAATATATCACAGGTACAGCCCTCCCCAGCATCGCTAGTACCTATATGAGCTGTTGCCTGAAGAAAGCAACGTCTATTACCAAAGACCTCACCATCCAGGCCACGGCTGCCACCATTGGACAAAAGGTCCAGAAGCTCAAGCTCCACATCACCCAGTTCAAGAATTACTAATTCTCAGTTCTTGAATCAGCCTTCTCTAACCCCAACCTCTATATCACAATAACATGACCACTTTTGCAAATCAACGGGCTTCATATCTTTGTTCTAATTATGTTATTTATTTAAAATCAGGCATAATTAATGCTTCTCTTTCCTATTCCCCACTCTGACCTGTTAACGCTTCTCACCTGCCTATTACTTCCCCGTGTCCCCTCCTTCTTCCCTTTTTCCTATTGTCCACTCTCCTCTCCTATCAGATTCCTTCTTTCCCAGCCCTTACTTCTCCCACCTACCTGTCTTCACCTATCACTTTCCAGCTGTCCTCTTTCCCCTCCCCCACCTTTTTATTGAAGCATCTTCCCCCTTCCTTTCCATCCTCTATATGGTAAAACATGACCGCTAGATCCCCTTTAAATCTTCCCCTCTGAGCCTAAATCTATTCTCTCTAGCTTTAGATTCAAGCATTGAGCACATCTACATGAAACGGTACCGAAGGAAAGCAGCATCCATTCTCAAATATCCTTACCTCCCAGGCCATGCTCTTTTCTTGTTACTACCTTTAGGTAGAAAGTACAAGTGCCTCAGGACTCACACCACCAGGTTCAAGCACAGTTACTACCCCTCAAGTATCAGGCTCTTGAACAAAAGGGGATAACTACTCTGAATGAAGGACTCTTATCTTTTTACTTCATTCTCTTTATTTATTGCTATTTACTTATATTTGCATTTGCATAGGTTGTTGTCCATTGATTCTGTTTACAGCTACTGTTCTAAAGATTTGCTACATATGCCTGCAGAAAAAGAATCTCTAGGTTTTATGTGGCGACATGTATGTACTCTGATAACAAACTTTATTTTGAACTTTGAACTTACCAATACTCCGAGGTCCCTGCCTTTACTGTGCAAGTCGGGCCTTGGATTAAACTCCTAAAGTACTTCACTCTGCACGTTTTGAAGTTAAATCCTGTCTGCAATTCCTTTTCTCATTTTCCCATATGATCTAGATCAGGAATTCTCAACTTAGGGTCCATGGTATTAATGGTTAATGGTATTGGTCTATGGCATTATAAAGGTTGGGAACCCCTGATCTAGATCCTGTGGTAATCTTAAGACACTTTTCTTCCTTGTTGGCCACTTCACAAATTTTGGTGTCACCTGCAAACTTATTAGAAACATAGAAAACATACAGCACAATACAGGCCCCTCAGCCCACAAAGCTGTGCCGAACATGTCTTAGAACTACCTAGGCTTTACCCATAACCCTCAATTTTATAAACTCCATGTAGCCATCCAGGAGTCTCTTAAAAGACCCTATCGTTTCCACCTCCACCACCGCCGCCGGCAGCCCATTCCACGCTCTCACCACTCTCTGCGTAAAAAACTTACCCCTGACATCTCTGTACCTACCTCCAAGCACCTTAAAACTATGCCCTCTTGTGCAGCCATTTCAGCCCTGGGGTAAAGCCTCTGACTATCCACATGATCAAAGCCTCTCATTATCTTGTATACCTCTATCAGGTCACCTTTTGGTTTCCATTCCAAGGAGAGAAGGCGAAGTTCACTCAACCTGTTCTCATAAGGCATGCTCCCCAATCCAGGCAACATCCTTGTAAATCTCCTCTGCACCCTTTCCATGGTTTCCATGTCCTTCCTATAGTGAGGTCTGACCAGGGTCCTGTATAGCTGCCACATTACCTCTCGGCTCTTAAACTCAATTCCACAATTGATGAAGGCCAATGCACCATATGCCTTCTTAAGCACAGATGCCAACCTGTGTAGCAGCTTTGAGTGTCCTACGGACTCGGACCCCAAGATCCCTCTGATCTTCCACACCGCTAAGAGTCTTACCATTAATACTATATTCTACCATCATATTTGATCTACCAAAATGAACCACCTCACACTTATCTGGGTTGAATTCCATCTGCCACTTCTCAGCCCATCAATGATGAAGGGAGAGAAGGCTCTACCTTCATCAATGTGCTCAGTCACATCCTCAAAAAATTCAATCAGGCTCGTAAGGCACGACCTGCCTTTGACTATTCCTAATCATATTATGCCTCTCCAAATGTTCATAAATCCTGCCTCTCAGGATCTTCTCCATCAACTTACCAACCACAGAAGTAAGACCCACTGGCCAGTAATTTCTTGGGCTATCCCTACTCCCTTTCTTGAATAAGGAGACCACATCCACAACCCTCTAATCCTCCGGAACCACTCCCATCCTCACTGCTGATGCAAAGGTCATTGCCAGAGGCTCAGTAATCTCCTCCCTCGTTTCCCACAGTAGCCTGGGATAGATCTCATCCAGTTCCGGTGACTTCCCCAACTTGATGCTTTCCAAAAGCTCTAGCACATCATCTTTCTTAATCTCTACATTCTCAGGTTTTTCAGTCCACTGCAAGTCATCCCTACAATCACTAAGATCCCTTTCCCTAGTGAATACTGAAGCAAAGTATTCATTAAGTACCTCCGCTATTTCCTCCAGTTCCATACACACTTTTCCACTGTCACACTTGATTGGTCCTATTCTCTCACATCTTATTCTCTTGCTCTTCATATACTTGTAGAATGCCTTGGGATTCTCCTTAATCCTGTCCGCCAAGGCCTTCTCATGGCCCCTTCTGGCTCTCCTAATTTCATTCTTAAGCTCCTTCCTGATAGCCTTATTATCTTCTAGATTCATATCATTACCTAGTTTTTAGCTCTTCTTTTCTTCTTGACTAGATTTACAACATTCTTTGTGCACCACGGATCTTGTACCCTACCATCCTTTCCCTGTCTCATTGGAACGTACCAACTCAGAACTCCACGCAAATATCCCCTGAACATTTGCCACATTTCTTCGGTGCATTTCCCTGAGAACATCTGTTTCCAAGTTATGCTTCCAAGTTCCTGCCTGATAGCCTCATAGTTCCCCTTACTCCAATTAAATATTTCCTTAACTTGTCTGTTCCCATCCCTCTCCAATGCTATGGTAAAGGAGATAGAAATGTGATCACGATCTCCAAAATGCTCTCCCACTGAGACCTGACACCTGACCAGGTTAATTTCCCAATACCAGATCAAGCACAGCCTCTGCTCTTGTAGGCTTATCTACATATTGTGTCAGGAAACCTTCCTGAACACACCTAACAAACTCCACCCCATCTAAACCCCTCACATAAGGGAGATGCCAATCAATATTTGGGAAATTAAAATCTCCCACCACAACAACCCTGTTATTATTACTACTTTCCAGAATCTGTCTCCCTATCTACTCCTTCATGTCCCTGTTACTATTGGGTGGTCTATAAGAACACCCGGTAGAGTTATTGACCCTAATTATTAATCATGCTATCAACATTCTTATCAGAATCATTCACATAGAGTACTGTGCAAAAGTCCTGGGCAAACGCAGTATATAGCTAGGGTGCTTAAGACTTTTGCACAGTACTAAATTTACACAGGACCAAAGGGTGTTGGGAATGAAGAGGGTGGAGTGCCACGGAGGGGTGTGGGACAGGTGGCAGAGAGGAGTGCCAGGGGCCGAGGGATTGGTGCAGGTGCAGGTGCAGGTGCAGACATACCTAGCAGTGAGACTCCAGTCAAGGTTATTAGATTCCAAACAATTGGTTTATTGGTTATTATGGAAGGTCTCTCTGGTGCTTCCTGCTCTATCTGCTCCCCTTACCCCTTTTTCAACCATGATCCCTCCTCTTCCTATCCCTTTCCCACTCTCAGTCCACAATGGAGGCCCACATCAGAATCAGGTTTATCATCACTCACACATGTCAAAAAATGTGTTTTTTTTAGAGGCAGTAGTACAGTACAATATATAAAATTGCTATATTACTGGCATAAGTCTCAGACACCCCACCTATATATATATATATATATATATATATATATATATATATATATATATATATAAATATATAAATAATGTGCCTAAGACTAGAGTGAAGATCAATACATTGAAATACATTTTTAAATGGGGTAACATAAAAATACAAAATGAACTTATACAAACATGAAGTTAACACTTACCATTGCGTAGAAAGGGTTTTCAAAATTCGAGCTTTGTTTGGGCTTTCTTCTGAAAAAATTCCATATTGATTCCTAAAAAGGACAAAATGACATCAATATAAACAACAGAAGTTGGACCTTAGTGAACCACACTCCAAAAGGATTCTAATTGAAATATATAATGTTCATGGAAGGCAACATCTATAGGGAGAAGCAATGCTGACGTTTCGGGTCCTGACGAAGGGTCTCGGCCCGAAACGTCGACGGTGCTTCTCCCTATAGATGCTGCCTGGCCTGCTGCGTTCCACCAGCATTTTGTGTGTGTTGCTTGAATTTCCAGCATCTGCAGATTTCCTTGTGTTTGCCTATATAATGTTCATGCTCATTTCTCGGGTACAACAGATACTTTAGTGTTTATCATGGGAGACAGGATAGCAATCAATATGCAGCAGTGAACTGTTGGTGAGAAAGAGGCCCAGCATCTGAAACAAATGATATGGCCCCAACCATCATGGGTAAAGCCCTCCCCACCACTAAGCACATGACAAGACAAGACAAAGGAGCAGAAGTATACCATTTGGTCCATCGAGTCTGCTCCGCCACTCCACCATGAGCTAAACTATTTCCCATCTAGTTCCAATTTCTAGCTTTTTCCCCATGTCCCTTGATACCCTGACTAATTAGATACCTATCAATCTCCTCCTTAAACATTCTCAATGATCAGGCCTCCACAGCTGTATGTGGCAACAAATTCCATAAATCCACGACCCTCTGGCTAAAAAAAATTTCTCCTCATCTCTGTTTTAAATGGGTACCCTCTAATTCTAAGACTGTAGCCTCTTGTCCTGGACTCACCCACCAAGGGAAACAGCCTTTCCACATCTACTCTGTCCAACCCTTTCAACATTCAATATGTTTCTCTGAGATCCCCTCTCATTCTTCTATACTCTAATGAATACAGTCCAAGAGCTGACAAACGCTCCTCATATGTTAGCCCCTGCATTCCAGTAATCATCCTCCTAAATCTTTTCTGAACTCTCTCCAACATCAGTACATCCCTTCTAAGAAAGGGGGCCCAAAACTGCACACAGTATTCCAAATGGGGTCTCACCAGTGCCCCATAGAGCCTCATCAACACCTCCTTACTCTTATATACTATTCCTCTTGAAATGAATGCCAACATAGCATTCGCTTTCCTTACTGCCAACCCAACCTGGTGGTTAACCTTTAGGGTATCCTGCACGAGAACCCCCAAGGCCCTTTGCACTTCCAATTTTTGAATTTTCTCCCCACCTAAATAATAATCTGTCCAATTATTTCTTCTTCCAAAATGTACAACCGTACATTTCTCAACATTGTATCTCATCTGCCATTTCTTTGCCCACTTTCCTAAACTAACTAAGTCTCTCTTCAACCTTTCCGTTTCTTCAACACTTCCTGCTCCTCCATCTATCTTGGTGTCATCCGCAAACTTAGCCACATCTACATGAACACTGTTGCAGGAAAGCAGCATCCGTCATCAGGGAACCCCACCACCCAGGTCATACTCTCTTCTCACTGCTGTCATCAGAAAGAAGGTACAGGAGCCCCAGGACTCCCACCACCAGGTTCAGGAACATTTATGACCCCTCAGCCACCTGGTTCTTGAATGAGATGGGATGATTTCACTCAACTTCCCTTGGCCCATCATTGGAATGTTCCCACAGCCTATGGACTCTCTTTTCCAGACTCTTTGTCTTATGCTCTTGATACTTATTGCTTGTTTATTTATTGCTATTAACTCTTATTTACTGTATTTACACAGTTTGTTGTCTTTTGTGTACTGGTTGAACATCCTAATTGCTGCAGTCTCTCATTAATTTTGTTACGGTTATTATTCAATTTTGGATGGATTTATTGAGTATGCCTGCAAGAAAATGAATCTCATGGTGATACACACACACACACGCACACACACACACACACAATATTTATTTTGAACTTTGAAGGTCTGGAAAAAGGAAATGGAATTTGAAAATATACTTTAATGTTGACTTTTCTCTTATATATTTTCATCATTACAGATGCACATGCAGACACGAATAAACTCCGATATATGGAAGTGCTGTTTTCCGAGACAGAGGTCTGAAAGAAGAGGGAACACTCCTAATATCCTGACATTCAGTATTAGGTCATCTACATCAGTAATCTATATCTACAAACCCCATTTCCAGAAAAGTTGGGATATTTTCCAAAATGCAATAAAAACAAAAATCTGTGATATGTTAATTCACGTGAACCTTTATTTAACTGACAAAAGTACAAAGAAAAGATTTTCAGTAGTTTTACTGACCAACTTAATTGTATTTTGTAAATATACACAAATTTAGAATTTGATGGCTGCAACACACTCAACAAAAGTTGGGACAGAATGAAAATAAGATTGAAAAGTGCACAGAATATTCAAGTAACACCGGTTTGGAAGACTCCACATTAAGCAGGCTAATTGGTAGCAAGTGTGGTATCATGACTGGGTATAAAAGTAGCGTCCATCAAAGGCTCAGTCTTTGCAAGCAAGGATGGGTCGTGGCTCACCCCTTTGTGCCAAAATTCGTGAGAGAATTGTTAGTTAGTTCAAAAGGAACATTTCTCAACGCAAGATTGCAGAGAATTTAGGTCTTTCAACATCTACAGTACATAATATTGTGAAAAGATTCAGAGACATCTCAGTGCATAAAGGGCAAGGTCGGAAACCACTGTTGAATGTGCGTGATCTTCGAGCCCTCAGGCGGCACTGCCTAAGAAACCGTCATGCTACTGTGACAATTATAGCCACCTGGGCTCGGGAGTACTTCGGAAAACCATTGTCACTTAACACAGTCTGTCGCTGCATCCAGAAATGCAACTTGAAACTGTATTACGCAAGGAGGAAGCCATACATCAACTCTATGCAGAAACGCCGGTGGGTTCTCTGGGCCCGAGCTCATCTCAGATGGACCGAAAGACTGTGGAACCGTGTGCTTTGGTCAGATGAGTCCACATTTCAGCTAGTTTTCGGAAAAAACGGGCGTCGAGTTCTCCGTGCCAAAGATGAAAACGACCATCCTGATTGTTATCAGCGAAAGGTGCAAAAGCCAGCATCTGTGATGGTATGGGGGTGCATCAGTGCCCATGGCATGGGTGAGTTGCATGTATGTGAAGGTACCATTGACTCTGAGGCGTATATTAGGATTTCAGAGAGACATATGTTGCCATCAAGGCGACGTCTCTTCCCAGGACGTCCATGCTTATTTCAGCAGGACAACGCCAGACCACATTCTGCACGGGCTACAACAGCATGGCTTTGTAGACACAGAGTGCGTGTGCTTGACTGGCCTGCTGCCAGTCCAGATCCATCTCCTATTGAAAATGTATGGCGCATCATGAAGAGGAGAATCAGACAACGGAGACCACGGACTGTTGAGTAGCTGAGGTCTTATATCAAGCAAGAATGGACAAAATTTCCAATTGCAAATCTACTACAATTAGTATCCTCAGTTCCAAAACAATTAAAAAGTGTTATTAAAAGGAAAGGTGATATAACACAATGGTAAACATGCCTCTGTCCCAGCTTTTGTTGAGTGTGTTGCAGCCATCAAATTCTAAATTTGTGTATATTTACAAAATACAATTAAGTTGGTCAGTAAAACTATTGAAAATCTTTTCTTTGTACTTTTGTCAGTTAAATAAAGGTTCACGTGAATTAACATATCACAGATTTTTGTTTTTATTGCATTTTGGAAAATATCCCAACTTTTCTGGAAATGGGGTTTGTATATGGACAACAGCTTGCTCTCCCTTCCATACATGCCCTGGCTTGTGTATCACATAGACAGCTGGGATGCAACGCCCATGATCAACCCACAGATCCCCAGTATTTTACTGCAACTTTTCTGTTTTAACTATTCCCCTGACTGTTGTATAAATTCAGTAGCTTTCACTAACAAATTAAACCATGTAAATTGTAGTGTGAATTTATGTATATTACAATGGTGAGAAAAGTGGTAAATGAAAATTCCATTCTGAGAAGTGACTGTTAGAGATCATACAGCAATAGAGCATGAATACAGATTTCTCAGCACAATCAATTCATGCCAACCATGGTGTTCACTCAGTTTGTCCCAATTTCCTGAGTTTGGGCCATTGTTGTCCAAGCCCTGGCCCAGCATAAACCTATCTAAGTGACTCTTCAACGACACGTTTGTACCTGCCTCAATCATTTCCTGTGGCAATTCACTCATCTACTCACCACACTTCATGTGAAAAGTTGCCCCTTCACTCTAAGTTTATGCTCCCTAGCTTTTGGCTTGCCTATACTGTTACATTTCACCTGTTGTATGGTTCTCATGATTTTAAACTTCTCTATAAGATTGTCCCTCATTCTCCTACATTCTAAGGAGTAAAGACCTATGCTGTCCACCCTCTCTCTATAAGCCATATCCTCTAGTCCTGACAACATCCTCATAAACATTCTCTGTATTCTTTCCAGTTTAACCACATCTTTCCTATAACAGGGTGATCAGAACTGTCCACAGCAGTTCAACACCAACAAAATGATGAAGGTCAGAGTGCTAAAAACTGTTTTCACCACCCTGTCTACCTGTGATGCCAGTTTCAATGAATGATGCCCTTGTACTCATGGGTCTATCTGTTCCATTACACTCCCTGTTTCCCTACCGTTCATTGTATAAGTCCAATAATGGTTTGACTTTCCAAAATGCATCACTTTACACTTGAAATCACTTGCTACTCTTTGGCCCACTTTGCTAACCCCTATTATTTAAAATAACCATCTACATTATCGAGAACACCTCCTAATTTTGTGGCATCCATAAATTTTCTGATGAAGCCTTGCAAATCATCTATATTGAATAACAAAGGTACCAACACTGATCCCTGTGACACACTGCTAGTCACTGGCTTTGTGCTGGCTGTATCCAATAAAGAACCTTTGACCACAAGCCAATTTTGAATCCATCTAACTACCTCTCCTGAACTCCATGAGACCTAAATGACCCACCATTCCATACCGGCCTTTTCCAAATAGATAATAGCCACTGTCCTACCCTTATCCATCCTTTAGGTTACCTCTTCCAAATACTCTAAAAGATATGTCAAGCTTTGTCCTCCATGCATAAAGCTATGCTAATTCCTCCTAACTAGACTGTGTCTTTTCAAATGCTGATAGATCCTCAGAATTTTTTCTAGTAAATTCCCAAGGATTGGCATGACATACCTTCTTTCTTAAACAATGAAACACCATTAGCTACAAGCAATTATAGAGTAATAGAAAAGTATAGCAAAGACACAGGCCCTTCAACCCATCTAGTCCATGCTGAAACCATTTAAACTGTTTATTCCCATCAACCTGCACCATGAGCATAGCTCTCCTTAACCCTCCCATTCACGTACCTATCCAAACTTCTCTTCAACGTCGAAATCCAGCTTGCATGCACCATTTGTACTGTCAGCTCATTCCACACTCACGACCCTCTGAGTGAAGAAGTTACCCCTCATGTTCCCCTTAAACTTTTCACCTTTCACCCTTAACCAATTACCGCTAGTTGTAGTCCCACCTAAACTTAGTGGAGAACACCTGCTTGCATTTACCCTATTTATACCCTTCATAATTCTGTATACCTCTATCAAAACTCCCTTCAATCTTCTCCATTCCCAGGAATAAAGTCCGAACCTATTCAGTCTTTCCCTATAACTCAGGTCCTCCAAACCCGGCAACATCCTTGTAAACTTTCTCTGTATTCTTTCAACCTTATTTACACCTTTCCTGCATGTATGTGATTTGCATAATGAGATTTTAGAGAATTTTGCCACTGCAGCAGAATCATGTGATTGCATATTTTGTGGTTCTGTTCCAAATAAATTATGAGACTGAGAAGTTCAGATTTGTTCAGACAGACCTGGATAGAATTGGGGGCAAAAATTCAGCTGGTATAGACTTAATGGAAAGAAATGCACTTTTGTTTTTACCTGAGCTGAAACAGGTTTGTCCACAGATGGAGGCAGCGAAGAGTATGTAGAATTATTATAGCTGATGTCATTTATTTCATCCCCGACCGCCATTATCACCTGGGCCATTCCAAAACAACAGGTAAACAAATAAAACATGTTAGAGTCAAACACAAACATACACTGAATCTAATTTCAATATTCACTGGTACAATTTAACTTCAATCCTATTGTTATTGATCTTGGATAAAAAGTAATTTTGTACCCAGCTGGTTTTAGTTTTTCAACTGATAACCAAACTGTCTCTGCTGTTTGATTCACTAGCCATGTTGAAAAAACAATCTAAGATATATGATGAACACACCCAAAACACTGGAGAAACTCAGCAGATCAGGCAGCATCTATGGAAAAGGATAAACTGTCGACGTTTTCAGAGTGAAAAGGTGGGGAGAGGGGAAAGAGTCGAGCTGGAAGATGATAGGTAAAGGCAGGTGAGTAGGAAAGGTAAAGGACTGGAATGGAAGGAATCTGATAGGACAGGAGAGTGGACTCTAGGTGAAAGGGAAGGAAGTGGGGACCCAGGGGGAAGTACTAGGCAGCTGAAAAGAATTAAAAGGTTAGAATGGGTTTTAGAGAAAGGGGGTGGAGTGGAATTTGTTTACCAGAAGAAGGAATCGATATTCATGCTATCAAGTTGAAAGCTACCCAGATGGAATATAAGGTGTTGCTCCTCCACCCTGAAGGTGACTTCATTTTGGCACAAAGGAGGCCATGGACTGACATGTCCAAACAGGAATGGGGATGGGAATTAAAATGCTTGGCCACTGGGAAGTTTCTGGAGGTTTTTTGTAAATCTAAAATACTGTTCCAAAACTATTGGTATTAGATTAATTAAACATCTCCAAATGGAATTTTGTTATGTAAACTTTCTGAACAGAAAATAATCAAGGCATGTAATCGAGGTTAATACATGAATCAGCCATGATGTAACTGAATAGTGAAACAGGACTCTCCTTACTCTTAACAAGGCTTTAACCTGACCCTATTCTTTCCTTCTAGGTTTCTAAGATGTATGTACTATAACATCCAGTATAGTTTAATTCCACTATAAATAAAGAGGTCTATAAATTTAACATACATCTTGTGATATATACAGTATATACTTGGACAGTTACAGCCTGACAATTCTGTTTTTGAAACAATATTTACAGTGGTGTCTGATAAATTAATGGTAAACAATCACCATCACCAACTAAATGATTTAATTGAAATAAAAACATTTGTTCTGAAAGCAGTTGGTAATACAATAGTCTCTTCTTATTTTACCGCTGATTGTACAACCGCCCGAGGCTCATTGGAAGGAACTTCCTTTGCTCCAAACACTGGATTTTCGAACCGGGCTGTTTGTTTTCCTTCCTTGATGATAACATTTTCATACTGTGACAAAAGAGCATTCTTTCAGATTCAATACAGCAACCGAGCCAAATCTCCCTCTAAGCTGTGTGGGTGTGTGGCTGCACAGTGCCCAAAGTACTCTCACGCATATAGCCTTTGCTGTCCCGCAGCTGGAACCTTCTTTTACACAATTTAATATTACTTTGGAGTTATCTTAATATAATTTTGAAATCTCTATTAAGATAATTTGTGAAATACCTTGTAATTAATTACATTAATGAATAAAATCCATACATTTTCTAAATAATAAATATACCACAACCTTACCTTTGAAGTATTTTAAAGCTTCAATGTATTCACATAGTTACAGTTCAAGTTACAACACTGTTACAAATTGTAACAATAAACACAGAATGGAAGTCGGTAGCTCATTGTTAATGAACCGTCAGCCTGCTGAATGATGGCGCTGTCTAATCAAAATATTTTATTTTTGCTATTGTCAGTTCTTTTGATTGCCTGATATTGTTTACTTGTGTTGTGAGTTGTAGCTTGTGTTTGAGGTACATATTCCAAAAATAAAAGATATTTACAGTGCTGCACAGTTTTCAGGAGCAAATTTCCTGCTCGTAGTTAATAAAAATAAACATTAGAGGGAATGTTCAACTCAGCACAGTGCAAAACAGTTAGTAATCCAGAACTAAATGCAAATTGGTTATACGGTACATAATGTTCATCTTACCACAGGCATTCTTCCACCAATAGCGGAATCTATGTTAATGGCAGAAGTATCATCGTACATTCCGTCATCCATTCCAGCTCTAAATGTCACCCCATTTCCATCAGGTTTGGAAGGACTGCTTAAACTTTGTGAAGAAACAAAAATCTGGTCATTTCTAAATTAAATAGTGAAAATGAAATTTCCCTATGCAAAGGAAAGTCAGGGTTAGAGGGAGAAACACAACTATTAACAAATCAGATATAACCAATAATTTATTCCTGGATTTTAAAATATTTTTGCTGTGCTTTGTATAAAGTAATGCTGCTATACTTCTTGATTACAGTTATCATTTCCATATAGGTGAGTTGCCTTGTGTAAAATTTATGAGAACAATTTTTACAAAATAAAGTTACATAAAAGAACATTTACCGATCTGAACAGTTGAAGAGCAAGGGCTAAAAAAACTCAATTCAGTTAGTAAGTTTGTGATCAATAATAATATAACTTTGCTCCTAGTTGATCACACTGTTATTATATACCTCCTTCACTCAGAAATTCATGCAGAACTGTAAAAATATGTAACCTTGAAAGCTTCGGAAAAGCTGGCAGAATTGAGCCTGTGCGTCTGTAATTCAGGAAGGCTCCTCCAGCAGCTAGTGCTCCCAGCATTAGGATGACAATTAATACGGCTATTGCTGCTATAATGAAAGAAAAATAAAAGCATTTTTATATCACATGACCATCAAACATGATAAAGAAACCACAACTTAAAAGATCAATCTGTACCATTCTGGAATGCTTTAGGAATGGATATCAGGCACTTGATGTAGATTAAGAATTAAACTTACTGAGTTACTTTTCATGACCTACACCAAACACTTCTACTCATCAAAGTTTAGTTTGAATTGAATACTAAAGTAAAACGGTATGCCGTTGTATAGAACACTGGCTTGAATACTGTATACAGTATCACTCTCTTTATAACGAAAGAAAGTTAATGCATGGGAAGCAGTTCAGTGAAAATTTACTAGGGTAATACCTGGAATGGAATGGGTGGTTTATGGGGAGAAGTTAGAGTAGGTGGACCCCAGGTTGGAAATCCCTGAGCTAAAGGCTTGATTTGTATCCTATGGAGTTTGAAGAATGACAGGTGACTTGATAGAAGCAGGTTCTGGGAGTTCACAGAGTTGATGTAGAGGTGTTTACTCTTGCAGGAGAATCTAGAACTCTGAACTAGTACTGGAAAATAAAGGGTACCCTAATTTAAGATGGAGATAAGGGAAACTTTTACCTTTTAATGGGTCATATGTCCATTGTACTTCCAAGAGGACCACAAGCTTGTCGTAGGGTTTGGAGGCTTGCATGCCTTGATGACCCAGAGAGCTACATTGGCTAGAGTCAGGGCTTTAAGCTTTGGCTCTTAGTAGGGTCACCCATGCCAAACAGGTCACAGGGTAGAGGCCAGATTAAGACTGCTCTACTGGTCCTCCAGGTTCGGGGGTTCAACTCATGACAGCAAGTCTGACCAGTCAAAAAATGAATTGTTACAGAAACAGCAATGAAGAATGCTCCTATATCTGTGTGTGATGGTATGGACAGGTGGAGATGGAGGACCTTCATTGCTGCTCTAAATGCCAAAGGCATAATGGGCAGCAAGTAAGTAAATGCCCATTGAAGGGTGCTGGAAGCAGGAGTTTTATAAAATGTTTAAAGCAGAGGTAGATAATTGATAATCATGGGGTTGAAAATAGAAGAATGCAGAGTTACAATTATCCATTATGCTGAGAGGCTGAACGGCCTTCTCCAGCTGTCAATTTGTATGTTCACATATACCCAGGCTGTTGGCACAATGCTTAAAATATGACAAAATAATTTCAGTCATTTCTCAGGGAAACAAAATTTAAACTAAAAATAATCTAATTTTCTTCCCTTTGCTCACTATGGGGAAAAATCATAAATATGACATTAATTTCACAACAAATAGCAAACACAAATTTTCAGTCCTTGTTTATTTACCTGCAGTGATGGCTTTTCGAAATCAACGAGAATCATTCAACATTTGCTGTGTGAGCAGAGTCATTTATTTATTTAGTGATATAGTGCAGAACAGGCCCTTGAGAGCAGTGCTCCCACAGCAAACCAGGAGAAATCCAATTAACCTACCTGGTAGGTCTGTGGACTGTGGGAGGAAACCAGAGGACCCAGAGTAGACCCACACATTCCACGGCAAGGACATATTGAGACTTCTTTCAGAGTAGTGGTGTTATTGGAACTCTGAACCCCAGAACATCTGAAGCTGTAATAGTGTCGCACCAACTGCTACACTATCATGGCACTCACTAAAACAAAAGCTACCTTTATTGAAAAGCTAGACTAGTTTCACTGGGCTACTGAATGTTTTAATTAACTGAATTTATGTTTAAAAATAATTACCTTTTGATTGATGAGACCCCTGGGATTTTGCAAATTGACAATAATATCCTGTATATCCGTAAGAACATCTGCAGAAAAGATAATGTGTAGTATTTCAGACTTCTCCTTTTTGATAGGAGGAGTATTTTCCCAAACTTATCTGGTCTGTTAGATAATTAATTTTGCAATATTAATAGTTTGTTTTGATATGTAAATAATTTAGTTAAAACACTAAATTGAACAATTTTGTTTACACACATATTTGGTAGGTAAATAGTTATTTCATAATGTTTCATTTATAATTGCAAAAGCACTTAATAATTGTATGACAATTAATCTATTTTCAAATATATCATGCATAATTAATATTCCTTTTCTAATTCATGCAAGATTGGGGGTGTAAAGAACAACCAGGAAGACTATTAGAGCTTGCAGCAGAATCTGGACTGGCTGGAAGAAGGCAGATGGAGTTTAATGCAGACAAGTGTAACATTTTGCACTTTGGTTGGCCCAACCAGGGTAGGTCTTACACAGTGAACGTAGGGCACTGAGGAGTGTGGTAGAACAAAGGGATCAGGGATTACAGGTCCATAATTCATTTTAAGTGGTGTCAATCAATCTGATTTTCTCTATAGTTTCCTCTACTGAAATTTTCACTTGTGACTTTTAAACTTTACACTGGAGTTTGCTGGATTCTGACTTCTCATTTTTAAAACTATGTCCAATCTCTTCCATTGTTCTTTCTGTACTTCAAAACTTATTGATGCAGCTCTATAAAACTCTAGTTAGGCCACACTTGGAGTACTGTGTCCAGTTCTGGTCGCCTCACTATAGGATGGATGTGGAAGCATTGGAAAGGGTCCAGAGGAGATTTACCAGGATGCTGCCTGGTTTAGAGAGTATGGATTATGATCAGAGATAAAGGGAGCTAGGGCTTTACTCTTTGGAGAGAAGAAGGATGAGAGGAGACATGATAGAGGTGTACAAGATATTAAGAGAAATAGACAGAGTGGACAGCCAGTGCCTCTTCCCCAGGGCACCACTGTTCAGTACAAGAGGACATGGCTTTAAGGTAAGGGGAGGGAAGTTCAAGGGGGATAATAGAGGAAGGTTTTTCACTCAGAGAGTGGTTGGTGCGTGGAATGCACTGCCTGAGTCAGTGGTGGAGGCAGACACACTAGTGAAGTTTAAGAGACTACTAGACAGGTATATGGAGGAATTTAAGGTGGGGGGTTATATGGGAGGCAGGGTTTGAGGGTCGGCACAACATTGTGGGCCGAAGGGCCTGTACTGTGCTGTACTATTCTATGTTCAATGTTCTAAAACTAGGTACAATAACTGAAAAGGCATTAGAGAGCTCACTCTCATAGACATTACTTCCCACCCTGTGACACCATGATCCAAACAGGCCTATACGCTAATATCCACTAATGCCTCACTGGCTAAAGTTCAAATTCCATTCTCACTGAATAGGAGTTAATATGATCAGTAAAACGTACATTATTGATCAATGACTGCTAGAATTAAAACAAAAACAATGAGTATACTGATGAGCATATTGCACTTGAAAATAGATAGTCCTACAATTATTAAAATCTTGCTCGTGCACTTAAAACAGAAACTTTGTAAGTCGGCTAATTAATTGGGCAGCAAATCATAAACATAATAAATTCTGCAAATGCTGGAAATCCAGAGCAAAGCACAAAATGCTGGAGGAACTCAGCAGTTCAGGTAGCATCTGTGGAAATGAATAAATAGTCAACATTTCAGGCCGAGTCCCTGAAGCCTCTAAATGTCAACTGTTTACTCATTTTCATAGACTTGGGATAATTGAGCATATCTGCTGAAGTCATAAATGAAGGAAGTTCCACAATTCATCATTTTGACAATTTGCATTGATCTGTGAATAATGTTAAAGTTAGAATCCTCTCTATACCTCCACTCATGTTTGGAGTGTTTCACCAATAAAGGACAAAGGTTTTATCACATTAAACATATCTTTAAACTCCCTTGAGGATAGAAAAAAAATCAGAGGCGGTGGTCAGTGATTTCCCAACCAGCAATGTTTGGTGGCGTCCAATTGGGAATTAAGCTCGAATTTTAAAAATTGATGTATGGAATTTTGAAAAGCACAAGCATAAAAACAGTGTTTCAAGAAAAGAGGGTGAATGTATTTATTTACGTATTGGGATACAGCGCAGAACAGTTGCTTCTGGCCGTTTGAGCCACGCTGCCCAGCAATCCTCCAATTTAATCCTAGCCTAATCTCATGACATTTTACAATGACCAATTCACCTACCAGCTGGTACACTCTTGGACTACGGGTTGAAACCGGAGTACTGGAGGAAACACATGTGGTCACTTTGAGTGACGTGCAAACTCCTTATAGGCAGCAGCAGGAATTGAACCTAGATCACCGGTACTGTAACGTGTTGTGCTAACCACTATGCTATTGTTCCACTCTATGAAAAGTAAGAATCTGGTCATGCAAGCAAAGCAAACATCAGCCCAGGTATAAACTGTATTGTGCTTTCTTGGAGTCTGTAGTCTTCAACTTACTTGCATTTTGCGCTATGTGTTTCAAAGTAACATATTCCTTCATTCCTACACTTGCAAGCAAGTGGCATGGCTGGTTGTTGCTTCAGTGCTACAGAAATAAGCAAACATGCAGTGAAAAAAACAATCTCTTCAATAATAGATCCAAATCCTCCCAGTTACAAGTTGGTGTTTGATAAGGTCTCAAAATCTATCTGCATTCTACTTTCATTACACAACAATAAACATTTTGGAAAGATTACATCAAAAACATGCTACTGATGCATTGTGAATGTACTTCCAATATAGTGAGTGGTTCCCTATGGACCCCTCAGTTCATGGTAAGGCTTCATGGCATTAAAAATGATTGGGAATCCTGGGCAGTGGGACACAGGAGGGGAAAAAAGGATCAGCCTTGATAGAATGGTGCAGCAGACTAGATGGGCCAAATGGCCTAATTCTGCTCCTATGTCTTATTGTCTTAATAGCAGCCGATTCCACCAGACCAGATAAAGAAAGACTCTGAGACTGAGACCAATGCTACCAGTGGCATCGCAGGTGTTGCCAGTCAGCCTTGAAATCAATGTAGGACTGCCTTAGGAATTCCAGCGCTGGATTTTCCCTCGGCGTTTACTCCCGAAGCCTTCCCCATGAGTGCATATAGACGCAAGGCAGTGGAGGTTGGCAATCAAAGTTTTGTTCTCCTGGATGCACTGACCACCACAGCTGACGAGCCCCATCAACTCAAAGTAACGGGCTTTAAGTTGCCAGCAACCCTCCTGTGCCCCTTCCGTCAGTAGAAACAATTCTGCTGGTCCTAGTAGCTAAGCCACACGTGAAGGCCAGGAGCTGGACTTGGTTGTTGGAGGCTATTAGAGCTGTACACTATCGTAAACATGTCGTGGGAGCACATCCCCATTACCACACATGGCAGGCATCTGATCAGATAAAAAAATTTTAATGCTATAACACACTACAATCAGGTCTAAAGTGTAACAGCAACACACACAAAATGTTGGAGGAACTCAGCATGTCAGGCAGAATTTATGGAAATTAACAAATGGTCGACGATCAGAGTAAGGCACTTCTTCAGGACTGAAAAGGAAGGGGGCAGACACCAGAATAAAAAGGTGGGGAGAGGGCAGGGGAAAGCGGATAGTGGATAGGTGACAGATGGATGGGAAAGGTTAAGGGCTAGAGAAGAAGGAATCTGATAGGAGAGGAGAGTGGATGACAGGAGAAAAGGAAGGGGGAGGCAGCCCAGGGGAAGGTAATAGGCAGGTGAGAAGAGGTAAAGGGCCAGAGTGGGGAACAGAACAAGGAGGGAGAGAAAAATACTGTAAGGAATAATCAATACTCATGCCATCAGGTTGGAGGCTATCCAGACACAATACAAGCTGTTGCTCCTCCACCCTGAGGGTAAAAGGCTTGATTTGGAAAAATAGTTACTCTTTTTTAAATAGATTTCCATATTTCTGGGAGATAGAAGGACAGACCTCAGACTGGTGACCCACAGTAGAGGGCTGTCTACTCAAGAGATATGGCTTGCAAAGTGAAATACCCTTGAGATTAAATGACAAAATGAAAATCAAGTCTGTCTGTGAAGGTTCTCAGTCATCCAGGTCATTGTACAAACGTTTGTATATCAAGCAGCAGAAAATCAAGGCAACTGGACTGGCTGTGTTGTCCAGAAGACGTTTCGCCACTCATCCGAGAGGCTTCTTCAGTTCTGATCCATGGTGGTTAGTTTTCCAGCTTATAAACTTTGTGAATTGTTTAAAGGTATAGCAATCACATGAGGGTTGTCAAGAGTTGCAGAGGTAATGAGAGGGTCTTTAGTCTTAATCTTTGCATGAATGGAGGTGTGAACTGTTATGGAGATGCCAGGGCAGAGATGTCAGGACTACATTGTAAGTAGCTGATAGGTGGTGTTGGACCCCACTCCATCTGTTCAGGGATGGGTTTCCAGTTTAACAAAGGTGGCTTCTTTAACCCCTTTTTCTAACCACCTGTCCTCCCTGTCCAAAATGTGCACATTGTTATCATCAAAGGAGTGTCCCTTGTCCTTTAGGAGTAGATATACAGCCGAGACTTGACCTGAGGCATTTGCCCTCCTATGCTGGGCCATCCATTTGTGAACACAATCAGAGAGCAATACTGTATATGCCATCCGATGCAATGGGAACTGCACAGATCTATATATCAGTGAGACAAAACAACCACCATTTCACAAATAACCTACCAACCAGTGAGAGGAAACCCGAGCACCCACAGGAAACCCATGAGGTCACGGGGAAAACGTACAAACTTCTTGCAAGCAGTGATGGGAATTGAACCTGGGTCATCTGTACTGTAAAGTGTTGTGCTAACCACTATGCTACCGTGCCTCTGCTTTTGTCATCAGCACACTGGGAAATAGATGCTGACTATCCACTCTGTCTATGTCTCTCATTATGTTATACACCTTATCAAGCCACCTCTCATACTCTGTTGCTCAACTTTTCTTATAAGACATGTTTTCTAATCCTGGCAGATATTTGGTAAGTCTCCTCTGCACTCTGTCTAATTCCTCCATATCCTTCCTAAAATGAAGTGACCAGTACTGAACACAGTACTCTAAATGTAATCCAATCAGCATTTTCTCAACAACCATAAGGCCATAAGATATAGGAGCAGAATTAGGCCATTTGGCCCATTGAGTCTGCTCCACACGGTTGATCCAATTTCCCTCTCAGCCCTGATCGCCTGTTTTCTCCCTGTATCCCTTCATGCCCTGACTAATCAAAAATCTGTCAACATCTGCCTTAAATATACCCAATGACTTGGCCTCCATAGCCACATATGCAATGAATTACACATATTCCCCACTCTTTGGCTAAAGAAATTCCTCCTCACCTCCATGTTAATAAATTCAGTTTATGAGAAAATAATCCTTGCATGCTCCAACAGATGTTACTGTCTGTGAAAGATTTTCCATCTTGAATAAGTGGATTGATCAAATGCACATACCTGCATCACATTCAGATTCGCTGCCAGTTTGAAATTGGCTACCCTGAGGGCACGCACAAGAGTAACCTTTCGGTGTCAGCAAACACAGATGACTACAGACATCCTTGCAAGGATTAGGCACTGAAACAAGAGTGGACTATTAAAATACAGACTATATGACAGTTTTCAAAATACACATTTAATTCAAAATACCAAAAACCATAGTAAAATCAGCTTCAGGTGTAGGAACGCAAACACGAGGAAATCTGCAGATGCTAGAAATTCAAGCAACACACACAAAATGCTGGTGGAACGCAGCAGGCCATGCAGCATCTATAGGGAGAAGCACTGTCGACGTTTCGGGCTGAGACCCTTCGTCAGGAGTCCTGTCTTGGCCCAAAACGTCAACAGTGCTTCTTCCTGTTTATGCTGCCTGGCCTGCTGCGTTCCACCAGTATTTTTTGTGTGTGTTGCTTCAGGTGTAGGAAAATGCTTACATGTTAGGGAAAATAGCAGACTTCATGCACAAGTGAAAGGGAAAAATGTCAAAGGTATTGTTCATCATCATTTTTGCACTATTTTGAATTTAACTTGAATTATTTGCACTATTTTGAATTTAATGCTGCCAAGTGGTTAAGGCGTTCGTCTAGTGATCTGAAGGTCACTAGTTCAAGCCTTGGCTGAGGCTGCGTGTGATTCCTTGAGCACGGCACTTAACCATACATTGCTTTGCGACGACACTGGTGCCAAGCTGTATGGGTTCTAATGCGCTTCCCTTGGACAACATCGGTGGCGTGGAGAGGGGAGACTTGCAGCTTGGGCAACTGCCGGTCTCCCATACAACCCTGCCCAGGCCTGCGCCCTGGAAACTTTCCAAGGCGCAAATCCATGGTCTATCAAGACTAACGGAGGCCTACATTATATATATACATACACATAGTACTTACTGTAATTGATTTACTTATTTTTTCTATATTATCAGGTATTGCTTTGTACTGCTGCCACTGAGTTAACAAATTTCACGACATATGCTGGTGATATTAAACCTCATTCTGATTCTGATAATTAAGTGCCATGTCATATGACGTGGACGATCATGGTATTCCATCTACCATGACCATGATTGTTCTGGGCAGACTTACAACAGAACACAGATTTTTTGTTCCTGCTCAGAATCAATTTAAATTTGAAAATCTAGAATTTCAGCTTTAGGAACTTATATTATCATCTCCTCTAGACTTGTTTATGATTTCATAAGACAGTTTCAGTAGACATTCTAATTCGAGAATCTTCCTCATCATCAGATTATAGGAAAGACTCTAGCATGGATAAATCAGTGGATGATTGACAGGAGGCATAGAGTGAGAATAAAGGGAGCCTTTTCTGGCTGGCTAATGGTGTTACACAGGGGTCTGTGCTGAGATTGCTTTTTTTAACATTATATGTCAATGATTTGGATGATGGAATTGATGACTTTGTTGTAAAGTCTGTGGATGATATGAAGGTAAGTGGATGACCAGGTAGTTTTGAGGAAGTAGAGCAGATACAGAATACTCAATGGGCCAAATGGCCTAATTCTGCTCCTATATCTTAAGATATTGTTACAGTAAAAGAAAGCTAGATAGGTATCTTATGGATAGGGGAATCAAGGGATATGGGGACAAGGCAGGAACTGGGTATTGATAGTAGATGATCAGCCATGATCTCAGAATGGCGGTGCAGGCTCGAAGGGCCGAATGGTCTACTTCTGCACCTATTGTCTATTGTCTATTGAAATTAGCTACATCTAATTCTACAGTTATGCAGTCATAGAGTCATACAGCATAGAAACAAGCTTTTACACTGAACATGTTCCTGTCAATCAGTGAAACTAATTCCATTTACCAGCTCTTGGTCCATATTCTTTTATACTTTGAAAATCAGAGAGCTCATTTGGATCCTTGGAATCATTGAATCATAGAACCACAGTTTGTTTTTTCTGTGCCCAATTGTACGATGTGGGCAATCATGGTCTTTCCATGATGACCATGATTGTTTTTGGCAAATTTTTCTACAGAAATAGTTTGCCATTGCCTTCTTCTGGGCAGTGTCTTTACAAGACGGATGACCCCAGCCACTATCAATCCTCTTCAGATATTGACTATGTGGCATCGGTGCTCGCATTACCAGGGCTTGTGATATGCACCAGCTGCTCATACGACCATCTATCACCTGCTCCCATGGCTTCACCTGACCCTGATCGGGGGGCTAAGCAGGTGCTACACCTTGCCCAAGGGTGACCTGCTGTTAATGAAGGGGAGGAGTGCCTTACACCTCCTTTGGTAGAGACATATCTCTCCCTCATCACCAAAATGGGACTGTTAAAACTACAATAAAAGATAATGGATGTATTGAACTCTAAAAGTAAAGCAAGCAAAATAATGGAGTGTG
Source organism: Hemitrygon akajei (assembly GCF_048418815.1). NCBI lineage: Eukaryota > Metazoa > Chordata > Chondrichthyes > Myliobatiformes > Dasyatidae > Hemitrygon > Hemitrygon akajei. Next base: position 187,760,829 of record NC_133128.1, read on the forward strand.
GTCCATGTGACAGGAATCTCATAGCAGAGCAAATGCCCATCACTAATAGAATACAAGGAGGAATCAGACAATATCCCAGTGACATAACAGAACAGGATACACCTGAGCATTTAAAACAGCACAGTAAATATATAAGGAAGAATGGAGAAATATCATGAATTTGAAAGCAAAGGTGAGAGGCATTGATCGTGTGGATAGTCAGAGGCTTTCTCCCAGGGCTAAAATGGCTGGCACGAGGACACAGTTTTAAGGTGCTTGGAAGCAGGTACAAAGAAGATGTCACGGGTAGTTTTTTTTTTTACGCAGAGTGATGAGTGCATGGAATGGGCTATCTGCCACAGTGTTGGAGGTGGATACAATAGGGTCTTTTATGAGACTCCTGGATAGATACATGGAACTTAGAAAAATAGAGCGCTATGGGTAACCCTAGGTAATTTCTAAAGTAAGGATATGTTCGGCATAGCCTTGTGGGCCGAAGAGCCCGTATTGTGCTGTTGGCTTTCTATGTTTCTATTTGGAGAGTTCGTTGATGCACAGGGTTTCAGAGAAGCTTCGATGATGGGATTTATGCTGGAGACAACCTTATCTTACTCATAGAGTCATAGAAAAGTGCAGCAGAGAACCAGGCCCTTTGGCCCATCTAGTCCATACTGAACCATTTAAACTGCCCACTTCCATCGACCTTCTCCAGGACCATAGTCCTCCATACCCCTACCATCAACATAACTATCCAAACTTCACTTAAGCATTGAAATGGAACTCGCCTGCACCTCTAGGATGCTCACATCCCACACTCTCACAACTCTTGAACTTTTCAGCTTTCACTTTTACCCCATGACCTCTGGTCATAGTTCCACCCAACCTCAGTGGAAAAAGCCAATTTGCATTTAACCTATCTATACCTTTCATAATTTTGTATATTAAATCAAATCTTCTCTCAATCTTTTATGTTCCAAGGAATAAAGTCCTAACCTATTTAATCCTCCTTATAACACAGGTCCTCCAGACCCGGCAATATCCTTGTAAATTCTTTCTGAATGATTCATTCGTTGAGTTAGTACAAGGTGGAGGGTATTAATTAAGTCTCTCTTTTATCTATTACAGAGGAAAGACCTGAATTCAGTTGGCCCTTGTAAGCTGTAATGGTCCTTGCTTTGCATAATAATTGGACAAACTGCTGTGCACACTTAAAGGAAATAAATTATAGCACGTTCCTTATGTCATACTAATTGTTTAAGAGGATGATATTTTTCAGAGTCAAATTCTTTATAGGACTGCCACACTGACATAGCAATGTACAAAGAACAAAGTAATTTTGTTCAGAAGTTGCCCAGTCAAGTACGAGACAGTTTTGCCTCAGTATTGTTCATCACCCTCAATACACATTTCGGTAGTTTATGTAATTGATACTCAGATCAATACTCCTGTATACAGTACCGTGGAAGAGTCTGATGCACATATACAGACCACACAAAAAAAAACAAATTTCACGGCATATGTGAGTGGTGATAAACCAGATTCTGATATAGGTCTCCATTGTGGACTGAGGGTGGAAAGGGAGCAGGGAGAGGGGAGGGAGCAGGAAGCACCAGAGAGATGTTCTACAATGATCAATAAACCAACTGTTTGGAGTCAAATGACCTTGCCTGGTGTCTCAGGGCTGGGTGTTCCTGTACTCGCACCTCCCTGCCCCCAGCACGACTTCTTTGTTACCTATCCAACGCCCCTCCCTCAGTGCTCCACCCTCACCATTCCCAACACCCTTTGCTTCTGCCAGATTTACAAATTCGTTCTCTGCTCCATATGTATATATGTGCCTAAGACACTTGCACAGTACTGTAGGATGTATAGTACCATTGATAGGTGGATGCTTATAAATTTTATTTATGATTTCTTGCATTTATCATAATCATGATTATTAGCAAAAAGGCTTTCAGATTTTGGCCTACAAAGTAGATCACCTTTCAATTTAGAAAAGGGTTGAAAATTTAGCAATGATTATCATACTGTTACATTTTTCTCATATTGATCAGTGCTGATCAGTTAGCAGAGCTGGGACTTTTCTCTTTGGAGAGTAGAAGAGTGAGAGGGGACTTGATAGAGGTCTACAAGATTATGAGAGGCATAGCTAGAGTGGATAGTCAGTGCCTGTTTCCCAGGGCAACCAACAGCAAACACCAGAGGGCATATGTACAAAATTAAGGGAGGGAAGTTTAGGGGAGACATAAGGGGTAAGTTTTTTTACACAGAGGGTTGTGAGTGCCTGGAATGTCTTGCCAGGGACGGTGGTGGAGGCTAAAACATCAGGAGTATTTAAGAGCCTCTTGCACAGGCACATGAGTGAAAGAAAAATGGAGGGTTATGGGGTAGTGTGGGTTTAGTACTTTTTTAATTAAGGATTATATGGGTCGGCACAACATGGAGGGCTGAAGGCCCTGTACTGTGCTGTAGTGTTCTATGGTTCTATGGTTTTCATATAATGTGAATTTATTTATTTAGAGATACAGCACAGAACAGACCCTTCCAGCCCAATGAAACACATGACCCTGCAAACTAATAACTATTTAACATTAATCTAACCACAAGACAACTTACAATGACCAATTAACCAACTAATCAGTATGCCTTTAGACTGTCGGAGGAAACCCATGTGCTTCAGGTGGAGAAATATTTCATTTTTTTTATTTTAGCGATTTAGAGATACAGTGTGGAATTGGCTGTTCCAGCTCTTTGTGCCGCCCAGCCCAGCAACCCCACACCAACCCCCAATTTAACCCCAGCCTAATCACAGGACAACTGACAATTTACAATGACCAATTAACCTACTAACTGTACGTCTTTGGACTCCGGTAGAAAACTGGAGCACCCAGAGAAAACCCACGCATTTCACAGGGAGACCAAACTGTACAAAGTCCTTACAGAAATCGTCAGGATTTAACTTGGAACTTCGACACCCGCCCCGAGCTGTAATAGGATTGCGCTAACCACTATGCTAATAATGCAAAATCTCACACACTATAAAAGAAACTGTTTTCATATTGTTTGAAAATTATATGCAAATAGTTGGCCAATTTACTTTCCAGTGTTGTACTTTTTTTTGGAACACTATGTGATTTCTCTATAAGATTGTGTAATAAGACAGTAGGCATTTGTTCCACATTGCATGGCATTGAACATATTTAAATCCTGACTGCTCAAAAATTGTTATGGAAACAATAATGAAGAAACCTATATCTCTCTGTGGGGTATTCCTGACTTTCTACCCAAGACCTGAATGGCTGACTGTAGTGAAAACTGAGAGGAAGCTATTGGCATGATGAAGGAAGTAATACATACCAGCAAGATCAAGGCCAAAATTGGTTTTTGGAATGTATGGACCATGTACAACTTGGCACCGTACCACAGAGGCAGAAATGAGGACCAAGAACCACACCAGAAACATCTCACCTCTGCCTCTCAGACCCTCAACACAGAAGCCCCAGAGGGCGGTGTCCCGAGCCCCCTCCTCTAACTCCCTATACACCCATGACTGTGTTGCCGTTTACAGCTCCAATCTGCTGATCAGATTTGCAGATGACCTAGTTTTGCCATTGATAGGCCTTATTTCCAACAATGATGAGCCAGCCTACAGAAGAGCGGTCAATACCCTGACAAAGTGGTGTCAAGAAAGCAACCTCTCCCTCAATGTCGAAAAAACAGAGGAATTGATCATGGATTACAGGAGGAACAGAGACAGGCTAACCCCTATTGACATCAATGGTTCTGTAGTTGAGAGGGTGAGTAATTTTGGAATTGAATTTAGGAGCCAAGAGGTAATCTTGCAGCTATATAGGACCCTGGTCAGACCCCACTTGGAGTACTGTGCTCAGTTCTGGTTGCCTCACTACAGGAAGGATGTGGAAACCATAGAAAGGGTGCAGAGGAGATTTACAACGATGTTGCCTGGATTGGGGAGCATGCCTTATGAAAACAGATTGAGTGAACTTGGCCTTTTCTCCTTGGAGCGACAGAGGATGAGAGGTGATCTGATAGTGGTGTATAAGATGATGAGAGACATTGATCATGTGGATAGTCAGAGGCTTTTTTCCAGGACTGAAATGGCTGCTACAAGAGGGGACAGGTTTAAGGTGCTTGGGAATAGGTACAGAGGAGATATCAGGGGTAAGTTTTTTACGCAGAGAGTGGTGAGAGTGTGGAATGGGCTGCCGGCAACAGTGGTGGAGGCGGATACGATAGGGTCTTTTAAGAGACTTTTGGATAGGTACACGGAGCTTAGAAAAATAGAGGGCTATGGGTAAGCCTAGTAGTTTCTAAGGTAAGGACATGTTCGGCACAACTTTGTGGGCCAAAGGGCCTGTATTGCGCTGTAGGTTTTCTATGTTTCTATGTTTTTTTTCCTTAATATACACATCACCAAGTATCTCACCTGGACTGTACGTACCAGCTGTGTGTTGAAAAAGCACAACAGCGCCTCTTTCACCTCCAATGGCTGAAGAAGTTACCAAATCCTTTACGAGAAATGTACTACCCTCAGTCACAGGGCACTACAGAGAGTGGTGTGGACACTGTAGCACATCTGTTGATGTGAGCTTTTCTCTATTCAGGACATTTACAGCAGCAGGTGTTTAAAAAGGGCTCGGAGGATCCTCAGAGACTCCAGCCATCCCAACCACAAACTGTTTCAGCTGCTACTGTCTGGCAAACAATACTGCAGCAGTAAGGCCAGGATCAACAGGCTCCAGGACAGCTTCTTTCACCAGGCCATCAGACTGATCAATACATATTGATCTGATCGCATATCTGACTGTGCACTGATCTGATTGTGTAGCTGACTGTACATCATGTATACAAAACAATTATGTATACAATCTTAAGTGTCTGAGTAACATCCTCCCACCTTTCCCCTCTTTATTGCTTGTACATTGTGATGGAGATGCAACATAAAGATTTTTACTCCCTTGGATGTAAGAAATAAAATAAGTATATAATTTATAAAAAAACAGAGAAGATGGCCAAAGGCAGACAGAGACAGACCTTCGCTACTGCCCTAAATGCCAGCGACGTAAAAGGCAGTCACTAATTCACTAACTTACAGGCAGTGTTCGAATATCTAACTGGTCAAGTTTCGATAAAAAGTTACTCTTGGTAATGAGATCATACCTGAGTGATTGTAACGGCTCTCCTGATAAATCCTAACTTGGGTCAGCCATGGGTTTACTATCAGAACCTTCACCTTCTGCCCTTTTCCAAATTTATCTTGCTTCCACACTTCACCATTCTCTTTCGATGTCCAATACAAATGATTTTCAAAAACATCCAGACTAAATGGGTTACCCAAGTCTGAAAGAAAACAAAGAATGAAATGTTAACTTTGTGCTGTAAAATTTAATTTTAAAACATCATTCAAATTTCTGAAAATAAATCTTTTAAATATCAAAGAATGAAAAAGTCAGCATTCCCACCTACAGCAAAAATGTAAACAAGGTTGAAGGAGTACAGGGAAAATTTACAACGACTGGTGGACCTGAGTTATAAGGACAGATTGAATAGGTTAAGACTTTATTCCTTGGAACATAGAAGATTGAGAGGAGATTTGATAGAAGTATATAAAATTATGAGGGGTATAGATAGGGTAAATGCGAGCAGGCTTTTTGCACTGAGGTTGGCTGGGACTACAACAAGAGGTTATGGGTGAAAGGTGAAAAGTTTAAGGGGAAACTTCTTCACTCAGAGGGTCATAGAGTCTAGAATAAGCTGCCAGTATAAGTGGTGAAAGCCAGCTCGAGTCCAATGTTTAAAAGAAGTTTGGATAAGTACATGGATGGCAAGGGTATGAAAGGCTATGGTCCAGGTGCAGGTCATGGGACTAGGCAGTTTAAATGGTTTGGCAAGGACTAAATGAGCCAAAGGGCCTGTTTCTGTGCTGTACTTTTTGATGATGCATTTGGGCATTTCCAATACATGTGCTGTTTCAATCGTGATTTGCAATCATACAGTTGAACCATGTGGTGGATGCTACATTCACTCCTGTGGTTCCATAAGCATCATACACGTGTACCTGGAAGTCTGCGGCATGTGAAGTGGCAAGGCTGGTCCTTTGGCAATGCTCAGTTGATTCCTGCCACTTCCAAATCATTATATATTGCCAAGCTAAAGTACGCCCAGCATTCTAACTTCCGCTGGTTTACTCCAGAAATGAACAAATCTGCTCTGAACTGCAGGGAGTAGTTGAAGGGATTACTAGTTGCTTGCAGGTCTTCGGCGGCCTTCAATCATCATGAGCAGTCATTTGTTGGTGAGGGAGCGCAACTTTTTAAAAGGGCATGGGCCCTTCTGGAACTTAACAGCAGGCATCCATCATCTTTTCGGCATTTGGCAGGGGCCAGTAAAAAGAAGTGAGGTGTAAGCGGAGCAGCCATTATTGCAGTGGGTGGTGTTAGAATGGACAGACTGTGGCTCAACAGGCTCCAGAAAGAACTGGCACAGGCTGGAGAAGTCAGAGATATAACAAGTGTAGGTAGGATGGGAGGTTAGGCAGTGTAATGCTCGTGCTGTAAGATATGGGAATGCAGGGTACCTAATGGTCTCCCTGATGACTACATCCGTGGGAAGTGCACCCAACTTCAGTTTCTGAAAGACAAGGCCAAGGAACTGGAGCTGGAGTTCATGTACTCTTGAACATCAGGGAGGGTGAAAACCTCATACAAGGACTTTTACTGAGACGGTCACACTCAGAGTGCCGGCTTCTGATAGTAGATGGGTGACCACCAGGCGACGTAAGAGGAGTTAACAGTCAGTACAGGGTTCCCCTGTGGCCATTCCCCTCAGTAACAAGGATACCCCTTTGGATACTTGAGACTCAACAGCGGGATGGACAAGAGATTCTGTGGCTGAGAAAGAGATGCCAAGATTGTGTGTTGCCTTCTCGGTGCTAGGTCCAGGGTGTCTCAGAGTTTATGCAGAAGATTCTGGGTGAACAACCAGAGGTTAATGCTGACATTGGTAAAGGTCCTGCAAGCTGTGTACAGGGATTAGGAAAGAGGCTGAAGTGCAGGACCTCCAAGGTAGTAATCTCTGGATCACTCTCAGTACTAAGTATATTAAGGGCAGGAATAGGATGATAGTACTGATGAACGAGTGCTGAGAGAGGGTTTTAGATTTCTGCATCATTAGTACCTTTTCTGGGGAAGGTATAACCTACACAATAAGGATGGGTTAGACCTGAACCCAAAGGACACCAAATCAGTGGCAGGAGCAGATCACACCAATGAAGTTTCTCGTGGGTTGGTGACACTTGTTTAAAAGGAGAGTCTTCTGGGTGTTCAGGCTTGTTCCAGCGGCCCAAACAGCAGCAGGAGCAGGCCACAGCAACAAGGCTTCTCGCAGGTCGGCAATGCTTGAAGGTATAAGCGGTGCAGCCGTTACTGGGAGTAGGCCAGTGGTGAGAGTAAGAGTGTCAGGGCATGGATGAACACCTGGGGTAATGATATTGTAGCCATGTGTGTGACTTGTTGCAGGAGGATCAGGACTGGCATTTCAGTATTCGGGGTTTCTGTTGTTTTCAATGTGACAGAGTGGAAGCGATTAAAGGAGGAGCGATGGTGTTACTAGTCAGGGAAAATGTTACGACAGTGCTACATCAGGACAGACTAGAGATCTCATCTAGTGAGTCGTTATGGGTAGAACTGAGAAATAAGAAATGTATGACCACATTATTGGGGCTATATAACAGACCACCCAACAGTCCTAGAGATTTAGAAGAACAAACTTGTAAAGAGATTGCAAACTGTTGCAAGAAACACAACAGTTATAACAGGTGATTTTAACTTTCCACGTATTGACTGGGAATCCCATACCGTAAAAGGACTAGATGGCATCGAGTTTGTCAAATTTGTTGGGGAAAGTTTCCTTCATCAGTACGTAGAAGTTCCAATGAGAGTGCGTGCAATACTGGATCTGCTATTAGAGAATGCGTCAGGGCAGGCGACAGAAGTTTGTGTAGGGGAACACTTTGCATCTCATGACCACAATGGCATTAGTTTCAAAGTAAATATGCAAAAAGATAGGTCTGCTCCATGGGCTGAGACTCTAAATTGGAGTAAGGCCAGTTTTGAAGATCTGGTAAATGTAGATTGGGACAGGCTGTTCTCTGGCAAAGGTGTACTTGGTAAGTGGGAGGCCCTCAGAAGTGAAATTTTGAGAGTATAAAGTTTGTATGTGTCCGTCAGAATAAAAGGTAAAGGTAACAAGTGTAGGGAATCTTGGTTTTCAAGAGATATTGAGGCCCTGGTTAAGGGGAAAAAGGAGGTGCATAGCAGGTAAAGGCAGGTAGGGACAAATGAGGTGCTTATGAAGTATAAGAAATACAAGAGAACACAAGAGAGAAATTGGGGGGATAAAAGAAGACATAAAGTTGCTCTAGCAGACAACGTGAAGGAAAATCCTAAGGGACTCTACAGGAATGTTAAGAACAAAAGGATTGCAAGGGACAAATGTGCCTTCTAGAAGACCATACTGGTAGTTCATGTATGGAGCCTAAACAGGTGGATAAGGACATAAGAAATAGGGGCAGGAGTAGGCCATCTGGTCTGTCGAGCCTGTTCTGCCACTCAATAAGATCATGGCTAATCTGACCATGGACTCATATCCACCCACCTGCCTTTTCCCCATAACCCTTAATCCCTTAAATAATTTTTTTGTATCTGTATTGACTCAGGAGATAGACACAAAATTTATAGAAGTGAGGCAAAGCAGCATCAAATTCATGAAGGCTATACAGATTACAGAGGAGGAGGTGTTTGCTATCCTGAGGCAAATCAGAGTGGATAAATCCCCAGGGCCTGACAAGGTGTTCCCTCGGACCCTACGGGAGGCAAATGCAGAAATTGTTGGGGCCCTGGCAGAGATACTTAAATCATCCTTAATGCCAAGAGAGGTTCCGGAGGACAGGGGATAGCCATAAGACATAGGTAGGAGTAGAATTAAGGCATTCAGCCCTTCAAGTTTGCTTCACCATTCCACCATGGCTGATCCCAGATCCCACGCACCTGCCTTCTCACCATGTTCTTTGTTGTCCTGACCAATCAGGAAACGAACATTTTCCACCTTAAATATACCCATGGACTTGGCCTCCACTGCGGTCCGTGGCAGACAATTCCACAGATTTACTACTCTCTGGCTACAACAAATCCTTCTTACCTCTGTTCTAAAAGGTTGCCCCTCAATTTTGAGGCTGTGCCCTTTAGTTCTGGATACCCCCCCACCATTGGAAATATCCTCTTCACATCCACCCTATCTAGTCCTTTCAACAGTGAGTAGGTTTCAATGAGATCCCCTGCATTCTTCTAAATTCCAGTTAGTACAGGCCCAAAGCTGCCAAATGCTCCTTATACGTTAACCCCTTCATTCCCAGAATCATCCAATGTTGTTCCACTGTTTAAAAAACGGCTCTAAACAGAAACCAGGAAATTATAGTCAGTGAATGTGACATCAGTTGTTGGAAAGTTATTGGAAGGTATTCTAAGAGACTGGATATATAAGCATTTGGATAGATGAGGACTGATGAAATCAGCATAGCTTGCGAATGGCAGGTCATGTCTAACCAATCTTAGAGAGTTTTTTGAGGAGGTTACCAGGACAGTGGTTGAAGGCAGGGCAGTGGATGTTAGTAAGGCATTTAACAAGGCCCCATGTGAGAAGCTGGTCAATAAGGTTCAGTTACTTGGTGTTCAGGATGAGGTACTAATTTGAATTAGGCATTGGCTTTGTGGGAGAAGCCACAGAGTGGTAGTAGAGAATTGCCTCTCTGACTGGAGGCCAATGACTAGTGGTGTACCACAGGGATCTGTGATTGATCCTCTATTGTTTGTCATTGAAATCAATTACATGCATGATAATGTGGTGAACTGGATCAGCATTTTTGCGGATGATACCAAGACGGGGGTGTAGTGGACAGTGAAGAAGGCTATCATGGCTTGCAGATGGATCTGCATCAGCTGGCAAAACGGGCTGGAAAATGACAGATGGAAGTTAATGTAGACAATTATGAGGTTTTGCACTTTGATAGGAACAACCAGGGTAGGTCCTACACAGTGAACAGTAGGGCACTGAGGAGTGTGGTAGAACAAAGGGAATACAGGTCCATAATTCATTGAAAGTAATGTCACAGGTAGATAGGGTCGTAAAGAAAGTTTCTGGCACACTAGCCTTCATAAATCAATGTATTGAGTACAGAAAATGGGATGTTATGTTGAAGTTGTTTAAGACTTTGGTGAGGCCTAATTTGGAGTATTGTGTGCAGTTTAGGTCACCGACCTACAGGAAAGATGTAAACAAGGCTGAAAGAATACAGAGAAAATCTACAAGGGTGTTGCTGGGTCTGGAGGACCTGAGTTATAAGAAAGGATTGAATAGGTTAGGACATTATTCCGTAGAAAGTAGAAGATTGAGAGCAAATTTTATAGAAGTATACAAAATTATGAGAGATAGATAGGGTAGGGTATAGATAAGCAGGCTTTTTCCACTGAGGTTTGTGAAAGGCGAAAGGTTTAAGGGGAACGTGAGGGGAAATTCACTCAGAGGGTTGTGAGAGTGTGAATGAGCAGTGTGCTGTACTCCTCTGACACTATGACTACAGTACGGAGTAGGCCCTTCCAGCCCTTTGAGCTGTGGCACCCAGCAAATCCCGATTTAATCCTAGCTTAGTCACAGGGTAATTTACAATAACTAATTAACCTACCAACCGGTACATCTTTTGGACTATGGGAGGAAACTGGAGCACCTGGAGGAAATCCATGTGGTCACAGGGAGAACATATAAACTTCTTATGGACAGCAGTTAGAACTGAACTTGGGTCTCTAGCATTGTGCTATCCACAATGCTGTCCACTTGGTAGAGGTTTCCAATGTGAAACTCAAGGCTAGAGAAAACTGAGGTTAGTTTTAAGCTATAATATTGTTTTTTTTATATACTGGTCCTTTGTGTGGAGGAGTGGAGATGTGTCTCTACCAAATGAGGTGTAAGGGGCTCCTTCCCTCTGCTAGCCTGCACGTCACCCTTGAACAAGATATAGCACCTGCTTAGTTCTCCCACCTTACCCCCTCCCTTGGACTGGATCACCTGAAGCCATGGGAGCAGGTGGTGGATGGTTGTATGAGCAGCTGGTGCATATCACAAGTCCTGGTTATGTGTCCATTGACGCCAGGCAGACAATCTCTGAGGAGTATTGATAATGGCTGGGGTCACCCGTCTTGTAAAGACACTACCCTGAAGAAGGCAAAGTAAACCACTTCTGTAGAAAAATTTGCCAAGAATAATCATGTTCAAAGACCATGTTCACTTACGTCATGCAACCTGGTACATAATGATGAGGTTAATCCTGGACGTAGCAGTAGATATATAAACTCAACTCTCCCTACACATGCAATCCTAGGATTTAAAAATGTATAAATAGACTGTTTTTTTTTACCAGCAGCAAGTCAATCCTGATGAATGACACAATAAGATGACAGGAGAGCTTTAGCCTCAACACAGGACCCTTCTTGTATAAATATCATCACAGAGATCGAGTGGGGCAGGTCTAACTTGTTGTAAGTTGCTCAAATTGATACCTCTGAACACATTTCAGTGCACCGTTTCAGCTCTGTGTTCCTCTGGAAGCAGTTTTCAGTCAAAATGTTTTCTTGTAAAATGATGTGAAGAGCTGGTAACAATATCAGAATGTTTTATGTTTGGTGGAAATGCTTGAAGTGCTGTCAATTGTGCAAGAAAATGTCGGGAGTTATGTCGCTAACTCCCGATACTGTGCTATAGACATGGACTATAATTTACAGTATTATATGCATTTAAATAACATCAAAGTCAATGTCACAACCAGCTGCCAGTTTCAAAAAAAAAGGTAAAGACTTTTTTCAGTCAGTTATGTGGATTGTACTTTCTCAGTGTCACCTTGTGGGTATGAAGTGTTTATCTTTTATGTGTAATTGCTTGTCTTTGGTCTAGCTCTGGGTGTTCACTTTCTGTTGCGGGTGTCTCATTTGGGATCATGACAGTTATTAAGCTCTCCTTGTATTTATCATTTTTATTCATTTTGGGGTAAATAAATTAGCAGGGGATTTTCAATGACTCACAGTGTAGTTGTTGTCTTTTGGGGGTTACTGCTTTGTCTGGACATCAGGGCTGTCTGACTGGTCCTGAATTTCTATGTGCTCCAGGGTGTATTTTGGAGGGAGGGAGCTTGCCAACCCCTCTTTGCTCGGTCATTGTGGACCCTCATCTGGTGAAACTCTGACCGAGTTCCTCTGTGTATCGTGAGTGATTTCAGCTCTTGAAGATCCTATATAGTTTGCCTGAGCTCTTGTTAGTTTTTCTGGTTAATTTCTCTAATAAATCTTTTGTTTTCTTTGAATTGCTGAAGTCTCTGTGATTCCTGCACAGTGAGCTCACCAGTGACCCCGACAGTCAAAGTAATATTATTATCGAAGTACATATATGTCACATAGACATCCCTGAGATTCATTTTCTTGCATAGAGTCAGGTATTAATACAATATTGAGAAAATTATTGCTTCACATTATTTCAACTTAACATATGTTCACAGCAAATTCAGTTACTTACTTATGCTTAGTCCTAATATTGCTTTTCAAAAATAATTGTTAAATCCATAGAAGAGTCTTACCTCCATTAGTAACCTGTATTCTGTCAGTCCCATCAAACTTCATTGACTCTATGAGGTTCTCCTTGGAATCACTCCAATAGACTCTGTCACCATTGAGATAATCTATGGTGAGGCCTGTTGGTAAGCCCAGTTCGCTGTCAACTAACACTTGCCGTTGTTCTCCATTCATCCAGGCACTCTCTATTTTGGGATTACTGCCTGAATTACTGCCCAAATCTGTCCAGTAGAACAACCTAAATTCAGAGTTAAAGTCAGTACATGTAAATGACTTTGAAGTTTTTTCAGTTTCTGTTTTAATGTGCATTGCATTATGTATGGTAAATTGGTTATTACTGTCACATTTACTGAGGTACTGTGAAAATTTTTCTTTGTGTACTGTTTATATAGATCAATTCATTACAACGAAGCATTGAAGAGGTATAAGCTAAAACTTAATGCAGGGTAAAACAATCACAACATGTAGAATAAAGTGTTACAGTACAAAGAAAGTGCAGTGTAGGTAGACAATAATATGTAAGATTATAACTAGGTAGATCATAAGGTCAAGAGTCCATCTTATCATCCTAGAGAAACATTCAATAGTCTTGTAACAGTGAGGTAGAAGCTGTCCTTGAACCTGGTTCAGGCTTTTGAACCTGCACATGCTTTCAAACATTTTAATCTTCCACCTGATGGGACAATGTACATCCACCCTGTGCAAAGACACTGACGCATCTCTTCCTGATAGGCTGAATGTCCTTTACAAAGAAACACACACAAAATGCTGAGGGAACTCAGCACATCAGGCAGCATCTGTGGAAATGAACAAACAGTCAATGTTTTGGGCTGATACCCTTCATCAGGACCGGAAAAGAAGAGGAAAAATGTCAGAATAAAAAGGTTGGGGGGGGGGGGGGGGGGGGAGGGAGAAAGAGGGTGGCTAGAAGGTGATAGGTGAAGCCAGGTGGGTGGTAAAGGTAAAGGACAGGAGATGAATAAATATGATAGGAAAGAAGAGTGGACCCTAGGAAAAAGGGAAGGCGGACAGGCACCAGGCAGGTGAGAAGAGGTAAAGGGCCAGAGTGGAGAACAGAAGGACAAAACTAGCTTCATTACGCTGAGCACCGACGTTCCCCACGGCTGCGTACTCGGCCCACTACTGACACGTGACTGCACTTCGACATTCAGTTCAACATCAGAATCCGAATCATCACCAGCATGTGTCGTGAAATTTGTTAACTTAGCAGCAGCAGCAATACAATGCAATAAATGATAACATAGAAAGAAAAAAAAAGTAAATCAATTACAGTAAGTACATATATGTGTATATTAAATAGATTAAAAATAGTGCAAAACAGAAATATATATTAAGAAAGAAGTGGGTTCAATGTCCATTTAGGAATCGGATGGCGGAGCGGAAGAAGCTGTCCCTGAATCGCTGTGTGTGTGCCTTCAGGACACTGTACCTCCTTCCTGAGAGTAACAATGGAAAGAGGGCATGTCCTGGGTGGTGGGGGTCCTTAACAATGGACACCCCCTTTCTGAGGGCTGCTCCTTGAAGATGTCTTGGATACGGAGGCTACTACCCAAGATGGAGCGGACCAACTTAACAACTTTCTGGAGCTCCTTTTGGTCCTTTGCAGTAGCCCCCTCCCCTCTGTCCCCATACCAGACAGTGATGCAACCTGTGAGAATGCTTTCCTTTAGAAGTTTTTGAGTGTTTTAGGTGACAAACCAAATCTCTTCAAACTCCTAATAAAATGCAGCCACTGTCTTGCCTTCTTTATAGATGCATTGATATGTTGGGACCAGGTTAGATCCTCAGAGATCTTGACACCCAGGAACTTGAAATTGCTCACTCTCTCCACTTCTGATTGAACCGAATCATCAAATTTGCTGATTACATAACAGTGGTTGGCCTCATCAACAAAGACAATGAGATAGCGTACAGAATGGCTGGCATAATGGTGCAAGCAGAACTTGAGTCTCAACATGGACAAGACCAAAGAGGTGATTGTGGACTTTAGGAAGGTGCATGCTGATGACTCCACACTGTACATACACAGCTCCTCCAGGGTGAGAGTTAGGAGAACCAAGGTTCTGGGAGTGCACATAATGGATATCACCTGGTTTCTCAACACCACCTCTTTAGACAAGAAATCACAGCAGCACCTCAACTTCCTGTGGAGATTGAGGCAAGTGAGTCCCCCCCTCCATTTTAACCAACTTTTACAGGAGCACAACACACACAAAATGCTGGTGGAACACAGCAGGCCAGGCAGCATCTATAGGGAGAAGCACTGGCGACGTTTTGGGCCGAGACCCTTCGTCAGTCCTGTGTTTGAATTTCCAGCATCTGCAGATTTCCTCCTGTTTGCTTTTTACAGCAGCACCATTGAGAGTGTCCTGACCAGCTGCATCACCATCTGGTACGGGATTTGTAAGGCAACTGGCTGCAAGTCCCTACAAGGGATTGTGAGGATTGCTGAGAGGATCATTGTTAGTGATATTTCATCTGTTAGTGATATTTATCAGGAGCACCACATATGCAGGGCCCTTAGCATTGTCAATGACCTCTCTTCCATCTGTTAGTGATATTTATCTTCCATCTCTTCCATCTGTTAGTGATATTTATCAGGAGCACCACATATGCAGGGCCCTTAGCATTGTCAATGACCTCTTCCATTCGTCCAACAAGCTCTTTGAACCATACCATCAAGCAATAGGTACCACAGTATTAGGACTAGAACTGTTAGGATGTAAGACCACTGAACTCCCTGCCACCACCAAAGTCTCATCACGTATGAAGCGCCAGTAGCATTATACTGTTTTTTAAAAGTGTTATAAATGCAACTTATTATTTGTTAGTTTATTTATGATAATGTTACTTGAAGTATTATGTGTGTGAGTTATATGTACTGTGTTATACACCTTGGTTTGCAGGGACGTTGTTTTGTTCAACTATGAATGGCTGAATGGCAACAAAATGAACTTGAACTGATGTCATATTAAAGAACTAATTTTTCAGATTAACCATTGTTGTTTAGGTAAATACAGCACCGATTTCCATAAGGCATATCCTACACAGAGTAAGTAACATCAGCCTAGATAATCTACCTTTTACTGGGTAAAGTATTGAGAAATAGCTTTCTTCAAAGAGATTTACAGGAAGAGGTTTCCTACTTGGCATTGCTGTCTCCCGCACATCCAACAATGCCCATAGGCCAGCTGCAGGGTCATCAGCCAGGTCCACTATTCATTGATGTTTCACTCCCTCAGCCCTGGTTCTTCTCCTGGTGCTGGAAATATCTCCCTGCCATCCCTTGCATTGGGGTTAGTTGGTCCCCCAATTTCTTTGAAAAGACCTAAACTTAATACCTCCTGCAAATAGTTCAGCATGTAGTTTGTAGATCTCTGAAGTATCAGCTCATTTCAGCTTAATCACAACTGAGGTTCTGCCTCAAATTTCCTATTTGTGGTACCAATTAAAGCTAAAACTGGAATCAAAGCACTTAAATGAAGCAACGGTATAGAGTTTAAATTAATGCCTTTATTGCATCAGTTTTCAGCATTTTTCATGGAGATACCATTTTTTATATTTGTAGAACAGTGAAAGTGTAGGGAAAGTGAAAACCCTGGTAGAAAATTCAAAGAAAAGGGATTTTGGAACCTTCGTGCAGGATTCCCGAAAGGTTAATTTGCAGGTTGAATCACAGGTGAAGAAGGCAAATGCAATGCTAGCATTCATTTCAAGAGAACTAGAATGTAATGGATGTAATGTGGATGAGGCAATGCGAAGGCTTCACTTGTAAGAAGTTTTGGGCCCCTTATTTAAGAAAGGATGGGCTGACTGGAGAGGGCTCAGAGAAGGTTCCTAAGTATGATTCCAAGATTCCAGGAATGAGCAGTGATTGAAGGCTCTGGGCCACTTGCTGGAATTTAGAATAATGGGAGCGGGTGGGGGGGGGGGTCTCATTGAAAGGCTTAGATAGAGTGGATGTGAAGAAGATGTTTCCTTTGGTAGGGGAGTCCAAGAAAAGAGGACACAGCCTCAAGATAGAGGAACGTCCATTTAGAACAGAAACGAGGAAGAATTTCTTTAGCCAGAGGTTGGTGAATCTGTAGAATTCATTGCCACAGGTAGTTGTGGAGACCAAGTCATTGGGTGCATTTAAAGCAAAGGTAGCTAGGTTCTTGATTAGTCAGGATGTGAAAGGTTATGGGGAGAAGACAGGAGAATGGGGTTGAGAGGGAAATGGATCAGCCATGATGAAATGGCGGAGAAGACTCGATGGATCAAATGGCATAATGTGTTATGGTCTAAAAGTTAAATATCTATAGTATAAAAATAAATTGTCTGGGAAACGGTAATTTGCTTACCCAAGTTTAGGATTTACAGCTATAGCAGCTGGTCGGTCCAGTTCAGAGTCAATCAGCCATTTCCTGTATAGCCCTTTTAGGTCTGCCACCTCAATTCTGTTTGTGCCGGAATCAGTCCAATAAATATGCCTTGAAAAAGAGATGTAGACACCTCCTCAGTATTCTGTCTTGGACATACTGGACATGTTCCAACTTGTTATAACGTCCTTTCAACTGCTAACCAATTATAATTAGAACAGCATTTACACGAAAGACTGAACATTAAATAAGTAAGATTATCCTACCTTTCATTTCCCCTCACACCAGTCTGCTTTGCAGGTCTAATATTAATCAGAAAGTTTAGAACTACAATATGGCCTAATGGCTTGGTCACCTTTTCCCCTGTGCAGCTAAACAGATGGCCGTAGATCCACCCTGAAGAGTTCCAGCATTGGCAGTTACACTAGACTGCGGTTGCAGATAGTAACATTTTAATTCCAAATACTCTAAGCCGTAGAGATAATGCAATGGAAAGGGGAAAAAGAAGCTGCTTTTGTGCACGACAAAAAGCAAGGATGTAATGCTGAGGTTTTATAAGGCACTTGTAAGACCTCACTTGGAGTTTTGTGAGGTGTTTTGGGCCCCTTATATAAGAAATGATGTACTGGCATTGGAAAGGGTTCAGAGGATGTTCACAAGAATGATTCTGAGA
Source organism: Hemitrygon akajei (assembly GCF_048418815.1). Lineage (NCBI taxonomy): Eukaryota > Metazoa > Chordata > Chondrichthyes > Myliobatiformes > Dasyatidae > Hemitrygon > Hemitrygon akajei. The sequence goes on from NC_133128.1 coordinate 187,778,555, forward strand.
ATGACCGGCTTATCATATGAGAAGCACTTGAAGGCTCTGGGCCTATAACCACTGGAATTCAGATGAATGACAGGGATCTCACAGAAACCTACCAAATGTTGAAAGGCCTCGACAGAGTGGATGTGGAGGGGATGTTTCCTATGGTGGAGGAAGATCAGAGGACATAGAATAGAGGGATGTCCATTTAGAACATGGTTGAGGAGGAATTTTTTAGCCAGAGGGTGGTGAATCTGTGGAATTTGCTGCCACAGGTGGCTGGGGAGGCCAAGTCAGTGTGTATATTTAAGGTAGATTCTTGATTAGTCAGGGCACGAGGGATACGTGATGAAGGCAGGAGATTGGGTCTGAGAGGGAAATGGATCAGACTTGATGGAATAGTGGAGCAGACTTGATGGGCCTAATGGTTTAATTCTGCTCCTATGTCATACAAGAAAAGCAAGACTGGACTGATGCTGAAGTCAGAGCATCTGCTACTCTGTTCCTTTCTCTGTTTCCTCAGTTTGAAACCTTGTGACCATGCAGGTCTTTGAACCAATTGAGATGAAGTATCCCCAGTAAACAATAACATGTTGTGGGGTGTGTACAGGCTTAAAGGTTTGTAAAGATGACAGATTGATCTACTGCATCAGATTTTGGGTTGTTACAGGGAGGAAGAGGAGTTGGAAAATAAAACACCTGCTTCTTAGTCTTGCCAAAGAACTTCAGCTGACTGAAACAAATTCAACGAGGTTTAGTGATTTTGATAAATCAAATCTTCAGAATAATCATATTAGAATCAAAGTAAAAGCAATACCCTCCTTATATTTTTGCTCCTTACTTTCCAACCCAATCCACGGCAATGCCATCAGGTGTCACTATATAAGTCAGGTTTAAGTCCACTGGTACTGTTGGATTGCTTCCTCGGTCATCGAATCTTGTGAGAAAGGCCCACTTTATGGAGCCGGGGTTTGAGTCATGTCCCTGGACTGTCCAGTACACTATACCTGCAGAAAGAAGATGGTTTATATTAGATTTTCTTGTGTCTTCTAGTGCAGTGGATTTGTCTCCAGCATGAAGCTATCCAACATCTTGTGGACTCTGAAGAAGGTAGTATGCCAAGTTGCTCTTTTGAGATGGCGGAGTCCCTCACTCCGTTGTTGCAGGAGATACAATAAAATGTTTTGACATGATGAGGAGACTACTGTGATATGTATGTATATCACAAATAATCATTGAAACCTTTCGATTGGTGAAAGGCTTTGAGAATGTTTCCTGAGGGTGGGGAGTCGAAGACCAAAGGTCACAGCTTCAGAATAGAGGGACTTCCAGTTAGAATAGAGATGAAGAAGAATTTCTTTAGCCAGAGAGTAGTGAATCTGTGGAATTTGTTGCTACCGGCAGCTGTGGAGTCCAAGTCTGTATGTGTATTTAAGACAGAAGTTGATAGAGTTTTGACTGATCAGCGCATGAAGGGATATGGGGAGTAAGCAGGAGATTGGGGATGAGAGGAAAATTGCCTTAGCCGTGATGAAATGGTGAAGGAAACTTGATGGGCCAAATGGCCCAATTCTGCTCCTATGTCTTATGGTCTTAATAACAGCTGAGGGAAGTTTCCTTGTTAACTTAATATTTACATCATTTTATAAATACTTTGAACATCCATGTTTAATTGTTTCATTGTTCAATTACTTAGGGAGCACGATGTCATCTGACAGTAGGGCTGATGATGACATTAGAAGAATGATTGGGATTGCTAAATGCATGTTTGAGTGTTTGAGCAAGATAGTAAAGATTAACATCATTTCTCTGAGTACAAACTCAGAGTGTTGCAGTGCTTTGTTTATTCCACACTAACAACTGGAAGTAAGCGTTGGACAATATCAAAGCAAAATGAGGGAAGGCTCAAGGCTGCAGAAATGTGGAATTTGAGAAGAATGATGAAAATATCGTGTAAGGAAAGGGTAACAAATGAGGAAGGGTTGTGAAAAGTCGGAATAAGAAGAGAGCTCATATCATCAATCAGGAAACGGCAGCTGGAATTTCTGGGACATGTAATGAAGGAAGAAAGTTAGAACATCTTGCAGTGATGGGAAAAATTGATGCAAGAAAAAGTCACCATTGACAGCGCATGAGTTATATCAAAGGATGGACAGGCAAAAGTTTTGAAGAACTTTTTAGAACTTTGCAGATTAAAGACAGGTCGAAGACCATAATCACCTACTGTACGTCATACAACACAGCACATGATGATGATAATAAATACTTTGACACTATAATTTCTGAAATAAAGGAAAACTTAATGAATATTGCATCAAAATTTAATACCAGGGCTTGAAGCTCAGCTGTGTCTCCAACAAGATGCACATTGTATATTACCAATTCAGGGCCCAAAACAATCCTTCTACGTGAGGCAACACTTCACCCGTGAATCTGCTGGGGTCGTCTGTTGTGTCCAGTGCTCGCATTGTGGCCTCCCCTACACTGGTGAGACCCATCATAAATTGGGGGACTGCTTCGTCGAGCATGACTGCACCATCCGCCACAAGCGAGACTTCCCTGTGACCAAACGTTTTAATTCCAAATCCCATTCCCATTCCAACATGTTGATCTATTAACCTCTCCCTTAAATATACCCAATGACTTGGCATCAGCAGCCGCCTATGGCAACCAATTCCACAGATTCACCATTCTCTGTCTAAAGAAATTCCTTCTCAATGGACTTCCCTTTATTCTGAGGCTGTGTCCTCTGGTCTCAGAGTTTCCCATCATAGGAAACATCCTCCCCACATCCACTCTATGGAGGCCTTACAACATTCGACAATGTCCTAATACTTTGCTGAATGTTAATTTGGGTGGTGACGTTGCATCTTCACTGGTGAAAGGAGAAAGAAGCTCACAGTCTACACTACGAAAGCACGGCTAAAAGTGGCTGCAGAACTCAGTAGCATACTGAGAAGAAAGGGGAAATATATTGGGTGCAATGTGGTTGGGTCTTAAGAAGATAATTAAATTGCCATATCCAAGGCTTATGGAGTAGAAGGTAAAACTTCACTGTGAATAAGAGACTATCTGGCCAGGGGTAAACAAAATAACTATTAATGGATTTTTTTTTTCTGGTTGGCAAGATGTAATGTGTGCATGTAATGTGTAATGAGTGTCACTGTCTCCAACTTTTATCTTAGCAACTTATAAAAATGGGTGAAATGATGGCATTAAAGGAATGGTTGCTAAATTTGCTGAAGATTCAAATACAGACAGGAAAATAAGAAACACACAGAAAGTGCTGGAGGACTTCAGCAGGACAGGCAGCACTGATGGGAAGGAATAAACAGTTGATCTGAGGAAGGGCCTTGGCCCGAAACATGAACTTGTCTATTCATTTCTATTATTGCTGCCTGACCTGCTCAGCAATGTTCCCTCTAAAGTACGCGCATGTGTGCACGCATGCACTCATCTTCTGCTACTAGCGCACGAAGGAATTTAAACTGCACACAAAAGGTTGTCACCCTCTATGTCGTTGGCATGTTAAGTATATTTCACAATTGTACACAATCACATTTCCTTTTCCGGATTCTGACGCGAATGGTGTTGACAATGTGGTGTTTGCGATGATTCATCTGAGATTTTAGAACTGGCTTATTTATACTGAAGTTATTGATTCACTATGGTGATTTCCAAGAAAGCAAAGGGCATGAAGCACTAAAGAACTGCTAGTTCACTTAAAGCGGAATGGCTTAATGAAACAGTAGAAACTGCTGCACGGAAAGCTCATAAGGTTAGGAACATACGAGAGATATTTATGCAAAATACAGAAACTGGTGTTACCTGTGTGTATTGTCACGATGCAAAAGTTGCTGGAGAATTTGCAAGTGTGAAGAAGTGGAGTGATATTTGGAAACTTAACTTTTTAAAAGTCTAATTTAGCAAGCAAATCACAATTGGATGGTCTGCAAAAGCTCTGGCAATAAGATCCTTCATTACCTGCTACAGGCTTGCTGTACAGGTCGTTTATTATCCTAACAACAGCTTCAGGTTTACTTCCACTTAAAAATTTAGTGAGCACATGTTGTTGTCACTGGGCAAAATGGTGCACAGCACAAGATTTTTACACACACTAGTCATTACAAATTAGAGGGAACATTGCTTCTGAGTTTCTCCAGTATTTTATGTCAGCCAGTGCTTTCAGATCACAAGAAATTACCACTGTTCAACATTCACCTACGTTATATTAAAGTTCAAAGTATATTTATTTTCAAAGTACATATGTAGTATACAACCCTGTGATAGCCCGTGCTATCATGTTTGCTGTTGTGTGCTGGGGCAGCAGGCTGAGGGTAGCAGACGCCAACAGAATCAACAAACTCATTCGTAAGGCCAGTGATGTTGTGGGGGTGGAACTGGACTCTTTGACGGTGGTGTCTGAAAAGGGGATGCTGTCCAAGTTGCATGCCATCTTGGACAATGACTCCCATCCACTCCATTATGTACTGGTTAGGCACAGGAGTACGTTCAACCAGAGACTCATTCCACCGAGATGTAACACTGAGCGTCATAGGAAGTCATTCCTGCCTGTGGCCATCAAACTTTACAACTCCTCCCTGGGAGTGTCAGACACCCTGAGCCAATAGGCTGGTCCTGGACTTATTTCCACTTGGCATAATTAACTTATTATTATTTAATTATTTATGGTTTCCTATTGCTGTATTTCTACACTGTTCTTGGTTGGTGCAGCTGTAACGAAACCCAATTTCCCTCGGGATCAATAAAGTATGTCTGTCTGAGGTTCATCTTCCCACAAACAAAGAAACACCGTGGAACCTGTTCAAAGAAAACATCAAACACCCAGCAAAAAAAACCTCTCGCAAACGGCAGAAACAAGCAGAAAATACACAGAACCTTAAACATCAAACCACAGAGTCCTTGAACCAGTCTAGGAATGTTCAGTTCAGTTTACCACTGTGTTGTTCATTGACTGCAGGCCGCAGAGCTAGTCTGCCCAGATCAAAGTCACACAAAATAAAAAAAAGGAATAACCAGAAACCAAAAACACATCCAATCCACAAAGCGTGTCAGTTAAACCTTGCTCAGGACCTCTCCCTTCCTCCCTCCCTCCTGCTGGAATATGCTGCAGTCAGAGGGAGGGAGGGAGAGAGAAGGGGACAGGGAGAGTGGAGGGAGGGAGATAGAGAGGAGGGTAGAGAGAGGGGAGCAGAGGTGGTTAGGGAGAGGGGAGACAGAGGGGGCAGAGAGGGGGAAGGGGGAAGGAGAGAGGGGTGGGAGAGAGGGCGAGAGAGAGAGGGAGAGAGAGTGGGGGAGAGAGGCAATTTATAGCAGTTAATGAACCCACAAACTCACATGTTTTAAGATTTGGGAGGAAATCCAGTTCAGTAAGGGAAAACCACATAGTCACCTCATCAATATCACTGGGCAACGAAGATTTTGTTTCCTGAATACTATTGTTTGTATCTTGTGGATTTTGGGCTGCTGATCATGAAAATCACCATGACATTTCCCTATCATGCACCATTTAAAAAAAAATAATTGCCTATATTTATTATTTCAATTCATAATTAAAGTCAATTAAAATGTCACTACAACGTAAGCTGTAATGTTTTCTATCTAGTCCAGACAAAGCGGATGCTGCATGACACGGCAGATTTTAGAAAGGCTATGTATTTCCATGAAAGGTTTCAATGTTTGAGACAGATGTTTTCCAGAATAACTGATGCCCAGATTAAGGAAGGCATTTTTGTTGGTCCACAAATCAAACAGGTCATCAATGACAGGCAATTCGAAGAACTTCTCGTGGGACCAGAGAAGATCATGTGGAAGGCATTCAGGGATGTTGATGAACACTTTCTTGGCAACTACAGTGCACCAAACTATGTGAACTTGGTTGACAACATACTTCAAACACACAAAAACCAGGAAATGCAACTTGTCACTAAAGATTCATTTTCTGTATTCCAATTTAGACTTCTTTCCTGCAAATTTTGGCACTGTCAGTGACAGGCATGGTGAAAGGTTTCACCAGGACATTGTGGTCATGAAGAAACAGTATCAGGGCAACTGGAATCCATCAATACTGGCTGATTATCGTTGGACACTTAAGCGAGAAGCTTCTGACATTGAGTACAAATGAAAATCATCAACAAAACATTTTTAGCTTAGTTAACTATTATGAAGCATCAGCAAGTTATGCAATTAAATGTATTATCTTGAATAAAAGTTAATTATTTGTTTCCAAAATTCCAGGTGATACGAGCAATCTGAAATTATATTTGTATTCAGCTTCAAGAAGTCTAACATAAAATAATTTCTGAGGAAGTAGCACTTTCAGAAAAAAATGTTGTCCAGTGTGGTTTTAGTAGATTTAATCATATCCCCCTCCCCCAAACCTCTGTGAAATCTATTTCTCCCAGGAGTTAAAATCCTCTTAGTTTTCCTAAGACCATAAGATATCTAAGTCTGTCTGAGGCCTCTGTCGGCCAGAGTTGACCATGGATATTGTGTACTAGGCTGTCTAGATATGCAAGTGTGGGCAGTATGATATGGAATGTAAGTTGTTGCCCATGTAGCATGCTCCCCCTCTCCACGCGACTGAAGAACCCAAAAGGACAGAAGAGACCAATACAGTTTGGTACCAGCGGCATCGCAGGAGTTGCCAGTCAGCATTGAACTCAATGTAGGACTGCCTTAGGAACACCAGCTCTGGACTTTTCTCTCAGGGGTTTACTCCTGAAGCCTTCCCCATGACTGGGTATAGCCACAAAACAGTTGAGGTTTGAGATCAGAGATTTCCTTCTCCTAGATGAGCCGTCAACCACATCTAGTCAACCAGTGACTGGTTTTAAGGTGCCAGTAACCCACCTATGCCTTTTCCATCCAGTAGAAGTTGTTCCACTGGGCTTAGTAGCTAAGCCACACGTGAAGGCCAGGAATTGTATTTGGTTGTCAGAGACTGCTTTTGAGGTGTGTGGTTTTTGGAGAATGTAAAAGGTGGTGGGAGCTTATCCCCACTATGCACCCCTGACTATAACAACCTTAAGGAATCTGATGATAATGACAGTATGCCAGTGACATTAAACCTGATTCTGACTCTGAACCTGTGCAAACTCTCGCCCTCTGCTGATGCTCTAACGGATTGTGCATTGTGAAGTGTACCGTTGAGGGAATGTGCCGCGCATGCCTCCGAGGGCTGATGTGTGGACAGGGGTGGATGGTGCAGCAGCTCAGTGCTGAGATGTAGGCCATTTCAGGGAATCAACAACAGATCTTTCCTAAGGTGCCAGGAATCCACCTTTGCCCCTTCTCCTGTCAGTAGAAATGGTTCCGCGGGGCTTAGTAGCTAAGCCATACATGAAGGCCAGGAACTGGGTTTGGATATCAGAGGCTATTTGAGGAACACGCCATTGGGAGCACTTAATAGGTAGTGGGAGTTTGTCCCCATTACCACCCCGTGGTTATAACAACTTAGACATATATGAGCAGAATGAGGCCATTTGGCCCATCGAGTGTACTCTGCAATTTCATCATGGCTGGTCCATTTTCCTCTCAACCCCAACCTCCTGCTTCTCCACATAATCCCTTCCTGCCCTGACTAATTGGGAATCTATCAACCCCTTCCTTAAATATACATACAGATTTGGCCTCCACAGCTGCCTGTGGTAAAGAATTCTACCGATTCACCACTCTCTGGCTAAAGAACTTCCTCCTCATCTCTATTCTAAATGGACATCCTTCTATTCTGAGGCTGTGTCCTCTAGTCTTAGACTTCCCTGCCATAGGACATATCCTCTCCACATTCACTCCAAGGAAAACATACTGGATTTTTTTTTTTTTTGCTTATTCCCAGAACTAACCAACAGATTTCTAATCATTGCATACAGATTTTTAATCATTGTCACAGTGGAAGACACTAGCGGTATGGTGGGAGTTCCAGGGGTTAGGGGTCATGAAGTGTGTGAAGTTGCCATTACTAGAGAGATGGTTCTTGGGAAACTGAAAGGTCTGAAGGTAGATAAGTCACCCGGACCAGATGGTGTACACCCCAGGGTTCTGAAAGAGGTGGCTGAAGAGACTGTGGAGGCATTAGTATTTATCTTTCAAGTATCACTGGATTCTGGAATGGTTCTGTAAGACTGGAAAATTGCAAATGTCACTCAATTCTTCAAAGAGGGAGAAAGGTAGAAGAAAGGAAGCTACAGGCCAGTTAGTCTGACCACAGTGGTTGGGAAGATGTTGGAGTCGATTATTAAGGATGAGGTCTCAGGGTACTTGGAGGCCTGTGATAAAATAGGCAGTAGTCGGCGTGGTTTTCTCAAGGGAAATTCTTACCTGGCAAATCTTTTGGAATTCTTTGAAGAAATAACAAGTAGAATAGAAAAAAGGAGAATCAGTTGATGTTGTGTACTTGGATTTTTAGAAGGTCTTTGACAAGGTGCCACACATGAGGCTGCTTAACAAGCTATGAGCCCATGGTATTAAAGGGAAGATTCTAGCATGGAAAATGCAGTGTCTTATTGGCAGGTGGCAAAGAATGGGAATAAAGGGAGCCTTTTCTGGTTTGCTGTCAATGAGTGGGGTTCCTCAGGGGTCTGTGTTAGGACTAATTCTTTTTTTGTTATATGTCAATGATTTAGATGATGGAATTGATGGCTTTATTGCAAAAATTTGCAGATGATATGAAGATAGGTGGAGGGGCAGGTATTTTGAGGAAGTAGAGACACTACAGAAGGACTTAGACAGATTAAGAGAATTGGTAAAGAAATGGCAGGTGGAATACAGTGTCGTGAAGTGTATGGTCATGCACTTTGGTAGAAAAAGTGAAAGGGTAGACTATTTTCTAAATGCAGAAAATACAAAAAACTGAGGCGCAAAGGGACTTAGGAGTCCTTATGCTGGATTCCCTAAAGGTTAATTTGCAGGTTGAGTCTGTGGTGAGGAAGGCACATGGGATGATAGCATTCATTTCAAGAGGACTAGAATATAAAAGCAAGTATGTAATGTTGAGACTTTATAAAGCACTGGTGAGGCCTCACTTGGAGTATTGTGAGCAGTTTTGGGCCCCCTATCTTAGAAAAGATGTACTGAAATTGGAGAGGTTCAAAGGAGGTTGACGAAGGTGATTCAAGGATTGAATGGCTTACTATATGAAGAGTATTTGATGGCTCTAGGCCTGTATTCACTATAATTAAGAAGAATGAAGGATGTCCTAATTTAAACCTATCGACTAGTGAGTGACTTTGATAGAATGGATGTGGAGTGGATGTTTCCTATAGTGGGAGAGTTTAAGACAAGAGGACACAGCCTCAGAATAGAGGGGTGCCCTTTTAGAACAGAGCTGGGGAGGAATTTTTTTAGCCCGAGACTGGTGAATCTGTGGAATATTTTGCCACAGGCAGCTATGGAGGCCAGGTCTTTATGTATATTTAAGGCTGAGGTTGATAGATTCTTGATTAGTCAGGCCATGAAGGGATATGGAAAGAAGGCAGGAGATTGGGGCTGAGAGGAAAATTGGATCAGCCATGATGAAATGGTGGAGCAACACACACAAAGTGCTGGGGGATCTCAGCAGGTAAGGCAGCATCTATGGAAAAGAGCACAGTCAACGTTTTGGGCCAAAACCCTTCAGCAGGATTCTGACCCTCTGCTAAATGGTCTCAGCCCAAAACAACGACTGTTTACTCTTTTCCATAGGTGCTGCCTGGCTTGCTGAGTTCCTCCAGCATTTTGCGTGTGTTGCTTGGATTTCCAGCATCCGCAGATTTTCTCTTGTTTGTGATGAAATGGCAGAGCGTACTCGATGGGCCAAATGGCTTAATTCTGCTCCTAAATCCTATGGTCTTATGGTATTCTCTACTATATTAGAGCCCAATTCTAACATTGTTTACATACTGAGATCTGGATCTTCTGTGTCCCAAATATAGTCAATGGCTTTGATGTTCTCCTCATTATCAACATAGTCAGCGTATTGATGAAGTGTGGGATTGTATCGCCGAATTCCTTCATTGTCTGGCAAAAGCAGGATAGGAGGATCTCCTGAAAGTAAACAGATGAAATGAATAATATTTCTATTATAATATCACCAGCATGAGCATTTTACCATGCAAAAACTGCTCTTGGGCTGGCTGACTAATACTTCCATTCATCTTTCTTTTCCAAACAAAGGATGTCATTGGAAACTCGATGATTCATTGTACATTTTTAATAAAGTATGTACGCAGTATACAACCCCGAGATTCATCTTCCACAGACAGTTATGAAACCAAGAAATACCATGGAATGCGCTCAAAGAAAACATCAAACACCCAGTGTGCAAAAAGGAGAACAAATCACACAAATGGCAAAAACTGAGTTGAAAACACAGGATATAAAACTACAAATCATATTCAGTTTAGTTCAGCTGAGCATTAGCAGGATAAGACAAATCAAAATGAAACAAAATAGGAAAAAATATGATCTCTGAAACCTGCAACTGAAACTGCTTTGGCATGGGTATGTACGATCTTTCCTGCTTGGAGTTCAATGCTGTTGTTAGCCAGAGAGCTCACACTAAGTCTTAACACTGAATTTAGGCTTAAATTTTATTTGGATGCAACGTTCCAATATCCACTGGTGATTCTTCTGTAAATGAACATCTTGGACCTCTTCGATCATGGAAAGTCATCTGAGGGTTGACATAAGAGAGGTCTTTAAAAAGAATGGAATTGATTCCGAGAGAATGGTGGGGGTGACCATAACTAGTTTATCAAATTAGAAAGAAGTCCAACAGAGAATTACTGCTTTTGCAAAAAGGTGGAAAGAACAGGGAATTCACTATCCAAGGTCAAAGTGAACAGCATAAATGCATTAAAGTCTAGACATTACATGATTGCAAACACTACAACTTCACTATATTCATTGTGAGCCAAAGGCACCGTTAATTAACACAGTAATTGATATAGAAAAGATAAAAAATTGCATTTACCTGTTGCAGCACATAAAGTACCATTCTCCTCAAAAACAGTTTCAAATCCCTCAGCACAGAAACATTGATAGCTTCCTTTGCTATTTTTACAATTGTGAGGACAGCTGCCGAAAATTTCACACTCATTGATATCTGAACAAGAAACGAAGATGTTCACAACTTACACTTCTGTTCTTCATCTACAGTATGAATAAAGCTGGCTCCCAATCAACAGTGAAAAGTTCTATTAGTAAGACAATCTTAATAACCTAGAGAAGTGAACTCTTTGCTGGATTCATTATCTATTTACTAATAGGGAATCCAAAATGTTACAAAGTATTCAAAATGTGAATGAAAATAAGAGATTACATTTATATAACATACAATAGCAGATGATACCAAGAAACTCTACAAGTTCAATATCCATGAACTCCTTATCCAAAATGCCAAAATCCAAAACCTCCAAAATCCAATTCTTTCAAGCACTGACATGATGTCACAAATGGAAAATTTTACAAGGCACTGGGAAGATTCCCAGGAAATGCATAGGTCTCTGCACACCAAAGACAGTTCTCAGAAGTGACCTCACGTGAACAGGAGTTAATGAAAAATAGAAAAACACTGCATAGAGTGAAAATGAAGATCTTGGTTGTGTATCACAAAAGTGATCTTGTCAGTATTGGGTGAGAATATGCTTCTTAACGGTATGCTGATCATGAAGCAAACAAAAATCTATCACGACAAACTGAAAGTTGAAGGTAACTGTGAAAAGGTTGAAGAAATTTAAGAAAAGGCATGGCATTAAACTTTTAAAGATTTAAAAGATTCTAAAAGACAAAGTGTCTGCTGATCATGAAGCCTCAGAGAAATTCATTGAAGAGTTTGGGAAGATTGTTGCAAATGAAAATCTAACAGCAGAACAAGTCTACAATGCTAATTGTGTTTAAATTTTACATAAAACCTAAAAAAAAGTAAAATACAAATACAGTGTACTGTAAAGTTTTAATCAAAACACAGCATCATGGGTGGAGACTGGAAGCTTGTTGCTTGCTGTTGTCCAACAGCTGATTCAGGTATTTTTTCGATGTTATTGTGTTACCCTGCACACGTTATATTTTCATAACGTTATACTGTTAAGTACGCGTGTGTGATGAACAATGTAAGACAAAGTCTGCACATAAATTCAGAGTTGGAAATGATAGTGATTCCTATCTATATTGCTACATATTCCAAAATACAAAAAGAATCCAAAATCTGAAACATTTGCACCCCTAAGCATTTTGGATAAGGGGTACTCAACCTGTAGTGCATTACATTAGGACTCGTGGTCTGCAGTTCGTTGTGTTTTGGATAAGTAAGGAAAATTAAAAGAAAATTCCTGAGTTTAGAAATTAAAACGCAGAAGAAATATTTATCAGTGATGGAGTGAAAACAGGAACTGAAGAAGATGTTATAATTGCAGGATTTCAGAAATCGCAGAGGGATGTAAGTCTGGAGGAGGAGGCAGCCATGGAACTATTCGAAAATAAGGATGACAGTTTTAAAAACTGAGGATTAATAAAAAGAATATACAGTTAACTAGTAAACAGTTCATGTGATTGCCACTTCAAAGTTGGTCCGATCATATAGTGCCCAAGGGATTGGATGTACCTGGTAAATTTAATGTGATACGCTGCTACTCAATGGATGGTAGGGAAAAGGGAAAAGGGGAATGATGTTTCTCCAACATATCACATTTCGCATCCTAATTCTGGTGTTAATTTCTTTCAGAGCTTTACCTCTGCTTATTATGTAGTAATCTTCTCCACACTATTGAGAATTCTGTGCACTCCAACTCTACTCCCTGGTCCGCACTTCTGAGAAGGGGAGAGAGGAGGAGGAGAAAGAGGAGGAAGGAGAGAGAGAGAGAGAGAGGAGGAAGGGGAGAGGGAGGAGGGGGAGAGAGAGAGGAGGGGAGAGAGGGGAGGGGGAGAAGAGAGAGAGGAAGGGGAGAGAGGGGAGGGGGAGAAGAGAGAGAGGTGGAAGGGGAGAGCATGGAGGAAGGGGAGACAGCAGAGAAGGGGAGATTGAGAGCAGAGAAGGGGTATGGAGAGAAAGCAGGTACAGGGTTCTGAGTTGGATGATCAGCCATGATCATACTGAATGGCGGTGCAGGCTCGAAGGGCCGAATGGCCTACTCCTGCACCTATTTTCTATGTTTCTATGAGAGGGAGAGAGAGGAGGAGAGAGAGGTGGGAGGGGGAGGGGAGGAGAGAGAGGGGAGGAGAGAGGGGAGGGGAGTGAGGGGAGGGGAGGGGAGTGAGGGGAGGAGAGAGGGGATGGGAGTGAGGGGGAGAGAGAGGGGAGGGGAGTGAGGGGGAGGGAGAGAGGGGGAGGGGGAGGGGGAGAGAGGGGGAGAGAGGGGAGGGGGAGAGAGGGGGAGGGGAGTTGATGGGAAGAGGTCTTGAGGAGGAAGGAGAGAGGAGGGGAGAGAGATGGAGGGGTAGAATGAGGAACAGAGAGAGGAGAGGAGACAGCAGAGAAGAAGGAAGAAGGGAGAGAGGAGGAGGGAGAGGAGGGAGAGAAGGAGGGAGAGAAGGAGAGGAGAGAGAAAGGACAGAGGAGAGGAAGAAGGGGAGAGGAGAGAGAAAAGAGAGAGAGGAGGGAGAAAGAGAAGGAGAGAGAGGAGGAAAGAGGGGAGAGAGAGAAAGATGTGAGTGAACAAAAACTATGAAGTAAAGGCAGTTAAAGAGTTGAGAATATAAAGAAGGAGTATCACAGTTGTGAACTGCAGGGCTGAAGTACATGTCTAGCCAATCAGGCTGTGCTGATTGAGAGAGAAAAAGACACCAATATCCTCAATAGATGACTTACATTAAAATGGATAGCTCTGCTCCGACACAGACAGAGGAAGTGAACTCTTTCTGGAAAGTGAACCGTAAACTGTAGAATTCAATATGGTGTGTGGAGGGCTGCAACACGTCCAGATAAAAGATGAGATCCTGCTCCCCAATCTAACAATGGGTTTCAATTAAAGTGTGAGGAAGAAAGGAGCTCCTAGTTGTCCCTGCAGACTTATTATAGGGTGCTCCTCAAAGTAGTCAGTTGAATTTGGTTTCTCTAACGTAAAGGAGACCACATTGTGAACAGCAAATGAAACACATTAAACTGGAAGCTGTGCAAGTAAACTACTCCCTCCTTTGGGAGGACTATTTGATTCTCTGTACGGTGGGGAAGGGCAGAAGAAAAGTGACAACTGTTACATCCATTGTAGTTCCAAGGGAACGTGCTGTGAGAAGGGCAGTGATGAACAGGAAAAGTGAATCCAGGAGACACAAATGGAACCACTGTTTCAGATTATGAAAACGGGAGAGCATGGGAAGATAAGTCTGGTGGAGAAATCTCTTTGAAGCTGGCAAAATCTACAGGATGATCCATTGAATAGAGAGACTTTTGTGGAGAATGGCAAAGACCAGGGGAGCTCTGTTCTTACCCTCTCTAGGAGTAGGGTTAAGAGCAGAAATATAGTCTTATAGTCTGTTACTTTACAAAGTTCAAACATTTTGGCATGTTTTGAAACAAGTAGCAATTTTCCTCAAATGAATCAATCTATCTTAAAGGTTGAAGATTATCATTATCAAAGTATTAAATTCTGAGATTTGTCTTCTCCTGACAGGCACGAAACAAAGAAAAACATCACTCCCCCACACCAAAAAAAAACAGAACATCAAACCCCAAACTACCCACCCCTGCCTCGCGCATAAAAAAACTAACATGTCATGCAAACGGCAACAAGAAAGAACGGGCGACAAAGCAGAAACACTGCAGTACCTCTTCAAATGTACTAATAATGTGGTTAAACATGAATGAATTTACCATCACAGGCACGTGCATCATCCTCATTTACTTTGTATCCGTGTTTACAAAAGCAGATGAAACCTCCATCCATCAGATCTGTACAATTGTGTTCACAGAGATTTTCTGCACAGGTTCGATTTATATAAGAGCCTAAGGAAACAGCAAGAAACTTTTATTTAACATTCATTTAAAAATCCTCTTATTGTAACGTATATGAATATATTAAAGTTCAAAGTTCAAAGTAAAATGAATTATCAGCGTACATATAAGTGACCCCATATAACCCTGAGGTTCATTCAGCCGCGGACACGCTCAGCAAAACTATAGAATAGTAACTAAAACAGGATGAATGTAAGATCAACCAGAGTGCAGAGGACAACAAACTGTGCAAATGCAAATGTAAATAAATTGCAACAAATAACGAGAACCTAAAAATAACAAGATAAAGAGTCCTTAAAGTGAGATCATTGGTTGTGGGAACATCTGAATGGATGGCAAGTGAGTGTAGTTATCCCCTTTTGTTCAAGAGCCTTGAGTTTTTTTCAATATATTAGCTTGTAACATTAGTGGAAATTCTAAGCAAGATATTGTCATTACTCTAATCCTGAATCCTAATGTATAAAGTGAGCCCACCTTCACAAATTCAGCAAATATGTAATTTCACTTTGCTGAGAATGTAGGGCTAATCACTAATCATCATTATCATGTGGTGTGGCAAGTTCCCATGACCGTGACTGTTCTTGGCAAATTTTTCTACAGAAGTGGTTTGCCATTGCCTTCTTCTGGGCAGTGTCTTCACAAGACAGGTGACCCCAGCCATTATCAATACTCTTCAGAGATTGTCTGCCTGGCATCAGAGGTCCGATAACCAGGACTTGTGATATACATCAGCTGCTCACACGGCCATCCACCAGCTGCTCCCATGTCTACACGTGACATTTATCGGGGGGGGGGGGGTACACAAGTGCGAAACCTCGCCCAAGGGAGACCTGCGGGCTAGCAGAGGGAAGGAGCACCTTACACCTCCTTTGGTAGAGTTGCATCTTCACCCTGCCACCTAATCACTAATTGTTTGTCTTAAAACAACCAGTCTATAGGCTCTTATGAAGTATCACATGAACATAAAGAGACTCAACTCATTCTTATATATTGCTTCTAAGATCAGTACATTCTTGGTAATGCTGCATTCATTGGCCATATGTAATTGCTCTCCAGAAGGAGACAATGACTTATTATGCCATTGCCATTCCTTTCCTGGTCAGGGAATTCCAAGAAAGATTCATCCACAATGGTGATATATTTCCAAGTCAGGACAGTGCTTGACATATACCTCTACTGTACTATGTGTAGCACACAATTGCCCAAGAGGTCTTGGATTTGAGAGAACCCTAGAAAAATAAGATGTGTTTTTTAATGGATGGGGCATATGGATGTAGCAAGAGTGTAGTGGTAATAGTGGAGTGTAGTGAGTAAGTGTGTAGGATGGTGGGTGATATGCCAATCTCATCTTGGATGTTGTCTGACTGTTGGTGCTGAACTCCTCCAGTAATTTGGGAAATATTCAGCAAATTCCAAGCATTCCTTGCAGACGAGGAAGGGAATATAGGTATCAAATGGAGAGTTACTCCCTACAGGATACCCAGCCTTTGACCTTCATTTTCTGGTCAGTGCTGACCCCCAAGATATCTAGAGTGAGTGTTGATTGATGGTATGCCATTAACTGTGAAAAAAGCCAAGAGCAGGTGGCTAGATGCTGTTGTACAGCATCATTGTTGATTGGCACTTTTGTTGCTGTCTCTTGTTAGCCCATGTCTGAACATTATTAAGGACTTCTGGATGTAGACAACTGCTGCTCCTTTCCAAAAGGGAAATGTACAATTCACAATGATCAGAGAGTATCCACTCTCCTGACTTATCATAAAAGGAAGGCTGTTATAGAAGCAGCTGTATTTGAGTCAATGAATCGTGTCTGAGGAATTCCTGCCAAAATCTAATATGACGGAAGTAACTGATGTTCTCCAGAGACTTTATAAACTAGTATATTAAAGCATTTTTACATGGATTACCTGTTGTTGAATTCAATACCAAAGCTTATCAAGGCAATTGATCCAATGCTTCCTTATCAACTGTTTCTGCCTTTCCTATGACCTTTAGGGACCCATGGACAAGTCCCTCTTGTACCTTTCCCACTTCTTGGCCGGCCAGGCAGCATCCATGGAAAAGTGTACAGTCAATGTTTTGAGCTGAGACCCTGTCTTTTGAGTTCCTCCAGCATTTTGTTTGTGTTGCTTGGATCTGCAGATTTTCTATAATTTGTTCTCACTGAATGGACTTGCTGGTGAATTCCATTTGCTAGTTCATTGCACAGCTGTAAGCTAAACTCAGAGCTAATTTTGTTATCAAATGTAAACTTCTTTATCAAGCAAGATACTTTTAAATGCAAATCAACGCCAGATAACAGCATTCCATAAAAATTTACTGTATATTTTTGTATTGTCTCCATATATATTCAGTTTTTTTGCATTACAATTAAAAATTACACCTTTACAAGTTAGATGTTCATATACTTACTGCATTCCAACTCATCGGATAGGTCTTCACAATGAGCATAATTATCACAGACACGGTAGTCAGGAATGCAATGTCCATTCCTACATTTGTATTCCTCAGTTGTGCAAGGAGATATGGATGTGGATAGGCTACCTAATTACAAAATAAATATTTCATTTATTAATTGTTATGAATGTACTTGCCCAAATCACTGCCATGTAAAGCTTACTGAAAAGGAAATACAAGCAGAGAACTTACATCTTTCTTCAGTTTCATCACTTCCATCTCCACAGTCATCTCTTGTATTGCACACCTCGTGTCCATAAATGCATCGATTATTATCACAATGAAAACGACCAGGAGGCTCACAAACAATGTCCACTGCAAATGAATTATGTCTCAAAAGTTTAAGCATTAATTGAATTTTTAAATGCCAAAACCATTTAAACTGCCTACTCCCATCGACCTGCGCCAGGAACATAGCCCTCCATATCCCTACCATCCATGTGCCTATCCAAACTTCTCTTAAATGCTGAAATTGAGTTTGCTTGCATCACTTGTGCTGGCAACTCATTCCACATTCTCATGACCTTCTGAGTGAACAGGTTTCCCCTCATGTTTCCCTTAAAATTTTCACCTTTCACCCTTAGCCCATGAGCTCTGTAGTCCCACCTAACCTCAGTGGAAATAGCTGGCTTACATTTGCTCAATTTATAGCACTCAGAATTTTGTATACCTCTATCAGATCTCCTCTGTATCTTCTATGTTTCAAGGAATAAAGGCCTAACCTGTTCAATCTTTCCTTATAACACAGGTTCTCCAGATCCGGCAACATCCTTGTAAAATTGTGGACGAAACACAGAGAAATAGGCAGAAAATATCTATCATAAATGTTATTAAAATCATATGTTATTAATGAACTTGGGTATACATAAGCAAAAAAGAATCAGCAGAGCTACGACGACCAGAATGGCCTCCTCTTTCACCACACTTTTCTGTGATCGTAAAGCTAGAATGCATTAGACAAAATGCAAATAGGCCCAAGCAAACTACTCCTTCAGAAAGCTAACAGAGGCGCAATAAATTCAAAGGCCTTTTCCTCTAATAAAAGTTTACATTAAAGATAACAAACAACATTTCTGAGCCCTGATTTACTTTGGTAGTGAGAGGGTATGCAATTGTTTTGATTTTCTAAGGAAATTGAAAGCATGCTTCAGTAAGTGGAACTATGAGTTAGCTTTACTATTACATAAAGCTCTCAATATTAAACACGAGATTTTGCAGATGCTGGAAGTTTGAAACCATACACACAAAATGCTGGAGGAACTCAGCAGGTCAGGCAGCATCTATGGAAATAAAATTGATGATCTTGATATTCAGCTATAGATTGGCAAGTATGACATTGTGGCCATCTCTGAAACTTTGCTAAAGGATTGAGAGCTGAACGTCCAAGGATATACAGTGTATCAGAAAGATAGTTTAGTAGGTAGAGGGGATTGTGTGGCCCTGTGTATAAGAAATAATATCAAATCATTAGAAAGGGATGACATAGGATCGGAAGCTGTAGAGCCTCTATGGGTTGAGTTAAGAAATGGCAAGGGTAAAAGGACAATTACAGCAGGAGATAGAAAAGGCGTGTCAGAAGGGCAATGTCACGGTAATCGTTGGGGATTTTAACATGAAAGGACTGGGAAAACCAGGTCTGTTCCGGACCTCAAGAGAATTTGTAGAATTTCTGAGGGATGGCTTTTTAGAACAGCTTGTCATTGAGCCCGCTAGAGGATTGGCTGTGCTGGATTGGATATTGTGCAATGATCCAGATGTGATAAAGAGAGCTTAAGGTTACGGAACCCGTAGGGACCAAAGTGATCGAGTTCACTTTGAAATTTGAGAAGGAGAAACGTGTCAGTATTTCAGTGGAATAAAGGAAATTACAATGGCATGAAAGAAGAACTGGCCAAGGTTGACTGGAAAGAGACACTAGCAGGAAGAACAGCAGACAGCAATGGCTGGAGTTTCTGTGAAAAATGAGGGAAGTGCAAGACAGATATATTCCAAATAAGAAGAAATTTTCAAAGGGAAGAAGGACACTACCGTAGCTGACAAGTGAAGTCAGAACCAAAGTAAAAGCAAAAGAGAGGACATACAAAGAAGCCAAAGCTACTGGGAAGATGGAGGATTGGGACAATTTTAAAAACTTGCAGAAGGAAACAAAGAAGGTCATTAGGAAGGAAAAGATAAATTATAAAAGGAAGCTGGCAACTAATATCAGAGTAGATACTAAAAGCTCTTTTAAGTATGTAAAGAATAAAAGACAGCTGAGGATAGATATAGGACAAATACGAAATGATACTGGAGATATTGTAATGAGAGACACAGAGGTGACAGAGGAACTGAATGCGTATTTTGCATCAGTCTTCACAGTGGAAGACATCAGTATACTGGACATTCAAGAGTGTCAGGGAAGTGAAGTATGTGCAGTGAGAATTATGATTGAGAAGGTGCTCAGGAAGCTTAATGGTCTGAGGATGGATAAAACTCCTGGACCTGATGGAATGCACCCTCAGGTTCTGAAGGAAGTAGCTGGAGAGATTGCGGAGGCATTAACAATGATCTTTAAAGAATTGATAGATTCTGACATTGTACCGGATGACTGGAAAATTGCAAAAGTTACTCCTCTATTTAAGAAGGGTGGGAGACAGCAAAAAGGAATCTATAGACCTGTTAGCCTGATATCAGTGGTTGGGAAGTTGTTGGAATCAATTGTTAGGGATGAGATTACAGAGTACCTGGAGGCACATGACAAGATAGGCCTAAGCCAGTATGGTTTCCTGAAAAGAAAATCCTGGCTGACTAACCTACTGCAATTTTTGGAGGAAATTATGGGCAGTGTAGACAAAGGAGATGGAGTAGATGTAGTGCATTTGGATTTTCAGAAGGCCTTTGACAAGGTGCTGCACATGAGGCTGCATAGCAAGATAAGATCCCATGGAATTACAGGGAAATTACTAGCATGGGTAGAGCATCGACTGGTCGGCAGGAAACAGAGTGGGAATAAAGGGATTCTATTCTGGCTGGCTGCTCATTATCAGTGGAGTTCCACAAGGGTCAGTGTTGGGACCGCAGCTTTTTATGATGTATGTCAATAATTTTGATTATGGGATTAATGGATTTGTGGCTAAATTTGCTGATGATACAAAGTTAGGTGCAGGAGTGGGTAGTGTTGAGGAAATAGAGAGCCTATAGAGAGGCTTAGATAGTTTAGGGGAATGGGCAAAGAAGTGGCAAATGAAATACAATGTTGGAAAGTGTATGGTCATGCACTTTGGTGGAAGAAATAAATGGGCAGACTATTATTTAGATGGGAAGATAATTCAAAATGCAGAGATGTAAAGGGACTTGGGAGTCCTTGTGCAAGATATCCTAAAAGTTAACCTCCAGGTTGTGTTGGTGGTGATGAAGGCAAATGCAATGTTGGCATTCATTTCTAGAGGTATAGAATATAAGAGCAGGGATGTGATGTTGAGGCTCTATAAGGCACTCATGAAACCATAGTTAAGAGTATTGTGTGCAGTTTTGGGCTCTTTAATTTTGGAAAGGATATACTGACATTGGAGAGGGTTCAGAGAAGATTCATGAGAATGATTCCAGGAATGTAAGGGTTACCGTATGGGGAATATCTGGTAGCTCTTGGGTTGCATTCCCTGGAGTTCAGGAGAGTGATGGGGGATCTCATAGAAACATTCTGAATGTTAAAAGGCCTACAGATTAGATAGGTAGGGGAGTCCAGGACAAGAGGCACAACTTCAGGATTGAACGATGTCCATTTAGTACAGAAATGCAGAGAAATTACTTTAGTCAGAGGGTGGTAAATCTGTGGAATTTGTTGCCATGAGTGGCTGTGGAGGCCAAGTCATTTAAGGCAGAGATAGATAGGTTCTTGATTAGTCAGGGCATCAAAGGGCATGGGGAGAAGGCAGGGGAGTGGGGATGACTGAAAGAATTGGATCAGCCCATTATTGAATGACAGAGCAGTCTTGATGGGCCAAATGGTCTACTCCTGCTCCTATATCTTATGGTCTTATGAAATGAATAAGCAGTCAACACTGTTCCCTTCCCCTCAACTTTTTATTCTGGCATCTTCCAAATTCCTTTCCAGTCCTGAAGAAGTGCCTTGGATTGAAGATGTTTATTCAATCCCATTGATACTACCAGATCTGCTGAGCTCCTTCGGTAGTTTGTGTGTGACGTTCTGAATGTTCTATGCACAATATCTCCATGAGTACCCAGTTGAAAACTAAAAATTGAAGAGGAAACTGTATTCAATTTAATGCAAAACTCTCAACTGACATGGCCCTTAGAGTCTGAAAAAAGACCTGGATATGTATGGTGTGCTGCTAGTTTGCCATTCACTACCAAATGTGGCTTAATAATGGACAATTGTTCCCTGAAATCTGCCACAATAACTCACTTCTCCAAGATCACTTCGAACACAAAGAGAAACTACAACTTTTCTGATTCACTAACAACCTTTCCTGTCTCTCAAAGTCCAACCCTAGTCCCCACAGTGAGATGTGGAAATGGGTAAGACTCACAACAGGGCTCTGGTGAAACTATTGGCCAATTCCCTGTACAGTGGATGCAATGGACTACAGAAACAGTGATGAACTCCAACCAGACCATTGACTTTGGACAATGGAGATGGGAGGTTCCTATGTTCCGCTGGGAGCTAAGGGCTCAAGCAAAACAACCTGAGAGCTGTGTCTCAGTTCCCTCTTCCAATAAGGTCAAGCAATTTGGATATTTTATCGGGAACATTAAAACCATCTAATTATCCATCCACAGGCTATTCTTTCTTTTGACCATTAAACTTTTTAGAAAGTTGGACCACATGCAGGAGGAAAGTATTAAGTGTTAGCTGCTCAGTTACTCTGCATCATATCATATCTCTGCTGTTCTAATATTAAGGCCTTGCTCATATGTGTCCCAGTTTGACACAGAGTAAATCATCCTACATCATGGAACATCAATTACCAAATTAACACTCTTAGAAATTGTACCAGAAAGAAATTACTTAAACTTCTAGTGGTGATTGTCTGTCATGTCCAATGATGACCCGAGACCTGTGCAGGAGGGTTTTTAAAGTGGAAAAGCCATTGCACTGGGCAGTTCCTCTCTCTCAACCTCAGAAGTCCAGGTCCAGTGGTACAAAGAAGCATCATAAACTGGGGGTCTTCCTTGGATCATGGATGATCATGATGTCTCCTGTGCCTTGTCGTGCCCTTGGCTCTCCACAGAGGATTGCAGTACTGCCTTCCTGCCCATTGGATCTCATCCACCCAGTCTGCCAGAGCTGACTAGGACAGGTGCATCTCTATATCACCAGGGAATGAGGTCCATCACTTTAGTCAACTTGTCGAAGTGGTTACCAAGGTGTGGCCTCTGTTGCATGCAAACAGCTACTTGGAGTCACAGGTGAGAGCTGAGTGTCCAGTGGGGATCAAAGGTGAGTGAAATGTCTCAGAATGGACAAGACAAGCCACTTCACCACAGGTGCTACCCCTCCATGGACACCCTATTCTAGTAGGAGATCACCATAGCCTTGAGTGAGATTATAACACCTGTTGTGAACTAAGTTGCATGGATGGCTACTGAGTACTAGAAAATCTAATTTCACATTGGTCCACATTGAGAAGATTTTTTTATCTCTAACTTCTTGAAGGCCTCCAAGAGGACCATACAATGTTGTGATTTGGAGGCTTGCATGCTTCCATGACATGGAGAGCAATGGTGGCTGCAATCAGGGTTTATGCTATGGCTCTTTGTAGGGTCACCCATGCCAAACTAGTCAAAAGGTAGAGGCCAGACTAAGAGAGGCCACCAGTTCTCCAGGTTTGGGGGTTCAGCCCAGGGCTAACAACCCTGACTGGTAAAACAAAATGATTAGGGAAACAGCAGTGAAGAATCCTTCTACATATGAATGCAATGGCATTCCCGAGTCACCATCTGGGATTTGCATTAGTGACCAGTAGTGAAAATTGAGAGGAAGCTAATGACACAATGAAGGAAGCCCTGAGCATTGCCAGAGAAGGAGGACCTTCATTGCTGCCCTAAATGCCAGTGGTGTACTGGCCAGTAAAAAAAAAACTTTCTTCATGGGCTTTAGAAATAGAATTACTCCTCATTTTTTCCAACAAACCAATAATGTTGATAATTCAGTTATGGAAGTACTGATTAACCTGCTTTGATGTTATGACAGACACTACTTCATGAAGAATGACCATTTCCTTAAGTTTACTTGAGTAGCTTACCACAAAGGTGGAGCTCTTCATCAGATCCATCACCACAGTCATCGTCTCCATCACACTTCCAGTTTAGATATACACAGACATGATTCTTGCATTCAAACATAAAGGGTGGACAATAGGTTCCATTGGGGTAACGAGTTGCTATACAGGTAGAGGACAAACATGTACAGCTATGATAATTAATTTTCAAAATTGTGAAATTGAAATAAATAAGTTAATCTCAATAACTAGTTATTAGATTCCTGAGAAAATCTCCACAAATTTTTTTCTTTTAACTATTATACTTTACCATGAACAACGTTTGTAATTATTGTTTGTAATTTGCAAGAGAAATAAATGCCTTATAACTTTTGAATACCAATTTATGAAACATGATTCAGGAGGCTGAAAAATGAGAAATGTCACAGCCTTGATGAAAAATGGATACAGCAAGATAAGGTGAGAAAGTTCAAGAAAGAACAACCTCATATAGAATTACAGACACTTGGACAAGTGTAAATATATCAGAGAAAGAGCGCATCAATTTGGTCAAGTTGGTGCGGTCTTTTATTGGTTGTATTATGGTTCTCAGTCTATTATAGATTTCTTGAGTACTCCTGCAAGAAAATGAAGCTCAAGAGCTGTATAGAGTGACCAATATATACTTTGATCATAAATTTACTTTGAACTTTGAATTTACCTTGAAAGGTACATGGTTGGAAATTAGGCTATTGAGGATTGCTAAGATGTGTGAAAATTGACTGTAAAGTTGAGGAAGTTTGTGAATGTGCCAACCATTGTTTCACAGGCTTTTGCCCATGAGAAAAGGAAAATCTATAGGAAGTGAAAGTGTGTAGATATCCAATCAGGGACATGTGGTACCATTGAGCAGTCAGAAGAGACAAGCAGTTTGAGGACAACACATGGCTCTTTGATCAACCAGAATTAGGATTATTATCCCTGACATATGCCTTAAATTTTATAGTTTTGTGGCAGCACTACAGTACAAGGCATAAAAATTATACAGACAAATAACTGTGCAAAAGGCAAGGGTATTTGCTGTGGACCTATGAAGATTGTAACTTATGTATAGGCACAAAGGATAACATAACATGTGGATGGTTCAGCTGATCACCCTATAAATACTATAATCTGTCTGAGTCTGTTTGCTCTAAATGAGATGGACAATCTTTGACACCAAGTGGACCAATGCTGGATCATTTTAATTTACGAGTGAAAAGGTCAATTGGAAGAAAGTTATCCCAAAGCCATGCGACTTAAGTCATTAATAGTTCCAAAAAATGACTAAACTTTGGCTAACTAATAATCATCCTGTTCCAGCTCTCCCTTCTTTTGGCAACAATTTCTTTCCTTAAAACTAATTCTAGGTGGTGGGCTGGAGATGCGTCTCTACCAAAGTAGGTATAATATAATGTGTTCTTTCTCTCCACTATCCTGAAGATCACCCTTAGGTAAGGTGTAGCACCTATTTAGCTCCCACTTCATTCCCGATCAGGGTCACGTGAAGCCATGGGAGCAAGTGGCAGATGGTCATATGAGCTGCTGGTACAAATCACAAGTCCTGGTTATGTGACCACGGACACCAGGCAGACAAACTCTGAATAGTATTGATAATGGCTGGGGTAGCCAGTCTTGTAAAGACACTGCCCTGAAGATGGCAATGGCAAAGTACTTCTGTAGAAAAAAATGCCAAGAACAATCATGGTCATGGAAAGATCATGATAACCTACGTCATATGACATGGCACATGATGAACGAGTAATAAGTAATACAGCCTTAAGGCAGTCTCAAGCAAACTGCTCTTTTTGAAGTATCAGCAAATCCAGAAGAGAATCTTTATTGTTGCTTGCAATGAATTGTCATCTACTTATCCCTTTATCACAATATAAATTTTGAAACAATCTGCTTTGCATGTAATACCCACTCACTGGATAAATTTGTGCTTCATCAATGAAGCTAAGTTATTTAAGCATTTTTAAACTGGATGCAAGTACCAGACATTACAAGGAGGTTCACATTAAAATTACAATAAAAATTTGAGACCAGGGATTATAATTAATATCACATAGCCTTGAAGAAATACTATTATGACCCTAAGAAGAAGGAGCAGAATTAGGCCATTTGGCCCATCATGTTTGTTCTACGATTTCATCATGGCTGATCCAATTTTCCTCTTAGCCCCAATCTCCTGCCTTCTCCCTGTATCTCTTCATATACTGACCAGTCAAGAATCTATCAACCTCTGCCTTAAATATGCATAAAGACTTGGGCTCCACAGCTGCCTGTGGCAAAGAATTCCACAGATTCACCACTCTCTGGCAAAATAAATTCCTCCTCATCTCCGTTCTAAAAGAATGCCCCTCTATTCTGAGGCTGAGTCCTTTTGTCTGAGACTTCCCCACCATAGGAAACATCCTATCCACATCCACTCATCATGGCCTTCATCATTCGATAGGTTTCAATGAGGTCACCCCTAATTCTTCAGAATTCTAATAATGACAGGCCCAGAGATTATAGAAAATGTTTGAAGAATAATTGCATCATGAAACACAAACTTCAGTATAGATAATGATAAGGTAGAGCCATTTGGCAGGATATTTAAGTTGATTACCAATTCCTTGCTTGAATGATGGATGATGGATTGATTGAGATACAGCACAGAATAGGCCCTTCTGGCCCTTTGAGCCACGCTGCCCAGCAATCCCCAGAATTAACCTAGCCTAATCATGGGACAATTTACAATGACCAATCAACCGATGAACCGGCACATCTTTGGGTTGTGTGAGGGAAGTGGAGCACTTGGAGGAAACCCATGCAGTGTTGGGGAGAACATACAAACTTCTACAGAGAGCAGCGGGAACTGAACCCAGGTTGCTGATACTGTAAGGCATTGTGCAACCACTATGCTACTGTGGTGTCCCATGAAAATATAAACCAGATTGATGAACAATGAATTCTGGAAGTCCAAATGTAAACAAAGTAATACCATAGGTTAAAAAGCCTATAATCAAGGCAAATCAGCATTCAAATCTAGAAGAAAAGAACTGAGAAAAAAGATTTTAAATATAAATCTGCCATCTCCTTATCCCCCATTATTATTTCTCCAGCCTCATTTTCTGGTGATCCTATATCCACTCTCATCTCTCTTTTAGTCTTTTACATACTTGAAACAACTTTTACTATCCACTAGCTTGCTTTCATATTTCATCTTTTTTCTTCTAAAGACACTTTTAGTTTCTCTCTTTTAAAGCTTCCCAGTCATCCATCTACCCACTAACTTTTGCTTTGTTGTATGCCCTCTCTTTGGCTTCAACTTTAGCTTTGACTTCCCCTTTCAGCCACGGTTGTAGTCTTTTGCCATTTGAATGTTTCTTCATTTTTGGAATATATCTATCCTGCACCTTTCTCATTTTTCCCAGAAATTCATCCCATTGCTGCTCTGTTATCATCTCTAGCACATCATCTCCTTCCAATTTACTTAGGCCAACTCATCTCTTATACAGTTGTAATTTCCTTTACTCCACTGAAATACTGCAACGTCAGACTTAGGAGGAAGGATGGTACCTAATGGCGACTCCTTTGCTTGCATCTTCGGAAACAGCTCTATTTCTCCCTTTAATATCTTTATTTTTTTCTTTCAGGGTTCTTTTGAAGACATTGACTTGGAGTTCCACGCAAGCTTTGGTTCTTTGCGGGAATGGGACCCGCTTTCGGAGTTCCACGACTGGCTGCTATTCAACATGCCAAGGGTTTGGCCTGAGAATATCGGTGTTTGGAAACCTAATTTCTCGGGGCTCTGAAGACGGGCGCATCAAGGGTCAGTGTCACGGCCAGAGACTCGTGTGTTGTCAGGGAGGCCGGAAAATCTTTTGCCATGTGCACCGAAGACCCGAGGTCTTTGCAATCTTTGGCACAGAGCTCGGAAAAAGTGACGAAACAGACTTTTAAGATCGTAAACCAGCGGGTTGTTGTTAGGTCTCCCACCTGCTGTGAAAAAGGGGGACACCTCCCTCTCCCTTGCCTGGGAGAGAGAGAACCTGTGGGTTGTCGAATTTGGAAGAAATGCGGAATTTCTGGGGTAACTGCAAGGTTTGTGTCTTTGCTATCGCTTAGCACACACTTGGGCTTGGTGATTGTACTGATGTGCGTTTAATTTTGCTGGTGGGGGAAGAGGGGATTGCTGCCCACTGTCGCTTACACATGGGAGGGGGGCTGGGGGGGGTACTTTGCGGTTCTCATGTTTAACTGTCGTTCATTCTTTGGGGCACTTCCCTGTTTTCATAGAAACATAGAAAACCTACAGCGCAATACAGGCCCTTCGGCACACAAGATTGAGCTGAATATGTCTCTACCTTAGAAGTTACTACGCTTACCTATAGTCCTCTATTTTTCTAAGCTCCCTGTACCTATCTAAAAGTCTCTTAAAACACCCTATAATATCCACTTCCACCACCATTGCCGGCAGCCCATTCCACGCACTCACCACTCTGAGTAAAAAATTTACCTCTGACATTTCCTCTGTACCTACTCCCCATCACCTTAAACCTGTGTCCTCTTGTGGCAACCATTTCAGCCCTGGGAAAAAGCCTCTGACTATCCACACGATCAATGCCTCTCATCATCTTATACACCTCTATCAGGTCACTTCTCATCCTCCATCACTCCAAGGAGAAAAGGCCGAGTTCACTCAACCTATCCTCATAAGACATGCTCCCCAATCCAGGCAACATCCTTGTAAATCTCCTCTGCACCCTTTCTATGGTTTCCACATCCTTCCTGTAGTGAGGCGACCAAAACTGAGCACAGTACTCCAAGTGGGATCCTATATAGCTGCTACAAAACCACTCAGCTCCTAAATTCAATTCCATTATTGATGAAGGCCAATACACCGTACGCCTTCTTAGCTACAGAGTCAACCTCCGCAGCTGCTTTGAGTGTCCTATGGACTCAGGTCCTATGGATCTCTCTGATCCTCCACAATGCCAAAAGTCTTACCATTAATACTAAATTCTGCCATCATATTTGACCTACCAAACTTATCTGGGTTGAACTCCATCTGCCACTTCTCAGCCCAGTTTTGCATCCTATCAATGTCCCACTGTAAACACTGACAGCCCTCCACAACACCACCAACCTTAGTGTCATCAGCAAACTTACTAACCCATCCCTCCACTTCCTCATCCAGGTCATTTATAAAAATCACGAAGAGTAAGGGTCCCAGAACAGATCCCTGAGACACTCTACTGGTGACCGACCTCCATGCAGAATATGATCCGTCTACAACCACTCTTTGCCTTCTGTGGGCAAGACAGTTCTGGATCCACAAAGCAATGTCCCCTTGGATCCCATGCCTCCTTACTTTCTCAATAAGCCTTCCATGGGGTAACTTATCAAATGCCTTGCTGAAATCCATGTACACTACATCTACTGCTTTTCCTTCATCAGTGTGTTTAGTCACATCCTCAAAAAATTCAGTCAGGCTCATAAGGCACGACCTGCCCTTGACAAAGCCATGCTGACTATTCCTAATCATATTATACCTCTCCAAGTGTTCATAACTCCTGCCTCTCAGGATCTTCTCCATCAACTTACCAACCACTGATGTAAGCCTCACTGGTCTATAATTTCCTGTCTATCTCTGCTCCCTTTCTTGAATAAAGGAACAACATTAGCAACCCTCCAATCCTCTGGAACCTCTCCTGTCCCTACTGATGATGGAAAAATCATCGCCAGAGGCTCAGCAATCTCCACCCTTGCCTCCCATAGTAGCCTGGGGTACATGTCATCCAGGCCAGGTGACTTATCCAACTTGATGCTTTCCAAAAGCTCCAACTCATCCTCTTTCTTAATATCTACATGCTCAAGCTTTTCAATCTGCTGAAAGTCATCACTATTATCACCAACAGCCTTTTCCATAGTGAATACTGAAGTAAAGTATTCATTAAGTACCTCTGCTATTTCCTCTGGTTCCATACACACTTTCCCACTGTCACACTTGATAGGTCCTTTTCTTTCACATCTTATCCTCTTGCTCTTCACATACTTGTAGAATGCCTTGGGGTTTTCCTTAATCCTGCCAGCCAAGGCCTTCTCATGGCCCCTTCTGGCTCTCCTAATTTCCTTCTTAAGTTTCTTCTCTGTTAGCCTCATAGTCTTCTAGATCTCTAACATTACCTAGCTCTCTGAACCTTCTGAATGCTTTTCTTTTCTTCTTGACCAGATTTATTACAGCCTTTGTACACCACGGTTCCTGTACCCTACCATAACTTTCCTGTCTCATTGAAATGTACCTATGCAGAACTTCACACAAATATTCCCTGAATATTTGCCACATTTCTTCTGTACTTTTCCTTGAGAACATCTGTTTCCAATTTAAGCTTCCAATTTCCTGCCTGATAGCCTCATAATTCCCCTCCTCCAATTAAACGCTTTTCTAACTTACCTGTTCCTATCTCTCCCCAATGCTACGGTAAAGGAGTTGGAATTGTGATCACTATCTCCAAAATGCTCTCTCACTGAAGATCTGACACCTGACCAAGTTCATTTCGCAATATCAAATCAAGTACAGCCTCTCCTCTTGTAAGCTTATCTACATATTGTGTCAAGAAATCGTCCTGAACACTCCTAACAAACTCCACCCCATCTAAACCCCTTGTTCTGGGGAGATGCCAATTGATATCTGGGAAATTAAAATCTCCCATCATGACTACTCAGTTATTATTACACCTTTCCAGGATCTGTATCCCTATCTGCTCCTTGATATCCCTGTTACTATTGGACAGCCTATAAAAAACACCCAGTAAAGTTATTGACCCCTTCCTGTTCCTAATCTCCACCTACAGAGACTCCGTGACGTCCCTCCGTGACGTCCACCTTTTCTGCAGCTGTGACACTATCTCTGATCAACAGTGCCACATCCCCTCCTCTTTTGCCTCCCTCCCTGTCCTTCCTGTAACATCTAAAACCCGGCACTTGAAGTAACCATTCCTGTCCCTGAACCATCCAAGTCTCTGTAATGGCCACCACATCATATCCCCAAGTACTGATCCACGCTCTAAGCTCATCCACCTTGTTCACAACACTCCTTGTGTTAAAATAGATACATTCCAAACCTTTGGTCTCTGCGCGTCCCTTCTCTATCACTTGCCTATCCTCCCTCACACGATGTCTCCTATCTTACTCTATTTGAGAGCTAGATGCCTCTTCCCCAGTCTCTTCAGTTTGGCACCTGAGAACATTTCTATCACATACAAACCTTTGATTTCTGTCCACACAAGCAGTGTTCACATGACCTTCCCCCACCTCACCATCTGCTCTAACACTCTGGTTCCCCTCCCCCTGCAAATCTAGTTTAAACCCGCTGGAGCAGCACTAGCTAACCTAACCACAAGAATGTTAGTCCCCTTCCAGTTCAGATGCAAACCGTCCCATTGGAACAGGTCCTACCTTCCCTGGAATAAAGCCCAATTGTCCAGAAACATGAAGCCCTCCCTCCTGCACCATCTCCTTAGCCGCATATTTAGCTGCATTATCTTCCTACTTCTAGCCTCACTAGCACGTGGCATGGAGAGCAATCCTCAGATTGCAACCCTGGAGGTCCTGCCCTTCAACTTTGCATCTAACTCCCTAAACTCTCTTTGCAGGACCTCCTCCTTCTTCCTATCCACGTCATTGGTCCCTACATGGACCTCGACATCCGGCTGCTCACCCTCCGTCCTGAGAATACTGAGAACTCAATCCGAGATATCGCGGACCCTGGCATCAGGGAGGCAACAGACAATCTGAGATTCTCGATCTCTCCCACAGAACCTCTTATCTGTCCCCTTAACTATCGAATCCCCTATCACTACTGCTCTCCTCTTTTCCATCCTTCCTTTCTAAGGGTCCAGTCTCAGTGCCAGAGACGCGACCACTGCAACTTGTCCCTGGTAGGTCGTCCCCACCAGCAGTATCCAAAACGGAATACTTATTGTTGATGGGAATAGCCACAGGGGTGCTCTGCTCTTCCTGTCTATTCCCCTTCCCTCTCCTGACAGTCACCAAGCTACCTGCCTCCTGACTTTTAGGGGTGACTATCTCCCTGAAACTCCCATCTACTTCTGCCTCTGCCTCACAAATGATCTGACGTTCATCCAGCTCCAGCTCCCTAACTCGGTTGTCAGGAGCTGCAGCTGGATGCACTTTTTACAGGTGTAGTCATCAGGGACAATTGTGCTGTCCCTGACTTCCCACATCCTGCTCGACTGCTCTAACTGCTGCCTCTATTACCTACTCCTAAGTTAATTAAATTAATTAAAGGAATTTACCTGGCCTTACCTCACTTGGAGCAATCTCGTCCTTAGCCTCTGCTTGCCGAAGCCTCTTGAGCCAAAGCCTCAAAGCTCCACTCCTACCCTAAGCCACTCACACCACTGGCCGCTCCTCTTCAGTTACCCCTCCTTTTATTTGTCCCTACCAATTATCTCTCGAGCCCTTCGCTCCTCCTCTTCCTGCTGCAATGGTTTCTCGATCACACTGTCCCGAGTACCCGCTGCGTGCACCTTTTTAAAGCACGCTCACCTCAGCTGCTTTCCAGCACTCAGCGCTCTCACATTTTCATGGATGGTTGCGAAGAAAAAGCATTTCAGGATGTATATTGTATACTGTTCTCTGATATTAAACTTGACCTTTGAACCCTATCAAATTTCAAGTTGAACTCAATCATATTGTGATCACTGGTTCCTAAGGGTTCTTTTACCTTAAGCTCCCTAATCACCTCTGGTTCATTACATAACACCCAATCCAGTACAGCTGATCCTCTAGTAGGTTCAATGACAAACTGCTGTCAAAAGCCATCGTGTAGGCATTCAACAGACTCACTCTCTTGAGATCCATTACCAATCTGATTTTCCCATTGAGCTGCATGTTTAATCTCCCATGACTATCATAACATTGCCCTTTTGATATGCCTTTTCTATTTCCCATTGTATTCTATTGTCCACATCCCAGCGTCTGTTGGGAGATCTGTATATGACAGCCATCAGGGTGCTTTTACTCTTAACTATACTGAATTGATTTTATTTCTTACATCCTTCACACATAAAAATCTCAAGATGGTGCCGTGTACAGCAGCTGTGTTGCGAGCTGCATTCCAAATCTACAGTATACTACTAATTTCTACAATTTTCTTAGCATTTTCTGTTCAAGTAGCTGATAGTCACATCAGATATGACAGACTGACCCTTCTGAACATTGGAAAGACAGTATTTACCCACTATGTGCTGCCTTTCCTACATTGGGAACTCATGCTTGCGCGATCCATGGGAGACTCATCTCTTACACTGCCACTACCTCGG
Source organism: Hemitrygon akajei (assembly GCF_048418815.1). Lineage (NCBI taxonomy): Eukaryota > Metazoa > Chordata > Chondrichthyes > Myliobatiformes > Dasyatidae > Hemitrygon > Hemitrygon akajei. The sequence continues at coordinate 187,811,512 of NC_133128.1, forward strand.
AAGAAGTGCCGGAGGTGAGGGAGAAGGGCCGGTGTCCTGGTGAGGCTGAGACAGTGTGCAAATCGGCCACCACTCCGTAGCATACTCCTGGCTAACGCTCAGTCCCTGGACAACAAGCTTTGCGAACTGTGAGTCAGAATCTTCTATCAACTGGAAACAAAGGAATGCAATGTTTTGTGCCTGGCTGACAGAGGAGATTCCGGGCCATGCTATTGACCCCTTTGGGTTATCAGTGTTCCAGGCGGACAGGTCAAATAACCTCTCTGGGAAGAGTAAAGGAGGAGGGGTATGTTTCGTGGTCAACCATGCATGGTGTGACCCCCAGAATGTGCATGCCCTCAAATCCTTTTGTTCCCCAGATCTGGAATACCTGGTGATCCTGGGCAGACCCTACTGGCTGCCTAGGGAGCTCACAGCTGTTATCATCAGAGCGGTGTATGCTCCGCCACAGGCTGATACTGACCTGGCTCTCAATGAACTGTAGGAGACCATCAACACACTGGAGACAGCACACCCAGAGGCTGCCTTCATCGTCACCAGTGACTTTAATCGAGTGTCGCTGACAAAAATCTCTCCGAAGTTTTGTCAGCACATCCAGGTGAGCACTCGTGGATATAAGACACTTGACTACTGGTACTCTCCCTTCCTCAACACTTACAATAGACAATAGGTGCAGAAGTAGACCATTCGGCCCTTCGAGCCTGCACCACCATTCTGAGATCATGGCTGATCATCTACTATCAATACCCGGTTCCTGCCTTGTCCCCATATCCCTTGATTCCCCTATCCATAAGATACCTATCTAGCTCCTTCTTGAAAGCATCCAGAGAATTGGCCTCCACTACCTTCCGAGGCAGTGTATTCCAGACCCCCACAACTCTCTGGGAGATGAAGTTTTTCCTCAACTCTGTCCTAAATGACCTACTCCTTATTCTCAAACCATGCCCTCTCGTACTGGACTCTCCCAGCATCTGGAACATATTTCCTGCCTCTATCTTGTCCAATCCCTTAATAATCTTATATGTTGCAATCAGATCCCCTCTCAATCTCCTTAATTCCAGTGTGTACAAGCCCAGTCTCTCTAACCTCTCTGCATAAGACAGTCTGGACATCCCAGGAATTAACCTTGTGAATCTACGCTGCACTTCCTCTACAGCCAGGATGTCCTTCCTTAACCCTGGAGACCAAAACTGTACACAATACTCCAGGTGTGGTCTCACCAGGGCCCTGTACAAATGCAAAAGGATTTCCTTGCTCTTGTACTCAATTCCCTTTGTAATAAAGGCCAACATTCCAATAGCCTTCTTCACTGCCTGCTGCACTTGCTCATTCACCTTCAGTGACTGATGAACAAGGACTCCTAGATCTCTTTGTATTTCTCCCTTACCTAACTCTACACCGTTCAGATAATAATCTGCCTTCCTGTTCTTACTCCCAAAGTGGATAACCTCACACTTATTCACATTAAACGTCATCTGCCAAGTATCTGCCCACTCACTCAGCCTATCCAAGTCACCCTGAATTCTCCTAACATCCTCATCACATGTCACACTGCCACCCAGCTTAGTATCATCAGCAAACTTGCTGATGTTATTCTCAATGCCTTCATCTAAATCATTGATGTAAATCGTAAACAGCTGTGGTCCCAATACCGAGCCCTGTGGCACCCCACTAGTCACCACCTGCCATTCCGAGAAAAACCCATTCACCGTTACCCTTTGCTTTCTATCTGCCAACCAGTTTTCTATCCATGTCAATATCTTCCCCTCAATGCCATGAGCTCTGATTTTACCCACCAATCTCCTATGTGGGACATCAAATGCCTTCTGAAAATCGAGGTACACTACATCCATTGGATCTCCCTTGTATAACTTCCTGGTTACATCCTCGAAAAACTCCAATAGATTAGTCAAGCATGATTTACCCTTGGTAAATCCATGCTGGCTCGGCCCAATCCTATCACTGCTATCTAGATATGCCACTATTTCATCTTTAATAATGGACTCTAGCATCTTCCCCACTACCTATGTTAGGCTGACAGGACGATAGTTCTCTGTTTTCTCCCTCCCTCCTTTCTTAAAAAGTGGGATAACATTAGCCATTCTCCAATCCTCAGGAACTGATCTTGAATCTAAGGAACATTGGAAAATGATTACCAATGCATCTGCAATTTCCAGAGCCACCTCCTTTAGTACCCTAGGATGCAGACCATCTGGACCTGGGGATTTGTCAGCCTTCAGTCCCATCAGTCTACTCATCACCGTTTCCTTCCTAATGTCAATCTGTTTCATTTCCTCTGTTACCCTATGTCCTTGGCCCATCCATACATCTGGGAGATTGCTTGTGTCTTCCCTAGTGAAGACAGATCTAAAGTACTTATTAAATTCTTCTGCCATTTCTCTGTTTCCCATAACAATTTCACCCAATTCATTCTTCAAGGGCCCAACATTGTTCTTAACTATCTTCTTTCTCTTCACATACCTAAAGAAGCTTTTGCTATCCTCCTTTATATTCCTGGCTAGCTTGTGTTCGTACCTCATTTTTTCTCCCCGTATTGCCTTTTTAGTTAAGTTCTGTTGTTCCTTAAAAATTTCCCAATCATCTGTTTTCCCACTCACCTTAGCTCTATCATACTTCTTTTTTTTAATGCTATGCAATCTCTGACTTCCTTTGTCAACCACTGTGGCCCCTTTCCCCCCTTTGAATCCTTCCTTCTCCGGGGGATGAACTGATTTTGCACCTTGTGCATTATTCCCAAGAATACCTGCCATTGCTGTTCCACTGTCTTTTCTGCTAGGATATCCGTCCAGTTAACTTTGGCCAGCTCCTCCCTCATGGCTCCATAGTCTCCTTTGTTCAACTGCAACACTGACACCTCCGATCTGCCCTTATCCTTCTCAAATTGCTCCTACAAAGTTTCTCAAAAAAATTCTACAAAGCTCTCCTTCGCCTAGCTTTTGGAAATTCAGATCACTCTTTGATTCTGCTTTTGCCAAAGTACAGGCAGAAGCTGAAACAAGAGGCAGCCATAGTTAAAACTGTCCACTGTTGGTCCGACCAATTGGCCTCCATTCTGCAGGACTGTTTCAATGACGTCGACTGGAATGTCTCCTGTGATGAGGATGTCTCTGAGTTCACGAATGAAGTCAGGTGATACATCCGGAAGTGCATCAACGATGTTGTCCCCTAGAAGCCGGACAGGGTCTTCCTGAACCAGAAACCCTGGATTAATAGTTCCGTGAGAGCAGTACTTACCACATGACATAGAGCTTACGTTGCTGGCAATCAGCTAGAGCTCAAGAAAAGCAGCTGCGATCTGCTCAACACTATCAAAGCTGCAAAACAATACAGGGAGAAGACCGAGTCAAGATTCACAACGAATAGCATGCCTGACTTGTGTTGAGGGTTGCATACCATCACAGACTTCACAGTCAGACATTGTGGTGCTGCCAACATCGCCGCCTCTCTCCCAGATGAGCTCAATCACTTTTACGCTTGGTTCAACGTCGCTAACTCTGAGCCTCAGAGGAAAGCCACCGCTACAACTTGCAACCTGGTCATCTCCGAGGCCTTTGTTCTACTGCACTCCATCGTGCCCAACCATTCACTGTGTAAAGGCTGATTTATACTTGTGCGTAGTAGCCGACGCCGCAGCCTTCGTAAGTGGCCTGCGCCGTTGTGAGCATTTATACCTGTGCGTTGGTGTGTTTGCGTCGCTCTGCAATTCACCACCAAAACACTAGTTGGCGGTGGGGTTTGTAATGGTGACTGAGCGCATCATGTTGGTGTTGGAGCTAATAAATGTTGAACAAAGGTTACTTAGTTATTGAAATTACTGCAACGCAGAAAAGAGAGAAGACGTCGGAGGAGATGGTGTGTACGACCATTGAACGGATTGAGGCAGAAGGAGGGTGAATTTTCTGTGCTTGTCCGGCCACTGAGAGACATGGATGAGGAAATGCATTTCAATATCCTCGGATGTCAGCAGGTAGATTTGACAATTTGGTTCATCGTTTCCAACCATTTATTTCGCATCAGTGTACGCACAGTATGCCTATAGACAGGAGGAAATGCGATGCTACCAAGCGGACCAGTCACAGTTGTTGTGGTCTGCGTTCCTGCGACGCGCAGTTACAGTTTTGGAGAGGTGCGTGTCAGGCTATGGCGTAGGGTACAGCGTAGGTTATGTGGCTACACTGTACCTACGGTGTTCATTTGACACAGAAGTATAAATTAGCCTTAATTGACTGTTCTTCTGCTTGTACAATCTATAGTGATCACCAAAGCTGGGTAAATAAATTAGTGCCTGTATAGTCAGGGAAAGTTAACCCTGTCTTTGAAGTGATTTATCACATACCGTAAACACATAGAATTCTCTAAAACTCCTTAGAGAATTATTTAAACTCTGCTCTCTTGCCATTCTACCCTCTTAATGTCATTGTTAATTACCTAAATAACTTCATTTGTCAGTAATGTGCTGTACCATATGAAATGGGCGATCGCAGTCTTTCCATGGCCATAATTGTTCTTGGCAGAATTTTCTATGGAAGTGCTTTGCCATTGCCTTCCTCTGGGCAGTGTCTGTCCCAAACCATTATCAATATCATCTGCCTGGCGTCAACGGTTGCATTACCAAGATTTGTGCCACGCAGCATCTGCTCCCATAGCTTCATGTGACCCTGATCAAGGGGGCTAAACAGAGCTAATCCTTGCCTAAGGGTGACCCAAGGCTAGTAGAGGGAAGGAGCACCCTATACCTTCTTTGACAGAGACGCATCTCCACCCCATTAATAACATCTGTATGAATAAGACTGGTTAGTCGTAGGTGGAACATTAACTGTTCTTATAGCGGTTAAGTTTTATGCTGCATAGTTCCAGCAAATTGTTTGGCCTCATTATTCACCAGGTGACGATATCAACACTCTGATATACATATATGCTTTTAGAAAGAAAACTTACGGCAAGTGATTTCATCTGAGAAATCTTCACATTCAGCACTTCCATCACACGTGTACCTTTCCGGAATGCAGTGACCGCTAGCACATTCAAAATATCCAGGAAGGCATGTTAGCAACTCTGTTAACAAGAAATGGAATAGCCAACAATGATCCGTATACTTCAAAATTAGATGATTTGAGGCAAAGTAACAGAAGATGTGATAAACTTGTAAGACTAAATAATCTCATTTGTATATTTCCACAGCTAATTAAGGAACCCTATCACTCTGCCTGTTCTCCATCTCCCTCTGGTGCTCCCCTCCCCCTTTCTTTCTCCCGAGCCCCCCGTCCCATGATCCTCCCCCTTCTCCAGCTCTGTATCCCTTTTGCCAATCACCTTTCCGGCTCTCAGCTTCACCCCACCCCCTCCGGTCTTCTCCTATCATTTCACATTTTCCCTTCCCCCTGCTACTTTCAAATCTCTTACTATCCTTCCTTTCAGTTAGTCCTGACGAAGGGTCTTGGCTCGAAACGTCGACAGTGCTTCTCCCTATAGATGCTGCCTGGCCTGCTGCGTTCCACCTGCATTTTGTGTGTGTTGCTAAGGATATTTTTGTCATGATTGTGAATGAAGCTACTGGAGAGACACAGCTAGTAGATATAAAAGCCTTTATTCAGGACACACATGAGTAGACAGATACTCGAGAGAGAGAGAGACTCCCCAACTCAACATTACAGTACATTTTTCTATGTTAAAGAACAAAGGTAACAGGACAATTTCTAAAGCTGCAATGCCTTCATAATGCTTCTTTTGTGTAACATGTAAGTTTTCAAATGCCTGGATCTTCCCACCCACATCCCCAATTTGAATGTTAATTACTGTGGTCTCTGAGTCGTGTTCATGCAAGGGATGTTGACTGCATTCATGCATATCCAGATAGTTCAAGTCAACTGAATGTTTCCTGGTCTACAATTTACTCTAAAATACAGTTTCAGGAAGAGCAGTATACCAAGCTGCATTTTAAATTCAATCGGCATTCAATATTCAGATCTGAAAACTGATTTCTTTTGAAATTAATATTTGCTATATTGCATCTCCAAAATATACCTTAACAATCTTCATATCGTTAAGGCTGTCACAGCTTGGGGGGGGGGGAGGTAGTGGGGATAAGTTCCCATTACCTACTCAGTGCTCCCAATGGCATAGATCTCAAGTAGTCTCTAACAACTAAGTCCATCTCTTGGCCTTCATGTGTGGCTTAGTTAGTAAGCCTGGTGGAGCCATTTCTACAGACAGGAAAAAGGGCAAAGGTGGGTTACTAGCACCTTAAAACCAGTCGCTTCGGGCAGATCAGCTGTGGTTGGCAGCTCATCTAGGAGAAGCAAAACTCTGATCTCAAAACTCCGTTGTCTTGCTACACCCCTCATGGGGAAGGCACTGGGAGTAAACACTGTGGGAAATATCCAGAGCTAGAGTCCTTAAGTCCCTATGTTGACTTCAACACCGGCTGGCAAGTCCTGTGATGCCATTGGTGCCAAACTGTATCAGTCTGTGCCATTCGTTTGTATGCACTGTGTACAGAGGGATAACCTGCTGTATGAGCAACAGTGAGCTCTATCATTCTGCCCTGGCTATCCTTCTGCCTCGTGTAGACAGCAGGTCATAACAGCCAAGGTTGACTTTGACCTCATTTATACCTAAAAATCATATCAGTCTTTTCATGAAAATCAGAAAAATAATTCTGGATCAGGTCATGGTGTCATAGTGAATTACAGCACTAAAACAGGCCCTTTGGCCCATCTATTCTGTGCCAAACTGTTACTCTGCCTGGTCCCAATACATAGACTTCCACAACCCCACCATCCATATACTTATCCAAACTTCTCTTAAATGTTGCATTCAAAACCCCATCTGCCACTTCTGCTAGCAGCTAATTCCACACTCGCACCCTCTGAGTAAAGAACTTACCCCCCAGATTCCCCTAAATATTTTACTTTGCACACTTAAACTATGAACCCTAGTCAAGTCTCACTCAACCTCAGTGGAAAGAGCCAGTTTGCATTTATCCAATTACATCCCTCATAATTTTGTATAGCTCTAATAATTCTTTCCTCATTGTCCTACGCCCCAGGCAATAAAGTCCTAACCTATTCAACCTTTCCCTATAACTCTGGTTCTCAAGTCCTTGCAACATCCATGTAAATTTTCTCTGTACACTTTCAATTTTATTGATAATCTTTCCTGTAGGTAAGTGACCAGATAAGCACAAAATTTGGTCTCACCAATGTTTTATAAAACTTCAACATAATAACCCAACTTCCGTACTTTGTTTTATAAAGACCAATGTGCCAAAACTTCTCTTTATGAGTATCTATCAGTATTGCCACTTTCAAGGAATCCCTCTGTTCTAGTGCACTTTTCACTGTCCTACTGTTTACTGTGTATGTTCTACCCTCGTTTGTCCTCCCAAAGTGCCACAGCTCACACTTGTCTTCACTAAATTCCACCTGACAATTTTCAACACATTTTTTCAGCAAGCCCAGATCTCAGTGCGAGCTTTGATGATCTTCCTCACTGTCCACTATGTCCCCAATTTTGGTGTCATCAGCAAATGTGCTCATCTAGTTGACCACATTATCATCTAAGTCATTAATAGAGATGAGAAACAACAATGGGCCTAGTGGCACTCCACTATTCACAGGCCTCCGGTCAGTGCGGTTTAATAAGGCATTTGTCAGACCACATTCTGAGTATTGTGCATGGTTCAGTATTGGGCCACATGTCTAAGAAAGGATCTGCTGCCATTGGAGGGAGTGATGAAAGGGTTAACATATGAGAAACATTCAATAGTACTGGACCTTTACTCAGTGGAGATTAGAAGAATGAAGGGGGATCATTTTTAGGCTGTGTTCTCTGTCATAGGCCCCCCCACTATAGGGAACATCCTCTCTGTGACCTCTCTATCTAGGTCTTTCAGGAAGAAGACAGAACAATGGAGTTGAAAGGGATAATAAATCAACCATGATGGAATGGTGGAGCAGGCCTGATGGGCCAAATGACCTAATTCTGCTCCTAAATTGTTTACCCCTTTTGTGTTCTTTTTTCACTTTTCCTTATATTAAAGATTAGACCATAAGACCATAAGACATAGGAGCAGAATTAGGCCATTTAGCCCATTGAGTCTGCTCCGCCATTCCATCACAGCTGATCCCAGAACCAACTGAACCCCCTTCACCTGCCTTCTCGCCTTATCCTTTGATGCCCTGACTGATCAGGAAACTATCAGCTTCCGCCTTAAATATACCTATGGAATTAGCCCCCACCGCAGTCTGTGGCAGAGCATTCCACAGAGTCACTACTCTCTGGCTAAAAAATATTCTCCTTACCTTTGTTCTAAAAGGTCACCCCTCAGTTTTGAGGCCGTGTCCTCTGGTTCTGGATACCCCCACCATAGGAAACATCCTCTCCACATCCACCTTATCTAGTCCTTTCAACATTTGACAAGATTTAATGAAACTCCCCTGCATTCTTCTAAATTCCAGTGAGTACAGGCTCAAAGCTGCCAAATGCTCCCATATGCTCACCCCACCATTCCTGAAATCATCCTCATGAACCTCCTCTGCACTCTCTACAATGACAACACATCCTTTCTGACATATGGAGCCCAAAACTGCTGACAATATTCCAAGAGCGGCCTAACTAGTGTCTTATAAAGCCTCAGTATTATCTCCTTGCTTTTATATTCTATTCCCCTTGAAATAAACGCCAACATTGCATTTGTCTTCTTTACCACAGACTCAACCTGTGAATTAACCTTCTGGGAGTCTTGCATGAGGACTCACAAGTCCCTCTGCACCTCTGATGTTTGAACCTTCTCCCCACTTAGAATATAGTCCACACTACTGTTCCTTTTACCAAAATGCATAATCATACATTTCCCAAAACTGTATTCCATCTGCCAGTTTTTTGCCCATTGTTCCAGTTTGCCTAAGTCCTGCTGCAATCACATTGCTTCCTCAGCATTACCTACCCCTCCACCGATCTTTGCAAACTTTACCACAAAGCCATCAATTCTCTTATCTAAATCATTGACAAACAATGTGAAAAGTAGTGGTCCCAATACTGACCCCTGAGGAACACCACTTGTCACTGGCAGCCAACCAGAAAAGGCCCCTTTTATTCCCACTCACTGCCTTCTGCCTGTCAGCCATTCCTCTATCCATGCCAGTATACTTATTGTAACAACATAGGATTTTATCTTGTTAATCAGTCTCATGTGTGGCACCTTATCAAATTCCTTCTGAAAATCCAAGTAAATGACATCCACTCTCCTTCAATGTTGCGCCAATCTCTTGCCAAATTAAAAGAATATGCGCTTGTTTCTCTGATTCACTAATCATGGTCATACCGCAGTTTTGCTCATCTGAATCATCTTCACAGTCACTATAATAGTCACACACCCAGCGGCCAGGGATACATTGGAGGTTATCACAGCGAAATTCACTTTCCGTGCATTCACGAGCAGCTGAAATAAGACAAGCCTTATTATACTAAACAGTAAAGTCACATGCAAGCCTAAGGATTTGTCCCCAGTATGTTAAAACAACAGATCATCTAGTTGGCCAAAAAGAAACTAAGTGTTTCAAGAGTTAATAAATATTCACTTTTTAGATAATTTAGCTACTTTCTTTATAAATTAGTCATCAGCATAAATGATAGAAGATTCACACACACACATCCAGACAGAGATGAAAGATCAGTTTGGTTTCAATATCGAACAGAAATAACTTATTTACTTTATCAAGCATGAGAACATCTGCAGATGCTGGAAATCTAAAGCCCTGATGAAGGATCTTGGTCCAAAATGTTGACTACTTACTGTTTTCCATAGATGCAGCCTAACCTGCTGAGTTCCTCCAGCATTTTGTGTGTGTTGCTTAATTACTTCACTTTTTTTTGCTTTGATATAGCATTACTGTTGCACATTATTCTCCAGGTTATGTGTCGTGTCATATGACATAGATGATCACAGTCTTCGACCATGATTGTTCTGGCAAATTTCTCTACGGAAGTGGTTTGCAATTGCCTTCTTCTGGGCAGCGTCTTTACAAGACGGGTGACCCCAACCATTATCAATACGATCAGAGATTGTCTGGCTGACATCAATGGTCACATAACTAGGACTTCGGATATGCGCCAGATGCACATACGACCATCCACCACCTGCTCCCACGGCTTCACGTGATTCTAGTTTGGGGGGGGGGTTGCTAAGTAGATGCTACAACTTGCCCAAGGGTGACCAGTTTGCTAGCGGAGGGAAGGAGTGCATTACACCTCCTTTGGTAGGGACACATCTCCACCCTGGTATAAAATCAATTCAAGCAGCCCCATTCCACTGATACAAGAAGAAAATTAAAGAGTACTTTCAAGGACTCATCATCTTATATTCTCAATATTTATTGGTTACTCATTATTACTATTCCTTTCCTTTTGACTTTTGCACATTGGTTGAACGCCCTGGTTGGTGTGGTCTTTCATTGATTCTGATATGGTTATTATTCTACAGATTTATTGAGTATGCTGACATGAAAATGAATCTCTGGATGTATATAGTGACAAATATGTACTTTGATAATAGTATTACTTTGAATTTTGAATACTTCGATTACTTAGCTCGTCTCATGACAGAATTTCATTATCTTATGCTGGGAAACTATTATTTTCCTCCAGGTTTTTGAGGTGATATGTCCCCTCTGATTTGGTTTGCTATTTTATTTCTAGCTACGAGATCTCATTGCTTACTTGTCAGCTGTTGTGCATTACTTATTAATGCATTGTTAAGCAACTGACCTTCAACAGCAGATTGGTCATTATATAATTATTTGTATATTCATTCATTCATCAGAAGCACTTTGTTACAAGTTGAAGGAATTTTAATCAATATTTGAATCTATCTTTCATGAGAATGCCAAAAGGTACTGTCTGTTTCTTCAGCTTCTTGTGTACTTGGTGAAGAATAAAACAGTCTTCGAAGTATAACTACTCTGGGGCTGGAGTTTACCTATCTGCCTAGCCTAGGAAACAGGGAAAGCTCTTGACTGAAGGCAGAATATTAGGTGTATTCAAGATCAACTTGGGGAGAAAGGAGACCCTGCTCATCCATGACACATATTCTTGAATTCTAATGACAAATTTATTTAAGGACACTTGGCCACATTCGTCAGCATATATCACTGTCGACAAACAAAGCATAGCAAACATTTCCTGCATGCTCCAAAGAGGAATGGCGAGAGAGTAGACAATGGTACTGAAAGTAACAATCAGCCAGTATTAAACTGCATACTCAATTTGTAAAATTCTCTACTCCTTCTGTTTTTCTGTTTCTAGAGAATTACAACTTGCCAAAGGAAACATACTAAAAATATAAAGAACAATGCCATCACATGAAACTTCTGCAGGTGCACCGTGGAGAGCATTCTGACTGGTTGCATCACCGTTCTGATATGGTGGCGGAGGGGGGGGGGCTTCTGCACAGGATCAAAGTAAGCTGCAGAAAGTTGTAAAATTAACCAGCTCCACCATGGGCACTAGCCTCCGTAGTATCCAAGACATCTCAAAGAGCGATGCCTCCAGAAGGCGATGTCCATCATTAAGGACCACCGCCACACAGGACATGCCCTTTTCTCATCGCTACCATCAGGGAGGAGGTAGAGGAGCCTGAAGACACACACTCAACGATTCAGGAACAGCTTCTTCCCCTTTGCCATTGGATTTCTAAAGGGACATTGAACCAATAACACTACCTCACTATGTTTTTAAAATTTATTTCTATTTTTGCACTAGTTATATACACACACACACATATACATACACACACACAGAGTTACAGTAATTCAGTTTTTTTGTATTTATCATGTATTGCATTGTACTGCTATTGCAAAGTTAACAAATTTCAGGACATATGCTGGTGATATTAAACCTGATTCTGATTCCGAACTAATTTTCACTCTGTGGAAGTGCTATTACTTACTGCAGTTGCGTTCATCAGAATTGTCTCCACAGTCATTTATGTCATTACACTTCCAGCGTAGAGGGATACAGCGATGATTGTCACAACGGAAATCACCACTTGGATTACAAGTATGATCTTCTGCAAAGGTAAATCCAGAAAGTACAATTTTAGGAATTCAATTACACAGGAGTTTGTAATATCACATACTAATGATTCTGTTAGGCTAGTTTATTTTACACAGTGTCTTTCTCCATAAATTGGCCAGCAATGTAAATGATTGAGTAATTTCCAATATAAACTGCAACCAAAACAAATATATTTGCATTTTTTGAGTTTTTATTTAAGCAAAAATCTTACAGAACACAGAAGAGCACAGCACAAGACCAGGCCATTCAGCCCACAGTGTTGTGCCAAAGCAGCTAAAAACAAATTAAAACACTAATCCCTGCTGCATGCATCATGTCCATATCCTTCCACCTTCCATCCATGTGCCTATCCAAACATCTGTTAAAAACTTCTAATGAATTTGCCTCTACCACCATACCAGGCAGTGCATTCCAGACATCCACCACTCTCTGAATAAAATACTTACCCCTCACATGCTCCCTGAACCAACTCCTTTCATCTTCAATGAATGCAATCTGGTAATAGGTATTTCAAGCCTGGGAAACAGATACTCTCTGTCCACTCTATCTATAACTCTCATAATCTTATAAACCTCTATTAGATCTCCCATCAGCATCTGTCATGAAACTGAGGTAAACCCAATTATCTCAAAAGTGAGGCAAATCTAATTCCACTCTCAAATCAAATGACTGAGTAGCTGTCTTTCTGGGAAGGTTTAAAAATCCATAATATGCTTGAACGTAAACACTAGAAGACTATAAAATATCCTTATGCTTAATTGACTTCTTAATAAAATATAAAAATGGAAGGTATGCATACAGAATCCATGGCCATTAATATTAGTTTTTGGCCATTTGACATCTCTCAACATCAGCTAAAAATATTTGCATTAACTTCAAATTTTAAAGTAAACTTATTATCAAAGAACACATTTGTAAACAAGTACTTTGTTACAACTCTATTAAGATAAGTTGAATAGGTACATGGAAAATAGGGTTATGGAGAGCTATAGTCACAGTGCAGGTTGATGGGAGTGGGCAGTTTAAATGGTTTCAGCATTGACTAGATGGGCCTGTTTCTGTGCTGTACTCCTTTATATTACATCCCATAACCAGTCTAAAGGATGTTTACTGTAATGTCCAACACAAACATTGGTAATATTAGTAATTTCATCAACATAAATATTGGTGATTGGTAATGGGGATTTTAATATTTACTTATGGCACTCAGTGTTGGCTCGTGGCCAAGTGGTTAAGGCGTTGGTCTAGTGATCTGAAGGTTGCTAGTTCAAGCCTCAGCTGAGACAGTGTGTTGTGTCCTTGAGTAAGACAACACCTCCAAGCTGTATCAGCCCTGCCCTTCCTTTGGACAACATCGGTGGCATGGAGAGGGGAGACTTACAGCACGAGCAACTGCCGGTATTTCCATACAACCCTTTCCAGGGCACAAATCCATGGTCTCTCGAGACTAACGGATGCCTATTATGACTCCCTACATTGATGATAAGAACATATTTAAAAAGTTTCCTGTTTAATGTGATTATTAATGTGTAATTTAATGTGATATTCACTGGACACAAGAGTTACTGTTGATTGGACACTTGACAGCAAGCAACCAGTGTTGTGAAGTGCACGTATCTTGCTAAAAAGTGCTGGATTGCTTTGAGGACATTGTTCTGATATCAGAAAAAAGCAGTACTGCTTTATTACTGACGACAAATTTTGGGGCAATGAACAATTCAGGTTATTCTAATAAGAATTATTCCTTGAATATTCTTTTAAAATCAATCCTAGGAAATGATAAATAGTCATTTGCAAAATGCAACAGGTTAGGAGTCATCTTCATAAAAAACAGTTAATAATAAACACATAATGCTGGAAATCCAAAGCAACACACACAAAATGCTGGAGGAACTGAGCAGGTCAGGCAGCATCTATTGAAATAAATAGATATTTGACACTTCAGGCTGAGATCCTTCTGCCGGACTGAGAAGGAGGGGGGAAGATGCCAGAATAGAAAAAATTGTGGGGATAGGGGAATGAGGTTAGCTGGAAGGTGCTAGGTGATGCCAGGTGGGTGGGAAAAGTCAACTGCTGGAGAGGAAGGAATCTGATTGGAGATGGAATGGACGATAGGAGAAAGGGAAGGCATTAGCAGTGGACTGATCAAATTCAAAGACAGAGAGAGAGAGAGAGAGAGAGAGAGAGAGCGAGCTTTACACAGGTTAGGGAGAAGAGCTTAAAAAACGAGCGTTTCCTGGGGCTTGGTGCATCAGCAGCAGACCTCTCGATTCAAAGAGACAGAGAGCTTCACACACATCAGGGAGAAGAGTTTAAAAAAGGAGTGTTTCGCAGCAATCGGCGCATTAGAAGCAGACCAATCAATTGGCAATTCGTTAGCAGGAACAAATAAAAGTAAAGCAGGGTCAAAGCAGTGTCACCATTGTGTGAGTGGACCAGTGTGGGAGTGGGAACTTGAGGCTTTGGCGAGGAGGCACACGTACGTAGTATGTAAGGCTTTTGTAGTGGTTGAATAAAAAGTCACTAAATTACAGCTAATTAAATAAAGTAGGGTTCATGCAGGATCAGGTGATGTGCTGTAGCTGCATGATGTGGGAGCTGGTGGACCCCATTGTGGTTCCTGGTGACCACATCTGTAGCAAGCGTTGGCTGCTCGAGGAACTCAGGCTCAAAGTTGATGACCTGGAATCTGAGCTTCAAACACTGTGGCACATTAGGGGGAGGGAGAGTCACCTGGATTCTCTGTTTTGGGAGGTAGTCACACCCTTTAGATTAGCTGCCTCAAATTTGGTCTATGGTCACAGACAGGAGGGTGTGACTGCGAGTGAGGTGGGTAGTGGGATCCAAGAGACAGTGCTGGAGGAGCCTCAGCCCTTGAGCTTGTCCAGTAGGTCTGAGATTCTTACTCTGTGTGGATGAGAGTGAGGGCTGTAGGAAAGATGGGCAAACTAACTGTGGCACTGTAGTTCAGGGAGCCATTCGGGGGGCGGGGCAGAGAATTGCAGTGGTAATTGGGGATAGTACAGTCAGGAGAATAGACGGAGTTCTCTGGTGCAAGGATAGAGCATCCCGAAGGCTGTGTTGTTTACCTGGTACTTGGGTTCAGGACATCGTACCTGACCTGCAGAAGAATTTGCAATGGGAGGGGAAAGATCCAGTTGTCGTGGTACATGTGGGTATGAATGATGTAGGTAGAATGAGGAAAGAGGTTCTGCTGAGGGAGTTTGAGTAGCTAGGGACTAAATTAAAAAGCAGAACCAAAAAGGTAGTAATCTCTGGATTACTACCTGAGCCACGTACAAATTGGCACAGGGTCAAGAAAATTAGAGAGTTAAATGTGTTCCTCAAGGATTGATATGGGAGAAGTGGGTTTGAATTCATGGGAAGTTGGCACCAGTATTGGGGAAGAAGGGGGCTGTACCAATGGGACGGGCTCCACCTGAACTGTGATAGGACCTGGATCCTAGTGAATTACATAACTAGGGCTGTGGATAGGGCTTTAAACTAAACAGTAGGGGGGTGGGTTCAACAGATTGGAGAAGAATGGATAAAGTAAAAAAGAAAGGTGTGGATAAAGATAAAGAGATAAAGAAAAAGCAAAAGAGAAAAAAGAGAAAAGTAAGAGTGGAGTGAAGAAAAGTCAAGTGCAAAAGAGTAAAAATATTACAAGATTTTAAAAGCACAATGAGTGTAAGGACACTTACCTGAATGCTCTTAGTATTCGAAACAAGATCAGTGAACTTGTGACTCAAATCAGTACAAAGGGATATGATTCAGTGGCCATTACAGAAATGTGGTTGCAAAGTGGAGAGGATTGGGAATTAAATATCCAAGGATATCAGGTAATATGAAAGGATAGGCAGGAAGGTAAGGGAGGTGGAGTAGTGCCCTTAATTAGGGATGAGATCACGGCGATTGTGAGAGCTGATATAAAATCTAAGAAGCAGAATGTTGAATCTATCTAGGTAGAGATTAGGAAGAGTAATAGGCAAAAATCACTGGTGGGAGTTGTCTATTGGCCACCGAATAATAACATTACAGCGACACAGGCAATAAACAGATAAATATCTGAGGCATGTCAGAATGGAATAGCAGTTATCATGGGGGACTTTAACTTGCACAGAGATTGGATGAATCAAGTTGGTCGAGACAGTCTTGTGCAGGACTTCATAGAATGCACCCTTGATGGCTTTTTAGAACAGCATGTTACTGAACCTACGAAGAAACATGCTATCTTAGATCTGGTCCTGTGCAATGAGACAGGTAAAATTAGTGATCTTGTAGTTAGGGATCCTCTTGGAAAGAGTGATCACAGTATGATTGATGCAAATGGAGTGTGTAATAGTTCAATTTAAAACCAATGTATTATGCCTAAACAAGGGAGACGACGATGGGATGAGGGAGGATTTGACTAGTGTAGATTGGGAACACAGGCTATATGGTGGGACAGTTGAGGAACAGTGGAAGGCTTACAGAGATTTTTCACACTGCTCAACAAAAGTATATTCCAGTTAAAAGCAAGGACAGTAAGTGTGGGGAGAGCCAGCCTCGGATAACTAAGGAAATAAAAGAAGGCATGAAACTGAAAGCTCCTGCATACAAAGTTGCCAAGAGTAGTGGGAAACTGGAAGATTGGGAAAACTTTAAAAAGCAACAAAGTACCACTAAGCGAGCAATAAAGAAAGGGAAGATGGATTATGAAAGTAAACTTGCACAAAATAGGAAAACGAATAGTAAAAATGTTTAGAATAATATAAAGCGGAAAATGGTGTAGCTAAAGGAAACGCAAGACCCTTGGAGGACGAGAAAGGAGAATTGATGTTGGAAGATCAGGAAATGGCCGAGGCTTTGAATGACTATTTTGTGATGGTCTTCACAGTGGAAGACACATCTAACGTGCCAAAGGGAGATGAGATGTTATGTATGTGATGGGAGGTGAGGACCTCGATACAATAGTTATCACTATAGAGGTAGTGCTAAGCAAACCTGTGGGCCTGAAGATAGATAAGTCCCCTGGAATGCATCTCAGGGTACTAAAATAAATGGCAGAAGTTATAGTAGAGGCTTTGGTGATGATTTACTAAAATTCTCTGGACTCTGGTGAAGTCAAGCCACTGTTCAAAAAAGGATGTAGGCAAAAGACAGGTAACTAAAGGCCAGTTAGTTTAATATCTGTAGTTGGGAAAATGCTTGAAGCTATCATTAAAAAAGAAATAGCAAAGCATCTGGAAAGAAATGGATTCATCGGGCAGGTGCAGCATAGATTCAGCAAAGGCAGGTCCTGATGAAAAACTTACTGGAGTTCTTTTGAGGAGATCTAGGCCTCATATGGAGCCAGTGATCATTAATGGAGAATGTGTGGAGCAGGTTAAGACCTACAAGTATCTGGGAGTACAGTTAGACGAGAAGCTTGACTGGACTGCCAACACAGATGCCTTGTGCAGGAAGGCACAGAGTCGAATGTACTTCCTAAGAAGGTTGGCGTCATTCAATGTCTGTAGTGAGATGCTGAAGATGTTCTATAGGTCAGTTGTGGAGAGCGCCCTCTTCTTTGTGGTGGCGTGTTGGGGAGGAAGCATTAAGAAGAGGGACGCCTCACGTCTTAATAAGCTGGTAAGGAAGGCGGGCTCTGTCGTGGGCAAAGTACTGGAGAGTTTAACATCGGTAGCTGAGCGAAGGGCGCTGAGTAGGCTACGGTCAATTATGGATAACTCTGAACATCCTCTACATAGCACCATCCAGAGACAGAGAAGCAGTTTCAGTGACAGGTTACTATCGATGCAATGCTCCTCAGACAGGATGAAGAGGTCAATACTCCCCAATGCCATTAGGCTTTACAATTCTACCGCCAGGACTTAAGAACTTTTTAAAAGCTATTATTAATGCTTTTTGAGATGGTGATTTAGATGCATATCATATTTTTTTTACTGAGTTAAGTATTGTATGTAATTAGTTTTGCTACAACAAGTGTATGGGACATTGGAAAAAAAGTTGAATTTCCCCATGGGGATGAATAAAGTATCTATCTATCTATCTATAATGAGAGCAGCGGATAGAGGTGAACAGATGGGCGTTACTTACTTGGATTTCCAGAAGGCGTACGATAAGGTGCCACATAAAAGACTTATTCATAAGATAAGGATGTGTAGAGTTGGGGGGTATGTATTAGCATGGATAGAGGATTGGTTAATTAATAGAAAGCAGAGAGTTGGGATACATCAGTGTTTCTCTGGTTGGCAATCAGTGGTGAGTGGTGTGCCGCAGGGGTCGGAGCTGGGCCTGCAACTGTTCACAATATACATTAACGATCTGGAAGAGGGGACCAAGTGTAATGTATCTAAGTTTGCTGATGTTACTAAATTGAGTGGAAATGCAAATTGAGCAGAAGATACCAAGAGTCTGCAGAGAGATATAGAGGGTTAAGTGAGTAGACACGGGTCTAGCAGATGGAGTACAATGTTGGTAAATACGAGGACATCCACTTTGGAAGGAAAAATGAAAGCAGACTATTATTTAAATGGTACAACATTGCAGCATGCTGCTGTGCAGAGTGACCTGGGAATGCTTGTGCATGAATCACAAAAGGTTGGTTTGTAGGTGCAGTAGGCGATCAAGAAGGCAAAAGGAATGTTGGCCTTCATTGCTAGAGAAATTGAATTTAAAAGCAGGGAGGTTATGCTGCAACTGTACAGGGTAATGGTGAGGCTTCACCTGGAGTACTACGTGTAGTTCTGGTCTCCTTACTTGAGGAAGGATAATCCAGCTTTGGAGGTGTTGCAGAGGAGGTTCACCAGGTTGATTCCAGAGATAAGGGGGTTAGACTATGAGGAGAGATTGAGTCGCCTAGGACTGTACTCACTGGAATTCAAAAGGTTGAGAGGAGATCTTATAGAAACATATAAAATTATGAAAGGGATAGATAAGATAGACACAGCAAAGTTGTTTCCACTGGTAGGTGAGACTAGAACTAGGGGACATAGCCTCAAGTTTCAGGGGAGTAGATTTAAGGTGGAGATGAGGAAGAACTGCTTTTCCTAGAGAGTGGTAAATTTGTGTAATTCTCTGCCCAATGAAGCAGTGGAGCCTACTTAGTAAATTTATTTAAGACAAGGTTGGATAGATTTGTGCATAGTAGGGGAATTAAGAGTTATGGGGAAAAAGCAGGTAGATGGAGATGAGTCCATGGCTAGATCAGTCATGATCTTATTGCATGGTGAAGCAGGCTCGACAGGCCACATGGCCTACTCCTGATCCAATTTCCTATGCTCTTATGGAAGGAAGAGGGACCCATGCAGAGGTGATAGGCAGGTGAGAAGAGAGAAGAGGCCACAGTGGGGAACAGGAGCAGGAATTTTTTTACTGGAAGGAGAAATTGACATTAATGCTACCCACACAGAATATAAAGTGCTGCTCATCTTGGCACAGGATGAAGGGGAATGGGAATTGGAATGAATACATCAATAGTTATAGTGTTCCATATTGATTGAAAGGATGCAATGTGGTTTATTATCAATATGGTTGATTTTTCCATACATACCACAGTTCTGTTCATCACTGTTGTCTCGGCAGTCATTGTAGCCGTTGCATATAGCCCAATTAGGAATACAACGGTAGTTTGTTATACAGGAAAACTCAGTATGAATGTCGCAGGTATGGTCAGGTCCATCTGAAATAAGCAACGATCATTTAAGAAAGAAAAAGGCATTACAACTTACTGATCACACGTTATCACATTCAATCATATGGCTATTTAAGCATTTATTTTAACGGCCTATTACTGTAGTTTGAGTCAGCTCGTCATGTGCCGTGTCGTATGACGTGGGCAATCATGATGTATGACCATGATTGTCCTTGGCAAATTTTTCTACAGAAGTGACCCCTGCCATTGGAGATGGTCTGCCTGACAACGAAGAACCAGCTGCTCTATGACCATCCACCAGCTGCTCCCATGGCTTCGTGGCTTCACCTGACCCTGATCGGGGATGGGGGAGGTGGGGGAGGGTGTTAAACAGGTGCTCAAGAGGAACCTGCAGGCTAGCAGAGGGAAGAAGTACCTTGCTCCTGCCACCTAGTAGGTGCTCTTGATCCTTTTCGCACCTTGTAGCGCATCGGGTGACATTTCTGCTATTTCCAGACATTTTGACTGTTTTTACAAGGTTGAGTTGCTAGCACGATGCTCAACGCAGCATGGATGGACAGCGTACAAGGACTCAGCCAGATTCGAACTCGGGACCATTCACCTTGAGGTCTGGTGCTGATGCTACTACACCATTGGCCGGCTACTGGAGGATGCTAATAAAATGTTAACATCTTTTCAGGGCTTGCTGCCATTTTTCTGGAGACTCCTGTATGAACACCTCGTGTCCCCAATTTGCTACCTCACTGGTATATTCTTCAAGGTAAGCTTTTGGTGAAGAAGCTTTCCTCCTTCTGTGACACCCTCTCTCACTACTCTCCTTTTGGATTTCTGCTGCCATTGGTAATCTGCCTTCTGTCTTTCAGTCTCAAATCAATTGGTACACAGCAGGTTGTTTTTCTTTTCTTTAACAGCTCAGGGAAAAGAGGCTAGACTGCGCAGGCGTGTGACGTAGCACGCCAAGGTTTAAAAGGGAGAGAAAAACTTTCAACAGTCTTTTCAATCGAAACAAGAGGCTGAGAGTGGAGAGAAGGTCATTTTTCTTTACCAGCTCGGGGAAAAGAGGCTAGACTGCGCAGGCGTGTGACGTAGCGCGCCAAAGGTTTAAAAGAAAGACCGCCATATACAGCCGCCATCATCGTAGCGGCCGTCGTTGGAGTGGACTGAGTCGGAGTGTGACGGCTTTGGCTCAGTCAGGCTTCGGTGAGAAACAGGCAGAGGCGAGGGTAGGTTCTGGTAAGTTTCTGATTTTCTTCTCTTTTTTTTGTTCAGACTAGAGAATATGCCAGGCAGGATGTTGGAATGCTCCTTGCAGGATGTGGGAAGGCAGGGAGACATCCGGTCTCCCTGACAACGATACCTGCAAGAAGTGCATCCAGCAGCAGCTCCTAACAGACCGCGTTAGGGAACTGGAGCAGGAGCTGGATGACCTCCGGATCATTCGGGAGACTGAGCAGTTTATAGATAGTAGCTTCCGGGAGGTAGTTACACCTAAGAAACAGGGCACAGGTAATTGGGTTAGGGAAGGGGTAAGGGCAGGTAGTGCAGGGTTCCCCTGTGGCCATTTCCCTCTAAAACAGGTACACCGATTTGGATACTGTTGGGGGGGATGGCTTACCTGGGACAAGCTGCGGCAGCCGGATCTCTGGCACTGAGTCTGGTTCTGCAGAGCAGAAGGGAGGGAGGAAGAAGAGGAGAGCGGTAGTGATAGGGGACTCCATAGTCAGAGGTACAGACAGGAGATTCTGTGGTCATGACAGAGACTTCCGAATGGTTTGTTGCCTCCCGGGTGTCAGGGTCAGGGATGTCTCTGATCGCGTGCACAGCATTCTGAGGTGGGAGGGTGATCAGCCAGATGTCGTGGTACACATCGGTACCAATGATGTAGGTAGAAAGAGTCAGGAGATCCTGAAGAGTGAGTACAGAGAGCTTGGTAGGAAGTTGAAAAACAGGACCTCGAGGGTAGTAATCTCCGGATTGCTGCCTGTGCCACGTGCCAGTGAGGGTAAGAGTAGGATGCTCTGGCAGATGAACATGTGGCTGAGAAACTGGTTTAGGGGGCAGGGTTTCAGATTTCTAGATCATTGGGACCTCTTTTGGGGCAGGTGGGACCTGTACAAGAGAGACGGGTTACACCTGAACTACAAGGGGACCAATATACTTGCAGGGAGGTTTGCTAGTGTTATTGGTGAGGATTTAAACTAGATTTGCAGGGGGATGGGAACCAGAGTGCCAGAGTAGATAGTGGAATGGAGGTAAAAATAAATGATGTTAGTAGTTCATGCAAAGTCACAAATAGTAAGGTTGTGTGTGGTGGTAATAATCTTCTGAGGTGTGTATATTTCAATGCGAGGAGTATTGTGGGAAAGGATTGACACGTGAAATTATGACATCATAGCCATTCCTGAAACTTGGCTACAGGAGGGGCAGGACTGGCAGCTTAATGTTCCAGGGTTCTGATGTTTCAGACGTGATAGAGGCAGAGGGATGAAGGGGGTGGGGGGGTGGCTTTGCTAGTCAGGGAAAATATTACAGCAGTGTTTCGACAGGACAGATTAGAGGGCTTGTCTACTGAGGCCATATGGGTGGAGCTGAGAAACAGGAAAGGTATGACTACATTAATGGGATTGTATTATAGACCACCCAATAGTCAGTGAGAAATGGAGGAGCAAATCTGCAGAGAGATAACAGACAACTGCTGGAGACAGGAAGTTGTGATAGTAAGGGATTTTAATTTTCCACAAATTGATTGGGACTCCCATACTGTTAAAGGTCTAGATGAGTTAGAGTTTGTAAAATGTGTTTAGGAAAGTTTTCTAAATCAATATATAGATGTACCAACTAGGGAGGATGCAATATTAGATCTCCTATTAGGAAATGAGTTAGGGCAGGTGACGGAAGTGTGTGTAGGGGAACACTTCGGTTCCAGTGATCATAACGTCATTAGTTTCAACTTGATCATGGATAAAGATAGATCTGGCCCTCGGGTTGAAGTTCTAAACTGGAAAAAGGCCAAATTTGAAGAAATGAGAAAGGATCTAAAAAGCGTAGATTGAGACAGGTTGTTCTCTGGCAAGGATGTGATTGGTAAGTGGGAGGCCTTCAAAGGAGAAATTTTGAGCATGCAGAGTTTGTATGTTCCTGTCAGGGTTAAAGGCAAAATGAATAAGAATAAGGAACCTTGGTTCTCGAGGGATATTAGAACTCTGATCAAGAAGAAGAGAGAGATGTATAACATGTATAGGCAACAGAGAGGAAATAAGATGCTTGAGGAGTATAAGAAGAGTAAGAAAATACTTAAGAAAGAAATCAGGAGGGCTAAAAGAAGACATGAGGTTGCTTTGGCAGTCAGGGTGAAGGATAATCCTAAGAGCTTCTGCAGGTATGTTAAGAGCAAAAGGATAGTAAGGGATAAAATTGGTTCTCTTGAAGATCAGAGTGGTCAGCTATGTATGGAACCAAAAGAAATGGGAGAGATAATAAATGGGTTTTTTGCATCTGTATTTACTAAGGAAACTGGAATGGAGTCTATGGAAACAAGGCAAACAAGTAGGGAGGTCATGGAACTTATACAGATTAAAGAGGAGGAGGTGCTTGCTGTCTTGAGGCAAATCAGAGTAGATAAATCCCCAGGACCTGACAGGGTATTCCCTCGGACCGTGAAGCATTCTAGTGTTGAAATTGCAGGGGCCCTGGCAGAAATATTTAAAATGTCAATATCCACGGGTCAGGTGCCAGAGGATTGGAGGATAGCTCATGTAGTTCCGTTGTTTAAAAAAGGCTCTAAAAGTAAGCCGGGAAATTATAGGCCGGTAAGTTTGACATCAGTAGTAGGTAAATTATTGGAAGGAATACTAAGAGATAGGATCTACAAGTATATGAATAGACAGGGACTTATTAGAAAAAGTCATCATGGCTTTGTGCGTGGTAGGTCATGTTTAACCAATCAATTAAATTTTTCAAGGAAGTTACCAGGAAAGTGGATGAAAGGAAGGCAGTGGACGTTGTATACATGGACTTCAGTAAGGTCTTTGACAAGGTCCCGCATGGGAGGTTAGTTAGGAAGATTCAGTCACTAGGTATACATGGAGAGGTAGTAAATTGGATTAGACATTGGCTCAATGGAAGAAGCCAGAGAGTGGTAGTGGAGGATTGCTACTCTGAGTGGAGGCCTGTGACTAGTGGTGTGCCACAGGGATCAGTGCTGGGCCCATTGTTATTTGTCATCTATACCAATGATCTGGACGATAATGTGGCAAATTGGATCAGTAAATTTGCTGATGATACAAAGATTGGAGGTGTAGTGGACAGTGAGGAAGGTTTTCAAAGCTTGCAGAGGGATTTGGACCAGTTGGAGGAATGGGCTGAAAAATGGCAGATGGAGTTTAATGCGGACAAGTGTGAGGTATTGCACTTTGAAAGGTCAAACCAAGGTAGAACATACAAGGTAAATGGTAGGACACTGAGGAGTGCAGTAGAACAGAGGAATCTGGGAGTACAGATACATAATTCCCTAAAAGTGGCGTCACAAGTAGATAGGGTCGTAAAGAGAGCATTTGGTACATTGGCCTTTATAAATCAAAGTATTGAGTATAAGAGTTGGAATGTAATGGTGAGGTTGTATAAGACACTGGTGAGACCAAATTTGAAGTATTGTGTGCAGTTTTGGTCACCTAATTACAGTAAGAATATTAATAAGGTTGAAAGAGTGCAGAGAAGGTTTACAAGGATGTTGCCGGGACTTGAGAAACTGAGTTACAAAGAAAGATTGAATAGGTTAGGACTTTATTCCCTGGAGCGTAGGAAAATGAGGGGTGATTTGATAGAGGTGTATAAAATTATGATGGGTATAGATAGAGTGAATGCAAGCAGGCTTTTTCCACTGAGGCTAGGGGAGAGAAAAACCCAAAGGTCATGGGCTAAGGGTGAAGTGGGAAAAGTTTAAAGGGACCATGGGGGGGGCTTCTTCACACAGAGAGTGGTGGGAGTGTGGAATGAGCTGCCAGATGAAGTGATGAATGCGGGCTCACTTTTGACATTTAAGAAAAACTTGGACAGATATATGGATGAGAGGGGTATGGAGGGATATGGCCCAGGTACAGATTCGTGAGACTAGGCAGAAAAATGGTTCAGCACAGCCAAGAAGGGCCAAAAGGCCTGTTTCTGTGCTGTAATGTTCTATGGCTCTATTTAACCAGATATGAATACTCACGAATACAGCCAAATGAGACAGCATTACTACAGGGGTCAAGGTGCAAAGGCACATCACAAACAGTCACACACAGTAAGCACACGCAAGATCACAAATCACTTAATAAGAGTCCGATACCCAACACCTACCCCACAATGCCGTGGTGTGATGCCAGTCCTCACACGTACAAGCACATAAAGACTATATGATTACTAGCAAAATCCACTATTTTTTAACCTTTGATGTCAGTTTTTGGTGAGGGACAATTTTTTTTTAACTTATGGAGATACAGCGTGGAATGTATCCTTCCGGCCCTTTGAGTTGCACCACCATGCAATCCCCAGGTTTAATCCTCGCCTAATGGTGGGACAACTTACAATGACCTGTAGTGGGAGGAAACCGGAGCAACCAGTTATGAACTCCTTACAGACAGCGGAAGGATTTGAACCGGGGCCACTGCTACTGTAAAGTGCTGTGCTAACCACAATGCTACCATGCTGCCCCAATTCTAATTATTAATTCAAGTATATTAATTTGGACTTGCAGATATACAGATGTTTGTACATGTGTTTTGCAAATGGATGGGATGTGCACTGAATCAATGGCCATTAATATCAGTTTTTAAGCATTTGATAGCTCTCCCTACCAGCTAAAAATATTTGCATTAACTTCAAAGTCTTAAGTAAATTTATTATGGAAGTATCACCGCTTACAACCAAATCTCAAAATAGAATTATTATGGAAGCAGAACATGCTCCAGTTCTCAGTGAGGAATCAGATGGATCAAAAGATGAACAGCTGCAAGTTCCTGGATGTAAACATCTCTGAAGATCAATTCTGGCCCCAAGACATTGATGCAGTTCTGAAGAAGGTATGCCAGTAGCTCTAGTTCGTTAGGAGTTTGAGGAGATTTGGTATGATGCTAACGACTTGGAAATTTCTATAGGTGTACGGTGGAAAGCATCATGACTGGTTGTATCACAGGCCAGTTTGGAGGCTCCGATGCACAGGATTGCAAGAGGATGTAGAAGGGTATAGATTTATCCAGTTCTATCAGGGGCATAACTCTTCCCACCATTGAGGATGTAGGGATATGGAGGGCTATGGTCCTGATGCAGGTCGATGGGAGTAGGCAGTTTAAATGATCTTGCATTGGACTAAAAAAGCCGGATGGCCTGAATCTGTGCTGTATTTTACTGTGACCCTGACTCTAATAGATAGTACCTCCAGGAGGCAGCATCCATTTCGTCGTGGCTGCCCGTGGGAGGACGAATCTCAGAGTTGTATTCTGTATACATACTTCCATAATAAATGTACATTGAATCGTGAAACCTTCACCATCTGGGACATGCCTTCTTCTTGTTACTACCATGTTTTTGACCTCCTACCCCTTCACAAGGGTGGTGGGGAGGAGATGCGATACATCTCTACCAGAGAATGTATAAGGCAATCCTTCCCTCCACTAGCCTGCAAGTCATCATTGGGCAAGGTGTAGTTTTGCACAACCTTCCAATGAGGATCATGCGAAGCCCTGGGAGCAGGTGGTGGACGGCCATATGAGCAACTGGTGCATATCACAAGTCCTGGTTATGCGACCACTGACGCCAGACAGACAATTCTGCAGAGTATTGATAATGGCTGGGGTCACCCGTCTTTGTAAAGACGCTGCTCAGAAGAAGGCAATGGCAAACCACTTCTGTAGAAAGACCTTGATTGCCCATGTTATACAATATGGCACATAATGAGTAAGTGAACATATATAAAACAAAGTAAATGCAGCCAGCAAAATTAATTGGAATGAAATTGGACAGTCTTGTATAATATTTACATAAACCAACTTCCTTTTTTTCCTGATAAACTCCATACCATCTCCCTGGCTTCCCATTACATTTCTTCATCTTTTTCTCTTTAGAAAATGTTGAAGAAATGCATCTAATGTGTGGTTTATGAGTCATAAAAGCAGATAAATATTAAATATAATCTACTTGCCAAGACATTTTTCATCAAAATATACTCACGGCACTCCTCGTAAGGCTCATCCGAGTAATCTCCACAGTCATTATCTACGTCACATTTCCAGGATCGTGGAATACAATGGCCATTATCGCATTTAAACTGGTCAGGATTACAGGTTCTAGAATCACAGGTAGCAGGATCTTCATCAGAGCCATCTAGGCAGTCATCCATCTCGTCACACTGCCAGCTTTTAGGAATACAGCTCCTGTCGGCACACTGCCACTGGTTGCTCTGACACTGGTGACTCTCTATAAAACAAACATTAAGTCACATTGGATAAATAGGCCCTAGTTTCATTCAGTTCAGTGATGCACTTTATATTGGATCTCATTTTTTAATTATGGAGGGAACTGGGGACTTGGCAGCCAATGTGAGCTGTGAGCCCATCAGAAATCCTAGAAAACAAATCTCCATTGATTTTAAATCTCAGACCTATTTCTACATTTGGACTTTGATTCCATAAGATACTAAGAGGAATATGATTAGGCCATTCAGCCCCTTGAGTCCGCACTGCCATGCACTGCTGATTTTTTCCTCAACCCCATTCTACCACCTTCTCCCTTTAACTCAACATAGTTACAAAGCAGGCACAACAGTAGACATATTTCATTAGGACTTTGAGGAGGGTTGGTATGTCACCAAAGACACTAACAAACTTCTACAGATGTACCGCGGAGAGCATTCTAACTGCATCACTGTTTGGTATGGAGGGGGTGTTAGTGGTGAGGCTGCTGCACAGGATCAAAATAAGCTGCAGAGAGTAGTAAACACAGTCAACTCCATCATGAGTTCTAGCCTCCATAGTATTCAGGTCATTTCCAAGGAGCGATGCCTCAAAAAGGCCGTGTCCATCATTTAAGACCCCCATCACCCAGGTCATGCCTTGTTCTCATTGCTACCATCGGGAAGGAGGTACAAAGGCATGAAGACACACATTCAACAATTCAGGAATACATTCTTCCTCTCTGTCATCAGATTTCTGTTTAATACACACACACACACACACACACACACACACACACACACACACACACACACACACACACACACACACACACACACACACACACACACACACACATTTACTGTAATTCGGCTTTTTCCTCTATTGCTCTGCATTGCATCATACTGCTGCCACAAAGACAACAAATTTCACGACATATGCCAGTGATATTGAACATGATTCCAATTCTGATAACCCTTACCAATCAGGAACCTATAAATTTTTGCCTTAAATATACTTGATGACTTGGCCTCCATTGCCACAGAGAGCAATGTGGAATTCACTGTCACAGACAAATTTTAGCGTCATCCTCGTAGAGAAATGCAACACAGAAACAGCCCATCAGCCCACATTGTCCATACTATGCCATTTAAGCTGCCTACTCCCAATGACCTGCAGCAGGACCATCTATCCCTACTATCCATGTGCTTATCCAAACTTCACTTAAACATTGAAATCCAGATCACATGCACCACTTGTACTGGCAGCTCATTCTACACTCTTGCCACCCTCTGAATTAAGAAGTTTCCCCTCAAGTTCCTCTTAAACTTCTCAGCTTTCACTCTTAAGCCATGACCTCTGGTTGTAGTCTTACACAACCTCAGTGGAAAAAGCCTGCCTTTATTTACCACCCCTAATAATTTTATATACCTCTATCAAATCTCCTCTCAATCTTTTATGTTCTAAAGAATACAATCCTAACCTAGTCAACCCTTTCTTATAACTTGTGTGATCCTTCAGATCCGGTAATATCCTTGCAATTTTCTCTGCACTCATTCAACTTTGTTTACATCTTTCCTGGAGGTAGTTGATCACAGAGGACTTTCATTGCAGTCCTAAAGAGATGTCCCTTTATTGTGCGGCTGTGTGCTTGGATCATAGACTCTCCTACTAATAAAAGATCCCTCTTCAGTCTGTCCATTTCTATTGGAAGCAAATGAGAATGATGCCTCAATTGACAGACAGCAGTCCACAAAAATGGCCTGCATCATGGCAACAATGAAGAGGATTAGCCAATCCTCAGGGTGGTGAGAAACAGAGGAGCTATTGGAACCATGTCAGGGAGCCATAAAGGAAGGAAGAAAGAAAGACGTCCCGAAGAGCTATGCAGTGTAAGACCATAAGATATACACTCAATGCAACTTTATTGGGTACCTGCTCTACCAATAAAGTGGCCACTGAGTACGTGTTCATGGTCTTCTGCTGCTGCAGCTCATCCAGTTCAAGGCTTGACGCATTATGCATTCAGTGATGTTCTTCTGCACACCACTGTTGTAGCACGTGGCTATTTGAGTTACTGTCACCTTGAACCAGTCTGACCTTTCTCCTCTGGATTTTTTTCTTGTTCTTTGCACAATTCTCTGCAAACTCTAGAGACTGTTGTGCATGAAAATCCCAGGAGATCAGTGGTTTGGCAGATATTCAAACCACCCCGTCTGTCACCAACAATCATTCCATGGTCAAAGTCACTTAGATCACATTTCTTCCCCGTTCTGATGTTTGGTCTGAACCACAAAAGAACCTGTTAACCATGCCAGGGAGCCTCTCCATCGATGCTACCTGGCCTGCTGAGTTCCTCCAGCATTTTGTGAGTGTTGTCCGGATTTGCAACATCTGCAGATTTTTCTTGTTTAAATCTCTTAACCATATCTGCATGCTTTTATGCATTGAGTTGCTGCCATGTTTGGCTGACTAGATATTTGCATTAACAAGCAGGTGTACAAGTGTATCCAATAAAGAGCTGAATTAGGCCATTCGACCTATCGAGTCTGCTCTGCCATGGGAATGAACATGGAAGGTGCTGGAAACACCCCAGCTGATCAAGCAGTACTAACAGAGAGAGAAAGAGAGTTGACATTCAACCTTGATAACTAGGGGTGAAATCCCATCATTGAGCTGGGACATTAAGCCTGCAGTTCAGGAAATTCAATGATGGTGAAGAATATGGCAATTGGAGCTGGTTCTAGGCAGGGGTTCCCAACTTGGGATCCACAGACCCCTTGATTAACGGTAGGGGTCCATGGCATAGAAATGGTTGGGAGCCCCTGCTCCAGGAAGACATTCATTTGAAAGATGCTTGAAAAGTAGTTTTGATAAAAGGTGCTTAATTTGAATCTTTATCCTCACTTCGTTTTCCAGTATTTTCTGTATTTTTCTATTTAACAAAAATCATCTATGAAACTGTGCTCAAAAATATAACGTCAGTGAAGGGTTAGATTAAACTTTTTATGTCATTAAGCAAGGGGTCTGTGGATCTCAGGTTGGGAACCCCTGGGTTGGTCTAAGTACTGGGGAGAGAATTGAATACTCACAAGACTGGATGACAGGAGAGAGAATACTTGAGATAAGGAACAGTCAAAGATGAAATTAAACATAGGTAATTGATGAGGATGCTGGTGAATATCGATAGCTCGGGTTGAGGCTTTTGATATTGCGATGTTTAGCTTGCAGACGTTTCAGCACCAGTTGAGGTGACATCAAATTGCGCAGTTGTTGCTGTCCCTCTCTGGGAGTGCTCATGCTTATACAGGCCCCTGTTTACTTGCTTTGGTCCTAATTGGCTACCCCTTCAGATGACCTTTGAATTCTATTAGTTCACATTTCTTTGGCTTTTAGGGGGTTTATAGATGGTGTCTATTTCAATATGTTTATTTATGGAGTTATCAGAAGAAAGCCATGCTTCTAAAAATTCTCACGCCTGCTTCAGAACTACCATGGTGTCCAGTTAAATTATTGTTCTCAGTCTTCATGTACTGAGATCAGCGGCAGTGGGTTATGTCTCCATACTGCCAGTTTGTGTTCTCGTAAATGAGTTGAGAGTTTACGTTTGCCTGACGTACTTCTTGTTGCAGTTTCCTGTACACCACATTGCTTTTTTCGGTTGTCTTCAGTGGTACCAAGAATTCAAAGGTCGACTGAAGGGGTAGCTAATCAGGACTGAGGCAAGCGAATGGGGGCCTATATAAATGCAAGAACTCCCAGAGAGGAGCAGCACTGAGGATGTCAGCCTGACTGGTGATGAAATGTCTGCAAGCTAATTGCCAAGCTCGACAAACACCACAACATTTAAAATGATTTAAATCTAGAACTAACATGCAACACATGTAAATATTTCAGATGTTCAAACATGGATGCAGCAACTCAGGTCACATTAGAAGACTGATTTTAATGGATCCTTTGCTTATAAATGGAGGTAGTCGAGAAGAGACAAAAATTAAATCATGAGATCTTGCAGAGGAGACAGCCTCAGAATAGAGGGACGTCCTTTTAGAACAGAGATGCGGAGGAATTTCTCTAGCCAGGGAGTGGTGAATCTGTGGAATTTATTGCATAGGTGGTCGTGGAGGCTAAATCATTAGGTATATTTAAGGCAGAAGTTGAAAGATTCTTGATCGGTCAAGGCATGAAGTGATGCAGGGAGAAGGCAGAAGATTAGGGCTGAGAGGGAGAATAAATTAACTATGATGAATGGCAGAGCAGACTTGATGGGCCAAATGGCCTGATTCTGCTCCTATATCTAATGGGCTAATAATGCCGAGCAATTTATCTGAGCAGTGTTGGGGAGAAAAAGCAAAAGTTTTTCACAGAAGTGGTTGTAATGACATGAAAACCATCCTTTTTAAATATTTTTTACAAAATTGATCATTTGAGGTGTAAAGATGATTCAAATCAAATAGTTAACTGGATTTTATTCTGTGTGTCATTTCTTTTCAGTTTATCTTTTTGCTACAGGTGGATTAAAGGTAGGGCTTGCCTTTAAAAGAATGTTCGACAGATTCTGTTAGAATGATTTATTGTAATACGTGTGTTTCCTAATCCAACTTCCTCTGAAGTTTTAATCAGTTTAAAAGAATATTGTACAACAATAGAAAATGGGCCGAATGGCCGAATTCGGATCCTGTATCTTATAGACATGTTGATCAACAATGGACAGTTTTGAAGAGTCAACGAAGGGGAGAGATTCTAAAAATTGTTTAAGTATCAAAGTATCATGGCTGGAAATCTTCACTGTAAAATGGTATTGAGAGCCAAACTTGATCCCGAAGGTAATCTAGAAGTCTGTGCACAATTGGGTGGGCGCAGCTACGATGGCATTAAAGTGACTTCCTCAAGCTCATCTGTGGGAACAGCTTAATTTCAACCTTTAACGTATCTCTTTTTTTCCAAGGTGGATGGGGTTCTGTCAAAGACCCTAACCTAGAGCTGCACTCAAACCTCGGTTCTTTATGGTGATGAGACCTGCTCCCAGGGCTCACTGACTGGCCGTTTTTTGATATCCCAATGATGTGGCCCAGAAGTTGAGCCACCCAACTTGGGGTTCCAAGGCTTTGCAGCACTGGGGATGAGCTAATTCTATGCCAGCGCCACAGACTGCAGCATCGCAGGAGAAAACGGAATATTGGGAACAGCCGATTAGCTGTTGGAGGTCTCTACTTGGCGAACCTCTCTCTCTGTCTCATCCTTTCATTGGTGAGGGAGAGTAATTTCTGATTCTTAAGTCGGAGCTCCACTGCTGCTGCTTGGGGGGAGTAGGTGGTGTGGTGGGGTTCCAATACTTTTACTGTCACTCATTCTTTGGGGCACTCTTCTGTTTTTGTGGATGTCTGTGAAGAGCAAGAATTCCAGGCTGTATACTGTATACGTTCTCTGCTATTAAATGGAACTATTGAATTATTGAATACTCTCAGTTTTCATCACACACATACACCAGTAGAGGAAGTTAAATACAGGGTGATGGGACAGAAAGCAGACAATGAATGACTGACGATATTTACTGAGGTTGGGTAGGACTACAACTGAAGGTTATGGGTTAAGGGTGAAAGGTGAATAGATTAAGGGGAACATGAGGGGAAAGTTTTCACTCAGAGGGTCATGAGAGTGTGGAACAACCTGCCAGTACAAGTACTGCATACAAGTTTGAATTCAACATTTAAGAGAAATAGGATAGGTACATGGATGGAAGGCTATGGTCCTGGTGCAGGTCAATGGGAGAAGGCAGTTTAAATGGTTCAGCATGGACTAATGGGCCAAAGGATGAAGCTGTTTTAGTTGCTGTGCTTTTCTGTGACTCCTTTGCATAGTTTCACAACTTTGATTTGAGTTTCTTGTTTGAAATAAGCATTCTAAGATAAGAATTTGCAGAGAAAGAGACGAGAAGCAGTCAAAAATGCACACTAATGGTAAAAGCTGTGCACAATTAACAAAAAGAAATGCTTACCACAAAGTGCAGCGTCTTCATCAGATCCATCTGGGCAATTCAAAAAGCCATTGCACAAGGAGTAAGAGCTGGTACAGTTACCGTCATTGCACTGAAATTGTCCAAAACCACAGTAGCGAGGTGGGCAGGTGCTGGGCTCATCAGAACCATCTGAGCAATCTCTTTCTGTATCACATTTCCACCAGATTGGAATACACCTTGGAGAGGCAAAGCAACAATTTAAAATTTTAAAGTTAAGGTTGATGTATGCAATGAATACATTCATCAGATCAATATAAATGTGGGGGAAATTATGCACTTTGTATCCTGTTTTGCCACAGGTGAGGTCCCAGATGGCCGGATTATAGCGCAGCAGATTGTGCAATTATGAAGGAAGCATGGCAGCACCTCTACTTCCTTGCAGTTTGCAAAGACTTGGCATGACATCTAGAACTTCGACAAAATTCAATATAGATGTGTAATACAGAGTATATTGACTAGTTGCATCACAGCCTGGTATGGAAACACCAATGCCCTTGAACGGAAAGTCCTGCAAAAAGTAGTGAATTCAGCCCAGCCCATCATGGGTAACGTCCTCATCACCAAGGAGCACATCTACAT
Source organism: Hemitrygon akajei (assembly GCF_048418815.1). Classification (NCBI taxonomy): domain Eukaryota; kingdom Metazoa; phylum Chordata; class Chondrichthyes; order Myliobatiformes; family Dasyatidae; genus Hemitrygon; species Hemitrygon akajei. The sequence goes on from NC_133128.1 coordinate 187,845,272, forward strand.
GAAATGCCTTCCCAGGAAAGACACATCCATCATCAGGGACCTCACCACCTAGAACATGCTCTCTTCTCACTGCTGCCATCGGAAAGAAGGTACAGGAGCCTCAGGACTCACACCACCAGGTTCAGGAACAGTTATTACTCCTCAACCATCAGGCTCTTGAACCAAAGGTGGTAACATCTCTTGCTCCATCATTGAGATGTTCCCACAGCCCATGAACTCACTTTCAAGGTCTCTTCATCCCATGTTCTTGATACTTATTGCTTTTTTTATATTTGCAGATTTGATTTATGTTATACACCAGTTGGTTCTGTCTTTCACTAATTCTGTTACAGTTCTTATTCTATGTATTTATTGAACATGCCCACAAAAAATGAATCTCATGGTTGTATGTGGTGACATATAGGTATTTTGATAACAAATTTTCTTTGAACTTCGATAGAAGTTTATACAACTACGCGATGCATAGATAGGATACATGGTCAGCCTTTTTTCCTCAGGGTGGAAATGTGAAGTACTGGAAGGTATAGCTTTAAGGTGAGAGGAGAAAAGTTTAAAGGTGATTTATGAGGCAAGTTATGTTTTAAACACACAGAGAGCATGGTAGGTGCCTGATGTGCACTGCTGGGGAGATGGTGGAAGTAGATACGACAGTAAGATGTGAAAGGTAGTTCGACAGGCACATGAAGTCAAGCGATGCGAGTTCCTGGACCCTGGGGTGACATGGTAGCATAATGGTCAGCACACCGCTTTACTGTACCAGTGACCCAGGTTGAATTCCTCTGCTAACTGTAAGGAGTTTGCATGTTCTCCTTGTGACCAAGTGGTTTCCTCTATGTGTTCTGGTTTCCTCGTGCAGTCCAAAGGCATACCTGTTGACTGGTTAATTAGTCTTTGTAAATTGTCCCATGATTAGGCTGGGGTCAAATCGGGGAATTGGTGGGTGGTGCAGCTCATAGGGCCAGAAGGCACTCAATAAATAAAAAATAAATGAATATACAGAAGAACTTTAAGTTGGCATCGCAGCTGGCAGAGTCACCATGGGCTGTCGGGCCTGTCCATGAGCTAGGCGCTGTTCTATGGTTGTTGAATTGCTGAAACAATACATTAAATGTGAACTTACGATAATCAAAGAATTAATTAAACAAAGATCATTAGTTACCTTTCATTGTTTGTACATCTGTACTGTGTACTTGTGCACGTCAGTAAACAGTGAGAGGTGCTGCCCGGCAGCCTTATGAAGTTCTCTGGACATTCACAAGTATAGTTTAGGCCACCTGCTGCTATCAGACACAGATGGGAGCAGCCACCATTATTTGTACCACAAGGATTGATTGCTGAAATGAGAATCAGTATAAAAGTAATTGAGAACTTGGATATGTTTTAATCTTTTTTTTCTGGAGAGCAGAACTGTACAATGAGGCCGCACTGCAAAGTTATAGGACTAAAAAAAACAAATAGACACAACTTGTTATCTTGATAGCAAGTTTTCTTCCTTTCAAGGTTTATTCCTTATGTACAGGATCCTGAAGGCACACACACAGCGATTCATGAACAGCTTCTTCCCCTCTGCCGTCCGATTTCAAAATGGACATTGAGCTCATGAACACTACCTCACTACTTTTTTCAAATTTCTGTTTTTGCACTACTTATTTCATTTAACTATTATATACATATATAGTGTTACCTTAATTCAGAGATTATTTTCTATATTAATGATGTATTGCATTGCACTGCTGCTACAAAGTTAACACATTTCATGATATATGCCAGTGATATTAAATCTGATTCTGAATTCTGATTATGTCTGCTGTGAACTATCGCTCTGTTCAATAGTGGCAAAGGAAAGAGGAATGGGCATAACAATATGTGACTCTTGACTAAGGATATTGAGGCTGCTGTCAGAGGGGCTATTACTACAACCAGAGTTCACGGGTTAACGGGTTAAGGGTGAATGGGGAACAGTTTAAGGGGATCATAAGGGGAAACATCTTTACTCAGAGGGTTATGAGATTGTGGAATGAGCTGCCAGCACAAGTGGTGCATGTGAGCCCATTTCAATGTTTAAGAGAAGTTTAGATAGGTAAATGGATGACAGGGGTATGGAGAGCTCTGGTCCAGGTGCAGGTCCATGGGAGCAGACAGTTTCGGCAAAGAGTAGATGGCCCGAAGGTGTTGTACATTTCTATGACTCTGTGACTCTACTGAGAAATAGATCTAGAGAAGAATTATTTTGTTATACAATTCAACATACAATTATCCTGAAATATACAATTACCCATCTAGAGAAATCTATAAAAAAAACTACAGAGCACTTTCACTCCCTGCTCAAGCAGAGCTAGTACAATGCTAATGAAAAAAAGGAACATTTCCAAAACACTATCAGGCCATCAACTTCTTTCTTATGTGTTTTTTTTAATTTTGTAGTCCTCAGTTTTATTATGAAGTATATCAGTATATCAGTTGTATCACACAAGCATATTCAGTATAAGCAGGTCAAACATATGTTCTTGAGCAAAACAGTATATGCTAGGGAAAGTAACTATGATGGGGAGCAGTGAGTAAAACACACTCCTTACACACAAACATCGCCATGTCGCTGTGCTGAGTGTACGCAGTTCAATGTCTTCCCTGGTGTATTCTCTTCACAGTTCCTAAACTGAGCTGATGCACTTGGGCTGGTTTTCCACCATACACAAAGGAAGATTTCATCACTTTTGTAATGGGATATGTAAATGTGTATATGCTGTTTGCATACTGTATTTAAGGTGGATACTTCAGTTCATTTTGTAATGTAACTACATTGTGGGGAGTATCATATTCTAATTCATGGATAGTCTTGAGTTAACTTTGTTGGTAATTAAAGATGCTATGTCCTAGTGCTGAATAAAAAGGAACTCATCGCCCTCAGAAAGGGAGAGAAATAGGGGCTGAGGGAGAGATCGGGGCTGTCAGGAGTTCACACTGGACAAGAGTAAGTACAAAGCTATTATTGTGTTTTCTGGTAGAGGGCTATTTGTAAATATTTGCAGTTTTCTTTTCACTATATTTTGTAAGTTTGATTTTTTTACACACCTAATAAACACTCTTGCACTAAAGTGCTAAGCGACTCCAGCTATTTTTCCTTTGGTCATAGCCCAGGTATCTAACAGTGAAATTCGAAGGGCATAACATGTATTCTAGGTGATTTTCTTTCAGAAAGTATGTAAAATTTATTTAATCTAGGGAAAGACTTTAATCCAATATTTTATTGCAGTGCAACACTGTTTCCATAGGAGGTAAGAAAGAATGCTTCCTATACATTTACCTCTTGGTTGTCTGTATGGGTGATATATGATCATATCAGTGGGCATATGGGTGATGTTCACCAAAATCTCTCTATTTTCCCCTGTGTATTTATTTGCTTTCTCCACTGATTTTGTGTTCCAATCAGTCCAATATATTGTATCCTCAAACAGGCTAATTGCAAATGGGTGGCTCAGTATCCCTTGAAATACTGTATGTCGAAAGCTTCCATCCAGATTTGAAAACCTATAAAACAAAAAGCCATTTATAATTCCATTGTGAGAAAGTAAAAACTGCCTTAATTGACACTGAAATGTAATTCTTCTCAGCAAGTTTTGAAGATGTCAGTCGGAATTGATTTTTGGCCATGAGGAGTAGCTAGTGGTTCAGACTATGCCAATCAAATCAGCATGGTGGAACTTTATTTACTCATTGAGATACAACGTGGAATAGGTCCCTCCTGCCCTGCAAGCCACACCGTCCAGCAATCCCCTGATTTAATCCTAGCCCAATCACAGGACAATTTACAATGACCAATTAACCTACCAACTGCTATGTCTTTGTTCTGTGGGAGGAAACAGGAGCACCTAGAGGAAACCCACGCAGTCACAGGGAGAACGTACAAACTCCTCACAGTCAGCAGAAGGTTGCTGGTACTGTAAAGCACTGTGCTAACCATCATGCTACTGTGCTGCCCCAACTTAAATATGATCAGTTTATTTATTTCATTTTTTATTTAGCGAAAGAGTGCAGGGTGGGTTCCTCCAGCCCCCCCAATATCTTCCTTGTCTTACTTGGATTAAGTTCACCTACCTAGTTTTGTTTGTGATGTGGCACCAATTCTGATAAGCAAGTACCTGTGATTTGTTTGCCATACTTCTGTGTCCACTTACATACAGTACAATTATTGTTAACTCTTTTCAAGGATAGGTAGATAGAGGCCATGTCTTGATAATCTTTTCCCCCATCTTAGTGAAGATTTTATTTTATTTTTACTTAGCGATACAATGTAGAGTAGGCCCCTCCCGCTCTTCGAGCCCCAGCAACCACCGGCAACTGTGATTAACCCTAACTTAATCACAGGACACTTTACAATGACCAGTTAACCTACATGGTACATCTTTGGGCTATGGGAGGAAACCAGAGCACCTGAAAAAAAATCCCACTCATTCCATGGGAAGATGTATAGAAACTCTTTACAGACAGTGCTAGAATTGAATGCTGAATACAGAGGGCTGGAGTATTTATTTGAATTAATTTGAATTAAACAAGAACCAAAAGTATTGTGGAGGATGTATGTTTACGTAAAGAAAATTTAAAGTTTGAATTTAAATATGGATTTTCCTGGGATTCATTGTCCCAAAACCATGAGTCATATTTAATAACAAAGGAATCAGAATCAGAACCATGTTTAATATCACCAGCACCTATTGTGGAATTTGTTAACTTTGTAGCAGCAATACAATGAAATTCAATATAGGAAAAAACTGTGAATTTCAGTAAGTATATATACCTATTTCTATATATACTTAGGGCAGTTTAGTAGTGTAGTGGTTAGCACAGCATTTTATTGCATAGGCTATCTGGATTCAATTCCCGCCGCTCCCTCTAAGGAGTTTGTATGTTCTCCCCATGACCGCGTGTGTTTCCTCCAGGTACTCAGGTTTCCTCCCACAGTCCGAAGACGTCCCGGTTGGTAGGTTTATTGGTCATTGTAAATTGTCCCGTGATTAGGCTAGGGTAAAATCGGTGGTTGCTGGGCAGCAAGGTTTGAAGGACCAGAAGGGCCTATTTAGCACTGTATCACAAGAACAATGAACCAACTAAATAAACAAACACTTAAATTAGTTAAATAGTGCACAACCAGAAATAGAAAGACTGAGGTGGTGTTCATGGGTTTGTATTTAAATACAAACAAATGGAGAGACATTTAAATGGAGAGTTTGTGGGTGCACGTCTACAGAGAATTTATCAATTTTTGACAAGTAACTGAGTCATCAAGGAAGGGCCAGATTCCAAAATAAATGCTTGATTTTAGGTACTGTATTTCAGTACAAAGGTTATGTGAAAATATTTTGGATTAACCATGACAAATCAGTTAAATCTTAATACAATTTCATTTTATTTTGAAATGTAAAATAATTTTGTAGCAATGCAGTGAAATTCAAAGCCAAGTTACAATAGTATATTCCAATTTTTAAAATGTAGGAAAATACAGCCACAATGGACAACTAAAAAGCACAATGTACAGTCAACATTACCTATTTCAAGTATGCAGGAAAAGCCAAGATCATTGTTTCTGACTACTACAGAAGCCTGAAGATACACACTTAATGATTCAGGAACAGCTTCTCTCCCTCTATCGTCTGATTTCAGAATGGATATTGAACCCTTGAACACTACTTCACTACTTTTTTTTAAAATTCCTGTTTTTTGCACTACTTATTTAATCTAACTATTCAATACACTTAATATTCATGGACCTGAAAAGGGCTGTTTACTCACGATCCCCGTGCAATCTGACAGAACTTGAGCAGTTTTGTAAAGAAGACTGGGGGAAAATTGCAGTGTCCAGATGTGCAAATCTGATAGAGACCTATCAAGTTTTTTTCTGTTGATCAATGTCAATAAAGCCAAATTATATCTATTGTGATTCAATGTTGTAAAACAATAAAACATGAAAACTTTCAAAGGGGGGTTGAATGCTTTTTATAGGCACTGTGTGTGTGTGTGTGTGTGTGTGTGTGTGTGTGTGTGTGTGTGTGTGTGTGTGTGTGTGTGTGTGTGTGTGTGTGTGTGTGTGTGTGTGTGTGTGTGTGTGTGTGTGTGTGTGTGTGTGTGTGTGTGTGTGTGTGTCTGTCTATAAATATATATATATATAAATATAAACAGTGACATATGCCAGTGATGTTAAACCTGATTCTATTGTTTGGAAATTGGATGGTTTGGTGCCTGGCTCACTGGGGGCACACTTTTCACACCCCCTAGACTACTCTATCTTTAAGAAATGAACTAAAAGTCAAAGAGCACCACAACCTTGTTGTGATTTGGAGGCTTGCGTGCTTCAATGATCTAGAGAGATATGTTGGCTGGAGTCAGGGCTTTATGCTTTGGCTCTTGGTAGGGTCACCCATGTCAAACAGGTCAAAGGGCAGAGGCCAGACTAAGAGTGGTCCACTAGTCTTCCAGGCAACAACCCTGACTGGTTAAAAAAAATTGTTACAGAAACAGCGATGAAGAATCCTTCCACATCCGAGTGTATTCCTGATTCTCCATTCGGAACTTGTGTGACTGATAGTAGTGAAAACTGAGAGGAAGCTACTGACATGATGAAGGAAGCCCTGAACACCACCAGAATTGGAGGCCCTTCATTGCTGCCTTAAACGCCAGCGGTGTAACAGGCAGTGAGTAACCAAATAAGAAGGTTTAATTGTAATGCAGTGGTTTGAAACTCTGCTGATACCTAAGCCTTGAGTATGCAAAATGAACAAAGTTTGACTGTAATATTTCATCAAATGTGTGGAATTAGGGATTTCCTTAGTGAAAGTTTCAAATGTGCTTACTCAATGTAATCCAGATGGGCATCTGTCCAATACAGTTTGTCGTTTGTATAGTCAATTGTCAATCCATTAGGCCACTCCAGTTTTGAGGTAATGATGGCTGAAAAATTTCTACCATCCATACCCATGCGACCAATGTAGGCTTCATAACCCCAGTCAGTCCAAAAAACGTATCTGTAAAATGATTCAATAACTGAAATATGTAAAAGATACCAAAGTTTCTAAGACAAAACATTTTATCTTAACTAATTGATGAATACAGCAGGAATCCCAATCTGCAAATAATATTAGTGCATAAGAACATTTGTTACAAATCATATTTCCATATATTAAGTACATATAATCTTAGATATCATAATTAGAGGCGGGTGGGTAGGTAAAGCTGAGATCACAGTTCACTTATTCACCATCATCATTGTGTGCTGTGTTGTATGCGTGGACGATCATGGTCTTCCATCGGTCTTTAATCTGACTGTTGCCTGTTGTTCTTATTCTTTTCTCTATCCATGACCATGATTTCTCTTGGCAAACTTTTCTCCAGAAGTGGTTTGCTATTGCCTCCTTCTGGGCAGTGTCTTTACAAGACAGGTGACCCCAGCCATTATCAATACTTTTCAGAGATTGTCTGTCTGGCGTCACTAGTTGCATAACCAGGACTTGTGATATGCACCAGCTGCTTACATGGCCACCACCACCTGCTCCCATGGCTTCATGTGACCCTGATCGTGGGGCTGAGCAGGTACTACACCTTGCCCAAGGGTAACCTGCAGGCTAGTGGAGGGAAGGGGGGCCTTATATCTCCTTTGGTCGAGATGTATCTCCACCCCACCACATGCTTAAGTGGATGAGTAGAAAATGGTAGGTAATTAGAGGTGGGTGGCTATGGAAAGATGAGATTACAATTCAATCAGTTATTGCCTTATAGAATTGCAGAGCAGACTTGAGGTGCGGAATGCCCTGCTTCTATTCCTAATTCGTGTTTTGCAACCAGCACAAAAGTTTCTCAAATTTTAAGTTCAAAGTGTTTAAAACAAGTTGACCTTGTTCAAAGTGCATTTATTATAAAAGTATGTATAAATTACACAACCATCAGATTTGTCTGCTTACAGGATTCATCTTGCCACAAAGCACAAAACCTGAAAGAACCCAATTTAAAAAAAAGACCAATGTGCACAGAAAGAGGAAAATAAGCAAAAATGATGCAGACAATAAAAGCAAGCAACAGCATTTCAAACCAAATTGAGTCCATGGACCCGAATCCTGGAACCTGGCTGATGGTGTAGTGACATCCACACTGGACTTCAAGATGAGCGGTCTCGAGTTTGAATCTGGCCAGCTCTTTGCCCGCTTTCCATTCGTGCTGGATTGAGCGTCGAGCTAGCAACTCGGCCTCATAAAAAGCAGTCAAAAATGCTAAAGATACGACAAGGTTTCCACCTGATGCACCTCAAGGCATGGAAAGGAACAATAACAGACAACCCAAATCCCGGAGCTGCAGGTGTGGGCCCATAGCCTTGGTCTCAGTTCATCATACTGTGGGGCAAATCTTCGCCAAGTTCCCAGCCATGAAGCTTGCAGCAGCCAGAGCAGACTTGCAGCCTCAGTGTGGCAGAGAGGGCAGTGAACATCATGGAAGAGTGAGCGGAATAGGTCCGACCATCGCCTCTGGTCTCAACACCCTGCCTTTTCTTCTCCTGATCTTTGGTGATAATTCTATCAATGACCACCAATTAGGGTAACCACAGGGATTTAAAATGGAATATCAATGCAGTGCTTCAAAACTCCTGGATTTTGAGTTGAAACTACTTTTATATATACTTTTATACTTTTAAAAGGTCATCCCTTTTATAACCCGAGTTACCTACCTTAAAAATGTGGACTATTTGACCTTAAGACCAGAAGACAATGGAGCAGAATTAGGCCATTTGGCCTATTCAATTATGCCAGATGGTTTTTATCCCCCTCCTCAGCCCAATTCCCCAGTCTTCTCCCCGTAATCTTTGATGCCATAACCAATCAAGAAACTATCAATCTCCACCCTAAATACACTCAACAATCTGACCTCCACAACTGCCTGTGGTAACAAATTCCACAAATTCACCACCCTCTGGCTAAAGAAATTTCTCAGCATCTCTGTTTTAAATGGACACCACTCCATCCTATGGCTTTACCCTGTTGCCCTAGACTCCCCCAAAATGGGAAACATCCTTTCCACATCTATTCTGTTTAGCCTTTCAACATTTGAAAAGTTGCTATGAGATTCCCCCCACATCCTTCTAAGCATTCCTCATATGATTTCCGTTTTATTCCCAGAATTATCCTTATGAACCTCCTCTGGACTCTGTCCACATCTTTTCTTAGATAAGGAGCCCAAAACTGTTCACAATACTCAAGGTGAAGCCTCAGCATTACATCCCAGCTCTTATGTTCTAGACCTTTTGAAAGGAATGCTAAGATTGCATTTGCCTTCCTCACCACCAACTCAAACTGCAAGTTAACCTTTAGGGTGTTCTGCACAATGACTCCCAAGTCCCTTTGCATCTCAGCTTTTTGGATTTTCCCCCCATTTAGAAAATATTCTGCACATTTATTTCTTCTACTAAATTGCATGACCTTACATTTTCCAACATTGTATTTCATTTGCCATTTCCTTGTCCATTCTCCTAATGTCCAAGTTCTTCTGCAGCCTTCTCATTTCCTCAACACCACTTGCCGCTCTACTTAATCTTCGTATCATCTGCAAACTTGGCATCAAAGTCATCTATTCCATCATCTAAATTATTGATATATAGCATAAAAAGAAGTGGTCCCAACACTGACCCCTGTGGAACACTACTAGTCACTGGCAGCCAACCAGAAAAGGATACTTTTATTCCCACTCACTGCCTCCTACCAATCAGCCAATGTTCTAACCATGTTAGTAACTTTTCTGTAATACCATGGGCTCCTAACTTAGTAAGCAGCCTCATGTGTGGCACCATGTCAAAGACCTTCTAAAAATTCAAATATACAACATCCACTACATCCCTTTTATCTATCCTACTAGTAATCCTCAAAGACTTCCAACAGGTTTGTAAGGCAAGATTTTCCCTAGAAGAAACTATGCTGACTTTGTCCAATCTTGTCCTGTGTCACCAAGTACTCCATAATCTCATCCTTAATAATTGACTCCAGCATCTTCCCAACCACTGAGGTCAGGCTAACTGGTCTATAATTTCCTTTCTGCTGCTTCCTTCCTTTCTTAAAGAGTGGAGTGATATTTGCAATTTTCCAGTCCTCCAGAAGCATGCCAGAGTCCAATGATTCTCAAAAGATCATTATTAATGCCTCCACAATCCCTACCACTACCTCTTTCAGAACCCTAGGGTGTAGTTCAAATAGTTCAGGTAACTTATGCATCTTTAGGTCTTTCAGCTTTTTGAGCACCATCTCCCTTGTAATGGTAACTGCACCCACTTCTCTTCCGTCACACCTTTCAACACCTGGCACACAGCTAGTGTCTTCCACAGCGAAGACTGATGCAAAATACTCATTTAGTTCATCTGCTGTCTCCTTGTTACCCATTATTATTTCTCCAGCCTCATTTTCTAACGGTCCTAAATCTACTCTTATCTCTTTTTTATATATATTTATACTTGAAAAAAATTTTGCTATTCACCCTGATATTGGCTACTAGCTTACTTTCATATTTCATCTTTTCCTTCCTAATGATTCTTTTAGTTGCTTTCTGGAGGTTTTTAAAAGCTTCCCAATCCTCTATCTACCCACTAATACTTGTTTTGTTGTATGTCCTCTCGTTTGCTTTCACATTAGCTTTGACTTCACTTGTCAGCCACAGTTGTATTATTTTGCCATTTGAGTATTTCTTTGTTTGTTTCAATACATCTATCCTCCACCTTCTTCATTTTCCCCAGAAACTCACACTATTGCTGCTCTGCTGTTATCCCTACCAGCATCTCCTTCCAATTTACTTTGGCCAACTCCTCTCTCATATCACTGTAATTTCCCTTACTCCACTGAAATACTGTTGTGTCAGACTTTACATTATCCCTAACAAATTTCAAGTTGAACTCAGTCATATTGTGATCACTGCCTCCTATGGGTTCCTTTATGTTAAGCTCCCTATTCGCCTCTGGTTCATTACATAACACCCAATCCAGTATAGCTGATTCCCCAGTAGGCTCAATGTCAAACTGCTGTAAAAAGTTATCTCGTAGGCATTCAACAGACTTACTCTCTTGAGATCCATTACCAATCTGATTTTCCCAACCTACTTGCATCTTAAAATTTTCCATGACCATCATAACATTGCCCTTTTGACAAGCCTTTTCTATTTCCTGCTGTAAACTGTGGTCCACAGCCCAGCTACTGTTTGTAGGCCTGTCTTTTTACCCTTGCAGTTTCTTAACTCAACCCACAAGGATCTTCTGATCCTATCTCACATCTTTCTAATGATTAGATGCCATTCCTTACCAGCAGAGCCATGCCTCCCCCTCTACTTTCCTATCACTCCGATACAATGTGTAACCTTGGATATTCAGCACCCAACTACAAGCATGCTCAGCCATGATTCAGTGATGGCCACAACATCATACCTGACAATCTGTAAAAGTGCAACAAGACAATCCACCTTATTTCTTATACTCTGAGCATTGAGCTATAACACTTTGAATACTGTATTTGCCAGCTTTTTTGATTCTGCATCTCTCGTACACTCATACTCACCCTGCTGGCTGCAATTTAATCCTATCATCTGCCTCCTTTCATAACAGGCTGACTGCACGCTATTATTGCTTTTTTACCATCTGTCCTATCCTGAGTCCCTTCACCCTGGTTCCCATCAACCTACCAAAACAGTTTAAACCCTCCCCAACAGCATTTTTCTGCCAAATCATCCTGTTTCTATCCTCACTGGTGCATGGCACAGGTAGCAATCCAGAAGTGAATACTCTGGAGGTCCTGTTTCTCAGCTTAAACACAAAATACACTGCAGATGCTGGGGTCAAAGCAACACACACAACACGCTGGAGGAACTCAGCAGGTCGGGCAGCATCCCAGGTGTGTCTGAGTTTCACACACCTGGGAGTGCGCATCTTGTACAACCTCTCACAGTCTCAGAACACATTCCACGCAATCAGGAACGCTCACCAGCCCATCTGCTTTCTGAGGAGGCTGAAGAGAGCTGGACTATGAGTAGTCAAAATGCATCACCGGCACCAGCCTACCCGCCATCAAGGACATACGTACAGAAATGTGCCAGAAAAAAGCCAATTATATCATAAAGGATCCCACCCATTTGTCTCACTCCCATTAGGGAGGAGGCTATGTAGCACCCATACCAGAACGACTAGACTCAAAATTGGTTATTTTCCCCAAGCAGTAAGGCTGACCAACACCTCCACCCACTAATCCACCCCTCCACACCCCCAACCACCACTACTTCATCATTTCCTGTTAGTTGCTTTATGTACAGACACTTCTGTGCTGAGCATTACTTTATGGATATACAATCAATCTAATTAAGCTATCTTATGTACTTATATTTGTGATTTTTTAAATTATTGTGTTGTTTTTGTGCTGCATCAGATCCGGAGTAATAATTATTTAATTCTCCTGTATACTTGTCTACCGGAAATGACGTTAAACCACCTTGAATCTTGAATCAATCTCCATCCCCTCCTCTGGCAGCTCCTTCCAGGTATCACTATTGGTTGTTGGGTTGCTTTGTTCTCTGACCATGTCAATTTTCTTACAAGTGTTTTGTTACCTCTTCAGTGCTCTGTTGATCATTGTACATCCTCCAAATGCTTGGCCTTTATGTATTTTTCAGTCTGCTGATTCAATGTCATTTTGGAAAGTCACTAGTGATGTAGGGAGGAAATCTTGTTGATTGGCTGTGTAGTAAATTTCATGCATTGTGCTCTGGAATTTTGTCTGGGTCGGCTCATAAATCAACAGCATCCTGAATATGTCGCCTCGCATGGTGATGAAACGTTTGTAAGTAAATTGCCAAGAACCAGAGAACAGCTCAACTCAACCCAACTTTCAACCACCCGAGTTACACATCTTCAGAATTATACCAATGACTCCTTGTGTGAAAAACAAGTACATTCAGTGGCAATTTTAAAGAAAAGGTAAAAAATCTCTGGTTAGTAGAGAAGCAATGACATGTACCACTGACCTCCAAGAGAGCCTCCCACATGGATCTTAGCAAAGAGAAGGCCTTCTACCTGTGACTATCAATTGAATATGACCTTTGGTGTCTCAAAACTGTGGTGTCACATTGCACATTTGGACAGAGACATAATGTAAAGATTTTATGCGTATATATGAAGGATGTAAATAATAAAAGTCGATTCAATTCAGAAATAATTGACCTAGAGATTTAGGGCATAGGAGTGATTGAATGGGCTGACGTGAAACAAGGGCAATCTAAATTAATTCAAGTACTTTCCTGTGACAAAAGTAAAGACTGTAGAAAATGCATCTTACAGAGGGCTTGTATGTCATATGACAATCCTCAAATTGCTGTCAGCTTCAGTGTGTGACAACAGATATCCCTCATTTACTTATCATGACTGGAATATTTGGGGCGATATTTTCTTATAAAATATTTCATTTACATTTTCAGGCAGGTAGCTGGGTGACTGCCCGGAGAAGAAATGGGAAGGTGAATAAGAGGTTAGTACAGAGCACCCCGTGGCCATTCCCCTCAATAATAAGTATACTGTTTTGGATACTGTTGTGGGGGATGACCTCCCAGGGGAATGCCGCGGAGACCTGGTTACTGGGACTGAGCATGGGCCGTGGTGCAGTTGAGAAAGAGGGGAGAAGTGGTGATAGGGGACTCAAAAGAGGAACAAGTAGGAGATTCTTTGGACATGAAAGGGACACCTGGATGGTATATTGCCTCCCTGATGCCAGGGTCAGGATGTCTCAGATGCAATGACAGCATTTTGGTGGGGGAGATAGAGCAGCCAGATGTCTTGGTAGATATTGGTACCGATGACTTAAAAAGGAAAAGCAAAGAGAGCCTGAGAAGAGAATTTAGAGAGTTATGCAGAAAGCTGAGAAGCAGCATCCGTGGAAACGAACAGTCAACATTTCGAGCCGAGACTCTTCGTCAGGACTGAAGAGAGAGGGGTTAGGGGCCCTATAAAGAAGGTGGGGGGAGGGTGGGAAGGAGAAGACTGGTAGGTGCCAGGTGAAAAACCAGTAAGGGGAAAGATCAAGGGGTGGGGGAGGGGATAGGCAGGAAAGGTGAAGAAGGAAAGTAAGGGGAAAGCACCATGGGTAGTAGAAGGAGGCGGAACCATGAGGGAGGTGATAGGCAGCTGGAGGAGGAGGCAGAGTGAAACTGGGATGGGGGAGGGAGGGGGAGGGAATTACTGGAAGTTGGAGAATTCAATGTTCATATCAAGGGGCTGGAGACTACCCAGACGGTATATGAGGTGTTGCTCCTCCAACCTGAGACAATAGACAATAAGTGCAGGAGTAGGCCATCCGGCCCCTCATGCTAGCACTGCCATTCACTGTGATCATGGCTGATCATACACAATCAGTACCCCGTTCCTGCCTTCTCCCCATATCCCTTGACTCCACTATCTTTAAGAGCTCTATCTAACTCTTTCTTGAAAGCATCCAGAGAATTGGCCTCCACTGCCTTCTAAGGCAGAGCATTCCACAGATCCACAACTCTCTGGGTGAAAAAGTTTTTCCTCAACTCCGTTCTAAATGGCCTACCCCTTATTCTTAAACTGTGGCCTCTGGTTCTGGACTCCCCCAACATCGGGAACATGTTTCCTGCCTCTAGCGTGTCCAATCCCTTAACAATCTTATATGTTTCAATCAGATCCCCTCTCATCCTTCTAAATTCCAGTGTATACAAGCCCAGTCGCTCCAATCTTTCAACATATGGCAGTCCCACCATCCCGAGAATTAACCTCATGAACCCACGCTGCACTCCCTCAATAGCAAGAATGTCCTTCCTCAAATTTGGAGACCAAAACTGTACACAATACTCCAGGTGGGGTCTCACCAGGGCCCTGTACAACTGCAGAAGGACCTCTTTGCTCCTATACTCAACTCCCCTTGTTATGAAGGCCAACATGCCATTAGTTTTCTTCACTGCCTGCTGTACCTGCATGCTTACTTTCAGTGACACCTAGATCTCATTGTACTTCCCCTTTTCCTAACTTGACACCATTCAGATAGTAATCTGCCTTCCTGTTCTTGCCACCAAAGTGGATAATCTCACATTTATCCACATTAAACTGCATCTGCCATGCATCTGCCCACTCACCCAACCTGTCCAAGTCACTCTGCATTCTCCTAACATCCTCCTCATATTTCACACTGCCACCCAGCTTTGTGTCATCTGCAAATTTGCTAATGTTACTTTTAATCCCTTCATCTAAGTCATTAATGTATATTGTAAATAGCTGCGGTCCCAGCACAGAGCCTTGCGGTACCCCACTAGTCACTGCCTGCCTTTCTGAAAAGGACCCGTTAATCCCTACTCTTTGTTTCCTGTCCGCCAACCAATTTTCTATCCATGTCAGTACCCTACCCCAATACCACGTGCTCTACCTTTGTCCACTAATCTCCTATGTGGGACCTTATCAAAGGCTTTCTGAAAGTCCAGGTACACTACATCCACTGGCTCTCCCTTGTCCATTTTCATAGTTACATCCTCAAAAAATTCCAGAAGATTAGTCAAGCATGATTTCCCCTTCGTAAAACCATGCTGACTTGGACCAATCCTGTTACTGCTATCCAAATGTGCTGCCAATTCATCTTTTATAATTGACTCCAGCATCTTACCCACCACTGATGTCAGGCTAACTGGTCTATAATTCCCTGTTTTTTCTCTCCCTCCTTTCTTAAAAAGTAGGATAACATTAGCTACCCTCTAATCCTCAGGAATTGATCCTGAATCTATAGAACATTGGAAAATGATTACCAATGCATCCACGATTTCTAGAGCCACCTCTTTAAGTACCCGGGATGTAGACCATCAGGCCCTGGAGATGTATCAGCCTTCAGTCCCATCAGTCTACCCAACACCATTTTCTGCCTAATGAGAATTTCTTTCAGTTCCTCCGTTACCCAGGGTCCTCTGGCCATTATTACACCTGGGAGATTGTCTGTGTCTTCCCTAGTGAAGACAGATCCAAAGTACCTGTTCAACTCATTTGCCATTTCCTTGTTATCCATAATAAATTCACCCATTTCTATCTTCAAGGGCCCAACTTTGGTCTTAACTAATTTTTTCCTCTGCACATCTAAAGAAGCTTTTACTATCCTCCTTTATATTCTTGGCTAGCTTACCTTCGTACCTCATCTTTTCTCCCCATATTGCCTTTTTAGTTATCTTCTGTTGCTCTTTAAAAATTTCCCAATCCTCTGGCTTCCCGCTCATCTTTGCGATGTTATACTTCTCTTTTATTTTTATACTGTCCTTGACTTCCCTTGTCAGCCACGGTCGCCCCTTACTCCCCTTAGAATCTTCCTTCCTCTTTGGAATGAACTGATCCTGCACCTTCTGAATTATTCCCAGAAATACCTGCCATTGTTGTTCCACTGGTATCCTTCCAGTCAACTTTGGCCAGTTCCTCCCTTATGGCTCCATAGTCCCCTTTGTTCAACTGTAATACTGACACTTCCGATTTACCCTTCTCCCTCTCAAACTGTAGATTAAAACTTATCATATCATGGTCACTACCTCCTAATAGCTCCTTTACCTCGAGTTCCCTTATCAAAACCAGTTCATTACACAGCACTAAATCCAGAATTGCCTTCTCCCTGGTAAGCTCCAGTACAAGCTGCTCTAAGAATTCAACTCGGAGGCACTCCACAAGCTCCTTTTCTTGGGGTCCAGTACCAACCTGATTTTCCCAGTCTACCTGCATGTTGAAATCCCCACTACAATGAGTTTGGCCTCATCATGGCAGTAGAGGAGGCCATGCCTGAACATATCCAAATGGGAATGTGAAGCAGAGTTGAAGTGGGTGGCAACCGGGAGATCCTGTCTGTTGTGGCGGACGGAGCAGAGGTGCTTGATGAAGTGGTCCCTCAATCTGCGTTGGGTCTCACCGATATAGAGGAGGCCGCACCGAGAGCACCGGATGCAATAGGTGACCCCAACAGACTCACGAGTAAAGTATTGCCTCACCTGGAAGGACTGTTTGGGGCCCTGAATGGTGGTAAGAGAGGAGGTGTAGGGGCAGGGGTAAAATCAGGGCAACACTTAGCAGGCATCAGGACAGGTTCTTGAATGAGCAGGGCATTGAGTGATATGGAGTTAATTCAGGTAAATGGCATTAGTATAGAAGGGCATAATGGTTAGTATAGACGTGTTGGTCCAAAGAGCCTATTTCTAAATTGTACAACTCTATGAATCTATTGTTTCTGACAGGTCTTGTGTTCCAAGGCATGCAGATGGGTTTTATGAGAAACACGTTAATTACGTATATAGCTTCCCACTGTTGTAACTCTGTTTAATTTCTGATCCTTGGGGTTCTTCCTGGAATCCAGACTGGCAAGTAGTCTTAATTTCAAGATTTCAGTTTATTTTTGAGTACAAACCAACAAATACAAAGGAAACTAAATAAAGAAGTGAGAAATGATGCTAAGAGGGAAATCAATGTTAAGGGATGTAAGACAAAGGAATAAAAAGAAAATAAAGAAAACCAAGAAAGATGGTGCTGCTGAAAAATCTGTCACTTTCATAGATAAAATAAAGAAAATGTCTTAGATAGGAATAAATTAATAGGCCATATAATTAAAACTATTACATCATGTGGGTAATGAAAAGTGAGAACTGTGATAAACTGTTAGTTTAGCTGCTATAGCGCTTTCTGCCAATGAGCATGAAAAATACGCAAGTTAAAAAGTACAAATCTTATAAAAAACATTATTGAAATAAACAGTGGTTTCCATCACCACATAGGCACAGTTTTCATAGAGTATGTTAACAATATAACTTCTCACGTAAGCACAGTTTCCATAGAATCACTACTTGCTCCCAAGGCAAAAATTTCAGTTTTTATTTTCATTGGTCCCTTACCCGTATTTTGGATGAACCACAATGCCACGTGGGTTCCTAAAGCAGTATATGCCATTTGTATCCAGACAGTGCTCAGCCAGCTTTTTACGAAAGCGTCCATCCATTTCAGCAACATTAAGGGTATTGCTATACGGATTGACCCAGTACAGTTTCCTAAGCAAACAAAGAACTCTCAATTAGTTATTCAAGATCTTCTAGTTGAAATCCACAGAAAATTTGTTTCTATATATACTGTACACTTATTGAAAGAATAAGTTACAGCTTTATGGGGAAGGAATGGGTTAAAAGAAGTAGACAACACAGTTATGGTTAGCGCAACACTCTACAGTACAGGTGAACTGGGTTCAATTCCTACCACTGCCTGTAAGGAGTCTGTACATTCTCCCTTTGACCATGTGGGTTTCCTCCAGGTGCTCTGGCTTCCTCCCACAATCCAAAGACCTACTGGCTGGTAGGATAACTGATCACTATAAATTGTCCCGTGATTAGGCTAGGAAGATCAGGGGATTGCTGTGCAGCGAGGTTCAAAGGGCAGGGAGGGCCTATTGCGCGCTGTATCTCAA
The DNA here is from genome assembly GCF_048418815.1 of Hemitrygon akajei. Lineage (NCBI taxonomy): Eukaryota > Metazoa > Chordata > Chondrichthyes > Myliobatiformes > Dasyatidae > Hemitrygon > Hemitrygon akajei. The sequence goes on from NC_133128.1 coordinate 187,863,745, forward strand.
TAAAAAATAAATTGAACTAATTTACTGCTTCTTCAAAGAATAACAAGTCACAAGGAGTTAAAATACTTCCTGAACAATTCTGTAAAAGTGTGAAGAGCTTGATTACTTAGAAGAGCAGGTAATTATCTACAGTACTGTGTAAAAATCCCAGGCATCCTCACTATAGATATATGCCAAAGACCTTTGCAGTGTAGTGTAGTAATTTTATGTATTGTACTGTACTGCTACCACAAAAAAAACTATTATCATTGATGATAATCCTGATTCTGATATGGGTCTCCATTATGACTGAGAGTAGGAAGGGACAGGCAGAGGGGAATCATGGTTGGGAAAAGGGGAAGAAGTGGGAAGCACCAGAGAGACAATCTGTAGTGATCAATAAGGAAGGCAGAGGAGGTGGGGTGGCGCTCTTAATTAAGGATAAGATCAGGGCGATTGTGAGAGATGATATAAGATCTACAGAGCAGAATGTTGAGTCCATCTGTGTAGAGATTAAGAATAGTAAAAGGAAAAAATCACTGGTGGGAGTTGTCTGTCGGCCACCTAATAAAAATATTGCAGTGGCACAGGCAATTAACCAAGAAATAACTGAAGCTTGTAAGAACAGAATGGCAGTTGTTATGAGGGATTTTAAATTCCACATAGATTGGGTGAATTATTTTGGTCAAGGAAGTCTTGAGAAGGACTTCACAGAATGCATCTGTGATAACTTTCTTGAGCAGCGTGTTAGTGAACCTACAAGGGAAAATGCTATCTTAGATCTAGTCCTGTGCAATGAGACAGGTAAGATTAACAATCTTGTAGTCAGGGATCTTCTTGGAAAGAGTGATCATAGTCTGATTGAATTTCGCATTCAGATGGAGGATGAAATAGTTAGATCTAAAACCAGTGTATTATGCTTGAACAAGGGAGACCACAAGGGAGGAGTTGGCTAATGTGGATTGAGAGCACAGGTTATTTGGTAGGACAGTTGAGGAACAGTGGAATACTTTCAAAGAGATTTTTCACAGTGCTCAACTAAAGTATATTCCAGTCAAAAGTAAGGACAGTAAGTGTGGGGAGAGCCAGCCTTGGATAACCAAGGAAATAAAAGATAGTATCAAATTAAAAGCTCATGTATACAAAGTCACAAAGAGTAGTGGGAGACTGGAGGATTGGGGAAACTTTAAAAAGCAACAAAGAACAACTAAACAAGAAATAAGGAAAGGGAAGATCACTGAAGAGATTGTGATGAGCAAACTAGAAGGCATGAAGGTAGAGAAGTCCCCTGGTCCTGATGGGATGCATCCCAGGGTGCTGAGGGAATTGGTGGAGGTTATAGTAGACATGTTGGTAATCATTTACCAAAATTCTCTAGACTCTGGGCAGGTCCCGGCAGATTGGAAGACAGCAAATGTCACACCACTTTCTTAAAAAGGATGTAGGCAAAAGATGGGCAACTATAGGCCAGTTAGCTTAATGTCTGTAGTCGGGAAAATGCTTGAAGCTGTCACTAAGGAAGAAATAGCGAAACATTTAGAAACGAGTGGTTCCATTAGACAGATGTCATATAGATTCAGAAAGGGCAGGTCCTGTTTGACAAACTTATTGGAGTTCTTGAGAAGATAATCAGTGCACTGGATAGAGGGGAACAAGTGGATGTCGAATACTTGGATTTCCAGAAGGCGTTCAATAAGGAACTGCACAAGAGATTTATAAATAAGATACGGAATCATGGAGTCGGAGGAAGTGCATTGGCATGGATAGTGGAATGGTTAACCAATAGAAGGCAGGGAGCTGGTATAAATGGGGTGTTTCTCCAGTTGGCTGTCAGTAGTGAGTGGGGTGCTGCAGGGGTTGGTGCTGGGCTCGCAGCTGTTTACCATTTACATTGATGATTTGGAAGAGGGGACTGAGCGTAGCGTAGCAAAATTTGCTGATGACACTAAACTGAGTGGAAAAGCAAATTGTACAGAGGATGTGGAGAGTCTGTAGAGGGAGATAGACAGGTTAAGTGAGTGGGCCAAGGACTGGCAGATGGAATACAACATTGGTAAATGTGAGATCATCCACTTTGGAAGGAATAATAGAAGAGTAGATTATTATTTAAATGGTGAAAGATTGCAGCATGCTGTTGTGTAGAGGGACTTGGGAGTGCTTGTGCATGAATCGCAAAAAGTTGGCTTGCAGGTACAATGGGTTATTAAGAGGTAAATAGAATGCTGGCCTTCATTGCTACAGGGATTGAATTCAAAAGCAGGAAGGTCATGCTGCAACTATACAGGGTACTGGTGAGGCCGCACCTGGAGTACTGTGTGCAGTTCTGGTCTCCATACTTGAGGAAGGATATACTGGCTTTGGAGGCAGTGCAGAGGAGGTTCACCAGGTTGATTCCAGAGATGAAGGGGTTAACCTATGAGGAGCGATTGAGTCACCTGGGATTTAGAGGGAATTAGAGGGGATGTTATAGAAACATACAAAATTTTGAAAGGGATAGATAAGATAGAAGTAGGAAAGTTGTTTCCATTGGTAGGTGAAACTAGAACTTGGGGATATTGCCTCAAGATTCAGGGGAGAAGATTTAGGATGGAGATGTGGAGAAACTGTTTTTCCCAGAGAGTGGTGAATCTGTGGAATCCTTTGCCCAGGGAAGCAGTTGAGGCTTCTTCACTAAATATATTTAAGATGCAGTTAGATAGATGTTTACATAGTAGGGGAATTAAGGGTTATGGGGAAAAGGCAGGTAGATGGAGCTGAGTTTACTGACAAATCAGCCATGATCTTATTGAATGGTGGGGCAGGCTCGATGGGCTGGATGGCCTACTCCTGCTCCTATTTCTTATGTTTTTATGTAAACCAATTGTTTGGAATAAATTGACTCTGCCAAGTGTCTGAGGGCCGGGTGTGTTTGCACTCATGCTATACCCTGCCCCAGCACTCCTTCTCTCCAACCTGTCCCACGGCACAACATCCTCAACATTCCCATCCTTCTTGGCACCCTATATGTGCTGAAGACTTTTGCACACTACTGTACATTCAAATACCCCGTCTTAGATTCAATTTATTTATTTATTTTGTATACTGAAATAGTTATGGAATTATAGCACATCTTTCAAGACCACTTAAAAGTTCCCTTGGACCGATATTGTAAAAATTGCACTTGCTCAGTGGTGTGCCTCAAATAAAGCTGAGCCAGACCTATACCAACAAAGCAATTTTACAATCAAAGTGTGGTTTCAGACTGATCGGCATTATATTTGACTGTCTTTACCAAATCAGATTTTATTGCACAGTTTTACACAGAAGACCCAAGTGTCAGATGACAAGTTATCTTACCTTCCAACCCAATCAATAGCCAGGCCTTCTGCTCCAATATGACCGTAGTTGATGACAGTCTCCTTTGCTGTTCCATTCAGGAACATTCGCTCCAGAACTCCTCGTCCCCTATCAATCCAGTACAACCTTTGCTCCACGCTGTCAAAATCCAATGCCCACACATATATCAACCCTTGTTGAACAAGAGGGTTTGCTCTCCCATCAAGGGAAAAATTGCGTATGTAGTAGCGGTTACTGAAGAGGATATAAGGGGTAATAGTACTATTTTGGCGACAAGTTTTTCCATCAGGTTCTTGAAGATGACCGGGGGCACATTTGCAAATGTATGAGCCTTCTGTGTTTTCACAAATCTGGCTACAGACACTGGGTGTTTCATTACATTCATCAGTGTCTTCACAAGTTTGTCTGTCATCCATGAGATGGTATCCAGGATGACAAGAGCAGAAAAAACCTATCGATGTATCGGTGCAATTGTGTGTGCAGTGACTCAAATTAGTGTTGTTGCACTCATTGATACCTGTAGCATAAGAACAAGAAAAATTAACAAGACACATTTCACAAACACAAGAAAATAAGCAGATGCTGTAAGTCCAAGCAACACACACAAAATGCTGGAGGAACCCAGCAGCCAAGGCAGCATCTATGGAAAAGTGTAAACAGTCAATGTTTCAGGCTGAGACCTTTCATCAGGACCGGAAAGGAAGGGGAGAAGTTAGACTAAGAAGGCGGAGAGAAGGGAGGAAGAAATACAAGGTAGTAGGTGATAGGTGAGACCGGGAGAGGGGGAGGGGTGAAGTAAACAGCTGGGAAGCGGATTGGGGAAAGAGATAAAGGGCTGGAGCAAGGGGGAATCTGATAGGAGAGGATAGAAGACCATTGAAGAAAGGGAAGGGGAGAAGCACCAGGTGATGGGCAGGTAAGGTGAGAAATGGAAACAAGAATGGAGAATATTGAATAAAAGGAGGGGCACAATTACTGGTAGTTTGAGCAATCACTGTCAAACCATCAGGTTGGAGGCTACCCAGATGAAATACAAGGTGTGGGTATTCCAAGCTGAGTGTGGCCTCATCGTGGCATTAGAGGAGATTATGGGCTGACATGTCAGAACAAAACTGGGAAATAGAACTGAAATAAGTGGCCACTGGGAGGTTCCACTTTTTCTGGTGGACAGAGCGTAGGTGCTCAAGTGAAGAGGTCTCCCAATCTACGTCGAGTCTCACCGATATACAGGAGCCACACCAGGAGCAGTGGGTACAGTAGATGACCCCAACAGATTCACAGGTGAAGTGTTGCCTCACCTGGAAGGACTGTTTGGGGCAATGAAAGGTAGTGAGGGAGGAGGTGAAGATAAGTTCCAGATGGCTTCCATTAGATCAGGGGTTCCTAACCTGGGATTCTTGGAATAAAAGAGGTTGGGAACCCTTGTATTAGGTATTTTATTAATTTATTGTTCTAAGAGAGAAAAAAATCAAAGCGCACTTTTAATTTAGATTCGTAAACTTGCGATGAAGATTTAAAATCACTTCTGTGAGGAACGTCCCATATTAAAATGGATTTAATGATCAAAAAGTGCACAAAATGAATCATTCTTATGTGACATTAAATTACATTTTAATTGAATACATTCAATTCCTCTGAGAGGGCTTTAAACAGCAACTTCTATATTGTCATGCACTGGAAACCAACAAAAGCCAATATGTAAACTTATCCACACAAAAAAAATAGAACTTATAATTGACTCGTTCGTCTTAAGATTGCTTGTTAAAATATGAAAGCTGTTTGTATTTTGAAGATCCCATCAAACTTATAGTACAGTTAGTTATGACCACTGAACAATTCTGGAATGAGTCAGTTACATATTCAGAATGCAAAAACTCTTAAATCCGAAATACGTACCGCATGTTCTCTCATCACTATTGTCTAAACAATCATTCTTCCCGTTGCACAGCTTGACACTTTCAATACAACGTCCATTGTTACATTTGTAATGTTGTGGAGCGCATGTTGGCTCAGAGGTCAGACACAGTTGCTCGACTTCATCAGACATATCGCCACAATTATTATTACCATCACAGACCAATAACTTTGAAATGCAGTGGCCATTTTGGCAGGTAAACTGGTGCTGGGAGCAAGACGGGTATGTACATCCTCGTTCATCACTTGCATCACCACAGTCATTCCTACGGTCACACCTGTGGTCACATCAACAAGAAACTGTGAAATTATTATCCATGTCCCTCAATAATCAAAGCTGCCAGATTATTTTTGTTAAAATATAGCCTGCATTATTAAATGTGTGCATTTGTATATTATTCTTGTATGATTATCTTCTGTAATATTTAACTTAGTTGCAGTACGACAGACATTCTCAATTGAAATGAGTCAAATGAAGTTAAATACATTAGTAATGTTCAGTCTCAAATGTATTGCTTAATTCTGCGTATCTAATCATCTAATGGATATTAAAACTGTTAGAAGAGTAGAGAAATGAATCTCAACTAAAAAGTATTGGAAGTGTAAAGAAAATCTGATCATCTGGTTGTCCTCCTACATGCATTTAGGCAGAGGCTAAAGAGCAAGGCACTAGAGGTAATGGCAACAAGGAGGTAGGGGAACAGATTCAGGATTGCTTTGAATCGGTGGATTGTGCCACGTTCAAGGACTCATCAGAGGATCTGAATTAATTCACCAGGGTTGTCATGGACTATATTATGACACAATTGGACAAGTGTGGCCGCACAACATCTTCCAGAGGCTTCGCCAAACCGAACCCTGGATGAACCAAGAGATCCGCAACCTGCTGAGGGTTAGATCAGTAATGTTCAGATCTGGTGACCAAGGCAAGTACAAGAGGTCCCATAGGATCTTGGAAACCACATCACATATGAAGTGGAAATTCTGAGCCAAACTTGAATCACAGGAGGATGCCTGACATCTGTGGCAGGGCTTGAAGTCTATCAGCTCCCTCAAAGTAAAACCAAGTGACATATGTGACAACAAGGTTTTGCTTCCAGATGAGCTCAATGGTTTTTATGCTCGTTTTGACCATCAAAACATCGAGGGACTTTCAAAAACTCCCACAGCCCTGAGGTCCCTGTGATTTTAATTTCTGAGGCTGATGTGAGAGCATCCTTCAGGATGGGGAACCCATGAAAACGATCCAGTCCAGATGGGATACCTGGCCGAGTACTAAAGACCTGTGCTGATCAACTGGCTAGAGTGTTCACCGATATCTTTAACCTTTCAATTCAGCAGTCTAAGTACCCACCTGCTCCAAGCAAGCTTTGATTATACCAATGCCTCAGAATAATGTGGTAACCTGCCTCAATGTCCATCATACAATAGCACTTGTACCCAACGTGATGAAGTGCTTTGAAAGGTTGGTCAAGAAGCATATTAACTCCTGCCTGAGGAGCAACTTGGATCCACTCCAATTTGCCTCCTGCCCCAACAGGTCAACAGTAGATGCCATTTCATTGGCTCTTCACTCAGCCCTAGAACATCTGAAAGTGAAGATGCATACAACAGATGCAGAAGAATGCTCTTCATTGACAAACAAGAGAAAATCTGCAGATGCTGAAAATACAAGTAACACACACAAAATGCTGGAGAAACTCAGCAGGCCAGGCAGCATCTATGGAAAAAAGCACAGTTGACATTTCAGGCCAAAATCCTTCGGCAGGACTGGAGAAAAAAAGTCGAGGAGTATGACCATACACTTCCCGACATAATTCCATCTGCCACTTCTTTGCCCATTCTCCTGATCTGTCTAAATCCTTCTGTAGCCTCTCTACTTCTTCAAATCTACCTGCCCCTCCACCTATCTTAATATTGTCTACAAACTTTGCAACAAAGCCATCAACTCCATCATCCATATCATTGATATACTGTATAATATAAAAAGAATCAGTCCCAGCACAGACCCCTGTGGAACACCACTAGTCGCCAGCAGCCAGCCAGAAAGAGGATTTAGACAGATTAGGAGAATGGGCAAAGAAGTTGCAGATGGAATACAGTGTAGGGAAGTGTATAGTCAAGTGCCGGGTTTTAGATGTTTCAGAAAGGACAGGGAGGGAGGCAAAAGAGGAGGGGACGTGGCACTGTTGATCAGAAATAGTGTCACGGCTGCAGAAAAGGTGACACGCCACGCAGGGATTGTCTACGGAGTCTCTGTGGGTGGAGGTTAAGTACAGGAGGGGGTCAATGACTTTACTGAGTGTTTTTTATAGGCCGCCCAATAGTAACAGGGATATTGAGGAGCAGATAGGGAAACAGATCCTGGAAAGGTGTAATAATAACAGAGTTGTCGTGATGGGAGATTTTAATTTCCCAAATATCAATTGGCATCTCCCTAGAATAAGGGGTTTACATGGGGTGGAGTTTGTTAGGTGTGTTCAGGAAGGTTTCTTGACACAATATATAGATAAGCCTACAAGAGGAGAGGCTGTTCTTGATTTGGTATTGGGAAATGAACCTGGTCAGGTGTCAGATCTCTCAGTCGGAGAGCATTTTGGAGTTAGTGATCATAATTCTATCTCCTTTACAATAGCATTGGAGAGAGATAGGAACAGACAAGTTAGAAGAGCGTTTAATTGATGTAAGGGGAATTATGCGGCTATCAGGCAGGAAATTAGAAGCTTAAATTGTAAACAGATGTTCTCAGGGAAAAGTACGGAAGAAATGTGGCATACGTTCAGGGGATATTTGTGTGGAGTTCTGCATAGGTACGTTCCAATGAGGCAGGGAAGTTATGGTAGGGTATAGGAACCGTGGTATACAAAGGCTGTAATAAATCTAGTCAAGAAGAAAAGCTTACAAAAGGTTCAGAGAGCTAGGTAATGTTAGATATCTAGAAGATTATAAGACTAACAGGAAGGAGCTTAAGAAGGAAACTAGGAGAGTCAGAAGGGGCCATGAGAAGGCCTTGGCGGGCAGGATTAAGGAAAACCCCAAGACATTCTACAAGTATGTGAAGAGCAAGAGGATAAGGTGTGAAAGAATAGGACCTATCAAATGTGACAGCGGGGAAGTGTGTATGGAACTGGAGGAAGTAGCAGAGGTACTTAATGAATACTTCGTTATTCACTATAGAGAAGGATCTTGGTAATTGTAGTGATGACTTGCAGCAGACTGAACAGCTTGAGCATGTAGATTTTAAGAAGGAGGATGTGCTGGAGCTTTTGGAAAGCATCAAGTTGGATAAGTCGCCGGGACTAATGAGATGTACCCCAGGCTATTGTGGGAGGCGAGGGAGGAGATTGCTGAGCCTCTGGCGATGATCTTTGCATCATCAATGGGGACAGGAGAGGGTTATATTCTGCATGGAGGTCGGTGACCAGTGTTGTGCCTCAGGGATCTGTTCTGGGACCCTTACTCTTCATGATTTTTATAAATGACCTGAATGAGGAAGTGGAGGGATGGGTTAGTAAGTTTGCTGATAACACAAAGGTTGGGGTGGTGTGGATAGTGCAAGGCTGTCAGAGGTTACAGCGGGACATTGATAGGATGCAAAACTGGGTTGAGAAGTGGCAAATGGAGTTCAACCCAGGTAAGTGTGAAGTGGTTCATTTTTGCAGGTCAAATATGGCAGAATATAGTATTAATGGTAAGACTCTTGGCAGTGTGGAGGATATGAGGGATCTTGGGGTCGTCCATAGGACACTCAAAGCAGCTGAGCAAGTTGACTCTGTGGTTAAAAAGGCATATGGTGTATTGGCCTTCATCAATCGTGGAATTGAATTTAGGAGCCAAGAGGTTGCAGCTATATAGGATGCTGGTCAGCCCCCACTTGGAGTACTGTGCTCATTTCTGGTCGCCTCACTACAGGAAGGATGTGGAAGCCATAGAAAGGGTGCAGAGGAGATTTACAAGGATGTTGCCTGGATTGCGGAGCATGCCTTATGAGAATAGGTTGAGTGAACTTGGCTTTTTCTCCTTGGAGTGACGGAGGATGAGAGGTGAACTGATAGAGGTGTACAGGTAGTCCCCGAGTTACGGACATCCAACTTACGAACAACTCGTACTTACGGACTGAGGAAAGAGAACGCTGTACGCCATTTTAAGTCGGATCACGACACCGTCTGTCATTTTAAGTCGTTGCCGTTGACACTGTGTTGAGTGTTGTAACTTTGTATTTGGCTTAAATTTTTCTTAGCAAGATTCACCCTGACCGCACCCCGCCCCCTTTTTCCGGTCAGCTGGTGGCGCAGTGAGATCAGCTCCAGGCTCGAGAACGGAGGTTCCTGAGTTTGATCCAGTGACAGACCGCTTCTGAGTGCGCCGGGTTGATGTCGAGCTTGCAACTCGACCTCATTGAAAAAAACACTGCCACCTCCAGTTTAAATTCCCATGCAGAATATTGAGGAGGATCAAATACTCAAACCCAGCACAGCCCCTACTTGTCCCATTCAGCCTGTCTCAATGCGGTGGACTTTAGGACCCAGGGAATTCAGTGCGGTGGTCCTTAGGATCCGGCGGAGCTCGGGACCCGCCGCCCGCAGTGTTTCTGTTCCGTTGACAGGAAGTGATCATGATTGAAAATAAAGTGGAAATAATAAAGCGTTTGGAAAGAGGTGAAACATCATCGGTCATTGGAAAAGTGTTAGGCTACAGTCGGTTGACGTTCGGAACAACTTTAAAGGATAAAGTGAGGATAATGGAGCATATTGAAGGCCCCGCCCCGATGAAAGCTACAATTATTACTAAGCAACGCAGTGGTTTAATTATTGAAAGACATATGTTTCTTAAGTGTTTTATATGCATAGAAAGGTAAAATATATACTATATACTAAGACAAATGTTTGACTAACTGACGCTAAATAATACCGGATGTACTTGTTCTGACTTGCATACAAATCCGACTTAAAGACGGACTCAGGAACAGAACTCGTACGTAACCCGGAGACTGCCTGTATAAGATGATGAGAGGCATTGATCGTGTGGATAGTCAGAGGCCTTTTCACAGGACTGAAAAGGTTGCCACAAGAGGACACAGGTTTAAGGTGCTGGGGAGTAGGTACAGAGGAAATGTCAGAGGTAAGTTTTTTACTCAGAGTGGTGAGTGCGTGGAATGGGCTGCCAGCAACGGTGGTGGAGGCGGATACAATAGGGTCTTTTTAGAGACTCCTGGATAAGTACATGGAGCTTAGAAAAATAGAGGGCTATGGGTAACCCTAGTAATTTCTAAGGTAGGGACATGTTCGGCACAACTTTGTGGGCTGAAGGGCCTGTATTGTGCCGTAGGTTTTCTATGTTTTTAACTCTAAACCTAATCACAGGACAATTTATGACCAACTGACCTACTTGGTATGGCTTTGGACTGTAGGAGGAAACCGGAGCACCCAGAGAAAAGCCACACATTCCACAGGGAGGAGGTACAGGCAGTGCCGGAAATGAACTCCGAACACTTTGAACACTCTGAGCTGCAATAGCGCCACGCTAATCGCTATGCTACAGTGGCAACCACTACACATAACTTTTTGAGAAACTGAAGCTGTTGTAGCCAAGTTTGCAAATGCTACAAAGAAAGGTACAAGAACAAGTTACTGGGACACAAGAGTCTGTAGAGAATATTCATAGAAACATAGAAAATAGGTGCAGGAGTAGGCCGTTCGGCCCTTCGAGCCTGCACCGCCATTCAGTATGATCATGGCTGATCATCCAACTCAGAACCCTGTACCTGCTTTCTCTCCATACCCCCTGATCCCTTTAGCCACAAGGGCCATATCTAACTTCCTCTTAAATATAGCCAATGAACCGGCCTCAACTGTTTCCTGTGGCAGAGAATTCCACAGATTCACCACTCTCTGTGTGAAGAAGTTTTTCCTCATCTCGGTCCTAAAAGGCTTCCCCTTTATCCTTAAACTGTGACCCCTCGTTCTGGACTTCCCCAACGTCGGAAACAATCTTCCTGCATCTAGCCTGTCCAATCCCTTTAGAATTTTATATGTTTCAATAAGATCACCCCTCAAACTTCTAAATTCCAGTGAGTATAAGCCTAATCAATCCAGTCTTTCTTCATATGAAAGTCCTGCCATCCCAGGAATCAATCTGGTGAACTTTCTCTGTACTCCCTCTATGGCAAGAATGTCTTTCCTCAAATTAGGGGACCAAAACTGCACACAATATTCTAGGTGCGGTCTCACCAAGGCCTTGTACAACTGCAGTAGAACCTCCCTGCTCCTGTACTCAAATCCTTTTGCTATGAATGCCAACATACCATTTGCCTTTTTCACCGCCTGCTGTACCTGCATGCCCACCTTCAATGACTGGTGTACAATTACACCCAGGTCTCGCTACATCTCCCCTTTTCCTAATCGGCCACCGTTCACATAATAATATGTTTTCCTGTTCTTGCAACCAAAGTGGATAACCTCACATTTATCCACATTAAATTGCATCTGCCATGAATTTGCTAACTCACCTAACCTATCCAAGTCACCCTGCATCCTCTTAGCATCCTCCTCACAGCTAACACTGCCGCCCAGCTTCGTGTCATCCGCAAACTTGGAGATGCTGCATTTAATTCCCTCGTCTAAATCATTAATATATATTGTAAACAACTGGGGTCCCAGCACTGAGCCTTGCGGTACCCCACTAGTCACTGCCTGCCATTCTGAAAAGGTCCCATTTACTCCCACTCTTTGCTTCCTGTCTGCCAACCAATTCTCTATCCACATCAATACCATACCCCCAATACCATGTGCTTTAAATCTGCACACTAATCTCCTGTGTGGGACCTTGTCAAAAGCCTTTTGAAAATCTAAATATACCACATCCACTGGCTCTCCCCTATCCACTCTACTAGTTACATCTTCAAAAAATTCTATAAGGTTCGTCAGACATGATTTTCCTTTCACAAATCCATGCTGACTTTGTCCGATGATTTCACCTCTTTCCAAATGTGCTGTTATCACATCTTTGATAACCGACTCTAGCATTTTCCCCACCACCGATGTCAAACTAACCGGTCTATAATTCCCCGGTTTCTCTCTCCCTTCTTTTTTAAAAAGTGGGATTACATTAGCCACCCTCCAATCCTCAGGAACTAATCCAGAATCTAAGGAGTTTTGAAAAATTATCACTAATGCATCCACTATTTCTTGTGCTACTTCCTTAAGCACTCTGGGATGCAGACCATCTGGCCCTGGGGATTTATCTGCCTTTAATCCCTTCAATTTACCTAACACCACTTCCCTACTACAATGTATTTCCCTCAGTTCCTCCATCTCACTAGACCCTCGGTCCCTTACTATTTCCAGAAGATTATTTATGTCCTCCTTAGTGAAGACAGAACCAAAGTAGTTATTCGATTGGTCTGCCATGTCTTTGTTCCCTATGATCAATTCACCTGTTTCTGACTGTAAAGGACCTACATTTGTCTTGACCAATCTTTTTCTTTTCACGTATCTATAAAAGCTTTTACAGTCAGTTTTTATGTTCCCTGCCAGCTTTCTCTCATAATCTTTTTTCCCTTTCCTAATTAAGCCCTTTGTCCTCCTCTGCTGGTCTCTGAATTTCTCCCAGTCCTCAGGTGTGCCGCTTTTTTTTGCTAATTTATATGTTTCTTCTTTGGACTTGATACTATCCCTAATTTCCCTTGTCAGCCATGGGTGCACTACCTTCCCTGGTTTATTCTTTTGCCAAACTGGGATGAAACTGATTTCATCAGTTAAGTGAGTGCGGGAAAGTTTAATAATGTAAGAAAATTTAAAGTGATCCATTTTAGTAGATTGCTACGAGGTATACCCCAGGGTGGGACTGGACAAGATATACCCCAGCCTACTGTGGGAAGCGAGGGAGGAAATTGCTGAGCCTCTGGCGATGATCTTTGCATCATCAATAGGGGTGGAATAAGTACCAGAGGATTGAAAGGTTGCAGATGTTGTTCCCTTGTTCAAGAAAGGGAGTAGAGATAACCCAAGAAATTATAGACCAGTAAGTCTTACTTCAGTGGTGGGCAAGTTGATGGAAAAGATCCTGAGAGGCAGGATTTATGAGTATTTGGAGAGACATAATATGATTAGGGATAGTCAGCATGGCTTTGTCAAGGGTAGGTCATGCCTTACGAGCCTGATTAAATTACTTGAGGATGTAACAAAACACATTGATGATGGTAGAGCAGTGGATGTAGTGTATATGGATTTCAGTAAGGCATTTGATAAGGTTCCCCATGCAAGGCTCATTCAGAAAGTAAGGAGGCATGGGATCCAAGGAGACTTTGCTTTGTGGTCCAGAATTCGCTTGACCACAGAAGGCAAAGGGTGGTTGTAGATGGTTCGTATTCTGCATGGAGGATGGTGACCAGTGGTGTTCTGCAGGGATCAGTACAGGGACCCCTCCTCCTTGTGATAAATGACCTGGATGAGGAAGCAGAAGGGTGCTGATGACACAAAGGTTGGGGTGTTGTGGATGGTCTAAAGGACTGTCAGAGGTTACAGCGGGACATTGATAGAATGCAGAACTGGGCTGAGAAGTGGCAGATGGAATTCAATCAAAATAAGTGTCAGTAGGTCAAATTTAAAGATAGAATATAATATTAATGGTAAGACTCTTGGCAGTGTGGAAGATCAGCGAGATCTTGGGGTTCGTGTCCATAGGACATTCAAAGCTGCTGCACAGGTTGACTGTGTTATTAAGAAGGCGTATGGTGTCTTGGCCTTCGACAACCATGGGATTGAGTTCAAGAGCAATGAGGTAATGTTACAGATCAATAAATTAGTTAGACCTTACTTGGAGTATTGTGTTCAGTTCTGGTCACCTCACTACAGAGAGGATGTGGATACCATAGAGAGAGTGCAGAGGAGATTTACAAGGATGTTGCCTGGATTGGAGAGAATGCCTTATGAGAACAGGTTGAGTGAACTTGGCTTTTTTTCCTTGGAGCAGCAGAGGTTGAGAGGTGACCTGATAGAGGTGTATAAGATGATCAGCGGCATTGATTGTGTGGATAGTCAGAGGCTGAAACAGCTAACACGAGGGGGCCATTAAGGTTCTTGGAAGTAGGTACAAGGGGAATGACAGAGGGAAGTTTTTTTTTTAACAGAGTGATGGGTGCGTGGAATGCATTGCCAGCGAAGGTGGTAGAGGCGGATACAATAGTGTCATTTAAGAGACTCTTAGATAGGTACATGGAGCTTAGAAAAATCAGAATCAGATTTATTGTCATTGGCAAGTGACATGAAATTTGTTAACTTTGCGGAAGTTCAATGCAATACATAATCTAGCAGAGAGAGAAAAAAATAATTAAAATAAAACATAATAATAAATAAACAAGTACAAACTTTTGTAAATCAATTACATATATTGAATAGATAATTAAAATACTGTATATTAATAAAAGTGTCCAAAGTTTAAGTCCCTTCAGGAATCGGATAGCAGAGGGGAAGAAGCTGTTCCTGAATCACACTGAGTGCGTGCCTTCAGGCTTCTCTATCTCCTATCTGATGGTAACAGTGAGAAAAGCCCTGGGTGTTGGAGCTCTTTAATAATGAATGCTGCCTTTCTGAGACACAGTTCACTAAGATGTCCTGGGAACTTTGAGGGCTAGTGCCCAGGACGGAGCTGACTAGATTTGTAACCTTCTGTAACTTCTTTTGGTCCTGTGAAATAGCCCCTCCATACCAGACAGTAATGCAGCCTGTCAGAACGCTCTCCATGATACAACTATAGAAGCTTTTGAGTGTATTTGTTGACATGCCAAATCGCTTCAAACACCTAATAAAATATATCCACTGTCTTGCCTTCTTTATGACTACATCAGTGTGTTGGGACCAGGTTAAATCCTCAGAGATCTTGGACATCCTTGAACTTGAAACTGCTTTCTCTCTCCACTTCTGATCCCTCTACGAGGATTGGTATAAAATAAAGTGCTATGCAGTAGGGAAATTCTAGGCAGTTTCTAGAGTAGATGGCTGGCACAACATTATGGTCTGAAGGGCCTGTAATGTGCTGTAGATTTCTTTGTTTCTATGTCTCCGTGAACAAAAGAAATTGGGAAGGCCACAGAATACTCCCGTTTAGAGGTACCTGGGTGGCCTTGTAAATGAAATACAGGAAGCCGATTTTAGGGGCTCCCTTAGAACTAAATATAATTTACTGCCACTTCATTTCTGTTGGTTCCAAAGTGACTGATGAGGAAAAAGGCTCTAAAAGTAATCCTGGAAATTACAGGCCAGTAAGTCTGACATCGGTAGTAGGCAAATTATTGGAAGGGATACTAAGAGATAGGAGCTGCAAGTATTTGGATAGACAGGGACTTATTAGGGAGAGTCAACATGCCTTTGTGCGTGGTAGGTCATGTTTGACAAATCTATTAGAGTTTTTCGAGGAGGTTACCAGGAAAGTGGATGAAGGGAAGGCAGTGGATGGTGTCTACATAGACTTCAGTAAGGCCTTTGACAAGGTCCCACATGGGAGGTTAGTTAAGATTCAGTCGCTAGGTATACATGGAGAGGTATCTGGGAGTACAGTTAGATGAGAAGCTAGACTGGACTGCCAACACAGATGCCTTGTGCAGGAAGGCACAGAGTCGACTGTACTTCCTTAGAAGGTTGGCATCATTCAATGTCTGTAGTGAGATGCTGAAGATGTTCTATAGGTCAGTTGTGGAGAGCGCCCTCTTCTTTGTGGTGGCGTGTTGGGGAGGAAGCATTAAGAAGAGGGACGCCTCACGTCTTAATAAGCTGGTAAGGAAGGCGGGCTCTGTCATGGGCAAAATACTGGAGAGTTTAACATCGGTAGCTGAGCGAAGGGCGCTGAGTAGGCTACGGTCAATTATGGAAAACTCTGAACATCCTCTACATAGCACCATCCAGAGACAGAGAAGCAGTTTCAGCGACAGGTTACTATCGATGCAATGCTCCTCAGACAGGATGAAGAGGTCAATACTCCCCAATGCCATTAGGCTTTACAATTCAACCGCCAGGTCTTAAGAACTTTTTAAAAGCTATTATTAATGCTTTTTGAGATAGTGATTTAGATGCATATCATATTTTTTACTGAGTTAAGTATTGTATGTAATTAGTTTTGCTACAACAAGTGTATGGGACATTGGAAAAAAAGTTGAATTTCCCCATGGGGATGAATAAAGTATCTATCTATCTATCTATCTATCTAGTAAATTGGATTAGACATTGGCACAATGGGAGAAGTCGGAGAGTGGTAGCGGAGGATTGTTTCTCTGAGTGGAGGCCTGTGACTAGTGGTGTGCCACAGGGATCAGTGCTGGGTCCACTGTTATTTGTCATCTATATCAATGATCTGGATGAGAATGTGGTAAATTGGATCAGCAAACTTGCTGATGATACAAAGATTGGAGGTGTAGTAGACAGTGAGGAAGGTTTTCAAAGCTTGCAGAGGGATTTGGACCAGCTGGAAAAATGAGCTGACAAATGGCAGATGGAGTTTAATGCAGACAAGTGTGAGGTATTGCACTTTGGAAGGACAAACCAAGGTAGAATATACAAGGTAAATGATAGGGCACTGTGGAGTGCAGTAGGATAGAGGAATCTGGGAATACAGATACAAAATTCCCTAAAAGTGGCATCACAGGTAGATAGGGTTGTAAAGAGAGCTTTTGGTATATTGGCCTTTATAAATCAAAGTATTGAGTATAAGATTTGGAAAGTTATGGTGAGGTGAAAAGTTATGGTAAGGCATTGGTGAGGCCGAATTTGGAGTATTATGTGCAGTTTTGGTCACCAAATTACAGGAAGGATATTAATAAGGTTGAAAGAGTGCAGAGAAGGTTTACAAGGATGTTGCTGGGACTTGAGAAACTGAGTTACAGAGAAAGGTTGAATAGGTTAGGACTTTATTCCCTGGAGTGTAGAAGAATGAGGGGAGATTTGATAGAGGTATATAAAATTATGATGGGTATAGATAGAGTGAATGCAAGCAGGCTTTTTCCACTGAGGCTAGGGGAGAAAAAAAACCAGAGGACATGGGTTAAGGGTGAAGGGGGAAAAGTTTAAAGGGAACATGGGGGGGGCTTCTTCACAGAGAGTGGTGGGAGTGTGGAATGAGCTGCCAGATGAAGTGGTAAATGCGGGCTCACTTTTAACATTTAAGAAAAACTTGGACAGGTATAAGGCTAGAGGGATATGGTCCAGGTGCAGGTCAGTGGGACTAGGCAGAAAAATGGTTCGGCACAGCCAAGAAGGGCCAAAAGGCCTGTTTCTGTGCTGTAATGTTCTATGGTTCTATGTTCTATTGAATTGTTGAACTTCAGATTTTATCACAGCTGGGGCAGGAGGTACTTGGAGTGACTGGGTGGATAGGTTGGGTTTTCTTTCACCATTTATGCTGGGCTTCTGTGCACTCCCAACACATGATCTTGAGATTCTCAAGGCCATCCAGAATGTTCTATCTGTACTTAGGCAGCTCATGGATCAGGCTATCTCGGCTTTATTGTCAAAAGTGATGTTGCATTGTGGGGACAGAGGACTTTCATCATATGCAAGACTTGTCCTCCACCAAGTTCAATAACGGCTTGAAACTCAGCTTCTGAATAAGCATATATCAAACACCATCTGTATTATTTAACTCTGGCTGTAGAAAATCAGCACACAGCCTGAACAAGTATGAAATTTAGCTCTTATTGCAAAGAGGGGAACTGGACTCTCATTGCAAGGAGGATGGAGTATAAACTTGGGTGGAATGGCTACACCATACAAGGGTTTGATCTGACCTTTCTTGAGGTACACCATCAGTTTTATGAAAGGAATATACTTGCACTGGAGACAATTCAGAGTAGACTTCATATCCTGATTCCTGGGAAGAAGGGATTGATGTGACAAAAGGTTGAGAAAATTGATCTTATACTTTCTGATATCACAAGAATGAGGGATGATATTCTTCAGACACTTAATTCTGAAATGTAAATGCTGACAAAATGGTTCTGCTTCTTGGAGTATCTAGAAGTAGGGGACATAGTCTCAGAAGTGGGTGGCACAGTAAGGTAGTGGTTAGCACAACGCTTTACAGTACCAGCCACCTGGGTTCAATTCCCACTGCTGTCCATAACAAGTTTGTACATTCTCCTGCAGCCATGTCCTCCCACAGACCAAAGGCACACTTTGTTAATTGTATGTTAATTGGTCATTGTCAATTGTGCTGTAATTAGACTAGCGTTAAATCAGGGGTTGCTGTGTATCAAAGGACCTATTCCACGCTGTATCTCAATCAATAAATAAACAAACATCATCCCTTTTAGATGGGGTTCAGGAGTAACTTTTTTCTCTCACTATGTTATGTTTCTTTTGATTTTTGAGCAGAAATCTGGAAGCTAATGATTGAATATATTCAAAGCTAAGATAAACAGACTTTTGATTAAGAAGTGTCCCAGCAGTTATGGGAAACAGTGGACCTTGAGTCCAGAATCAGATCGGTATGACCTTACTCACTGACTCAAGGGGGCCAGAGTGCCTGCTCCTAAGTTTAATCCTAAAACTTTTACTTGGTTATGAAATACACTTACTTGGCACATGTATTTGTATTTTTTTCCAATCTGCTAGACCTTTCGACAAATGAGCTAAGAAAGAAAGGCTGGAAGTAAGAACGTTAATGTCTAGAAACCAAAATCTTTTTTCCAGGAGTTCAAAATGTTGACAGCTGTTGTATTGAGTACCAACTTGTTACCTGCTTTATTGAAAAGGTGAACATGTCACATGACCTGCATACCTGACAGATAGAGTTGGTATAATGAAACCATGGAATAATTATGAATTTAAAACAAAAGTGACCGGAAAAAGAAAGAGAATATGAAGCTTAACTTTATCCTCCTAATCCTTGTACTAATCTTTTCTGTTGGCACACAAGAATCTTTTAATCAGATTAAAACTTCAGAGGAAGTAGGATTAGGAAATCCATGTATTACCACAAATCACTCCAACAGAATCTACAAAACATTCTTTTAAAGGCAAGCCCTACCTTTAATCCACCTGTTGCAAAAATATAAACTGAAAAGAAGTGACACACAGAATAAAATCCAGTTAACTATTTGATTTGAATAACCTTTATGCCTCGAATTATCCATTTTGAAAAAAAATAGAAACCAAAGGAAAGTTTTCATGTCATTACAACCATCTCTTTGAAAAACTTTTGTTTATCCTAATTCTGCTCAGCAATTATATATGCATGTTTCAAAGATACAGCATCTCAGTTGTTGAAATTTTTGTTACATTTACTGCATAATCAAGCATATTATAATCACAGCAATGCATGCTTCCTAATTACCATAGCCTTTGGTTTATGTGAAAATATTTAACCAGATTATATTCTAATTAATGCGTAATCTCAATTAACACACACACACACACACACACACACACACACACACACACACACACACACACACACACACACACACACACACACACACACACACACACACACACACACACCCCCCCCCCCCCCCCCACCCCCCCCCCCCCCCCCTTACATGTACAGGCATATTCACATGCAAGACCATAAGATACAGGAGCACAATTAGGCCAATTAGCCCATCGGGCCTGCTCTGCCATTTCATCAAAGTTGATCCAATCGCCTGACTCCTCCCAGTATCCCTTCTTGCCTTGACCAAACAAGAATCCCATCAGCCTCTGCCTTAAATATACCCAATGACTTGGCCTCCACAGCCACCTGTGGCAACAAATTCCACAGATTCATCACTCTTTGGCTAAAGAAATTCCTCCTTATCTCTGTTCTAAAAGGACTTCCCACTATTCTGAGGCTGTGCCATCTGACCTTATGGTCCCTCATCACAGGAAACATGCTCTCCACATCCAGTCTATCGAGGCCTTTGAACATTCGATAGGTTCCACCCTTGCCATTCGAAAAGTTCTTTGAAAGCAACAAACCTGTATGAGGCCCTCACACACAATCCATTGGTGCATGCAAATTTTGTCCCAGGGCAGGACTGTGCTGTGCAATTCTGCTCTTCATCCAATTCATCGGAACAATCAGACACTCCATTACAGACCCATACCCAAGGGATGCACCTTCTCTCTGGAGGATGGCTGTTCACACACATGAATTCCACTTCAGAACAATTATGGCTTGCTGAAACAAAACATGCTGTAATTAATGACTGCTAAATGTTGGTTCACTGTATGATCAAT
Source organism: Hemitrygon akajei (assembly GCF_048418815.1). Classification (NCBI taxonomy): domain Eukaryota; kingdom Metazoa; phylum Chordata; class Chondrichthyes; order Myliobatiformes; family Dasyatidae; genus Hemitrygon; species Hemitrygon akajei. The sequence continues at coordinate 187,884,180 of NC_133128.1, forward strand.
CTTAATGTTGCATCGCAAGCTTTTTGGACTCCAGCAATGGAATTAAGAATGTGTAATAAATGGAGTAAGGTGTGATTCCTTTGCAACAATCATGAATATAGTACTGTGCAAAATTCTCAGGCACAGATATATATAGCTAGCGTACCTAAGATTTTTGCACAGTGCTGTCGTAATTATATGTGCTGCACTGCACTACTGCTGCCAAAAAAAAAAACAAATTTCATGACATATGTGAGTGATGATAAACCTGATTCTGATGTGGGTCTCTGTTATGGAGTAGGAGTGGGTAGGGGGAAGGGAGAGGGAGGGAGCAGGAAGCACCAGAAAGACATTCTGTAATGATCAATAAATTAATTGTTTGGAATAAAATTACCTTGCCTGGTGTATCAAGGCTGGATGTGTCTGCACCCGCACCACCTCCCATCACCCCTCCCCCCAGACTTCCTTGTGTCACCTGTCCCACACCCTTCCCACGGCGCTCCACCCCTGCCATTCCCAGCATCCTTCCCTGCCACAGATCTACAAACTTGTTCTCTGCTCCATGTTGACAAGTACAGTACTTTTCAAAAGACTTAGGCACTCTAGCTATATATATGTACTGTGTCTGAGACTTTTGCACAGTACTGTAGGTAACAAGGCTGCAAGTTTTCCAGTCTCATTGTTTATGTAAACTGTGGACATGGCAGCCCCTACTGATCCCAAGTAACAGTGCACTAACCTGCAGGTCACTATTGGACAAGGTGTAGCACTGGCTTAGCACCTCCCGCCCCCCGATCAGGGTCACGTGAAACCATGGGTGCAGCTAGTGTATACAACAGGGTGCATAATAATGATCATGATGCTGAAGAAGCCACTGAAACCCTGAGCAGAGACTCGGCGTAAGAGCTGAAATGCTAGCAGATGAGCTGGTTACCATAGAGAAGTTGCTGGGTTGCAGCCAGTTGTGCAGCTTCCATCACATCTGAGAGGAGATAATAAGGAATTTGAGGTCTAGCTAGTCTGGCAGCTCAGGAAAGAACTGTTGTTGATTCCCAGAAATGGCCTACATCTCAGAACTGAGATGCTGCACCATCCACCTCTGTCCACACATCAGCCCTCAGAGGCAGCCGTGGCACATTCCCTCAACGGTACACTTCACAACGCACAACGAGATTGTCGATTCATTGCTGTTAGAGCACCAGCAGAGGGCGAGAGCTTGCACCAGATTCAGAGTCAGAATCAGGTTTAATGTCACTGGCATACTGTCATTATCATCAGATTCCTTAAGGTTGTCATAGCTGGGGGTGCATAGTAAGGATAAGCTCCCACCACCTTTTACATTCTCCAAAACTGCGTACCTCAAATAGCCTCTGACGACCTAATACAGCTCCTGGCCTTTGCGTGTGGCTCAGCTACGAAGACCAATGAAACCATTTCTACTGGATGGAAGAGGCATAGGTGGGTTACTGGCACCATAAAACCAGCCGCTTTGGGCAGAAGGGGCCATGGCTGACAGCTCATCTAGGAGAAGGGAAACTCTGAAATCTCTGCTGCCTTGTGTCTACACCCACTCATGGAGAAGGATCCAGGAGTAAACCCCGAGGGAAAAATCCTGATCTGGAATCCCTAAGGCAGTCCTATGTTGAGTTCAATGTCGATTACTTATCTAGGCAGCTGGGACACAACATCATGGTCCACCCAGACCAACAGAGGCCTGAGAAGATTGTCATCATTATCATGATATACCATGTCATATGATGTGGGCAATCATGGTCTCAGATCATGATTGTGTTTGGCAAATTTTTCTACATAAATGGTTTGCCATTGCCTTTTTCTGGGCAGTGCCTTTACAAGACAGGTGAATTGAAGTGAATTACATACTTCACATACATGAGGAGTAAAAAATCTTTACGTTACATCTATATCTAAATGTGCAATGTGTAATCATAATAATTTATAATAAATAGAACAGTCAGTATGATATATTGCACACTCAAGTCAGTGTGAATTTATCAGTCTGATGGCCTGGTGGAAGAAGCTGTCCCGGAGCCTGTTGGTCCTGGCTTTTATGCTGTGGTACTGCTTCTTGGATGGGAGCAGCTGGAATAGATTACGGTTGGGATGACTTGGGTCCCCAATGATCCTACGGGCCCTTTTTACACAACTGTCATTGTAAATGTCGCCACTACTGATGTGCTGGGTCGTCCACACCACTCTCTGCAGAGTCCTGCGATTAAGGGAGGTACAGTTCCCACACCAGGCAGTGATGCAGTCAGTCAGGATGCTCTCAATTGCGCCCCTGTAGAAAGTTCTTAGGATCTGGGGTCCCATACTAAACTTTCTCAACCATCTGAAGTGAAAGAGGCGCTGTTGTGCCTTTTTCACCACACAGCTTGGGGGGAATCCAAGATGGTTGGAGGGAATCCAAGATGGCGGCGCAACGCAGCTTGCAGCGGCCACTCCAGAGCTGATTATCTGTTATTTGTGAAGCGGGGTGTCATGCGCAATCATAATCGGATGAAAAATGGATGTGGGAGCATGGAGGAACATCTGAAAATCTCCAGGAAGACCTTCTTCATTGCTACTGCTGCTGTGAGGTCCGGGTCTCTGCTGGGAAGAACAGGCCCCCAGTCCTCGGGGTTGCATTGACGATGGCCATTGGCAGGGCCGTCTTAATACGCTCGGCAGAGGATGGTGCTCAGAGAAGCTGTGCCAGAGGGGATGGTCAGAGGCTCGGAGGTTCAACGGCCTCGAAGTCCGCTGCGGTCAGGTTGCTTTCAGCGTGTGCTGCGTCTGCGAGGCTGAGTTCGACGGAACTTTCATTGTGTGCTGCGTCTGCGAGGCTGAGTCGGGTGGCGCCGTGGAAGTCCATAGCGGGGGTATTCCCTTCTGCCGCCGGCATGGGATGGCGAGTCTGTCGGGACCCTGAGGACTTGTGGAAACTGTGTGGTGACTTCTTTCGAACTTATAGTCCTTTAACATCTTTGGACTATTTTTACCATGCCCATGGTCTGTTTTTTTTATCAATTACGCTACTGTTTGCATTGTTGTAACTATATGTTGTAACTATGTGGTTTTGTGCAGGTCTTGTAGCTTTAGTTTTTGATCTTGTTTGTCTGGTGGATTTGGAGCTCCTTTCCGGGGAACGCGCTAAGATGGTAGCGCAATATTAATACGCAGCAGCCTCTCCGGACTCTGGATTGGAGATTGCCAAATGTTATGTGGATTTTCTGGTGTAGTCTGTTTTGTCATGTGTCATTCTGGACGAACGTTGTCTCATTTTTTAACTGCATTGCATTTGTGGTTTCTAAGTGACAATAAACTGAATCTGAATCTGAGCTGGTGTGTACAGACCACATGAGGTCCTTGGTGATGTGGATGCTAAGGAACTTGAAGCTGTTTACCCTCTCAACCCCAGATCCATTGATGTCAATAGGAGTTAGCCTGTCTCCATTCCTCCTGTAATCCACAACCAGCTCCTTTGTTTTTGCAACATTGAGGGAGAGTTTGTTTGCTTGACACCAGTGTGTCAGAGAGATGACTTTCCTGTTGGCCACCTCGTTAATGTTTGAGATTAGGCCAATCAATGTGGTGTCATCTGTAAATTTAATTAGCAGATTGGACCTGTGGGTGGCGATACAGTCATGGGTATACAGGGAGTAAAGGAAGGTACTCAGTACACAGCCCTGAGGGGCTCCTGTACTGAGAGTCAGAGGGTTGGAGGTGAGGGAGCCTACTCTTACAATCTGCTGGCGATCTGACAGGAAGTCCAGGATCCAGCTGCACAAGGCAGGGACGAGGCCGAGGTCTCTGAGCTTCTTGTCAAGCCTGGATGGAATTATGGTGTTGAATGCTGAACTGTAGTCCAAGAACAGTATTCTCACACAAACATCCTTCTTCTCCAGATGTGTAAGGACAGTATGTAGAGCAGTGACTATTTCGTCATCTGTCAATTGGTTGTGTCAGTCGGCAAATTGTAGGGGGTCCAGTTTGGGTGGTAGCAAGCTGCAGGTGTAATCCTTGACCAGCCTCTCAAAGCATTTGCATATTATTGAGGTGAGTGCGACAGGATGCTAGTCGTTCAGGCATGTTACCTTGGTCTTTCCTGATACAGGGACAATGGTGGATAATTTGAAGTGAGAGGGAGAGAATGATCCCAGCCATTTTCAATAATCTTCTGAGATTGTCTGCCTGGCATCAGTGGTCGCATAACCAGGACTTGTGATGTGCACCAGCAGCTCATATGACCATCCACCACCTGCTCCTAAGACTTCACCTCACCCTGATTGGGGTTGGCCTTAGCAGGTGCTACGCTTTGCACAAAGATAACCAGCAGGCTAGCGGAGGGAAGGAGTGCCTTATGTCTCTTTTGGTAGAGACATACAGTTATCTCCACCCCACCACCCATACTATATGCTGTGAAATATGTTGCTCTGTGGCAGCAGTAACACGGCAACAAAAAGCTATACAGTGCAATAAGAAATAAATATCAAAAATTAAATTAAATAAGGAGATAAAAATAGTGAGGTAGTGTTCATGTGTTGGTTCATTGTCCTTTCAGAAATCTGATGACTGAGGGCATCCTCTCAGACTTTGTTTTAAAATGTACAGCAGATTATTTCCCCTATAGAGAGGCCCTACATAATATGTTGCACAGCACATTTCTTTTGGATTAATGATACAAAGATTAAATAACTAATTAACCACAAACACGAGTCTTTCCTGGGTAGGAAATACTACCTAACCCTCAAGAAAGCTCTATCACTAGTTGAATGCAGAATTCCGGACGGAAATCTGTGATAAGAACTGGTGTTAGGTGAAAAGAATGCAGTTGTCCAGGAACTCACTGACAACCATGACATGTGTGTGTTATTCATTAAAGGACTTCTGTACCCAAAACCCAAGGTCCCACCCCACTGACAAGCAAGGAGGAAGGTGGAAGATGAAAAGGCAGGGAACACCTACTGATGCAAATACTTTGATGGTGTGACAGTATTTTTGTCATGAGTACTCTCGTCTATATCCCTCAGCAGACTTTAGGTCCAGTATTACCATGACTTCTGACAAATTGAAGGCCATATGCCAGGCCTCAGGAGCACACTGTATCCTCACTAAATATCTCAAACTCAGCAATGTAAATTCAGTCACAAATATGGAATTTAATTAACCATAATTGGGAAAAGGAAAGTACCCAGGAGACTTAGGTGATGCCATTAATGTAAACATCTTCAAGAAAGAAGCTGTCAGTCTGTGGCAAGTACAGAGTCTTCTGCCTGCCATCTCTCACAGGAAGCCCGAAACTGCAATGTGGATTCTGTGTGTCTATAGGCACGGTGGACTCTACAGCTCTTCCAAGAGAAATGCAGGGAGCAGGCCTGATTACTACACATGACTTCAGTTAATCTTCGATTTCATTAACTGGGGGAAACTTTTTTTTTAAAACTCTCCTTAAAGTTAGTTTTCTACAAAATTGCATCTCAATATTACTGTTGCCTCCAGGGAGCATGCAAGCCACCAATAGATCTGCAACAGGGCCATTCCCAGTGAAGAGCCGTGCCAAACAAAGCTGCAACATTGCCACCGATTTTTCGGTCTTTCTGACTGCAATACTGCGTGATGTGTTGAAAGGCCCACTTCTGTGCTATGATTCCATGACTCTATGCTTAAAAGTTTAAATTCACAAAAATGAAATGAAAATCAAAAAAATGGAAAGTGCTGAATATCTGATATAAAAATGCAAAATAATAAAACCGTTTAGCAGGAAAATTTCAATTGATTGGAGATTTTGAGCATCCAAAGGGGTTTTTTATTTAATCAAATTTGACATATTATGGATCTCTCATTGAGAAAGAACTATGAAAAAAATGTATTAATAGTTTGTAGATTAATACACTGAAATAATTTTGTTGTTAACATCGACCACAGATTATGTATTTGATCTTCATCACTCATGTCCCCAGTCATTATCAGCATCACATATCAGGGAGAAGAAAACGATGTTCCCTGTCAACCCCACATTTGAACTGCTCATTCGAACAAGTTATCTCTGGGGGAAGCATAAAAACTATTTTGCAAAATTAACAATTATAAAGCAAAATGTACAACAAATTGGACATTAATATTTATAGGTACAATTTCTAATGTTGTTGAAGTTAACTGAAATGGGCATTGACAGTGGAAAATGTAGCTTCAACACATTCTTCATGGAAGACACTGGATGCCACTGCATCTCAACATAAAGAACTTCTATGTGTACAATTTCAAAATTCATTCAAACGTACTTCAATTGGAAAGTAAGTATGTTTGAGTGTCTTTTGAAATTATAAGACAATAAGACACGGGAGCAGAATTAGGCCACTCGGCCCATCGAATCTGCTCTGCCATTCCATCACGGCTGGTTCTCTCTCAACCTCATTCTCCCACCTTCTCCCCATAACTGTTGATGGCCTGATTAATCAAGAAACTATCAACCTTAATTGTACCCAGTGACTTGGCTTCCACAGCTGTCTGTGGCAAAGAATTCCTTCTGGTTAAAGAAATTTTCCCCCATTTCTATTCTGATGCTATACCTTCTGATCCTAGACTCCCCCACTATAGGAAGCATTCCTCTCCAAATCCACTCTGTCTGGGCCTTTCAATATTCAATAGGTTTCAATGAAATCCCCCTTCATTCTTCTAAAGTCGAACAACTACAAGCCATCAAATACTACCCATATGTTGACCCTTTCATTCCTGGGATCATTCTTCTGAACCTCCTCTGAACCCTCTTCAATGCCAGCAACAAACACAAAAAGCTGGTGGAACTCAGCAGGCCAGGCAGCATCTATAGAAAAAATTACAGTTGATGTTTCAGGCTGAGACCTTTCGGCAGGACATCTTTTCTGAGATAAGGGGTCCAAAACTGCCCACAATATTCCAAGTGTGGTCTGACCAATGCCATATAAAGCCTCAGCATTACATCCTTGCTTTTGTATTCTAGTCCTCTCAAAATGAATGTAAATATTGCATTTGCCTTCCTCACCACCGAATAACCTGCAGATTAATTTTTAGGGAATCCTGCATGAGGACCCCAAGTCTGCTAGCACCTCCAAGTTTTGAATATTTTCCCCATTTAGAAAATAGACCATGCTTTTATTCCTTCTACCAAAGTGCATGACTACGCACTTCCCTACACTACATTCCATGCTCTATTTCTCTGCCTATTCTCTCAATCTTTCTTAGTCTTTTTGCAGACACCCTTCTTCCTCAACACAAAGTGCCCCTCACGTGTCTTTGCATCATCTACAAACTTGGCCACAAAGCCATCAATTCCTTCATCCAAATCACTGACATGTAACTTGGAAAGAAGCGGTACCAGCATCGATCCCTGTGGCACATCACTAGTCACGGGCAGCCAACCAGCAAAGGCCCCCTTTATTCCCACTCTTTGTCTTCTGTCAGTCAGCCAATCTTCTGTCATATTATGATTGCTGCCTCCTGAGGGTTCCTTTACCATAACATCCCTAATCAAATCTGGGTCATTACATAATACCTAATCCAAAGATGCTGTTCCCCTAGTGGGCTCAACCACAAGCTGCTCTAAAAAGCCATCTCACCGGCATTCGACATATTCCCTCTCTCATGGAATCCAGCACCAACCTGTTTTCCCAATCTACCTGCATATAGAAATCCCCCATGCCTCATGCAACATTGTCCTTATTACACGCCTTTCCTATCTCCCACTGTGATTTGTAGCCCACATCCTGGCTACTCTACAGAGTATATAACTCCCATCAGGGTCTTTTTATCCTTGCAGTTTCTTAACTCTGCCCACAAGGATTCTACATCTTCTGATCCTATGTCAACTCCTTGAAAGAAATTTATTTCACTTTATACTGACAGAGCCACCCCAGCTCCTCTGCGCACCTGACTCTCTCCTTGGATGTTCAGCTCCCAACTCAGCCACAACTCAGTGATGCCCACAACATCATACCCATCAATCTCTAACTGCACTACAAGATCATCTGCCCTATTCCGTAAACTGCGTACGTTCAAATATAACACTTTCAGCCATGTGTTCATCATTCTTTTTGGTTTTGGCTCCCTGTTACACTTTAACCCATTCCACTAACTGTAATTTTGCCTTATAATCTGCATGTCCTTCCTCACATTCTCTCATCTAATTTTATACCAACTACCCCATCCTCAGCCCTATCACTCCAGTTCCCATCCCCCTGCCATATTAGTTTAAACCCTCCCCAAAACCTCGAGCACACCAGACTAAAAGGATATTGAACCCCCTCGGCTTCACGAGCAATGTGTCCTTTTTGTTCAGGTCATACCTTCCTCAGAAGAGATCCCCCAATGTTCCAGAAATCTGAAATGCTGCCTCCTGCACCAATTCTCAGACATGTATTCATCTGCCAAATCATCCTATTCGTACCCTCACTGGAACGTGGCACAGGCAGAAATCCGGACGATACTACTCTTGAGGTCCTACTTTTTAGCTTTCTTCATAACTCCCTAAGATCTCTCTTCAGGACCTGCTCACCTTGTCTATCCGTGCCACTGGTGCCAATATGTACCAAGACTTCTGGCTGCTCCTCTCTCCCTTTAGGAAGCTGTGGACCTGATCCGAGGCATTCCTGGCCCTGGCACCTGGGAGGCAACATTCCATCTGGATGTCTTTTTCACGTCCACAATTAGAGTCTGCTCCTCTAATTGTGAAATCCACAATCACAACTGCACTCGTCTTCTCCCATCTTCCCGCTGAGCCACAGAGACAGATTCAGTGCCAGAGATCAGGTTGCTGTAACTTCACTCTGGTAGGTCATCCCCCCAAACAGTATCCAAAGCAGTATACTTATTATAGAAGGGAACAACCACAGGGGTACTCTGCACTGTCTTCCTAGTCACTTTCCCTTTCCTGGCAGTCATCAAGGGATCTGCTTCCTGCGGCATCTTGGGGGTGACTACCTCCCTGTAGCTCCTGTCTATCAGCTCCTCATTTTCCTGTATAAATTTAAGGTCATCGAGCTGCAGCTCCGGTTCCTTAACACAAGGAGCTTTAGCACGATGTTCTAAGTGCAGATCAGGGAGACTGGAGATCTCCCAGAGTTCCTACAACTCATACAAGGAACATACCAGTAACTCTGGACCCATTCTCAGTGCACTTGCTATGTACTAACAGAGGGAAAAAAAGTCAGAGAAACTAGAAATAATTTGGGAAATGTGTAGTTTGGGTGGTTGATGGTTGAGTTGAGATGTTCTCTGATCTTGACAATTTACTTACAAGTGTTTCGTCACCACGTGAGGAGACATAATCAGTGTGTTGTTGATTGTGATGTGTCATCTGAATGCTTGGCCTTATAAACTTTACAATCACTTGTCTGGTCTTCATCCCAGAAACTCAATTGTAATGTAGGGAGGAAATCTCGTCACTGGGCATCAGTGAAATCCATGTCGCAAGCGAACAAGAGGCATACAAAAGAAATCCTCGAAGCATGGTTTTCTGGAAACAATTCTGTCAACAGACGTGCAGACCTCGATCCTATTTATGAGCTGATGCAGGCAAAATTCCAGACAAGGAACAAAGTTCCCCACACAATCAGTGACAAGAATTCCCTCCCATATCACAACTGAGTTTCTGAAATTATGTCCAATCAACTGATTGAAAGGTATACAAAGGTCAAATATTTGGAGAACATGCCACAATCAACAGCGCACTGACAATATCTCCTCACATGGTGCCAAAACCTTACAAGTATATCAGAGAACAACTTAATAGAAACTACATAGAACCTCAAAAAGAATGATAACATACAACAAACAGTACAAAATCAAGTAATTGCTGGAAGTTAAATATTTTAAATTATACTTACCACAATTAACTGGTTCATCAGACTCATCAGCACAATCCCTTACTCCATCACAGTACCAGTGTCCTGGAATACAGCGCCCAGACGTGCAGCGGAACTCATTCTGTGCACAAATCCCAGCAGCTAAAATAAAACCAAGATGTTTAAACTTACATCAACAAAGTAGAACCTCTTAAATGGAAGCAGAGCCCCATGGATGCTGGAAATCTGAAACAGAAGTACTCAGCAGGTCTGTGTAGAAGTAAATATCATTGTTTCCATAGAAGAAATAATTGTGAGAAGTGATGACTTGTGAAATGGCAGCAAGACTAACCAATGTGAGTATTATATCAACATTTGCTAATGAAAAATAATGGCCAACATTATGGAGAAACTTACTTAACTATCTATCACAACCAGGAGTCGTTTTTAAAATAAATTATTTTTTCAGGTAGTATGTGGATAGTATTTTCTTAGTGTCACCTTGTGAGTATGCAGTGCTCTTTGGATTGTTTACTTTTATGTCTAAAAAGCTCTGTGTTGTAGGTGCCTCATTTGGGAATCATGCAGATTGCTAAACTCTTCGTGTTTATCACTTTTATTCAATTGTGGCAATTGAATTAGCAGGGGTTTTTCAATGTCTTGCATTGTAGTTGTTGTCTTTGGGGGTTATTGTTTTGTCTGGACATCAGAGCTGTCTGATTGGTCCTGAATTTTTACGTGCTCCAAGGTGTATTTCTGAATGGGGGGGGGGCTTGCCAACCCCTCTTAGCTCGGTCATTGTGAATCCTTATCTGGTGAAACTCTGACCGAGTTCTTCTGTGTATCGTGAGTGATTTCAGTTTGTTAAGATTCTGTATAATTTGTCTGAGTTCTTGTTAGTTTTGATGGTAACTTCTGTAATAAGTGTTCTGGTTAGTTTGAATGGCCAACATCTCTGGGATTTTTGCACTTGAGGTTGCTAGTGACCCTGACACTATCATTTAGAACTGTGGAGTCTTAGCTTCATGAAGCTATTTGATGGGGATACAGAAAGTATACAGGGACATTGTTCTTCAGATCAGTAGAGCATGAAGAAGCACACCTCAAAGAATAACATCCTGCAAAATCACAGATTTCACTATGCACAGAAGTATATTTTTCAAACTAGTACCCAAGTCCACTCAATGAAAGAACGGCTTCATTCTCTGCACCTTCCCCTACTTATCTGGGGCAGTTCGGTAGCGTAGTGGTTATGGCAACCTGGGTTCAATTCCTGCCATCGCCTGTAAGGAGCTTGGACTTTCTCCCTGCGATCCATCACACGGGTTTCCTCTGGGTGTTCTGGTTTCTGCCCACAGTCCGAAGATGTACCAGTTGGCAAATTAATTGGTCATTGTAAATTGTCCCGTAATTAGGCTAGGATTAAATTGGGGGATTGGTGGGTGACGCGGCTCAAAGGGCAGGTAGGGCTTATTCTGTGCTGTAGCTCAATAAATGAATTAGATATTTATTTCTTCCCAGAAAGCTTTTCAATTGTCTACAAAATCAATAGTATATCCTCATATATAGAAATACACGTGCCAAAATTGCCAGTTTCTTTTAGAGCATTCCATGACATACAATATTTGACAAACTTTTTCTTCTCCTTTAATCTTTTGATTTTGTTAACTTTGTAATTCATTGAACTATTCAATCCACTCACAAATCACACTGCCATATGGTAAATTGGGGAAGACAGAACCTGCCAATGTAGTACTCTTTCTGTTACATGCTACACAGGACAAACAAAAACAGAAGAGGAATTCATTTATCTAACACTTATTTCCCTCTACATTGTGATGCTGAGATACATCCTAGGATGTACTTGGACATGTCAACAGTGATGTAACCTGGGTTATCAGGTGTGTTGGGTCTTTCAACATCAGACACCGTCACCTAGGCAACCCACCCAGGGTTGATCAGGCCCCGGCTTGTGACCCAGCAGCATTGGTCCACGGGTCACACCACTTGATCCATAGCCATCTTGTGACGGTTCTGAAGGCTCTTTTCTTTACAGCCCCCATAATGCCAAGGGGAGGGTAGGTTCTGCAGAACGTAGGCTCTACAGCCCCTCTTCTTAAATAATTCTGCTAGCTTCAAGTTCCTTGAAAAACATTGCCACATGGGAAAAGATTAATCTAATCTTCTGTGGGACTATAACTAGAGGTCATGGGTTAAGGGTGAAAAGTGAAAAGTTTAAGGGAAACATGAGGGGGAACTTCTTCACTCAGAGGCCTGTGAGAGTGTGGAATGAGTTACTAGCGCAAGCGGTGCATGCGAGCTCGATTTCAATATTTAAGTGAAGGTTGGATAGATAAATGAGTGGTAGGGGTGTGGAGGACTCTGGTTCCGGTGCAGGTCGCTGGAAGTAGGCAGGTTAAATAGTTTGGCATGGACTAGATGGGCTGAACGGCCTGTTTCTGTGCTGTACTTTTCTGTGACTCAATGACTTCAAAAAGTTAACAGAAATTAGCAGAGTAATTGTAACATACCGATCTAAAATATGAATTGGTTTAGTACAAAGACCTCAGGTTCATTTATTCTATTGAACAAGTAGTACATCTGGCCTTTCACAACTAAACTCACACAAAGTCCTTTCCCAGAGGTCAGCTGAAGAGACGATTAGGATTAGGATGGTGGCATTCGAGAGATAAGAAGGTGGGAGATAATCAGAAAAGTGAGTAAGGTGGAGATGTTTGAGAATTTGATTCATTATACAAGACACCGTAATGTTAGTTAGTTAAAAGTTTGCTCCAGGCTATAATCCAAGAGACCACCATACATTGTGTATCTCCATGCATCTGAATGTTTGGATGGTGCAATAACATTGTGGTTAGCACAACGCTTTAAGATACCAGTGACCTGGATTCAACTCTCACCCCTACCTATAAGGAGTTTGTACGTTCTCTCTGTGACCGCATTGGTTTCCTCCGGGTGCTCCAGTTTCCTCCCACAATGCAAAGACATGCCAGTTGGTAGGTTAATTGGTGATTGTGAATTGTCCTATGATTAGGCTAGGGTTAAATTGGGGGGTGTATGGACATTGAGACTCGAAGGGCTGACAGGGCCTATTCCACCATGTTTCTCAATAAATAAATAAAATACAGAATACATACCACATTGGGAAGCGCTCTCATCACTCATATCTCCACAATCATTATCACCGTCACAAAGATGACTGTGGGGAATACACAAATTTGTTGTTTCACATTTTATATAACCAGGTTGGCAGGTCCGATGAGCTACAGATAGACAATAGTATGAAATAAACCATATTTAGTAAAACATTTTTAAAACACTACAACACACACACACACACACACACACACACACACACACACACACGAGTATGAATACAGAATAATTTTGCAGGATATTTTATGTTCTGAGTGGTATTAATTTCATATGAAAATTCTGTGTCAAAAGTATTAGTTTAGTGCTTGTTTATTCTGCAGATTTTATAACAGGGTGTGCAGACCCCTTGCTTAATGGCATTGGTCCATGGCATTGTGAACCCCTGCTCTATAAAATGCACCAAATAGCTAAAAGTAAATTGCATCACAGTCCTATCTGACAATAGATGATACAGCTCAAAACTTTATTTTTAACATAATAACTTTATTATACACTGATTACCTTAAAAGTTTCCAAATGTATTATTGTATTGCTAAAAATGAATATGAATGGTAGGTGTTAATGGAAGAAAATGCAGTTCAGAAAACAGAGGTTCATATCTGTAGAAATTAACACACAATATAACGGCAAAACAGGTACAATGTGTATGACACACAAAATGCTGGAGGAACTCAGCAGGTCAGGAAGCATCTATAGAAAAGAATAAACAGTCGATGTTTTGGACTGACCCTTCTTCAGGACTGAAAAAGAGTCTCGGTCTGAATCGTTAACTGTTTACTCATTTCCATAGATGCTGCCTGACCTGCTGAGTTCCTCCAGCATTTTGTGTGTGTTGCTTTGGATTTCCAGCTTCAGCAGAATTTCTTGTGTTTTAAGATTTGCTGTTCCACTGCAAAGTCTCTTTAAGAGATGCTTACCCTAAAGAAGTTTAAATCTTCTCTTCGACAGGAGTTCAGTAAGACCCTCTCTCACTGCTCCCCCTCTATGATCTCTGCTGCCTTCTGCCTCTTCAACCACGTCCTCACCCAGACCCATCACCACAGCCACGTATCTGTGGTGAACTACATATACCAGTGTGGTTTGCTCCCAACAGACCCCTGCTGACTGCTCCTGTGGCTCCTCCCACAAACCCCTGTATAAAGGCGAATGAGGCCTGAGGCCGGCCCTCATTCTCCAGGATGTAGTGTTGTTCATTCTTCCAGTCAATAAAAGCCGATATCTCACTTCTTACGTCTCAGAGTGAGTTATTGATGGTGCATCAGTATCCCTGCTGGGAACTTGTCTTCACTATCACCTTCCAACTACCCTCATTCTCCTCCAACCACCTTTTTATTTTGGCATCTTCCCCTGAAGAAGAGAGTTGGCCTGAAACGTCAACTGTTTATTCATTTCCCTAAAAGCTGCCTGAGCTGCTGAGTTCCTTCAGCATTCTGTGTGCATTGCTTTCGATTTCCACTTTCTTGTGACAATGTGTATGTGCTGCAGTTTCTTCATTGAAATTACAAACAAAGAAAACTGTGCTGGTTAAGGGGCTTGCACTTTTTCCCGCCCTTTTTACTGAATCTATCTTCAGCTCTGACGTTGGAGGTTGGAGGTGGTATGCCCTTTGAGAGAGTGGTGCCCAGAGCGAACGTGGATCAAAGTGGGAATCAAGTTTGTAGCTTGGAGTGACTCAGCACACAATCCGAAACGCTGCAACGTGAAATGCCATTAAGTGTCATGGTTATGACCATGGAACAATCTGACTCATTTGCTGTGCAGCTGTCTTGTACAGACTGCTTCTCACCCTCAATGACACTTACCTCAGTGGGCAGCCATTTCTCCAGATGCCCTTTCACATTCCTCAGTGCATCAGCCCTTCCTATACTCACATGACACACAATGGACACCAGCTCCTAACTTAAACTGACAGCCATTTCATAAAGTTCAAAGTAAATTCATTATCAAAGTACATATACGTCACCATATACAACTCTGAGATTCATTTTCCTGTGGGCATACTCAGCAAATCTATAGAATAGTAATGACAGCAGGAGCAATGAAAGATCAATCAGAGTGCAGAAGACAAAAAAATGAGCAGATGCAAATATAAATAAAGTAATGCATAGCAAGAACGTGAGATAATGAGATAAAAGGCCCTTAAAGTGAGATCATTGGCTGTTGGAACATCTCAATGGATGGGTAAGAGAGTGTAGTTATCCCCTTTTGTTCAAGAGCCTGATGGCTTTGGGGTAATATCTGTTCTTGAACCTGGTGGTGCAAGTCCTGAGGCTCCTGTACCTTTCCTCTGATGGCAGCATCCAGAAAAGAGTATGGGCTGGTTAGGGAGGATCTTTGATGATTTATGCTGCTTTCCTACGACAGTATTTCATGTAGGTGTGCTCAATGGTTGGGAGGGCTTTGTCCGTGATGTACTGGCCCGAATTGACTCCTGTTTGTGGGATTTTCTGTTCAAAGGTATTGGTGTTTCCCTACCAGGCTGTGATGCAGGCTGTCGATATGCTCTCCACTACACAGGTACAGAAGTTTGTTAAAGTATTTGATATAGTAATATTCTTGCACTGTTCACTCCTTTCCTTATCTCTTCTTACTAGTTTACACCAAATCACTTTCTTATTACAAATCTGAGCTTATTATATTCCATTATATATTCAATATTTCTTAATTCAAATATCAGATGACCCAATTATTGTTATATTAATTAAGTATATACCACAATGCAAATAGGCGCAAAAACTGAATTTGAATTATATATAAGTATTGATGAAAGGCAATACAGTTTTTATTTTCAACAATGGGTGGTGAGTGGAAATATGTTTCTTCCTCCCCTCTGCTAGCCTGCAGGTCACTCTTGGGCAAGGTGTAGCACCTGCTTGTGCCCCTGATCAGGGTCACATGAAGCCATGGAAACAGATGGTGGATGCTCATATGAGTAGAAACATAGAAACATAGAAAACATACAACACAATATAGGCCCTTCAGCCCACAAAGTTGTGTCAAATATGTCCCTACCTTAGAAATTACTCGGCTTATCTATAGCCTTCTGTTTTTCTAAGCTCCATGTACCCATCTAAAAGTCTCTTAAAAGATCCTATCATACCTGCCTCCACCACCGTCGCCGGCTGCCAATTCCATGCACTCACCACAATCTGTGTAAAAAACTTACCCGACATCTCCTCTGTACCTATTTCCAAGCACCTTAAAACTGTGCCCTCTCGTGCTAGCCATTTCAGCCCTGGGGAAAACCCTCTGACTATCCACATGATCAATGCCTCTCATTATCTTGTACACCTCTATCAGGTCACCTCTCATCCTCTAACAACACACACAAAATGCTGGTGGAATACAGCAGGCCAGGCAGCATCTATAGGAAGAAGCACTGTCGACGTTTCGGGCCGAGACCCTTCGTCAGGACGGATGAACGTGTCCTGACAAAGGGTCTCGGCCCGAAACGTCGACAGTGCTTCTTCCTATAGATGCTGTCTGGCCTGCTGTATTCCACCAGCATTTTGTGTGTGCAGTTTGAATTTCCAGCATCTGCAGATTTCCTCGTGTTACCTCTCATCCTCTGTTGCCCCAAGGAGAAAAGGCCGAGTTCACTCAACCTATTCTCATAAAATATGCTCCCCAATCCAGGCAACATCCTTGTAAATTTCTTCTGCACCCTCTCTATGGTTTCCACGTACTTCCTGCAGTGAGGCGACGAGAACAGAGCACAGTACTTCAAGTGGGGTCGAACCAAGGTCCTATAGAGCTGCAACATTACCTCCTGGCTCTTAAAACTCAATCCCACAATTGATGAAGGCCAATGCACGGTGTTGCTGCAACAACCTTGCACTCAACATCAGTAACCAAAGAGCTGATTGTGGACTTTTGAAAAGGTAAAATGAGGGTACACATACCAATCCTCATAGAGGGATCAGAAGTGGAGAGAGTGAGCAATTTCAAGTTCCTGGATGTCAATAACTCTGAGGATTTAACCTGCTCCCAACATATCAAAATAGTAATAAAGAAGGCTTTATAGGGTTACATTCTGCATGGAGGTCGGTGACCAGTGTTGTGCCTCAGGGATCTATTCTGGGACCCTTACTCTTCATGATTTTTATAAATGACCTGGATGAGGAAGTGGAGGGATGGGTTAGTAAGTTTGCTGATGACACAAAGGTTGGAGGTGTTGTGGATAGTATGCAGGGCTGTCAGAGGTTACAGCGGGACATTGATAGGATACAAAACCGGGCTGAGAATTGGCAGATGGAGTTCAACCCAGATAAGTGTGAAGTGGTTCATTTTGGTAGGTCAAATGTGATGGCAGATTATAGTATTAATGGTAAGATTCTTGGCAGTGTGGAGGAACAGAGGGATCTTGGGGTCCAAGTCCATAGGACGCACAAAGCAGCTGTGCAGGTTGACTCTGTGGTTAAGAAGGCATACGGTGTATTGGCCTTCATCAATCATGGAACTGAATTTAGGAGCCGAGAGGTAATGTTGCAGCTATATAGGACCCTGGTCAGACCCCAATTGGAGTGCTGTGCTCAGTTCTGTTCGCCTCACTACAGGAAGGATGTGGAAACCATAGTAAGGGTGCAGAGGAGATTTACAAGGATGTTGTCTGGATTGGGGAGCATGCCTTATGACAATAGGTTGAGTGAACTTGGCCTTTTCTCCTTGGGGCAATGGAGGATGAGAGGTGACCTGATAGAGCTGTATAAGATGATGAGAGGCTAGCACAACAGGGCACAGTTTTAAGGTGCTTGGCAGTAGGTACAGAGGAGATGTCAGGGGTAAGTTTTTACTCAGAGAGTGGTGAGTGCATGGAATGGGCTGCCGGCAACGGTGGTGGAGGCAGATACGATAGGGTCTTTTAAGAGACTTTTGGATAGGTACATGGAGTTTAGAAAAATAGAGGGCTATAGGTAAGTCGAGTAATTTCTAAGGTAGGGACATGTTCGGCACAACTTTGTGTGCTGAAGGGCCTCTACTGTGCTGTAGGGTGTCTACGTTTGTAAGGTGAGACAGCGGCTATACTTCATTAGGAGTTTGAGGAGATTTGGTTTGTCACCTAAAACACTCAAAAACTTCTATAAATGTACCGCCGAGAGCATTCTGACTGGCTGCATCGCTGTCTGGTATTGGGGGCTAGGGGCTACTGCTCAATACCAAAAGAAGCTGCAGAGAGTTGTAAAATTAGTCAGCTCCATCTTGGGTACTAGCCTCCATAGTATCCAAAACATCTTCACAAGGAGCTGTGCCTCAGAAAAGTGGCTTCCATCATTACGGCTCCCCAACACCCAGAACATGCCCTCTTCTCACTGAGGAGGGAGATATAGAAACCTGAAGGCACACACTCAGTGATTCAAGAACAGTTTCTTCCCCTCTGCCATCTGATTTCTAAATGGACATTGAACTCATGAACACTACCTCACAACTTTTAGTACACCTGTACATCATTAATACAAATATGTAATTAGCCAATCCTGAGGCAGCAACTCAATGCATAAATGTCAAGAGATTCAGGTGTTGTTCATGAAGCTTCCTCACTGGACTCATGTGGAAACTTGGCTCGTCATGTACTGTACTTCACAACAAATACTGGTGATATTAAGCCCGATTCTGATTCTGAATAAATCCATATTTTCGCATCTTTACGAACATTTATTGATTGTGCATTCTCAAACAACATTTTAGTACATGTTCCCCCCGTGAAGCTGAAGATCTGAATTGTACTTACAGCAGTTTCTCTCATCTGAAGTTCCATTATCATGGCAATCATTAATTCCATCACAAACTGAGCTGTTTGCAATGCACCTTCCGTTATTACACGAAAATTCAGAATTAGGTTCACATGTAGGGAACAAGCAGCCAACCTCGTCGCTATTGTCTCCACAATCGTTATAATGGTCACAACGATACCTATATAGTGCGCACTTGCCATTATTACAAGTGAAAGCAGTGGCTGGGCAGGTATGGAAAGCTGGTTGAAAGAAAGAGAAAAAAATAGCTAACAATATAATACAAAACATATTTTATGCTGTAACAACTTAACAGAGAGTCCTAGAAAAGTTGGTGCCCAAAACGACAGATGATACTGAATGAGACATAGAAACATGCAAGTATTATTTTCCAAGTAAACAAATGCAAATACACTTCAACGATCCTTACACTTGGCTTATTCATATCTCAATTTGCCTATTTCTCGTCAAAATCTCCTCCCTCATTTTGCATGTTCAGGAGATGGAGGAGGAGATTGTCCTCACAAAATGAATGACTAATTAATTTGTTTCTGGTAGTGCTTATTAAATGAGAAGCCTTGCTCAGGGCTAACATGCACCTGCAGAGACTGATGGGATCTTGGACATAACCGACTCACTCACAAGTTTTTGGTCAATGCAGTGCTCTACCAGAACCAGACTGAAACATCAGTTTAGATAATTTCCTCAAGCCTTTAAGATGAGCTTGAACCTACAATCAGGGAATGTCACACTATCAACTAATCCAAAAAAGGACATTGTAGGACATTTACTTCCAAAATATACTCCCAATAATTATTTATAGCTTTCCTTTTTAAGTAAACGTTGCTAAAGTTCTACAATATTTTGTATTGAGCCCAGGAGATGGGTTGTTATGTTGAAGTTGGTCACCCTGCAAGAAAAATGTAAGTAAGGTTGAAAGATTTCAGAGAAAATTTACAAGGATGTTGCCAGGACTAGAGGACCTGAGTTATAAGGAAAGATTGAATAGGTTAGGACTTTATTCCTTGGGATGTAGAAGATTGAGGGGAGATTGCACAAAATCATGAGGGGTATAAATAGGGTAAATGCAAGCAGGCTTTTTCCACTGATGTTGGGTGGGACTGCAACTAGAGGTAATGGGTTAAGGGAGAAAATTTAAGGGGAATATGAGAGGAAACATCTCCACTTAGAGGGTCCTGAGAGTGTGGAGTGAGCTGCCAGTGCAAATGGTGTATATGAGCTCAATTTCAATGTTTAAGAGAAGTTTGGATAGGTACATGGATGGTAGGGGTATGGCAGGCTATGGTCCTGGTGCAGGTTGATGGGAGTAGGCGGCTTAAATGGTTTGACACAGACTAGGTGGACCAAATGGTTTGTTTCTGTGCTGTACCTCTCTCTACGACTCTGTGACTCTAACCTTATAATCAAAAGTCTGATTTAAATACAGTTCTATTTATGAGAAGACTGCTGAATCGATAATATTCTTTCCTTTGTGAAATGCAAATTAGAATGGAAGTATCAATTCCACTATTATTTTTCCGTTGGCTCCTTTCCCTGTGTTTCTGTGCCAACACCCCCGCCCACACTGATTTTGCTTTATGCTGCTCTCTTGGTTTATCATGCCAATGCTAGTTTCCTCCCACACCCCAGACACGAGGGCTGGTAGGTTAACTGACCACCAGAAAATGCCTCCAGTGTGTAGGTGACTGGTTGAATCTGAAAGGAAATGATGAAGGAAGGAATAATGTAGGATTAATGTAGATGAGTGGGTAATGGTTGACATATACTCTGCAGGCTTACACTGCCATCACTCCCTGTTGACATTCTCCACTTCAGCTAAAAGGGAAAGTGGTCTCTGCAGGAAAGGTCCTTTTCAACACCAATACATTTTGTAGATAGTAAACTGGAACTTACCACAGAGTCTTTCTGCTTCATCACTCTGATCTCCACAATCGTTGTCAGTATCACACTTCCACTTTTCCAGAATACAACGACCATTTAAGCAAGTAAAATAGCCAGTTCCACATGTTGCAGAATCAGAGGGAACACAATCCTTATTGTCATTAACCAAGCGCCATTTGCCATGGGCAGGGCACTGGCATTCTGCACCATGGGGCCCTAAAATACAATTACAATACACAAGTTAGTAATCATCGGCACAATCCTTGTACTCATATTCAAATAAACTGCCCTTACAGAATTCAATAAGCTTATCTTTGTTTTAGTTGTCAACCAGTCGTGCTGTTTAAACTTATATATAGCTATTTGATGGGCAAATAAAAATTTACCTTTTGTTGTGAAATCCAGAGCAAATTCAAAAGAAAGAAAGCTGGCCTTTGCCCATTAGGGCACTGAATACACAATCTGAAAATCTTGCCAGGACCTGAGTTACAGGGAAATCTTGGACCTTATTCCAAGGAGCAAAAGAGCTGAGGTACTTAACATCAGGAGTGGCACTGATAGAGTGAATGCACACTCTTTTTTCCCTCCAGTCCTGCTGAAGGGAATTGACCTGAAACGTTGACTGTACTCTTTTCCATAGCTGCTGCCCGGCCTGTTGAGCTCCTCCAGCATTTTGTGTGTGTTACTTGGATTTCCAGCGTCTGCAGATTTTCCCTTATTTGCAAACTGCCTTTTCTCCCCATGGAACTGGCAGCTTAGGTTCCAGGGTTCCAATGTTTCAGACGTGATAGAGGCAGAGGGATGAAGGGTGGGGGCTGGCATTGCTAGTTAGGGAAAATGTTACAGCAGTGCTCAGGCAGAACAGATTAGAGGGCTTATCTACCAAGGACATATGGGTGGAGCTGAGAAACAGGAAAGGTATGACCACATTAATGGGGTTGTATTACAGACCACCCAATAGTCAGCGAGAATTAGAGGAGCAAATCTGCAGAGAGGTAACAGACAACTGCAGGAAACATAAAGTTGTGATAGTAAGGGGTTTTAATTTTCCACGTATTGATTGGGACTCCCATACTGTTAAAGGTCTAGACGGGTTAGAGTTTGTAAAATGTGTCCAGGAAAGTTTCTAAATCAATATACAGAGGTACAGACTAGAGAGGATGCAATATTAGATCTCCTATTAGGAAACGAGTTAGGACAGGTGACGGAAGTGTGTGTAGGGGAACACTTTGGTTCCAGTGATCATTAGTTTCATTAATTTCAACTTGATCATGGATAAAGATAGATCTGGTCCTCGGGTTGAGGTTCTAAACTGGAAAAAGGTCAATTTTGAAGAAATGAGAAAGGATATAAAAAGTGTGGATTAGGACAAGTTGTTCTCTGGCAAGGATGTCATTGGTAAGTGGGAGGCCTTCAAAGGAGAAATTTTGAGAGTGCAGAGTTTGTATGTTCCTGTCAGGATTAAAGGCAAAGTGAATAAGGATAAGAGACCTTGGTTCTCTAGGGATAGTGGAACTCTGATAAAAAAGAGAGAGATGTATGACATTTATAGGAAACAGGGAGCAAATAAGGTACTTGAGGAGTATAAAAAGTGCAAAAAAATACTTAAGAAGGAAATCAGAAGGGCTAAAAGAAGACATGAGGTAGCTTTGGCGGTCAAGGTGAAGGATAATCCAGAGAGCTTCTACAGGTATGTTAAGAGCAAAAGGATAGTAAGGGATAAAATTGGTTCTCTTGAAGATCAGAGTGGTCAGCTATGTATGGAACCAAAAGAAATGGGGGAGATCTTAAATGGGTTTTTTGTATTTACTAAGGAAACTGGAATGGAGTCAATGAAATAAGGCAAACAAGTAATGAGGTCATGGAACCTATACAGATTGAAGAAGAGGAGGTGCTTGCTATCCTGAGGCAAATTAGAGTAGATAAATCCCCAGGACCTGACAGGGTATTCCCTTGGACCTTGAAGGAGACTAGTGTTGAACTTGCAGGAGCCCTGGCAGATATATTTAAAATGTCGGTATCTACGGGTGAGGTGCCGGAGGATTGGAGGATAGCTCATGTTGTTCTGTTGTTTAAAAAAGGCTCTAGAAGTAATCTGGGAAATTATAGGCCGGTAAGTTTGACGTCAGTAGTAGGTAAATTATTGGAAGGAGTACTAAGAGATAGGATCTACAAGTATTTAGATAGACAGTGACTTATTAGGGAGAGTCAACACAGCTTTGTGCATGGTAGGTCATGTTTAACAAATCTATTAAGAGTTTTTCGAGGAGGTTACAAGGAAAGTGGATGAAGGGAAGGCAGTGGATGTTGTCTACATGGACTTCAGTAAGGCCTTTGACAAGGTCTCACATGGGAGGTTAGTTAGGAAGATTCAGTCGTTAGGTATAAATGGTGAGGTAGTAAATTGGATTAGACATTGGCTCAATGGGAGAAGTCAGAAAGTGGTAGTGGAGGATTGCTTCTCTGAGTGGAGGCCTGTGACTAGTGGTGTGCCACAGGGATCAGTGCTGGGTCCATTGTTATTTGTCATCTATATCAATGATCTGGATGATAATGTGGTAAATTGGATCAGCAAATTTACTGATGATACAAAGATTGGAGGTGTAGTGGAAGGTGAGGAAGGTTTTCAAAGCTTGCAGAGGGATCTGGTCCAGCTGGAAAAATGGGCTGAGAAATGGCAGATGGAGTTTAATACAGACAAGTGTGAGTTATTGCACTTTGGAAGGAAAAACCAAGGTAGAACGTACAAGGTAAGCGGTAGGGCACTGAGGAGTGCAATAAAACAGAGGGATCTGTGAATACAGATACAAAATTCCCTAAAAGTGGCGTAACAGGTAGATAGGGTCATAAAGAGAGCTTTTGGTACATTGGTCTTTATAATTCACAGTATTGAGTATAAGAGTTGGAAAGTTATGGTGAGGTTGTATAAGGTATTGGTGAGGCCGAATTTGGAGTATTGTGTGCAGTTTTGGTCACCAAATTACAGGAAGGATATTAATAAGGTTGAAAGAGTGCAGAGAAGTTTACAAGGATGTTGCCGGGACTTGAGAAACTGAGTTACAGAGAAAGATTGAATAGGTTAGGACTTTATTCCCTGGAGCGTAGTAGAATGAGGGGAGATTTGATAGAGGTATATAAAATTATGATGGGTATAGATAGAGTGAATGCAAGCAGGCTTTTTCCACTGAGGCTAGGGGAGAAAAAAACCAGAGAGAGGACATGGGTTAAGGGTAAAGGGGGAAAAGTTTAAAGGGAACATTGGGGGGCTTCTTCACACAGAGAGTGGTGTGAGTGTGGAATGAGCTGCCTGATGAAGTGGTAAATGCGGGCTCACTTTTAACATTTAAGAAAAACTTGGACAGGTACATGGATGAGAGGTGTATGGAGGGATATGGGCCGGATGCAGGTCAGTAAAACTAGGCAGAAAAATGGTTTGGCACAGCCAAGAAGGGCCAAAAGGCCCGTTTCTGTGCTGTAATGTTTTATAGTTCTATGGTTCTGTGGAAAGTGAATCAAGAACCAGAATTGTACCCGGGTCACCTGTACTGTAAAGCATTGTGCTGACCACTATGCTACCATGCCATTCATGTAAGAGTTCCATTCCTGACAACTGCCCATAAGCCAATTTCTTCCCAAGTCAGAAATATCTGCTTTCTATAGTAACCCACGTTTTACCACTATGTAGTCTTTCATTTCAATGACTTCTTGCTCTAACACTACTATTTTAAAAATAATAGCACATATATTGTATCCAGTCATTAATACATACCACAAACATTTTATTATTGTAATTACTATATTGAAAACGCTTTACTCTTGGCGGTACGGTAGCATAGTAATTCACACAACACTTTACAGTACTAGGTTCAATTCCCACCACTTCCTGAAAGGGGTTTGTATGTTCTCCCCGTGACCGCGTAGGTTTCCTCCAGGTGCTCTTGTCTCCTCCCACAGTCCAAACATGTACCGGTTGGTAGGTTAACTGGTCATTGTAAAATTGACCTATGATTAGGCTAGGATTAAAATTGGGACATTGCTGGGTGATGTAGTTCGAAGGGCCAGAGGCCTATTCTATGCTGTATCTCAATCAATAAATATACATATGGGAGAATTTGAGTAAAGTTGGCTTTCCATTGGTCAGGTTATATAACAATATAACAATTACAGCACGGAAACAGGCCATCTCGGCCCTTCTAGTCCGTGCTGAACGTTTACCCTCACCTAGATCAACTGGCCCGCACTCAGCCCATAACCCTCCATTCCTTTCCTGTCCATATACTTATCCAATTTTACTTTAAATGACAATACCAAACCTGCCTCTACCACTTCTACTGGAAGCTCATTCCACACAGCTACCACTCTCTGAGTAAAGAAATTCTCCCTCGTATTACCCTTAAACTTTTGCCCCCCGACTCCCAACTCATGTCCTCTTGTTTGAATCTCCCCTACTCTCAATGGAAAAAGCCTATTCATGTCAAATCTATCTATCCCCCTCATAATTTTAAATACCTCTGTCAAGTCCCCCCTCAACCTTCCATGCTCCAAAGAATAAAGACCTAACTGTTCAACCTTTCCCTGTAACTTAGGTGCTGAAATCCAGATAACAGTCTAGTAAATCTTCTGTGTACTCTCTCTATTTTGTTGACATCTCTCCTATAATTCAGTGACCAGAACTGTACACAATACTCCAAATTCGGCCTTACCACAATCTAGGAAGCCCTATAAGTGGAATCAAGTTACAGATCTATTATGAATTCTTTATTTAATGGAATGAGTTTATGGGGCTAAATATAAACACAAGAAAATCTGCAGATGCTGGAAATCCAGAGTAACACAGACAAAATGCTGGAGGAACACAGCAGGCCAGGCAGTATCCAGGGGAAAGGGTAAACAGTCGACATTTTGGGCCGATAGATCTTCAACTTAATCCTACTTACAGGGCTCCCCAGGTTATGGATGACCTGACTATGGAAAGCCAACATGACTCAAATTCTGAAGTATGAAGAAGGGTCTCGGCCTGAAATGTCGACTGTTCACTCTTCTTCATAGATGGTGCCTGGCCTGCTGAGTTCCTCCAGCATTTTGTGTTTGGGGCTAAAGCCTCCTCCTAATTTCTGTGATTTTATTTGAATGGATCTTTTATCAAGTGAAGACTCATAAAAATAAAATTGATTGATCATGTATTACTTAATAATCTCTTCCAACGTGAGATACAGATGACCAGTACCTGGAGTACAGACGTGACTGCACCCTCCATTAAACTGATCACATGGGTTACTGCATTGCTGCTGCTTCGTATCTGACATGACGTGGACATCCATTGGGCGATCTGGAAGGTTCTGGATCATCACAGTTTGATCTGACCCATCATATTTATTGACCCTGTAGATGCTTCTTGTGTTCCAGTCTGTCCAGTAGAGATATTCTTCAAAGACAGTCACTGCAAATGGGTAAATTGCAGTGCTAACAATCACCTCGCGGTCTGCTCCTGTAAGACTACTGCGTTCAATCTTTCGTCTGAAATAAAATCAGGAAATTCACAGAAAACGTTAAGGATGTGATTTATCTCTGACTGTATTTGATGCAATTCCAAGTAATACTGCAAAATAATCTAGCCAATTAGAGCCAACATATCTGAAGTGGTGACTTTTTTAAACTTTGACAAACTTCTTTAGATGTGGGCTGCATCGTGGCCTAGTATGGAAACATCAATGTCCTCAAACAGAAGATCCTACAAAAAGTAGTGTACACAACCCAGTCCATCACAAGTAAAACCTTTCAAGCCATTGAGTACTTTTGCATGAAACACTGTCGCGGGAAAGCAACATTCATTATCAGGGACCCCCCACCACCCAGAACATGCTCTCTTCTCATTGCTATCATCAGCGAGAAGGTACAGGAGCCTCAGGACTCACACCACCAGGATCAAGAACAGTTACTATCCCTCAACCATCAGGCTCTTGAACCAAAGGGGATAACTTCTGTCAAATTCATTTGTCCCATCATTGAAATGTTCCCACAACCAATGGACTCACTTTCAAGGACACCCCATCTCATATTCTCAATATTTTTGTTGCTTATTTATTATTGTTGTTTCTTTTTACTGTATTTGCACAGTTGGTTGTCTTCTGATCACTGGTTGAACACCTTAGTTGGGAGTTCTTTCATTGATTCTGTGATAGTTACTATTCTTTGGATTTATTGAGTATGCCCACAAGAAAATGAATCTCAGGGTTATATATGGTGACATATTTGTAATATATAATTTTACTTTGAAATTACCTTATTTTCCTCTACACACACAGTTACAAGGAGAGTCTTAATTGTTCCTCTTTCTGCCATATGTTAACCATTGATAACCCGGTACTGAGATATACATCACTCTGCAGGCACTCAACAACCTATTGTAACAAAGCACTGGTGGAATTCAGTGGGTCAAGCGGCACCCATGGGGGAAAGGAATTGTCAACGATGTTAAAGACCCTCTATTGTTCCATTCCGTCCACAGCAGCAGCAGCATATTAATGCCATCGCAAAGAAGGCCCACCTGCACCTCTACTTTCTTAGAAGTTTGGGCAGATTTGCTATGTCATCGAAGACTCTGACAAACTTCTATAAAAGCACGGTGGAAAGTACCCTGACTGGTTGCATCACAGTCTGGTATGGGAACACCAGTACCCTTGAATGGAAGAACTACAAAAAGTAATGGATATGGCCCAGCCCAGCACAAGTAAAGCCCTCCCCATCATTGAACACATTTACAAGGAGAGCTGTCGCAGGAAAGCAGCGTTCATTGCCAAGGACTCCCCAACATCCGCGCCTTGCTCTCTTCTCACTGCTGCCGTCAGGAAGGAGGAGGTAGCCAAAATTCATGAGTTGATTTTAACTCTGCTGCAACCCCAAGTTTCAATCAGGTGTGGAAAGTAGAATCCCAGTAGAATCACTCGTCCAATCTCAGCTGAAATATCATGTTCAATTCTGGTCATCTTATTATAGGAAGGATGAGGAGGCACTGGGAGGGTCCACAGGAGATTCACAAGAATGGTTTCTGGATCAAGGATAGAGTAGAGAATCTTGGACACAAGGAATTCTGCAGATGCTGGAAATCCAGAGCAAGTACTGACATATCAGAATGGGAATAGGGTTTGGAATTAAAATGGTTGGCCAACTTCCTTCCAGGTGAGACAACACTTCACCTGAGATCTGTTGGGGCTGTCTAATGTACCAGGTGCTCCCAATGTGGCCTCCTCTACATTGGTGAGACCTGACATATGCAGCCCCCTCATTTGGCTCATTAGCCGGCTCTGCTAACAGCCAGGTGACTCAGTTGTGAGAAGGTCACCTCTCTTACATAATATGCCTAGGATCGGTATGATTTGGGGTTGAACGAAACAGGAATGTTGTGGTGTTCTGATTAAAGAAACCTCAATTGGAGGGTATTCTGTGCAAATACTGCCCATACAGAATTATCGGCTGCATACTGCACACTGCATAAATTGAATATTTACTAATTTCTGCTTTATCAAAGTTATTAAGAGAAAGAGAGAGAATAAAATAAAAAGGTCCCATTAAAGTTAGACCAGTCTAACATTGGAGCTCATCTCTTCCAAAACTGGGCATTCTCAGTCCGTCTGCATGTTCTGTCCTCGAAATAAATTCTCTCTCTCCCTCTCCCCCCTCACCCCCGAACTCCTTCCCTTCCACCCACCACTTTTTTCTGGCTTCTTCCAACTTATTTTTCAATCCTGGTGAAGGGTTTCGGCCTGAAACATTTAATTTTTATTCATTTCCAAAGATGCTAGCTGACCTGCTGAGTTCCTCCAGCCATTTTGAGTATGTTGCTTTAGAGAAACTGGGAGAGGTTTTTTTGTTAGAAAGCTGGGGGGGGGGGGGGCGGGGGGAGCATGCCAAAGTATGGAGAGGGGACAAGTGAAAAAACAACAAATGAGTTGCTCCAATAGAGAGCCACCATGGACAAAACAGGCTGGATGCTCTCCTGTGCTGTAACCATTCGATAATACTATGCAGCCAGCAAGTCATTTGAAGGAGAGAGGGGTACACCAGCAATTGTTGCAAGGTAAGATTCAACAATACGAATGTAAGTCATGGAGGGATCTTCTATGTGAGTGATGAGGGAATCTGATAAGAGAGTCCAGCAGTAGTATTCTTCAAAGCTATCAAAAGCATTACTACAGATTATTACCCAGGGATAAAGACATCATATCAACAGCCATAACACTGGGATTCACTTCCATGGTTGTATGATAGTGATCACATAATATTTATCTAATTTTATTTATTGTGATACAGTGCAGAATAAGCCGTTCTGGCCCTTCAAGTCGTGCTGCCCAGCAATCCTCTGATTTAATCCTAGCCTAATGGTGGGACAACAGATTTTTGAATTGTGGGAGGAAACCCAGCCACGGGGAGAATGTACAAACTTCTTACAGGCAGCCAGAATGGTCCCCTGTACTGCAAAGCGTGTGCTAACCACTACACTACCATGCACCCCAGTAGTTGGACATTAAAAATAAAATCATTTTTGCTTCAACTTTATCTCTCCCCCCACTTTACTCCCTATGCACTCACAACTGTGTTACAGTTTCTCTACTTCCATCTACAATTTTGCAGATAACTCCACCATAATGGGCCAAATCTCAAATAATATTACACAGAGTATAGGAGGGAAACAGAGCTTATGACAACAATCTTTCCATGAATGTCAAATTCAGTTCAGTTCAAATGAAATTTAATTGTCTTTCAACCACACATGAATACCCATGAATACAGCGAAATGAAACAGCATTACTCCAGGGCCAAGGTATAAAACACTGTACCAACAGTCACACATAGCACAAGGCACATACAAGGTAGCAAGCACATATACGATATCAGTAAAATACAATCACACAAATAAACATAGTCCAAGGCCCTGAGTTCATGAAATTTGCAGGAATCTGCAGTCGGGCACAATACGGCTTGTCTTTAGCTCAGCAAACACTAGGGGGCAGCAATGACTCCAGCTTGGACACCACGTCACACTGGCTCTGGTGGAGTGCACTGACTCTGACATCTCTCTCCTGGGCAGCTGAAAACCATCGGCACCTGGTTTGTGTACATGTGTACATTGGTACATGGCTTGAGGCCTAGTCCTCATCACAACTGACGCCACCCAACTCCCCTGCCGTCCGCAAATAAATCAATGAATCGGACTTGCATATTCCACATTAACAATGTCCAATAGGGTCTTGTGATCACCAGGAAAGTGACTAAGATGATCACTCTTTGCTAGACTACACACCCATTTCACGCATTGTCTCATCTGATGCAGGCAGCAGCACGACCCGCACTGCCCAGCTCCTTCAATTTCCATGCCAACGGGCAACTCACTAATGGCATAGACCTGCAGTACTTCAAATTCTTCATGTTCTTTATGATCATAAGATTTTTATCAAACAGGGTCTTGTGATCATAAAAAACGTTTAAAATAGACAGTAATTTGGTTGACCTCGTAGAATTAGCCGCGATTATCTTACCAGAAAGCACGATGAAAGAGCTGGTTATTAACTTCAGGAAGGGGGGGGGGCAGTGCACAAGGTCCTGTTTACATCAACTGCACTAAGTTTGAGAGGGTTGAGAGCAAACATCACTGAGAGCATGTCATGACCCAACCTTGCAGAAGCCAGGGTTAAGAAAGTGTAGCAGCACCTCTTCTGTCTCAATGGGCTAACCAAATCCGGCTTGCCCCCTTTCACCCTTATTGATTTCTAATGAATACACCATTGAAAGTGTTCTATCTGGATTCATCAGGAAATGGCAATTGTTCTACCTGAGACCACAAGAAACTACCAAGAGTTGCGAACACAGCTCAGCAGATCACAGAAACCTGCCTCCCCTCCACAGATTCTTTCTACACTTCTCATAGCCTCAGTAAAACAGCCAGCATAATCAATGACTCACACCCTTTCTTCGCCTCATCCCTTCAGACAGAAGATCTAAAAGCCTGAGAGGTCTGAGATAAGGAGTAATTTCTACAGCTAGAAAGAGGTGAATTTGTGGAATTCACTGCCACAGGAGGCTGTGGAGGTTAATCCTTTACACATATTTAACACTTGATTGGTCAGAGCATGAAGGGTTATGGGGAGAAGGCAGGAGATTGGGGCTGAGAAGGAAATGGATCAGCTATGATGGAATGATGGAGCAGACTCAATGGGACAAATGGCCTAATTCTGCTTCTATGTCTTATGGAAATCACCCCCAGGCTTGGCTCAAGGACAGCTTGATCCCATGAGATTAATGAATGGAATGGTCACCCAGTACAGTAAGATAGACTTTTGTCCTCACAATCTACCTTGTTGCAACCATGACATCTTATTGTCTACCTGTGCTGCACTTCCTCTAATCTGTAACACATTATTCTGCATTCTGTTATTGTTTTCCCTTGTACCAGCTCCGTGCACTGCTGTGATAAAATGATCCATATTGTCACTGTACATGTCACAATAATAAACAAATTTACCATTTTTTGCCAGGAGCAACAGACTAGCACATCTTTATCATTTTTAAGAGCACAGGGACTGTATTAGAATCTGTTTTCCCTCAAGTTACTATCAATGTGGGTGGAGATATATCTCTACTAAAGGAGGTTTAAGGGGCTCCTTCCATCCGTTAGCCTGCAGGTCACCCTTGGGCAAGGTGGAGCACCTGCTTAGCCCCCCGATCAGGGTCATATGAAGCCATGGAAGCAGGAGGTGAATGGTCGTATGAGCAGCTGGTGTATGTCCTGCTTAAGTCCCCAATGACACCAGGCAGACAATCTCTGAAGAGAACTGATAATGGCTGGGGTCGCCCGTCTTGTAAAGGTACGGCTCAGAAAGTAATGGCAAACCACTTCTGTAGAAAAATGTCATAAAAAATCATGGTCATGGAAAGACCATGATTGCTCACGTCATACAACACAGCATATAATGAACAGACAAAGGAACTGTCAATCATGTGTGGCATACTTGACTGATGTAAATTGATCGTAATGAGAGACGAGGAAGGTGAAGTGGAATTTTTGACACTGATGTTCTGAACAGTACTCTTCTGTGGTTTGTAGTGAAAACAGTCCATTGGAGCAGATTACCAAAAGTTTCTAATACTGTATCTTAGTCAACTTTAAGACTAGATGTAAAACTAGATATAATAGTTCCGATGTATCAGTCCATGGCCTTCTCTTGTGCCAAGAAGAGGCCAACCTCAGGGTGGATGAGCAACACTTTGTATTCCATCTGTGTTGTCTCCAACCTGATGGCACGAATATCGATTTTACCTTCCGGGTAAATATTTTTTCACTCCCCTCCCTTCTTCTATTCCATACCCTGGCCTTTTATTTCTTCTCACCTACTTTTCACCTCACACAGGTATCCCTCCTGCTTCCCTTTCTCCTGTGCTCCACTCTCCTCTCCAATCAGATTCCTTCTTCTCCAGCCCTTAACCCTTCCCACCCGCCTGGCTTCACCTCTCAAATTCCAGCTATCCTCCTTCCCCTTCCCCCACCTTTTTATTCTGACATCTTCCCCCTTCCTTTTCAGCCCTGAAGAGGGTTTCAGGTGAGTATGTGGTTGAAGAGTAAGAGGGCAGCAGAGATCCCGGAGGAAAAGCAGTGAGTAAGTATCTGAAGAAGGATGTTGGCCTGAAATATTGACTGTTTATTCATTTCCATGGACGCTGCCTGACCTGCTGAGTTCCTCCAGCATTTTGTGTGTGTTACTCTGCATTTTCAGCTTCAGCAGAATCTCCTGTTTATGATTTGCTGCTCCACTGTCAAGTCTCTTCGAGTTTTGCCTATGCTGAGTAAGTTTAAATCTTCTCTTTGATGGGAGTTCAGTGAAACCCTCTCTCACTGCTCCCTCCGTCTCTTTGATCATGTGCTCACCCAGATCTTCCTTCCCCTTCCCCCACCTTTCTATTCTGGCATCTTTCCCATTCCTTTCCAGTCCCGATGAAGGGTCACAGCCTAAAACTTCCACTGTTTATTCATTTCACTAGCTGCTGCCTGACCTGCTGATTTCCTCCAGCACTTCGTGTGCTGGTGTGTAATAACTCAATGCTGTTTAAACGTGCATTAAAAAGAATTAAGATTCAATATGAATAGTTGTAAATAAGGATGTAAAAACCAAAAGTAATGCTAAACAAAATTCTACATTTATACAGATCCTTAAACAGTAGACTGGATAGACATGAACATAAACATACAGAGAAGCATCAGCCCAGTAAAGCTTCTGATCTTCGTAGTCCATCGTCAGTCCATTTGGCCATACTAGGCTGCTATTTATAACTGCCAACCGAAAGTTTCCTCCAAGTGTTGCACGTTCTATTTTAGGATGGCTTCCCCAATCGGTCCAAAACATATACCTGCAAGGAGAATACTGCAATCAAGGCAATTGTAAATATGCTGTACCTTGGATACACTACTCCTTAATACGAAGGAGCAGTTTCCCTGGGCCTGGGCCCAGCCACATTGCATTCATCAGCTAGCTGAATCTCCAATGTGAAATGGAATCTGCTCCAGTTACATCACATAATCATTGGAGTGGCGGTTAGTATCACTGTCTCACATATCCATTGGTCCCTTTATTTCTGTACACCCATTGTATATTTAGTAATTATTTGAGATCACTTTTAATATCCTTCCTCAGTAAATACAATACTGTGCAGAAGTCTTAGGTGTATAGAGCTAGGGTGCTTGCACAGTATTGTATTTGTCAAGGTGGAGTGGAGAGTGAGTTTGTAAATCTGACAGGAGCAAAAAATGTTGGGAACGGTGAGGGTGGAGCCCTGTGGGAGGGGTGTGGGATACATGGCAGAGAAGTAGTACCAGGAGGTGGGTGGTGGCACGGGTGCAGACTCACCCAGCCCTGAGACACCAGGCAAGGTCACTTGATTCCAAACAATTGGTTTATTGATCATTACAGAATGTCTCTTGGGTGCTTCCTGCTCCCTCTCTTATCCCTTCCCCTTTTCCCAACCCTGGTTCCCCTCTCCCTGCCCCTTCCCACTCTCAGTCCACAATAGAGACCCATATCCGAATCAGGTTTATCATCATTCACATATGTCATGAAATTTGTTTTTTTTGCAGCAGTACAGTGCATTACATAAAATTACTACAGTACTGTGTAAAAGTCTTTGACACCCCAGCTATACCCATATGCCTAAGGGTTTTGTACAGTACTGTAGTATGTCAAAAGATTAAAATATATCAAAATAGCTCGTGATGAAACATAAAAATTTTAATCCGAATCTGGATGAATTTACCCTCTGCAAGGATCCAGCACAATAGCTCGTGGTCTCGGGACATTGGCAATGATTGTGCGATTACCACCATTAATACTTATGGAGTTGATTGTCTGGTTCAGATAGTCACTGTAATAAATCCTTCTGTTAATCCAGTCAAAGGCAATTCCATCAGGAGAACTCAACCCTTAGAAATAAAGTTCATATATATCATGCAATTGCTTGAAATATATGGCCACTGATATTTTAAAACAGTTGGAAGTAAGCATTTTTCTTTAGCATTAACATACAATTCAAGATATGAATACTTCAAAATTATGCTAAAATTCTGTGTGCCACAGTCCCAAGGAGACATCAGATTGGGGAGAGAGGGAGATGGGGGGAGGGAAAGAGAGAGATGGGGGGGAGAGAGAGAGAGAGACTGGAGAGAGGGAGAGAGGGAGGGAGGGAGAGAGGGGGGAGGGTGAAGGGGAGGGGGAGAGGGAGAGAGAGGGGAGGGTGAAGGGGAGGGAGAGGGGGAGAGGGAGAGATATTAAAAGAAGTGAGCAGGGGCAGTCAGCACATTTTACATGCTACAGTCCCGGGGAGCAACTGGATTGCAAAGAGAGGGAGTTTAAAAAAGTGAGCGGGGGAAGCCAGCACATTTTGCACGCCAAATCCGAGGAGTCATCAGTTAGTGTAGGGGAAAAGAGAGTTTAAAAGAATTGATCCAGTGATGGGTGCAAAGGAGGCCCTCCCACAAAAATGAAATTTCAGAGTCAACTAAATCACTTGACCCTGAACTTACAAAGATTAAATATTCTTGGACACTTCAAGCATATAAAATGTCAAAAATCACTTGAACAGTACAAACCTATTGAAATTTTAAAATATTAATTGAAATAAAACTGATAGTTGAATGGAAAGCATTAAGCTCTGTAGAAAAATCTGAAGTAAATAATATTTACAAGTCCTTTGCAGGTAATAATTACAAATGAGTAAATTGCTCTAAGATCCTTGACATAAAACTGGAACCAAGTCAGCCTCTCCAATGTGAAACACTCTGGAGTCAGTTATGTGGGAAAATTTTAGCAAAGTTTAACAGCTTTGTTGGCATTTCTCATTATAATCAGAGGTAGTGCTGAGATTTCCATGTAGCGGTTACCTGAAAAACAAACCAAACCGCTGAGGGACTGAGCGAGGGAATTGGCGCTGTCTGACTCGATACAAATAACCGAGTTTCAAGTTGAAAAAAGGACGTTCGATCCTTTATTACCAAACGAGCAAAGACAAATGATCAAAATTAAGGTGGCATGGTCGCGCAATGGTTAGCACAATACTTTACAGTACAGGTGCCCGGGGTTCAATTTCCACCACTGCCTGTAAAGAGTTTGGAAATTTTTGCCGTGACTGCATGGGTTTCCTCTGGGTGCTCCGGTTTCCTCCCACAGTCCACAGGCGTACTAGTTGATAGGTTAATTGCAAATTGTCCCACGATTAGGATAGGGTTAAATTGGGGAATTCTGTGTGAAGAGCTTGGCTTGAAGAGCTGGGAAGGCCTATTTCACACAGTCCCTCAATAAACTAATAAAATTAGCGATTTGCTGAGCTGTCTGCTCATTTAGATTATTATATAATCATAATTACATGTAATTATTTACAATACATTAAAATTTGGAAATGATTGATCTGGATTTAGTGGATCTAAATCTACTTTAGATCTATCCTTGTAGGATAATGCTGCATTTTTACAGTCAGGAATGCTGATAAATGGCCTATACTGCTTCATGAACTGGAAAACAAACACCAAAATCATCACTCAGTCATTGGAGAAAAGATAACTGAAAGGAGAAAATAGAAAGTTGGAAAGCTGGAGTTGAGCTGCCCCCCAGAGACAAAAGACAAACTGTATTGTGGTTGAATGCAGGTTTCTGCCTCATTCATGGACCCAAGGTCTGGACTTTACTTTGTGTGGCTGTATTTTACTGATATCTTACATGTGGTTGCCATCTTAAACACGCTTTGCGCTGTGTGTGACTGTTGGCTCTGTGTTTTTCATCTTGGCCCCGGAGTAATGCTGTTTCATTTGGCTGTATTCATGGGCATTCATGTGTATGGTTGGATGACAATTAAACTTGACCTTGAGTTGAAATGAACTGGAAATTCTTCAGGAAGCAGTCCAGAGTATGGGACCAGATGCAGAAGACAGACCCATCAATGGAAAGAGAAAAAAAGACAGAAGACCAGATGAGAGAGAACGTGACAGAGAGCACTCGGTAAACATGCTCCTTACACATGCACATTCACTCACACACAAGCACTGCCTTGTCATTCTGCTGTTGTTGCAGTAAGCATACACACTTCAATGCCTTTCCCAATATGTTCCCATAATGGGCCCGAAACCAAGATGATGCTCTGGGGTTGGCTTTATGCTGCTTTCCTGCCACACGTGGCGGAATATTCAATCTCTTTAGGAATGAAGATGTGTAAATGCATATATGCTATTTGTACGCTCTATTTAAGGTGGATACTTTTGTTTATTTTGTAATATGATTGTAATTACATTGTGGGGGACTTCATTTTCTAATTCATGTGTAGTTTTAATTTAACTTTGTTGATAATTAAAGATGGTATGTCCTGGTGCTGAATAAAAAGGAGCTCATTGCCCTTTGTTTAGAGAGAGAGGGATTGGGGCTCCAAGGAGTCTACACTGGACAAGAATAAGTAGGAAGCTATTATTGTGCTGTCTGGTAGATATCTTTTGCTAAATATTGGCTGTTTTCTTTTCACTATTTTCACTTTCTTTTTCTTTATCAATCTTTTTATTAGTTAAATAAAAAAGTACATAAACAAGAGGAGAATTATCACAAATATCTATATCAATAACTATTTGAATAAAAGGAAAAATAAACATTATCAAGATTATAGTATTAATCTAATAGTATATAATAAAGAGAAAGGTAATTGATTCTCCTCTTATCCATAAAAAGAAAAAAAAGATAAAGAAACTTTTGTAATTGACATGTACAGAAAAAAAACCCAAAACACAAAAAAAACAAAAAAATCTGGGCAGCTCAAACTGAGAGTGAAAGCAAAATAAAAACAAGGAAAAACTTTCTGATCAAATCCAAAACTTCAACAAGGTGACTGGAAGGGCCATACGTCAAAGCATATGAAAATACTGAATAAAAGGTGGCCAAGTTGCCTCAAATTTAGAGGATGCATCAAATGTCCGACTTCTTATTTTCTCTAAACTTAAAAAGGACGTAGTGGAGGTAAGCCAATGAATAATGGTAGGTGGATTAGAATCCTTCCATTTAAGCAAAATGGCTCTCCTAGCCAATAAAGTTGTAAAAGCTATCATCCGTTGAGCGGAAACAGAAATATCTCCTGCTTCTGATGGA
Organism: Hemitrygon akajei; assembly: GCF_048418815.1. NCBI lineage: Eukaryota > Metazoa > Chordata > Chondrichthyes > Myliobatiformes > Dasyatidae > Hemitrygon > Hemitrygon akajei. Next base: position 187,921,443 of record NC_133128.1, read on the forward strand.
ATGATCCCAAAAATTGCTCTAAGTAAATTCGGTTATAGATCCAAATTCAAAATCTTTGATTAAGTTTTGAAGACTTCTTTCCAAAAAGTATCTAACTTGATACAAGACCAGAACATATGTGTTAGTCAGCTCATTATTACATCTATCACAAATAGGATTAATATTTTTAAAAAAGGGCTAATTTGTCCTTTGACATATGCGCCCGATGCACTACCTTGAACTGTATCAAGGAGTGATGGGCACAAGTAGAAGAGTTATTTACCAAATGAAAAATTTAATCCCATTGATTTTCTGAAAGTGACTTTCGAAACTCCAATTCCCATGCAGCTTTAATTTTATCATTAGGTAACATATCATTGTACAAATACATACACAAATTCAATAACCAATTATAAATGATAGCTATCAGTTCTTTTTGAAATGGTTTAACCTGAAAAAGAGTATCAATAATATTGGGTGAATAAGCCGAGGGAAAATCTAATAAATACCCTTGCACTAAAGCCTTTTTTCCTTTGGTCAAAACCCATGTATCTAACAGAGTTTGAGAATTTTCAGATCCTTACAATTTTAGTCAGGTATTGTGTATAAAGAAACTATTTTACATACCTGTCACCACATGCGTAGGAGAGGCAGAATTTTCATCGAGACTGATATAGCTGATTTGGCTTTGCCCTTCACCAATGTTTTGTGTGAAGTAAATTCTTTTCTCACTGCTATCATAGTCAAGTGCTATTGCAGTGTGCCCCACACTGACTACAGGGAAAGGTAACATGTGTTCAGTGATATCCAGGTGCAGACTACGAATAGAGCTTTCTGTTGCATAGATCAAATAATTATTCAGACTGATGGTGCACTGTTTGCCGTCGGCGTCCAGTTTACCATGAGCACAACCACATTTTGGCATTTCTAAACCTGGTAAGGCAAAACAAAATTGGACACATCCTCCATTGTGCTCCAAACAGGGATTATTGTTAACTTCTTGGGGTGATGCTGGTTGAACCTTTTTATCAAACATAACCACATCCCTTAATAAGTTTAGGTGGTCTCGAATGACAGAAGGAGGATCGGCATTGTCAGGTTCTTTGCTTGCACGTAAAACCTTCTTCAAGTTTCGGTCCACCCAAATCATGCTGTTTTCAAAGATGGTGATTCCAAATGGAGTTGGGTAGCGGCTACCGTAGCGGATTATTTGCTGTTCGTCACCATCGGGTGAGATCCTAGCAATCAGGTCCAGAGAGTCATCAATCCAGTAGATGTGGTTACTTGTGTAGTCAGCAGTCAGGCCTCGCGGCATCACAATACCATCATCCAACAAGATGGTCCTGTTGGAGCCATCGAGGAAAGCTCGCTCAATTTTGGGATGCTGCCCATAGTCAGCCCAGAAGATATATCGGAGTTTTGGATTTACTACAATGTCCCGAGGCCAATCTACTTGGGTTTTAATGAGCACTCTACGAAAGGTACTGTTCAAGCAAATAATTTCAATGTAAGTTTCAGATAGGAAGGCATTTGTGAAATACAGATTGCCTGTAGCATAGAAAACAAGAAACAAATATTACAAATAATCATTTGATATTTTGGTTAATCATTTGATAATTTATACAATTAGGCTTGAATTAATGTACACAGGTACTGAGTCAGTTTCAGGTCCAGTTTGTATGCTGTGATTTAAGATCATAAAACATAGGAGCAGAATTAGGCCATTTGGTCCATTGAGTCTGCTCCACCATTTCATCATGGCTGATCCATTTTTCTCTCTGCCCCATTCTCCTTCATTCTCCCAGAGCCCCTTCATGCCCTGACTAATCAAGAATCTACCAACCGCTGCCTTAAATATACTCAGTGTCTACACAGTCGCCTGTGGCATCGAATTCCACAGATTCACCACTCTCTGGCTAAGTTTAAAAGTATCAAATGTGTTGTTTTGTATAATCATCATTAATCATTTTGGTTATTATGCACTATATGAATGCATATTTTTGCCTCATTTTGAAAATTATATTGGAAGGTGTTGTGCATCTGCAGGAAGTGCTTATAAGGAAGAAATAAAATGCTTTTCTCAAGATATTAAAAAAATACATAGTGCACTTAAATTATTTCATGGTAAATAATTATATTACACCAAATATGAAACCCATAACTATGAGGCTCTCTGCTAGATGTGGTATCACATCTCCCCAGTTCAATATTGCTATATTGTCACTTTCACTTTGGTTACATCTTTGAAATATTCAGTTTATTTGGATCAGAGTTTCTAAAAACATAAGGTGCTAGAACAATTTATTTTATTATAAAATTTGCAATGCAGAACATAAATCAAAAACCTGAAGTGTGCTCCAAGTGCATAATTTATATTGTGCAATTCTAGAACTGCCACTACCTAAGCAAACAAGAATACTTACAGTGGATTCCAGTTTATTGGGCCATCAGTTAATCAGGCAGCTGTTTATTTGGGACAACTCTTAAAGAGCAAAATAACTGAGAATCCCTTTATTTGAGACACTATGCCAATTAATTGGGACAGGAGACTATTACTGAATAATTTTTAATTAGCAGTAGTCATGTGCACTTGTTAGACACTACACTGTATTTCAAGCAAACACTTTTTAAATAACATCAGCTGTAAAAATCAGTGCTTTTTTTTGTCTAGGATAGTTGGTGAGAAATAAGCAGTAAGACAATTCAAAACTCTTTTGCTCACTGTGGTTTCAAACATTCAGGAGATGCCAGAAACGGCTGGGTGTGAAAAGAAACAATTTCACTACTTCAACAAATTAGGACCAATGTAGATTTTGAAGGTATCTATTATCACCTTGAATGTTAAAAATGAAGATGAAGATTTGGAGGATGCAATCATCGTAAGCGTTGCATGAAGGCAGTCCACTATCTGCACTGATTTTGCCCATTTACAGTTAATCAAAAGAACATGGCAGTGTAAATTGGATGAACTCCTCCGTCGATAGTTATTCAAAACTTATGCACAAGTTTTATACTACTGTACTGAACAGTATTTGCACTGTTCTAATTTGTTCTATATTTCATTTAAATACATAAATTGTTACTCAGTTAATCAGTAGTTTGTATTTTATACCATTTTAACTACTTCAATAAAACTTCAGCTGATCGGGGAGGCTGCTTCAATGGCTGCTTCTATTGGCAACGTTCTATAGATGTGTGGTGGAAAGTGTGCTGACTGGCTGCATTAGAGCCTGCTATAGGAACATCAATGCCTTTGAGCGGAAAATCCTACAAAATGTAGTGGATTTGGCCCAGTATATCACGGGTTAAACCCTCCCAACCACCGAACACATCTACATGAAACGTTGCTATAAAAAAGCAGCATCCATCATCAAAAAATCCTCACCACCCAAGCTGTGCTCTTTTCTCACTACTGCCGTTAGGTAGAAGGTACAGGTGCCTCAGGACTCACACCCCCAGATTCAAAACCAGTTACTACCACTCAACCATCAGACTCTTGAACAAAAGGGGATAACTACACTCATTTAAGGACTCTAACAATATTGTTATTTTGTGCTCATTATTTATTGCTATTTATATATATACTGTATCTGCATTTGCACAGTTCCTGAGGTTTACAGCTTACAAGTACAGTCCTCCAAATTTGCTAAGAATGCCTGCAGAAAAAGGGCTGTATGTGGTGACATGTTTGCACTCTGATAATAAATGATACTTTGAACTTTTTTTTTGCTTAATTGGGCCAAAACATACTGGTCCCAATGTGTCCCAATTAACTGGAATTCACTGATCTGTGAAAGATTAGTTTATGCTGATTACAAATATATATGAATCATGAGACTATTAAGAGCAAACATTAGCATGCCATTAAACGTGAAATATTAACAAATTGTAGCCAGTTAGCGGTGTTGTGACATCAGCACTGGACCTTGAGGCAAGTGGTTCAGGGTTATCCAGCCGGCTCCTTGCATACTTTCCAACTGCTGGGTTGAGTGTTGAGATAGCAACTCAGCTTCGTGGAAAGGAGACAAGAAACAGCAAGGTTTTCACCTGATATGCCACAAGGCACGGAGAGGAATAACAGTTAAAAAATGTTTGAGGATTTTTCGTTGTTCATGATCAATGACTTACCTATATTTTGTTCCAATTAGCACAGAACAACAGATCTTTGAACTCAATCTCATTACGTGTGGTGTTGCTTTCTTTACCAGTGTTCATATGAAACTAATCACTCAGTTCTGATCCTGAATAGGCATTTTTTAGAACTATGAACAAAGAAATTTTGGACGTTTATGTAATCATAGAAGTTATAAACTGACCTGCCACCCAGTCCACTGCAATTCCCCTGATACCTTTCTGACCAATTCCTGAAGCTACAATGGTTTGGAATGAAGATCCGTCGGGTTTAATTCTTCGGATAGCATTTTTTTCAGGTATCGTACTGTAGTCACACCAGTAAATAAATCCTGAAGGTACATGCACATCCACATGCAGAGCAAAACGATCTACAAGAAACAAAGACAGGTTATTCTGTACTTTAAAATAATTGAAGAAACCTTTTGGTATGAACTATGATGTATATATTTAAATCATAAATAGTTATTTAATTTTTAAATACACAGAATACATAACATCTGAAAGTACCAGAGATTATGGATATTTTGTTAGTTATTTTGAAGAATATTATGGTCAATATCAATGAATTAAAATTCTTGATGGAAATTCAGCGGGATTTTAAGCTAAAAAAGCAATTTGCAAACATGGAGCAAAATGATATCAACTATGTTGGTGGACTACACATCCCCACAAATTGATATATTGGCAGTCGCTAACCATAACTGCAGTTGCATTTTCTGAGAGAAAGCTTGTCGAATCACAGAACTGCTAGCATGAGCTGAGAATTGGATAACGGAATAAAGTTTGGGTGGGAACCTTCCAAGAGGATCACAACCTTGTCATGGTTTGGAAGCTTGCTGGCCTCAATGTCCTGGAGAACAGGCTGGCATCAGGGCTTTATGCTTTGGCTCTTGGAAGGGACACCCATGCTGTCCATGCTAAATGGTAGTGGACAGACTAAGAGTGATCCACCGGTTCAGGGGATCCGCTCAGAGCTAACAACCCTGACTGGTAAAACAAAATGAAACAGCAATTAAAAATCTCTCTACATCTGAGTGTGACGAAAGAAGCCCTGATGGAGGATCTCCATTGCTGCCCCAAATGCCAGCGGTGTAACAGGCAGTGAGTAAGTTGGGTGGGAACATTAGCAGCATGTTTTTACAGCCTAGGGCATCAGAGTTTGGAGTTTAATTGCAGTGTCTTCTGTGAGAATGTCTGTAGGATTTTCCTCTGTCTGTGTGTGGGTTTCCTCTGGCTGTTCTGGTTTCCTCCCACAGTTCAAAGACGTATCAGTTAGAAGGTCAATTGGTCATCGTAAACAGAACAGAACTTTATTGTTTAAAAAATAAGCTGTACTGCATGCATTGTAAATATCTATTGTCGTGTGATTAGGCTAGGGGTTAAATCGGTGAGTTGTTGGGTGGTGCAGCTCTGTGGGCTGGAAAGGCCTATTCCATGTTGTATCGCTAAATAAATAATACCGGAAAACTGGATTTGGCAGACTGTCAGATTCAAATTTATTGCCACAAACAAATGACATGAAATTTGTTGTTGTAGGCAACTGTACAATGCAAAGGGCCAGATACGATAAATTACAACAGAAAGATTTCAGCTTAAAGGAATATGAGTTAGTGTTCACGGACTGTTCAGCAATCAGATGGTTAAGGGTAGGAACATCACTGTAAATGATGTTGGAGAAAAAAGGAAGGAGACATTATGATGAAGTTTCAGGGGGAGGGAGTTGTGGGAAATGGGGAAAGAAAGAAACGGAATGGGAGCTGCTCTGGATTCATGAGCTTGCACTGGAGATCACGACTGCATTTATTTTAGCATGTCGCACCAGACAGACAGCCATTCTTCTCTGGCACGTGGTGTCAGGATTGGTCTCCTTTATGATTAACCGGGTCACGATATGAACGTTCCTGACTCGACCCTTGTATTTTTTATGAGGCCGAGTGGCTAGTTCGACGCTCAACCCGGCACGGATGGAAAACGTGTTCGGTGGTGGCCCGACTTGGATTCGAACTCAGGAGCCTTCGCTTCGGAGTCCGGCGCTGATGCCATTGCACCACCAGCCGGCCAAATCAGGACTGCATAAACAATTCTAAATGAGTTTATCTAAGTGCCAACATTAATCCAACATATCCTCTGAGAAATGATGAAATGTACTTGAAACTTCTGCCATGACTTGCAGAAATTGTTTTCTTTCTCTGGCATGTAGACTTGGAATTGGTTTGTTGTTGTCGTTATCACCAAGTTTGTTCATTATTTGCCGTGTCGTATGACATGGGTGATCATAGTCTTTCCATGACCATGATTGTTCTTGGCAAATTCTTCTACAAAAGTGGTTTGCCGTTGCCTTCTTCTGGGCAGTGTCTTTACAAGACGGGTGACCCCAGCCATTATCAATGCACTTCAGAGATTGTCTACTTGGTGTCAGTGGTCACATAACCAGGGCTTGTGATATGCACCAGCTGCTCATACAACCATCCACCACCTGCTCCCATGACTTCATGTGACCCTGACTGGGGGGAGGTGGGCTAAGCAGGCACTACATCTGCCCAAGGGTGAGCTGCAGGCTAGTGGAGGGAAGGAGCACCTTACACCTCCCTTCATCAGGCCCAGTCCTGATGTTTACTCTTGTCCATAGATGCGGTCTGACCTGCTGAGTTCCTCCAGCATTTTGTTTGGGTTGCTTTGGATTTCCAGCATTGGCAGATTTTCTCGTGTTTATCAATGAAATGCTACTTTTATTCATTAATATACTTTATTACGTGACATTATGCTTCGGTTTTAATATAGTATAGGGAAATAAGTGGGGAGGGGGGGATTGTGACCGAGAGGAATGTATGAGAGCCAGTATGATCCCACAAGACCAAATTATCTCCTACTTTGTAAGAATATACTCTGATGTTCATGCTTATAATAGAAAGAAAAAGGATTCTTACCCAAACCACCCACTGGTACCATAGCTTCTGAATGGTCGCTCTCATTTAAGTTGAAACCTCGGATAACATTCAACTGGGAGACAATCACAAATGATTCAACTGATGAGCAGGTCCTTGCGTCTGGATTCCTGCGGTAGCCCATAGTACAGTCACAAGTATATGCTCCACTGGGTCGGGGTAGGCAGAGTTGCTCACATGCTCCAAAGTTGTGACTACACCCATTGGAAGAACCAGCCGACTCTAACACAATCAAAATACAAAATGCATGCAGTTAGACTAAACAAGTGCTTATGTAGCATCAGGTTAGGTTGCCATGTTTCCCCAAAGTTGCACAACCAAAGAAATATACTTCCAATGTCATCACGGTTGTTGTAAAGACAACTAACTTGAACACAATAACCTTCAATGAATGTAATAATTGATTACTATTTAATACTTGAGGGTAAGATAGCACTTCTAGTGAAGGGTTTTGTCGTGTCCATGGTAATCGGAGGCTTTGGGAATTCATAAAGGGGCCTCCATGTTTTGATGGTCAAAGTGAGCATAAAAGGCACTGAGCTCATCTGGAGGTGAAGCTTTGTTGTCACTTATGCCACTTGATTTCCTTCTGTAGGAGGTGATAGTATTCAAGCCCCGCCACTACTGTCAAGCTGTAGTGACTCAAGTTTGGTCCAGAGATAGCTTTCTGGAGATTGTACCTGGACCTCTTGTACTTTAATTGATCTCCAGCCCTAAATGCCACTGATCGGGCCTTCAGCAGACTGTGAATCACATGGTTCATCCAGCACTTCTGGCTGGGGTAGACTCTGAATGATTTTGTAGGGAAACACTTGTGTATGACTGTTCTGATAAAGTCTGTGACAACCATGGTGTATTGGTCCTTGCCTATACCAGGTAGGACATCTGCCAAGTGATCAGATTTCCCAAAACGCCTACAACAGTAAACATCCCTACTTGTAGTATAGAGTGGTTGATTGTGTAGGGATCCCTGCAGCTGCAGGTGATCTGTTGATAATAAGTGAGCAGAGATTTCTTCAAAAAAGCCTGATTGAAGTCCTGGACAATGATCTGAAAGGCATCGGGGTAGGCTGTTTCTTGATTGCTAACAGTGGCTCATGGGCCTGCTCAATGTTGGCATTTTCATGGTATGTAAACTGCAGTTAGGATTGCAGAGGAGAACTCTCTTAGTAAAAATCGAGGATGGGAAAAGTTCTGAAGGAAGTTAATAACTTCTCTGTCTGTATTTGACCAAATATGTTAGGTCAATAAAATTTTCCATTTAGGACCATGTCATGGGGCATTCTGAATACATTAGTCTCTTAGCCATTCCATTCTGTTACCTGTTTATTTCTGTCCTGGAAAGTTTTCCGTTTTTTCTTTTAAAATGAGTACCAACAGGCCAAGGTTAATGTTAGAGAAATGGGCTGCTTGCTTCTCTGCCTGCATCCTTTTAAACAGTTTGTTTCTGTTTTGGACAATATCAGTGAGGAGCAAGTGTGAAATAATTAGTTGTCATTGGGGCACCAAACTGCCAAAAGCATTCACCATCTCAGTTCATTCGTTCTATGCCATGTTGTATGACATGGGCAATCTTGGTCTTTCCATGACCATAATTGTACTTGACAAACTTTCCTACAGAAGTGGTTTGCCATTGCCTTCTTTTGGGCAGTGTCTTTACAAGACGGAAGATCCCCAGCCATTATCAATGCTCTTCAGAGATTATGCATATGATTGCAATCTATGCAACATCACTGCATAAATCTCTGCATAAGGTACGTAAATGAAAATCCTGACTGAAGTATGCGGGGCAAAACCATGAAGTGTTCAGTGTAGAGCCAGTGTAATTGAATTTTTAGCACAATATTTTGTTCAAAATATGATGCATTTGGGTGGTGTACATCTGAGACTATTACTCCTGATACATGCATGTTTCAGGAAAAAAAAATCTCTAGGTTAGTTAACTCATTCAGTTAATGGGAACCCTCATGCACAGTAATTTGCAAGTTGAGCTGGTGGTGAGGAAGGCAAATGCAATGTTAGAATTTATTTTGTGAAGACTAGAATATAAAAGCAAGGATGTAATGCTGAGGCTTATAAGGCACTGGTGGGGCCTCACCTGGAGAACTGTGAGCAGCTTTAGGCCTCTTATCCAAGAAAAGATGTGCTGACATTGGAGAAGGTTCAAAGGAGGTTCACGAAAATGATTCCAGGATTGAAAGGCTTGTTATATGAAGTGTGTTTAATGGCTCAGGGCCTATACTCACTGGAATCCAAACGAATGGTGGGGGGAGATCTATCGAATGCTGAAAGGCCTTGATGGGGTAGATGTGGAGAGGATGTTTCCTGCGGTAGGTGAGTCTAAAACCAGAGAACACAGCCTCAGAATAGAGGGATGAGTATTTAGAGAGGAGATGAGGAGGAATTTCTTTAGTCAGAGAGTGGTGAATCTGTGGAATTCATTGCCTCAGGTGGTTATGGAGGCAATGTCATCGGATATATTTAAGGCAGAGGTTGATTGATCCTTGATCAGTCAGGGCATGAAGGTTTACGGGGAGAAGACACGAGAATGGGGCTGAAAGGGAAATGGATACGCCTACAAGAGGAGAGGCTGTACTTGAATTGGTATTGGGAAATGAATCTGGTCAGTTGTCAGTTCGCTCAGTGGGAGAACATTTTGGAGATAGTAATCGCAATTCTATCTCCTTTACCACAGCACTGGAGAGGGATAGAAACAGACAAGTTAGGAAAACATTTAATTGGAGTAAAGCGAAGTATGAAGCTATCAGGCAGGAACTTGGAAACATAAACTGGGAACAGATGTTCTCAGGGAAATGTACTGCAGAAATATGGCAAGACGTTCAGGGGATATTCGAGTGGCATTCTGTCAATGAGACAGGATCAAGGGATGGTAGTGTACAGGAAACATGGTGTACAAAGGCTGTTGAAAATCTAGTCAAGAAGAAAAGCTTACAAAAGGTTAAAAAAAAAACTAGGTAATGATAGAGATCTAGAAGATTATAAGGTTAGCAGGAAGGAGCTTAAAGTATGTGAAGAGCAAGAGGATAAGACATGACAGAATAGGGCCAATCAAGTGTGACAGTGGAAAAGTGTGTATGGAACAGGAGGAGACAACAGAGGTACTTAATGAATACTTTGCTTCAGTATTCACTATGGAAAAGGATATTGGCGATAGTAAGGATGACTTACAGTGGATTGAAAAGCTTGAGCATATAGACATTAAGAAAGAGGATGTGCTGGAGGTTTTGGGAAGCATCAAGTTGGATAAGTATCCGGGACCAGACGAGATGCACTCCAGGCTACTGTGGGAGGCGAGGAATGAGATTGGAAGATTGCTGAGCCTCTGGCAATGATCTTTGCATCATCAATGGGGACGGGAGAGGTTCCGGAGGATTAAATGGTTGCAGATGTTGTTGCCTTATTCAAAAAAATGAGTAGAGATAGCCCAGCAAATTACAGACCAGTGAGTATTATTTCAGTGGTTGATAAGTTGATGGAAAAGACCTTGAGAGGCAGGATATACAAAAATTTGGTGAGGCGTAACATGATTAGGAATACTCAGCATGGTTTTGTCAAAGGCAGGTCATGCCTTTCGAGCCTGATTGAATTTTTTGACAATGTGATTAAACATGTTGATGAGGGTAGAGCAGAAGTTGTAGTGTATATGGATTTCAGCAAGGCTTTTGATAAGGTACCCCATGGAAGGCTGGATGAGGAACTGGAGGGATGGGTTAGTAAATTTGCTGATGATACAAAGGTTGGAGGTGTTGTGGATAGTGTGGAGGGCTGTCAGAGGTTACAGCGAGACATTAATAAGATGCAAAACTGGGCTGAGAAGTGGCAGCTAGAGTTCAACCCAGTTAAGTGTGAGGTGGTTCATTTTGGTAGGTGAAATATGATGGCAGAATATAGTATTAATGGTAAGACTCTTTCTTGGCAGTGTGGAGGATCAGCGGAATCTTGGGGTCCGAGTCCATAGGACACTCAAAGCTGCTGCACAGATTGACTCTGTGGTTAAGAAAGCATATGGTGCATTAACCTTCATCAACCGTGAGATTGAGTTTAAGAGCCGAGAGGTAATGTTACAGCTATATAAGACCCTGGTCAGACCCCAGTTGGAGTACTGTGCTCATTTCTGGTCACCTCACTACAGGAAGGATGTGGAAACTATAGAAAGGGTGCAGAGGAGATTTACAAGGATGTTGCCTGGATTGGGGAGCATGCCTTATGAGGACAGGTTGAGTGAACTCCGCCTTTTCGCCTTGGAGTGGCAGAGAATGAGAGGTGATCTGATAGAGGTGTATAAGATCTACACCTTGATTGATGGCATTGATTGTGTGGATAGTCAGAGGCTTTTTCCCAGGGCTGAAATGACTAACATGAGGGGGCACAGTTTTAAGGTGCTGGGGAATAGGTACAGAGATGTCAGGGGTAAGTTTTTTTATGCAGAGAGTGGTGAGTGCGTGGGATGGGCTGCCAGCGACGGTAGTGGAGGCAGATATGATAGGGTCTTTTAAGAGACTCCTGGATAGGTGTATAGAGCTTAGAAAAATAGAGGGCTATGGATAAGCTTAGGTAATTTCTAAAGTAAGTATATGTTGGGCACAGCATTGTGGGCTGAAGGATCTGTATTGTGCTGTAGGTTTTCTATGTTTCTATGATGAAATGGCAGAGCAGACTCGATAGGGCAAACAGCCTGATTCTACTCCTATATCTTATGGTCTTATAGACACTGGCTACCATTGTGTACATCCCTTCCTCGCACTGCATCTTCCATCCACACTTTTACATACCAAATGCTATCATCCTGATCTTCACCTCCTCCAGCCCCCACCTTCCACCAACTCCCCTGTCATCACTGTCTCACCTTCACGGCTGAGCAGGTGAGAAAGGCTCTGGGGAAACTCAGACACAGCAAAGCATTGGGACTGGATGGTGTGAATATCGAGTTTGCCCCGCCATTCAATCATGGCTGATACTTTTTTTTAAACCCTCCTCAGCCTCACTCCCTAGCCTTCTCCCTGTAACCTTTAATATCACATCTAATCAAGAACCAATCAAGCTTTGCCTTAAATACACTCAACTACCTGGCCTCCACAGCTGCCTGTGGTATTAAATTCCCCAAATTCACCACCATCTGGCTAAAGAAATTTCTTTGCATCTCTCTTTTAAATGGACACCCCTCTATCCTGAGGCTGTGCCTTCTTGTCCTAGGCTCCCCCACCATGGGAATCATCTTTTCCACATCTGCTCTGTCTAGGCCTTTCAACATTCAAAATATTTCCATAAGCCCATAAGACATAGAAGCAGAATTAAGCCAGCTGGCCCATCGAGTCTGCTCTGCCATTCAATCATGGCTGATCCTTTTTCTCTAACTCCTCCTCAACCCCAGTTCCTGGCCTTCTCCCTGTAACCTTTGATGCCATGTCCAATCAAGAACCTATCAATGGTAGGTAATAGGTATGGTAATAGGCAACAAATTCCACAGTTTCACCACCCTTTGGCTAAAGACATTTCTCTGCATCTCTGTTTTGAAAGAGCGCCCTCTATCCTGAGGCTATACCCTCTTGTCCGAGACTCTCCCACTATGGGAAAAATCCTTTCCACATTTACTCTGACTAGACCTTTCAACATTCAAAAGGTTTCAATGAGATCACCATTCATCTTTCTAAATTCCAGCGTGTACAGACCCAGAGTTATCCAACGTTCCTTGTATGATAACCCTTTCATTCTGGAATCACCCTTGTGAACCTCCTAAGGACCCTCTCCAATGCTAGCACATCTTTCCTAAGATGAGGGGCCCAAAACTGTTCACAATACTCAAGGTGAGGCCTCACCAATGCCTTATTAAGCCTCAGCACCACATGCTGCTCTTGTATTCTAGACCTCCTGAAATGAATGCCGACTATAAGCAGCACTGGGGTCCCACAAAAGACTGTATTGGCTCAATTCCTGTTTACCCTGAATACCTCAGACTTCCGATATAGCAGTGTGTCATGTCATCTGCAGAAATCCTCTGAAGTCTCAGCAATAGTTGAGTGTATAAAGGGAGGACAGGAAGATGAATGCAGGGCCCTAGTGGAGGACTTTGTCAAATGGTACAAGCTGAATCATCCACAGCTCAACATCAGTAAGACAAAGGAGATGATGACCTTTGGGAAGACCAAGCCTGCACTGCTCCTTGTTACTATTGATGGTGAGGACGTGGATGGGGTGAGGATCTACAGGTACCTGTGGGTACACCTGGATGACAGACTTGAGTGCAGCACCAACACGGAATCTGTATATAAGAAGGGTCAGAGTTTCTTCTACTTCCTGAGGAGACTGTGCTCCTTTCCTTCAAATGTTCTACCAGTCTGCTGTAGAATCTTCTATGCGGTGGTGTGCTGGGGCAATGGCATCAACATGGGTGATGTCAACAGGATAAATACGCTGATTAGAAAGGCTAGTTCTGTTATGGGAGTCAAACTGGACACACTGGAGGCTGTGGTAAGAATGCTACGGAAAGTCCTGGCAATCTGGACAATGTTTCTCACCCTCTGCATGCCACCTTGGCTGAACAGAGGAGCACTTTTGGTAATAGACTAAGTCAACTGTGTTGCTCCAAAGAGCGCTATATGAGGTAAATCTTACCCTCGGCCATTAGGCTCTATAACCGATAGCTGGGGAAATGATGACCCCCACCTGTGAGGGTGTTTGTGGTAACTTATTTTTATTCTTTCTTACTTCTCTTCTAATATTTGTATATCTGTGCACTTGTAATGCTACCCTGACACTGTAATTTCCTTTGGGATTCAACAAATGGGGAAATAATTAACATGTGCCTTTGGTATTTGTATGAAGGTATTGTAACAGAAACAGTGAAGAATAAAATGTCACTTGAACATGCTTAGTATTCAACATTAATATCACAACCTGGAACTAATTAACAGATGCCAATGAGAGTGGTAGCTGTGTGGAATGAGCTTCCAGTAGAAGTGGTAGAGGCAGGTTCGGTATTGTCATTTAAAGCAAAATTGGATAAGTATGTGGACAGGAAAGGAATGGAGGGTTATGGGCTGAGTGCGGGCCAGTGGGACTAGGTAAGTGTAAACGTTCGGCACGGACTAGAAGGGCCGAGATGGCCTGTTTCCGTGCTGTAATTGTTATATGGAAAGTATATAGTCACATGAAACACCAAAAAAGTTGACAAATAGAACATAGCACAGCAGATCACAGGAACAGGCTCTTTGTCCACAATGTTGTGCCAAACCTATCAAATTATAATCAAATAGCTAACTCAACTAATCTTTTCTGCCTACACAATGTCCATGTACCTCCATTATCCTCACATTCATGTGCTTATCTAAATGTCTATAATGTTTTTGCCTCTACCACTACCCCAGAGCAACGCATTCCAGGCATCCACCGGTCTCTGTGGAAAAAATCTAGCCCCTCCCAGCTCCTTTGAAATGATCTCTTCTCACCTTAAATGCATGCCATCTGGTAAATAGACATTTTAACCCCTGGAAAAAGATACTGTCTGTCTAGTCTAGCTATGCCTTTCATAATCATATAAACCTTTATCAGACCTCCCCTCAGCTTCCACCGCCCCAGAGAAAACAAACAACTCAACGTGGTCCAATCTCCTGTTGAAGTACATGCCCTCTAATCCAGACAAGATCCTGGTGCCCCTTTTCTGCACCCAAAACCTTGACATCCTTCCTATGATGGGGCAAACAGAGCTGTACACAATACTCCAAATGTGGTCTAACTAGTTTTATAACTCTGCAGCATAACTTTCTGACTTTTGAACTCAACTAATAAAAGCAACCATGTCATAAGCTTTCTTAACCACCCTATTAACCAATGTACCCATTTTCAGTGAGCTATGTACTTGGACTCCAAGATCCCTCTGTTAATCAATATTGTTAATGGCCTTTTCCTTAACTGTGTACTGTCTCTTCACATTTGACCTACCAAGGTCCAACACTTCACCACACACAAAATTCTGGAGTAACTCAATCCTGAAGAGGGTCTCCATCCTAAACGTTGACTGCGGCCTGACCTGCTGAGTCCGTCCAGAATTTTGTGCGAGTTGCTTTGCACCTGCAACTGATCTAAATGTCATTGTATTCTTTGCCAGTCTTCTATGCTATCCATAACCTTCATATCATCTGCAAAATTACTAACCCATCCATCAATATTGTTTTCCAGGTCATTTATATATAGTACGTCACAAACAGCAGAGGTCCAGGTCCCAGCAGAGATCACTGCAGAACACCACTAATCACAGATTACCAGCTAGAATAAGTCCCTTCAACCACTACCCTCTTTCTTCAATGGGCAAGCTAGTTCTGTATTCAACAAACAATGCATCATGGATCTCATGCATCTTAATCTTCTGGATGAGTATCCTATGTCAGGCCAGCACAGGTAGGCACCTCCCAGTCTACACCCAGCTAACAAGAGTCACCTGCCACTCATTTCCAAATCATCACCTGCAACCTATTTGAACCCAATTCTCATTCACAATTCTTGTTCACTCATATGAACCAGCTGTTTCTAACGTTCAGTTACCTTGTCATGTTGAGTATGTTTTCTCTTGTTTCATGTGGCTTGTGATTTAGCAGTTTATTACTAAAATTTCATTTAGTGCTAAATCATCTCTGTTGCCCTGCTTTTGGGTCAAGTCTCTTCTGTATTACATGAAAGGATGAGTGTGCCAATGACTGACCCAGCAAAATATGCTCAACTAAAGTAAGTTAACTGGCAACAGGAACATGAGATCCTGAAACAACAGCAAACCACTGAATATCTACTTGCCACTCTCAACCAACTCTCCATCTTGTTCCAGAAACCCCACGCTGGTCATTCTTCACCTTCGGTGCCCTGGACTCCAGAGGCAAGTTGCTTTGATGAACTCCCCAACCTGATGGCGTAACATCCTGTCCCAGAGTGTCTAACACTTCGAGCTCCAGCTATGTCTGTCTGTTACATACTGAGCCAAGATTGGATTCATCATTTCTCTCTTGACTGGACAAGCATTGAACTGGGCTACCACTAGCTGGGACAATAAAACACCCATGTGCAACCAATATGAAGATTTTACCACTGAGATGTGCTGGGCTTTTGACCATCTAGGAAGTAGATGGAGGTCTCGGATCAGATACTTCACCTGCATAAAGGCTCATGCTCAGTGCTGAATTACACTGTAGGATTCAGAGTCCTCACAGTGGAGTGTGGTTGGAGTACAGATGCTACCACCATGCCCTCTTGGAGCACTTGAAAGATGAACCATCTACACAGGAGATGCCCAAAGATGTCAAAGGCTTAATCAGTCTATCCCTCTGAAATGACGAGTGTCTTATGAAACAATCCTCCCCATCATCAAGCCAGATCTCCAGCCTCATTTCCAGAACCATTTCAGGTGGCAGAACCTCCAACACCTCAGGAACCCACGCAGGGAAGGAGAGCTTCCTTAATCCACCAAGAGCTTGGCATTGGTTTAGAAACAACTTGTGCGCCTACTGCAGAGCAGCTGATCACCCACGCATCAAATGTCCACTGCGTCCGGGAAACAGCACCACCAAGGAGGGGCGAGAGGCCTTCCGTCTGGTCAACGACCCTGGTCCCCTTGTTCCAGCACCACAGCCCAACTCACTGTCTCTGTCCTTCTCCACACCCTGATGGCTCTGCACACACAGCAGGCTTTGGTGGATTCCCGCATAGCAGGCAACTTTCTGGACCAGATTCTGTGTGTGCAACTTGGACTCCCTACCAAGCCTATCCCCCACACCTTTGGTATCACAGCCACTGACTGATGTCCCTTGTGGTCTGGGATAGTCAGAGCATGCACATGACCTGTGTCAGTGAGCATTGGAGAGCATTGCGAGTCTGTCCAATTCCTCCTTATTGACTTGCCCTAAGTTCCTCTTGTCCTGGGTTATTCCTGGCTCTCCACTCATGACTGTCATTTTGTTTGCTCATCCAGATCACTAATGAGTTGGTGACCCATCTGCCTGCAACCTCAGCTAACTTCATCCTGTAAATCTGTGGAGACAGAGGAAACTTTCAAACTCACCAAACTCCCGCAGGAAGACCACAACTTAGCCGTTGACTTCAGTAAAAGGGAAGCCAGCACAGTGATGCCTCACAGACCACACAACTGCACAATCGACCTCCTCCCAGGTACCAGCCCTCCCTGAAGTCACCTGCTTTCTCTCTCCCCTCCTGAGACACAAGCCCTGAATCCCCATATTGCCAAAGTACTACAGCATAGCATTTGATGATTCTAGGCTGCAGCCAGTGCTGGATTCTTCTTTTTCGAAAAGAAAGATGGGGGTCTTTATCCCTGCATCAACCACCATGTATTCAACAAAATCATCATTAAGGACCACTACCCTCTCTCCTTGATGGATGGAACATTCAAAGCACTCTGCAGGTCCCAAACTAGATCTACGGAGTACGTATCCGCCAGAGGGATAAGTGGAAGAATGCTTTTGTAAGATTCACTGGTCTCTTTGAATAATTCATGATGCTTAGGATGGTGGTGAATTTTGGTAGCTCAGGTTGAGGCATTTGATGTTGCGGTGTTCGCCAAGCTTGGCAATTAACTTGCAGAAGTTTCATCACCAGTCGAGGTGACATCCAAAGGAATGTCAATGGAATCACCGATATCCGGCTTCACTGCCGAGGCTGTCATGCAAAGGCTAGAAAGGATAACACTTCCAGTCCTCAAGCTCAAACTCTGGGTAGGGTTCATAAATGATACTTTGTCATACTCAAACAAAACGAAATGGGCAACATATTGGGCGACATCAAGTTTACAATGGAAAGAGAAAGTAACAACCGACTTGCATTCCTGGATGTACTTGTCATGAGAAGGGCAGATGGTACATTACTGACATCCGTCTACTGGAAGGGTATACACACAGACTGTGTATTGAACTACCATAGCAACCACCCAGCCTGCCACAAGCAAAGCTGCATTCCCACCCTTTTGAGAGAGTACTAACACGCTGGGCCAGGGAAGAAAAGTGCTCCAGAACAACAGTTAGCCACGGAATTTCATCAGGAGATCCTTACTAAGGAGAGAAAGTTGCACAGACGTTACTCAACATGCATTGAAATGCACAATTTTATCCTACATCAAGAACATCTCAGAAATGACAGCTCAAATGTACGAACCTCTCAATTGCTCACAAACCAACAGCGACTTTAAGGAAACTTGTCTCAAGAACCAAGGTACCATTAAAGACAATCAACAAAAGACATGTGGTGTACAGGAGCACCTGTGGAGACTGCAACAAGAACTACGTCAGACAGACAGGACATAAGCTCTCAATTCATTAATGCGAGCACAAACTGGCAGTGTGGAGACATGATCTACCATCACTGACCTTGGTACATGAAAACTGAGAAGGACACCACTTTAACAGGGACATTCTGGAGGTTCTGGGGCAGGCAAATACGAAACAGGCACAAGAATTTTTAAAAGTGTGGTTCTCTCTGACAAGTCTGTAAACAAACATATTTAAATGATGTCATCTACGAACCTCTAACAGCCAAAGCAATGCAAGCTAATTGAATTCAACTGAAGGGGTGGCCAACCAGGACCAAGGCAAGCAAACGCAAACGAGGGTGGGTGTGGGGGGGCAATATAAGTGGGAGTTCTCCCAGAGAGAAATGCTAACAACTGCTCACTGAGGATGTCACCTCAACTGCTGATGAAACATCTACAAG
Organism: Hemitrygon akajei; assembly: GCF_048418815.1. Taxonomy (NCBI): domain Eukaryota; kingdom Metazoa; phylum Chordata; class Chondrichthyes; order Myliobatiformes; family Dasyatidae; genus Hemitrygon; species Hemitrygon akajei. The sequence goes on from NC_133128.1 coordinate 187,940,225, forward strand.
CTAGTTGCCAAGCTTGGCAAACTCCACGATATCCAACTTCCTGATGCCTTTCGGACTTTCTAACAGTCTGGCCATTTTCAAAGCCTTCATCAATGAGACATGCTACACAAGTGTGTGCTTGTGTACCTTGCCAACATCCTCATCTTCTCCAAGGACCCCAAAAACTACGTCTGTTACATCCATTCAGTCCTTCAGTGTCTCATCAAAAACTAACTCCACTGCAAGTTAGAGAATTGTCAGTTCCACACCCCAGTCACTTCCTACCTGGATTACGTTCTTTCACCACAAGGTATAACCAAGGACCCAGAGAAATTGCACATTGACTGGAATCTGATTTTCCTGTGGTCCACTCTCCTCTCCTATCAGATTCCTCCTTCTCCAGCCCTTGATCTTTCCCACCCACCCGGCTTCACCTATCAGCTTCTAGCTGCCCTCCTTCCTCTCTCCACCTCCTTAGTCTGGCACCTTCCCCCTTCCTTTGCAGTCCTGGCCCAAAGAAGGGTTTTGGCCCAAAATGTCAACTGTTTATTCATTTCTCTAGATGCTGCCTGACCTGCTTAGTTCCTCCAACATCTTGTGTGTGCTAATTTAAGTCAATGTTGGGATGATAGATAGATAGATAGATAGATAGATAGATAGATAGATAGATAGATAGATAGATAGATAGATAGATAGATAGATAGATAGATAGATAGATAGATAGATAGATAGATAGATAGATAGATAGATAGATAGATAGATAGATAGATAGATAGATAGATAGATAGATAGATAGATAGATAGATACTTTATTCATCCCCATGGGGAAATTCAACTTTTTTTCCAATGTCCCATACACTTGTTGTAGCAAAACTAATTACATACAATACTTAACTCAGTAAAAAATATGATATGCATCTAAATCACTATCTCAAAAAGCATTAATAATAGCTTTTAAAAAGTTCTTAAGTCCTGGCGGTTGAATTGTAAAGCCTAATGGCATTGGGGAGTATTGACCTCTTCATCCTGTCTGAGGAGCATTGCATCGATAGTAACCTGTCGCTGAAACTGCTTCTCTGTCTCTGGATGGTGCTATGTAGAGGATGTTCAGAGTTATCCATAATTGACCGTAGCCTACTCGGCGCCCTTCGCTCAGCTACCGATGTTAAACTCTCCAGTACTTTGCCCACGACAGAGCCCGCCTTCCTTACCAGCTTATTAAGACGTGAGGCGTCCCTCTTCTTAATGCTTCCTCCCCAACACGCCACCACAAAGAAGAGGGCGCTCTCCACAACTGACCTATAGAACATCTTCAGCATCTCACTACAGACATTGAATGACGCCAACCTTCTAAGGAAGTACAGTCGACTCTGTGCCTTCCTGCACAAGGCATCTGTGTTGGCAGTCCAGTCTAGCTTCTCGTCTAACTGTACTCCCAGATATTTGTAGGTCTTAACCTGCTCCACACATTCTCCATTAATGATCACTGGCTCCATATGAGGCCTAGATCTCCTAAAGTCCACCACCATCTCCTTGGTCAATTAATGCAACAATTAATCTTAACAGAGCAAGCTCCCACAAATACGATGTAGGTGAATATCCATTCTAGTGATACTAGTTGAGTGAGAAAGTTTGGTAAAACTTTGGAGATAAGTCCCATGCTCTTCTTTAAAACAGAGTTAAGAATTGCATGACCTCCTGTACCAGGTCAGGTAATAGGGCAGCACTTGCAACACTCCAGCAATTCCTTGGTACTGCACTTGAGTATCAGTCTCTACAACAGAATGAAAACTCACCATTTTCTGGTTCAGAGACAAAGTCCCACCAGCTAGGCAGTATTTAACTCACATAAAATATTGAAATATTATATGGGTGTTTTGGTTAAAGTAACAAGAGATTAAAGTGAGTTTTGTAGACCCAGCCAACTTTTTCCAGTTTGTCCATCAAACAGCTTATTTTTCTTTTTCTCACATCTCTCTTTTCTTTTCAATGTGGCTGGAGTCCTGTCAGAGTCTATGATCTACCACTACAACTCAAACTATGGTCTCCATGAGCAGTGGGTTCCCCTTCTGGCCAACCTGATGTTTCAATATCTCCAGGAGTGGCCTGGAAGATGTGCGTCTCTGGGAAGCAGCCCAGTGGACAACCCGGTTCTTCACTGATGTCGCCAACTGAAGCATTGTAGGAAAATGAAACATCGGGACAGCAAGCAGTATGCACTGCCGTCAGAAGAAAGCCTTGTACTCCAGCAATCCTCTCTTTTAATGGTGAATGAGAGCCTGTTGATCCTCGATGAGGGACTTGGAGAAGCGATATGGAAAATTGTAACTTTGCTCTCATTGTTACAGGAGCGATCGGTCTATTCTTCTCCCTCACTAATGTGAGAGCCTGTCTGAGATACCAAAGTGCTGGCTTATGGACTGTAATTTTTGATTGACTCTAGATCAAGGTTACTTTGGGTGCTTTTAATATTGCTCAGATGGTGGGAGGGGTGAGGCGGGGGAGGAGGCCGGTGCAAGTGGGGGAGAGGGATGCTTGCACGTGGGAGGGGAGGAAGAGCATTGGGATTCTGATGTTTCTATCATTTGGGCTTTTTTCTGTTTCATGGATATCTGTGAAGAGTAAGAATTTCAGATCGTATACTGTATACATGCTCTGATATAAAAACTGAACCTTTTGTACCATTTGAATAGCTCTGCACAATTTACATTTCACTGCTATGGTGTAACACCGAAGGAGTTTATTTAATACTCAGCCTGTGACAAGTTGTACTCACTGTCTCGGAAGTGAACTCTGAGGGACATCAACCCCGCGATATTATTCCTCATTACAACTGGATTTTCACCGGTGTTCTTGTCCACGCGCTCAATGACTTCGTAATCGCTATCTGCGTAGTAAAGGAAGTTCTTGTATATGGCTATTCCCCAAGGGTGAGAAAGGTGGCTGACTATGGTCACTCGGTTTAACCCATTTAGATCACCTCGTTCAATCTATTTGGACAACATAGAGTTATTAATAAAAACAGAAAGTGCTTGAAATGCTCAGTAGATCTGGCAGCATCTGTGAAGAAAGAAATAGAGTTAATATTTCAGGATGAATTTTTCTCATAACTGGAAAGAAAAGATAAAAATGTAAATATGCAGAGAAGGTACAGAGGGAAGGAAAGATTAAGAAGGATAATTAAGAGTTGTAGACAAAGGGGATTAATAGTTAAAGCAAATGATGATGCGGGGCAAAAAAAGGAGCAAAAGGGAACTGAATGAGGCATAAATGCTTGAAAGGTTTCCATGGTGTTTCTCTTTTTCACGGCTGTCTGTGGGAAGACAAATCTCAGGGTTGTATACTATATGCATACTTCGATAATAAATGGACTTTGAATCTTTGAAATGGTAACAGCAAAATCATTTACCTGATATTATCAGCATTGACACTAGAACAGGGGTTCCCAACCTGGGGCCCATGGACTTCTCAGTTAAAGATGTTAGTCCATTGCATAAAAAAGGTTGGGAACCCCTGCTCTGGAAACATGTAATGCATTTAACAGAGAGCTGAGGTGTTATACTTGAGTTTACAGGTAAGTTTCCTTTGAAGAGTGAAAGCGGCTGAGATCTGAGTGGGGTGGGTAGTTAATGCAATGGATGCTGAAAGCTCAGGGTTGTACTTACAGACTGAACCGTACTCTCTCCGGTCCTGTTCACCCTGTACACATCAGACTTCCAATATAACTCGGAGTCCTGCCATGTGCAAAAGTTCGCTGATGACACGGCCATAGTGGGGTGTGTCAGGAATGGACAGGAGGAGGAGTATAGGAAACTGATACAGGACTTTGTGATATGGTGCAACTCAAACTACCTGCGTCTCAATATCACCAAGACCAAGGAGATGGTGGTGGACTTTAGGAGATCTAGGCCTCATATGGAGCCAGTGATCATTAATGGAGAATGTGTGGAGCAGGTTAAGACCTACAAGTATCTGGGAGTACAGTTAGACGAGAAGCTAGACTGGACTGCCAACACAGATGCCTTGTGCAGGAAGGCACAGAGTCGACTGTACTTCCTAAGAAGGTTGGCGTCATTCAATGTCTGTAGTGAGATGCTGAAGATGTTCTATAGGTCAGTTGTGGAGAGCGCCCTCTTCTTTGTGGTGGCGTGTTGGGGAGGAAGCATTAAGAAGAGGGACGCCTCACGTCTTAATAAGCTGGTAAGGAAGGCGGGCTCTGTCGTGGGCAAAGTACTGGAGAGTTTAACATCGGTAGCTGAGCGAAGGGCGCTGAGTAGGCTACGGTCAATTATGGATAACTCTGAACATCCTCTACATAGCACCATCCAGAGACAGAGAAGCAGTTTCAGCGACAGGTTACTATCGATGCAATGCTCCTCAGACAGGATGAAGAGGTCAATACTCCCCAATGTCATTAGGCTTTACAATTCTACTGCCAGGACTTAAGAACTTTTTAAAAGCTATTATTAATGCTTTTTGAGATAGTGATTTAGATGCATATCATATTTTTTTTTTACTGAGTTAAGTATTGTATGTAATTAGTTTCGCTACAACAAGTGTATGGGACATTGGAAAAAAGTTGAATTTCCCCATGGGGATGAATAAAGTATCTATCTATCTATCTATCTGAACAGAGATTTATCATCACTGACATACACTGTACCATAAAAGTCAATCCTTTTGTGCCAACTCTTCAGTGCAAGATGTAAAACCGTCCACAAAATAGTCGCATATTCAATGTCTGGTCTCCACTATATGGAGGAGACAGTATTGTGAGTATTGTACTCAAAATGTTCCCTGAATAAATATGCAAATTGCAGTTTATCTGAAATACACGTTTAGGAATGTGATAGGTATTTGCTTCCTGGATCAGCGGGACCCATCCTTTGCCAAATAGTTGTAAGTAAACTTATGACTAAATGTTTAGCTTCTGGTCATAAATGGGAGTCAGTCTTCAGTTTTTTACATGTAAACCATTTAGATCGCCTCGTTCAATCTATTTGGACAACATAGAATTATTAATAAAAACAGAACGTGCTTGAAATGTTCAGTAGATCTGGCAGCATCTGTGAAGAAAGAAATAGAGTTAATGTTTCAGGATGAAGCAGTATCAGTTTAAAGTTAAAACAAAGTACTGTCTATAGAGCAGCTTTGCAAACAAGCTCTGTCTATGGAACAGATGCTAACGCACAATACCGGTCTTGCTGTTCAAGAGGTGCAGCATAAGACAATGGGTTGTGTAATTTAGCATGTTTCAAAGGAGACAAACTTGCTAAGTTGTTTAATTCAAGGAAGCTTGCAGACCAGATGGAAACAAATACTTGGGAGTTTTAAGTATTTGAGGAAGTTAGCTTCACAACATTAAATGTCTTCACAAAATTTATAAACTGTTTTTGTAAAAAAAAGTCTGCAGAAATATCACATGTGTAAAGTCAACCAAGCAATAAAGTAACTGTATAAGTGTATAGAGCATCAGGAAAGGGGTAAGGAACATCAAGAAGCATGAAAGAAACACGGCGTGAACTAGAGACCATTCCTCTACTTTCGATTTCTGTGATGAGCAATTTGTTCATCTGCATTGTTGGCATGTCTTTTTTTAGTTTATAGGAATTGGATTTTGGAAATCCTTTGTTTTAGAAATGGTTTGTAATTTGGAGATGTTTAAGATAGAAACATGTCCTAAAAATGTTGTCTGGATTTAAATGTGTATCGTTGAAAATAAATGAACTGTGCTTTAAACTACTTTGTTAGCTGGAAGTATCTTCTCCTTAGTAGGGAGAGAGGACCCACCACTCAAATAGAGGGTACTTGCAGCTAAACACCATGGAGTGAACTAGTCTTGGAAGATTGGGTAGTTACAGCGTGTGCACGCGTGGATATTTATATCCGATAGGAATTAAAGTCTTTGTTTGAGTTTAGAACTTCACAGTCAGCAAAACTCAATACCAACACAGCTGTACATAGTTAATGGGAAGAGGGTGAAGGATGGTGTTATATTTCCTGTGGTGAAGAGGAAGAAGTGTTGTAAATAATGTTGATTGAAACATGGTATAATAGAGAAAACAGACCTTTGGAACGCGACGAAAAGACAAAAGAGAATCATAGTTGCTGGTGGCATCATACAAATTATGTTTTCTTCAATGTTGAGCCTCTGTGGTAACACTTTAAACCAATTGTCTTAACAGATATTCAGATATGAACCCAATTGTTAAATATCAGCTATTCAAGTGTCAGCAAGTCTCAGACTTCCAAGCAACCATGTAAACCCAGAAAAAAATAACAGAGTTGGCACATCTGGTCTCCCAGTCTAGTCACGGGAAACATTACTGAATGCAGTAACTCCATGATGAAATGGGTGAAATGCACATGATACTCAGCCTATAGTTTTAATCCAGTGATGATGGGCATATGGTTGGGCCTTAGGATAATTAGCTTGTGTCTACTGGCATACTTGCTTGACAGGAATTCTGTGAGGTGCTGAAGTTAATTCCTTCAGACTTGAAAGTAAGAAATGGTTAAAGATTATAAGCAAAGAGTCTCATGCATGTCCTAGATGATCCTGTCCATTCTAAGTAATTGATCAATAACACATCAACTAACAAGAAACAGTAATATCATAAGGTTAAACAGCCACTATTTATTAAAATTATTATAAATTACTACAATTGCCCATTTAGATGGAAAGATTTTTACTCCTCATGTATGTGAAGGGTGTAAGAAATAAAGTCAATTCAATTCAAAAATCAATTTAATTCACTTAGCAAAATGGGAAGATGTTAGACACAGGACCACTGGTTTGAAAGAGGTAGCCCTTGGACTGCGAGATGGAAAAGGGGTATTGCACTGCAGAGGAAATCTGGGGCAGAAATTGCCACACTGGCCAGACCAATCTTACCCATTGAGTATTTTAGTATATAATCTTAACATAACTAATTTTTAAAAAAAATTAAAACAATTCCCAGTAACAGCTAGAAATGCCATTTTGGGGGTTGGAGAGATTAGACAGATTGTGTCACAATCAGTAAGGTGAAGGGGTTAGAGTTAGAAACAGGAAATTACAAAGGGAGCCATGAAACACGTAGGAGTTCTAACAGGTGTAGAGCTCTTGTGAGGACTGGCAGAATGAAACTGAAGAAAAGCTGTAGCCATGGCAACACATTTAACAAAATGAGTAGAGGTATGAAAGAAAGATGTGGCAGAAATGACATTGCACAGGTAAGCAATCAAGTCATCCTTTATATGATGTATAAAAGTACACTTTTAATGCATTTCATAACCTAAGCAGTTGCCGTGTATTTTTCTAGTGATACAACAAAGATAAAATAACTAAGGGCCAAAACTAAGTCTAATTAAACAACTTTTTATTTATTTCCTCTTTCACTTATAGACCCATGTTTGCCATCCAGTTAGAACTAGATGAACGATGGATCATTTGGGAGGCTGAGGAGTTAATTGATGGGCCACACAGGGAGGAGGACACAGGTAACCGGGTGATCGTCAGGAGGGGGAAAGGGGATAGGCAGCCTGTGCTGAGTACCCCTGTGGCCATTTCCCTCAACAACAGCTATACCGCTTTGGATGACATAGCGGGAAAAAGCCACAGCAGTTAGGTCTCAGGCACTGTGACTCAGAAGGGAAGGAGGGAGAACATTCCCCACTTCTTTGGATCTTTGCATCAGTTTTCACTGTGGAAGACAATAGCAGTGTGCCAGAGGTCCGTGAGTGTCAGGGAGCAAGAGTGAATGCCATTGGTATTACAAAGGAAAAAGTGCTAGGCAAACTGAAAGGTCTTAAGATTGATGTCACCTGGACTAGATAGATTAGATCCCAGAGTCCTGAGAGGTGTTGCTAAAGAAATAACGGATGCTTAGGTCATGAACTTTCAAGAATCACTTGATTCTGGCATGTTCCTGGAGGACTGGAAGATTGCAAATGTCATTCCACTCTTTAAGAAGGGAGGAAGACAAAAGAAAAGTTATAGGACAGTTAGCTTAATTTCTGTGTTTGGGAAAGTATTGGAGTCTATTATTAAAGATGAGATTTTGGGGTACTTGGAGACTAATTACAAAATAAATCAAAGTCAGCATAGTTTTTGTAAAGGGAAGTCTTGCCTGACAAATCTGTTAGAGCTCTTTGGGGAAGCAAAAAAGAGGTAGTGGATGTCATTTACATGGATTTTCAGAAGGCATTTGATAAGGTGCCACACATGAGGCTGCTTAACAAGATAAAATTCTATGACAGTACAGGAAAGATACTGGCATGGATAGAGGAATGGCTGACAGGCAGAAGGCAGTGAGTGAGAATAAAGGGGCCTTTTCTAGTTGGCTGCCAGTGACTAGTGGTGCTCCTCTGTGTTCAGCTACTTTTCACATTGTTTGTCAATAATTTGGATAAAAGGAATTGTTGACTTGGTGGCAAAGTTTGGGGATAATATGAAGACAGGTGAAGGGCTTGGTAGTGATAAGGATTTAGACAAATTGGAAGAATGGGCAAAAAAGTGGCAGATGGATTACAGAGTTGGAAAATGTATGATAATGCAATTTGTTAAAAGGAATAATAGTGTGGACAATTATCTAAATGGGGAGAAGGTTCAAACATCAGAGATGCAGAGGGATTTAGGAGTCCTCGTGCAAGACTCCCAGAAGGTTAATTTACAGGTTGAGTCTGTGATAAAGAAGGCAAATGGAATATTGGCATTTATTTCAAGGCATTTATTAGAATACAGAATCAGGGAGATAATGCTGGGGCTCTATAAGACACTAGTCAGGCTGCACTTGCAATATCATCAAAAGTTTGGATTGTCATAGGAGAGAGTCCAGAGGAGGTTCACAAGGATGATTCTGGGAATGAAGGAGTTAAGGCACAGAGTCGACTGTACTTCCTAAGAAGGTTGGCGTCATTCAATGTCTGTAGTGAGATGCTGAAGATGTTCTATAGGTCAGTTGTGGAGAGCGCCCTCTTCTTTGTGGTGGCGTGTTGGGGAGGAAGCATTAAGAAGAGGGACGCCTCACGTCTTAATAAGCTGGTAAGGAAGGCGGGCTCTGTCGTGGGCAAAGTACTGGAGAGTTTAACATCGGTAGCTGAGCGAAGGGCGCTGAGTAGGCTACGGTCAATTATGGATAACTCTGAACATCCTCTACATAGCACCATCCAGAGACAGAGAAGCAGTTTCAGCAACAGGTTACTATCGATGCAATGCTCCTCAGACAGGATGAAGAGGTCAATACTCCCCAATGCCATTAGGCTTTACAATTCTACCGCCAGGACTTAAGAACTTTTTAAAAGCTATTATTAATGCTTTTTGAGATAGTGATTTAGATGCATATCATATTCTTTACTGAGTTAAGTATTGTATGTAATTAGTTTTGCTACAACAAGTGTATGGGACATTGGAAAAAAGTTGAATTTCCCCATGGGGATGAATAAAGTATCTATCTAACTATCTATCTATCTATCTAACATACGAGGAACATTCAGCAGGTTTGGGTCTGTACTCACTGGAATTTAGAAGAAAGCAGGGGTATCTCATTGAAACCTACCGAATGTTGAAAGGTCTAGATAGGTGAATGAGGAGAGGATGTTTCCTTTGGCAGGACTATCCAGAATTACAGGCCACAGCCTCAAAATTGAGCAATGACCTTTTAGAACAGAGGTAAGGAGGAATTTTTTTTTAGCTAGAGAGCAGTAAATCTGTGGAATGCTCTGCCACAGACTACGATAGGGGCCACGTCCGTGGGTATATTTTAGGCAGAAGTTGATAGTTTCCTGATTAGTCAGACCATCAAAGGATATGGCAAGAAGGCAGGTGTATGGGGTTGAGTGGGATCCAGGATCAGCCGTGATGGATTGGCGGAGCAGACTCAATGGGCTGAATGGCCTAATTTTGTTCCTATATCTTATGGTCTTACAGTGATAGGGGATCCCATTGTTGGAGGAGCTGTGGACCTGAAAAACACATCCAGATGGTTTGTTGCCGCCCAGGTGTCAGGGTCAGGGACATCTCAGATCAGGACCACAGCATTCTAAAGGGGGAGAGTGAGCAGCCAGAAGTTGTGATACTTATTAGTACCAATGACATAGGTAGATAAAGAAAAGGCAAAAGGTCCTGAAGAGACAATATAGAGCGTTAAATAGAAAGTTGAAAAACAGGACCTCTCCGATAGTAATTTCTGGATTGTTGTCTGTGCCATGTACCAGTGAGGGTAAGAATAGGATGATTTGACAGATTAATGCATGGCTGTGGAATTGGTGCAGGAGGCAGGGTTTCAGATCTTTAGATCATTACCTTCTGGGGGAGGTACGACCTGTAATAAAAGGACAGGTTACAGCTGAACCTGAGGGGCACAAATATCATTGCAGACAGATTTGCTAGAATTGTTGGGGAGGGTTTAAACTAATTAGGCAGGAGAAAGGAACCAGAGTGACAGGCTGAGGATGGGACAGCTGGTATACAAGTAATACAGGGTGTCTTGGGGCTGGGAGAAAGGACAGGCAGATGATAGGGCAAAATTACAGCCATTGGGATGAGTTGAAGTGTAACACGGGAGCAAAATCGATAAGTGTGATGAATACAGGACTGAAGGTGTTATATTTGAATGCACACAGTATACAGAATAAGGATCTTGTAGTGCATTTAGAGATTGGCAAGTATGATATTGTGTGCATTAATAAGTCATGGTGAAATAAGATAATTGTTAGGAGTTAAACATCCAAAGATACACATTGTGTCAAAAGGACGGACAGGCAGGAAGGTAGGCAGAGGGGTGGAGGTGGCTCTGTTGGTTTAAAAAAAACAAATGAAATCAAATCCTTCAAAAGGTAACATTATGATCAGGAGATGTAGGATTTTTGTCGGAAGAGTTAAGAAACGACAAGAGTAAAAAGACCCTAATTGGAGTTATATACAGGCCTCCAAAAAGTAGCCAGGATGTGGGGTACAAATTACAATGGGAGATAGAAAAGGCGTGTCAAAAAGTCAACATTACACTAGTCATAAAGGATTCCAACATGCAAGTAGATTGGGAAAATCAAGTTGGTACTGGACCCCAAGAGAAAGAATTTGTAGAATGCCTAGACCATGGCTTTTTAGAGCTATGTGGTTGAACCCAGTAGGGGAAAGGCAATTCTGGATTAGACATTGTGTAATGAAACAGACTTGAATAGGGAGGTTAATGTAAAGAAACCAGTGTGAAATGGTGATTATAATATAGTAGAATTCACCCTGAAGTTTCAACTCTGCTTCACATTCCCATTCAGATATGTCCATACATGGCCTCCTCTACTGCCATGATGAGGCCAAACTCAGGTTGGAGAAGCAACACCTCATATACCGTCTGGGTAGTCTCCAGCCCCTTGATATGAACATCGAATTCTCCAACTTCCGGTAATTCCCTCCCTCTCCCTTCCCCTATTACACTTTCACTCTGCCTCCTCTTCTAACTGCCTATCACCTCTCTCATGATTCTGCCTTCTTCTGCTACCCATAGTACTTTCCCCTTACATTCCTTCTTCACCTCTCTGGCCTATCCCCTCCCTGCTTCCCCTCCCCCACCCCTTGATCTTTCCTCTGATTGGTTTTTCACCTGGTACCTTCCCCCTCCCCCCACCTTCTTTAAAGGACCCCTGCCCCCTCCTTCTTCAGTCCTGACGAAGGGTCTCGGCCCAAAATGTTGACTGATCCTTTCAACGGATGCCGCCTGACCTGCTGAGTTCATCCAGCTTGTTTGTATGTGTTGATTTGACCACAGCATCTGCAGTGTACTTTGTGTTTACCCTGAAGTTTGAGAGGTAGAAGCTGAAGTCAGATGTATCAGTCTTACAGTGGAGTAAATGAAATTACTGAAGCATAAGACAGGAGCTGGCTGAAGTTGATTGAAAGGGTACACTAGTAGGAACAATAGCAAATCAGCAATGGCTGGAGTTCCTGGGGGCAATTCGGAAGATGCAGGATAGATGCATCCCAAAGATAAAGTATTCTAAATGGAGGATGACACAATTGTGGCTGAAAAGAGAAGTCAAAGACAGAATAAAAGGAAAAGAGAGAGCATATAATAAAATATTATATTAGGAAAATATTGGGAAGTTCGAGGATTGGGAATCTTTTAAAAACCAACAGAAGGTAACTGGAAAAGCTATAAGCAGAGTAAAGATCAAATGTGAAGGTAAGCTAGGTAATAGTATAAAAGTGGATAACGAAACTTTTTTCAGATATATAAAGAGTTAGAGATGAGAGTGGATATAAGACCTGTGAAAAATTGTGCTGGAAATACAGTATCGGGGACAAGGAAATGCCAATGAACTGAGTATGTATTATGCATCTGTCTTCACTGTGGAAGATACTAGTAGTATGCCAGGTATTCAAGAACGTCAGGGGCAGAAGTGAGTGAATTGCTACTACTAAGGAGTAAGTTCTTGGAAAGCTGAAAGGTCTGAAGGTAGATACTGCAAGTCCCCTGGACCAGATGGTCTACACTGCAGGGTTCTGAAAGAGGTGGCTGAAGTGATTGTGGAGGCATTAGTAATGATCTTTCAAAAATCACTAGATTCTGGAATGGTTCCAGAGGTCTGGAAAATTGCAAATGTCAGTCCATTCTTTAAGAAGGGAGAGAGGCAGAAGAAAGGAAACTATAGGTTAATTAGCCTGACCTCAGTGGTTGGGAAGATGTTGGAGTCCAGTATTAAGGATGAGGTTTTGGGGTACTTGGCACATGATAAAATAGGCCAAAGTCAGCATGGTTTTCTTGACGGGAAATATTAATTGACAAATCTGTTGGAATTCTTTGAGGAAATAACAAGCAGGATAGACAAAGGAGAGTCAGTATATGCTACTTGGATTTTCAGAAGTCATTTGACAAGATCCCGCACATGAGGCTGCTTAACAATCTAAGAGCCTATGGTATTACAGGTAAGATACTAGCATGGATAAAAGTTTGGCTGACTGGCAGGGGGCAGAGTGTAAATATAGAGCCCTTTTCTGGTTGGCTGCCGGTAACTAGTGGTGTTACAGAAGGCGATGTTGGGATGTCTTGTTTTCACGTTATATTTCAATGATTTGGATGACAGAATTGACAGCCAAGTTTTCGGATGATACAAAGATAAGTGGAGAAGCCAGTAGTGATGAGGAAATATGGAGCGTACAGAAGGACTAAGACAGATTGGGAGAGTGGCCAGATAAGTGGCAGATGCAGTATGGTGTGGGTAAATGTATGGTCATGTATTTTGCTAGAAGGAATGAAGGCATAGACTATTTTCTAAATTGAGAGTAACTTCAAGAATCAGAGATGCAAATAGATTTGGGAGTCCCTTATCTAAGAAGCGATGTGCCAGCATGGAGGGGTTCCAGAGGAGGTTCACCAGAATAATTTTGGGAATGAAAGTGTTAATGTATGAGGAATGTTTGATGGCTCTGGGCCTGTACACACTGGAGTTCAAACGAATGAGGGAGGATCTCATTGAAACCTATTGAATATTGAAAGGCCTAGATAGAGTGAATGTGGAGAGGATGTTTCTAATAGTGGGAGAGTCAAGGATCAGAGTGCACAGCCTCAGAATAGAGAGACATCCATTTAGGACAGAGATGAGGAGGAATGTATTTAGCCAGTGTAGGAATAATGGTGCACAGTTCCCTGAAGGTGGAGTTTCATGTGGATAGAGTGGTGAAGAAAGCTTTTGGTATGTTGGCCTTTATAAATCAGAGCATTGAGTATAGGAGTTGGAATGTAATGTTAAAATTGTACAGGACATTGGTAAGGCCGAATTTGGAGTATTGTGTACAATTCTGGTCACCGAATTATAGGAAAGATGTCAACAAAATAGAGAGAGTACACAGAAGATTTACTAGAATGTTACCTGGGTTTCAGCACCTAAGTTACAGGGAAAGGCTGAACAAGTTAGGTCTTTATTCTTTGGAGCGTAGAAGGTTGAGGGGGGACTTGACAGAGGTATTTAAAATTATGAGGGGGATAGATCAAGTTGACGTGGATAGGCTTTTTCCATTGAGAGTAGGGGAGATTCAAACAAGAGGACATAAGCTGAGACTTAGGGGGCAAAAGCTTAAGGGTAACATGAGGGGGAAATTTCTTTACTCAGAGAGTGGTAGCTGTGTGGAATGAGCTTCAAGTAGAAGTGGTAGAGGCAGGTTCGGTATTGTCATTTAAAGCAAAATTGGATAGGTATATGGACAGGAAAAGAACGGAGGGTTATGGACTGAGTGCAGGTAGGTGGGACTAGGCGAGTAAGCGTTCGGCACGGACTAGAAGGGCCGAGATGGCCTGTTTCCGTGCTGTAATTGTTATATGGTTATAGTGAATCTGTGGAATTCATTGCCAAGGGCAGTTGTGGAGGTCAATTCATTGTATGCATTTAAGGCAATGGTTGATGGGTTCTTGATTAATCAGGGTGTCAAAGGTTATGAGGAAAAGGCTGAAGAATGAAGTTGAGAAGGATAATAAATCAGCCATGATGGAATGGAAGAGCAGACTCAATGGGCTGAATGGACTAATTATGCTCTTAAGTCTTATGATCCTCCAAGGTTTTATCTTACAATTCAATACCAACATTTTATTCAATTCAATACTACAATTAATCTGCTTTGATTACCTTTGTAGGTGATGCATTCTAATCACAGCATGTCAGTGAATAAAATACCCTTTGGTTCCCCACTGTAGCTAATATTGATTGTGAAGAATAATTCACTACTTTAAGATTGTCAGCCTCCTAAGGCATGCTTTTGAGATTAATTGCTCTTTGTGTAGCAACAATATTTTAAAGGAAAATTCAGGGACAGTTTGTGAAGTGCCTTTGCATAAATTACGTACCTTTCAACTCCTCATGCATCAGTCTGAACACATCAGAATGGCGTTAATTAGAGGTTTGGATCTGAGTTATTTTACATCTTGTTTGTCAATATCTTTTAATCAGCGATCTCAGGTCTCCAACCCTTCTGTTACAATTTGTCCCACACCAAACTTCATTTTATCTCCCTTTAACCTTCTCTGAAGCAAACAGAACAACTCCAGCCAGTCCATGGCAACCTCCACTGCCACTCTTAGTTCGGAGGAGCAATACCTCATATTCCGGGTAGCCTCCAACCTGATGGCACGAACATCAAAATATCTAACACATGGGAATTTCTCCACTCTCCCCCTTTATTTACTTTTTCCATTTCTCACTCCGGTTTCCCTCTTATCTCATCTCTTCTCCTCACCTATCACCTCACTCTGGTGCCCCTCCTCCTTCCACTGTCCACTCTGCACTCTTACCTTCAGCTATTTATCTTTTCCAGCTATCACCTCATAAGGGTGCGGGGTGAAATTTGTTCACTGGAAGGAGAAATTGATCTAATACCATCAGGTTGGAGGCTACCCAGATGGAATATAACGTGTTGCTCCTCCACCCTGAGGCTAGGCTAGCGTCCTCTTGGCACATGAAGAGGCCATAGAATGACATATCAAAACAGGAATGGGAATTGGAATTTAAATTTTTGGCTGCCAAGAAGTCCCACTTGTGGCAGATGGTGTGGAGGTGCTCAATTGGGTCCTGTATTCTTTTTCAGCAATTTCCACGTACCAAGCACCTCCAAAATGTGCACAGTGAGGTATGTCTAATTATGCATTCCCTTGAAATATTCCTACTTAGCTTGTGTCCTTACCATCTTTATTTCCCTCACCAATTTGGATATATTCCACTGAGGATGGATGACATCACTACTCTTAGTGCTGCTCTTAATATTGTGCTTTAACTATTTTATCCTGTTGGATTTTTCCGTGATTTCTCCTATATTGTGGCAGTGGCAGTGCTTACATCTGTCTTCACTGAAGACAAATTCTCATTCAGTGAATCACATCTTCCACGAGAAGTCCTCAGAAGGGTCTCAGCTCAAAATGTTAACTATTTCCATAGATGCTGCCTGACCTGCTGATTTTCTCCAGCATTTTGTGTGTTGTTGCTATTAAGAAGAGGGACGCCTCACGTCTTAATAAGCTGGTAAGGAAGGCGGGCTCTGTCGTGGGCAAAGTGCTGGAGAGTTTAACATCGGTAGCTGAGCGAAGGGCGCTGAGTAGGCTACGGTCAATTATGGAAAACTCTGAACATCCTCTACATAGCACCATCCAGAGACAGAGAAGCAGTTTCAGCGACAGGTTACTATCGATGCAATGCTCCTCAGACAGGATGAAGAGGTCAATACTCCCCAATGCCATTAGGCTTTACAATTCAACCGCCAGGACTTAAGAACTTTTTAAAAGCTATTATTAATGCTTTTTGAGATAGTGATTTAGATGCATATCATATTTTTTACTAAGTTAAGTATTGTATGTAATTAGTTTTGCTACAACAAGTGTATGGGACATTGGAAAAAAAAAGTTGAATTTCCCCATGGGGATGAATAAAGTATCTATCTATCTATTATTGCTTCCCTTTTGTGTCACATATTAATTCAATCTTAAGGATTGCTTTGGCCTTAACTCTTCAGTTCTCTTTGGTACTTTCCTCAAACAGCTCAACTGTAATTCCTATAAGACATAGGAGCAGAATTAGGCCATTTGGCCCATCAAGTCTGCACCAACATTTCATCATGACTGATTCATTTTCCTCTCAGCCCCAGTTTTCTGCCTTCTCCCTATATTCCTTTGCGCCCTGACTAATCAAGAATCTGTCAACCTCTGCCTTAACTATGCCCAATGACTTGGCCTCCACAGCTGCCTGTGGAAAAGAGTTTCACAGATTCACCTCTCTGGCTAAAGAAATTCTTCCTCATCTCTGTTCTAAATCCCTATATTATCATGCTGTGTCCTCTGTTCTTAGACTCCCCCACCACAGGAAGAATCCTCTCCACATCCACTACATTCAGGCCTTTTGACATTTGATGACTTTCAGTGAGATCCCCTCTCATTCTTCTGAATTACAGTGAGTACAGGCTGAGAGCTATCAAACGCTTTCATATGGTAAATTTTTCAATCCCAGAATCATTTTCATAAACCTCCTTTGAACCCTCTCCCATGAGCTTGACAAAGATAACACTTTTACTTCTTTATTCTAACCTTTTTGATTGTCTAAAGAAATGTACTTTTGAATATAAAGGCCAGGTCCGGAGGACCTGAGTTAAGAGGAAAGATTGAAAAGCTTAGGACTTTATTCCCTGGAACATAGAAAATTGAGCGGAGATTTGATTTACATATACAAAGTTATGAGGGGTATAGATAAGGCAAACGAAGCAGGCTTTTTCCACTGAGGTTGTCCAGGACAACTGGAGATCATGGGTTAAGTGTGAAACATGAAAGTTTAAGGGGAACATGAGGGAAAGTTCTTCACTCAAAGGGTTGTGAGAGTGGGGAATGAGCTGGTACATTGAGCTTAATTTCAAAGTTTAAGATTAATTTAGATATGTAAATGGATGGTAGGGTTATGGGTTATTAAAGTTTATGGTCTGGGTGCAGGTGAACAGTACTAGGTGGATTAGATGGGCCAAAAGGCCTGTTTCTGGGCTATATTTTTCCATAAATCTATGATTCTATATGTCTTCTGAATTAACCTCACTGCAATCTCAGCGTGTAACTTCCCTTTAAGTCTTTTGCAAACTGGTTGAATGCCACCCAAGTTGGTGCAGTCTTTCATTGATTCTATTATGGTTATTGGACTCATTGATTATGCCTAGTAGAAAATGAATCTCCAATTTGTATATGGCGATTTGAGAATATATGTAATTTGAGAATAAATTTAGTTTGAACTTTGACTTGTAAGGAGTTGCTGGACAGGCTGGAACTATCTTCCTTGGAGCGCAGGAAACTGAAAGCTGATCTTATAAAGCAGGAGCTCCCAGCCTGCTTTATGCCATGTAGCCTTACCATTAACCAAAGGATCTGTGGACCCCTGGTTGGGAACCCCTGATATGGAGGCATTTGCACTCATGAGGGGTACAGATAAGATGAATGCACTCAGCCATTATTCCAGGGTTGGGGAATCGAGAACAGGAGGGCAGAAGTGAGAGAGAAACAGTTAAATAGGAACTTGAGAGGCATTTATGAAATTACACAGAGGGGGTATGTATATGGAGTAAGCTCTCAGAGGAAGTAGTTGTGCAGGGCCAATAACAACCTTTAAAAGACAGTTGGATAGGTACAGCACATGGATCAAAAGAGTGTAGGACAGGGGTTCCCAATCATTTTTATGCCATGGACCAATACCATTAAGCAAGCGGGCTGTGGACCCCAGGTAGGGAACCCTTGGTTTAGAGGAACATGAAGCAAATGTGGGCAGATGGGACGAGGTTGGATGGGCATCTTGGTCAACAGCTTCAGTGGTGTGTGACTCTAGTCAGCCTCCTGCTAAATATAGTTGCAGTCATATTTTTATTGTTCCATGCCTAAAATACAGAAGAATCAGGAAACATTATTATAATTGCTTAACCTAAACCTTTTACCCCCCCCCCCCATACCCCCTCAGAACTAATAGAATCAAGATGGCTTTGAGGTAATGTCTTTTTGTTTCATTGAAACCATTTGAGAAATAGTACAAAGGCACCAAGAAAGAAGCTGTTTATGCTTTATTATGTTACTACTGATTTCATATATACCTGGAAATAGATGCAGATATTCTTTTGAAATCTTATGACCAATATACTTATTCTAAATGTGTGTATTTCAGATGGAGGATACATACCACACCCGTACTAGAAATGGACCAGTACAGCTTCCGTTCCTTGATGTCAATCGTGATAAACTCAACGTGATCCAGGTTATTCGTGAAGAGGACTCTCGCATTGGAACCATCCATATTGGCACTGGCAATCTTTGCAGGGACTCCATTCTCTGTACCTTGGTCAGTCCAGTATAACTTCCTGAAAATATTTTGTACACCACTATCAGATACTATGTATATTCTATCATCAATTAGAAAATGGACAATTTCAACACACAAACATTCAATTAGATTGTTGAAGTTTTACTGTGTCACAAAAACATGACCATTGTAACAAATTGTAGATTTTGCCCTGGCACCAATTTATAAATAGATTAAATTCATGCTGACTCAATTATTTCCTCTGAATGAGATACAAAGTGCCACAAGCAGCATAGACTGGAGAGGTGTGCTGAAACACTAACAACTCAGAATGTCCACATTGACCCATGTGTGTGGAAATCCTGATTAAAGCAAGAGGGCTTTCTGCTGTTTTCTAACCCGTTCCAGAATCAAAGGGTCATAGATTTAAGCAGGAATGAGGAAGCAATCTTTGCAGCATGATTTTAGATCCTGACAATGTCTTCCTTGGCTTGTTTGGATGAAAACTAATGACTATTTTCACTATAAAAGATCTGTTACTGTACATATTAACAAAGTCAAATTAATCACTTCTATTGCAACTACGCATATCAAAATGAATATACCTGAGTATATACACCAGGGGTTCCCAACCTGGGCTCCATGGACCTCTTGCTTAATGGTATTGACACATGGCATCAAAAAGGTTGGGAATCCCTGATATAAAGTTTAATTTGTTAGTTTGTAAAGGTTGATGCTGAAGCAAACACAAATCTGCACGATTATTTAAAAGATATATGCATTTTATTGCTCTATCTCATTGGGTGTTTTTAATGAGATCTATTTTCTGGGCATCTGAAAAAAGTGGAGAATGCACATCTATACTCACATTCTTCTGCAGATAATATAGTAGAGAACATCCTGACATTCTGCATCACTGCACGGTATGGAAAATGTACAGTGGTGGACAAGAAGGCTCTACAATGGGTAGTCAAAACTTCCCAGTGTATCACTGGACATATATACAGAAAGAGGCCGGAAAAGGGCAGTAACATCAAAGATCCCACTCACCCAGTTCATGAACTGTTTGTCCCACTCCCATTAGGGAGGAGGCTACGTAGCATCCATGCCTGGACTACCATATTATCAAAAAACAGTGACTTTCCCCAAACAGTGGGGGGTCCACATTCCCCCCCAATACCACTACTTCATCAGTTTCTGTCAGAGTCACCTTATGTACAAAAACTCCTGTGCCAAGTGCAGGATTTTCTGGACATATAATCAATGTACAGAATAAGCTATTTTGTGTATTTATATTTATAGTGTGGTTTCTTCATTGTGTTCTGTATCTTACCATGTTTTTTTGTGCATCATTGGATATGGAGTTACAATTATTTTATTTTCCTTTATACTAGTGTACAGGAAATTACGTTAAACAACCTGAATCTTGAATATCTTGAATAGTTAAGTAGGTATCAATACTGATATTCTTTTCAATGAGAAGAATTGACTATTAACATGAAACTAGGGGTTTCCATGTCTGGAAATGGTAGATTTTTGTTGGAGATAGTATACTTATGATGTGACTGAAGTGAATTCTTTCATTAGCCTGTATATTGTTATGTAAAACAAACCTGACAATACTGGATTCTCTTTGTGTGTGTGTGAGATCTCCCTAATTCTTCCTACAAATTCTGGCCTCATGATAGTGTCTGTATTTAACCACTCTGCCATCAGTTGCCAAGCTACTGAGGTCAAGAAAATTCTATTTCACTTAGTCTGGTTCCCACTTCTCCTTCCCCTTAGAAATCATTTCAGATACTTCCAATATCTTCCTTGTCTTCTTTAGATAAAACTCACCTACCTAACTTCTTTTGTGACGTGGCACCAAATTCTGATTAGTAAGACTAGAAGTACATGTGATTGGTTTGCCATGCTTTTCAGTCCATTTACATGGTTTGAACACAGGAGTTAAATGTTTTCATGTATGGATAGATAGAGGTCATGTCTCAACAGTCTCTTCCCCCATCATACTGATTTATTTAGCAATACAGTGCAGTGTAGGCCCTTCCAGCACTTCGAACCACGCCACCCGTCAAACCCGATTAACCCTAACCTGATCACGGGACAATTTACAGTGAGCAATTACCTGGTACCTGGTACGTCTTTGGATTGTGGGAGGTAACTGGAGGACCTGGAGAAAACCCATGCATTCCATGGGAAGGATGTACAGATCAGCAGCAGAATGGAGTTCTGGAACGCCCTGAGCTGTAACAGTACCGTGCTAACTGCTACGCTACCGCGCTGCCTGATTAATTTTCTTTGTTTTTTTTAGGAGCAAAACAAGTGATGCCGCATGTTAACATTCAAATATTTTGCACTATACAAAAACAAAAGTTTTGAATTTTCAAACAGTACATTTTAATTTGTACAAAAATTAAACTTTCACTCACCCTTTAGCTGGATTCACCACAATACCAACAGGTGACCCAACACCATTCCTTTGCCCATTGTTGGTCAGTATTGTTTTCTTGTACTTGACATCACCTTGCACTTTAATCACCTGAAAGGAAAGAAATTATTACAGAAAAACACACACAACAAGTAATTACAACAAGTCTACTTTTGTATCATAATGCTAATGCTTCAAAAGAACATTAGAACCCATATCCCCATGTCCCGCAGCAGCTCGGTATAAAATATTCCCTCTGCCATTTTATATTGTATTTTTAATGTACATTGAATATAGCACAAAACATTTTATTTATTTATTAAGCAATACAGCACAGAGTAGGCCCTTTGGCCCTTCGAGCCACACTGCCCCAATGAAAAACCCGATTAACTCTTACTTAATCTTGGGACACTTTTCAATGACCAATTAATCTTCCCGGTTTATCTTTGGACTGTGGGAGGAAACCGAGCACCAATACAAAATCCACATATTCCAGAGAGACTCCTTACAGATGGTGCTAGAATTGAAATCCAAACTCTAGAACACCATGAGCAAGAATAGTGTAGTACACTTATAGTTACTAAAAGTACTTATAAGAAAATTGAAATAATTCTACAACAGGTGTTCCCAACTTTTTTTATGCCATGGGCATAAAGCAGGGAGTCCATGGAACCAAGGTTGGGAACCCCTTTTCTAGAGCTATATTATAATCATCCCACTGACAAATGTTTTTCATGATTTTAATTTAGTTGAGAAGAAAAAAAAATCAAATCAGTCGAGAAACAGTTGGAAATGGGAAAGGAAATTAAAGGTTGGATTATCCTGTTTAAATGAAAGGGAAGGTGAGCAGGAAGAAGGGTTACATGCTGGCATGAAGAAAACACTGGTAGATTTGTTGTGTCCAATGCCACAATTCAATCAGCTGTTTAGAGTTTTGTTTAGCAATGCAAATGAGGCTTATTTCCAATCATACTAAGCAAAATTTTCATTTATTTGACTATTCATCTGTGGTGATTTCTTTTATAATTACAGTCCATTAACATCTTGGACTATTTTTACTGTGCCCATAGTCTGGTTTTTTTTAATCAATTATGCTACTGTTTGCACTGTTGTAACTATATGTTGTAATTATGTGGTTTTGTGCAGGTCTTGTAGCTTTAGTTTTTTGTCTGATGGATTTGGAGCTCCTTTCCGGGGAATGCGCTAGACCATATATGTCAAACTCAAGGCCCGCGGGCCAAATCCGGCCCACGGTGGAATTATCTTTGGCCCGCGAGATAATATCTAATTACTATTAAAGCTGGCCCCAGTAATCGAAGCGCCTATGGCGTATGATATGGCTAATGCTGAGTTTATTCAGGTACCAGGTTTTCAGGGGTTTTAGTGTTTATTCGGCAGTCTTGCTCGGCAGTGTTCTTCATAAGAAACGGAATTTGTAAAGTGAAACACTTTGTAGTTATAGCAGAAACTGAGACACATGAGAGCAGGCTGAAAAAACGGAGGCAACGAAAGCTACGTTCGCACGCGTCCGACTGATCCGGCCCGCATGAAGCTGCATTTTGCTCAATCCGGCCCGTGACCTAAAATGAGTTTGACACCCCTGCGCTAGACGGTAGCGCGATATTAATACGCAGCAGCCTCTCCGGACTCTGGATTGGGGATTGCCAAACGTTATGTGGATTTTCTGGTGTAGTCTGTTTTGTCATATGCTTTTGTGGTATCATTCTGGGGGAAGGTTGTCTCATTTTTTAACTGCATTGCATTTGTGGTTTCTAAATGACAATAAACTGAATCAGAATCATAGTGGGCCTTCTTTCAATGGCTCTGTGACCATATTAGACAGATCTGCTTGTTAACGCAAATATCTAATCAGCCAATCACATGGCAGCAACTCAACGCAGAGAAGCATGCAGACATGATCAAGAGGTTCAGTTGTTGTTAAAACCAAACACCAGAATGGGGAACAAAAAAATCTAAGTGACTTTGACCATGGAATGATTGTTGGTGCCAGACGGGGTGGTTTGAGTATCTCAGAAACTGCTGTTTTCCAGATTTTCATGCACAACAGTCTCTAAAGTTTACAGAGAATGGTACAAGAAACAAAAAAAAACATTCAGTGAGTGGCATTTCTGTGGGTGAAAATGGTGAAAATGAGAGAGGTCAGAGGGGAATGGCCAGACAGCTTCAACCTGACAGGAAGGTGACAGTATCTCAAACAGCCACGTTACAAAAGTGGTGTGCAGAAGAACGTCTCTGAACACACATGACGAGCCTTGAAGTGGATGGGCTACAGTAGCTGAAGGCCACGCCAGGTTCCACTACTGTACCTAATGAAGCGGCTAGTAAAGTGTATATTGCTAAGAGTCAAAATAAGAACAATCATTTTAAAATGTTATCAAGTCACATTTGTGAAAGAGGCAACTTACAGACAAATGTTAAGCTTCAAATCAAACATTTCCTAAAGGAGCACCAGAATCATAATGGTATAAAAATTAACTGTTTACACCACAGGTTCCCAACCTTTTTTATGCCATGGACCCTTATCATTAACTGATGGGTCCATGGACCACAGGTTGTGAACCCCTGGTCTAGAGTAATATAATAATCCAATTTGCATATCAACAGGTAAGTTGGATTGCGTTATATTTCAAGAATTATTATAATGAAATTTTGGAATTTAAAATCTATAATTTATGCATTTGTGATTATATAAAAAATCTTTAGAAAAAGAAAATTAACATTTAGCACTATGTGAATTCAAACCCATTTAAGCATACTAACCTCAATGGACTGTTGGTCGGAGTTGGTATAGTAAAGGTTCATGGAAATCCAGTCAAAAGCCAAACCCATAGGGGAGCCAATGATGGAAGCTGGGGCAAACACTGTCCTATTGGTCCCATCTAACTTCACACGGTGAATCTCTCCCTAAAGACACATAAATCAGAGAAAGGAAAAACTGCACAGCCTTAAAGTAAATGTATTCTCAAACAGATATATGTCACCATATACAACCCTGAGATGCACTTCCTTGCAGGCATACTCAATAAATCTACAACAGAATAATAACTATAACAGAATCAATGAAAGACCATACGAATTTTGCCGTTCAATCAGTGTGCAAAAGACAACAAAGTGCACAAGCACAAGAAAGAAAGAAATAATAGTAAGAAGCCTAGTGCATATGCGCCAGCCGTGCATGCAGCCTGTTACAGCCACTCTGACTAGTTTTCTTACTTTCCTAACTTGGCATAATTTATTTATTACTATTTAATTATTTATGGTTTTATATTACTATATTTCTACACTATTCTTGGTTGGTACGACTGTAACAAAACCTAATTTCCCTCGGGATCAATAAAGTATGACTGTCTGTCTGTAAATAAAAGCAACACACACAAAATGCTCGAGAAGCTCAACAGGTCAGGCAACACCTATGGAAAAACACAAACAGTCAACATATTGGGCCAAGACCCTTAATCAGGATTTATTCCTCTGTACAGATGCTGCCTGATCTGCTGAGTTCCTCCAACATTTTGTGTGTGTTGCTCTGGATTTCCAACATCTACAGAATCCATTATGTTTATGAAGGAGATTCAGTTCAGATTTGTACAAGTGCATCAAGGCAAAACAAACAAAATTCATGAGGAATTCAGCAGGTCAGGCAGGCCGCAAGTATGGAAAAGATGGTCGACGTTTTGTTCTGGGACCCTTCTTCTGGTGGGGAAAGGAAGGAGGAAGAAACCAGAATAAAAAGACAGGGGGAGGGGAAGGGAGATAGCTAGAAGCTGATGGGTGAAGCCCAGTGGGTGGGAAAGATAAAAGGCTGGAGAAGAAAGAATTTGATAGGAGAGGAGAGTGGACCATGGGAGTAAGGGTAGGAGGAGGGACCCGGGGGAAGTATAGTAGGAGAGAATAATTAAAAGGTCAGAGTAGGGAATAGGGGAAGGGTGTGGGGTGGTGGAGTTTTGTTCAATGGAAGGAGAAATTGACATTCATAACATCAGATTGGAGAGTAGCCAGAAGGAACACAAGGCTGGCCTCAGCTTGCACAAGAGGAGGCCATGGTCAGACATATCGGAAAGATTCAGGTCTATCAGTTATTTGTGAGTACTTTTTAGGATTACTAACTCTTTCAGTCAATGCTAGACTTTGTAAAATTTGTTTCGCACTGCATAAGTGGGGGCTATGCATAACTGTAAGATAATTAAGCTCTTCCAAACAAGGCACATCTTTAATTATTGTATCTCTTCCAGATGCCACTGCAATTTATTTTCAGAATGTGCTCAAAGATAGTATTAGCATAATTAGATTTAGAGTGATAGTCATTAAAAATTAGAAACAGGCCCTTCAGCCCATCTAGTCTGTGCTAACCATTTAAACTGCCTACTCTCATTGACCTGTACCCAGACCAGAGCCCTCCATAGCCCTCCCATCCATGTACAGTCCCTATCCAAGTTCTCTTAAACATTGCAATCGAAATGGCATCCACCACTCGCACTGGCAGCTCATTCCACACTCTCACCACCCTCCCAATGAAGATGATTCCTCACATGTCCTCCTTAAACATTTCAACTTTCACCCTTAACCCATGACCTCTAATTGTAGTCCCACTAAACCACAGTGGAATTACAAACAAAAAATCTGCAGATGCTGGAAATCTGAGCAACACACGCACAAAATGCTGAAGGAACTCAGCAGCCCAGGAGCCATCGATAGGGAAGAGTGCAGTCAATGTTTCGGGCCCAGACTCTTTATCAGGGTTGGGGGAGAAAAGATGAGGAGTTGGAGTTAGAAGGTGGAGGGAGGGGAGAAAGAAACACAAGGATATAGGTGAAACTGGGGGGAGGGGTGAAGTAAAGAGCTGGAAAGTTGATTGTTGGAAGTGATACAGAGCTGGAGAAGGGGGTATCTGATAGGAGAGGACAGAAGACCATGGAAGGAAAAAGGAAGGGGGAGGAGCACCAGAGGGAGGTAAGGAGATAAGGTGAGAGAGGGAAATGGGAATGGGGAATGGTGAAGGGGTGGGGGCATTACCAGACATTCGAGAAATTGATGTTCATGCCATCAAGTTTAATTCCACTTCCCATTCCCATTCCAACATGTCAGTCCATGGCCTCCTCTACTGTCATGAGGCACACTTAGGTTGGAGGAGCAACACCTGGGTAGCACGCAACCTGATGGCATGTACATCGATTCCTCGAACATCCGGTAATGCTGCCTCTCTCTCCTTCACCATTCCCCATTCCCATTTCCCTCTCTCACCTTATCTCCTTGCCTGTCCATGGCCTACATCTGGTGTTCCTCCCCTTTACTTTCTTCCATGGCCTCCAGTCCTCTCCTACCAGCTTCCCCCTCCTCCAGCCCTTTATCTCTTTCACTGATGGATTTCCCAGCTCTTTACTTCACTCTTCCACCACCCCTCCGATTCCACCTATCATCTTGTGCTTCTTCCTCTCCTCCCCTCACCTTCTTACTCTGACTCCTCATCTTGTTTTCTCCAATCCTATGAAGGGTCTCAGCCCAAAACGTCAACTGATTACTCTTCTCCATAGATGCTGCCTGGCCTGCTGAGTTCCTCCAGCATTTTGTGTGTGTTGCTCCATGGAAAAAGCCTGCTTGCATTTACCCTATCTATAACCCTCATAATTTTTGTATACCTCTATCAAATGTCCCCTCAATATTCTACATTCTAGGGAATAAAATTCTAACCTATTCAATCTTTCCTGATAACTCAGGTCCTCCAGTCCCGGCAATATCTCTGTAAATTTTCTCTGTACTCCTTCAACCTTTCCTGTAGGTAGGTGGTCTGTACACAGTGCTAATTAACCCAACAACCCACACATTTTTGGGAAGTTGGAGGAAATCTACTTGGTGTTAGGAAGCCCACCGTAACTCCAGGCTCGAGATTATAGACGCCGGAAACCCGGAGGATCTAAGTGGTCAGGCAGAGTCTACAGAAGGAAATGGTTGGGAGTAGTTTTGGTTCGAGACCTTTTACCTGGACTGGAAAGAGGGGAGAGAGCAAATACAAAATGGTGGAGGGAAGGGCAACAGCAAGAGTGTCAGGTGACAAGTGGAAGGTGCTGAGGGAGGGGTGAAGGGGGGAGGTGGGATTGATGTCAAAAGCCGGGAGGTGAGAGGAAGAAGTGACAAAGGGCTGAAGACGATGGAATCTGATCGGAGAGGCCAGTGGAGTGTGGAATAAAGGGAAAGAGGTGGGGAGGAGTATATGGTTCATTTCCAGGAGTTCTCCCAGCACTTTGTGACAATGTCAAACGTCAGAATTGACTCAGGCTGCTGGAACTGTGAGGCAGCAGCTGCACCACTGTGGGAGAAAAAGATTGCATTCTTGTAATTTGGTGCTTGACGTGCACCTTGTGCTCCTCTGAGGAAGATATCATTTTCCAGTTAGATCTTGTTTGGGTGCCTCTGAGCTGAAATGGCAAGGCTTAGTAAAATGGCAATTTGACTGAACCCTCAGTTAACGATAGTTGATTTGGCCTCAGCTCACCCGGAACAGTGAAGAGCATGGAGCCTATTTAGCAAACGTAAACTGGTAATGCAATGAGAACGTTCGATGTTACTCATTTGTCAATGCTTTCCAACTTTAAGTTTGTTTCAGATTCAGTCAGGAATCCTATACTTGTACTTACTGGATGCTCGACCCAATACATCATATTGTCTTCATCAAAGTCAACATCAAAACCATTCTGAACTCCTGCTATTGGAACCATGGCATCACTGGTTTTGTCATCAGGGTTCAGGGAAATGCCAAAGATGATGCTGTTTCTCACAACAATTAGGAAAGGTTCTTCATCTGAGGAGGATGAAAGAAAGTTCAAATGTTGGTGGATATTTCAGAATCTTAACAAGACCTGAATTTGTACCAAAGTCGACAAGAGCAAAACAAAGTTGAAGCAGAGTTCAGCAATCTAGACCCGCCCCACACCGCAAACTGCGCCAGTTTTCAGTAAGAACATGACTAAACTGATGCTGCAGTAGAAATGTCCTCCTTTTGCAATAAATGTGAAAACAAACTAGGACCACCCATCAGCAGTCACCATGAAACTACCTCAGAGGACGAGGGTGCACACCACCCTCAGGCTAGAGGAGCAACATCTTGTATTCTGCCTGGGTCCTCTCCAAGCTGATGCCATGATTATCGACTTCTCCTTCTGGCAAACAAAAAATACTCCCCCCACGTCTATTCCCCAGTCTGACCTTTTCTACTTCTCACCTACCAATTACTTCCCATAGGTCCCCTCTCCCTTCCCTTTCTCCTATTGTCCACTCTCCCCTCCGATCAGATTCTTTCCTCTCCAGCCCTTGACCTTTCCTACCCACCTTCTTCACTAATCATCTTCCATCTAGCCTCTCCCCCCACCCCATCTTTTAATTCAGGCATACCGCCCCTTCCCTCTCAGTCCTGATGAAGGGGCTTGGCCCGACATGTCGACCTTTTACTCTTTTCTATACGTGCTGCCTGACCTGCTGAATTCCTCCAGCATCTCCAGCAGTTGTTATGTGTGCACTTGTACAAATCTGAGCTGACCCTCCTTCATAAACACAAAACATTCTGTAGATGTTGGAAATCCAGAGCAACACACATAAACTGCTGGAGGAACGCAGCAGATCAGACAGTATCTATGGAGAAAATAAATCCTGATGCAGGGTTCCAGTTCAAAATGTCAGTGTTTATTCCTCTCTATTGATGCTACTTCAGCTGCTAGTTCCTCCAGCATCTTGTGTGTGAGCATCCTTCACACTTCATCTCAAAACAATTTAAAAAACATTTAGTCTGATCATCACTGAAAACAAAAACAAATTGCATCTAACACTGTCCAGCTGCATTACGTCTTACAAAATTACTTTGACCCTGCATTTCATTTAAATGCATCTGCGGTATCTATCCCTCATCCATGCAGCAGTGCAGCTGCATCATTCAGCATGCAGTACCATGCAAAAGTCTTCAGCTAGGGTGCCTAAGACTTTTGCACAGTACTGTATTTGTCAACGTGCAGCGGAGAGTGAGATTGTAAATCTGACAGGAACAAAGGATGTTGGGAATGGTGTAGTGGTCTGGCATGGGTACAGACACACCCAGCCCTGAGAAAACAGGCAAAGTCATTTGATTCCAAACAATTGCATAACGTCTCTCTGGTTCTTCCCACTCCCTCCCCTCTCCCTGCTCCCTT
This sequence comes from Hemitrygon akajei, assembly GCF_048418815.1. NCBI lineage: Eukaryota > Metazoa > Chordata > Chondrichthyes > Myliobatiformes > Dasyatidae > Hemitrygon > Hemitrygon akajei. Next base: position 187,969,607 of record NC_133128.1, read on the forward strand.
CCCACTCTCAGTCCACAATTGAGACCCACATAAGAAACAGATTATCATCACTCACATTTGTCATGAAATTTGGTTTCTTTTGTGGCAGCAGTACAGTGCAATACATAAAATTATTACAGTACTGTACAAAATTCTTGGGCACCCTAGCCTAAGACTTTTATATAGGAGTGTATATTATGGTCTTCCAGTTAAAAAACTACACTTAGTACTACGAGTTATATCAAAGCTAAGTACTCTTATTTCTGTTTCCCAACCACCTTCCTATTTTAACCAAATTACAGTACTGTGCAAAAGTCTTGGGCACCATAGCTATATACTGTATATGTATCTAAGATGTTTGCACAGAACTGTAAGATCACAATGTTTTAGAAATTTGTGACAGTGCTCTCAAAAATTCAGTCTGAGATCCACAACCCAACAGTGGCAACATATATCAATCGAAGAGCACATAACCATAGCGTAGAATCTATATTGTATGATACACCCGCCTTTGAGAGGTTCACCACCCAGAGCTTTCACTGGACATCAGATATGAACATTCCATGTTCTACGTGGAATGTAGAACATATTGGAATAGAGCTCCTATCATTTCAGTCTGTTGTTATAGCATTTCCTGGCTGTTCAGTGTACTCCAGCTGCATCACTCCTAGAGCAATTAAAATGCAGATAATTGACAAAATAAAACATACTTGTTTTATTTTTTTTGGTATACCTTCATCATAATGAGAAGGCCATAAGACACAGGGGCAGAATTAGGCCGTTCAGCCCATCAAGTCTGCTCTACCCTTCAATCATGGCTGATCCTGGATCCCACTCAACCCCATAAATCTGCATTCTTGTCATATCCTTTGATGCCCTGACTGATCAGAAAACCATTAACTTCCACCTTAAATATACCCACAGACCTGGCCTCCACCGCAGTCTGTAGCACAGCATTCCACAGATTCATTACTCTCTGGCTAAAAAAATTCTTGCTTACCTTTGTTCTAAAAGGTCACCCCTCAATTTTCAGGCTGTGCCCTCCAGTTCTGGATACCCACACCATAGGAAACATCCTCTCCACATCCACCTTATCCAGTCCTTTCAATATTCGGAAGGTTTCAATGAGATTCCCCCACATTCTTCTAAGTACCAATGAGTACAGGCCCAAATGCCCCTCATATGTTAACCCTTTCATTCCCAGCATCATCCTTCAGAACCTCCTCTGGACTCTCTCCAATGACAACATATCCTTGAAGGCCATGAGGAGCAGGAACAAAAATTAGAAGAAAAATACTGCATTAATGTCATTGTAAAGGTGAATTGTTTCCTTGAGGTTGTTATAGCTGTGGGTGGTAGAAGGGATAAGCTTCCACTACCCATTAAATGTTCCCAATGGCATGCGTCTCAAATAGCCTCTGACAGCCAAGTCCAGCTCCTGGCCTTCACATGTGGCACAGCTACTAAGCCTGGTGGAACTGTTTGTACAGACAGCAGAAGGTGCAAAGGTGGGTTATTGGTGCCTTACAACCAGTCACTTCAAGCAGGTGGGGTTCGTCAGTCGAGTTTGGCAGCTCATCTCTGAGAAGAAAAACTTTGATCTCAAACCTCAGGGGAAGACTTCAGGAGTGAAGCCTGAGGAAAAAATCCAGAGCCGGAGTCTCTAAGGTAGTGCTACGTTGAACTCAACACTGACTGGTAAATCCTGTGACGCTGCTGGTACCAAAATGTATTGGTCTCTGCCGACCCTTTGTGTTCATCAGCTGCAAGGAGAGGGGGAGTTGCTACATGGGCAACAGCTTGCTTTCTGTATTGTACTGGCCTATTTTGCGTACCTAGTCAGCTTGCATGCAACATCCATGGTCAATCCTGACCAATGGAGGCCATCACTAGAGAGCACTTTAAATTTCAGCAGAGCATTAATAATTTCAGAGTAGGAGTGGAAGCCACGATAAAATTTGAGTGTATCAGTGATTTTGTCTACCATTAAATACCTGCAAAATCAGTCTCATCACAAAAACATACCAAGATAAGCTCTGAAAATATTCCCCCAAAACATACAGGACAAACCTACTGCACTCTAAAATAATTAAATTTTCTTCATTTCTTTAACACTTATATGCAATTATATGTAGCAATTTAATAACAAATTGAGATAATTTTTCACATTCGTTGATAATTTCAAATAAATTTTTTATATAAAACTTTTTAAATTTCTGTTTTTTGCACTAATTACCTTAACTATTTAATAAACATATATATACTTATTGTAATTCAGTTATTTTCTCTATTTATCACTGTACTTCTGCCACAGCGTTAACAAATTTCATGACGTATGCCTGTGATACAAAACCTGATTCTGATTACATATTTTTCTCCTGGTAATGCACGTCTACAAGTCATTCTATAACTTGAGAATCTGAATTATTTATTTCTGCAGCACAACTAGGGATTCATTACTAAAGGAGAGCAAGTTATGACGAGAAGTAACAAGTAACATTATCACACCTTTATTACAATGCTCCATATCAGACATCAGTTTCCAGCCTGAAGGGCAGACACAGGAATACCATTTAGGTGGTGATGCAGACAGCAGGCACAAATGGCTGCAGGGGTTTGAGAGACATGGATTCCAGGCTACAACACAAAATATACGAATATCCATAATTAAGTAGAAATCACTATTGTCAGCAAGACTAGTTAAGCAAAATAGTGTACAAAAATGACTGGAAACATTTTAAGACATTTTCATTTAATACAGAATTCAGAACTAGAAAATATTTGCATCGTAGAGTGACTGATGATGCCAACTTTACACTATTGTTGCTGTAAGCTTGGATGTAATCCATGCAGAAGATATTTGCATATTCTTTTCCTATCACAGAAATAGTATGCAAATTCTGTTTATACCATAAGACATAGGAGTAGAATTATGCCTTGGAGTCCATTGATTCTGCTCTGCCATTCAATCATTCTTTTTTTTCTATTTCCTCCTCAACCCTGGTTCCTGGCCTTCTCCCCGTATCCTTTGATGCCATGTCCAATCAAGAACCTATCAATGTCTGCCTTAAATATACCCAACGACCTGCCCTCCACAGCTGCATATGGCAACAAATTCCACAAATTCACCTCCCTTTGGCTAAAGAAAGTTATCCACATCTCTGTTTTGAAAGGGTGCCACTCTATCCTGAGGCTGTGCCCTCTTGTCCTGGATTCTCCCACCACTGGAAACATCCTTTCCACATCTACTCTGTTTAGGCCTTTCAACATTCAAAAGGTTTCAATAATGTCACCCCCCATCCTTCTAAATCTCAGCAAGTACAGAACCAGAGCCATCAAACATTCCTTGTATGATAGCCTTTTCATTCCTGGAATTGTGCTTGTGAACCTCCTCTGGACCCTCTCCAATACAAACACATCTTTTCTAAGATGAGGAGCCCAGAACTGTTCACAATACTCAAGGTGAGCCCTCACCACTGCCTTATAAAGCCTCAGCATCACATCCCTGCTCTTGTATTCTCGACCTCTTGAAATCAATGCTAACATGGCATTTGCCTTCCTCACCACTGACTCAACCCGCAAGTTAATCTTTGGAATATTCTGCACAAGGACTCCCAAGTCCTTCTGCATCTCAGATTCCTGGATCATTAAAAGCACCAAATTTCTTGGTGTCCACCTGGCGGAGAATCTCACCTGGTCCCTCAACACCAGCTCCATAGCCAAGAAATCCCAGCAGCATCTCTACTTTCTGCGAAGGCTGAGGAAAGTCCATCTCCCATCCCCGCATTCTCACTACAATACAGAGGATGTATCGAGAGCATTCTGAGCAGCTGCTTCACTGCCTGGTTTGAGAATTGCACCGTCTCAGATTGCAAGACCCTGCAGCGGATAGTGAGGTCAGCTGAGAAGATCATCGGGGCCTTTCTTCCCGCTATTACGGACCTGGAAGGCAACATTTTATCCGGGTGTCCCGTTCACATTCACAGAATCTCCTGTCTGTTCCCTTCACTAACGAGTCCCCTATCACTGTCACTCCCTTCTTCTCTCTCTTTCCCTTCTGCACCACAGACCCATGCAAAGTGCCTGTAACCCGGTCACCGTGGCATTCTCCCTTGCAGTCATCCCCCACAAAAGTATCCAAAGCGGTATACTTAGTTTTGAGGGGAATGGCCATGGGGTGCCCTGCTCTTCCTGCCTATTTCCATTTCTCCTGACAGTCACCCAGCTACTCGCCTCCTGCAACTTCAGGGTGACTACCTCCCTGTAACTTTGATCAATTATATCCTCGCTCTCCCATACAAGTTTAAAACCGGAGGAGGAGGGGAATTTTCTGAGTTCAATTTACCATTAAACTTTACTTGCTGAGTAAATGCTCACAAGCTCCATTGTCCTGAAGTGTTACCAATTTTGAATTGTACAAACATTGTGGCATTTACCATTTGACGTTTCAGTTATTAAACAAGCACTATTATTAGGTCTCTCAAAGTGCAATCCTACGTCCCTGTCGTGAGAGGGGGAAATGGGTAAGGAAGGCTAACAGGGCTCTGGTGAAGCTGTATAGGCCAATCCCCTGTACAGTGAATGCAAAGGTTCGAAGAAACATTGATGAACTCCAACCATACAATTGCTTTCAGAGGACGAAGGAGACAAAAGGTCATCCTTGGCCTTAGCTCCACTAGAAGCTAAGAGTCCCAGTAAGTAAAATATTAGGGTGACAGATCTCCTTCCCTCTGCAAGCCTGCAGGTCACCCTTGGGCAAGGTGTAGCACCTGCTTAGCCCACCACCAATCAGGGTCACAGGAAGCCATGGGAGCAGGTGGTGGATGGTCATATGAGCAGCAAGTCCTGCAAGTCCTTGTTCTGTGACCACTGATGCCAGGCAGACAATCTCTGAAGGGTATTGATAGGGAGAGGTCACCCATGTTGTAAAGATACTGCCCAGAAGACAATGGCAAACAACTTCTGTAGAATTTGCCAAGAACAATTATGATCATGGAAAGACCCTGATTACCTCCATCATATGACGTGGCACATAACAAATGAAAGAACTAATACTTTTGACATACCAGGAGGTTGCCTTACAGAATGAACGGCAGCAATTCCAAGGGGTTGTACAATATTACTGATCATCACAGTCTGATTCCTTCCATGCCACTTATTTACTCCAACAACACGGTTGGAATGCCGATCAGTCCAATACACAAAATCTTCAAAAATGGTTAAGGCATGTGGGTGTCTCAATATCTACAAAAGAGAGTGTTATGATATGAAATACATACTTCCTATAGAATGCATTCAGCTATTTCTAAAAATAAACAGGTGATCTAATCTTTCACTTACTAAGTCACTTGCCAAAATTTGTCTCCTGTTTTTTCCATCATAGTCACAGTATTCAATAAAATCCAAATATGCATCAGCAAAGTAAAGTAGTTTAGTTGGATAATCAATACTTAAACCATTGGGCCAGTAGATCTTGTTGCTTATCAGAACAGTTCGCATTGTGCCATCCATGCTGGCTTTTTCTATTCGTGGATTTCTTCCCCAATCTGTCCAGAACATTAGATGGATACTGCAAGGTAAAAATCAAATTAATAAACCCAATTAAAGATCCCCAGGACAATCAGCAGTGCTGGATCTCAGTTATTTTCTGATCCTTAGGGTTCATCCAAGGGTCAAGAAGAGCAAGGAGTCTTAATGATCATTTATTTTAACGTTTAAACAAACATACAAATACTAGGCAAACTAACTGAGTAGCTGAGAAGCAAAACAGAAGACAAGAAGATGACAATGAAAAGATGGCACCCCTGAAAAATGTTTATAATCCTGTTACCTTTATAGTCCAGTTAACAGAAGTTCCTTAGATAAGAATAAACCAATCAATAGTTGCAGAATTACATCATGTGGGAAAAGTGTTAACACTTAGTCAATGAAAAACGAGAAAGGTGATAAACTGTATGTAATTGCTATACCTCTTCCTGCGTGTATGTGGGGACGAACCACTACGTACTGTGAAAAATGCGTAAGTTTGTTAAAAAGTATATATTATGATTAAACTATGACCTTAGTCATATTAATTCAACTAATATCTTATAAAACATGTTTAAAAACAGTGGATTCCAACATCAGTTATCATGACGGCTTTTCGATGCTTAACAACTTTGTTTATTTCACAGAATGGGGAAAATGGATCACAAGTTAAACAATTAGTATTTAACTCTTTTGAAATATAGTTTCAAATGAGCAGGTCACCATGTTTGCTTTTCTCCTTATCACTCATTTCCAAAGTATTACGAAATACGATCAAGCTAAGGACCGACTGAGGTCACTTAGTTGAGACACATGAATCCACAAGATCCAGTGTAAAAGTTTGAACTGAAATAATTAAAACATAACACCCAAGGTTGCCGATAAATGCTAGTATAGATTAAACAATCTTAAAAGCTTTAAGGTATTTTTAGTACACAGGTATTTCTCCAAATACCTATTGTATAAGGAGTACAAATAGAACGGCCCAGAGCAGATCGAACCAATATTTACTTATTTGAGATACAGCTTGGAATAGGGCTTTATGGCCCTTCTAGCCACACTGCCCAGCAACCCACCTATTTGACACTAGCCTAATCACAGGACAATTTATAATGACCAATTAACCTGCCAACTGCTACATCTCTGAACTGTGGGAGTACACTGGAGCTGCTGGAGGAAACCCACAGTGGCATTGGTCACGGGGAGAACGCACAAACTCCTGACAGGGAGTAGCGGGAATTGAACCTGGGTGGCCTGAAAATGTAAAGCTTTATGCTAACCAAGCTACTGTACCGCCCTATTCTTATACGTTATTATTATTAAATTGTTAATTGATTTGATATTGTCACATTCACCGAGATACAGAGGTCTCCAAACACAAAGTAGTAGAAAGTGAAAAGCAATGGAAAACAGAAAACAGCATAACAGATGAAGTACATTGCAGCTACACATTTTTGGTGATATTGGTAGCTATTTTGAGTGCTGGGGTGGAGATAAGTCTCTACCAAAGGAGATGCAAGGTGCTCCTTCCCTCCACTAGCCTGCAGGTCACCCTTGGGCAAGGAATAGCACCTGCTTAGCCGTCACTGTCTCCCCCCACCCAGATCATGGTGACATGAATATGGAAACAGGTTGTGGATAGTCATGAGCAGTTGGTGCATATCACAAGCCCTGGTTATGTGATCACTGACACCAGGCAGACAATCTCTGAAGAGTATTGATAATGGCTGGGGTCACCTGTCTTGTAAATACACTGCCAGAAGGCGGCAATGGCAAACCACTTCTGTAGAAACATTTGTCAAGAATAGTCCTACTTCTTTTTCTATTTGCACAATTTGTTGTCTTCTGCATTCTAGTTGGGTGGTCTTTCATTGATACTGTTATGGTTATTATCCTACAGATTCACTGAGTATGCCCACAAGAAATTAGATATCAGGGTTGTATATTGTGACATACATGCACTTCGAATTTTGAACTTTGTATTTTGAAGACGTTGTCACAGGACTAGCAGTAAAGCAAGAGCTGCAGAATATTTTTCAATAAATAGCCCTTCCACCCCAACATGCAGATCATGCAAATTTTAAAAACACATTGAATTTAAGTTTTGTCGTACTCATCTCTAGGATCCAAAACCAGACCTCTTGGATTTGTTATATTATCACCAACTAAGACAGTTCTGTGGCTGCCATCCAGCTTTGATACTTCAATTGTTTGAAGAATGTAGTCCACCCAATACAGATTGCGACCAATCCAGTCCACAGCTATATTTTCAGTGACAGTCACTCCACTATCAAATATCTGTTGGCAAAGAGATTGAAACATTTGTGATGAAGCCTCATAGAGGAAAAAAAACAGAAATTAGAGCAAATAATACCACTTTTGTGTGTATACAGTATATTCCAATTTCTATGAAATATGAACTGTGAATGAAAATCAGGGATTTGTGCATGATTTGTAAAGTACAGAATACTCATTCCACATTCTTCCTAACATCAAATGCGAAATCCTTTCTAGATTTTTATTTTTATTATGTGGCCTTGTACATGTTACAGACCTCGCATGCAGACTTTTAAATCAGTGTGGAAATAATAGTAATAAATGCTTGATTAATCCTGAGTGGGAAATTATTCATTATAGTAGCAACATTTAAAAACACACTTAGTAATAATAATAAATAGTAATAATAAATATAATAATAATATGTAATAATAAAAAGTACTGAATAATCTATACGATAATATACCAATGTGCAATAATGGGCAATACTGTGCAATAATAATGTACAAAATAATAAAACAGACTGTTCTACTATAATGTGTGTTCTCCTGTTGCTCAGAGACAAACTGTTGTATGTGCTTATTGCATTTAGTAAGAAAGATTTTCTGTAATAATCCTTGTGACAGCGGAGCTGAATGAGTCTGTTTGAAAGGGTGCTCCGCTGCTTATTCAGTAGGTCACAGAGAGAATGTGCATATATACATCTGTTACCATGGTCTTTAGGTCTTTATGAATATATACATTCATCAATCCCCTTGTCACACAGCAATTGCCAAATGCCATCCTCACTAACCTGTTGAGCCCTCCCCTAACCAGTGATCAATCATCTTGGGCCTTGGGTCCTTTCAAATTTTATATTTTATATAGCTAGCCAACAGCTGCAAAAAAATGTTGGTACACTATTCAATGCACTTCTGCAAGTCCTGAGAAAGTTGTAGGCCATAATTTTGAACATAATGAAATAAGGCAATAAACAGAAGATTTAGTATCACACATCCATGGTAGTCCCTTCCCAATATTTGGTTCCATGGTTGGCACTGAATAACAAGAAGGGAGTACAGTGGTGGTCAATACCATGGTAATTATTTAGTACCAGTGATCAAAGTCACACTTCTAACCCATTCTTGCTTTTACTCATGAAAGCATAATTCCCAGAATTGGTTTTGAACATTTTAGAGGTGAAGGATAATCATGGATTCTTTGTGGAATAATCATGGAGTTTTTGTGAATTTTAGTTTCAGAAGTGGTATGAATTAAATGTCTAGATTTTCTGTCCAAAAACAATTATTACAGAATCTTTCATTGCAATGTTTTATGTATCGGATGATAAAATTTCATTGGAAGTCCTATTTCCTAAATGCCATTAGGAACTTAGCATACCATTAGAAAAGTTCCATAAGATGGATGTAATACTTCCATGTGTAGGATTTTTTTTGAGATGCAGTGTGAAATAGGCCTGCCCGGCCCTTTGAGCTGTGCTGTCCAGCAATCCCCTGATTTTATACTAGCCTGATCATAGGACAACTTACAATGACCAATTAACCTACCAACCAGTACATCCTTGGTCTGTGGAGGAAACCGGAGCATCCGGTGGAAACCCATGAGGTCAGGGAGAGAATGTACAAATTCCTTACAGGCAAAAGCAAGAATTGAACCCAGGTCACTAGCTTTGTAAAGCGTTGTGCCAACCACTACGTCACCAAGCTGCCTTGTGGAGGACACAGGCATCTACATGAAAAAGAGTGCAACGGTGATTCACATGTAAAAATCTGCACTACTTGCTTACTGCTGGTCTTACCCAAGGGGTTGACTTCTGCTTTAGGATTCTTTAAGCAAAGCTCAAGCCTAGCTGAGACTCTGCAGGCCAGTTTAATGCCTTGGATGCTTCGAATACTCTTCCACAATGTTCATTCCTCCACTCACGCTTCACTTACTCAGGCACATCCTATATTCAAAAGAATAAGGGGTGTCCTCATTGAAACCCATTGAATGGTGAAAGGCCTCGATAGAGTGGATGTGGAGAGGATGTTTCCTATGGTGGAGGAGTCTAAGACCAGAGGACACTGCCTCAGAATAGAGGTACGTTCTTTTGCAATGGAGATGAGAAAGAATTTGTTTAGCCAGAGGGTAGTGAATCTATGGAATTCCTTGTCACAGGTGACTGTGGAGACCAATCAATGAATATATTTAAAGTAGAAATTGATGGATTCTTGACTTACAAGGGCATTAAAGGTTACAGGTAGAAGGCAGGGGAATGGGGTTGAGGGGAAAAATAAATTAGCCAAGATGGAATGGCAGAGCAGACTCAATGGACTCTTCTGGTCTTTTTACCTGAAGCATCTGCAGAATATATACTGAATGCCTTAATCCTATCCCAAACAAATCCTATCCCTTCCTATCACATGATACAAGACCTTTGAGTAAAATTTGTATTTAAACAGCACTGTGAACTATGTCTTGAGTTTCATGTACAAAAGAGCTGTGTTGCCTGCAAACCTTTCACAAAAACAGCTACGTAACCTATGCAGGGCTACTTCATATTTAAAACCAAACATGTTACAATTGTTGGCCATCTACGCCCTTTATCTGCATTATCATGTTAGACCACCATAATGGATAAAGTAAGCAACTTGTTTGAAATCACATTGTTCTACCAGAGAACAGAAATATACTTACAATTTTTCGATCTGTTCCATTTTGAAAAGCACTCCAAACCTTGTCCTCAGTTACATCTGACCAATAAATTCGACCAGTCTTAGAATCAAAATCAATTGCAACAATATTTCTTCCATCACGGATCACACTTTGAATGGTAAGTGGCCGTACATCGATGGTTTCAGAAACTAGATGACCACGACTTGCCACCATCAACTGAACATGTGTTGAATCTAGATAGAAAATCAGCATGTTAATTGTTTTGATTTCAAAACAACAAGAATTTACTAAGAAATTCATTAAGAACTTACTAATTATGGCTTAGCAATTTACATTTACATCTTAGCCAACCCAATGGAGTTGAGGATGACATGCTTCTAATCTAATTCTATTTCATTTAAAAATAGTTGAAGTGTCCTTTGTCAGAACTGCAGACTCTGGCTTGGGCTTGGAGTTCCGTGTTTGTTCCACAGTTGGTGAACAGTTTTCAAATGGTTTTATTGCAGGGATCTAAGGTGCTCGGTGTCTCCCCTGAGGCTGAGTTTTAACTTCAGCATTTAAGGAGTTAAGACCAAGGGACCTCATCAAACAGCAAATATTAGCTCTTCAAAGAGGAAAGTTCTTGCCAGGGTGGAGATCGGATTTGAGTACTTATTTTTGGTGGTGTGCAGACAATTTTGTTCAGCTGGTAGAGATGGTTGAGGTTGAACTTATAGTTGTTGCTGATGATGTGAGCTTAGGAAAGACATTGATGCTGACAGAACATTTTACTATACTGGCATGAATGATCATTCTCCAATAACGAGCCATCAGCTACTCAATCCAGCATCACCATCAAGAGCCAGTTCAGACTTCTTGGGTCATAGAAGGCTGGGAATTTTGAGCATGCTGCCTGGTCTGAGGTCTTGGTTTTCAAACAAGGCTGTGCAGGTACACTGAAGGCAGTGATAAATTTTGTCATTGATATCTACCTTCACTGTGATTGGTTCCAAAGTTAAGATCGTGTTGTGGATCCAGTGCTCCTGATGTTGCCTCCTCTACGTTGGTGACACCCGTGGTAAACAGGGTCAGCGCTTTGATGAACACTCACGCTCTATCCAGCAAAAGCGGTGCTTCCCGCTGGCCAAACATTTTAATTCCGATTCCCATTTCCATCCCAACATGTCACTGTGTGGCTTCCTGTGGTGCCAAGATGAGGTTACCCTCAGGGTGGATGAGCAGCACCTTATATTCTGTCTGGGTAGCTTCGATTTCTCCTTTTGATTAAAAATTCTTTCCTACCCCCTCCCCACTTCTTCTATTTCCCACTCTGGCCTCTTACCTCTTTTCACCTGCCTATCACTTCCCCATGGATCCCCTCCTCCTCCTTCCCTTTCTCCCATCATCCACTCTCCTCTCCTATCAGATTCCTGCCTCTCCAGTCTTTTATCTTTCCTACCCACCTGACTTCACCTATCACCTTCTAGCTATCCTCCTTCCCCTCCCCCGATATTTTTACTCCAGCATCTTCCCCCTTCCTTTCTAGTCCTGAAGAAGGGTCTCGGCTTGAAATGTCGAATGTTTATGCATTTCCATAGATGCTGCCTGGCCTGCTCGGTTCCTCCAGCATTTTGTGTGTGTTGCTCTGGATTTCCAGCATCCCATCTGCAGAATTTCTTATGTCGATGTTGTGGATCTTGCTTGTAAGGAGTGAGGTCTGCTGTGCTCAATCATCACTGTTAGGCGAGCAAAACTGTCTGCATTTTGTAAGTCCGTGGAGGTGGAGGTTGAGCTGATCTGGGTTCGGTGGTTGAGATGACAAGATCAAATAGCAGGCTAGTTCCACTTCTTTGCGAGGCTAGTGATGTATGCAGCAAGGAAGATTGAAAAGAGAATGAAGATCAAAAACTGAAGAAGCTGGAAATCTGAAAATAAAACAGCAGGCCAGGCAGCATCCATGGAAAGGAAAACAGAGCTGAGGCCACAGGTAGAGATCTCCTTGACACACTGAGAAGAGCACTAGTGCTATGACAGAGTCTTACTTTGTCAGACAAAGGACTGAGAACTGACACGTTAACTCTGCTTCTCTCTCTCCATCAATGCTACCTGACCTGCTCAGTGCTTCTAACATTTACAAACTTTACTTCAGATTTCCAGTTTTTCAATTTTACTGTATATTGTTGGTCAAACTTGTCATGCAGATATTTTCCACATTATTAATTGGAAATAACTGTCAAAAAAAATTACAAATGCATAGGCAAAGTCACTGAGTCATGAAGATACAGACCCTACATCCTTGCCAACTCCTGATCCCATCAATGGGGCAACATGGTAGTGTAATGGTTAGCACAACGCTTTACAGCACGGGTGAGCGACCCTGGTTCAATTCCAGCCGCTGCCTGTAAGGAGTTTGTACGTTCTATCTGTGATCAGGTGGGTTTCCTCCCACAGTCCGAAGACATACCAGTTGGTAGGTTAATTGGTCATTGCAAATTGTCTCATAATTAGGCTAGGATTAAATTGTGGGTTTGCTGGGCAGCACAGCTTGAAGGCCGGAAAGACCTGCTCAGTGCTGTTTCTCAATAAATAAAAACAATAAAAATAAATTCTAATCTTGGTTCACTGCATTAGATCTATAGCCTTCTATGATTTTTTTTCAATTCAAATGCTTGTCCAGAAATTTACTTACTTAAATTTATTTAGCGATAGAGCACGGCACAGGCCCTTTTGGCTCTTCGAGATATGCCACCCCAGCAACCCGGGAGATGCCCGATTAACCCTAACCTAACCACGGGACAATTTACAATGACCAGTTAACCTACCAACTGGTATGTCTTTGGACGGTGTGAGGAAACCAGAGCACCTGGAGGAAACCCGCAATCACGAGGAGAACAGACTCCTGACAACTAGCAGCGGGAATTGACCCAGGTTGCCTGTGAAGTGTTGTGGTAACCACTACGCTACCGTGCCCCCCCAGAATGATCTGATAATGATGGCCCCCTTCACAGACTGGCCACCTTCTAGACTCAACCACCCTAAGAGTAGAATATATACCAAAAAAAGGGTTTAATATTGAGGAAAAATCAATTAGAAAGATGATGAAAAAATGCATTGCTAAGATAACTGGAATGTGGGAATCATACCAGTTCTCATGATATAATTTATCCTAAAAGATAAGTAGATATATGGGCCAACCCAAGCTACAGGATAGCTGTATCTTTCTGACAAGGTGCCACATTACATTATGATGGATCTAAGCCGGGGCTCCCAACCTTTTTTATGCCATGGGTGTTACCATTAACCGAGGGTGCATGGATCCCAGACTGGGAATCCCTGATCTAATCTGAGCTCAGAACTGAGCAGTCTAAAGACACCCTGTGTCTTAACTAATGATGTCACTTCAGTTAAACTAGAAGTACTCAGAATATACTTGCGTCAATTCTGGTATGGGCTACCTAACTTAAGTGTGGATTACAACAGCATTCCTGCTTTCAAAACGTTAAATGTCAAATTCAAAGTGACCAAAAATCTGCAAATATTCTGGCTATTTCTACCTTCTCAATACTATCAGCTGGTTATCTAACTGGTGCTGTTACATATAGGACTTCTCTTCAACCCCATGAGTAATGGCAAGGGTAGTAGAAGAGGTCCTAGACAAGTGTGTAACAACATTTCAGAGAGATAATTTACTTGCAGATTTCCTGACCTAAATTTTATTAATACAATTTAAAATCTTGTTGAAACTAAGTTCTGAACTCTATAATTTCCTGCATATTCTGATACTAACAAGCAGTAAACAACAGAAGAGATTCTGCAGATGCAGGAAATTGAGAGCAAAACACAAAAATGCTGGAGAAACTCAGCAGGTCAGATGACATCTATGGAAATTAACAGGATATAAGAATCATGCAGGCCATACCATACAAAGAAAGTATTATTTGCAGTAGAAGGAAAGCGATTATATAGATTGTAAACTGGAGACTGAAAATGTAGATAAAATACTTCTTCATAAAATAGATTGTGCAATCTTTTCTCCTTAGTTTAAAGCAGGGGTTCTCAACCTGGCGTGCACAGACCCCTCGGCTAATGGTAGGGGTCCTGGCTTAAAGCATTGATACGCAAGGAAGTGTTGATAGCAGACAAACTGAATAATAATGTTTTGTAAAATCTTCTGCCCCAGTTGAACATATTAGTTTGGTTTGGCAGTGATAGAAGCAAAAGATCATCCATTCTTAATGGATTAGCACAGTCTACTTGGTAGACAAATAGGCAATAACTGTGGATAGAAAATTACATTCCAATAATATGATTTAAATAGAGGAAGCATTACCACAAGAGTTCACTAATGGCCACTATGTAGAAATGAGCAGGTTAGCTCGGAACGAGATGGCTTTTCAGTTCATTAAAGTGCTTGTTCTTAATAACTGGTCCAACATTGAAGCTTTGTATTGATGGCAAAGACTTATTATGATGATTATGATTGCCAGGTGGCATGGCAACAAAGTCACTAATGTACAATGTACTGTGTATGTTAATCAAAATGGCTTCTTTGTTCTGTTAAGAGTAGGAATGCTTCTTTGTATGATAAGTGCTTTCTCTCGCAGTTGTTTAGCTTTAGACTTGCTGATATCGGGATTGTATTCATTTGTTGACCAATGGGGAATGTTATTTCATCTTGTGGGTCTGGGAGCAGGGGTTTCGCGGTCTTTTCAGGGGAGGCGGGAAGGAGACGCCGAGGAAGGTGGACGTGCGCTGCACTGCTTGGTCGACCACCCGGGTGGTCCCAGGTGCGAGGACGTGGAGGTCGGAGGAAAGTGACGAGGGGTCGAATGGTTCGATGGTTGAGCTCCAACGATGTGCACTAAACTGACTGAACTTTGATAAGTTGGCGCCTTTTACTTTATTTTCTTTTCCTTCATATATATTGTATTGCATAGTACTCTTTTAGTTTTAGTAAAATCTTTAAAGTGTATTCCATAATGGTATCTGGTGTGAGTTTGATATGGTGTGTGTGTGCGTGGCATAAACTTGATTCCCACAGCACCTGCGTGTACGGGAGGTGGAGTTGGTGAGTGGCTGGATCTCCTTTTCCCCTAGACATATACCAGCCTGTTGGGTAGGTGTTACACTAGCACAACGTTCTACAGTACAGGCGACCTGGACTCAGTTCCCAACACTGCCTGTAAGGAATTTGTATGTTCTCCCCGTGACCGTGTGGGTTTCCTCCAGGTGTTCCAGCTTCCTCCCACAGTCCAAAGACCTACTGGTTGGTAGGTTAATTAGTCATTGTAAATTGTCCCATGTGTAAATCAGGGGATTTCTGAGCAGTGTGGCTCAGAGGGCCAGAAGGGTCTAGTCCATGCTGTATCTCAATCAATCAATCAATCAAGGTAGGTAGATAGATACTCAGATATACATAAAATATAGATATCTAATTGGACAAATAGATAGCTAGATAGATCCTACAGGGAAAAAAACTGTTTCCTCGTTTTTCAATAGATAGATTCACACCTTGCTCATTCTTTCTACACGTCACATGAAACTATTCCTTTACTAACAGTTTCAGGAACCATGTGAATAAATTCCTTGGATTATGTGGGAAAAAAATGACAGCAATACAGTTATTGGCCTGATAAAATTCATTTCAGCTGAACACAGAAAAATTAAACTAACTTTACCTGAAACTTTACAGGTCTTTTGATCAGCTTGTAAAGCATAACCTTCATCACAGGTGCATCTGAAAGTACCTCTTTCATTGTAACATATCTGACTACAACTGCCCGGTGGATTACATTCATCGATATCTTCACAGGTCTTAGAATCATTTGTAAGCTGATAGCCACTTGGACAAGTGCACTGTGCACCAAAAGGTCCCTGAATGCATCCATGTGTGCATCCAGCATTGCCTTCCTCACAGCTTTCCATATCTAGATATTGTCAGAAACAAAAGCAGAAGTAATTTTAGAGCAGCATCTTAAATCTTTATTTTAACACTCTCATAACTCTTCATATCATTTGAATCAACTGTTTAGTATAACAAGACTACAAAACAAGTTCCTGGAATTCACTTCTAACTTGTTCCTGAATTCATGGTTAGTAACCTCTCTCAAAGGCAAGCTTTATGAAACCGGAATCAGGTTTAATATGTCGTGAAATTTGTTAACTTTACGACAGCAGTACAATGCAATACATGGTTAATATAGAAAAAAACTGAATTAAAGAAGTATTAAATAGTTAAATTAAAAACATAGTGCAAAAACAGAATTTTTTTTAAAAGTAGTGAGTTTATGGGTTCAATGTCCATTCAGAAATCGTAGAGGGGAAGAAAGAAAGCTTTTGATTCTGGGGCACCAAAGATAAGGGTGACTCGGGCAGCAGCTCCAATTGAAACGATGGAAACTATTAAATACTCATTTGGGCCTGCTACAGCTGAGAACCACAACTGCATTTAAGGTCTGTTCAGTTAGTAATGATGTTTTAATGTGATTAAAAGATCTATTGCTGCTCAGAACCGACAGAAATAGATCAGACTTTGGCATTGTGCCTTTAAGATGTTGGCAGAAGCGAGGTCATCTACTAGGTTAATGATGTGTTCAAATCTAAACTGCATCAAATTAATTTGAGGACTGATATGTGGAAATGAGTTCATCGCTCAGCTAAGCATGATATCTTTTTCCTTTTTCTGATTGATGGTTATTTTGGATTTTTACAGTAAAATAAGTCGAAGTACATTTATTATCAGAGTATGTATATTGAATACAACTCTTGACATTCACCCTCCCGCAGACAGCCACAAAACAAAAACATCATGGAACCCATTCAAGAAAATTTCAGAAACAGAACAATCAGTGCAAACAACAAAAAGCAAGTGGACACAGTAAGAATATAATGTATTAACACCTAAGAGAAGTTTGTATAGGTACGTACATAGTAGAGATATGGAGGGCTGTGGTCCCGGTAAAGGTTGAAATATAGGCAGTTTAAATGGTTCTGGCATGGGGTAGATAGGCTGAAGGGCCTGGTCTGTGCTGTACTACCCTGTAACCCTTAGATTAATAATTTAATTACTAATCATGTGACTGTTCATATATTCCATCTTTCACTGCATGTTAGGTTTACAAATGCAATCCAGTTAGTTCAACTCAAGTGTAAGAACATTTATAATTACTTAAATATCATTCAAATTATGATTCTAAAGTTTAGAGTGATAAGTTTAATTGTAATAGAATTTACAGGTGTAAGTTTAAATGAAGTTTTTCTGAAGGTAACTACAGAAATGAGATGTATATCCACTGGTGCTGCAAAAATCAAGGGAAGTGATTGATTTTAAAATTAATTTGCCTGAAACTTAAGTAACAACTGTAGGAATGTACAATGACCCAGCATTATTATATACATTACACAAAATAACAAAAATATCTTGACTTCTGAATCTGATGCATCACTGTAACATGATTTTAATGGCTCACTAGTTGTTATAAACTCTTAAGATCATAAGAGAGAGAGGAGGATTAGGTTATTTGGCCCATTGAGAGTGCTCTCTGCTCCACACGGACAAATACAGTACAGTGCAAAAGTCTTAGGCATACTAGCTGTGTGTGTGTGTGTATACGTACACTCACCTATAAGACTTCTGCACAGTACTGTATGTACAGTGCTGGGTCCCAAGTTCATTGTACAGAATATGAAAATAATTAACAGTATTTTACTTACTGCAGAATGGAGACTCATCTGCACCATTTGGGCAGTCAGGAGTGTGGTCACAAATCTTATCCAAATTTAGACAGATGCTGAGTCCTGGGCACTGCCACTGGTTGCTGCCACATTGAAATGGTTGCGTTGGGCAGTTCCTTTCATCACTCATATCCCTGCAGTCGTTATCACCATCACACAGCCAAGCCACAGAGACACAGTTTCCATTGTCACATCGAAAATAGTTTGCAGAGCAGTTCTTCGGTAAACAGCTGAGATGTTCATCTGATCCTTCAATACAGTCTGCATGGCCATCACATTCCCAATTTGATGGTATGCAAGAACCATCACCTTGGCACTGAAATTCATTTTGGTGACACATTCCTGGAGGCCGAGTGGCTACAAAAGAAAACCAATATTGCAACTAACATTTCCTGATATTTAGGTAATACAATTTTTGTGTCATCATTCCACACCACAAGCCTCTGGAAGATCCTCAATATTTTCTGGCCAAGAAAAATCTCCAACCAAACCCTATTCCTTCAGTGTCATCAAGAGGACATAGCCACAACCATCATGAGAAAACATTGGAGATAGATGGGGCATGTGTTGAGAAGAGAGGCCAACTCCTTCATCAAGACATTTGGACCCCTAAAGGCTGGAGGAAATGCAAGAGACCAAAGACAGCTTGGTGCTGTACTATAGAGGCAGAAATGACAACCTAGAACCACACCTGGGGCACAATACAGAAGATGGCCAAGGACAGGGAGATGGAGGACCTTACTGCTGCCCAAAGTGCCAGCGGTGTGATGGGCACCAGAAGTAGAATGAGTGTAGTTATCCCCTTTTGTTCAAGATGGTTGAGGAGTAGTAACTATTCTTGAACCTGGTGGTGCCTTCTACCTGATGGCAGCAGAGAGAAAATAGCATCGCCTGGGATCTCTGAAGATGGATGCCGCTTTCCTAGAGCAACATTTCATGTAGATGTGCTCAATGGTTGGGGCAGCTTTACCCATGATGTACTTGGCCATATCCACTACCTTTTGTAGGATTTTCCATCAAAGGCATTGCTGTTCCCATACCAGGCCATAATGCAGCCAGTCAGCACACTCTCCACTACACATCTATAGAAGTTTGCCAAGGTTTTTGATGACATGCCAAATCTCTGCAGACTCCTGAGGAAGCAGAGGTGTAGCCATGCTTTCTTTGCAATTATATTTATATTGTGGGATAGTGATACCCAGGAATTTAAAGTTACTGATCCTCTTCACCTCTGATCCTCTGATGATTGCTCACTCATGGACCTCTCGTTTCCTTCTCCTGAAGTCTACATTCAGTTCCTTGGTCTTATTGACATTGAGTGGGATGTTGTTGTTATTACACCCCTCAGCCAAGTTGTCAATCTCCCTTCTGTATGCTGATTCATCACCACCTTTGATACAGTCCACAACAGTGGCATCATCAGCAAACTTGTATGTGGTGTTGGAGCTGTACTTAGCCACACAGTCATAAGTGTACTGTGGGTGACCAGGGTGCCAAGCACACATCCCTCTGGTGCTCCTGTGCTGATGGAGATTGTGGAGGAGATGTTTTGTCAATTCAAATTGACTGAGGTCTACAAGTGGGGAAATCTAGGATTCAATTACACAAAGGGGTGTTGAGGTCCAGGTCTTGAAATTTACTGATTAGTTTTCAGGGGATGAAGATATTAAATGCTGAGCTGTAATCGAAAAAGAGCATCCTGAGGTGAGCATCTTTGCAGTCCAGATATTCCAGGGTTGTGTGAAGAGCCAATGAGATGGCATCTGCTGTAGACCTGTTGCTTTAGAAGGCAAACTGGAGCAGATCCAAGTTGCCACTCAGACAGGAGCTGATATGTTTCAACACCAGCCTCTCAAGAGAATTAATCACTAAGGATGTAAATGCCAATGGGTGCTAGACATTGAAACAGGTACCAGTATGATACTGTCCCATTCCATTCCGATATGTCCCACGACCTATTCCCATTCCGGTATGTCCCACATCCCATTCCCAATGGATTATGTCCCACGTCCCATTCCATTCCAGGGGTACGTTTTTTTTATGCAGAGAGTGGTATGTGCGTGGAATGGGCTGCTGGCAACGGTGGTGGAGATGGATACAATAGGGTCCTTTAAGAGACTCCTGGATAGGCACATGGAGCTTAGAAAAATAGAAGACTATGGGTAACCTTAGGTAATTTGTAAGGTAAGGACATATTTAGCACAGCTTTGTGGGCCAAAGGGCCTGTATTGTGCCGTAGGTTTTCTATGTTTCTATGTTTATTCAAGTGCGTATAAATACATGAAAATTTCATTTTAAATCAGCTGTAAAATAATACACTTACGACATCCTGCCTCATCCGATTCATCCAGGCAGTCAAAAACGCCATCACAGTGGTAGAAAATATTGATGCACTCCTCTCCACTTGCACATTTAAACTGATATGAGGTGCAGTTGTACACTGTAATGAAATTAATTTTGATTAAGGGATCTAAGTCATACAGTACTATCAATTGAAAAGTTAATGATAAATTTGCTATCTCCTTTTGGCACTCACCACAGCCTTGTTCATCCAATCCATCCAGGCAGTCTTCATCACCATCACAAATGTAAACTGGGTCAATACACCGATGTTCTGGGCATAAAAACTGTTCAGGCTGACAGGAATTTGTGGAATCTTCATTTTGAAGTAAAAGAAAAATGAGTTAAAATCTTCCATAGAAAATGCAGGAGGAATTCAGCAGGCCAGGCTACATCTATAGAAAAGAGCTGCAGGCTGAGAGGCTTCATCAGGACCTTTCCATATGGCCTGCTGAGGTCCTCCAACATTTTGTGTGTATTACTTTGATCTCCAGCATCTGCAGATTTTCTCTTGTTTAAGATCTTCCACTTCTGATTCCTACACTTAGCAACTCACACAACAAAAGGACACATCTCCAATGCTTTTAAAAAAAATTAATTTTAGGATTCTGAGCATTGTGTACAAAGCCTACACTTATTGATCATGGTAATACACACAAAATGTTGGAGGAACTCAGCAGATCAGGCAGCATTCATGGAAATGAATAAACAATTGACATTTTGGGCCAACAGCATTCTGTGATTGCTCATTCACAGATGCTCTTGAGAAGGAAGTGGTGAACTGCCTTCTTGTACTCCACTCCCTCCTTTTCAAAATACTTTGAGGAGGGATGCAAGGATTAGGATCCATATTCCAAAATTTAGATTATCAAATGCTTGTGAATCAGTTGTTAATCAACAAATTGCTGTTAGTTGTTAATCAGTTTCATCTTAGTTTTTGGCTGCCCTATAACTAAATCCTCTGCAGCAAAAATCGCATGTTTCTTTATTCACTGATGTGGTGGTGGTGGTGGTGGTAGTAGTAATACTTTATTGATTCCAAGTGGGAAATTCTTTTGTTACAACAGCAACACTTAAAAACACTTTTAGCAATAAGCAGACCTAACTAATAATAAAGTGCAGAATAATAATATACACAATATTAATTTACCAATGAGCAATAATTTGCAATAATGATTTATGAAATAATAATGCAGAGACTATTGTACTATGAAGTTTGTTCTCTTGTTGCACAGAGATGAACTGTTGTATATGCTTAAAGCATTTGGTAGGAAAGATTTTCTGTAACGATCCTTGTGACAGTGGAACTGAATGAGTCTGTCCGAAAGGGTGCTCCGCTGCTTATTCAGTAGGTCACGGAGAGGATGTGTCAGATTGTCCAACCTTAGGCCTTATGGTACAAAGCTGTAAGTGAACTTCAAATATTAGAGTGCATCAATCAAATATAAGTCAGGCTTTTCTCTCCTGTCGTCTTCGTTATTTAACCTTAATCTATAGTTACAGGCTACAGCACAGCAGCACTGCTATGTGTTTTCATCCTTTCCAACATAATTCACTTACTTAATTAGCTTGCTGTAATAATGGATAACAGTTTGTTTAGTGATCCTTGTCGTAGCCAAGGATGGATCCAGCCTTTTTGATGAGTTTTAGTCTTTTTGCATCCTTCAACATTAAGCCTCAAAGAAGACTGCACTCGCTACGACAGACTGATAGAAGATCTCCAACATCCGGCTGCACACATTGAAGGATCTCAGCTTCCTTACAAAATAGAGTCTGCTCATCCCCTTCTTGTAAACAGTCTTGGTGTTGGTTTTCCAGTCAAATCTGTTGTCGAGGTGAACAAGTTTTTGTGTTCCTCCACCACCGCAACAACTTCTCCCAGAATCTATACACAACTCATCACAACTTCTTCTTCCTAAAATCAATCGCCATCTCCCTGGTTGGTCACATTCAGGAGCAGGTGATTCCTCCCACACTACTCCACAAATCTGCCCACCAGTCATCTACTCCAACCCCTGCCCATCCTTGATACACCCAACCACTGCAGTCATCAGAGAACTTCTGCAAGTGACAAGACTCAGATTTTGTACTGAAAGTTTGAGGTGTACAGTGTGAACAGAAACAGAGACAGGACAGTCCCTGGTGGTGCTCCAGTGCCACTCACCACCATCTCAGACAGAGAACTACCCCGCCATACAAACTGGAATCAGTCTGTCAGGTAGTCAGTAATCCAGGAGATAGTGAATGTCTACACCCATCCTTTGCAGCTTCTCACTCAGAAGTAGTAGCTGGATTGTATTGAAGGCACCAGAGAAATCAAAAAATGTGATTCTCACACTGCCACCAGCATCATATCCAGGTGGGAGTGAGCTTGTTGCAACATTCGTTCCCAATGTTTCGGATGAAAGCTATGTGTAGCTTGTTGCTCACAGCATGCATTTTGTGCTTGTATCCTTGCTGCCAAATTTTATGCAATATCAAAATCTGCAGTATCAAATTGGGTAATGTTCTCTTTTTCCTCTAAGTTTTTCACCACCCTTTGACAAAATTACCGTGCTGGGCTATCAGCAAAGAGAAAGGTGTGAGAATGGGATTGTGATAGGGTTAACAGGAGAAATTAAGAGGCAGATGAACAATTGACTTGTGAAGCAGAGGGAGAAATGGTATTTGAAGAAGAACATAAGCCACAGTCTCTTACGCCCTTTAATCCACTGCTGACCACGGACTTTACAATCCCTGGTACTAAACAAGCGCAAGAACAAGCTCCTCCATCAGGTTTTGGCAAAGCTGCTGTGCTTGTACTCTATCAACTGGCTACTCTCATCTGAAGCTGTAGATTTTCTCCTTCAAGAGGTGGTGAAATGTCACAATAAGCGAGGTGTTATGTGCTTAAGTGATATAGATGACAGATACACAGTGAGTTTTGCAACGATACCACTTTGAAATGCATGAAGGAATTTGAATTCACAGAGGTGAAAGCTGGAGATGCAATTGTTTTAGTTGGTAACTAAACCAAAAGTTAACTGAAAGGAAAACAAGGAGAGTCCAGAACGTGAGTCTAACTTATTTTTTTACTTTAAGTGAGGTACGCACGTTTGACGTGGCGGTGTGGCGACGTATATCATGCACGTACTTTTACATCTATCCCTTAATGAATTAGAGTCATTATGAAGTACAACACAGAAACACACCCTGCAGCCCATCTAGTCCATGCTGAAACTATTTGAACTGCTTACTCTCATTGTCCTTCACAGGGGCCATAGCCCTCCATACCTCTGCCATCCATGTACCTATCCATGATTTAACTATTTAAACAACAAAGAATCATTAATCAAGAAATACATTACAAACACAAGAGATTCTGCTGAAGCTGGAAATCCAGAGCAACACACACAAAATGCTGGAGGAACTCAGCAGGTCAGGCAGCATCCATGGAAAAGAAAATGTCCTGAAGAAAGGTTTTGGCCCAAAACATCGACTGTTTACTCTTTTCTATCAGTCTGGGATAAACCTGCATTGATCACATTGTAAATCAAAGACTAAGTGTCAGCTGATAATTAAACTGCTTGGGTTTCCTTGTATCTGAATTCCAGGTGAAAGCCATTTCTAATCATAAGACTAGGGGCCGAGTTAGGCCATTGTACTCATCCAGTCTGCCCCGCCATGTCATCATGACTGAGCCATTTCCCTCTCAGCTCCAATCTCCTGCCTCTCTCCACAACATTTCACACCCTGATTAATCAAGAGCCTATCACCCTCTGTCTTAATTGCTCCCTCCTCAGCCACCTGTGCCAAGAAGCACAAACCTGACTCAACTGCTGCTAATCAAATCGAGCTGATGAGCTAAATGAGGCACCCGATCAGTCCTGGCTGCTTGTTGATTCAGTGTGATACGCAGGAAGTACCAAGCTAGATAGGAGCGATTTAACTGTGCATCACGACATTCCTTCCTAGAGCTGTCAAATTTATCTCCACTCAATTCACTAAACCTCTAAGAGGACCATAACCTTGTCATAGGGTTTGGAGGTTTGCATGTCTCAATGACCTGGAGAACTATGTTGGCTGGAGTTAGGACTTTGTGCTTTGGCTCATGGTAGGGTCACCTATTTCATACAAGTTAAAGGGTAGAGACTAAGACTAAGAGTGGTCCACTGGTCCTCCAGGTTTAGGGATTCAGCTCAGGACTAACAACCCTGACTGGTACAACAAAATTGTTAAGAAAACAGCAATGTAGAATCCTTCTACTTCTAAATGCAACGGTATTCCTGAAACTCCACCCGGGTCTTGCATGGCTGACAGTAGTGAAAACCGAGCTACTGACAATGGAGGAAGCCCTGAACACCACCAGAGGTGGAGGACCTAAACACCAACAGCATAATGGGCAGCAGAACTTCAGCAATAAGTGGCATTTTGATATCAGAACGTAGATGAAAAACAAACAGGATATCAATTAATTCATCTTTAAAGTTCACCCCTCTCCAACTGTGTCTAGTTTCTCTTTTTAAGTAACTCTTAAAAGACTCAATGAAGGATCATTGCATATCTGTGTGCAATGGTATGGACATTCAGAGATGGAGGTTCCTCTATGGTGCCTTAAACATCAATGGTCTAATGGGCAGTAAGTAAGTCACAATTTATTAAACTATTAAAACAGATGACTATAAAATCAGACTGAATCACAAAAGAAAACTGGGTAGTTTCATTTCAAGTAGCTTAACTTTATCATTTAAACTTATAAAATCATCTTGCAGAAAATATGATACTCACTACAGCTCAACTCATCTGAGCCATCCCCACAGTCATTATCCGTGTCGCATACCCATCTCTTAGGGACGCAGTAGGAATTAGCACAGGTGAAGTAGTCTGTTGCACAAGTGCTGGGCCCATGGGTTGGGCATTCCTGTTCATCGCTTCCATCAGAACAATCGTTTTGTCCATCACATCTCCAGTAACTTGGAATGCACTGGAGATTTGTACATGTAAAGGCCAATGAAGAACATGTAGTATCTAATATACAGAAATAAGACAACAGCCTTCAGAAATATGTATCAAAACATGACTCTGCTTAAGTGGGTAGTCAGTGAAAAGCTCCTATTCACAGGTTACATACACAAGATATGGGGAGGCACGTTGGCCTAGTGGTTAGCTTAGAAAGTGTTTTGTGTTTAATTTGATTTAGTTCAAAGATTATAGCCCCTACAGTGAGACCCTGTAAAAATGTGTTGTTATCCTGAGCATCTGAGCTTTGAGCCAATTTGTTATACATTTTTATGTTGAAACTGAATGAAACAACAGGTGGCTGATCTAGGGATTATGTATAATCTCATAAGGTGAGAATAGTAGAAATGTCGAAATTTAAAGATACCTCCTCCAAGAGGACTACAGACTTGTCGTAAGGTGTGGAGGCCTGCATGTCTCAATAACCCAGACAGCTATGTTGGCTGGTGTCAGGACTTCAGGCTTTGGCTCTTGGTAGAGTCACCCATGCCAAACAGGTCAAAGGGCAGAGGCCAGACTAAGAGTGGTCCACCAAGTTCAAGGGTTCAGTTCAAGGATAACAACCCAGACTGGTCAAAAACAATAACAATTATTTTGGAAATCCTCAATGCTGCCCTAAACGCAGCAAGTCAGTCCTGGGATCATTCTGGTGAACCTCCTCTGGACTCTCTCCAATGCCAGCACATCTTTTCTTGGATAAGGGGCCCAAAACTACTCACAATACTTCAAGCGTAGTCTGACCAATGTCTTGCTTGCTCTTGTATTCTTTACCTCTTGAAATGAATGCCAACAGTGCATTTGCCTTCCGTACCACTGACTCAACCTGCCAGCTGACACTGAGTGAATCCCGTATGAGAACTCCCAAGTGTCCCTGCATCTCTGATATTTGAATTTACTCCCCATTACAAAATAGTCTATGCTTTTATTCCTTCTGTCAAAATCTTTCCTACATCATATTCTATCTGTCACTTCTTTACCCATTTCTCCAACCTGTCTACGTCCTTCTTCAGACTCCCTGCTACCTGCCCCCCACCTATCTTCGTATTGTCTGCAAACATGGCCACAAACCATCAATTCCTTCATCCAGATCATTGTCATACAATGTGAAAAGAAGCAGTCTCACCACCAACCCCTGAGGCGCACCACTAGTCATTGCAGCCACCAGAAAAGGCCCCCTTGATTCCCCTCTTTGCCTCCTGCCTGGTGTAATGGGCAGCAAAGTAAGTTAAAGATACCTAATTAATTCATAAGATACTGAATAACCTTGTGGAACATATAAGATGTCTGATAAGGTCAAGTATAAACCTTATCTCAATGGCAGTCTGGTGTTTGTGATTCATAACGTTGTGATTCGAGTTCTGACTCCAGATAAATAAGCACGCAATTAAGATTGAGGCTTCAGTACAATTCTAAGGAAGTAATAATGGGGCGTCATGGTAGCGTAGTGGTTAGCACAACGCTTTACAGTACAGGCAACTGGGGTTCAATTCCCGACACTGCCTGTATGGAGTTTGTATGTTCTCCCCGTGACTGCGTGGGTTTCCTCCAGGTGCTCTGGTTTCCTCCCACAGTCCAAAGATAGATTGGTTGGTAGATTAATCGGTCATTGCAAAAAATTGAAGTGTGATTAGGCTAGGATAAAATCAGAGGACGGCCAGGCAGCACAATTCAAAGTGCCGGAAGGGCCTATTCCGCATTGTATCTCAATAAATAAAGGCTAAAGCACATTGTGTAAAAATAGTGCTTCACTTGTTTTACCTATAGACACTTTCCGAGTTCACAGAAAATGGTCACAAAACATATACACATCAACAATATCCATAAAATGGATTACATTGTTGTATATTGTGAATAGTACATTATAATTTTAGAAAATAAAATCAGACCTTTATTTCAGTACATGTACTATATTATTAATATACATGTACTGAAATTTGTAAACGTTGAGAGAAAAACACTAAAAATGCTATGCTGTATGTTGGGACCAGGTTAGATCCTTAGAGATCTTGACACCTTGGAACTTCAAATTGTTCACTATTTCCGCTTCTACTATCTCGGTGAGAATTGGTTTGTGTTCCCTCGTCTTACCATTCCTGAAGACCACAATCAGCTCTTTCATCTCATTGAAATCGAGTGCAAAGTTGTTGCTGTGACACTACTCAACCAGAAGGTATATCTCTCTCCTCTCATCTCTATCTGAGATTCTATCAACAATTGGGTCATCAGGAAATTTACAGATGGCATTTAAGCTATACCTAGCCACACAGTACAGAGGGAGTAGAGCAGTGGGCTAAGCACACATCTCTGTGGTGCACTAGTGCTGATTGTCAGCAAGGAGGAGATATTATCAGCAATCTGCACAGATTGGTGTCTTCTGGTTAGAAAGACAAGGATCCAATTGCAAAGGGAGGTACAAAAGCCCAGGGTTTGTAGCTTATCGATCAGGTCTGTGGGAATGATGGTGTTAAATGCTGAGCTATAGTCAACTAGCAACATCCTACCGTAAGTTTTAATATTGTCCAGGTGAACTAAGGCCGTGCGAAGAGCCATTGAAATTGCATCTCCAATAGACCTATTGTGGTGACAGGCAAATTACAGTAGGTCCATGTCCTTGTTGAGGTAGGAGTTGATTCTAGCCACGACCAACATCTCAAAGCATTTCATCACCATAGATGTGAGTTCTACTGGATGATAGTCATTAAGGCAGCTTACACTACTCTTCTTGGGCACTGGTATAATTGTTGCCCTTTTAAAGCAGGTGGGAACTTCTGTCCGTAGCAGTGAGAGGTTGAAAATGTCCTTGAATACCTCTGCGTAGGCAGGAGGGGTTAGTGTTTGGGTGTTTTTGATTTGCTTGTGAACACTGTGGGCTGAATGGCCTGTTCCTGTGCTGTACTCTTCTATGTTTTATGTTCTAAGTCTTTGGACTCAATGCCTCATTGTGCAATTGGATCCTCAATTTCCTCACTCGCAGACCCTAGTCTGTTCAGATGGGCAACGACATCTCCTCCACGATCTCCATCATCACCAGGCTGTGTGCTTAGCTTCCTGCTCCCTTCACTTCATACCTTGAATGTGAGGCTAAGCACAACTCCACTGCCACATTTAAATTTGCTGATGACCCCAGTGTCATTGGCCAAATCAAAGGCGGTGACAAATCTGCTCTTTATTACTTTCTCTATTTGCATCATAGATTTGTACTAAGAGTCTATTTGTTACTTCAATATATTTTATTTTGTAGCTTTTTTTTAAAGACACTGTCTGTTAAAACAGTATGCATGGACATTCTTGAAAATCAAACATATTTCACAGTACTATTCCCATAAAAAAAAATATAGCTACCTCAAGCATATCCTCCCATTTTAAATTGTGCTTTAATGCTATTACTACTTACCAGAACTCTCAGTCACTGGTGCATCAATCAAAACACTACTTGAGGTATCACTCATGATGTAGTAATTATGTGTAATCAATTCTTTCTGAATTATACTGGTAGGTATATTATAAATTTAATTAACAAAACAAAGATAGGCATTCTGAGAACAGAGGACAATTAATGACATTCTGTAAAATGTCATAATATTTATTTCTTAACCCAAGAATGTTTTAATTAAATGTGCTGAAAGGTAAATTTTATCTGGTGCAACTGGAGGAATCTGGAGGATTTTAAGCAAGATCATTAGCTCACTGAAGTTTTCAATTATACTCATATATTGGCTGGTTTGTATGTAAATTTGAACAGTACGTACTTAAAGTTCCACAGTTTACTTCATCACTATTATCGAGGCAGTCGTTAACTCCATCGCAGCGATTGTAACCTGGCACGCATTTTCCATTGGCACAAGCGAAAGAGAAGATGGCACATTGTGGTTTGGGTGGCTCGCTGGATGGATCTTCAATGCAGTTCAGGTTGTTGGAGTCCCGTTTCATTCCATACGGGCAGCCACAGACTCTCTGAAAATTGGGTGTCGGAAAGCAAAAATGACTACAGTCTCCATTGGGGTTTGCTGGCTTGTTACAGGAGTTAGACCCTATATTTTAAAAACAGCAGAATGTTTATCAGATGGACATAAAAGATAATAGGACTTCAATACAAAACCAGTATTTGCTTTATTTAATCAGACAGGTAATTTTTAATTATAATTGAAGTAGAATGCCTTAATTCACAGAAATGATCCAGGTTATAACATTGATACAACCATTCATTAAACACAGCAAGAGTATTTTCCTTTTTAACAAAAATGTGGACCTGAAGTTCAACTGGGACTCACAGATTCCTACACAATCTAACTGGCAGAAGCCAAAATCCATACACGGAGGAAGATTTCATCACTTTAGTAATGGAGATGTGTAAATGTGTATATGTTATTTGTGTACTGTATTTAAAGCAGATACTTCTGCTTATTTTGTAATGTGATTGTAATTACATTGTGGGGAGCATCATATTCTAATTCACGTGTAGCCTTAAGGATGGTATGTCCTGTTACCTAATAAAATGGGGCATCTCACCCTCAGTGAGAGAGAAGTTGGTCTCAATATGATGCCAGCTGTATCTCATTTTGTCGAATAAAGACACTAATTCATATGTACACACTGTGTCCTGGTGACTTTGTTCACAGGACAACAGTATCACTGCATACATCTAACGTAATTCTTTAATTTCATAGACTATTCACCCTACACCTATCCACAATTAAACTAATGCAACAGATGTTGTATCTCACTGTTAATGAACGTAATTAAAGATCTTGTTATTACTGCTATCTTGAAAAGCAGAACTAAAAATTTATGCAGAAGTCAGATTTCTTTACAATAAAGCTTCTCTAACCCAGGAGGTGCCTAGTTGACACCTGCTGGGGTGCTTCTAGATTACCTGAGGCTTCAACATCAAAAGGACAATACAAATGCTAAATTTGCAGTTGCCAACTCAGACATGACAGCACTTCTGATCTTTTGAAAGGTCACAGATGATATGTTTTGTAACCTCAAAACACTAATCAATTAAAGAATAGACATGGAACTGGTAATGTGAGTCTAACTTAGTTTTTTCACATTAAGTGAGGTGTGTCCATAAGTGAAGTGGCATAATGACTTGTACATTTACATATTTCTATATATAACTTACAATGCATTATGTAAACAACAAAGAATGCTTAATCAAACAATATATTTACAATATTACTGAAATATTAAATACACAACAGATTTTATCCAGAGCAAGTCATTCAGCTAAATTTGATTATTAATTTATTGCACATTTCACTTATGGGAAAATTGGCTTTTCATAGAAACATAGAAAACCTACAGCACAATACAGGCCCTTCGGCCCACAAAGGTGTGCCGAACATGTCCCTACCTTAGAAATTACTAGCCTTACCTATAGCCTTCTATTTTACTAAGCTCCATGTACCTATCTAAAAGTCTCTTAAAAGACCCTATCGTATCCGCCTCCACAACCGTTGCCGGCAGCCCATTCCACGCACTCACCACTCTCTGAGTAAAACACTTACCCCTGACATCTCCTCTGTACCTACTCCCCAGCACCTTAAACCTGTCCCCTCTTGTGGCATCAATGCCTCTCATCATCTTATACACCTCTATCAGGTCACCTCTCATCCTCCTTCACTCCAAGGAGTAAAGGCCGAGTTCACTCATCCTATTCTCATAAGGCATGCTCCCCAATCCAGGCAATATCCTTGTAAATCACCTCTGCACCCTTTCTATGGTTTCCACATCCTTCCTGTAGTGAGGTGACCAGAACTGAGCACAGTAGTCCAAGTGGGGGACTGTTATGCCGTTGGCCCCCTCCTTTGTGAAAATCGCAAGAACTCTAGTTAAGGGGGGTCAACTGACCCAAGAGAGAGAGACGTGCGGAAGACCACGTCCTCCCAAGAAGCAGAATAAAGGTGACTTTGACTATTGTCTCATGGAGACCACGTGAAAAGCCCTCGGGCAAAGTGGGCTGGTTGAGAGAGAGATCGCATTACCTGCAACTTGATTGACACCTGCGATCCCGTGAAGAAGTATAAAGGCGGGTCTGAGGGGAGGACCCTCAGAAGCACCCAGACGCACCCAGTAGACACGAGATCGAATTCCCGTGGGAGCGGGACGCCATTTTGAAGGAAGCCACGTACGCTAGATTCCGAATTTGAATCTGTGGCTAAAACCAACGAAAGACTGCTTTTAAATAACAACGGGGAAGTCTGCTCCCCTGATTCCAAGAACCAGCTCTGCCAAGACAACGGGCAAGTGTGTATCTTTTCTAAATCCTCTCTCTCTCTACAACGAGGAAAAGCCGGCAAACTTCTGAGTGACTCTTTATATTTCCGTTGGACTCCGTATTAACCCCTAGACAACTGTAGAGCTTATTTCTGATTGATTATGGTTACACCGGTGTTTTAGATTGAGTTTTGACGATCTGAATGTTTTGTATTAACCATACGTTTGTGCCCTTGTTGAATAAAACGTTTGAAAATAGTAGCATCCGACTCAGCTGACCCATCTATCTTTGCTGGTAAGTTACCTGGTTACGGGGTTTTCGTAACAAGTGGTCCTAGAGGTAGAAAATAAAGATGAGAAACGGATAAAGCTGTTAAAACGTCCAGAGTTGGACGTGGTTGATCTGTCTGGTTTGGCAGAATTGTTTGGAGAAGTTGAGAGTTCTAAAGATGTTCTTGATGGTCCCGAGAGTGGAATGAGGGCAGTCTTAGAGGAGAAGGGTATCCTTGCTGTGGAGAAGTCAGCTGACATGGCCGAGGAGGTTGTTTCAGCTCGCAGGGTTGCGCCTTCCCCAACAGGGGGCTGCCTGGAGAGTAACTGGAAGGAGGGGG
Organism: Hemitrygon akajei; assembly: GCF_048418815.1. Taxonomy (NCBI): domain Eukaryota; kingdom Metazoa; phylum Chordata; class Chondrichthyes; order Myliobatiformes; family Dasyatidae; genus Hemitrygon; species Hemitrygon akajei. The sequence goes on from NC_133128.1 coordinate 188,001,925, forward strand.
GGACGTTAGAATTTGAAAAAGTTACGGGTGTTGAAAGCCTGGAAGAGGCCAATGTCCCGTTTGAGTGTGTCCAAGATGGGGATGCACATGGTGCTGAACCTAGTCACGGAACTCAAGGGAAAGGGGAATGTGTAGTTCCCAAATTGAATGAAGAAAATTTAAAGGCTGGACTGATATCAAAAGCAACAACCAGGCTACAGAGACAATGGCTTGGTACCACAAAACCTGTGAATCAATTACAGGTTGTGTTGGAAGGTAAAGGGGCCCCACACGCTATTGTTATTCCAGAGTGTGGTGTGAAAAGGCAGAATTTGAAATGCTGTCTGAACAAAGCGGGATCGCTTGCGGATCTTAAATTGGAAACTAATAGCATGATGGGTCCTGAAGAGAAAAACAACAAATTGCCTAAAATTAAGGAATTCGGTGGTCTAAGTTTGGAACACGCTGATAAAATAACTCCTATGAAAGGAGCGGGCGAAAGCCTATTTCGCCAGGGTGCCCAAGATCGCCACGAGGGAATTAACCGGAAAAGAGGCGAGGGTTAATGGGGACGCGATTTTTAAAATAGCAGAAGCCGGTTTTAAGGGATTTTGACAAAGTATGTGAATAATAAAGACAACACCCATGGAAGCTTGACTGTTAAGTTTGAAAGTAACATAAAAATTTGTCTTTTGCATGAACCTTTGTAGATGTATGTAAGCTAAGATCACACCTCCTTAGTTATGTTGCTGAAGAAAGCAAATAAATAAGGTGGTTATTGAGCTGAAGTTTGATGCTACCAGGCGTTAGTATGGCACATGAGGTTAAGGTATTAAAGAAAAGGGGCACTGTACTTGTTACCTGTTTAGATACTGACTTGAATGTATAACAGTAGTACTCTGTGAAGAGAAAAGCTTGTGTAATATGTAGATTCGAAAAAAAAATTCCTGTGTCAACCTGTTTTTAACCACTGGTTAAAAACCCATTATGGGGGGAGGTGTTATGCCGTTGGCCCCCTCCTTTGTGAAAATCGCAAGAACTCTAGTTAAGGGGGGTCAACTGACCCAAGAGAGAGAGAGACGTGCGGAAGACCACGTCCTCCCAAGAAGCAGAATAAAGGTGACTTTGACTATTGTCTCATGGAGACCACGTGAAAAGCCCTCGGGCAAAGTGGGCTGGTTGAGAGAGAGATCGCATTACCTGCAACTTGATTGACACCTGCGATCCCGTGAAGAAGTATAAAGGCAGGTCTGAGGGGAGGACCCTCAGAAGCACCCAGACGCACCCAGTAGACACGAGATCGAATTCCCGTGGGAGCGGGACGCCATTTTGAAGGAAGCCACGTACGCTAGATTCCGAATTTGAATCTGTGGCTAAAACCAACGAAAGACTGCTTTTAAATAACAACGGGGAAGTCTGCTCCCCTGATTCCAAGAACCAGCTCTGCCAAGACAACGGGCAAGTGTGTATCTTTTCTAAATCCTCTCTCTCTCTACAACGAGGAAAAGCCGGCAAACTTCTGAGTGACTCTTTATATTTCCGTTGGACTCCGTATTAACCCCTAGACAACTGTAGAGCTTATTTCTGATTGATTATGGTTACACCGGTGTTTTAGATTGAGTTTTGACGATCTGAATGTTTTGTATTAACCATACGTTTGTGCCCTTGTTGAATAAAACGTTTGAAAATAGTAGCATCCGACTCAGCTGACCCATCTATCTTTGCTGGTAAGTTACCTGGTTACGGGGTTTTCATAACAGGGACCTACAAGTATCTGGGAGTACAGTTAGACGAGAAGCTAGACTGGACTGCCAACACAGATGCCTTGTGCAGCAAGGCACAGAGTCAACTGTACTTCCTTAGAAGGTTGGCGTCATTCAATGTCTGTAGTGAGATGCTGAAGATGTTCTATAGGTCAGTTGTGGAGAGCGCCCTCTTCTTTGTGGTGGCGTGTTGGGGAGGAAGCATTAAGAAGAGGGACGCCTCACGTCTTAATAAGCTGGTAAGGAAGGCGGGCTCTGTCGTGGGCAAAGTACTGGAGAGTTTAACATCGGTAGCTGAGCGAAGGGCGCTGAGTAGGCTACGGTCAATTATGGATAACTCTGAACATCCTCTACATAGCACCATCCAGAGACAGAGAAGCAGTTTCAGCGACAGGTTACTATCGATGCAATGCTCCTCAGACAGGATGAAGAGGTCAATACTCCCCAATGCCATTAGGCTTTACAATTCTACCACCAGGACTTAAGAACTTTTTAAAAGCTATTATTAATGCTTTTTGAGATAGTGATTTAGATGCATATCATATTTTTTACTGAGTTAAGTATTGTATGTAATTAGTTTTGCTACAACAAGTGTATGGGACATTGGAAAAAAAGTTGAATTTCCCCATGGGGATGAATGAAGTATCTATCTATCTATTTATAAAGCTGCAACATTACCTCTCAGCTCCAAAATTCAATTCCACGACTGATGAAGGCCAATACACCGTATGCCTTCTTAACCACCTTCTGCCATTTTTGTACTGGCAAACCAAGGTGTAAAAAGTTTTGTGCCCTGCACATTGCAGAGAACATTCATTTTCTTCTCATTATCATTCAAATTCTTCTCATTTGCATAATTCCACATTTGAATCTAATAGATTTCTTCAGATACATAAAATGAACATAATCTGTATATTCACACCTACCAGTCTGGATAGAAGCGTCAAAGGATTTTACATGCATAATGTTGTCAATGCCACTTCTGATAATAGTCATCCCTCCACCATCTACTTTCTGCACACGGACAATTCCCTTCAACCTCCAGTCCGTAAAATATGCATAATCTGTAAGAAAAGTTGAAGAAACTGTTTAAACTTAAACTGTTCAATGAGTTTTGTCCTGCATGAAACAAACATGACTTTATACTGTAAAAATCTTAGGATTTATTCTATTAAGATATGCCGTTAAGTAAAAGGACTGATACTTCTACAGAAGAATAACTTACCGCCAAATACTGTAAGACCAAAAGGGTGTGACATCTGGCTAATTTGACTGAGGGTCTGTCTGTCTGAACCACTGAGAGAACAGTGCTCAATTTTGTCAAAAAAGGCATCCACCCAATAGAGACGTAAATTACTAGAAAAACAGAAAATGTTTAACAAATTTCAAAGTGAAATTAAATAACTAAATAAAGCAATGTACAGAACGTGCCCCTAAGAATAAATTCAATGTTCTATTAATCTGGTTAACTGCTTACTCTCTTAAAAGTATACGAGTCTGGTGCAAAGAAGGATGATAATATCAAAGCCCAGAAAATAACTGCATGGTAGTAGACCTGGGTGTAATGGGACGGCTGAGAACCAAGGCAATTAAAAACACACTGGAGAACTGAAATAAAAGTAGAAAATGCTGAAAACATTCAGCAGGTCAGCCAGCTTCTACAGAAAGACAGTCCACACTAGACCGGATAATTTTGAAAATGCCGGTTTCGCGTAAGAACGATAGGCGTCCACACAGTGTTTTTGAAAATACCTCCGTCCGCATTAAAACGGGTATTTGGGTGAATCTCCTCCTACTAGGCATATGCAGGACACATCTAGAGAAAACAAGCGACATGTTTGGTGTCGAATCTCGCTGTGAAAATGCGCGTTTGTCATTTGGCAATTTCCTTTTAAGGTTTTCTAGTCTGTAACTGCACAGACAGCTGTTGGCTCTCACACAGGAGGACTTAAAACTAAAAAAAAACACAAATACTGGAGCGTACGGTGGCAACCGACAGGGAGTTCACGGACAGTATGACCCAGCTGAAGACGAACATTGAAAAACTGACTACTCCGTTGCATTAATAAAGCACCTTGTTAAATATGTAAAACCTGTCTGCATCAGTGTTATCTTCTATTTCCATACAATGTCACAGCAGGCTGTTACACATCTATTGTCAGAGAAGTACTTGCATAAATAGGTAAACCACCTTCATACAAGCAAGGACGGAAAACAGGGCAAAGTGAGTATACTTATTTATTCAGTAGTTATGGGTCAAAGTATTTGGTGAGTACATTTCTAACCCTTCTGGCTTCAGTCTCGTTGCCGGCTATTCTGAGATTGTTAGGTTGTGTGGGGGTTGTGTTCAAGAAAACAACGAAATGCTGCGCTGCTGCCACCATCTGTTCCAGCATGTCATGACAGTGTTTCTAGAAATCTCCAGTTACCCCGTCCACACTACTCTGCCCAAGCGGCGTTTTCAAATTTACACACTCTGGAGGGCGTTTTAGAAAAGCTCTGTTTTTGGGGGAGGAAAACGCCGTTTCAGTGTGGACGGAGGGTCAAATTGAAGAGAAAAACCTTCGGTTATGGATGTGTCCAGTCTAGTGTGGACGTAGCATGAGTGTTGTTGCAGGTTGACATGAGAACAGAGGATTTTTGCATTACAATGTCTCTGAGAGGACAGGGCTATGGTTGCATACATCAGGACCGTCTTGACAACAGGGGCCTCATCAAAAGCACTGGAAAGCCTGCAGATGCTGGAAATCCAGAACAACACACACAAAATGCTGAAGGAACTCAGCAGGTCAGGCAGCAACAATGGAAATGGACAAACAGTCGAAATTTCAGGCCCAGACCTTTCTTCAGGATTGGAAGGGAGGGAGAATGAATGGAAGGGAGAAGGGCAGGAGGATAGCTAAAAGGTGATAGGTGAAGTGAGGTAGGTGGGAAAGCTAAAGAGCTGGAGAGGAAGGAATCTGACAGGAGAGTGGGCCATAGGAGAAAGGGAAGCAGAAGGGAGGTGATAGGCAGGTGAGAGGAGGTAAGAGACCAAAGTGGGGAATAGAAGAAGAGGGGAAGAGGATGGGGAGAACAGTTTTTTTTTAAAACCAGAAAATCAGGCTGGAGGCTACCCAGACGGAATATAAGGTGTATAAGGAATATAATGCTCCTCCACTCGAGTGTGGCCTCACCTTGGCACAAGAGGAGGCATGGATGGACTTATTCGAACGGGATTGGGAATGGGAATTGGAAAGGGCCTCATCAATTAGGCAGCGTACTAGTGTAGCTAGTAGAGCTGCTGCCTCAGAGTTTCAATGATCAGGATTCAATACCTGATGTTATTGTGTGAAAGTTGCACATTTCCACTGTGATGGCATGGGTTTTCTCCGGATGCTCTGGAACCTTCCCACATTGCTCCAGTTTTCTTCCACATCGCAAAGACATGCAAGGTGATGGGCTAAATCACTTTAAATATTCTTGGCCAATCAGATTAGTGCAGGAAAAGCATAAATGGGTGACTAATCAGGCCCTCTGTTGGTCAGAGACAACGATGGATGTTGCTTCCCAGCTGTCGACAGAATACACAGACCAGGGCTGTATGATACAGCGAGCAAGCTCTTCCTTTCCATGCAGCTGATGAATCCAAAGGAACACTTGGAGACCAATACAGTTTGGCATTAGTGAGGTCGCAGAAGTTGCCAGCCATCATGGAACTTAATGTTGGTCTGCCTCAGGGACACGACCTCTGGATTTTTCCTCTTGGGGTTTACTCCCAAAACCTCCTTCATGAGTGGGTATAGCCACAAGGCAGCAGAGTATGAGATCAGAGTTTTCCCTCTCCTCAGTAAACTGCCAACCACAGCTGACAAGCCCCAACTGCCTGGTTACGTAATGTTGTTATAACCAGCGGTGTTAATGAGGATAAGCTCCCACTACTTATTAAACGCTCTCAATGGCATAGCTACTAATCCCGTTTGAACTGTTTCTACTGACAAATGATGGGCCAAATGTGGTTTACCGGTGCCTTAAAACCAGTCGCTTCAGGAAGACAGGGTGATAAATTGTCGGCAAAGATATGGTGGGCCAAGGGGCTTACTTTCATGGTGTTTGATTACAAAAATATTTGTATAAGTTCAAGTTATTTGTTCAAATTAGAAAATGGAGGAAAACGGTCAGTGACATCACCTGTTCCCTCAATATCACCTCTCTGAACAAGAAGGCAGAACAGCACCTCCACTTCCTGAGGAAATCGAGGCAAGCGATGCTCCCCCCACATCCACCCATCTTAAATGTGTTTTACAGGAGCACCATTGAGAGCGTCCTGACAAGTTGCATCTCCATCTGGTTCGGGAGCAGTGGAGCATCGGACCGGAAGTCCCTACAGAGGACTGTGAGAAGAGCTGAGAGGACCACAGGGATCTCCCTACCATCCATCGGGGACATTTATCAGGAGTTCTGCATATGCAGGGACCTCAGTATTATTAAGGATCCCTCCCACCCATCCAGTATCCTCTTTGACCATCTACCATCAGGCAGGGGACTCCGATGCATAAAAATAAGAATGGCCAGGATGGAAAACAGTTTCTTCCCCAGGCCACTGGCTTCTGATCTCCCTGCTGCATTGAATTCAAAGTGTCACCACATAATCTGTACCGTACCCTACAGTATATACTTATGCACTTGGCTTATCCATGTGTAATTCATTTGTAGATTTAATTCTTGCTTTCCAAAGTGATTGTGTGTTACGTGTGCTACCGTGCTTTACACCCTGGTTCGGAAAAACATCGTCTCATTTGGTGGTCAAGAGTCAAGTGAGGTTTATTGCTATTTAACTAAATACATGTATATAATGCACATAGAAATGAGACAACATTTCTTTGAACCAGAACCCATAACACGCAATAACTTATGAAGGTAAAGATAAAACCTACAGATGAATCACACATAAACAACAAACTAAAGTCCACTAATATTAAATATTGCAAGGTACAGAACAGATTAACCAGTGGTACATCGACTAAGATGCAGCCGGGAGTTCAGAAGCCTTATGGCCTGAGGGAAGAAACTGTTTCTCATCCTGACCATTCTTGTCTTTATGCATCGGAGTCTCCTGCCTGATGGTAGAAAGTCAAAGAGGATGCGGGATGGATGGGAGGGATCCTTGATAATACCAAGGGCCCTGCATATGCAGAACTCCTGATAAATGTCCTCAGTAGATGGTAGGGAGACCCTTATGGTCTTCTCAGCTCTTCTCACAGTCCCTTGTGGGGACTTCTAGTTTGATGCTCGACTGCTCCCGAACCAGATGGAGATGCAATTTGTCAGGACGCTCTCAATAGTACTCCTGTAAAACAGTTCAGATGGGGGTGGGGGGCTAGCCTTGCTTGCCTCAGTCTTCTGAGGAAATGGAACACTCTTGTGCCTTCTTGTTCAGGGCGCTGATATTAAGAGACTAGGTGAGGTCATCAGTGATGTGAACTTTCAGGAACTTGGTCACATAACTCTCTCTATGGAGGAGTCGTGCATTCCCAAAGGGGAATAGTTTGTTTGCACCTTCCTGAAGTCCATAATGATTTCCTTGGTCTTTTCCACATTCAGGCTTATGTTGTTCTTCTCACACCAATCCACCACCTGCTCCACTTCCTCTCTTACTCTGTCTTGTCATTGTTTTTGCTAAGTGCAAACTTGATGACACGGTTTGAGCTAGATCCTGCCACACAGTCGGGCGTAGCAGTGTGAACAGCAGCGGGCTGAGCACACAGCCAGTGCTCAGCATAATGGGACAAGAGACACTAATGCCCACACGGACTGACTGTGGTCTTACTGTTAAGAAGTCCGGGATCCAATTGCAGAGGGAGGTGTTGAGACCCAGTGAGAACAGTATACATGTATATAGTTAAATGGCAATAAACTTAACTTGATATGTTTGGTCTTACGGTATGATTCTAACCGCTGAAATATCATCCCTCAAGTTATCAATTTGACTTACCTCCAATCAATGGTAAGACCATTCGGCCAGCCTAATGTTGTGTTAATTAGTGGCTCTGCATTTGATCCATCAGCCCAGGCTCTCATGACTTTTGCAGGCCGGTACCAGTCTGTCCAGAAGATGTATCTGCAAGTAAATGAAGCAATGGCAATGTTCCTGTTACATCTACAAGAATTTCCAAGAGTTCGATCCATAATATTTAATGTGATAAAAACTACGTATACTGATGTTTGCTTTCAATTTACCCCAACAATGGATGCACAACAATAGATCTAGGATTGTTCAGGTTGTCAGCAATCACTCTCCTGGATTTATCAGCCAGTCGCAGGACAGATATGCTGCTATAGCGTGTATCAGTCCAATAAAGATTCCTCGAAATCCAGTCAAAAGCCAGATCTTCTACTCCTTCCACTCTATTGGCAGCGAGAACCTCCCGACCTACATATCAGACAGAAATCTAAGCACTGCTGATTTTAAAACTGAAGTTTGCTCATTAGTTACTGCAGAATTCTGTTTCAAGCTCTTAGCTGATAATTAACAGGAAGATAACAGCAAATACAGTTCTTTTTTAATTTCATATAGAATCTGCTCAGATAGAGAATGATAGTGAACAAGGAAGCAAGAGGCAAATTCAAATCCGGAACACATTGGTGAATGTCAACCCTGTGGCTATTTGGTTTCACGATGTCACTCAATACGCACATCGTCGTGGTATAAAGAAATAAATTGGGCGATGAAAGAATGTACTCCTGTATCAATGTTTCATTTTAACTCAGTTCTAATCCCAGTACTACTTGATTGTACATAGGAAAGCAGATCACAGTAGCTGAAGAAGCTGAAACACTGCCTTACTAGAGAAACAAAGCAGACTTTTAAATTGTACAAATTTTACTTCAAATTAAGTTTCTATCCGTAACTACTGCTCCAAGGGAACAACAGGAAAGTGATTAAAGTGGTCATTGGTCATTGTAAGTTGCCTGGTGATTAGCCTACTGTTAAATAGGTGGGTAGAGCGGCCTTATTAGACCGGAAGGGCCTGCTCCACACTGCATCTCCTTATGGATGTGGCAGAATGTAAAAGAATCTAAATAGACTGATGTACTTGATTAAATGTCTGTAAAGTGAAACTTTAATTAAGGCTGTTCATTTATTTATCTAGAGATATCTCATGGAACACACCCTTCTGGCCCAATGAGCTGCAATACCCAGCAACCCACCAATTTGACACCAGCCTAATTACAGGACAATTTATCACCACCAATTAACATACTAACTGGTAAGACTTTCAACTGTGGGAAGAAACCGGAGTACCCAGAAAAAACCCGGGGAGAATCATGGGGAGAGATCTTTAATGTTTTTTATTTCAGGGATGCAGCATGGAATAGGCTTTTCAGGCCCACCAACCCACGTATTTAACACTAGCCGAATCACAAGACATTACAATGATCGATTAGCTTACTAACCAGTATATCTTTGGACTTTCAGAGGAAACAGGAGCACCCGGTGGAAACCCACTTGGTTCATGGGGAGAAATCTTGAATATTATTCTTTTATTTATTTAGAGAAATCTTTTATTTTATCTATTTATTTAAGAGAAACAACTTTGGACTATGGGGCCACGGTCCTAAAGAGAGAACGTAAAGCTCCTTACATATGGTACCGGTATTGAACACCGAACACCAAACTACAACTAAGACCATAAGATACAGGAGCTGAAGTAGGCCATTCAGCCCATCAAGTCTGCTCCACCAATCATGGGTTGATCCAATTCTTCCAGTCATCCCCACTCCTCTGCTTTCTCCCCATACCCTGTGATGTCCTGGCTAATCATAAATCTATATGTTTCTGACTAAAATGCACCCAATGACTAGTTAGGTAGTGTCATGCTATACATTACGTTACTGTGGTGCCATTTTACTGTTTGTGGTGCAGTGATGTTAAGTAATTCTGAAGTAATCTGAGCAGTAATTATGAATAATAAATACAACATTTATATCACAAACAAGAGAAAATCTGCAGCTGCTGAAAATCCAAGCAACACACATGCAAAATGCTGGAGGAACTCAGCAGGCCAGGCAGCATCTATGTTTAAAAAGTACAGTCGATGTTTCGGGAATCTGCTGCATCCTGATGAAGGGTTTCTGCTCAAAACATTGACTGTACTCTTTTCCATGGATGCTGCCTGGACTGCTGAGTTCCTCCAGCATTTTCTGTGTGTTGCTACAACATTAATATGGAGGTTACCTTATTAAATATTAAAAGATCTGAGATTTTCATGGTTTGTAAAGAGCTAGAACTTTCATTTGAACAATGAAGAAATAAAATGGCTGAGGAAAGTTAATCATTTTTTGAATTTGGTCACTACCTGTTCCATCTATTTTCTGTTTACAAATCAGATCATTCTTTGTATCAGAGAAAAAGATAGTCCATTCCGCTGCGTCAAAATCAATTCCTACAAAGTACGAGGGGTTTCTTGTCACAGGCAGAATTACATCTTCCTGCGTGGAGACGTTGAAAGGGATTCCACGAACAGCCAACTGGGATGAAAATAGGAGGAACTGGGTCGCGACTGCAGAAGAGAAAACATATAACATTCAGAATATTTTTCTATTTGACACAGGGGAATCAGAATAAAGGTGTGCACTCAGGTCACACTGGGCTAAGTACAGAGGACTGAGGAGACCAATGCAGTGAAAAGGTGGCGATGAAGGGATAGGGACAAAGGGAGAAGTGGACAGGATGTGGAGAAGTTAGGAAGGAAAGGAGTGGAAATTGAAGAGGAAATTGAGGAAAGAGGAGAGATGGAGATAGCAGGAAGAACGGCCATTAAAGAAGAGGAAAAATTGAAGACACAGAGCCATTAAGACTTTATTAAATATAGAGGGCCCTTCTCTTAAAGAGCAAGCTCGACATATTATTTATCAGTAAATGGCTTGATTCATGCTGAAGTCTTGCATTGAATTACTGATTATTGTATCCACAGTGATAAGGGTGTGGACTCCATATTGCAGAACGTGAGAATTGGATTTGTTTACAATTTACATTTATTAGAAACACGAAGGGGAAATCAATTTAGACTCACTGAGGAAGAAATAATCTGATAAGGTTAAGGCCTATTTGCCTCAGGTTACAAACACCCAATTTATGCACACCCTGTACATATAAACAAGAATCTGAGAGAGTGGTGGGGTAGATGTGGATGGATTTGCTGCCTGCATCATGACTGAGGCAACTTCTACCAGGTGAGAATGGGGTGTTAGTGCATCCCTTCTCTCCCCACTGACAAAAACTCTACCACCAAGCTGCAATAATAGGTTGGGTCAGGCTTAGTAGAGAAGACACTCTTGCTCACTCATTGACTCAGTGAGGACACCTAGCAGCAACCCTTCCCATGCCGACTCACTCTCCCATCACAGCTGTTTCTGTCACCCTCACCGACACACCATTTTATATCCCCACTTACAGACCATTCAGATTTATCAACACCATACAGGAACAGGACTCTGTTGTAACCCGGGCGGAGCTGCCTGTTTTCACTTAAAGTCATAAATTCTCTGCTAAATGCCAAGTCCACATTGACCAGAAATAGAACATCAAGCAGAAAGCCCATCGCCAAGAGCAAGGGAGACCCGAGGTTCAATCGATTTAAGTGCCGTGCCAAATCGGAAAGGTCGGGTACAGGCCAAATCGAAGTGGTGAGCTGCAGGTCCCAGAGTGTATCGAGGTGACTGAATCTGATGCTTAGATGATTTGGGCCCTGGGACAGATTGAAAATATCAGGGTGTCGGGGCTCGAGGTGTGGGAAGAGCCAGTTCAGCTCGCTGCTCCACTCTGCACTGAACTACGGGTCAATGGACAAACTCGCTTTGTGGACTTCAGCTCAGAACACTATTCATTTGCGTTTATTGTTTGCATGACCATACTTTTTTCTCTGCTCACTGGGTGTTTGACGGTTCTCTTTTTCTCATTGGGTTTTTTTGTTTCATGGCTGCCTGTTAGGAGACAAACCTCAAAGTTGTATAATGTATACATACTTTGATAATAAATGTACTTTGAACACAGTACTGCCCTTCAGCCCACAGTAATCTGCTAAGCAACATAACCCTTCACTCCCACCTAGACCTCCATTTGTCTTTCATCCATTGCCTATCTAAGAGCATCTTAAATATCCCTAAAGTATCTGCCTCTGCTGCCACCCCACTCTGCAGGTCATCCTAGGATGTATCACAGCATCAATAGTCTATTATTCTATAGTTTATAATGAGCACAGGTTCTTTTCTTCCTTTCTTTCTTTCTTTCTTTTCTTTTTAAATCTTTTTATTAATTTTTAAACAAACATAAATGAAACATGAATACAGAGAGTTTGAGAGTACATAGTTAATAGTTTAAATAAACATTCAAATAGATGATAATCAATATATAGTAACCTCCCAAACTCATGGTAATTACAAACAAAAGTAGTAAAAAAAAAACAAAAAAAAGAAACAAGAACTAAACAACATGGGCCATTGCATTATGTCAAATATATACAGTAGTGCCAATAACTCCATACCTCCATCCAAATAATTAATGATAATAAAAGTTAGGTTTAAGAAAAGACAATTTAACTCATATGAAAATGTTGAATAAATGCTCTCCAAGTTTCTTCAAATTTAACTGAAGGATCAAAGACAACACTTTTAATTTTTTCTAAGCTCAAACAAGAGATAGTTTGAGAAAACCACTGAAATATAGTTGGAAGATTAATTTCTTTCCAATTCAATAGAATAGATCTTCTAGCCATTAATGTAACAAATGCAATCATCCGTCGAGCTGAGGGGGATAAACGACTATTATCAGCCATTGGTAAACCGAAAATTGCAGTAATAGGATGCGGTTGGAAATTGATATTCAGAACTGTTGAAATAATACCAAAAATATCTTTCCAGTAATTTTGCAAACAAGGGCAAGACCAAAACATGTGGGTCAATGAAGCAACTTCAGAATGACATCTGTCACAGGTTGGATTAACATAAGAATAAAATCGAGCAAGTTTATCCTTAGACATATGAGCTCTATGTACAACCTTAAATTGTATTAGGGCATGTTTAGCACAAATAGAAGAATTGACTAATTGTAAAATTTTCTCCCACTTCTCAGTGGGTATAAGACAATGAAGTTCTTTTTCCCATTCCTTCTTAATTTTTTCTGATACTTCTGGCGGTATTTTCATGATCATATTATAAATGATGGCTACTAAACCCTTCTGACAAGGATTCAGAGCTAAAAAAATTTCCGTAATGTCCAATGGACATAATTTTGGAAAAGACTGTAACTCATTATTCAAAAAATTTCTAACTTGCAAATATCTAAAAAAATGAGTTTTAGGTAAATTATATTTATTAGATAGCTGTTCAAAGAACATAAAACTATTATCTAAAAATAGATCACGAAAACATGTTATACCTTTTGTTTTCCATAAAACAAAGGCTTGATCCATAAAAGAGGGCTGAAAAAGAAAGTTAGATATTATAGGGCTTGATAAGATAAACTTATTCAAGCCAAAAAATTTACGAAATTGAAACCATATTCGCAATGTATGTTTAACTATAGGATTAGTTACTTGTTTATTCAATTCAGAAAAAGAAAAAGGAAGTGAAAATCCTAAAATTGAAAACAATGAAAAGTCTTGTACAGATTTACATTCCAAATTTACCCATTGTGGGCAAGCTGCTATAGTTGATTCTTGCATCCAAAATATTAAATATCGAATATTAACTGCCCAATAGTAAAATCTCAGGTTTGGCAAAGCCAAACTGCCCTCCTTCTTAGGCTTCTGTAAATATTTTTTGCTTAATCTAGGATTTTTATTCTGCCACAGATAGAAAGATATTTTGGAGTCAATAATATCAAAAAAAGATTTAGGAATAAAAATTGGTAATGCTTGAAATAAATATAAGAATTTGGGTAATACCATCATCTTAACAGCATTAATTCGACCAACCAATGACAAAGATAATGGAGACCACCTGGTAACAAGTTGCTTAATTGGTCAATTAAAGGTAAAAAATTAACTTTAAATAAATCTTTATGTTTTTTGGTAATTTTAATACCCAAATAAGTAAAATAATCTGTGACAACTTTAAATGGTAAATGTTTATAAATTGGAACTTGCATATTTAATGGAAATAATTCGCTCTTATTAAAATTCAATTTGTAACCAGAAAAGTTACTAAACTGAGCAAGCAAGGATGAAATAGCAGGAATAGATCTCTCAGGGTCGGATATGTATAGTAACAAATCATCAGCATATAATGATAACTTATACGTCCCTTCCCCACAAGTAATACCCAAAATATTAGGTGATTCACGAATGGCTATAGCTAAAGGTTCTAAAACAATGTCAAATAGTAAAGGACTTAAAGGACAGCCTTGCCTTGTACCACGGAATAACTGAAAAAAAGGAGATCTTTGATTATTGGTAAAGACCGAAGCCAAGGGTTTATAGTATATTAATTTAATCCATGATATAAATTTCGAACTAAAATTAAAATGCTGCAACGTATTAAATAAATATGGCCATTCAACTCTATCAAATGCTTTTTCAGCATCTAAGGAAATGACACATTCTGGTATTTTGGGTGAAGGAGTATAAATAATATTAATTAATTTTCTAATGTTAAAAGATGAATAGCAGTTTTTAATAAATCCAGTCTGATCTTCAGAAATAATTCGAGGTAATATATTTTCTAATCTAGTGGCCAAAATTTTACTAAAAATCTTAAAATCCATATTCAGCAAGGATATAGGCCAATAGGATGCACATTCAATGGGGTCTTTATCTTTTTTAAGAATTAAAGAAATAGAGGCTTCATAAAAAGATTGTGGCAATTTACCTATAGTTAACGCATCTTTAAAAATTTTACAAAGCCAAGGAGAGAGTATAGAGGAAAAGGATTTTTAAAATTCTACAGTATAACCATCCGGACCAGAAGCTTTACCGGAATTCATTGAAAAAGTAGCCTCTTTCATTTCAGTTTCCGTAATAGGTGTATCTAGGAATACACTATCCTCTGTTGTTAATTTTGGGATATTCAATTTTCTTAAAAATTCATCTATTATAGAAGAATCCTCAACAATGAGCACAGGTTCTGCATTACAAAAAGTATTATTACCTGGAAAATAAAAAAATTATAAAGTAATAAACTCATACTGTACTGCTTTCAACACAAGTATGTTTGAATATCAAATAATACAACAAAAGTGTAAGTATTTCAGCCAATTGAAAAAGTTTCTGAAGCTTTGAAGCATGACGCTCGCAAATTTCTACAGAGGTACCATGGAGAGCACTCTGGTATGGAGGGGCCACGCACAGGATCGGAAAAAGCCACAGGAAGCTGTAAACTCAGTCAACTCCATCATGAGTACTAGCCTCCTCATCTTCAAAAGGCAGTGCCTCAAAAAGGTGGCATCCATCATTAAAGACTCCCATTACCCAGGACATGCCCTCTTCTCATTGTTACCATGAAGGAGGAGGTACAGGAGCCTGAAGACACACACTCAACATCTCAGGAACAGCTTCTTCCCCTCTGCCATCAGATTTCTGAGTGGACACTGAACCCATGAACACTTCCTCGATATTTTCCCCTCTCTTTTTGCACTACTTATTTAATTTATTTTTATATATACTTCTTATTGCAATTTTGGGTGACAGTTTGGCGATATGTCTCTACCAAAGGAGGTGGCAGCTGCTCCTTCCCTCCGCTAGCCTGCAGGTCACCCTTGGGGAAGGTGTAGCACCTGCTTAGATACCACCCCACACTTGATCAGGGTTACGTGAAGCAGGAGGTAGACGGTTGTATGAGCAGCTGCTGCATAACACAAGCCCTGGTTATGTGGCCACTGACGCCAGGCAGACAATCCAGAGACTGATAATGGCTGGTAAAGACACTGCCCAGAAGGCAATGGCAAACCACATCTGTAGAAGAATTTGACAAGAACAGTTACACTCATGGAAAGACCATGATCACCCATGTCATACAGCATAGCACATAATGATGATGATGATTATTGTAATGTACAGTTTTTTATTATTATGTATTGCATTGCACTGCTGCTACATAACAACAAATTTCATGACAACTGCTGGTGATACTAAACCCGAGTCTGATTTTTTTGTTCAGAGAAGTCTTCCATGACGTACACTGTCTACCACACTGACTTAATTATTCTCTTCAAGGCATGAGATTGCAACTATGCAAAATATTGATGATTTCATTGAAACTATTAAATACAGGGAGATTAATGAATAGATTAATGATAAAAAGAGGTTGTGGGTTAACTTAGTCACAATATTTGAAGATAACCATTAGATAATGATAAAGTGAATTCTTGAGATCATTCACTTACCATAGCAATGTTTCTGATCGCGGTGAAGATCAAAGCCCAGCCTGCATCTGCATCGGTAGCCCAGGCCTTGATTGTCTGTTGTATGACTGAGAATGCATATATGTTCACATCCAGCATTATTATCACATGGATTCCTCACTATAATGAGCCATAAAGAACAAAACAGGTGTATTAATTTAACTTCGTATGCCTAACTGTAGCACACTTGTGGTGTCCAGGGAGGGGTAGCACCTCTGGTGAAGGGGCTGTCATGTCCATTCTGGGGCAGCTCTCTCACTTCTGGTCCCCAGCAGACATTCAGCTCTCACCTGTGGCTCCCAGTAGCTGTTTGCATATGACAACGGCCACACCCTGGTACACCGCTTCTACAGATTGGCTAAATCAGTTGAGGGTAGCCAGTGGCCTCCTACCCTAGCGTGCAAAGTCAGCTCCAGCAGACCAAGTGGATGAGGTCTACAGTGAGACACAACAGCCAGAAAGGTGGTCTTACAATGCTCTGTGGAAAGCAAAGGGCATGACAAGGTACAGAAGATGTCACAGTTATCCACTGCAACTCAGGAAGACCCCAGTTTGTGATGCTTGTTTCTACCACTAGACCTGGACTTCTGAGATGAGAGAGTGGAATTGCCCCAGTGCAATGACTTTTCCACTTTAAAAACCCTCCCACACAAGTTTCCTGTCATTGTTGGACATGATGGACAATCACCATCGACACTCGTGATTGGGACAGACTGTTGCAGCTTTTTTCATATGGTTGTATGCACCAAATATAAAGTAAACTGAAAATAATTAGAGAAACAGCGTTAACATTTCAGAAACATTAACCTATATCTGACCTTTCTGAGAAGCAGTCAGAACTAGAAGAGGCAGCATGTTTTAGGCAGGTACAAAAAAAAGGGAAAGGAGAGTGAGAAAGAGAGAGACGGCAGGGAAGCTCTACTAGAATGGAAAACAGTAGAGACTATGTAGGAGAAGAGATGATGACTGATGCAAACTGAAATGGAATGCTCAAGTAGAAATACAAAGGATGGGTACAACAGAAATTTAAACTGGAATAGCAAAGCTGTATCTCTCAATAAATCAAATTAAATTATTTTCAATGGCTTCCATCTGGGAAAAAAAGAAAAGCAGTGACTTATATAAAGCTAAAATGAGGAAATCTGCAGATGCTGGAAATTCAAGCAACACACACAAAATGCTGGTAGAACACAGCAGGCCAGGCAGCACCTATAGGAAGAAGCTCTGTCAATGTTTTGGGCCGAGACCCTTCGCCAGGACTTGAGTCCTGACGAATGGTCTCGGCCCGAAACATCGACAGTGCTTCTCCTCCTATAGATGCTGCCTGGCCTGCTGTGTTCCACCAGCATTTTGGGTGGTGTGTTATTTATATAAAGCTATAAGGTTTAAACTTAATGTTAGTAAAGAGAGTCAAATAGTCATAGTCATAGAAAAGTAAAGCACAGAAACAAGCACTTCAGCCCATCTAGTCTGTGCTGAAGCATTTAAACTGCCTACTCCCACTGACCAAGATATTAAGAAAATGTGAAAACATTTTTTTTTAATTTTTCCATTCCCTTTCTATTTATAACATGCAAATATGAGACCGGATATTTTACTAGAGGCAGTCATAAACTAACAAATAAAAATCAGTTGAGCAATTTTTGGTTTTTATTGAATCAATGGGAACATAGATCATTTTCATTTCAAAGGAATAGAATTCTAACACTATTATACTACAAGTATCTGTCTGCAGATACTGTACTTACCAAATGGCTGTCTGAATGCATGATATACTGTCAATCCATATGGCTTCAGTGAAGACTGATAGACAATTTGTGGGTCATTATCTATAGACTTATTGACTCTCATAACAGCCATCTTAGTCCAATCAGTATAGAATACTTTATCCTCAAAATGAGTGATTGCATAAGGATGAGGAACTGCCATACCTCCACTTACAATGGTTTTCCTTGGAAAAAGCAAAGTTTTTACAAGGAATGAAAAAAACATCTACTAGACATCAAGACCAGAACATAATTTTGTTCAAGTTCAAAGTAAATTTATTATCAAAGTACATATATATCACTATATACAATCCCGACTTTCATTTTCTTGCAGGCATACTCAGTATCCAAAAACCATAATAGAATCAGTGAAAGACCACACCCAACGGGACAAACAACCAATGTACAGAAGACAACAAACTGTGCAAATACAAAAAGAAAAAAAAAAGAAATAATAATAAATAAATACCCAATAAATATTGGGAACATGAGATGAAGAGTCCTTGAAAGTGAGACCACAGGTTGTGGAACAGTTCAGTGATGAGGTGTCTGAGGTTAACCCCTCTGGTTCAGAAGCCTGATGGTTGAAGGGTAATAACTGTTCCTGAACCTGGTGGTATGAGTCCTAAAGCTCCTGTGCCTTCTTCCTGATGGCAGCAGAGAGAAGGGAGCATGGCCTGGGGTGCTGAAGCTCAAATTAGTGTGGTTATAGTAGAATAAGGCTAAACAAGATATTTTAAAGAAGAATTGGGTGGATCATTAAATGGTAGTCTCTGCATGCCTATGCCAAATGGACTCTTCTTGGGCTTCCAGCTGGATACATGTTTCAATTATAACCAATGTTTTGATGACAAACTTTGCCACCTTCATTGGGGATGATGCCTGGGCACGTCTATTTCCAGTGGTATTTATATCCCCATGGTCTGAAGTGGTATAAATCGGGTATCTGCTCTCTCGACTTGTTTACAATCAAATTCCAGTTCTTACTTAGAGCAAGACCTTCATCTTTGTTAAAATTCTTTCCCCCCAGTTATATTTCAATGGCTTCCTTTACCAGGTGGTCCCAAAACCCACTGGTTTTTGGGATTGCCTGATAAAGGAAGCCATTGAAATAAAACCAGAGGAAAAGAATTTTAACAAAGATGAAAGTCTCACTCCAAGTAAGAACTGGAATTTGATTGTAAACAGGGGAAAAGAGCGAAAACATGACTGGATGAGGGTTGACCTATCAGGAAGGATGGACTACAGTTTGGGGGTGTATAACTACCTCCCCCACCCCCGACTAGACATGCCTAGGCATCAATCCTGATGAAAATGGCAGAGTTTGGCATTGAAACATCGTTTATAATCAGTATGTGTACCCGGCTGGAAGCCCGAGAAGAGTTTATTCG
Organism: Hemitrygon akajei; assembly: GCF_048418815.1. NCBI lineage: Eukaryota > Metazoa > Chordata > Chondrichthyes > Myliobatiformes > Dasyatidae > Hemitrygon > Hemitrygon akajei. Next base: position 188,021,204 of record NC_133128.1, read on the forward strand.
TCATACATGTCAGCAAAGCACTAGATCCTTTTTCACTAAAGATATGCCTTTGCCAGTGGAATATGGAACTTACTTTCAAACAAATCACAAAACAAAATTAGTATTGTTCTCATTGGCATCAATGAACAATTTTAGTTCCTTCTTTTTATTTGGTTAAGTTTATTTATTGAGATAGAATGCGGAATAGGCCTTTCCGACTCTTTGAGTTGTTGCCCAGCATCCCCTGATGTAACCCTAGCCTAATCACAGGACAACTTACAGTGACCAATTAACCTACCAACTGGTAGATTTTGAACAGTGGGAGGAAACCTGAGCATCCGGAGGAAACCCATGCAGTCACGGGGAGAACGTACAAACTCTTTACAGGCAGCAGCAGGAAGTGAACCCGGGTTGCTGGTACTGTAAAATGTGCTAACCACTACACTGTGGAACCACAAGGACTTCCACAAAGATGACAGGGGGCTTAGCCGTGGCTTTCCAGGTTCAACAAGCGGTGCAAATGTATGCTTTAAACCTTTTATTTATGATCGCAAGACCCTGTTAGACATTGGTCATACAAATTCCTGCTGGTCAAGTTTATTAATTCATTGCGAGACCGATGGCAGAGGAACTGTGTGCCCTCCAACAATGCTCCAAAACTGCCACTCAGGGACATGTACTATCATAACAATACAAGTTGTGTGTGACTATTCTGAACTTTATTTCAGTATTTTGTCTAGCTGTCTAAATGTATATGGTTGAATGACAATTGAAGTTTCATGCAATAAATGACAAATCAGTATCAGAAAGATGAAAAATAAGCAGAATATCAATTAATTCATCTTCTAAGTTTGTCTCTCTCCAATTTGTGCCCAGTTTCTCCTATTAAGTAACTCTTAAAAGGCTCAATGATAAGACACAAATAAAATAATGTTATTATTTAATTTTAATCTATTACAATTTTATTTAAACTTTTACAAAGCAATGTATTTATTATCAATGGTCCAATAAGGATAGTAAACACCTAATGAATGAGATGGCAATCCAGCTGGATTCGTTTGTGCACCCTTCTCAATCTTTTTTAATAAGTGAAGCACGGAAATAACTTATCACTGCTGAATTAATTAAAAACACATCCAACAATTAATAACAGCACTTTATTTCAATTTTGCAATTTTAAGAGAATATAAGACCATAAGATATAGGAGCAGAATTAGGCCATTTGGCCCATCAAGTCTGCTCCAGCATTTCATCATGGCTGATCTAATTTTCCTCTAAGACTCGGCCTCCTGCCTTTTTCCTGTATCCCTTCATGCCCTGACCAATCAAGAATCTATCAACCTCCGCCTTAAATATGCAAAGACTTGGCCACAGCTGCCTGTGGCATCGAATTCCACAGATTCACCACTCTCTAGGTAAAGGACTTCCCTCTCATCGTTCATTCTAAAAGGACACCCCTCTATTCTAAGGCTGTGTCATCTGGTTTTTGACTCTCTCACCACAGGAAACATCCTCTCCACATCCACTCTATCGAGGTCTTTTAACATTTGATAGGTTTCAATTAGGACATCCTTCATTCTTCTGAATTCTACTGAATACAGGCCCAGAGCCATCAAACACTCTTCATATGACAAACCATTCAATCCTGGAATCATTTTCATGAACCTCCTCCAGTTTCAGCACATCCTTTCAAAGACAAGGGGCCCAAACTTGTTTGCAATTCTCGAAGTGAGGCCTCACCAGTGCTTTAGAAAGTCTCAACAGTACATCTTTGCTTTTACATTCCAGTCCTCTTGAAATGAGTGCCATCATCACATTTACCTTCCTCACCACAGTCTCAACATTGCCCAGAAGGCAATGGCAAACTATTTCTGCAGAAAGATTTGCCAAGAACAACCATGGTCATGAGAACCATGTCATACGACATGGCACATAATGATGATGAAGACGACAACATGCTATTGTCTGGTTCATTTAAATTAGCATTTATTTATTTACTTGCTGATTGATTGTGTGAGATACAGCACGGAACAGGCTTTTCCAGCCCTTTAAGCCACACCGCCCAACAATCCCACGAATTAATCCTGGTCTCATTCTGGGACAATTTACAATGACTAATCAACCTACGAACCAGCTGGTTGTGGACTGTGGGAGAAACCAGAGCACTCGATGGAAAGCCACACACAGCACAGGGACAACGTACAGGCAGTGGGAGGAATTGAATCTGAGTGGCTAGTTCTGTAAAGCGTTGTGCTAACCACTACACTAAAGCACTGAACCACAATCAATTCTGGGATGTTCCATATACTGGCAATAAAGTGATTCTGATCCTGTATAAAATTACATCCTCTCTAATAAATTAACATGAGCATACTGACCCTCAATATAAACAATTCCAACAACTCTCTAAATAATTTATTTTCTATAAAAAAAATCTAGCCAACAGTTACTTACCTTGCAAGTCCATCATATGTTACAGTTTCAATATAATCAAAACGGCTATCCACCCAATAAAGTCGTTTTGTAATAATGTCCAAGGTTATCCCAGCTGGCCAGCCTAGTTTGGTCCTGACCAACTCAAGCCGATGGCTTCCATCCATGAAAGCACGCTCCAGTTTAGGGGCACCAGAAGCATCATTCCAATCAGAGAAGAATAGATAGCTGGACAGAAATACAGAGTTTGATCAATCAGTTTGAATCAAAAATCACCAACACCAAAAATAGAACTCTATGTTCAGCGAAAGAAATTGAAAGGTGTATAAAATGATGAGAGGCATTGATCATGTGGATAGTCAGAGGCTTTTTCCCCAGGGCAGAAATGGTTGCCACAAGAGGACACAGGTTTAAGGTGCTGGGGATTAGGTATAGAGGAGATGTTGGGGTTAAGTCATTTTACTCAGAGAGTGGTGAGTGCATGGAATGGGCAGCCAGCAATGGTGGTGGAGGCGGATAAGATAGGGTCTTTTAAGAGACGTTTAGATAGGTACATGGAGCTTAGCAAAATAGAGAGCTACAGGTAAGCCTAATAATTTCTAAGGTAGGGACGTGTTTGGCACAACTTTGTGGGCTGAAGGGCCTATATTGTGCTGTAGGTTTCCTATGTTTCTAAAAAGGGAGGAGGTCCTGAAGAGAGAATTCAGAGAGTTGGGTAGGAAGCTGAAAAGCATGACATCCAGGGTAGTAATCTCGGGATTGCTGGCTGTGCCATGTGCTAACGAGCGCAAGAACAGCATGATCAGGCATATTAATATTTGGCTGAGAGATTGGTTCAGGGGACAGGACTTCAGGTTCCTGGATCACTGGGGCCTCCTCTGGGGGGAGGTACAATCTGTACAAAAAGGACGGGTTACACCTGAACCCAAAGGGATCCAATATCCTCGCAGTTAGGTTTAATAGAGCTGTTCAGGAGGGTTTAAACTTATTTGACGGGGGGATGGGAACCGGAGTGATAGGGCTGAGGAGGGGGAAACAGATATAAATTAAAGATAGCATGCAACAGAGATGATAGAAAGAACAAGCAGGAGATGAGGCATAATCACGTTCAGTGGGATGATTTACGGCGCGTGGAGCAGTTAAAACAGAAAGCAACAAATATTGGACTGAAAGTGTTATATTTGAATGCATGCAGCATAAGAAACAAAATGGATGATCTTGAAATTCAGCTACAGATTGGGAAGTATGAAGTTGTGGCCATCACTGAAACTTGGCTGAAGGATGGCTGCCATTGGGAACTGAACGTCCAAGGATATATGGTGTATTGGAAAGATAGGTTAGTAGGCAGAGGGGGTGGTGTAGCCCTATGCATAAGAAATAATATTAAATTATCAGAAAGGGATGACATAGGATCGGAAGGTGTAGCGTCTCTACAGGTTGAGTTCAGAAATGACAAGGGTAAAAGGACCGTTATGGCAGTTGTATACAGGCCTCTGAACAACAGCTGGGATGTGGATTACAAATTACAGCAGGAATTTAGAAAAGGTGTGTCAGAAGGGTAACGTCATGATAATCGTTGGGGATTTTAACATGAAAGTGGATTGGGAAAACCAGGTCAGTACTGGTCCTCAAGAGCAAGAATTTGTAGAATGTCTAAGGGATGGCTTTTTAGAACAACTTGTTGTTGAGCCCTGTGCTGGATTGGGTATTGTGCAATGATCTGGAGGTGATGATAGAGCTTAAGGTTAAGGAACCCTTAGGGAACAGTGATCACAATATGATCGAGTTCACTTTGAAATCTGGGAAGGAGAAACTGAATTCCAATGTGTCGGTATTTCAGTGGAATAAAGGAAATTACAACGGCATAAAAGGGGAACTAGCCAAGGTTGACTGGAAAGGGACACCAGCAGGAAGGACAGCAGAGCAGCAATGGCTGGAGTTTCTGCAAAAAATGAGGGAAGTGCAAGACAGATATTTTCGAAATAAGAAGAAATTTTCGAATGGAAGAAGGACACTACCATGGCTGACAAGTGAAGTCAGAGCCCAACTAAAAGCAAAAGAGAGGGCATACAAGGAAGCCAAAGCTAGTGGGAAGATAGAGGATTGGGAAGCTTTTAAAATCTTGCAGAAGGAAACTAAGAAGATCATTACAAAAGAAAAGATAAATTATGAAAGGAAGGTGGTGACTAATATCAAAGAAGATACTAAAAACTAAAAGGGTAAAAGAGAGTTGAGGGTAGATATAGGACCAATAGAAAATGACACTGGAGATATTGTAATGAGAGACACTGAGATGGTAGAGGAACTGAATGCATATTTTGCATCAGTCTTCACAGTGGAAGACATCTGCAGTATACTGGACATTCAAGAGTGTCAAGGAAGTGAAATATGTGCAGTGAAAATTATGACTGAGAAGGTTCTCAGGAAGCTTAATGGTCTGAGGGTGGAGAAATCTCTTGGACCTGATGGAATGCACCCTCGGGTTCTGAAGGAAGTGGCTGGAGAGATTGCAGAGGCATTTTCAAGAATCAAGATTCTGGCATTGTGCCAGATAACTGGAAAATTGCAAATGTTATTCCATATTTGAGAAGGGTGGGAGGCAACAGAAAGGAAACTATAGACTGTTAGCCTGACATCAGTAGTTAAGAAGTTGCTGGAATTGATTGTTAGGGATGAGATTACGGAGTACCTGGAGGCACATGACAAGAGAGGCCAAAGCCAGCATGGTTTCCTGAAAGGAAATCCTGCCTGACAAACCTACTGCAATTTTTTGAGGAAATTACAAGCAGGGTAGACAAAGGAGATGCAGTAGATGTGGTGTACTTGGATTTTCAGAAGACCTCTGACAAGATGCTGCACATGAGGCTGCTTTGCAAGATAAGAGCTCATGGAGTTACAGTGTTGGGACCGCTGCTTTTTATGATGTATGTCAATAATTTTGATTATGGGATTAATGGACTTGTGGCTAAATTTGCCGATGATACAAAGATTGGTGGAGGAGTGGGTAGTGTTGAGGAAACAGAGAGCCTGCAGAGAGACTTAGATAGTTTAGGGGAATGGGCAAAGAAGTGGCAAATGAAATACAATGTTGGACAGTGTATGGTCATGCACTTTGGTGGAAGAAATAAACAGACAGACTATTATTTAGATGGGGAAAGAATTCAAAATGCAGAGATGCAAAGAGACTTGGGAGTCCCTGTGCAGGATACCCTAAAGGTTAACCTCCAGGTTCAGTCAGTGGAGCAGAAGGTGAATGCGATGTTGGCATTCATTTTTAGAGGTCTAGAGAATAAGAGCAGGGATGTGATGTTGAGGCTCTATAAGGCACTCGTGAGACCACACTTGGAGTATTGTGTGCAGTTTTGGGATCCTTATTTTAGAAAGGATATACTGACATTGGAGATGGTTCAGAGAAGATTCATGGGAATGATCCCAAGAATGAAAGGGTTACCGCATGGGCAACATCTGGCAGCTCTTGGGCTGTATTCCCTGGAGTTCAGGAGAACGAGGGGGGATCTCATTGAAACAGATTAGATATGGCAAAGTTATTTCCCATGGTAGGGGAGTCTAGAACAAGAGGACATGACTTCAGGATTAAAGGATATCTATTCAGAACAGAGATGCAGAGAAATTACTTTAGTCAGACGGTAGTAAATCTGTGGAATTTGTTTCCACGAGTGGCTATGGAGGCCAAGTCATTGGGTGTACTTAAGGCAGAGATAGATAGGTTCTTGATTAGCATCAAAGTGCACGGGGTGAAGGCAGGGCAGTTGGGATGACTGGAAGAATTGGATCAGCCCATGATCGAATGGTGGAGCAGACTTGATGGGCCGAATGCCTACTTCTGCTCCCATATCTTATGGTCTGTGATCTTATTCATTTTCCTGTGGGCATACTCAGCAAATCTACAGAATAGTAACTATAGTAGGATCAATGAAAGATGAACCAGAGTACAGAAGACAACTGTACAAATGCAAATATAAATAAATAGCAATAAATAATAAGAACATGAAATAACAAGAAAAAGAGTCCTTAAAGTGAGATTATTGGCTGTAGGAACATCTTAATGATGGGCCAAGTAAGTGTAGTTATCCCCACTATTCAAAAACCTGATGGTTGAGGGTAGTAACTGTTCTTGAATGTAGTGGTGTGAGTCCAGAGGACTTTGTACCTTCTACCTGATGGTAGCAACGAGATGAGAACATGGCCTGGGTGGTGGGGATCTCTGATGATGGATGCTGCTTTCCTATAACAGTGTTTCACATAGGTGTGCTCAATGGTTGGAAGGGCTTTATCTGTGATGTACTGGGCTGAATCCAGTACTGTTTGCAGGAGCGCCTGGCTTGTACTCAATGGATTTGCCAATCTAGGGGAAACTTGAATGATACATATAAAATCCTGTTGTCCTTGACACTCAATGTGGAGAGAATATTTGTGGGAAAATTGAGTACTGGAGGTAACGTTATAAAAACAAAGAATCATTCATCTGACAGAGAGAAGTCAAATCTTTCTCTCTCAGAGGGTTTTTGGAACTTTCCTCCTTTGAAACCAGTTATTAAATACATTATGCAGTACTGTGCCAAAAACTTAGGCACATATATATAACTAGGGTGCCTAAGACATCCGCACAGCACTGTATTTGTCAATGTGCAGCAGAGAATGAGTTTGTGAATCTGGTGGGAACAAAAGATGTTGGGAATGGTAGGGCAGACCTCTCTGTGAGGGGTGTGGGACAGGTGGCAGAGAAGAAATTCCAGGGGCAGGGGTGTGGTGCGGGTGCAGACACAACCAGCCCTGAGAGACAGGCAAGATCATTGATTCCAAATAATTGGTTTATTGATCATTACAGAATGTCTCTCTGGTGATTCCCACCCCTCCCCTCTCACTTCCCCTTTTCCCAACCAAGACTCCCCTCTCCCTGCCCCTTCCCACTTTCAGTCCACTATAGAGACCCATATCAGAATCAGGTTTATCATCACTCACATATGTCATGAAATGTTTCTTTTGTGGCAGCAGCTCACGGCAACACATAAAATTACGTGAGTTCTGTGCCAAAGACTTTGACACCCTAGCTATGTGCTTACGACTTTTGCACTCTACTGTGTATCTGTTGTGGATGTTAGACCAAGTTTCCAGAGAGCAAACCCACAAAAAGCAGCTGGCCTGGATGAAGTTCCCAGCCATGTCCTTTAATCCAGTGTAGATTAGCTAGCAGAGGTATTCACAGACATTCTTTACGTCCCTCTACTTTAACCTGCTTTAAGAAGACTTGTACTATCGGGTGATTAGGACAGCTGAGCACACCACTGAGACTCAACTACTGGATCTGGAGACAATCTACAACTCTCAATGCTCGTCACATCCTTAAAGACCCATCTGTGGTAACTTCTACTTCACAAAAAGACCACTCGACAACTTGATGGCCAAAAGAGCATCTTTATCTGGGATGGCAAATGATATTTACAATACAGAGGCTTCCAGGTACCTCGTGCGGCCTGGGTGGAGGAACTATATACAATGCATACTGGGAGTAAAAATAGTGGAAGTAAAGACCCCGCCAACCCCAGTAGTATTAACTTACTTTTAATAATACTCACATTACAACACTTCCCCCCTTTAAAATCCAACATTCCCCAAATATAGAAGAACTGGGAAATAAAAACAGTGGTATCATTAGCAATAGGTTACCAATACAAAAACACCTAAAAAAACGTGGCAAATTCAACATTCAACCAAACAACAAAAGAAACTATCCAATCAAAGATTAAGTCTGTCAGGAGGTTTGTGAGGGCACTGTGACCCAGCAGGTATCACTGGTGAGGATGTTTTGGGAGGATCTAGTGTCGGGGACTCAAGAGGGGTCTGTGTGTCCGCGTGAGAATGTCCATCCTCTTCAGGGGACTCTGCCCCCTCTGCCAGTGTCTCTCCCTCTAGCAAAGTCACTGGTGGACATGCTTTCCTGGTATGCATTAAGTGGTCATTGCTCCTTAACTGTTTTGGACTACTGAGCTTCTTTGAAATCGGTGGCAAGCTGTTCTCAGCATTATTGGGACAAACGGCATCTACAGGTTTGCCACCTAGCTTGGAACGCACTGAAGAAAGAACTTTGGTTTTTGAACCATCGTCACAACCGTGGCTCAGGATAGACCCAACTGCAAATTTTTCATAGAGTTCCTTGTTATAACTTGGAACTATCTGGAGTTCAACAGCAGGAAATCGCAATGCGTTTCAGAAAACCTCCTGTGCTTGAACAAAGGTCTTGTCTGTTTAATCACAGTCATTGATTTTGATGATACATTCATTGTCTTGGAGCAGGTTCTCTTTTCTTGAATGGCTGTTCTCTTCAATACCACGAATACTCAGGCCAAGGAATCTTCCACTCAGCGTAGAGTTAAAAGGCACCACATGGATTTCCAGGGGGCCACCGCCTCCAGAAAATTCTACTTTCTTTGTCAAATCACTTAGAGTGCTTTCTGAATGCTTGTCTGGTGGTCCTGGAGGCTCTGTTCTTACATCGTCTGCAGGTGCCCCGTTTGCTACTGTTACGATTGGCTTCACATGCAGGTTCCTGTTAGCGGGATCATCAGGCTGAGATACACCTTGCTGTAACTGGGCAGGTGGTACAAGAGCTGGGGCACTGCTTCACCGTACTAGAAGTGGCGTGCTGGCTTTCAGTCCCGAGGGGGTAACTTTAATTGCTCCTGTAATAGGCTGAAGAGCCGCAAGCTGCGCTGTGAGCTCACTCTCAGATGTGTCCGAACTATGTCTGTCACTCACATTGCCATTGGCAACTTCATCTGCACGCTGCACCTCATGCTCTTCCGTCATGTGTGCATATTTAAATTCATGCCAGTTGAGCCGGATTTTCCGAAGCCAATCGCAGCCCAGAAGACTGGGCCCACTACCCTTAGCTATCACCAGCCTGGCTTCAGCCTCCTGGCTCCCAGCCGAAATATTCATATATAACACCCCTAAATGAGGTATGGGCTGCCCCGTATAGGTCCTGAGTTGGAGTTTAGATGGTTTGATGGGAGGCAGGTTGGATCCCCATGTCCTCCTGCAGGTCTCTTCACTAATGACCAATGCAGTAGCCCCTGAATCAATCTCGAATTTAATGTCCTTTCCCTTGACAGTGACTGGAGCATAATATGGTTCAGGTGGTCCCTCATCCGTTTCCACCCCAAACACGTAGGCACACGCTGCCTCTCCGTCTGCTTCTCCTAGGTGGTGTGTGGCTGCCTAAGTCTGTTGAGCTTTCCGCTGACCAGGCTTAACCTTACCCTTTATGCTCCTGAAATTTTTAACTAAATGTCCCTTTTTGCTACAAGCATGGCAGACAGTATCTTTGAATTGACAAACATTTGCATAGTGCGTTCCTCCACACTGAAAACATTCCACCCGCTTTGCCTGACTAGCAGTCTCCCTCCTGACTTGGAGCACTGCTGCCGACTGCGACCCCCCCATATCCTTTCTGTATATTCTTGGCATTATTAGCAGCCAACTCCATGCCTTGGGCAATCTCTACGGCTGTCTTGAAAGTCAACGGTGGGATTTCCCCCAACAAGCTGTGTTGTACAGCATCATTATTAATGCCGCACACTAATCTACCACGGAGCATGTCATCCAACACGGCTCTGAAATCGCAATGCTCCGACAGCTGCCGAAGCTCGGCCACAAAATCACTCACAGACTGACCTGGCTTCCAGTCATGGCTGTGAAACTTGAACTGTTGAACTATCACCGAAGGCTTCGGATTGCAGTGGTTCCCCACGAGCTTGACCCGTTCGTCATATGGAATTTCTCCCAGTTTCCGCGGCATAGCTAAGTTCCGTATCAGCTTGTACGTCTTTGCCCCACACACACTCAGGAGAATAGAGCGCTGCTTAGCCTCCTCAGTAATTCCATTAGCACAGATAAAGTGGCCCCACCTTTCCTCGTACTGCGGCCACTCCTCGATTTGCTCGTTGAACACACCGACCGTTCCAAACGTAGCCATCCGAACACGAGGCTCCTCGCCAGCTCACAGCTCCTGATCGGAAACAGGGCCAGCCTGTCCACAAAACCAGATTACCTCATCGCCAAAAATACGTGGTAACTTCTACTTTACAAAAAGACCACTCGACAACTTGATGGCCAAAAGAGCATCTTTATCTGGGACAGCAAATGATATTTACAATACAGAGGCTTCCAGGGACCTCATGCGGCATGGGTGGTGGAACTATATACAATACATACTGGAAGTAAAAAGAGCGGAAGTAAACACCCCGCCAACCCTGGTAGTATTAATTTACTTTTAATAATAATACTCACATTACAACACCATCCCATCCCAGACACTGCCTGTTCAATCTCCTGCCATCTGCTAGGAGATACAGAAACATCTTAGTCAAGAAAATTAGACTGAAAAACAGCTTCTTCCTGAGGGCTGTTGTGCAGCTGAATAATAAGACCATAAGACTATAAGATAAAGGAGTAGAATTAGGCCATTAGGCCCATCAGGTCCACTCTGCCATTTCATCATGGCTGTTTCAATATTCCTCTCAGCTCCAATCTCGTGCCTTCTCCCCATATCCCTTCATGCCCTGACTAATCAAGAATCTATCAACCTCTGCCTTGAATATGCCCAATGATTCGGCCTCCACAGCCACCCAGGGCAAAGAATTCCACAGATTCTCCACTCTCTGGCTAAAGAAATTCCTCCTACACCCCAACTCGTCAATGGTCTTTGAGTGTTATGGACTGTTTCTTAGTGGTATTAATTATTTTAATTAAGCCATACTGCCTGCATCGTAAATATCTGTTTTGCACAGACTGGAGTAGCACCACAATGTCATTGTCTTGAGCAATGAAAATAAAGTTCTATTCTATTCTATTTTAATACAGATGCTTCTTTACCAATGAATAAACATTACTTAGCTTGCTATTGAAATTCCAGCCCCAGTGGGTAACTTACATTCTGATTTCTCAAGTTCTTGAAAATAACAAGAAAACTAAAGGAAACCAAACACACTTGCAACTTGAAGATTTTCAGGTTAATGTGCACGTCAGTCTGCTGAACGCTTTGGTCAACTTAGAATCACAGAATCATAGTACATCACTGAAACAGGCCCATTGACCCACCCAATCCATGCCAAACCATTTAATCTGCCTACTCCCATTGGCCTGCACAGGGACCAAAGCCCTCCATATTTCTACCATCCATGTACCTATCCAAACTTCTCTTGAACATTGAAATCGAGCTGGCATGGACCACTTGCCCTGGCAGATCATTCCACACTCTCCAAACCTTCTCAGGGAAGATGCTACTCCTCAAGTTCCCCTTAAACTTGTGTGTAAATAGTGTGTATTGCCAATTTGTTAGCTTCCTGGCACATTGTTGTGGCCAATCCCAAAAGGTCCACATGGCCCTAAAATACCAGAAGCAACCTGTAATCTACAAAACCAATTACCAGCAACACACATAAGATGCTGGAGGAACTCAGCAGGTCAGCATCTCTGGAAATGAGTAAACTGTCAACGTTTTGTACCAAGACTCATCAGCGAGGACTGAGGTCCTTTAGGGAAGAGGAAGGTAGAGCATGATGAACAACATACTGTTTGAGTGACAAGTTAATTAAAAATAGGAATCAGTATAATACAGAAAATAGAGGTGATTTCTTTCAGTAAGGTGGTGGTGCGTTCGGTTGCAACGGATTCTATGGGGTCAACAAAAGGTGCTACTGTCATATTTTTTATGATCATAAGATCCTCATATACATTAAGAGCTTAGAGTATTGCAGGTCTGCTCCATCAAATGGATTTGCTGTGCATTGTGCTGCTGCCTGAGTCAAAGGAGATGTACCGTCTAACAGCAGGTGGCCACCTTGGTCGCTTTTCTTGTGATTGCAAGACCCTTTTGGACGTTGTTAATGTGGTATGCTGCATGTTCGATTCACTGGTTTATTGGCTGAGAGCAGGGGTGGACGGTGGTGCAGCTGCCTCATCTTCGTTGTAGAGGTCCAGGGCTCAAGCTACAGTGGCACCTGTTTACAGGCACCAGGAGAGAGTCGTTGCAGCTTGTGTGCTCCGCCAGCGATGGTGTGGCACGGCGTCCAGAATGAAGTAGGTGCTGCCCTCCAGTGTTCGATCGGCAGAAGTAAAGCTCTATTGAATTTGACTACAGATTTCTGCGACGTTGATGGACATTTTTTATAAAGTGGTTGTATCTTACTGATACCTTTATGTGCTTGATATCGTGCACATGCTATATGCTCCTTGTGGTGTGTGTGACTGCTGTACTGTGTTTTGCACCTTTGCCCACAAGGCTATTCAATATTATGAAATCATTAGATATTTTTAAATTTCTACATTTTTCATTAATCTCATCTCATTATGGGATTGTTCTTAACTTAATCATTACATTAGCCACCTGTTATTTCATTCAGTTTCCACAGAAACTCAGAATAGCACAACAATTTTAACAGATTGTCACTGTAGAGGCTACAATAATATCAAATTAAGCACAAAACACTTTTCTAAACTAATTATTTCCAATCAGCAGCTGGATTTGTTCCCCCAATAAAAATAATTTATTTCTTACCCTACGGTGGGGTCAACAGCGATACCTCGAGGATTTCCCAGGTTTTCTCCAATTAATGTTATACGGTTACTCCCATCCAGAGCAGCAACTTCAATTCTGTTAATACTTGTCTCCACCACATACAATTTATCGTTCACCCAGTCCACAGCTAGGTTTTCAGGTTTGTCAATGGAAACGTTTAGGATCTCCTGAATTGTAGTGCCACTCAGATCTACAGAAAAAACCTAATGGAAAAAAAAGGCGAAATAAGTTGGTTCCCCAAGCAATCAATATCCCCCATCATGGGCAAGACAATATATACATGACATATATCGGATCAGGCTTGTATTTATGGTAAGGAATGGTGTTAAGCCATAGGCCATTCAATCCTTTTTGAGTTTGTATTTTAAAGCAAGATTTTGGTGACTGACATTTGCCTCTTGATTGTGCATGTGTCAGTAATCACATTGAGCTAAACTGCTACATGATCCTGTAATGTGCTGGATTGCTTCTGGCTTCTCTTGGCATTTTCTGCATTTGTCATCTTGAATTTGTTGTCTGTTATGATGTATTTTGATAAATGTTTGTGTAAACTACTTGGTCCTGTATTGCCATTATTACTATGGATGTCCAAATGTCAAAGCAGATAGCAACTGCTGCTATTTCTGTCTCCATCACAGAATTCACCCAAGTCTTGCCATATCTAAGCAGCATTACCCTTTTCTAGTTGAGCAATGAAATTGGTCAGCCTCGGTATGTGTATCAAGGTACCTTTCTAAAGTTGGTCACATTGCACATCCTCTCACATCAAACTTTGGGCTGAGGGCTAAATGAACTGTGCCTTCCTGAATTCTGGTGCGATCACACACCTGACCATTCCCTACACATCTCTTACTTTAACTGTTGAATAAGTTCCTATGGCCACTTCTGCAAGGAACACTTTTAGGTGAGGGATTCAAATTTATGTTCTCTTGTTGAAACTTTGGAAAGAGGGGTTGGAGGAGAGCATAGAATTCAAAGATTTCAAAGCTTTCAAAGGTACATTTAATGTCAGAGAAATGTATACAATATACATCCTGAAATGTTTTTCTTCACAACCATCCACGAAAAACAGAGGAGTGCCCCAAAGAATGAATGATAGTTAAATGTTAGAACCCCAAAGTCTCCTCCAGGAATTCATTTCCTTTTTGGCAAGATGGAGATTAATAGCTTGGCTTGGTGTGGTTGGCTTAACTTGTTTGATTTCTTTTTCTCCAGTGTTTTCTAACAGGAACTCAGATGCACTTGAGTAAGTTCCAAAACAATTTATTCTGAGTATGGAGAATTTAATAATCTAACTGTCACCAGATTAGCAGTGAGTTACCAACAGTAAAATACCTGTGGAAAATCGACACATAGAAGAAAAAATGTTTTCAACACCAATTCATCTTCCCCAGACTACTGATTCAGTGCCCAGTTTTGGGAATGTTGCGCACCTTATTTTGAATGGTATCTGTCCAAAAGATCTTGCCCAAACGGTAGTGGAAATCCACACCAACAGCAATACCACGATTGTAAGATTGCACAAGAAAGCGAACGTTCCTCCCGTGAACATCACCAATCAGCAAATTGCGACCATTTGAGAAGATGATGGACGGAATTCCAGCTGTAAATGAAGAACTAGTATCTATATTAAGTGCACTTACAATGTTTCAGAAATGCAAACTCCCTCTATTTTCAGATAACACACATACACACCAATTTTTAATAAGCTATTTAACTGTACACAATATTACAGAGGGAAAAACTCTGCATTGGAGATGCTAGAGCAGAAACGAATGCTAGTAAATTCATTTGAAACAGTAAGCAAAAGTTCAAAGGACAGCAGTTCACAAATTATTATAAACATGAGAGATTCTGTCAATGCTGGAAATCCGGAACACACACAAAATGCTGAAGGAACTCAGCAGGTCAGGCAGCAACAATGGAAATGAATACACACAAAAGATTCTGCAGATGCTGAACATCCAGAATAACACACACAAAATGCTGGAGGAACTCAGCAGGTCAGGCAGCATCCAAGGAAGTGAATGAACGGTTGACTTTTTGGGCTGGGACCCTTCTTCAAGACTCAGGATATTACTTCAAGATATTTTCTCATCCTTTACTGATCATCTTATCACAGCCAACAAAATAAATTTGGAATACTATATACAGAAAATATACAAAAAAAATTGCCATTGATGTGAAATCTTTCTTGTAATTGTAGCTTTTCTTCTAAAATAGTTATTTCCTGATCATCATCTAAAGATTAACTTAAACTTGCTAGAATGCCACTGAACATGAACAACCTGACAGAGTATAATGAGCAATTTAGTACAGAAAACGCTGCTGCCAACACAGAATAAAAAGCAATGCGGACAAACAGCTAGGTAAATTCTGTGAAGAATTTACCTAGCTATTACCGTAATGCCACTTAACCACACTAACACCAAGTCACTTGATGCCCTTGTAGATCTACTAATTCATTTTCTGAATATATTCAGTAACAGCCAAATTCACTCTTGACTTCTCAAAGTCTAGCTTTATGGCCCTATGGTTAGAGGTGAAAAGAGGTCAGACAGGCCAACAGGGCCCTGGTGAAGCTGTATAGGCCAATCCCCTATACAGTGCACACAATGGATTACAGAAACATTGATGAACTCCAAACAGAAGGCCTTTGCTCTATGGGGGGGCCAAGAACTCAAGAAGAAGAAAATTCCCTCTTGGGTAAATTCGTTAATCTCCAGGTTAAGATGACTTTTTCTTCCTCAACTCTATCCTGAATGGTTGACTCTTTATTTTGAGGTTGTAACCCTTGATTCTAGACTACCATCTCGACTGCATCCGCTCTGTTAAGCCCTGTAAGAATTTCATACATTTCATTGAGATCGTTTCTCACTCTCTTAAACTCTAAAGTATAGGCCAATGAAAATCAACAAAACTGCAGATGCCGGAAATCTGAAATAAAACCAAGCATGCTGATAATGGTCAGCAGCTATGGTTGCTGCTGTGGAAACAAAAGCAGTGTTACATTCCATGTCAAATTTCTATCAACACAGTGCGTATTGTTTCATCTTACATTACAGAAGAAACTCCTCATCACAAGAAAAACTGGTGATCCTTTGCTAATTCCCCTCAACCACAAATTCTTCTTTAGATAGAGAGAGCATAACCGTGCCCAGGATTCTAGATGCAGCCCTGATGTGATGCAGATTCTAGATACACTCTCAGGATGATTTTTCTTTTTTCTTTTATACTCTTATACTCTTTTATACCCTTGCAAAAAACTTTTAGTTTTGTAAAATTATTATTATGGAGATACAAAACAGAATAGGCCTTTCCAGCCCTTCAATCCATGCCATCCAGCAATCCCCCCCCCCCCCATTTAACTCTAACCTAATCATGGGACAATATACAATAACCAATTAACCTATCAACAGGTACATCTTTGGACTGTGCGAGGAAACACGAGCACCCAGAGGAAACACATGGGGTCACGGGAAGATAATACAAACTCCTTACAGGCAGTGGCGGGAATTGAACCCAGGTCACTGGTATTGTAAAGCGTTGTGCTAACCACTATGCTACCACGCCTACACCCATTATTAATAATAAATGTATTATTGATAATAAATAATTAATCATAAATAATAATTTTGTAAAGGGCTTCACAGAACTATCATAAAGGATTGGAATTTTGATTTTATGCCTTACATGTTCAATTTTAAAATTTCCTCTTTAATGTCCAGTGGTTATGCCAGGGTAGAACAGAGTAAAATCTTCCTTTTAGAGTGTTCTCAAGCAAACAGCAAGCTCTAGAAGGCCAGCCAAAAGCTTCTTGAAGCAGAAAATCTAACACACCTTCATGTCCAGCAACTATGTTATTGTCACAGAAGGATTAACACAGTTTTGCAGATCAACGAATCAGTGGGAAGACAAAGTTCAAAGTACTTTGTTGTCAAAGTATGTATACTTATACAACCCTGAGATTCATCTCCCTACAGGCAGAGCCACAAAACAAAGAAACCTCTTTTAGAAGCCTCTGACTATGTGACTATGTCATTCTCAAGGCTACATGCGCGAATACAGATTCTGGATGGTAGTCACTGGAATTTTATGAAAGCTACAAAAAACAATGACATTGGTTCTTTTTTGGAAGAGTTGTCCATAGATTCCCTGAATGCATTTACACACTGCAGCTCAAACCGTGCTCCGTGACAACTTATAAACTAGAGTTGAACAATAGCACATTTTCAGCCATGGTTAAGACTGATTTTCACCTACAGGAGGAATTACGAAACAAGAGTCAAATAGGAAGGTCACGCTCAAACTTACATGATGCATTGGCTCGACAGGTCTTGTGATGCTCCAGGACGTAGCCCTGCACACAGGAGCATGCATAGCTTCCTGCTCTGTCTTCACATAGTTGGTCACAAGTTCCCCAAACACTACATTCATCGAAGTCTACATTTAAAGAAAACAGAGAGAAGTTAAACATTTCTGGATTCAATTGCACCAAAAATCTGTGGGTTTCCTAACATCATGTCTTTCAAAGTGTGGAGACAGGTTCAAGAACGCTTTATCGAGTCATAATCCTCCTGGAGGTTTCCTTAGACCTCGCCACTCTAAATAACGATGTAATGGAGAGCGAGTCAAGGAAGAATTCAGAAACTGATACAAAATAAAAACTTAGATAAGGGGCCTCACAGAGTGTTGTGAGCAGTTTTCGGACCATTATCTAAAAAAGGATGTACTGACATTGGAGAGGGTTCAAAGAAGGTTCACGAAAATAATTCCAAGATTGAAAGACGTATTATGTGATGCCATTTGATATCTCTGGACCTCTACTCACTGGAATTCAGAATAATGAGGGGCGGATCTGATTGAAAACTATTGAATGTTGAAAGGCCTCAATAGAGTGGATGTGGGGAGGATTATATCCAATGGTGGGGGAGTCTAAGACCAGGGAACACAGTCTCAGAATAGAGGGGTGTCCATTCAGAAGGATGAGGGAGGTATTTCTTCAGCAAGAGAGTGGTGAATCTGTAGAATGCATTGCCATAGGCAGCTGTGGAGGCCAAGTCATTGAGTACATTTAAGGCAGAGGCTGATAGATTCTTGATTAGTCAGGACATAAAGAGATTTGGGGAGAAGGCAGGAGACTGGGGCTGAGAGGGAAATGAATCAGCCATGATGAAATGTCAGAGCAAACTCGATGATCCAAATGGCCTAATTCTGCTCTTATATTTTATGATATGGTAAATCAAAGGACATGAAGATCTAATCATATGTACCAAACAGAGATTCCTAGAATTGTAAAAATGTGCTTCTTGTCCTTTTACCCATCATAACTATGGCAGATGAGCAAATTAGCATTCCTCACCAATGCAGGAGCGGCCATCGGTGTCCACTACATATCCCAATGGGCAAAAGCAGATCCCACCCAATGGGGAAGAATGGCAGTGATATTCACAGCTTAAAGCTGCACAGTTAATTGCACCTAAAAGAAAATAAAAACATAAATGTATTTAGGGGATAACTTTAATAATAAAATTAAGCTTTTGCTAACAAGAGATGACAGCTGTTTCATTTTTTCTATTGCTTCAAACACAAGCTTATGAAGTGAAATATGACTGTTAGTGTAACCTTGTGAGCATGTTGTTGTAGTGGCAGAGAATGGAACAGTCCATTACAGAAAACCTGCTAGATTTCAACTGACAAAGGATTAAAATCTAGAAGATAATCTTCATCATTGTCATTACGTGCCATGTCAGATGACATAAATGATCATCTCCTGACCATGATTGTTCTGTGCAAATTTTTTTTTTTTTTTTTTACAGAAGTGGTTTTACAGAAGTGGTTTGCCATCGCCTTCTTCTGGGCAGTGTCTTTAGAAGACGGGTGATCCCAACCATTATCAATACTCTTCAGAGATTGTCTGCTTGGTGCCAGTGGTTGCATAACCAGGACCACTGGCACCTGGTGATATGCACCAGCCACCTGTTCTGATGGCTTCATGTGACCCTGATCAGGGAAGTTAAACAGGTGTTACACCTTGCCCAAGGGTGACCTGCAGGCTAGCAGAGGGAAGGAGCACCTTACACCTCCTTTGGTAGAGACACATCTCCATCCCATCACCCAGAAGATAATACTATGCATGGAATGTGTTAATATTATAGCCACGGATTTCTATCAGATATTAGGCATTCTGTCTTAAAATTATTTGTGACTGGTTTAGATAGAATAAATAGAGAGAAGCAATTCCCATTAGTAAATAGAATCCGTGACCTTTGATCCTAAAAGAAATAAAAGGAGAATGTGGGGGTAATTTTATTTAAACAAAAACTATCATAACACTACTGACACTATCCACTGCTGGTTTCATCAGCAATATAAGTGCCACTGGATAGTCAATTGGAACAGAAACTTTACTGATTTTACTCACCACCCCCCCCCCCAAACCTGAACACTGCAGGTAATTATAACCCCCAACTCCTCAACTTATTATCCGCAAACAACACAAAATGGACCATTCTTCAGATTTTATACATTTGTACAGAGATTTTATTTTTTAGTTGAAGCACCATTATATTTTAATAATTCCCTATTTTTAGTAAATGCTCTGTTTTTGAATTGCTCTGATAAAGCAGTTCACACTGACAGGGACCTGAACACAGCACTGTAGAGTAGTGGTTAGCACAACACTTTACAGTACCAGTGACCTGGGTTCGACGCTGCATTCTCCCCATGACCGACTAGGATTCTTCTAGGTGCTCCAGATTCCTACCAAAGTCCAAAGGTGTACCCATTGGTAGGTTAATTGATCATTATAAATTGTTCTGTGATTAGGCTACTGTTAAATTGGGGGATTGCTGGACGACATTGTTTGAAGGGCCAGAAGGGCCTATTTCACGCTGTGCCTCAATGAACAAAAATAATTAAATTTAAGTTCTGCTGGATTTTTTGGGGAATGAGTGCATGCCCCTGATGTTATTAGGTGAACATGGTTTTCATGTTTATAATCTCATGTTTTTGTTATATAGATTCCAGCATCCAGTTCCTCAGCAGATATCTGAAGTTAATAACTCATCGGGGTAATTGAGAAGTTCGTGGCCTAAGCTAGAAGAAGATAAGTTATTAACTTCAAACTTTCTGCATAATCACTCAGAGAGTTGACCTGCATGTGCATGTAACGAGAGCTGTATAACTCAACTCCTTCTACTTTAGGCCACAAACTTATCAACCACACATCTGTGGACACTTTCTGGACCAACATCCATATGCTCCACGACCGCTGGACTAAGTGCGTAAATGTAGGAGGGGACTATGTTGAAAAATAAATGTGCTAGATTTTCTAAAACTGACTCCTACCTTAAGCCATGAGCTTATCAATCACCCCTCGTACAATGACCAATTAACCTACCAACTGGTACATCTTCAGACTATGGGAGGAAACTAGAGCACCCGGAGGAAAGCCACGCAGTCATGGGGAGAATGTACAAACTCCTTACAGAGAGTGACAGGAATTGAATCCGCATCACTGGCACTGTAAAGCATCAACACAACAGCACCTGGCAAGAACTCACAGAATTTGGCCATGAGATTTTTCTAAGCATAAGACTATAAATAAAACCTAAATCATAACATTTTCAATGGACTCCAATAAAGACAGCGTTTAAAATGCAGACACTCAGATGATTTGAGAAACACATCATGATGTAGTATAATGTAAAATCTCGCCAATTTTGCAAAAAAAACTCGAAGTAAGAAATGCAAGGACAATATTAAAAAATGCCACAGAATGTGGACAGAGACTTGTCCGAAAGATGGGTATGCCCCAGATGCTCAGTAAGATACCACAGTGCCACTTTATCAGCTTTCATTGGGGAGAGAGCACAGGGGGAAAAATAGGGTGTGTACCAGGCAAGAGCATTAGAACTTATCTTTCTACTTAAATGGAATATGTAGAGACCTCTGTTTGAAATAAAATTATTAAATTCAGAGTACTTTGCACTGCATACTTAGATTAATAGATATAAGTGAGTACTGTACAAGGACAAGCTCCTTTTATCAAATAACTAACGGTATCCGAGTTCATAACCAGGCTTCCAAGTACCTTGACAAGAGGATAGGCTCTTCAAGAGTACAGGCTCCTCTATCAGACAAATTCTCTATCAGACAAGCGACAAACAGTTCTTCTAACAATATCTGACTACTCACTGCAGTTCCTTCCAGCTGTTGTATTAGTTTCATCTTCAGCAAAGGAACAGTCCTGGATCCCATCACATAGTTTGTTGAGAGAGATGCACTGCTGGGAGCTTGGACAATACCACTGCCTTGGAGAGCAGATTTCCTGTTCCCCTCTTTCTACTCAAAAATATAAACAAAGGCAGATTTTTAGAAGAGCCAGCATGATCCAAACACAATTTTAGATAACCCTTTGGATTAAGGCATTGTTTGATAGGTTCTTGGTTAGTCAGGATGTCTAAGGTTACGGAGAAAAGGCAAGAGAATGGGGCCGAGAGGTATAATAAATCTTCTCCTAAGTCTTACCTTCTACAGATCTAGTGAAATAAACAAGAAGTCAAAGATAACTTCATTGTCCCTGCATAGTGAAGATCGCAACATCTCTGCTTCATGTTCAAATGCATGACTGCTAAATTCTGTAATCCCCATTTATCTGTCCATTAATCTCACTCATTAATAGACTGACTGATGGCCCACATTCTTACCACATCCTCTTTCATCAGCATTATCTCCACAGTCATCATCTCCATCACAGAGCCAATACTGATGAATGCAATGGCCACTAGGACAGGTGAAATATTCTCCTGTACACTCCGGATAAGCTGAGAAAAAACAAAACAACATTATTACCACCCTATGCACCAATTAACAAAATTAGTTTGGAAACTGAAGAAAAACTAAGAAGTGGCAGATTATTTTTAAAGTCTGAGGAATCAAATGTGTTCATATGACATCTAGCAAATGCCAGGAAGGATTGATTTGGCTGTTCACGGGCTGATACAATTCAAAGATATTACACAAGAGTCACTCAAACAATTACAGTTTATCTGAATATAGCACTGTTGTGTTATCAAATCATCTACAGTTGTACAGAAATATACAATGCTATTAAAATGTATCACAATGTTAACATATGTTTTAATATGTAATATAACAATAACCTTGACATTGCTTTAATGATTTTCAACTTCTTGCTAATCTTTAAAAATGATTTTAATGTAGGACCTTTTCTCATCATAAAAATAAGGAATTAATGTTTGATTTTCTATTCAACCAACCTACAAATTTAATTTTACATAGATGCATTTCCATTTATAACATAATTGTACTCATATACTAGTCTTCGTTTGAATGATTTAAGCACCAGGCCAGACTGAAATGGTCAGGGTGCTGGGATCGGAGGTGAGGGATGGTCCAGTGCGATCCAGTGCAGCCCACTGCTCTACAGGGTTTGTTATCTCCATGCTGGACTGAGGCTGTGGCCTGCAACTACTGCACTTCTGGATCAGCTGCAGTGATGCCTGGCTTTGTGAACTTCAGTTCTGAATGCTGTTAGGTTGCTTTATTCTTTGCAGAATTTGTTCTCTCTCTCTACACACACTGGGTGTTTAAAGGTTTTCTTTTGTTTTTAATGAGTTCTATTGAGTTTCTTTGTTTTGTGGCTGCCTGTCGGGAGACAAGTATGAAGTATACATATTTTGATAATAAATGTACTTTGAACTTTTGTTTCCTCATCTGCACTATTGTGTTTTTTTTACTTACTTGCTTACTGCCCATTATGCCACTGGCATTTAGAACAGCAATGAAGGTCCTCCATCTTGGTTTGTCTTTGACCATACTTGGATGTAGAAGGATTCTTCACTGCTGTTTCTGTAGCATTTTTATTGACCAGTCAGGGTCTTAGCCCTGAGCTGAACCCCCGAACCTGACAAACCCGTGGACCACTCTTAGTCTGGCCTTTACCCTGTGACCTGTTTGGCATGGGTGTTCCTCCCAAGAGCCAGAGCATAAGCCCTGACTCCAGCCAGCATAGCTCTCTGGGTCATTAAGACACGCAAGTCTCCAAACCATGACAAGGTTGTGGTCCTCATGGAGGATTGTGGCTTCATTGAAAGGCTAATCTTCTCAAATATTTCACAACCTAGCAACCTCAAGATTCTAAATATCCATTAGACATAGAGGTTCCTGTGCATTCTTTATTTAATATATGGCCTGCTGTTTTAAGTTGCATATATAAAATTACTAGAAATCCAAGAGAAGTGGAAGTCCAACAAACAGATTGCAAGTATAACCTCTGTCCATACCACCACAAAGACCAAAGACAGAAAGTGGAGACAGGCCCCTCTCCACAAGGACAGCAACACTGGCCAGACAGCATCAGACCAGCATCTCTCCTTACAACAGATGCCTGCCACGTGTTCATTCTTGGTCAGAGATCACAGCAGAGTTACCACGATAAAATGCATCTTCAACTAACTTCATTTCGACATGAATATTTGAAAAAGTTCAACAGTTTAAAAAAAGGGCAAAATTCAAACTGTTTCCTGGTATTACATCTCAATATAATCCCACAATAGCTATTAACTGGCAATTTCTTCCAGAAAACAGATTTATGAGAGATTTTCTTTAAAAACCGATGGGTGTGCTGCAGTTGTGTGCAGATTTCTGCTGCACAGCAAAGAGACAGGAAAACAAAACATTATCTTCTATTCTATCTTTTTTTACACTTGTCTGAAGTATGATTGAACTGTTCTAATTCTCCATACCACAATTACTCATTTTAATGTCAACAGAATTCACCTTTAAACATAATTTGAAATGATCACTGTTTCTGGACTGGCTGCAGCAGTTCTGCAAAGTTGTTTCAAATGAAACACAGTATTTTAATTCATGGTTTTGAAGCTTTTTTCTATCAGTTCTGTGGGCAGATTTTTATTCTATAAGGTATATAAGGACTTAGTGGTGAGCAATAACTTAATAATAAATTGCAAAATAACAAACCATCAGGGGCCACAAAACAAGAGACAACTGACACTTAATGCAACAAGGCAACTGAAGGCTAGGGACAACTGGTTGAGACTGGCTGGATCAAAGTGTGAACAAGGACTGTGGATGAAAGTTGGGTTTAAATAGGTTGCAGGTGACAAGTTGGAAATGAGTGCCATGTGATTCCTGTTAGATGGGTGGAGACTGAGAGGTGCCTAAAGTGCGCAGGCCTGGCAACTTATCATTCTCTGTGTAACAATAGCTTGAAGTATTTGATATGTACTTTTAAACATTTCTGGTAGCAATGTGATATTATACATGTAATCGCTCACTTAATAAAGAAAGCTTGTTCTAGAAAACCTTTCCTTGAATTGTCAGTTTCACAAATCTGAGGACTAAATCAAAAAACTGAAACAGGATAATACTGATATATTTCCCAATTAACAAAATCAAACATATTGCTCCAAATTAATTACTAGGGTTTTTGATTTACTACAAATGTAAATGTAACAAGTAACACATAACATTCAGTTACTCTCAATGGCAAGAGGACTAACTTCAAGTACTATTATAGAAGGAAATAATAATGGAGAAACTAAAACAAATACATTACCACAGTTTTGCTCATCGCTTTGATCCCCACAATCGTCATCATGGTCACACACAAATAACCTTGGGATGCATTCCATATTGGCACACTGATAATACCCAATATTGCATCTCTGCGCTTTATAGGTTGGGAAGGAGTGAAAAAGTAAAAAAGGAAGAAAATAAACACAAGATTCAGGTACTTAACTGAAAAATTCACATTGCAAGTTATGCACTTTTTTAAAATCATAGCTTAAGTGCACCATCTAGGGGGACAATTCGTCAGTCAAATTAAATTTGCATTCTGGAATCTGAATGGTAAATTACTTTGAGCTACTACTGCCACACATTGTCCAACTGCCCCTGTTTCTAAGTATACATGCGAGGTTGTCCACCTTGATTTTATTGATGCACCACAGAAACGTTCTTATCCAGATGCATCACAGTTTGATATGGTAACTGTTCAGCCTGAGACTACAAGAAACTGCAGAAGGCAAAGGAGCCTCAGGACTCGCCACCAGGTTCAGAAAAAGTTACCATTTCTCAACAATCAGGCTCATAAACCAGAGGGGATAACTTCATTCACTCCATCACTGAACAACCTACAGACTCACTTTAAAGGACTTTTCTTTTCAAGTTCTCGATGTTTATTGCTTATTTATTTATTTTGATCTTTGTATTTGCAGTTTGCTTTCTTTTGCTCATTGGTTGTTTGCCCGTCTTGTTTTTTTCCAATTTATTGGGCTTCTTTGCATTTTTTGTGAATACCCGCAAGAAAATAAATCTCAGAGTTGTAAATCTCAGAAACGGGTATATACTTTAAGAATAAATTTACTTTGAACTTTGAACTCATTCATTGGAAATGATATATAGCTCTTCTGCAATCCACAAACTGAACGACAAACAGTAAGTGAGTTACACACCTAAGAAACCATACCACTTTCTTTTCCATTTTCTCTTCCCTGATAGTTACTAGTTTGCCATTATTCTGATTAAGTTGCTGCATTAACCGTTCAAAAATTTGACCAAAAGAGGATACATTAAATTGCTTCCAATCTGACTTGTACATCAGTATTTCTGTATGATTGTGTGCTTTGCCAAAGACATACTGGTTCCAAGAATAGACAATCTAAACATTAGAAAAAGGGAACGTACTGCAATTGAATTCATCTGTTCCATCTCTACAGTTCAGCACTCCGTCACAATGCTGGCTAGAGTTGTAACATGCACCACTGGAACACTCCATTTCGGTGCAAGTAGGATAAGCTAAAGAAAAAAAGACAGAAAGCAAAATAAATGTCTAATTAGTATGTGTATATAGAATCATAGAAACGTACAGCACAGAAGCAGGCCTTTGGTCCATTTAGTCCGTGCTGAAACATTTAAATTGCCTACTCCAATCAACCAGCACCAGGACCATAGCCCTCTATGCCCCTACCATTATTGTACCCATCTAAACTTTTCTTAAATGTTGAAATCGAGCTCACATGTACCACTTGTGCTGAGAACTTGTTCCACACTATCATGGCCTGCTGAATGAAGAAGTTTCCCCTCATCTTTCCCTTAAACTTTCACCTTTCATCTTTAACCCATTACCTCTGGTTGTAGTGCCACCAAACCCCAAAGGAAAAATACAGCTTGCATTAACACTATATATGTCCCTCATAATTTTGTATACCTCTATCAATCTTCTATTTTCCTAGGAATAAAGTCCTAACCTATTCATCTTTGATTACAACTCAGGTCATCCAGAACCAACGTCATCCTTGTAAATTTTCTCTGTACTCTTTCAACCTTATTTACATCTTTCCTGTAGGTAGGTGGCAAAAACTGTCCACAATATTCCAAATTAAGCCTCACCAACATCTTATACAACTTCAACATAACATCCCAAATCCTGTACTCAATACATTGATTTATAAAGACCAATGTGGCAGAAGATTTCTTTATGACTCTATCTACCTGTGACACCACTTTCAATAAATTATGGATCTGTCTTCCCAGATCCTTTTGTTCAATCATACTTCTCAGTAGAGTCATTATCCAGATTAGGCACATAATCATATACGCAAAGCTCAACTGGTGGCAAGAGAGAGAAAGTGGGACTAAATAGTTGGGGTTACCAACATTATATTCCAATAATAAGGGTCAGATTGGAGATGGGGCATTTTGAAGACAGGTCATTAAAAAACCCCCACTGTGTACCAAACGATGCCAGGAGCAGCACCGGAATAAGTAGTTGGTAGATTCTGAATGTGGTTCCTTAACGTTGTCATAGCTAGGGTTGGTAATGGGGACCATCTCCTATGACCTACTAAATGTTCCCAGTGGCATGCGCTTCAAATAGCCTCTGACAACCACGTCCAGCTTCTGGCCTTCACGTGTGGCTTAGTTTCTAAGCCTAGTGGAACTGTTTCTACTGACAGGAGAAGGAGAATGGAGTTACTGGAAACTTAAAACTAGTCACTTTGGGCAGATGGAGCTTATAAGATGGCAGCTCATCTAGGAGAAGGAAAACTTTGATCTCAAACCTCTTCTGCCTTGCAGCTATACCCACTTCATGGGGAAGGCTTCAGGTGTAAACCTCTGAGGGAAAATCCAGAGCTGGAGTCCCTAAGGCAGTCCTACTTTGAGTTCAACACTGACTTGGCAACTCCTGCAACGCGACTGGTGCCAAACTGTATCGGTCTCTGCCATTCCTTTGGGTCTATCTGATGCATGGAGAGGGTGAGCTTGCTACATGGGCAACAGCTTGCTCTCTATATTGTACTGCCCAGGCTTCCATATCTATATGGCTAGGATGCAACATCCATGGTTGATTCTGACCGTCGGAGGCCTCACAGTTCCTCACAGTTTCATGTAATATAACAATGCAAGCTAAGACAAAAAAACAAATGTAGAATCTACCAGCTACTTATTCCTGAAATGTGACCATTAACTCCAAAGTCAACACACCAGGCCCTTCACAAAATATGTAAACAGTTAGTGTTTGTTCCCCAAAAATAACAATTCATACTTTAGCTTCAAATAGCAAATACTCCCTGCCTTTCTATTCTCAAAAAAGAGTATACTTGGCAGCTTCAGCATTTGCTAGGAATCTCTCAAATTCATGTACATTTGTCCATTTAATAGGGGGTTAAACCTGTGAGGGAAGCTAAGGCAGGTTGGAGATAGATTTCTAGTTACCTTTACTACATTCAACATATGAATGGTAAGCTTAGGACTTTTCAAAGGTGCACAAGCCATATTATGTAGGAAGTGCCAAAAATATCTTGCAGAGCTTGCAGGTAATTAGCTGACATGGCTAATGGAATTTCTGCCTTGAGGAACCTCACTATATCAGTCACCAGGCCCTTTAAGCTCTCTACCAGTCTCAGTTTTTTCATATTATCTGAGCACTGCCATTCATCCCAAGCCTCATATTTTTCTTCCCCATTGGGTGGCAGCTTGACCCCAGACACTCCCAGGCTACAATAACCTTGGCTCTCCGCAGCTACACTTCTGCATTTCTCATCCAGTGATGTCAAAATGAACTCAGAATTTAAATCAATCACTGAAGGACTCATTAGACCTACCACATCAGACAACTCCTTCCCCACACCGCAGAAATGAGAGCAACTTGTCTTTAAAGTCTCCACCCTCAGCTACTCGAAACTCATCTCCCAATTGTTCACTCTTGCCTACACTCCCCTCTTCCCTAAAAGTATGTCTCCACCTCTCCATTTGCACCACTCCTTTCAAGTCTTTGCTAGCCTGGACTAACACAACATCCTTACCAGCCAATTGTTCAAAACACTGTTCAAAGAGGGTACTTTCCCTGATAATTTAATGGCACTTGGAACGCTAACTAAAAATTTGTCTGGGCTGCGGATATCTGCCTCACTCACAACATAAGTATTAGCTGTGGGTGATCTCTTTGCATCACACCAAAGCTTAATCCCTGCGGCATCAATAATCACTTTCCTGGGCACTGGCTTAAACACAGGATAAAACCAACAAACCACTTAATCAATTCTTACAGAAAATACACAGTATTCAGGGAATCAAATCCCGGACAAGTCCCAACAATGAAGACCGTAAGACCATGAATTGTAGGAGCAGAAATAGGCCATTTGGCCCATCCTCCTGCTCCACCATTCAATCATGGGCTGATCCAATTCTTACAGTCATCTCCACTCCCCTGCCTTCTCTCCATACTCTTTGATGCCCTGGCTAATCAAGAACTTAACTATCTCTGCCTTAAATGCACCCAGTCACTTGGCCTCCACAGCCACTTGTGGCAACAAATTCCACAGATTTACCACCCTCTGGCTAAAGTAATTTCTCCCCATCTCTGTTCTAAACAGACGTCCTTCAATCCTGAAATTATGACCTTTTGTCCTAGACTCCCCTACCATGGGAAATAACTTTGTTATATCTAATCTGTTTAGGCCTCTTAACATTCGGAGTGTTTCTATGAGATACCCCCCCCCCCCCCGCCATTCTCCTGAACCCCAGGGAATACAGCCCAAGAACTGCCAGACGTTTCTCATACAGTAACCCTTTCAGTCCTGGAATCATTCTCAATGTCAGTGTGGCCTTTCTAAAATAAGGAGCCCAAAACTGTACACAATACTCCAAGTGTGGTCTCACAAGTGCCTTATAGAGCCTCAACATCACATCCCTGCTCTTATATTCTATAGCTCTAGAAATGAATGCCAACATTGCATTTGCCTTCTTCTTCCCCTTTTTACTGGGCATCTCTAGAAACACGGCTGGTTAGACCCTCGCTAACAGGCTAATGCACTCAGTGGTGAGAAAACCACCATACTGCCAACTCCATACATCTAGGGCCAATATGACTTGGGTCCCACCAGACCGGGACAGTTGGGGTGTTCCCCAATCTGAGTGAATATTCTGTAAATACTGTCCCAATGCAATTAGCTGTCGGCAAGAAATAACAGATCATACAGATACAATTATAAAAAAGCATATTTACAAATTTCAGATTTATCGAACAGTTAATAAGAAAAAGAAAAAGGGCCCATTACAGTTAACTCAGTCCAAATGTGCACATATGTTGGAGCTTATCTTGAAGTTGTCTTTAACTCAAGCGCTGGACCTACAGTCTGCATGAAAGCACACACCACCTTCCAAATGCCACTAAAATCCATCTCGAACACACGGGCTCTCCCACAAGGGCATCAATCCTTCCTCCTTGAAGCTTTTCCTCTGCACAAAGCACCTCGTGCAACGAGGATGACATCCTCAGCCATCTGGCCTATCTTCTCCCAGCTCCTGCCAAAAAGACCTCAACCCTCACCTACATCCGTCACAAAAACTTCTCTGCCCAGCATTCTCTAGAACATACTCCCAATTCCACCATCCTGATTCGCTAACACAACATTCCTAAGATGAACAACATAGCCCCTTATGTTTAGCTTAAACCCAAACATGCTAAAAGCAGAATAGATTGCTCTTACAGAACTGTTAAAAGTGAAATACCTGCAGCATAGCAGTAAAAATCTTAACCTGGGCATTACACACACACACGTAGATATATATTTATATATATATACACACACACACACGTAGAGATATATACACACACACACATACATATATATATACATACATGTGTGTGTGTGTGTGTGTGTATAACTTGGATATGTACTTGGATAATGAATTTACTTTGAACTTTGATATAAATAATTTTTTGCAGTAGCTGAATGCTCCAGGTGTGTAGGAATTAATTCTCTATCTGAATATCTATGAGGGTTGACAGTATAAACTTCTGAGATATTTATGCCTTGCCACAGATGTCCTCTCCTGAGATCAATCAATAGCTCCAGCCACAAATGTAACTTGGTATGGAGCAAGAGTGTACTTTCAGTGGCTGTCAAGGGTGATCTTTCCACACTAAAGCATGAACTATTTGAAACGCATCATTGTCTGCCTTCCAACTGTTACATTACCGAAATCGCTGGTGCTCTTTATTCAAAAGAAAGCTGAATGGGTTTCATTCCTTTTGCCAAGGAGCAGCAAATGGAATCAGCTTTATCTTTAAGAGCTCTGCTCTTCAGGGTGGAAATTTAACTGGAAATGCACGGAAAAGAAAACAGACACCCTCAAAAACACAAGAAAGTCTGTAGATGCTGAAAATCCAGAGTAACACACACAAAATGCTGGTAGAACTCTTGACGGGTCTCGGCCTGAAACATCTACTGTTTATTCACCTACATATGTGCTGCCCAACTTGTTGAGGTCTTCCAGCATTTTGTGTGTGTTGCTTTCCAGTCTCTCAAAGTCATAGACTACAGCACAGAAATAGGCCCTTCCTACATCTAGACCATTGCAAACCATTTAAACTGCCTAATCCCATCAATATGCACCAGACCACAGCCCTCCGTACCCCTCCCATTCATGACCCTATTCAAACTTCTCCTAAACGTTGAAATTGAGCTTGCACGCACCACTTACACTGGCAGCTCGTTCCATGCTCTCATAACCCTCTGAAGAAGTTTCTGCTCATGTTCCCCTTAAACTTTTTACCTTTCTCCCTTAACCCATAACCTTGAGTCACAGTCCCACCAACCTCAAAATAGAAAGTCTGGTTGCATTTTCTCTGTCTACACCCCTGGGTGGGCAGCACACCAAGCACATGATAGAAAAGATGCATTAATTGTGCAGCCATTCCCTGTGCCATAAACATTAGATAATCTCTACGATGTTACATAGGTACGGATTGTCTGCTGGAAATGTGGCTTTTCATTCAGGTCCATTGCAAACTAATAAACTAATCACCAAACTTACAGTGCAAACTCAGTCTATATGGGTGTCTTTAGAAAGAACTTGCAAACCTAACCACAAATCAATTATCTCATATGTGGGCAGGCTATCTGACTAATGGTTTATGATAGTAACCAGAGATCGGCAGTATCATCCCTCAATACCACATCACAGCCCTTGAATTTCCCTTCAGCCAGTTGATTCAAATTATGTAAGACAATGCAGCTTAATCATCATCACTGCTCAGGGCCTCTCAAAGTCCTCCCATGAAAATAAATGATCTGCCACCTTACAAATCTCAGAAGTCCTATACATTGGAAAATTTTCCTCTCAGCTCTGAAGGTCTTTTTTCAGCAGATGTTGCTCTGCTTAAATTTTTTTCCTCTCATCCAAGAAAGATCGAGATCTAATTTGCTGATCTAGTTAACACCATAAGACATAGGAGCAGAATTAGGCCATTCAGCCCATTGAGTCTGTTCTGCCATTCCATCATGGCTGATCCCAGATCCCACTCGACCCCATACACCTGCCTTCTCACTACATCTTTTGATGCCCTGACCGAGATAGAAACAATCAGCTTCTGCTTAAGTATAACCACGGACTTTGCCTCCACCACAGTTTGCGGCAGAGCATTCCAAATATTCACTACTCTCTGGCTAAAAATATTCCTCCTTACCTCTGTTCTAAAGGGCCGTCCCTCGATTTTGAGGCTGTGCCCTCAGGTTCTGGATACCTCCATCATAGGAAACATCCTCTCCGCATCCAATCTATCTAGTCCTTTCAACATTCAGTAGGTTTCAATGAGATGTCCCCACATTCTTCTAAATTCCAGTGAGTACAGGGCCAAAGTAGCCAGACGCTCCTCATATATTAACCCCATCATTCCCAGAATCATCCTCCTGAACCTCCTCTGAACTCTCTCCAATGACAACACATTCTTTCTGAGATATGGGGCCCAAAACTGTTGACAAAACTCCAAGTGCGGCCTGACTAGTGTCTTATAAAGCCTCAGCATTATCTCCTTGCGTTTATATTCATTTCCCCTTGAAATAAATGCCAACATTGCATTTGCCTTCTTTATCACAAACACAACCTGTAAATTAACCTTCTGGGAGACTTGCATGAGGACTCCGTCTGCACCACTGATGTTTGAACCTTCTCCCCATTTAGATAATAGTCCACACTATTGTTCCTTTTAACAAAATGCATTATTATACATTTCCCAACTCTGTATTCCACCTGCCATTTTTTTGCCCATTCTTCCAATTTGTCTAAATCCTCCTGCAATCATATTGCTTCAACAGCACTACCTACCCCTCCACCTCCCTTCATATCATCCACAAACTTGGCCATGAAGCCATCAATTCCATTATCCAAATCATTGATAAACAATGTAAAAAGCAGCAGTCCCAATACTGACCCCTGAGGAGCACCATTAGTCACTGGCAGCAAACTAGCAAAGTACCTTTTTACCCCCACTCACTGCCTCCTGCCTGTCAGCCATTCCGCTATCCATGCCAGTGTCTTTCCTGTAATGTCATAGGATTTTATCTTGTTAAGTAGCCTCATGTTTGACACCTTATCAAATGTCTTCTGAAAATCCAAGTAAATGACATCCACTGCCTCTCCGTTGTCCACCCTGCTTGTTACTTCCTCGAAGAACTCTAACAGATTTGTCAGGCAAGATTTCCCTTTACAGAAACCACCCCAACATTGACTTATTTTATCGTTAGCCTCCAAATATCTCAAAGCATCATCCTTAATAATAGACTCCAACACTTTCCCAACCAGAGGTTAGGATAACTGGGCTGTAATTTCCTTTCTTTTGCCTTCCTCCCTTCTTAAAGAGTGGAGTGACATTTGCAATCTTCCAGTCCTCCAGGACCATGCCAGAAGCAATTGATTTTTGAAAGATGATAACCAATATATCCATTACTTCTTCAGCAACCTCTTTCCGGACTCTGGGATGTAGTCCATTTGGCCCAGGTGACTTGACCACCTTAAGACCTTTGAGTTTGCCTAGCACTTTTTCCTTTGTAATAGCACTGGCACTCACTCCTGTGCCTGACACTCATGGACCTCCAGCACACTGCTAGTGTCTTCCACAGTGAAGAAAGACGCGAAATACTCATTAAGTTCATATGCCATTTCTTTGTTCCCCCATTTGTACCTCACCAGCATCATTCTCCAGTGGTCCAATATCAACCCTCACCTCCCTTTTACACTTTAAGTAACTGAAAAAACTTTTGGTATCTTGCTTTATATTTTTGGCTAGTCTGTCCTCATATTTCATCAATTCCCTTCTTATAGCTTTATTTAAATTGCCTTTTGTTGGATTTTAAAAGCTTCTCAATCATCTAACTTCCCATTCACTTTTTCCACATATGTCCTTTCCTTATGCAGACCTTAACTTCCTTCCTCAACCAGAGTTGCCAACCCCTGCCATTTGAGAACTTCTTCCTCTGTGGGCATATCTATCTGCACCTTGTGAACTATTCCCAGAAACTTCAGCCACGTCTACTCTGCCGTCATCCCCACCAGTATCCTCCTCCAATCCACCTGGACAAGCTCGTTTCTGTAATTCCTTTTATTCCATTGTGATACAGATACATGTGAGTTATGCTTCTCCCTCTCAAACTGCAGTATGAATTCAATCACATTATGAACACTGGTTCCTAAGGGTTCCTTTACATTAAGCTTCCTGATAAGAAATGGGTTATTACACAACACCCAATCTAAGACAGCCTTTCCCCAAATAGGCTCAACACAAGCTGCTCTAAAATGCCATCTTGTAGGCATTCAACAAATTCCCTCTCTTGCAATCCAACACCAACCTGATTTTCCCAATTTCCTTGTATATTAATGCCCCCATCACAATTATGTGTCATGGGGGGGGGGGCGCGTTGGGAGCGGACCCAGATACAAGACACAGACACTTAAGTACCAGGACAGGACTAGGCATGAGAAGGAAGCAAGGAAAGTGGGGAAGAAAGGACACTGGACATGACACAGGCCCCAGACGAGACAAGGATTCTGGACCTGGCTAGGACTCGATAAGGACAGTGGAACCAGGATATGGAACTGGGAACTAGAAGCCTGTGCTTGGACTCCGAGCCAAGAAGGACCCAGAACCTGGGTCTTGGCTCAGGCTCGGACACCAGAACCAGGCGAAGGCAAGACGAGGCTACAGGACAAGGAGAAGCACAGGACTGGACATGAGACTCCTGGACAGGACAAGGGAACCCCAGCAAAGGACGAGGGAATCCCAGCACCGGGCTGGGCAAGGTACTCTTGTGCTGGGTGAGGCACATGGACATGACGAGAACACAAAGCCTTGGTCGAGGGAGAACAGGAACGCAGAACACAGAGCCTAGGTCAAGGAACCCCTCCTTATGTACAGGACACAGGGCCGGGACTCATAACACAGAACCAGGACCCCTCCTTGGATACAGGACATAGGGCCGGGACTCATTACACTGAACACAACGAGACAGTTCCCAACGCTAGGTAGCAGCAAATGGCCGGACCTACCTAGCGAAGGTGTGGACACAAAGAGACAGTTCCAAACAGGGTGAGGCTCCAGACACAGGCAAGGCGAGGCAAGGCTCCAGGCAGAGGCATGGTGAGGCGAGGCTCCAGGCAGAGGCAAGGCGAGGGGAGGCGAGGCGAGGCAAGGCAAGGCAAGGCTCCAGGCAGAGGCAGAGGTGAGGCAAGGCTCCAGGCAAAAGGTGAAGGGAAGGGATACAGACAGGGGGTTTGGACAGGAACAATCCAGCCACCAGAGGCTGAATCCTGAAGCTATTTATGAGGCCAGCCCAAACAAGAATCAGCTGCATCAACAGAAACTGGGGAAGCCTGGAATACCTGGAATAAGGAACATGGACCAGACCGTGAATCAGAATACGGATTTCACGGACCAGACCATGACATTATGTCATTACCCTTATTACATGCCTTTTCCAGCTCAATTTGCAATCTCAACCCCACATTTGGATACTATTTAGAGGCCTACATTATGACTCCCATAATAGTTTTTTCACCCTTACAATTTCTTAAATCCACCCACAAAGATTCAACAGTCTCTGACCCTATGTCACCTCTTTATAAAGATGTAATTCCATGCTTCTTCACCTCTGAACCACATTATCATTCAGATTGTTGATGTAGATGACAAACAACACCAATCCCTGTGGCACTACATGAGTCACAGTCCTCCAGTCAGAGAGGCAACCATCCACTACCACTCTCTGACTTCTCCCACGAATCCAATGTCTAATCCAATTTATTACCCCATCCTGAATGCCGAGCGACCGAACTTTCTTGTGCAACCTCCCATGTGTGACCTTGTCAAATGCCTTCCTGAATTCCATGTAGACAGCATCCACTGCCTTACATTTATCAATTTTCCTGTTAACTTGCTCACAAAACTCTATAAGATTGGTTAGACATGACCTAACACACACAAAGCCATCCTGACTATTCTTAATCAGTCCATGACTGTCCAAGTATTTATATATCAGGTCCTTTAGAATACCTTCCAATAAATTTCCCACTACTGATGTCAGGATCACTGACCTATAATTTCCTAGGTTTTTTTTTTGGAACCTTTCTTAACAGAGAACAACACTGGCTATACTCCAATCCTCTGGTACTTCATCCATCACTAAATTATCTCTGCTAGGGACCAGGCAATTCCCGCACTTGCCTCCACAGTGTCTGAGGAAATACCTTGTCAGGCCCTGGAGAATTATCCACGCTAATTTGTTTCATATTTCACGCTAATTGGACCATATTTTCCCTTGCAATCCTA
Source organism: Hemitrygon akajei (assembly GCF_048418815.1). NCBI lineage: Eukaryota > Metazoa > Chordata > Chondrichthyes > Myliobatiformes > Dasyatidae > Hemitrygon > Hemitrygon akajei. The sequence goes on from NC_133128.1 coordinate 188,057,374, forward strand.
ACATATCTGTAGAATCTCATAGGATTCTCCTTCACCTTGCCTGCTAGGGCAACCACATGCCTTCTTTCAGTCCTTCTGATTTCTTTCTCAAGTGTTCTGTTGCATGTATAATATACTCCATAAACATCTCATTGGGTCATACCTGCCTATACTTGCTAAGTACCTCCTTTTTCCTCTAAACAAGGGCATCAATATCTCTTGAAAACCAAGGTTCCCTACACCTGTTTTCTTTACCTTTTATTCTGACAGGCACATACAAGCTTACTATTCTCAACATTTCACTTTTGAAGGCCTCCCACTTACCAAGTACACTTTTGCCAGAAAACACCCTGTCCCAATCCACACTTGCCAGATCATTTCTGATACCCACAAAATTGGCCTTTCTCCAATTTAGAATCTCAACCCACAGACCAGACCTACCTTTTTACTTTGAAACTAATGGCATTGTGATCACTAGTTGCAAAGTGTACCCCTACACAAACTTCTGTCACCTGCCCTGTGTCATTCTCTCATAGCAGATCAAGTATCACACACTCTTGCACTGAGTCTTCAAAGAAGGAAATTTCCCAAAACACATTTGACAAACTCTATCCTATCTAGTCCTTCTACAATATGGGATTCCCAGTCAATACGTGGAAAGTTAAAATCACCTGCTATTACAACTGTATGTTTCTTACAACAGTCTGCAACCTGACATCAGTGGTTTGGAAGTTGTTGGAATCGATGCTAGGCATGAGATTACAGTGTACCTAGAGGCACATGGCAAGATAGGCCAAAGCCAGCATGGTTTCCTGAAAGGAAAATCCTGCCTGACTAACCTACTGCAATTCTTTGAGGAAATTACAAGCAGGGTAGACAAAGGATATGCAGTAGATGTGGTGTACTTGGATTTTCTGAAGACCTTTGACAAGGGTGCCACACATGAGGATGCTTAGCAAGATAAGAACCCATGGAATTGCAGGGAAGTTACTAATGTGGTTGGAGCATTGATTGGCTGGTTGGCAGAAAACAAAGAGTGGGAATAAAGGGATCCTATTCTGGCTGACTGCCGGTTACCAGTGGAGTTCCACATGGGTCAATGTTGGGACCACTGCTTTTTATGATGTATGTCAATGATATTTGGACTATGGGATTAATGGATTTGTGGCTAACTTTGCCAATAATCCAAAGATAAGTGGAGGAGCGGGGTTAGTGTTGAAGAAACAGAGAAACTTCAGAGAGACTTACATAGTTTAGGGGAACAGGCAAAGAAGTGGCAAATGAAATACAATGTTGCAAAGTGTATGGTCATGCAGTTTGGTGGAAGAAATAAATGGGCAGGCTATTATTTAGAAGGGGACAGAATTCAAAATGCAGAGATGCAAAGGGACTTGGGAGTCCTTGTGCAAGATACCCTAAAGGTTAACCTCCAGGTTGAGTCAGTTGTGAAGAAGGTGAATGCAATGTTGAAATTCATTTCTAGACCTATAGAATATAAGACCAGGGATGTGATGTTGAGGATCTATAAGGCACTCGTGAGATCACACTTGAGTATTGTCTGCAGTTTTGGGCTCTTAATTTTAGAAAGGATATACTGACATTGGAGAGGGTTCAGAGAAGATTCATGAGAATGATTCCAGGAATGAAAGGGTTACCGTATGAGGAACATCTGGCAGCTCTTGAGCTGTATTCCCTGGAGTTCAGAAGAACGAGGGGGGATCTCATAGAAACATTCCGAATGTTAAAAGGCCTGAACAGATTAGATATGGCAAAGTTATTTCCCATGGTAGGGGATTCTAGGACAAGAGGGCACAACTTCAAGATTGAAGGACATCCTTTTAGAACTGAGATGCGGAGAAATTACTTTATTCAGATGGTGATAAATCTGTGGAATTTGTTGCCACGAGCGGCTGTGGAGGCCAAGTCATTAGGCATATTTAAGGCAGAGATAGACAGGTTCTTGATTAGCCAGGGCATCAAAGGATAGGGCGTGAAAGCAGGGGGGACTGGAAGAATTTGATCAGCCCATATTGAATGACGGAGCAGACTCGATGGGCCAAATGGCCTATTTCTGCTCCTATATCTTGTGGTCTTAAATCCTTTGGACTGTTGTGTGGTTTGTAATATACCTTCATTAATGTAGTCATACCTTTCTTATTTCTCCGTTCCACCCATAAAGCCTCACTAGTCAAGTTCCCCAGTCTGTCCAGACAGAACACTGCTTTGACATTTTCCCCAACTAGTAATGCCACCTCTCCTCTTTTAATCCCTACTGCTCTGTCGCATTTAAAACAAAACCCTGGAATATTGAGCTGCCAGTCCTGCCCTTCCTGCAACCAAGTCTTATTAATGGCGACAATGTCAAAATTCCAGGTGTTGATCCAAGTACTGAGCTCATCCACCGTTCCTACGATACAGCTCAGGACATTAGTCGCACCATTCTCAACCTTTTGATTTCTTACTTTGCCTGAGGTCTTAACAATATCTGCCTCCACATACTCTCCACTAACTGTTCTGACACTCTGATTCCCAACAACAACCCCCCCCCACAACCAGAACATAAAAATCTACAGCACAATACAGGCCCTTCGGCCCACAATGTTATGCTGACCATGTGACCCACTCTAAAAACTGACTCGAATTTCCCTACCACATAGCCCTCTATTTTTCTAAGCTCCATGTACCTATCTTAGAGTCTCTTAAAAAACCCTATTGTATCTGCCTTTACCACCGCGGCTGGCAGTGCATTCCACGCACCCACCACTCTCTGTGTGAAAAACTTACCTCTGACATCCCCCTTGTACTTATTTTCAAACACCTTAAAAGTATGCCTCTCGTGTTAGCCACAAAAGAAAAGAATCAATTTTTCTCTGTGGTCATAATTACTAAAAGATAAAAAAGACTAGCAATTACACCAGTAAACCTAAATTGAAGATTCATTCATAGATCATTCTAGTTGTTGGTTTATGAAGCAATGCAGGACTGTAGATGTGGGATGGAATTTTATAATAATTGGATAGATTTCTAAGGCATTTTTATTCTATTCTGTTATTTCATTATATTTTTCTATTATTTTAAATTCCAATAATGGATTTTTTCATCAAGCTGTGTTAAGCAATTCTCTCCCATTTCACGCACATCTGCTTTCACCCCATCCTCCCACCACCCCACTAGGGATAGGGTTCCTCTTGTCCTCACCTACCACCCCACCAGCTTTCGTTTCCAACATATAATTCTCCGTAACTTTCGCCATCTCCAACAAGATCCCACCACCAAATATATCTTTCCCTCCCCCCCACTTTCTGCTTTCTGCAGGGATCGCTCCCTATGCAACTCCCTTGTCCATTCATCCCCCCATCCCTTCCCACCGATCTCCCTCCTGGCCCTTATCCTTGTAAGCGGGACAAGTGCTACACCTGCCCTTACACTTCCTCCCTCACCACCATTCAGGGCCCCAGACAGTCCTTCCAGGTGAGGCGACACTTCACCTGTTAGTCGGTTGGTGTGGTATACTGCGTCTGGTGCTCCCGGTGTGGCCTTCTCTATATTGGTGAGACCCAACGCAGACTGGGAGACCATTTCGCTGAACACCTACACTCTGTCCGCCAGAGGAAGCAGGATCTCCCAGTGGCCACACATTCCCATTCCGATATGTCAATCCATGGCCTCCTCTACCGTCAAGATGAATCCACACTCAGGTTGGAGAAACAACACCTTATATTCTGTCTGGGTAGCCTCCAACCTGATGGCATGAACATTGACTTCTCTAACTTCTGTTAATGCCCCTCCTCCCCTTCTTACCCCATCCCTATTTATTTATTTAATATATATACACAGGTATGTATGTATGTATATATGTGTGTGTGTGTGTGTGTGTGTGTGTGTGTGTATTTCTCTTTCTCTCTCTCTCTCTCTCTCTCTGTCTTTCCCTCTCACAATAACTCCTTGCCTGTTCTCCATCTTCCTCTGGTGCTCCCCTCCCCCTTTTTTCTTCCAATGTCTTCCATCCTATGATACTCCCCCTTCTCTAGCCTTGTATCCCTTTTGCCAATCAACTTCCCAGCTCTTGGCTTCATCCCTCCCACTCCTGTCTTCTCCTATCATTTCGGATCTCCCCCTCCCCCTCCCACTTTCAAATCTCTTACTATCTATTTTTTCCTGTTAGTCCTGATAAAGGGTATCAACCTGAAACGTCCACTGTACTTATTCCTATAGATGCTGCCTGGCCTGCTGCGTTCCACCAGCATTTTGTGTGTGTTGCTTGAATTTCCAGCATCTGCAGATTTCCTCGTGTTTGCATTAAGCAGTTCTTATTTTTATTGTGTATTTTCCTTCAAATTTCCTCATCTGTGAAACCCGTAATTTTAAAAAACCGATGTTATTTAATGCTGAATGGCAGCTCTTCAGAGAAAAATAAAACATTGTCCTCTGAGTATGTTTACAAATGACATGGCTCTTGATTTATAAAACTTCCTTCAGCACTGAAATCTAAATAAGCTCTTTACGCAATACGTAATCATTAGTAAGTACATTGCAGGAACATGGTTGAGACACTAATGTAATAACCAATTCCGTAATGTCATTGTTGTAAAGACAGAACAATAACTCAAACTAAATGTTTCCATTTTCATATAGCAAGAATAGCAGCAGCTAACGATTAATAATAGCATGGCAATCAAATCTTCAAACCTAACAACATTACAGCAATGTTTTGTCAGATATTGTACATTATATTAAAAGACTTAATGGACATAATTATATAAAGGGAATGTGCTCTCAACCCAGCTGCTATAGTTCATTATAGAGAATCACATCTGTTTACATTGGCTTTGGATATTTGGATATAAACAGGCAGACTATTATTTAAATAGGGAGAGAATTCAAAGTTCTGAGATGCAACGGGACTTGGGAGTCCTCGTACAGGATACCCTTAAGGTTGACCTTCAGGTTGAGTCAGTGGTGAAGAAGGTGAATGCAATGTTGGCATTCATTTCTAGAGGAATAGAGTATAGGAGCAGGGATGTGATGTTGAGGCTCTATAAGGCACTGGTAAGACCTCACTTGGAATACTGTGTGCTGTTTTGTGCTCCTTATTTAAGAAAGGATGTGCTGACATTAGAGAGGGTTCAGAGAAGATTCACTAGAATGATTCCGGAAATGAGAGGGTTAACATATGAGGAACGTTTGACCGCTCTTGGACTGTACTCCTTAGAGTTTAGAAGAATGAGGGGGGACCTCAGAAACATTTTGAATGTTGAAAGGCATGAACAGAGTGGATGTGGCAAAGTTGTTTCCCGTGGTGGGGGGATCTAGTACAAGAGGACATGACTTGAGGATTGAAGGGCGCCCATTCAGAACAGAGATGCAAAATAATTTTTTTAGCCAGAGGGTGGTGAACCTATGGAATTTGTTGCCACGGGCGACAGTGGAGGCCAAGTCATTGGGTGTATTTAAGGCAGAGATTGATAGGTATCTGAGTAGTCAGGCCATCAAAGGTTATGGTGAGAAGGTGGGGGAATGGGACTAAACAGGAGATTGGATCAGCTCATGATGAAATGGTGGAGCAGACTCAATGGGCCAAATGGCCGACTTCTGCTCCTTTGTCTTATGGTCTTATTTCTAAATTCAGCTAAGCTTGAAATCGAATTGAATTAATTAATGTAATTGTACATTTCACACAAATGGAAGTATGGAACATTTGTCTAGTTACATTATGACGACATCAGCAATGACATATATAAAAGCAAAATCACAGAACTATAAACATGCGAAATTCTGCAGATGCTGCAAATCTTGAGCAACACACAGAAAATACACTGGAGGGACACAGCAGGTCAGGCAATATCTATGGAAATTACTAAATAGTCGATGTTTCAGGCTGAGACCCTTCTTCAAGACTGGAAAGGAAGGAGGAAGATGCCAAAATAAAAGGGGTGGGGGGACAGGAAGAAGGTGGCAGGTGAAGACAGGTGTGTGGGAAAGGTAAAGGGCTGCAGAGGAAGGAATCTGATAGCAGAGGAGAGCAGATCACAGGAGAAAGGGAAGGAAGAGGGGACCCAAGGGGAGATGGTAGGCAGGTAAGAAGAGGTAAGAGGCCAGAATGTGGAATAGAAGAAGTGGGGAGAGGAATGATTTTTTTTAAATGGAAGGAAATATCAATATTCATGCCATCAGTTTGGAGGTTACCTTGGTGGAATACAAAGTGTTGCTCCTCCACCCTGAAAGTGGTCTCATCTTGGCACAAGAGGACGCCATGACCAGACATGTTGAAACAGGAATGGGAATCCAAACTTAAAATGTTGGTCGACCAGGAAGTCCTGCTTTTGGTAGACGGAGCAAAGGTGCTCGACAAAGTGCTCCCCCAATTTACAAGGGGCCTCACCAATGTAGGGGAGGCCGCATCAGGGGCACTGGACCCAATGGACGATCCCAGCAGGTTCACAGGTAAAGTGTTGCCTCACCTGGAAGGAGTGTTTGGGGCTCTGAGTGGAGGTGAGGGAAAAGGTGGATGGGCAGGTGTAGCACTTTGGCCACTTGCAGATGTAAGTGCCAGAAGAGAGATCTTTTATTTATTGAGATACAGCACAGAATAGGCCCATCTGGGCCTTTGAGCCTCACTGCCCAGCAACCCGCCAAATTAAACCCAGTCTAATCACAAGGCAACTTACCTAACAACCAGAACTTCGTTGGACTGTTGGAGGAAACCAGAGCACCCTGAGCAAACCCGGGGGACGTAGTCACAGGGAGAACTTACAAAATCTTTACAGATAGCTACAGGAGCCGAAGTCAGGGTCGCCTGTGTTGTGCTAACCACTACCCTATTGTGGGGAGGGCTGAATGGACAAGGGAATCACAGAGGGAGAGATCCCTGTGGAAAGCAGAGAATGGGGATGAGGTAAAGATATGTTTAGTGTTAGGATCCTTTTGGAGATGGCAACTATTTGGCGATGTCATAGAACTACTGTTGTTTTTCACTGATTCGCAGACTCGGGTCAACTGTTCAACTCATTAACTGGAATCGGAAGCCTTAAAAGTGGCAATCAAGTGAAGAATTCATAGTAAATTCAGAGCACAAGAAACCTCATGTGGCCAATGCGTGAGCTCTTATAAGTCACATTCCAACAGGCTTAAGAAAATGCAGTAACTGGGTTGCAGGACTTACTACACCCTTTTTCATCCATTCTGTCACTGCAATCATCCACGTGGTCACAGGTGTATTCTTTTGGGATACATTCCCCATTTGTGCAGGTAAACTGTTGACTGGAACATTTATCTGAAGCTGTACAGAAAGGAAAATAATAATGACTGTTAGTGAGGATTGATCTTACACTTTTAAAAAAGTGTCACAATACCATTCATCATTGCTCTCTAGGTTGAATCTAATGAAAAATTACAGCAGAACACTAAAGAAATTAAAGGCATTATCATCTGATATATGATATTGAAGAGCTAAAATCTCTCTAGCATAGGAGTTCCTAACCTGGGCTCCATGGACCCTTGGGTCAATGGTCGGGGTCCAGACATAAAAAAGGTTGGGAACACCTGCTCATGTGTGCAATGGTGCACTTGAAGATTTTGCTTTAGAAAAAAGAATTCAGTAAAATATTTTTGGCATCTTTTAATTTCTGACTTAACTTAGACAGGAGTATAAATATTCATGTGTTTCTTTAGCAATACAGTGCGGAGTTGGCCCTTCCAGTCCTTCGAGCCGCCTCAGCAACCCCTGACAAACCCAATTAACCCTAAACTAATCACAGGATAATTTACCTTTCCCAGTAGGTCCTTGGACTTTGGGAGGAAACCACAGGACCCAAGGAAAACCTGCACATTCCATGGGGAGGACATAAAGAGACTCCTCACAGAATGATGTCAGAATTAAACTCCGAACTCCAGAATGCCCTGAGCTGTAATGGCGGCGCACTAACACTATGCTACCCTGGCACCCATACAAACAACTATACTTTGTCTTTAGCTTTCAGTGGAATCTGGCTTTGCACACAAAGAATTGGACATTCAATTAGCTGGGAAGTTTTAAAGACCACCTACTGGGTAGAAACAGTGTGATGGAATACCAAACACGCTGAGCAATGAATTACCTTCCTGATCTCTACAACACTGTAGAAACATAGAAAATAGGTGCAGGAGTAGGCCATTCGGCCCTTTGAGACTGCACCGCCATTCAGTATGATCATGGCTGATCATCCAACTCAGAACCCTGTACCTGCTTTCTCTCCATACCCCCTGATCCCTTTAGCCACAAGGGCCATATCTAACTTCCTCTTAAATATAGCCAATGAACCGGCCTCAACTGTTTCCTGTGGCAGAGAATTCCACAGATTCACCACTCTCTGTGTGAAGAAGTTTTTCCTCAACTCGGTCCTAAAAGGCTTCCCCATTATCCTTAAACTGTGACCCCTCGTTCTGGACTTCCCTAACATCGGAAACAATCTTCCTGCATCTAGCCTGTCCCATCCCTTTAGAATATTATACGTTTCAATAAGATCGCCCCTCAATCTTTTAAATTCCAGTGAGTATAAGCCTAGTCGATCCAGTCTTTCTCCATATGAAAGACCTGCCATCCCAGGAATCAATCTGGTGAACCTTCTCTGTACTCCCTCTATGGCAAGAATGTCTTTCCTCAGATTAGGGGACCAAAACTGCACACAATATTCTAGGTGCGGTCTCACCAAGGCCTTGTACAACTGCAGTAGAACCTCCCTGCTCCTGTACTCAAATCCTTTTGCTATTGTTATGAATGTACCACAGCTCTGAGGGGCTGAAGGGTGCGAGGGTAGCCCCCTCCTTTGTGAGAATCGCAAGATCACTATTGAGTCAATTCAGGAGACACAGGAAATGAGAGAAAGACATGCAGAATCCACAAAAGGGTTAGAATGTGTCCTGGCCTCCGAAAGGCTGACCCATTGATACCGGCTGTTGTCTCTTGGAGATGGACGTGTATTGCATCCTGTACTATGCATCGAAGCCCCAGGCAATGAACCAAGGAGGAGGTTGGTGGAGGGATTGCATCATCCCCAACCTGATTGACATCTGAGACCCTGTGAGTCAGGATAAAAAGAGGGTCTGTGGGAACAGACGCACCAGAAGAAACGCTAGCGATCCCTTAATAGCGAAAGCTGGTGGAAGGCCACGTGCGTCCGCTTCCATTTGCCCGGAATCGGTGACCTTTGCCACGGAAAAACGGTTTTTAGCTAACAACGGGGAACTCAACTCTCAACGACTCTTGAAGGATTGACATCATAAACAGAATGGGCAAGTTTTAACCCGTCTCTCTCTCTCCAACAATTGCCACACAGAGTCCCCAACGGCGGCAGCCTGTATGAACTGAACGAACTATATATTTCCATCGGACAATTCATTATCCCCTAGACAATGATACAGCTTATTTCTTATTGATTATTATTATACCCGTGCTTTTAGATTTAGTATTGACAACGTATATTATCTGTGTGTTTACATTGATATTATTTTTGTGTATTTCTATCAATAAATACTGTTAAAAATAGTATCATCAGACTTCAACGGACCTCTCTATCCTTGCTGGTAAGTGACCCAGTTACGGGGTATGTAACACTATGAATGCCAACATACCATTTGCCTTTTTCATCACCTGCTGTACCTGCATGCCCACCTTCAATGACTGATGTACAATGATACCCAGGTCTCGTTGCATCTCCCCTTTTCCTAATCGGCCACCGTTCAGATAATAATCTGTTTTCCTGTTCTTGCAACCAAAGTGGATAACCTCACATTTATCCACATTAAATTGCATCTGCCATGAATTTGCCCACTCACCTAACCTATCCAAGTCACCCTGCATCCTCTTAGCATCCTCCTCACAGCTAACACTGCCGCCCAGCTTCGTGTCATCTGCAAACTTGGAGATGCTGCATTTAATTCCCTCGCCTAAATCATTAATATCTATTGTAAACAACTGGGGTCCCAACACTGAGCCTTGCGGTACCCCACTAGTCACTGCCTGCCATTCTGAAAAGGTCCCGTTTACTCCCACTCTTTGCTTCCTGTCTGCCAACCAATTCTCTATCCACATCAATACCATACCCCCAATACCGTGTGCTTTAAGTTTGCACACTAATCTCCTGTGTGGGACCTTGTCAAAAGCCTTTTGAAAATCTAAATATACCACATCTACTGGCTCTCCCCTATCCACTCTACTAGTTACATCTTCAAAAAATTCTATAAGATTCGTCAGACATGATTTTCCTTTCACAACTCCATGCTGACTTTGTCCAATGATTTCACCTCTTTCCAAATGTGCTGTTATCACATCTTTGATAACCGACTCTAGCATTTTCCCCACCACCAATGTCAAACTAACCGGTCTATAATTCCCCGGTTTCTCTCTCCCTCCTTTTTTAAAAAGTGGGGTTACATTAGCCACCCTCCAATCCTTAGGAACTAATCCAGAATCTAAGGCGTTTTGAAAAATTATCACTAATGCATCCACTATTTCTTGGGCTACTTCCTTAAGCACTCTGGGATGCAGACCATCTGGCCCTGGGGATTTATCTGCCTTTAATCCCTTCAATTTACCTAACACCACTTCCCTACTAACATGTATTTCCCTCAGTTCCTCTATCTCACTAGACCCTCGGTCCCTTACTATTTCCGGAAGATTATTTATGTCCTCCTTAGTGAAGACAGAACCAAAGTAGTTATTCAATTGGTCTGCCATGTCTTTGTTCCCTATAATCAATTCACCTGTTTCTGACTGTAAAGGACCTACATTTGTCTTGACCAATCTTTTTCTTTTCACTTATCTATAAAAGCTTTTACAGTCAATTTTTATGTTCCCTGCCAGCTTTCTCTCATAATCTTTTTTCCCTTTCCTAATTAAGCTCTTTGTCCTCCTCTGCTGGTCTCTGAATTTCTCCCAGTCCTCAGGTGTGCCGCTTTTTTTTGCTAATTTATATGTTTCTTCTTTGGACTTGATACTATCCCTAATTTCCCTTGTCAGCCACGGGTGCACTACCTTCCCTGGTTTATTCTTTTTGCCAAACTGGGATGAACAATTGTTGTAGTTCATCCATGCGATCTTTAAATGCTTGCCATTGCATATCCACCGTCAACCCTTTAAGTATCATTTGCCAGTCTATCTTAGCTAATTCACATCTCATACCTTCAAAGTTACCCTTCTTTAAGTTCAGAACCTTTGTTTCTGAATTAACTATGTCACTCTCCATCTTAATGAAGAATTCCACCATATTATGGTCACTGTGACTTCACTATTTTTTCTATCACTTAACTAAGCACCTGAGCCTACACACAGCTAATTTGAAGGTTTAAGTCTACGTTCCTGGAACCTTTAAGATTGCACTAACTAGTTTTATTGTATTAAGGACTGCTTCGCCAAATGGGCTTGGCATCCTGCCAACATGGGCGCCACAGTGAGGTAGCGGTCAGTGCAACGCTATTACAGTTTAGGATGTTCCAGAGTTTAAAGCTCAGTAAAGAGTTCTAATAAAACTGAAGCAAAGGACCAGAGAGAAAAAAAACACATCAATGATGACAGTTACCATTACAGTATAAAGGTGGTTTTGTTCTTTTTGGAGATCAATCATTTCACCCATAGGACATCACTACAGGATTTCCTCAGAAAAGCAATAAAGGGCCAACCTGCTTCTACATGACGTGAGATAATGGGATGTTGCATATTATCTTCAATTCCATAAGAAGTCCCAGGATGACTTGGATAACACTCAGTCATCATTAGATAAGTGGAAAGTAACATCTGATAAAGTACTAAACATTTCTATGAAGATAAAATTGAACCCCCCAATCTAAATATTCAGAGAGACTTTTTGTAATGATCAATAAACCAATTGTTAGGAATTAAATGACCTTACCTGGTTTCACCCGTGTCACCCACCACCCCTACTCTGCTGCCTGTCCCACACCCCTCCATTCCTTTACTCCTACCAGATTTACAAACTCATTCTCCACTCCAGGTTGACAAATACAGAACCATGCGAAAGTCTTAAGCACCTTACCTATGCCTAAATGTGCCTAGGATTTTGGCACAGTAAGGATATGTCTATTCCCCCCCCTCACTGAAAACACTTCTCTCTATATGCTTCATTATTTTAATGCATTACAGAACTTGGGCATCACTGAGAAGGCCAGTATTTATTGCCATCTCCAAACGGAACAGGTGAGAGGATTTTCTGTAGTCACTGTAGTCAAAGTACTCCCACAGTTACGATGTTCCAGAACTATGATGAGAAATGCTAAAGTGTGTGTTAAGTATATTATCCTGCACTCCCTGACAGTGAAAACATCAAGAAAAATGATAATTATATCTCTTCAATTTGAGAGAAATAGCTATTACAACAGGTTTCAGGTCAAGAAATGCTACATAAAAACACAAGGAATGGGAGCTGGAGTAGGCTATCTGGCCTGTCAAACCTGCTCTGCCATTCAATAAAATCATGGCTGATCTGAGCATGGACTCATCTCCCCCTACTTGCCTTTTCCCCATAACCCTTAATACACCTACCATGCAAAAATCTATCCAACCTTGTCTTAAATATATTTACTGCAGTAAACTCCACTGCTTCATGGGGCAGAGAATTCCACAAATTCACCATCCTCTGAGAAAAGCAGTTCCTCCTCATCTTCATCCTAAATCTTCTTCCCAAATCTTGAGGCTATGTCTCCTAGTTCTAGGCATGTTATCCTATGAGTAGCACCAGCTTCAAGGATATTCAGAATTACCAGCCTCTTAGGAAAGATAGATAAATAGATAGATAGATACTTTACTGACCCAAAGGAAATTACAAGTTCACAGATACACAATTTTAGAAGTAACAAGTATAAATAAAAAATAATTTACCTTAAACAGTCTAACAGCAGTGGAGTCATCACTTCCTTGGCTATAGGATGACTCGTAATAGAGCCTAACGGCCAAGGGCAAGAGTGACCTAATATAGTGCTCTTTGGAGCAGCGCATTTGTCTCAGTCCATTACTAAAAGTGCTCCTTTGACAGACAGACAGACAGACATACTTTATTGATTCTGGGGAAAATGGGTTTCATGACAGTCGCACCAACCAAGAATAGTGTAGAAATATAGCAATATAAAACAATAAATAATTAAATAATAATAAGTTAATCATGCCAAGTGGAACTAAGTCCAGGACCAGCCTATTGGCTCAGGGTGTCTAACACTCCGAGGGACGAGTTGTAAAGTTTGATCGCCACAGGCAGGAATGACTTCCTATGACGCTCAGTGTTGTATCTCAGTGGAATGCGTCTCTGGCTGAACGTACTCCTGTGCCTAACCAGTACATTTTGGAGTGAATGGGAGACATTGTCCAAGATGGCATGCAACTTGGACAGAATCCTCTTTTCAGACACCACCGTCAGAGAGTCCAGTTCCACCCCAAAAACATTACTGGCCTTATGAATGAGTTTGTTGATTCTGTTGGTGTCCGCTACCCTCAGCCTGCTGCCCCAGCACACAACAGCAAACATGATAGCACTGGCCACCACAGAGTCGTAGAACATCCTCAGCATCGTCCGGCAGATGTTAAAGGATCTCAGTCTCCTCAGGAAGTAGAGGAAGTTGTTCAGCCAAGGTGGCATGCAGAGGGTGAAGAATATTGTCCAGAATTGCCAGGATTTTCTGTAGGGTCCTTTGTTCTACCACAACCTCCAGTGGTTTGTCTCCTATAACAGAGCCAACCTTTTTAATCAGTTTATTGAGCTTGTTGGCATCACCCATGTTGATGCCATTGACCTAGCACACCACCACATAGAAGATTGTACTAGCGACAACAAACTGGTAGAACATGTGAAGGAGAGGCCTGCATACTCCAAAGGACCTCAGCCTCCTCAGGAAGTACAGGCCACTCTGGCCCTTCTTGTACACAGCCTCTGTGCTGGTGCTCTACTCAAGCTGACGGAGCATGAAGGTCACTAGCAAACTCTAGTGCAGGAATCACAGAGACTTTAGCAATTCAAGAAATTCAATAACGACTTATTACAGAAGATAACATGAGAAAATTAACAAGAGCTCAGGAAAACTATATGGAATCTTGACGAACTGGAATCACTCCTAATACACAGAAGAGCTCGGTCTGAGTTTCACCCAACAATGAACCAACAGAGAGATTAAAGAAAAATGATAAATCCAAAGAGCTTGACGATCCCCATGATCCCAAATGAGGCATCCGCAAAACAACATGAAAACCAGGAGCTACTGCAAAAACAAACAAATAGATATAAAAGGTAAACAATCCAAGAAGAAAGCACATGCATGAGGTCACACCAAGAAAATAAGTCGGTGTACTAATTGATTTTAAAAAATCTTTTTATGAAATGACTGCTGGCTGTGACAATGAGTGGTTGATGTATTAGGCAAGGGTGCTAATTGGAACCAATGATTATAATTCTATTAGCTTCAACATAGTCATGGAAAAGAGAGGATTGGTCCTCAATCGAAGTCCTCAAAAGGTGTAAGGCTAATTTCAATTGCATCGAACAAGAATTCTCAAAAGTTGTTCGAGAGAGCCTGTTTAAATGGAAATGGACATCTGGGCAGTAGGAAGCAAGATGGGGGAAGTTCAGAATCAGAATGTTCCTACTCGAGTGATGGGCAAGACCAGCAAGATGAATGAACCTTGGCTGATGAGCGATATTAAGTGGCTGATCAGAGAAAAAGGGAGACACAAAGTTCAAACGTCAAAGAAAATTTATTATCAAAGTACATATATGCCACCATGTATAACCCTGAGATCCATATTTTGTAGGCATACTCAATAAGTTAATAGAATAATAACCATAACTGAATCAATTACAGACCATACAACTTGAGTGTTCATCCAGCATGCAGAAGACAACAAACTTTAGAAAGAAATAATAATAACAATAAATAAAGAGTAAATACTGAGAACATCAGATGAAGCATCCTTGAAAATTAGTCCATTTGGTTGTGGGAACATTTTAATGACTGGGCAAGTGAAGTTATCCTCTTTGATTCAAGAGCCTGATGGCTGAGGGGTAATAACTGTTCCTGAACCTGGTCGTGAGAATTCTGATGCTCATGTACCTTCTTCTTGACGGTAGCAGTGAGAGGAGAGCTTGTCCTAGGTGGTGGGGTCCCTGATGATGGATGCTGCTTTCCTGCTATGCTTCATGTCCTGTAGATGTGCTGAATAGTTAACAGGGATTTACATATGATGGATTGGGCTGTGTCCACTACTTCTTGTAGGATTTTCCATTCGTGGGCATTGCTGTTTCCATACCAGGCTGTGATGCAGCCAGTCAATATACTCTCCACAACACGTCTATAGAAACTTGTCAAAGTTTAAGATATCATGACAAATCTCTGCAAACTCCTGAGGAAGTAGAGTTGCTGCCATTCTTTCTTCTATATCCAGTGCCTATAAAAAAAAGTATTCTCTCCCCTTGGAAATTTTACTGTTTTAAAACAGTGAATCACAATGCATTTAATTTAGCTTTTTTGACGATGACCAACAGAAAAAGATTCATTCATATCAAAGTGAAAACATACCTCTACAAAGTGATTTAAGTTAATTACAAATGTAAAACACCAAAATAATTGATTGCATAAGTATTCACCTCCCTTTAATATGACACACCAAATCATCACTGGTGCAGCCAACTGGTTTTAAAAGTCACATAATTGGTTAAATGGAGATGTGTTTTTGGAGACCTGTGTACAGTCAAGGTGTTTCAATTGGTTGTAGTAAAAATACACCTGTATCTGGAAGGCCCAACTAATAGTAAACCAGTATACTGGCAAAAACTATACCATGAAGACAAAAGAACACTCCAAACAAATCTGTGAAAAGGTTATTGAAAAACACAAGTCAAAAGATGGATAAAAGAAAATTTCCAAGTCACTGAATATCCCTTGGAGTACAGTCAAGTCAATCATCGAGAAATGGAAAGAATATGGCACAGCTGTAAATCTGCCTAGAGCAGGCAGTCCTCAAAAACTGAGTGACCGCACAAGAAGAGGACTATTGAGAGAGGCCAGCAAGAGATTGATAGCAACTCTGCAGGAGTTACAAGCTTCAGTGGCTGAGATGGGAGAGACGGCACATACAACAACTGCTACCCGGGTGTTTCACCAGTCGCAATTTTATGGGAGAGTGGCAAAGAGAAAGCCACTGTTGAAAAAACTTACATGAACCTTGGCTAGAGTTTGCAAGAAGGTATGTGGGAGACTCTGAAGTCAGCTGGAAGAAGGTTCTATGGTCTTAAGAAACCAAAACTGAACTTTTGGCATCAGACTACATACTATGTTTGGTGTAAGCCAAACACCACACATCAAAAACACATCCACCTTACCATGATGTGGTTGCATACTGCCGTGGGGATGCTTCACTGCAGACAGACAGACAGACATACTTTATTGATCCCGAGGGAAATTGGGTTTTGTTACAGTCGCACTAACCAAGAATAGTGTAGAAAATAGTGTAGTGCAGCAGGCCCTGGAAGGCTTGTGAAGGTAGAGGGTAAAATGAATGCAGCAAAATACAGGGAAATCCTGGAGGAAAACATGATGCAGTCTGCAAGAGAACTGCAACTTAGGAGAAGATTTATTTTCCA
The DNA here is from genome assembly GCF_048418815.1 of Hemitrygon akajei. Classification (NCBI taxonomy): domain Eukaryota; kingdom Metazoa; phylum Chordata; class Chondrichthyes; order Myliobatiformes; family Dasyatidae; genus Hemitrygon; species Hemitrygon akajei. Next base: position 188,073,969 of record NC_133128.1, read on the forward strand.
GCAAGATAATGACCCCAAGCATAAAGCCAAATTTAAACAGGGATGGCTTAAAAACAACGAAGTTAATCTCCTGAAGTGGCCAAGTCAGAGTCCAGATTTCAATTCTATTGAGGTTTTGTGGCTGGACTTGAAAAGGGCTGTTCACTCACAATCCCCATGCAGTCTGACAGAGCTCGAGCAGTTTTGTAAAGTATGGGGAAAAATTGCAGTGTCCAGATGTGCAAAGCTGATAGAGACCTATACACAAAGATTGCTGCCAAAGGTGGAACTACTAAATACTGACTTGAAGGGGGTGAATACTTATGCAATCAATTATTTTGCATTTCATATCTGTAATTAATTTAGATCACTTTGTAGAGATCTGTTTTCATTTTGACACGAAAGAGCCTTTTCAGCTGATCAATGTCAAAAAAGCCACTGTGATTCAATGTTGCAAAATTATAAAATGTGAAAACTTTCGGGGGGGGGGGAGTGAATACTTTTTATAGGCACTCTGTATGTCATATATAGGTAGCTGGGATAAAGTGAGTCCCATGACAAGTATAGGTGATAGATGAAGATATTTAAATAAGAAATTAGTAGGCAAACAAAGGTCATGAAATATTCCTAGCAAATAAGTTAAAGGAAAATCCTAAAGTGTATTAAATCCTTAGTTCTACAAGTTCTGTAAATGTATTAAGAGCAAGTGGGCCCTCTTAACGACATGGGAGATTGAAACATCGAGGCAAATGTGGAAGATAAGCACCAGCTGCCTGCCTTTGATTGCTGAGGATCGCTTTGCTGAGAGAGGAAGGCCAGCCACTGGAATAGGAGAATATGGACTTGGACTGTAGACTTTTTTCAGTCTTATAATTTTGTTTTGTATTCTGTGTTTTTTGCCTGATCTTTCTTGTTTGTTTATGTGTGGGGGTGAGGGGAGGAATTAGGGGTCGATGTGCCTGTTCTGCTTTGTTTGGGTTTTTGTGTAGGAGGAGAGATTTGGAGTTGATGTGCCTCTTCCGTTTTTTTGATTTGCTTTTTGTACTGAGAGAGGGGAGGATTAGGGGTTGATGATCGTGCTGCTTTTCTTTCTTGGTTTCATGGCTACCTAGAAAGAAACATTTCAGAGTTGTATTCTTTGATAATAAATGAACCTGCTGAAGGGTCTCAGCCTCAAAGATCAACTGCACTCTTTTCCATAGATGCTGCCTGGTCTGCTGAGTTCCTCCAGCATTTTGTGTGTGTTGCTTGGACTTCCAGCATCTGCTGATTTTCTCTGTTTCTTCTTTAAACATTTTTGACCAGTCCAGTGATCTATGCGTAGAATCATAGGAAATGGGCAAGATCTTAAATTAATACTTTTAATTTGTGTAACTCTCGCTTCGGCTAGCAGCTTAATATAGGGGATGATAGCCCCCCCCCCCGGCCCAGCCAAGGCAGAGGGGAAGAAGCTGTTGCTGAATCATTGAGTGTGTGCTTTCAGGCTCCTGTATCTCCTTCCTGATGGTAGCAATGAGAAGAGACCATGTCCTGGGTGATGGGGATCCCTAATGATGGATGCTGCCGTTTTGAGGCATCACTCCTTGAAGATGTCCTGGTTACTAAGAAGGCTCCTCAGATGGAGCAGGCTAAGTTTACAACTCTCTGCAGCTTATTTCAATCCTGAATAATGATGATGCAGCCAGTTAGAATGCTCTCCACAGTGCATATGAAGAAGTATGCGAGTGTCTTTGATGTCATAGCAAATCTCCTCAAACTCCTAATGAAGTATAGCCGCTGTTGTGCATTTTTTTGTCACTGCATCAATAGGTTGGACCCAGGATAGAACCTCAAACACACTGACACCCAGGAATCTAAAATTGCTCACTCTATGAGGACTGGTGTGTGTTCCCTTGTCGTACCCTTTCTGCTGATGCATATCACAAGACTTGGTTATGCAACCGCTGACGCCAGGCAGTATTGATAATGACTGGGGTCACTAGTCTTGCAAAGTCACTGCCCAAAAGGTGGCAATTACAAACCACTTCTGTAGAAAAGTTTGGCAAGAACAATCATGGTCATGAGACCATGATCACCCACATCACACGACACGGCACATAATGATGATGACTTCTTTATTACTGACTGCAATGGGTAGAGTAAATTATGTACCACAGGTAAGACTGCATAGCTTGGTATATATGGATATCTTGTGATTCATGTTTCTATTTGTAGATGAGGGAGCACGAAGCAGTCAGTTCATTTTGGTTTCTTTGTGAAACTATTAACAACAACATGTAATATAGATTAACTGTAGTATAATGCTTTCATGGAGAAATCTTTTAAGGTTAAAATGTACCTGAACCCATTAATTTGCCTAAATAAGATCCAATTACAAGGTTAAACATTCCTGAATGCAGCTTAATCTGTTTAATCATTATAAGCAACAGAACTTTTAGTAAAATTCCACTAGAAATACCAGTCATTGCTTTTCATCTGTATTTAAAATTCGCTGATACAGAAGTTTGTACTTCAAGCCTTTCTCATTTACCTCTGTATAACTGTAGTGGAGGGGAATGTCAGATGCCAAGTGTGTGTGAATTGACCCAAACATCATAAAGTTCCATTCTGAGTTATAAGCACTGATAGATAGATAGATAGATAGATAGATAGATAGATAGATAGATAGATAGATAGATAGATAGATAGATAGATAGATAGATAGATAGATAGATAGATAGATAGATAGATAGATACTTTACTCATCCCCATGGGGAAATTCAACTTTTTTCCAATGTCCCATACACTTGTTGTAGCAAAACTAATTACATACAATACTTAACTCAGTAAAAAATATGATATGCATCTAAATCACTATCTCAAAAAGCATTAATAATAGCTTTTAAAAAGTTCTTAAGTCCTGGCGGTAGAATTGTAAAGCCTAATGGCATTGGCTGAGAATATTTTCTGTAAATATTATCCTCCAATCTATAATCTATGCTTTATCCGCTGGCTGAGACATTTAGATATGTTCATAGAATTATAGATTATTTCAACACAGAAAATTATTTACAAACTTAGCCAACAGCATTCCCTTTCCAAGTGAATGGTCTGATAACTTGGTAGATACAAGAAATATATAAAAGTAATACATCTAAATACTTTATTAGTAACACTTTGTGGAAAATTATGGTAAATGATCACGCAAATAATAAAGCGGTGAGTGAAGGTGAGGCTGACTCAAGAGCTGAGGCATGCAGGAGTGATGCCTTGTCAGAGCGAGGTCGAAGTGTGTTTGAGGAGAAGTGGTCGGAGTCAGGTCGAGACATGGTTCAGATAGAGTCGGGCTTGCAAAGTGCAGAAAAGTTGGGGCAGAAGAATTTCGGAGCCCGTCCACAAAGCAAGAGCAAGATTTGATCGATCTAAGCGCCGGGCCGATCTGGAAAGGTCAGGTATAGGCTGAAACATGACGGCTGGACCCCGGCCCAGAATGTATCAATGCGACAGGGCCCAGGTTTTGCTGCGGGGAAATGACCCCGGGTTAAACAATTTAACTGCCGGGCCAGATGGATTGAAAAGGGCAGGGTGTCCTGACCGGAGACGAGGGCCTGGCAGGACTGCTCAGTGCTCCGCGATGTTTTCTCCACCAATCACTGCACTGAGGCTGAGGCTGTGGCCTGCTCTGGCTGCTCCGGGCTTTGTGCCTACGAACTCCGCTGTCCGATGAACTGAGGCTGAGGCTGTGGCCTGCTCTGGCTGCTGCAGGCTTAGTGCCTGCGAACTCCGCTGTCCGATGAACTGAGGCTGAGGCTGTGGCCTGCTCTGGCTGCTCCGGGCTTTGTGCCTGCGAACTCCGCTGTCTGATGAACTGAGGCTGAGGCTGTGGCCTGCTCTGGCTGCTGCAGGCTTAGTGTCCATGAACTCACTTCGTTCTGAATGCTATTGCTTGCTTTTCTTGTTTGTACAATTTGTGTTTTCTTTTCTCTTTCTATACATTGGGTGTTTATTGGTCTTTTTTTTAAATGGCCTCTTTTGGGTTTCTTGTTTCTTGATGCCGGTAAGCAAACAAATCTCAAGGTTGTATAATCTATACAGACTTTGATAATAAAGGTATTTTGAACTGAAATTACAAAAAAAGTTAGCCGGAGGATCACAAATACCCTAAAATAAATGTTTTGTTTGCTGTTTTCCCTGTCTGTTCAGAGATTTGTGCTAATCTTCTTTTGGTATCTCTGCACTGTAGTTTCTCACCACTCTAACCTGAATCTTATCATGTATTGACCAAAATGAGTATTCAATATTCATCGGCCTGTGCTGTCAGATTGAAAAGCAGGGAAGCAGTTAATTTATTATAGCTAATCTTACCTCATTAGTGTAAAAACACAAACAAGTATTTAGCTGATAGCTTCAAAATGCTAAAGCTGGGAGGTCAGCTGGAACATTACAATGAAACTGTATTTTTTTTAATTCTGTTGCAACTTCTGGTGGTGCCAAAACTCATGAGAGTGTAACAGAACATGACATGAAAATGAGAAGCATATGCACAATCAAAAAATTGTGATAAAATACAATTATAGTCTTGTTCAACTATACCGCATTGCTTTCCTTTTTACTGTTGAAAGCTTTTACGTCCTTTCACTTGTCATCTTTTTTGCTTTATTTCATAATATTTTTGGCTTCAATTTCTCACTGTGAAAACATTTAATATAAAGAGAGACACCTGCACAGTTACTCTGGCAATTTGTCTTTTTCACTCCAATTAATGGCAACTTGTGTCTTGGTTAATTCAGGATCTTTTATTTCCGATATATCTCTGTAAAGAAGATTCAGATGTCAAAGCTTGCCATGAGCTTGAAAAGCAGGTTTTGAGATGAAGATAGGGTGGAAATCAGAAGCTGGAGGGTGAAGGACAGTGCTTTTCATGCTGACATCATCATTACATGTAACACCCTGTCACAACACCATCAAGAGCTGAGTCAAAGCAAATGTGCAGATGTCACCACGATGTCAGGCTCTGGGCTTATACTCACTGCAATTCAGAAGACTTAGGGATGACCTACTTAAAACCTATTGAATATTAAAAGGCCTTCTTAGAGTGGATGTGTTGAGGATGTTTCCTATGGTGGGAGAGTCTAAGACCAGAGGATACAGCCTCAGAATAGAGAGGTATCCTTTTAGAACAGAGATGAAGAAGAATTTCTTCAGCCAGAGGGTGGTGAATCTGTGGAATTCGTTGCCACAGGCAGCTGTGGAGGCCAAGTCATTGGGTATATTTAAGGCATGGGGTGATAGATTCCTGAGTGGTCAGGGAGCAAAGGGATATGGGAAAAAGGCAGGAGACTGGGACTGAGAAGGAAAATGGATCAGTCATGATGAAATGGCAGAAAAGACTCGGGCCAAATGGCTCAAATTCTGCTCCTATATCTTATGGTCTTAAATTAAAAACTGCAAAGTAGATTGTTGAAGATAAAGCCCACCTTGCGAAATTATCCTACATCTCCCATTCTACCTTGGCAATGAGATTTTGCAAGTCATCCAGCCTTCATATCATGTGAGTACGATTTTCATCAAAACTATTTGGTTTCATTCAATTAATTTCAATCTTATTGGATGTGGCTTTCAGTCTTGCTTAATTTTAACCCAAATTATGTAAAGTCAAGTTTAGAAAACAATGCACACATTAGTCTGATCTGTATAGGGTAACTTAGCGTACTGAAACTTTTAGAGGAACTTGGGCAAGAGCTTCAATAAAGTTATTCAATACCTATGACAGCAAGATCATAATCTTATGAGTTCTATTAAAAGTTTCGAGTGGAGATTACAGTGAAATCCTATCTTAACCACATGAAACTTTTGAAGCAGTTCTCACGAAAAGCAGAAACTGGAATTAATTACTTATTTTGTGCCACCAAACATGTGATAAATGATAAAATAGGTAAGTTTCTATGGGATAAAAATATATATGAACCATTAACACAGTGGTTAGCACAATGTTTTATAGGACTAGAACCAGGTTCAATTTCCAGCACTGCCTGTGAGGAGTTTGTACATTCTCCCCATGATCGCATGGGTTTCCTCCCACAGTCCAAAGACAAACCAGATAGTAGGTTAGTTGTTCATTGTAAATTGTCCCATGATTAGGCTAGCATTAAACTGGGGGATTGCTGAGCAACTCGGCTCAAAGGGCTGGAATCTGTACTGAATTTCAGTAAATAAATTTGTTTTCAGTTTAAAATTTGGCCCAAAGTCCTAATAGCAGCTAAAAAGAACTACTCAGCCTATACCCTAAAAGATAATGCACATGAAGGATTTTCCAAAAACTTATGAAACGATCAATAAACAGATTAAAATTAAACTGAAACTTAAATACTGAAATTAATTACAAGACATCTAAAGTTATTAACACACAAATTACTGGAGGAACTCAGCAGGTTAGCCAGCATCTATGGGAATGAATAAACAAGTCAATGTTTCGGACCGAGGCCCTTCTTGAGAAGCACTTGAGGAACACTGTTCAGACAAAGTATATTCACCCACCCAGGTATCACTAATACTGATGCAGGAAGAATGCTCTAACTCTTTACAGGCAATGGCGAGAATTGAACCAGTCACTGTACTATAAAGCATTGTGATAACCACTATGCTACCATGCAGCTAAAGTGATGTAGCTAAGTGCTGCAGAGTTTACAGGAAGATAGAAGTACTCAAACATATAAAGACTAGCCTTATTTTAATAATTTATTATTATTTAAGTTCATTACTTTTAATAGAGCAAGAAAGGTAAGTAGGTAACAGGAATCATTAAGGAGAAAGGAACAATACTCTCTTCTTGGTATCTCTGACAAATTCCACATAGCCCTGTTTCTACCTAAAAGCAGATAGGCTGAAGTTCATTAAAGAATCCATCACATCATAGATAGTCACTTAATTGCAAAGCACATGCCTTCCTAGCACGAAGAATGCAGCGCAAGATAAAGCAAACATATCTGCCAACCATTCATGGTTTATAAGATAAGCCAGAATTGGTCACACAATGCTTACTTGTCTGCATTCACAGATGAAAACTAACAGATTTGAAATCCTAGATATCTTCGACAAATGATGCTACACAGCATAGCATCTGCATTTAGGCACAGGTTTCACATGCAAAATCTCAAAAGAGTGCACCTCCTGAACAGTTCGTGCAGCCTGAAATTCAGTTACCAACTCAATAAATGTTTTCTTCACTGCACAACAGAATTTTACTTGAAAATCTCATCTATGTATCGCACACTTCTTGAAATTATTTCATTTCCCTGTGTGTACATAATTTTCTTGTGCATGGAAGCACCCAGTGACATTAACTGGCATAGGAAACATCAGTGGCTTAGTATTGCTTTAGTAACACTAGGGTGGAGGAGCAACACCTTATATTCTGTGTGGGTTGCCTCTAACATGATGGTATGAATATCAATTTCTCCTTCCTGTAAAAAAAATTCTTCTACTCCCCACTTACCTCTTCTAAATTCCAGTGAGTACAGGCCCAAAGCTGCTAAAGACTCCTCATAAGGATCCCTTCATTCCTGGAATCATCCTACTGAACCTCCTCTGTACTCTCTCCGATGACAACACATCCTCTATGAAATATGGGGCCCTAAACTGTTGACAATACTCCAAGTGTGGCCTGACTAGTGTCTTATGAAGCTTCAGCATTATATCCTTGCTTTTAAATTCTATTCCCCTTGAAATAAGTGTCAATATTACATTTGCCTTCTTTACCACAGAATCAACATGCAAATTAACCTTCTAGGAATCTTGTACGAGAACTCCCAAGATCCCTCTGCACCTCTGATGTTTGAACCTTCTCCCCAGTTAGATAATAGTCCACACTATTTTACCAAAATGCATTATCATACAGTTCCCAGCACTATATTCCATTTGCTACTTTTTTGCTCATTCTTCCAACTTATCCAAGTCCTGCTGCAATCGCATTGATTCCTCAGCACATCCATATATCTTCATTTCATCTGCAAACTTCGTCTCAAAGCTATCAATTTCATACTGCTTGAAACTGAACACAAATATAATTTCAGATTACTTGTATCATGTAGGAATTTGGAGAAACAAGAAATTAGCTTTTATTGAATATAATGTGTTTAATTGCATAATGGTGCTGATGCTTTGCTTTAGTCCAAGCTAAAATTGTTTTGTTGTTGATTTCCATTTCTACTCTTCTCGCCAATAATAATCAGCTTTTGTTGATAGATTCCAGTTGCCCTGATGCCATTTCTCTGTGACCGCAATGTCCTGGTGAAACCTTTCACAATGCCTGGCACTGACAGCACCAAGATTTGCAGAAAATGAATCTTTACTGACTTGTTGCATTTCATGGTTTTGGATGTTTGAAACATGTTGTCAACCAGCTGCACATATTTTGGTCCTCTGTTGTTGCCAAGAAAATTTTCAACAACATCCTTGAATGCCTGCAATGCAATTTTCTCCAGTTTCACTAGAAGTTCTCTGAATTTCCTGTCACTGATGACCTGTTTAATTTGTGGATCAACAAAAAAAGCCTTCCTTAATCTGGGCATCAGTTATTCTGACTTGAATTATGAACTATTAATTATGGGTTATAAGTAAAAATAATCAGTTTATGATTTGTGCTATGTGCGTGGCTTGCTTAAAGACAAAGTACACCTGTATTCCTAGATTCCCCTGTCTTCCTTTAATTAGTTCAATGTTTTGAAGTTACAAAACATAACATTAATAATATTTAAAGACCATCATTCCCAAGCCCACAACGAATCAAGAAGTCTAATCTTGTTCTCCCAGTACAGGTGAGGGTTTGGGAATGACATTGAACTACGGTAGTTAAAGGAAGACACCGAGAGTACTGCTGCCACAAAGACACCAAATCTCACAACATATGCTGGTGATATTAAACCTGATTCAGATTCTGATTATCTAGCTGTTGGAACATTATTATATCTTTCAATCAAAAATATTTTCTGTGAAGAACACAGTTCTTTTAATGTAAGAATACAATAATCATACGGATTGTTACATTGAAGTTCTGCAACAGGGCAATATTAAAGATCACATTTTAAGATTAAATTTACTTGGATAATATTTTAAGCAATATTTCAAATATATTTTAAATGTAAGTCAACAGTACACGGTGAGAAGAACATTCTGTAGCAATACAATAAGGTAAAGAAACAAATCTATCACTATTAACATTGTAGGTGTAGAATTTTTCTTTCTCTGTAATGTAAATATGCGTTTTAGGTTGCTACTTAATCAAAACATACATGCCTAAATATCCTGAGTTCCCTCTGGCTGTGAGGTAAATGGCTTGATGCCAATATGCTTTGGTAAACTGGACACAGTGAGATTTCACTAAATTCTTAACTAGAGTATTGATTATCAATGTGTTAGTGAAGAGGAATCAACTATCAACGAGTTGCAGATCAATTAGTTAAATGCCTCAGGTGCAACACTGCCACATTACACTAGACAACAAAGAATTTGCTTCCTGAATACCTTTTGGTGTGTCTTATGGATTTTGGCCTGCTGATCACAAAAATCACCATGAAATATCCCCATCATGCACGAAATCGCCTATTTATTTTTATTTATTATTTAAACTATCAAGAATGCTATATTATACACACAGAGGATTACTCAAATATTATTGTAATATCAAACACACAACACTTAATATATACAGTACTGTGCAAAAATCTTAGGTATATATATATCTAGGATGCCCAAGACCTTTGCATAATACTGTAGTAATTAGTCATTTTATGTTTTGCACTGTACTGCTGTTACTGCAAACAATTTCATGACGTGTGAGTGATGATAAATCTGATTATTAGATGTATCGGTATTACAACAGAGTAAAAGGAATTACAGAGGCATGAGAGAGGAAACGAGAAAATCTGCAGATGCTGGAAATCCAAGCAACACACACAAAATGCTGGCAGACTATTCACTTTTCCATAGATGCTGCCTGGCTTGCTGAGTTCCTCTAGCATTTTGTGTATGTGGCATGAGAGAGAAGTTGGTCAGAATTGATGATGGCAGAGTAGCAATGACTGGAATTGCTGAAAGCCATCAGAAGGCACAGGATATATACATCCCAAAGAGGAAGAAGTGTTCTAAAGGAAAGATGACACAACCATAGCTAATGAGAAGTCAAAGCCAAAGAGAGGGCATATAATAGAACAAAAATTAGTGGGAAGCTAGATGATTGGGCAGCTTTTAAAAACCAACAGAAGAGAACTAAAAAAGGTAAGGATGGAATAGTAAAGTAAGCTAGCCTATAATATTAAAGAGGATATCAAAAGTTTTTTCAGATACATAAAGTGTAAAAGAGAGGCGAGAGTGGGATAACGGAATGCTGGGACACAGTGCTGGGGAAGTAGTAATGGGAGACAAGAAAATGGCAGATGAACTGAATAAGTAGCTTGTATCAGTCTTCACTGTAGAAGACACTAGCAGCATGGTGTAAGTTTCAGGTGTCAGGGGTCATGAAGTGTGTGAAGTTACCATAACTTGAGAGAAGTTTCTTGAGAAACTGAAAGGTCTGAAGCAGATGAGACACCTCAATCAGATGGTGTACACCCCAGGGTTCAGAAAGAGGTGGCTGAAGAGATCATGGGAGCATTAATAACAATCTTTAAAGTATCACCAGATTCTGGAATGTTTCTGGAAGAATGGAAATTTTCAAACGTCACTTCACTCTTCAAGCAGGGAGAGAGGCAGAAGAAAGGAAAGTATAGGCTAGTTAGTCTACTGATTATTAAGGATGAGATCTCAGGGTACTTGGAGGCACATGATAAAAGAAGGCCACAGTCAGCATGGTTTCCTTAAGGAAAAAATCTTGCCTGGCAAATCTGTTGGCGATCTTTGAAGAAATAACAAGCAGGTTAGACAAAGGAGAATTGGTTGATGTTGTGTACTTGGATAATCAGAAGGCCTTTGACAAAAGTGCCACACATGAGGCTGCTTAACAAGCTATGAGCCCACAGTATTACAGGAAAGATTCTAGCATGGATAAAGCAGTGGCTGATTGGCAGGAGGCAAAGAGTGGGAATAAAGGGTTGGCTGCCAGAGACTAGTGATGTTCCATAGGGATCTGTGTTGGGGCCAATTCATTTTACGTTATATGTCAATGATTTGAATGATGGAATTGATGGCCTTGTTGCAAAATTTGCAGACAATATGAAGATAGGTGGAGGGAAAGGTAGTTTTGAGGAAGCAGAGGGGCTACAGAAGGACTAAGACAGATTAGGAGAATGGGCAAATAAATGGCAGATGGAATACAGTGTCCAAAAGTGTATGGTCATGCACTTTGGTAGAAGAAATGAAAATGTTGACTATTTTCTAAATTTTCTAAATACAAAAAAAATCTGAGGCACAAAGGGGCTTGGGAGTCCTTGTGCAGGATTTCCTTAAGGTTAATTTGCAGGTCGAGTCTGTGGTGAGGAAGGCAAATGCAATGTTAGCATTCATTTCAAGAGGACTAGAATATAAAAGCAAGGACGTAATGTTGAAACTTTATAAAGCACTGGTGAGGCCTCACTTGGAGTATTGTGAGCAGTTTTAGGCCCCTTATCTTAGAAGGATTTGGTGAAACTGGAGAGAATTCAAAAGTGGTTCACAAACATGATTTCAGGATTAAATGCCTTGTCATATGAAGTGTATTTGATGGTTCTGGGCCAGTATTCACTAGAATTCAGAAGAATGAGGGGTGACCTCATTGAAACCTATCGAATGGTATAAGGCCTCAATAGAATGGGTATTTTCCTATGGTGACAGAGTCTAAGATGGGAGGACACAGACTCAGAAAAGGGGACATCCTTTTAGAATGGAGATGAGATGGAATATCTTTAGCTAGAGAGTGGCAAATCTGTGGAAATGTGGAGACCAAGTCTCTATGTATGTTTAAGGCAAAAGTTGATGGATTCTTGATTGTTCAGGGCATGAAGGGATACGGGGAGATGGCAGGAGATTGGGGCTGAGAGGAAAACTGATCAACCATGATGAGTTGGCAGAACAGACTCGATGGGCCAAATGGCCTAATTCTGTGCCTATATTTTACAGTCTTATGATTCTGACATGGATCCTTGTTGTGGACTGAGAGTGGAAAGAAGGCAGGGAGAGGGGAATCATGGCAGGGGAAAGGGGAAAGGAGAGAACAAGGAGCAGGAAGCACTAGAGAGATATTCTGTAATGCTCAATAAACCAATTGTTTGGAATCAAATGAGCTTTGCTGTTGTCCCAGGGCAGGGTGTGTCTACTCTGGCGCCACTTACCAATCCTGGCACTCCTCTGCCACCTGTCACACTGCACCTGCCATTCTCAACATCCTTTGCTCCTGCCAGTTTTATAAACTCACTTGCTACTTCACATTCACAAATGCAGTCTGTGCACTATATAAAACTTTTGCACAGCACTTTATTTATAGATCATTATTAATATGGTACTGCATTCCCACCACTGCCTGTAAGGTGTTCGTACGCCCTCCCCGTAATTGTGTGGGCTTCCTCTGCTTTCCTCCCACAATCCAAAGATGTACTGGTTGGTTAGTCAGTGTAAATTCTCCCAAGGTTAGCTAGGATTAAATCAGAGGAGTTGTTGAACAGTGTGGCATGAAGGACCAGAAGGGGCTATTCTGTGCTGTACCTCAATAAATCAATAAATATAGTGTTAATATATTATTAATTATAGATTATACATGGAATATTATATTATTGACATATAGATAGTTGTTGAAGAATGACATCCAAAGGCTGTTTATTTTTTCCTCGCTCATAAAACTAGACAGTAATGTGACATAGTGACCCGCAATAATGTATATTGCCCCTTTGAGTGTTTCTTTCCGCACCTTGTGTTTTTCAGTTTTTCTTTTACGAGGCTGAGTTGCTAGCTCAATGCTCAGCCCATCATGGATGGAAAGAGTGCAAGCTGCCAGCTGGATTTGAACCCAGGACTGTTCTCCTCGAAGTCCAGTGTTGATGCCACTACACCACCAGCTGGCTATATTCGCCCTTTTACAGGAGTGTTATTATCACTCTTCCCAGCCCACTGTATCCCCAATGCTTTTTCTGTTTCCAGTAGCCTTGGAGATGTGCTCTGTTTCAAGAATAATACATTGTTCTGAAGGACATACAGTACAATATACCCTTCCAGACTGTACATTAACAGGTAAATGTTGATTTTTATAAAACAATTAGAACATTTTGTTTTTTCACTTTATTTGTTAGCTTATTGCTTGTTGCAGAATATCTTGCATATTTTTATGTGTACATTGGATTGTTCTCTGTCCCTTTAAGTAGTTTTGGCAGCCATAGACAAGGCTGCAGATTATTAATTATATAGAAAATTAGTAACAACAAGGACATTGTTAACCCATTTGCATAATAATTTCCCTCCAAATTTGCAATCATGATTTGTATCAGAGTATCTTTGGATCTAGTGTGGTAGAACAAAGGGATCTGAGAATACAGGTCCATAATTTATTGAAAGTGACGTCACAGGTAGAAAGCTTTTGGTAAATTAGCCTTCAAAATTCAAAGTATTGAGTAGATGGGATGGGATGGGATGTTATGTTGAAGCTGTATAAGACATGAATGACACCTAATTTGGAGTACTGTGAGCAGTTTTGGCCACCCACCTACAGGAAAGATGAAACAAGGTTGAAAAAGTACAGGGAAAATTTACAAATATGTTTCCGGGACTGGGGATCTGAGTTACAGATGAAGACTGAATAGATCAGAACTTTATTCCTTCGAACATACAAGATTGAGAGGAGATTTGATAGAGGTATACAAAATTATGAGGGGTATAAATAGGGTAAATGCAAGCAGGCTTTTTCCACTGAGGTTAGGTGGGTCTGTAACCAGAGGTCATGGGTTAAGGGTGAAAGGTAAAAAGTTTAAGGGGAACATGAGGGGAAATGTCTTCACTCAGAGGGTCATGGGGGGGTGGAATGAACCTACAGCACAAATGGTGTGCGAGCTCGATTACAATGTTTAAGAGAACTTTGGATAGGCACATAGATGATAAGGAGATGGCGACCAATGGTCCTAGTTCAGGTTGATGCAAGTAGGCAGTTTAAGTGGTTTTGGCATGGGCTGAAGGGCCTGTTTCTGTGCTGTACTTTTCTATGACTCTATGACTATCAAATTGAGAGTATCCTTCCGATGGGTGAACCCAAAGAAAGCATCCAGCCCAGATGGGGTACCTGGCCAAGTACTAAAGACCTGTGCTGATCAACTGGCTGGAGCATTCAGAGATCTTTAACCTCTCACTTTGGCATTCTGAAGTACCCACCTGCTTCAAGATTATACCCTTTCCTAAGAAGAACGCAGTAACCTGCTTCAATGACTATAGTCCAGGAACACTTAAATCCACAGTGAAGTATTTTGAAAGGCTGGTGATGAAACATCATCTCCTGCCTGAGAAGTGACTTGGATCCACTCCAATTTGCCAACCGTCCACAACAGGGCAACAGCAGATGCCATTCCAACCCTGGAACATCTGGACAGCAAAGATGCATATATCAAGATACTCTTATCAACTATAGCTTGGCATTGAACACTATCATCGCCTCAAAGTTAAGCTTCAAGACCTTGGCCTCAATACCTCCTGGTGCAATTGGATCCCCAATTTCCTCACTTGCAAACCCCAGTCAGTTCAGATTGGCAACAACATCTCCTCCACGATCTCCATCAGCACAGGTGCACCACAAGGCTGGGTTTAGTCCCCTGCTCTACTCACTTTACACTTATGACTGTGTTGCTAAGCACAGCTCCAATGCCATATTAAGTTTGCTGATGAGACCACTGTCATTGGCTGAATCAAAGGTAGTGACGAATCTGCTTACAAGAGGGAGATTAAAAATCTGGCTGAGTGGTGCCACAACAACAACATTTCACTCGATGTCAGCAAAACCAAGGAGCTGATTATTAACTCAAACCACCAGGTTCAGGAACAGTTATTACTCCTCAACCATCAAACTCTTGAACTCTTCATCCATTGCAATTTGCCTATCGCCACAATAGGTCAACGGCAGACGCAATCTCACTGGCTCTCCACACGGCTTTAGATCACCTGGACAACACAAACACCTACGTCAGGATGCTGTTCATTGACTATAGCTCAGCATTTAATACCATCATTCCCACAATCCTGATTGAGAAGTTGCAAAACTTGGGACTCTGTACCTCCCTCTGCAATTGGATCCTTGACTTCCTAACCAGAAGACCACAATCTGTGCGGATTGGTGATAACATATCCTCCTCGCTGACTATCAACAATGGCGCACCTCAGGAGTGTGTGCTTAGCCCACTGCTCTACTCTCTATATACTCATGACTGTGTGGCTTGGCATAGCTCAAAATATCATCTATAAATTTGCTGACGATACAACCATTGTTAGTAGAATCTCAGGTGGTGACAAGAGGGCATACAGGAGTGAGATATACCAACTAGTGGAGTGGTGCTGCAGCAACAACCTGGCACTCATTGTCAGCAAGATGAAAGAACTGAGTGTGATCTTCAGGAAGGGCAAGACAAAGGAACACATACCAATCCTCATAGAGGGATCAGAAGTGGAGAGAGTGAGCAGCTTCAAGTTCTGGGTGTCAAGATCTCTGAGGATCTAACCTGGTCCCAACATATTGATGTAGTCATAAAGAAGGCAAGACAGTGGCTATACTTTATTAGGAGTTTGGACAGATTTGGCACATTAACAAATACACTCAAAAATTATTATAGTTGTATCGTGGAGAGCATTCTGACAGGCTGCATCATTATCTGGTATGGAGTGGCTACTGCACAGGACCAAAAGAAGCTGCAGAAGGTTGTAAATCTAGTCAACTCCATCTTGGGTGCTAGCCTACAAAGTACCCAGGATATCTTCAAGGAGCGGTGTCTCACAAAGGCAGTGTATATTATTAAGGAACTCCAGCACCCAAGGCATACCCCTTTCTCACTGTTACCATCAGGTAGGAGGTACAGAAGCCTGAAGGCACACACTCAGCGATTCAGGAACAGCTTCTTCCCTTCTGCCATCAGATTCTTAAATGGACATTGAATCTTTGGGCACTACCCCACTTTTTTTTTAATATAGAGAATCTCTGTTTTTGCACGTTTTTAAAAAATCTATTCAATATACATAATTGATTTACTTGTTTATTTATTATTATTAATTTTTCTCTGCTAGATTATGTATTGCATTGAACTATTGCTGCTAAGTTAACAAATTTCATGTCACATGCCGGTGATGATTCTGATTCTGATTCACTCAACTTCACTGCCCCATCACTGAACTGCTCCCACATCCTATGGACTTACTTTCAAGTACTCTTCATCTCATGTTCTTCATAATTTATTGTTTTTTTTTTCGTCTTTGCACAGTTTGCTGTCCTTTCCACACTGGTTGTTTGTCTATCTTGTTGGGTGTAGACCATCATTAATTCATTAATTATTGTGTTTCTTGTATTTGCTGTTTATGCCTGCAGGAAAATGAATCTCAAGGTTGTATATGGTGACATGTATGTACTTTAATAATAAACTTACTTTGAACTCCATTAGTCTGTATGGATATGCTTGAATTCTATGACTATCTCTTCACAATTTACTATGCCGCAGTTCTGTTCATCTGCCCAATATACAAAAGTCTCAAATAAAGAAACATGGGACTCAGCAGTCCTCATATTGATCCCATATGGACCTCTCTCCAGTCTAAGAATCAATATTATTGTTTTACTTCTTTTTACATACTCAATCTTTTCTCCAAGCTGCTGAGGCCCTGTATCTTTTGACCACCAAAAGTCTTTGGTAGAATTCAGAAAACAAATAATGAACTGTTTTATTTAGTTATTAAAATAATGATTTTAAAATAGTACATTTGGATATACAGTATCAATAAAATTTAAGAAATCTCTCTCTCCCTCCCTCCTATGCAATTTTGAACATCCATGTGGATTACATACAAATGTAACCATTAAATAATGTACAGGTTCGTAGGTTAATTTGTCATTGTAAATTGTCCTGTGATTAGGCCCTGGATTAAATCGGAGGTTTGCTGGGCGGTGTGACTTGTAGGGCTGGAAAGCCCTATTATCTCAACGCGTAAAAATAAATAACTAAATAATTGTTTATAACTGAAGAATGAAGACGCAAATAAATCAGAATAACTGCTATGTTAATATTACTCAATAAATTAGCTTTGGCAATTTTTTTTTAAACACAATGAAAACTTGAATTTTCATTTAGATTTATGTTTAGGCATTATACCTTGTTAGAATATACGTACATAGGTACCTTTACCTTTAATTACAATAGGTCATTTTCAGAAATGGTTCAAGATATTCCTTACAAGAAGATATTCAGTAACTGAAATTTGCAAGCAATCCTAAACCCTTTTCTAGCTAGTTTCTAAACATATAGATTTCATCCACATTCAATGTCACTTTGTTATACTAAAGACTCAAAAGTACATTTTATCAAAGTATGTATGCAGTATACAGCTCTGAGATTCGTCTTCCCGCAGATAACCACAAAAAAACAAAGAAGCACCATGGAACCTGTTCAAGAAAATCATCAAACACCCAACACGCAAAAAAAGAACAAATAGCGCAAATGGGAAAAAGCAAGTGAAAAATCACTGAATATCAAACACCAAACTATTGAAACAGTCTAGGAATGTTCAGAAATTTTTGTTCAGTTCTATTTAGGAAGTAGCAACCGGGTAAAATTCTATTTCTTAACTTAGGAGCTAATCAGCTGGTAAGCTTGTAAAAGCTTTCAAATACATATCTGAAGTTCTTTGAAATTCAATTTTTAAAGAGGATTTTTGGAGTTATGACAGCTTTAACAAAGCATTTCTCATACAGAAATTAACTATTAGACTTCTTAGAAATGGAACAATGTTAAACAGACTGAGAGGGTGAGAGAAACCACAGGGAAAAGAAACACCAAGATTAAATAAGAGGACACCATGAGTGCTCTTGTGATCCACAAACTGGTACAGTCAGAAAATCTCCATGACAGCATGAGATATCCAATTTTTAAAAAAAAGAAACACACACAAAATGCTGGTGGAACACAGCAGGCCAGGCAGCATCTATAGGGAGATATCTTTCCTTTCAGTTAGTCCTGACGAAGGGTCTTGGCCCAAAACATCAACAGAGCTTCTCTCTATAGATGCTGCCTGGCCTGCTGTGTTCCACCAGCATTTCGTGCATGTTGCTTGAATTTCCAGCATCTGCAGATTTCTTCGTGTTTGCTTAAAAAAAAGAACATTGAATAACTTCAGGTGATGAACTATGTACATCTTAATACATCAAATATTTGTCACTGGGGAAATACAAATCAGAAAGGAACCTTTATAATTAATCTAAAAATAAGAAGATTAAAGAAATTCTCAGTCAATCATAAGATATAGGAGCAGAATTGGGCCATTCAGCCCATTGAGTCTGCTCTGTTATTTCATCATGGCTGATCTATTTCCCCTCTCAGTTGCAATCTCCTGCTTTCTTCCTGTCTCCCTTCATGCCCTGACCAACCAAGAATCTATCAACCTCTGCCTTAAATATAGCCAATAATTTAGCCCCCACAGCCATCTGTGGCAACGAATTCTACAGATTCACCACTCTCTGGCTAAAGAAATTCCTCCTCACCTCTGTTCTAAACAGACAACCTTCTATTCTGAGACTGTGTCCCGGTTTTGGACTTCCCCCACCATAGAAAACATCCTCTCCACATCCACTCAATCAAGGCCTTTCGACATTCAATCAGTTTCACTGAGATTCCACACCCCCCCCCCCACCCCCAGCCACATTCAACTGGGAATGAGTGTGGGGTGAGGGTTGCCATGTGCTGGGATGATCCTTAGAAAAACCAAAAGGATAACATGCAGTGTAAGCACCCTTTTCAATTGTTCCTGAAAGCAAAATTAGGTAACAGCTATTTACAGACCAATTTCCCATTAAACAAATTCAGAGTTCAGACAATACCCAAAATCAGAAACTCAGCATTTCCTACAATACAGCACCTCAAAGCTACTGCACTAATGCTTATGACACCTAAAACACTCGCAAATGTCTACAGATGTACTGTAGAGAGCATTCTAACTGGCTGCAGCACCGTCTGAAATGAAGGGGGTGGAGGAGAGGTTACAGCACAGGATCGAGATAAACTGCAGAGAATGGCAAACTCAGTCAGCTCCATCATGGGCACCAGCCTCCTGAATATCCAGGACATCTTCAAGAAGCAAAGCCTCAAAAAGGTGAGCCCAACAGCCAGGACATACCCTTTTATCACTGCTACCATCAGGGAGAAGGTACAGAAGCCTGAAGACACACACTCAATGATTCAGCAACAGCTTCTTCCCCTCTCTCATTATATTTCTGAATGGACATTGAACCCATGAATACTACCTGACTACTTTTTCTTAATTTCCATTTTTTCCACCACTAATGAATATACATATGTATATATGTATACACATAAACACATGTTGGCGCGTGGCCAAGTGGTTAAGGCATTCGTCTAGTGATCTGAAGGTTGCTAGTTTGAGCCTTGGCTGAGGCTGCATATGTCCTTGAGCAAGGCACTTGACCACACATTGCTCTGCGACGACACTGGTGTCAAGCTGTATGGGTCCTAATGCCCTTCCCTTGGACAACATTGGTGGTGTGCAGAGGGGAGACTTGCAGCTTTGGCAACTGCCGGTCTTCCACAAAAAAAAACCTTCCCCAGGCTTGGGCCCTGTAAACTTTCCAAGGCACAAATCCATGGTCTATCGAGACTAACGGAGGCCTACACTATATAAACACAAATATATATATATATACACACACACACACATATACACAGTGGCATGCAAAAGCTTAGACATCCCTGGTCAAAATTTCTATTACTGTGAATAGTTAAGTGAGTAGAAGGTGAACTGATCTGCAAAAGTCATAAAGTTAAAGATGAAACATTCTTTTCAACATTTTAAGCAAGAATAGTGTATTATTTTTGTTTAGTACAATTTTAATGTGCCAAGCTGAAAAAAATCTAAATTTTGGTGCATTTTAAAAGTAATGAACTTTTAACTTTTTAATTCAATTTCCCAATTACTTGGGTGTAGACCTTTCAAAAGTAAATTTCTTGAAATATACTGAGCCACAGTTTTATGTCACCTGCGGTTTGTGGTAATTTAACTAGACTACTTCTAAAGAAATGATAAGGAAGGAATGCAGAACAATACTGATAAGCTGCAGTGCTGATTTAAGAAAGGAGGCATCCCACAGAGGTGACATAACAGTTATCTGGATTAATTAACTAATGACAAGGAACTGCTCACTGTCAGAACCCCACTACCTTCTAAATGAACTAACAAAGGCAGCCACTCAAGCCTTTTCATTAGTATGGCCATTCAGGATCGAATCCAAATACCAGTGACTACTTTGGAAGACAATGTGACAGTAAGGAATTCAGCGTGGAAGTACCAAAAAGCTGCAAACGTCAGCATCCAAGATGGATGAGGCAGCAGCAATCGACAACCAATTCAGCAAAGACTATTTATCTTTAAACGGTCTTCCTCCAGCATGAAAAAAAATGCTCCATTTTTACAGTGCTTCTTCCTAGAGATGCTGCCTGGCCTGCTGCGATCCACCAGCATTTTGTGTGTGTTGATTGGCAAACTCAAGCTGAGTTAGTAATTAGTCTAACATTTACAAGTAGCTTGTTCTTGGTGCAAACAGCCATTTTTAGAGTTATAATCATTGAAAAGTACAGCACAGAAACAGGCACTTCGGCCCATCTAGTATGAGCCAAAAGCAATTAACTGCTTGCTCCCATTGACCTGTACCGGAACCATAGCCCTCCATCCACATACCCATCCAAACTTTGCTTAAATGTTGAAATCGAGCTCGCGTGCACCATTTGCGCTGGCAGTTTATTCCACATTCTCACGACCCTGTGAGTGAAAGTTTCCCCTTATGTTTCCCTTAAACTTTTCACTTTTCATCCTTAACCCATGACCTCTATTTATATTCCCCTCAACCTTAGTGGAAAAAGCCTGTTTGCATTTATCTTGTCCATACCTTTCATAATTTTGTATACCTCTATTAAATCTTCTCCCACTCTTTTCTATGTTCCAAGGAATAAAGTCCTAACCTACTCAATCTTTCCTTATAACTCAGGTCCTTCAGACCTAGCAACATCCTTGTAACATCCATTTTGTGTGTAGGTAAAGGAAATAGAATAACTGTTGATTGCCAAACAAACTGGTTTGTCCTTTCCTATATTTCAACAAGTACATAATTATGTTTGCATTTTAACTGTGTAAACATTGTGTGTGCTATTGTTGAACAAAAGTTAATTTATTAAACACAGCTACTAAAATTTTTGCAGTACATTAATCTAGAACTGTAAGCCATTGAATTAAAAAGTTGAATTATACAAATTAGTTTGTACAGATAAATTAATTTCTCAGTGATGACATTGAAAGTCTAATGCCTAGACAATGATCAACCCCTGGACAGGGAACAACGGTGAGGAATTTCAGGTTCATGCAGTTAGCCAAGCCAAAGAGGCACTGATAACATGTGCAAAAACAAACTGTCAGCTAGCAAGTGTCTGATATTTTAATAAATTTATCTCTGAGGTTTTCTATTCTCTCAAATACAAATTTTGATTTATAAACAGAGTTCAAATTTTCCCATATCAGGTACAGCAGTAGAAACACGAGAATGCCAGTGACTTTACAAAGGGATTTTTGAAATGTTTCAAACGTCTGCTCTCCATAAATTGTACATGGATTTGTGCCAATATGCAAGATACTGCAATGGCTGGAAATCTGAAATAAAGAAAATGCTGCAAGGTGATCAGCAGTCAGAAAGAAAAGAGGTAGTTTAAAGTTTCAGGACGAAGTTTCTGACAAAGGCTCTACATTCTAAATGTCAACCTACCTGTTCTCTTCTTCGATCTGGAAAGTCTGTTGAGATTTGTCCGAATTTTCAGCTGCATTTAATCATCCTCCATTTTATATTTGAAAACAGTTTAAACAAAAATGCCAATATTTGTTTCATATCAAGAGTCATTACACAGCTGACAATTTTGAAATAAATGTTCAAAAGTTAGACATTGGAGATTAGGACTGAGAGGGAAATGGATCAGCCATGATAAAATGGTGGAGCAGACTCGATGGACCAAATGGCCTAATTCTGCTCCTATATTTTATGATAATTTTAAACAAGGATTACAGATGATGGCAAAGGGGCTGTTTTACTTGTTTTACTAAGTTTAGTAAAGTATAGACCATGACTGTGTTGTGAAATGAAGGAAGCTAATTTATTTGAAGTGCTGTGATCTGATCCCACTGAGTATGATAATTAGCTTTCACATTAAAGTATTGTGCCTTATTAGTTCAGAATCAGAATCAAAATCAGGTTTAATATCATCGGCATATGTCATGAAATTTGTTGTTATGCTGCAGCAGTACATTGAAATACTTAATAAAAACTAAATTACAATAATAAGTATATTTATATTTAAAATTTAAATTAAATATGTAGTGCAGAATGAAAAAAAAGTAGTGAGGTAGTGTTCATGGGTTCAATGTCTATTCAGAAATCTGATGGGCAGAGGAGAAGAGCCATTCCTGAATTGTTGAATGTGTGCCTTCAGCCTTTAGGTTACTGTACCTCTTTCCTGATGGTGGGAATGAGAAGAGGGCATGTCCTGGCTGACTGGGGAGAGTCCTTAATGATTTACATTGCCTTTTTGGAGGCATCACTTGTTGAAGATACCCTGGATGCTGTGGAGGCTAGTTCCATTATGGAGCTGACTGAGCTTACAACTTTCTGCAGTGTATTTCGATCTCGCGCAGTGCCCCCCTCCCCATACCAGACGGTGATGCAGACAGAATAGCCTCCGCAGTACATCTGTAGAAATTTGTGAGTGTTTTTGGTGATATACCAAATCTCCTCAAACTCTTAATGAAATGTATCTGCTGTCATGCCAGCATTATAACTACATCGATCCGTCGGGCCCAGGTTAGATCCTCAGTAGAAAATGAGGAAGGTACATGACATGATGGAGTTTATGAAAAGGGAATTAAAATAAAGAAGTAAGGAGCTCTTGCTGATATTCTGCAAACTTTAATTACTTTGTATACCATGATGTTTATATTTCCACACCATGGAACCACTTGCCTTGGAGCACAGATAAGATAATTCCATCATGCCAAGAATTAACCTAATGAAGTAGTGGGAAGGAACGTAGGCCTAAACACATTGCAGTTCAAAAATGGGGAAGATACTTCCTAGATATTTATTAGGTACTAAAAGGAACTGACTGACTGAGAAACTGATTCCTCCATCTGGAATATCTAGAACATGATGGTTTGGATTCCAGAAAAGGGACGATGTGTTTAAAATTTGTGTGCCCAAAGTGCAGGAAACTGTTAACTGGGTGACCATCAGGACCCAGCCAGTGCACAGTACCCCTGTGGCTATTCCCCTGAGCAACAGGTATACTGCTTTGGATACTGTTGCTGGGGTTGGCCCAGCAGACGAAAGCCTCAGTGGTCAGGTCTCTGGCTCTGTGGCTCAGAAGGGAAGGGGGGAGAAGGGGCAAGCAGCGGTGCTAGGAAATTCTTTGGTTAGGGGACAGAAAGGGGATTATGTGGATGAGAACGAGATTCCCAGATGGTATGTTGCCTCCTGGATGCCAAGGTTAGGGACATCTTGGTTTGAGTCCATAGCGTTCTCGTGGGAGGGTGAGAACACAGAGGTCATGGTCCACACTGGTAACACTAACATGGGTAGGAGATGTGATGGGGTCCTAAAAAATGAGTTCAGAGTTAAGGGCAGGACCTCCAGGGTTGTGATCTCAGGATTGCTACCCATACCATGTGCTACTGAGGTCATATAGTTTAACACATTACCAAGGAGTTGGTGTAGGAGGAAGAGCTTTAGATTTTTGGGCTCTTTTCTAGGGTAAGTGGGACCTGTACAGAAGAGATGGTTTACACCTAAACTGAAGGGGGCTAATATCCTAGTGGGAATACTCACTAGTGTTGCACAGGGGGTTGGGGGGGGGGGGGTTTTAACTAAGATTGCAAGGAAATAGGAACCAGAGCAGCAGAACAAATCATGGAGTGATTGTGGAAAGAGGTACTATTAAGCCTATGTAAAGCTGGTGGCGTAGTGGCATCAGCACTGGACTTCGGGGTGAGAGGTCCTGAGTTCGAATCCGGCCGGCTCCCTTTCACGCTTTCCATCCATGCTTGGGTCGAGCTAAAAAAAAACCTGGAGAGGGATGGGCTCCGCCAGGTTTCAGATGCCCAACACGATGAGCAATCACCAAAAAGATCGGTGCAAACAGCTTGTCATGACGGGGCCCCAACGACTCCACCACAAGTTAAGGACACACACACAGAAAGTCAGTAATCAAAAGTTGAGCATGGTGGGATTAACGTTGTGAGCTGCGTGTATATCATGAACGATGAGCACAGGGCAGGATCAACACCTGGAATGATGACATTATAGCCAGTAGTGAGACTTGCTTGCAAGAGCAGCAGGGCTGGCTGTTCATTGTTCCAGAGCTTCGTTGTTTTAGACGGGATAAAGCGAGGGAGTTGTGGCATTACTAGTCAGGGAAAATGTCACAGCAGTGGTCAGTCAGGACAAACTAGAGAACTCGTCTAGTGAAGTTTTATGGGTAGAACTGAGGAATACAAAAGGTACGGCCGCATTAATGGGACATTAATATTTTCTGTTATTATGCATTGTGTTGTTCTGCTGCCGCAAAGTCAACAAATTTCTGAAATATATCAGTAATATTAAACCTGATACTGATTCTAAAAATTCCAGAATATTAAAACCACCTAAATGCAGTGAACTCAAGTACTAATTCTGGTATATTGGTTTACCACTACAGAATCAAAAATGCCTCTCGTTAATATAAAGGCTTAACTGTGCCAATATCAGGAAAAAACTGGACTTCAAGTCTCTCAGAGAACAATCTTCAACTTACTTATGTTATCTGCTCCTCGGAGATTATACAAATTCCATTTGATTTTCCATGCCAGGAACCTTATGCTGGATAATCACACATCATCATGCACATTACCAGCAAATTTGAGAGCACAAAGCTTCGCTGCTCTGTGATACTTGCATATTAACACATCGAGCTCACTGAATGCATCTACTGTGCTGTGTCTCAGGCACACAGTACTGGTTAAGACTTTTGCACAGTACTGTATTTGTCAACATGGAGCAGAGAGCGAGTTCGTAAATCTGGTGGGAGCAAATGATGTTGGGAGTGGTGAATGCTTCCTCACTGGCACTCCACACAACCTTGAATCATTTGGACAATGGTAATACCTTCATCAAGCTGTTTATTGATACAGCTCAGCATTCAACACAATTATACTCTCAGTTCTAATCAACAAGCTTCAAATCCTAGGCCTCTGTATCTCCCTCTGCAGCTGGATCCCTAATTTCCTCACCGACATACCACAGTCAGTAATGATTGGAAATAACATCTGTTCCTCACTGACAATCAACACTGATGCACCTCAAGGAAGCGTATTCCTCTACTTTCCCTACACCCAAGACTGTGTAGCTAGGCACAGCTCAAACACAATCTATAAATTTGCCAACAACACAACAAACAATGAGGGAGCATACAGGGGCAAGATAGATCTGCTGGTTGAATGGTGTTGCAACAATAACCTTGTACTCAATGTCAGTAAGCCCCAGAATTGACTGTGAATTAACCAAGGATGGGGAAGTGGAGGGAACACACACTAGTCCTCATCGAGGAATCAACAATGAAAAGGGTGAGCAGTTTCAAGTTCATGAGTGTCAACATCTCTGAAGTTCTATCCTGGGCTTCGGGATAACAGTTATGCTTCATTAGCAGTTTGAGGAGATGGTGTATCACCAAAGACACTAAAAATGTTCCACAGATATACCACGGAGAGCATTCTAACTGGTTGCAACAAGGTCTGGTATGAAGGGGCCACTGCACAGGATTGGAAAAAGCTGCAGTAAGTTGTAAACTCTGCCAGCTCCTTCATGAGTACTGGTCTCCCCATCATCCAGGACATCTTCAAAGGCGATGCCTCAAAAAGGTGACATCCATCATTAAGGACCCCTATCACCCAGGAAATGCCCCCTTCTCATTTCTACCATCATGGAAGAGGTACAGGAGCCTGAAGGCACATAGTCAATGTTTCAGCAACAGCCGACGACACTACATTGATTGGCCTAATCTCAAACAATAACGAAGTGGCCTACAGGGAAGAAGTCATCACCCTGACACAGTAGTGTCAAGAAAACAACCTCTTCCTCAATGTTGCAAAAACAAAGGAGCTGGTTGTGGATCACAGGAGGAATGAAGATGGGCTAAAACCTATTGACATCAATGAATCTGGGGTCGAGAGGGTAAGCAGCTTTAAGTTCCTCGGCATCCACATCACCGGGGACCTCACGTGGTCTGTACACACCAGCTGAGTGGTGAAAAAGGCACAACAGTGCCCCTTTCACCTCAGACGGTTGAGGAAGTTTGGTATGGGCCCCCAAATCTTAAGAACTTTCTACAGGGACACAATTGGGAGCATCCTGACTGGCTGCATCACTGCCTGGTATGGGAACTGTACCTCCCTTAATTGCAGGATTCTACAGACAGTGGTGTGGACAGCCCAGCCCATCTGTAGTTGTGAACTTCCCATGATTCAGGACCTTTACAAAGACAGGTGTGAAAAAAGGGCCTAAAGGATCATTGGGGACCCGAGTCACCCCATCCACAATCTATTCCAGCTGCTCCCATCCAGGAAACGGTACCACAGCATAAAAGCCAGGACCAACAGGTTCCAGGACAGCTTCTTCCACCAGGCCATCAGACTGATTAACTCATGCTGATTTGAGTGTGTTTCTATGTTACATTGACTGTTCTATTTATTATAAATTACTACGATTGCACATTTAGATGGAGACATAACAAAGATTTTTACTCCTTATGTAAGTGAAGGATGTAAGAAATGAAGTCAATTCAATTCAATTCAGTTCTTCCCCTCTTACATAAGATTTCTGAATGGACAATGAATCCATAACAATAATTCACTTTTCACCTTTTTTTGCACTACTTATTTAATTTAATCATTTTATATAAATTTATAGTAATTTATAGTTGTTTTATTGTGTATTGCAATCTACTACTACCACAAAACAACAAATTACATAACATATGCCAAAGATATTAAACCTGATTCTGATTCTGATCCAAGAATGGTAGAGAGTTGCAAGACAGCTCTGATATAATCTGGATTCTTCTAATGCCTTGCCTGAGAAAAAGGTAACTTTAGTAAGCAATTTTAGTCGGAATAATTTTAGTTCATTTAGAAATGGCAGAGGGAAAGAAGCTGTTCCTGAATCACTGAGTGTGTCACTAGAAACAACTTTCTGCACAAAAATTACCTGGTTTTTATATAGCTTGAAAATGCCAGTTTCAAAAATTTAAATTTATGGCTTACAGTAACTTGATCATAGATCCTGTCACCGGACTATAAAGACCAAACATAAACATGGATACCCACCTGCATCATTTGAATATCTGCCATATTCAAGAGCAATTAATCCACTTCTGGTTGACTGCATCAATATCCCCAAAAGAACATAACACAAACTATAAAGCATTATACTTAATAAGATACAAAAAGATGTATTTTATCAAAGCTCAAAGTAAATTTTATTATCAACATACATACATGTCACCATATACAACCCTGAGATTCATTTTCCTGTGGGCATACTAAGTAAATCTATAGAATAGTAACTGCAATAGAATCAATGAAAGATCAACCTGAATACAGACGACAACAAACTGCAAATGCAAATATAAATAAATAGCAATAAATAACGAGAACATGAGCTAACAAGATAAAGACACAGTAAGGTGAATCCATAGGTTGTGGGCAACACACACAAAATGCTGGAGGAACTCAGCAGGCCAGACAGCAGCTACGGAAAAGAGTACATTCGATGTTTCAGGCCAAGACCTTTCATCTGGACTGGAGAAAAAGTCCAGTCTTCAGGCCTAATGAAGGGTCTCGGCCCAAAACGTCGACTGACCTGCTGAGTTCCTTCAGCATTTTGTGTGTGTTGCTTGGATTTCCAACGTCTGCAGATCTTCTCTTGTTTGTCATTGGTTGTAAGAACATCTTGCTGGATCTCGATTTAATTTCTGATCCTTAGGGTTCTGCCAAGACTGACAAGCCATCTTAATTTCAAGATTTCAGTTTATTTTAGACTACAAACCAACATACAAATACAAAGCAAACTAAATAAAGAACTGAGAAACAATGCTAAGAGGGGAATTAATGTCAAGGGGTGTAAGACAAACGAATAAAGATGACGCTTCTGAAAAAGCTATCACTTTTGTACATAGTGTAAGATAAAGAAATTCCTTAGATAGTGATAAATCAGTCAATAGGCTACATAATTACTACAATTACATCAAGTGGATAACGTGCTGATACCTACCCAATGAAAAATGAGAGATGTGATAAACTGTTAGGTTAGCTGCTCTACCACTTTCTGCCAGTGAGTGTGAAAACTACATGAATTTGTTAAAAAGTACAAATCTTGTAAAAAGTGTTATTAAAAAATAGTGGTTTTCAACAATCTCAATGGATGAGCAAGTGAGTGTAGTTACTCCCTTTTGTTTGAGCCTGATGGTTGAAGGGTAGTAACTGTTCTTGAAAGTGGTGGTGCAAGTCCTGAGGCTCTTGTCATGCTGAATTTCTGCAGACTTCTAAGGAAGTACGGGCACTGCCATGCTTTCTTCACAATTGCAATTACATGCTGAGTCCAGGACAGATCCTCTGAACTAATAATACACAGGAATTTAAAGTTGCTAACCCTCTCCACTTCTGATCCTCCATTGAGGACTGACTCATTGGTCTCTGGTTTTCCTCTCCTGAAGTCTACAATCAGCTCTTTGGTCTTGCTGACATAAAGCGAGAGGTTGTTGTTATGACACCACTCAGACAAATTTTCAATCTCCCCCCGTATGTTGACTCATCATCACCTTTGATTCAGCCCACAATAGTGGTATCATATTGAATATGGTATTGGTAATGAGTCTTGGCGTTAAACTTATTGGAACAGACATCAGTTATGTCATGTGTACAAACTCCAATTGAATGATTTGTTCCTACTGAAGTCAATATAACGCAAAGGACCAAGGAAAAGTTTCTACCTCCTTTGATTTTAAAACCAGCTACCAAGCAAAAGTAAGATTGGATGCTGCAGTCTCCATTAGCATCCTGCCTAAGGCTTTACTTGCAGAAATGTCGCAAAGACAAAGCTTGTGTTCATTTCAAGGAGTACACAAAAAACAATGAACAAATACAGAATCTTTGGAAATTCGGATGGAATATTTAAGAGATAGCTAATCCTAGGCTGGTAGTGTTCTACTTCAATCCAAGGTACATTTTGTTGTAAACACAAGAAAGTCTGTGGATACTGGAACTCCAAAGGTGATGGGTGAAGCCAGGTGAGAAGCTCCCTCCTTCCCTTTTCCCTATGGTCCACTCTCCTCTCCTGGGTGTTTTGCTTTCATTTTATCTTTTCTGGACAGAAGCTTGACTCCTGCCCAAAATGATCAGTAATTTATAATCCACACGCAAAATTACAAGTCATTCATTTTACAAATGAAAAAGAAATCCACACTTTAACTATACAAAATCCTCTCAAAGAAAAAGTTTATAGAAATCGAACTTTCATTGGTCTAAATAAAACTGTTGTACATGGACTTGCTCTCAAAATTTTATTACTCTAGACCAGAGGTTCACAAGATTTTTTTGCCCTGGTGCCTTTCTGTTAACTGAGAGGTCCGTGAACCCAAAGGTTCGGAACCCCTGCTCTAGACCCAAATTTGCAGTAAAAATGTAATACTCTTTATGATGATGATTTCTAAATTAGATAGTATACGATCCATACCAACTGGGCTAATTGAAGAATTGATGTTATTATTCAATTCGTCTTCCTGCTCACAGGCTTTATTATATTGCTGGTAAATGTAGTATTAATATACATAAGATCTTAAGACATATGAGCAGAATTAGGCCATTCAGCCCATTGAGGCTGTGTTGCCATTCCATCATGGCAGATTTATTAATTATCCCTCTCAAATTCATTTTCCTGCCTTCTCCCCATAATCTTTAACATCAAGAACCTATCAACCTCCACTTTAAATATACCTGATG
This sequence comes from Hemitrygon akajei, assembly GCF_048418815.1. Lineage (NCBI taxonomy): Eukaryota > Metazoa > Chordata > Chondrichthyes > Myliobatiformes > Dasyatidae > Hemitrygon > Hemitrygon akajei. The sequence continues at coordinate 188,104,194 of NC_133128.1, forward strand.
ATGTGGCTGCCACCACTATTTGTGACAATGGATTCCACAGATCACAGATCCACCACCCTCTGGCTAAAGAAATTCCTCTTCATCCCTCTTCTACAGGGACATCCTTCTATTCTGAGGCTGTGCCCTCTTGGTCCTCGACTCCCCACTACAGGACACATCCTCTCAACATCCACCCTCTCTAGTCATTTCAATATTCAATAGGCTTCAATGAGATCCCCACTCATTCTTCTGAACTCCAGGGAGTACAAATACAGAGCCATCAAACGCGCCTCATACTTTAACTGTTTCATTCCCAGAATCAATCATTCTCGTGAACTTCCTCTCAACCCTCTCCAATGCCAACACATCTTTTCCCAGATAAGGGGTCCAAAACTGCTCACAATATTCCAAGTGTGGTCTTATAAAGCCTCAGAAATACATCCTTTCTTTTATATTCTCAAAATTAATATTAATATTGCATTTGCCGTCCTTACTACCGACTCAACCTGCAAGTTAACCTTTAGGGAATCCTGCACGAGGACTCGCAAGTCTCTTAGCAGCTCTGTTTTTTAAATTTGGTCACCATTTAGAAAAGAGTCCATAACTTTATTGCTTCTACCAAAGTGCATGACCATACACTTCCTTATACTATATTTCATCTGCCACCCTATTTTCCCATTCTCCTAATCTGTCTAAGTGCTTCTGCAGACTCCCTACTTCATCAACACTACCTGCCCCTCTACCTAACTCTGTATCATCCACAAACTTGGCCACAAAGCCATCAATTTCATCATCCAAATCATTGACATACTGTATAATGTAAAAAGAAGTGATCCCAAAACTGACCATGCAAAACACCACTAATCACCAGTAGCCAACTAGAACAGACCCCCTTTACTCACACTCTTTGCCTCCTGCCATTCTTCTATCCATGCCTGTAATGCCTTATCTTGTTTAGCAGCCTCACATGCTTGTTAAAGGCCTTCTGACAATCCAAGTAAACAACATCCACTGACTCTCCTTTGTCTATCCTGGCTTTTATTTCCTCAAAGAATTCCAACAGGTTGTCTGGCAAGATTTTCCCTTACACCATGCTGACTTTGACCTATTTTCTCATCTGCCTCTAAGTACTCCAGAAAGCTCATCCTTAATAATAAATTCCAACATGTTCCCAACCACTGAAGTCAGGGTAACTGGTTAAGGATACAGTCGGCGCTCCTTATCCGCGGATTCCGTATGCGCGGATTCAACCAACCGCAGATCGGGAAAACCCGGAAGTTCTCTCTCCAGCACTCGTTGCTTGAGCATGTACAGACTATTTTTTCTTGTCATTTTTCCCTAAACAATACAGTATAACAACTATTTACATAGCATTTACCTTGTATTAGGAGTCCTGCCATGTGCAGAAGTTCGCTGATGACACGGCCATAGTGGGGTGTGTCAGGAATGGACAGGAGGAGGAGTATAGGAAACTGATACAGGACTTTGTGATATGGTGCAACTCAAACTACCTGCGTCTCAATATCACCAAGACCAAGGAGATGGTGGTGGACTTTAGGAGATCTAGGCCTCATATGGAGCCAGTGATCATTAATGGAGAATGTGTGGAGCAGGTTAAGACCTACAAGTATCTGGGAGTACAGTTAGACGAGAAGCTAGACTGGACTGCCAACACAGATGCCTTGTGCAGGAAGGCACAGAGTCGACTGTACTTCCTAAGAAGGTTGGCGTCATTCAATGTCTGTAGTGAGATGCTGAAGATGTTCTATAGGTCAGTTGTGGAGAGCGCCCTCTTCTTTGTGGTGGCGTGTTGGGGAGGAAGCATTAAGAAGAGGGACGCCTCACGTCTTAATAAGCTGGTAAGGAAGGCGGGCTCTGTCGTGGGCAAAGTACTGGAGAGTTTAACATCGGTAGCTGAGCGAAGGGCGCTGAGTAGGCTACGGTCAATTATGGATAACTCTGAACATCCTCTACATAGCACCATCCAGAGACAGAGAAGCAGTTTCAGCGACAGGTTACTATCGATGCAATGCTCCTCAGACAGGATGAAGAGGTCAATACTCCCCAATGCCATTAGGCTTTACAATTCTACCGCCAGGACTTAAGAACTTTTTAAAAGCTATTATTAATGCTTTTTGAGATAGTGATTTAGATGCATATCATATTTTTTACTGAGTTAAGTATTGTATGTAATTAGTTTTGCTACAACAAGTGTATAGGACATTGGAAAAAAAGTTGAATTTCCCCATGGGGATGAATAAAGTATCTATCTATCTATCTATCTATCTAGAAATGATTTAAAAGTACAGGCAGTCCCCAGGTTATGAATGAGTTCCATTCCTGAATCCGTCTTTAAGTCGGATTTGAAGTCGGAACAGATACACCTGGTATTATTTAGCGTCAGTTAGTCAAACGTTTTTCTTAGTATATAGTATATATTTTACCTTTCTATGCATATAAAACACTTAAGAAACATACGTATTTCAATAATTAAACCACTGCGTTGCTTAGTAATAATTGTAGCTTTCATCGGGGCAGGGCCTTTCACATTCTCCATTAAAATTGTTCCAATTGCTGACCAACTGTAGCCTAATGCTTTTCCAATGACCGATGGCATTTCACGTCTTTCCAATCGCATTATTATTTCCACCTTATTTTCAATCGCGATCGGGATTATTTTCATGAACAGAAACACTGCGGATTCAGAGCTGCACCGGCAGGTCCTAATGTGCACGGCACGGAGACATGTTAAATAAAGACCGGGGTTCCGCTGGGTCCTGAAGACCACCGCACTGATACATGTTAAATAAGGTACTTGGGCATCCGTGAATTTTGGTATCCGCGGGGGGTCCCAGAACCAATCCCCCGCGGATAAGGAGGGCCGACTGTATTACGTTGTAATTTGCTCAAATTAAATGAATATGTCCAAAGAAGTTTAGCTTGCACTTGAGTACAAATTAATTTTAATAAGCTGATAGATGCTACCTCCGAAACAACCTTACCAGCACAGATTACTGACATTTATAACTGGACTCATCCCTTCGGATTTTATTTATGTATTGAGATACAGCGCAGAATCGGCCCTTTGAGCCACACCACCCAGCAATCCCCTAATTAATCCTAGCCTAATCACAGGACAATTTACAATGATCAATTAATCAGTCCAACCGGTAAGTCTTTGGACTGTGGGAGGAAACCCACACGGTCATAGAGAGAACGTACAAACCCCTTAGAAGCTGCGGCAGGAATTGGACCCGGGTGGCCAGCACTGTAAACGCAATGCTAACCACTGCATTATCACACTGCCCCAAATATTTCAGTAATTTTAATTACTAAAAAATTTATATTTTTAGTTACATCTCTAAAGCAATCATTTGTTTATAATTTTTCCTCATTTCTTAATTCCTTTTGTTCCATTTTCTTGTTTTCTGTATCATATTTTATATTGAATACTCTACTCATACTAACTCATACATCTGTGAAATTTATAAGATGATTGCACAGATGCCACTGACCTAGAAATTAATCACCAAGGAAAATCAAACTTAATCCCCACAAGCGATAACCTCACTCTCTCAAATTCACTTGCCGCATCACTGAACCAATGGATTCACTTTCAAGGGCTCTTCATCTCATGTTCTCATTATTTCTTTCTTTCTTTCTTTCTTTCTTATTTATTTATTTATTTATTTGTTTATTTATTTGTTTATTTATAATTTATTTTTGTATTTGCACAGTTTGTTAACTTTTGCACATTGGTTGAATGCTCAAGTTGATGCGGTCTTTCATTGATTCTATTATAGTTATTATTTTATTATGGATTTATTGAGTATGCCTGCAAGAAAAATGAATGTCAAGGCTGTATATGATGACATATATGTACTTTGATTTATAAATTTACATTGAAATTTGAATTTAGATTTTGCTAAAGCAAAATAGTGTAATAATTTGCTTTATGTTTTCATTGTGTAAAATATAACACTTTGACCATGGTACTTCTGTCAGAAAAACAAAAAATAATTGAGAAAGCAGAATTGTACTATTTTGGGCCACACAGATACTTGGAATGCTAAAAGGAGTTCCTCCCCAGTGAAATGATAGCCGCACCAAGGAGTAGCACAACTGAGCAGTTTAGCTAGTTATTGATAAGAAAGTAAAACTGAAAGTGATTTTATCAATTGCAGGAGTTACTTGCAATCAAGTAAAATGAAAATGGAATGCAGTGGAGGCAAGAAGACCAGTCACATTGTCAATCCAGAAGAATATAACAAGCTCAAGAAAATATTCACAAAATATTAAGACCATACGACATAGGAGCAGAATTAGGCCATCTCGCCCATCGAGTGTGCTCCGCCATTCAATCATGGCTGATCCTTTATTTTCTCCTCCTCAACCCCATTTCCCCGCCTTCTCCCTGTAATCTTTGATGCCATGGACAAACAAGAATCTATCAATCTCTGTCTTAAATACACCCAATGACCTGGCCTCCACAGTTACATGTGGCAACAAATTCCACAAATTCACCACCCTTTGGCTAAAGAAATTTCTCCACATCTCTGTTTTGAAAGGGCGCCCCTCTATCCTGAGGCTGTGTCCTCTTGTCCTAGACTCTCCCTCCATGGGAAACATCCTTTCCACATCTACTCTCTCTAGGCCTTTCAACATTCAGAAGGGTTCAATGAAATCCCACCCCCCCCCATCCTTCTGAATTCCAGTGAGTACAGACCCAGAGCTATCAAACGTTTCTCATAGGATAACCCTTTCATTCCTGGAATCATACCTGTGAACCTCCTCTGGACCCTCTCCAATGCCAGCACATCTTTTCTAAGATGAGGGGCCCAAAACTGTTCACAATACTCAAGGTGAGGCCTCACCAGTGCCTTATAAAGCCTAACCATCACATCCTTGTTCTTGTATTCTAGACCTCCTGAAATGAATGCTAATATGGCATTTGCCTTCCTTACCAGCGATTCAACCTGCAAGTTAATCTTCAGGTTGTTCTGCACAAGGACTCCCAAGTCCCTCTGTATCTCAGATTCCTAGATTTTCTCCCCATTTAGAAAATAGTCTGCTCATTTATTTCTACTACCAAAGTGCATGACCATACATTTTCCAGCATTGTATTTCATTTGCCACTTTCTTGGCTATTTTCCTAATCTAAGTCCTTCTGCATCCTACCTGTTTCCTCAACACTACCTGCCCCTCCATCAATCTTCCTATCATCTACAAACTTGGCTACAAAGCCATCTATTCCATCATCTAAATCATTTATATACAGCACAAAAAGAAGCAGTCCCAACACCGACCCCTGTGGAACACCACTAGTCACTGGAAGCCAACCAGAAAATAATCCTTTTATTCCCACTTATAACTTTGTTCACTTTTGTTGACCTAGAGGTAATAAAATTATACACACAAGAACGTCTGCAGATGCTGGAAATCCAAAGCACCACACACAAGATGCTGGAGGAACTCAGCAGGTCAGGCAGCATCTATGAAAATGAATAAACAGTTGACGTTTCAGGCCGAGACCCTTCTTCAGGACTGGAAAGGAAGAGGGGAAGTGCCAGAATAAAAAGGGTGGGGGAGGGGAAGGAGAATAGCTAGAAGGTGATAAATGAAGCCAGGTGAGTAGGAAAGATAAAGGGCTGGAGAGGATGGAATCTGATAGTTGCGGAGAGTGGACCATAGGAGAAAGGGAAAGAGGAGGGGCACCAGGGGAAGTGATAGGCAGGTGAGAAGAGGTAAGAGGCCAAAGTGAGGAATAGAAGAAGAGGGAAGGGAAAGGAAAAAAATGTTACTACAAGGAGAAACTGATATCAATGCCAAAAGGCTGGAGGCTACCCAATTGGAATAAAAGGTGGTCTCATCTTACCACAGGAGGAGTCATGGACTACACGTCAGAACAGGAACGGGAATTAAAATATTTGGCCACCAGGAAGTTCCGCTTTTGGCGGATGAAGCAGAGGTCAAATGCCACATAAATAATATGCCAGTAGAGAATTTTTTTTCTAGGAATGACAAAAATCTGAAAAGATACTCACAAATAAAGGAAAGTGGTGGGAACAGAACGAAGGGGGCAAGAAGAGTAGCTTTCTTGTTCATATCATTTCAACAGGTCTGGGTGAATTTGATGAGAAATATTGTTACTGCTATCTGAAATTATTATAAATAATGCTATATTTTTCAATAGTTCATGCTAAAATGCCATTAAATAGAATATCCTACAAAAAGCAGCGGATACGGCCAAGTTCGTCGTGAGTAAGCCATCCCAACCATTGAGTGCATCCACATGGAGCAATTTCACAAGAAAGCATCTTCCATCATCGGGGACCTCCACCACTCTGGCCATGCTCTCTTCTCGCTGCTACCATCAGGAGGGTGGTACAGGAGCCTCAAGGATCACACCAACGTGTTCAGGAACAGTTGTTACCCCCTCAACCATCAGGCTCTTGAACCAGTGGAAGTAACTTCACTTGCCCAGCACTGAAATGTCCCCACAATCTATGGAACAACACACACAAAATGCTGGCAGAACACAGGCCAGGCAGCATCTATAGGGAGAAGCGCTGTTGACGTTTCGGGCCGAGACTTTAGGTCTGCAGATTTCCTCGTGTTTGCTCCACAATCTATGGACTCACTTTCAATGACTCTTCATCCATGCTCTTGATATTTATTACTTACTTATTTATTATCAATTCTTTTTCTTTCTTTTCATTTTTGCACAATTTTATGTATTTTTCCCATTGGTTGTCCATCCTGTTGGTGTGGTCTTTCATTGATTCTATTAAGGTTTTTGGATTTATTGAGTGTGCTTGCAAGAAATGAATCAAAGGGTTGCATATAGTGACATAAATACTTCGATAATAAATTTACAATAAACTTTGAAATGAGTTAGGCTGATTTAAAATCTAAATCCTGCCAAAAAGTAGTACTCCTTTTGAAATCATTGCTCCATAGAAATGAAAATCCAATTCACCTCAAGATGCTGGACAGAGAAGTAAAGATACAGTGGAAGAGAAGATTCGGCAAAACAAAACTCAGAAAAGAGAAGAATTACAAGGTATGATAGACATAAAGAGACTCAAGGGAGAACAGACAGTATTCGATCATACAGAGAGAATGGCATGTCATACTACTGAACTACAACCCAAATAGTCACACATTCCCAAACCAGCTCTTCCACTCTCATATCCTACCATGTTTCTACTACATTTTGCATCAACATTTTACCACTACAAGCCATTTACTCATACATGTTCAGAGCTTCCATCCACACCAGGTATCTATAGTCACTCGCACTCCTCTATTTTATCTCTAGCCCATGAATCCAAGTCTCACCTTTTCCAAATTGCTTTACAATCTCTCTACCATCTTCATCCTGAACATTAAAGACTTTCTGCTTTTATGACTCCTGCGCCCCTCCAGCTGATATTCTCCAGTCCTCATAAACCAAACAGTCATAGAAAACCTCAGCACAGATACAAACCCATCGGCTCATCCAATCTGTGCAAAACCAGTTGATCTGCCTAGTCCCACTGACCTGCACCCAGACCACAGCCCTCCATACCCCTCCCATCCATGTACCTATCCAAACTTCTCTGAATGTTGAAATCAAAATTGTATCCATCACTTGTGCTGGCAGCATGATCCACACTCTTAATGGATCAATGGTCAATGGATCTTTCCAGGCAAACATTTTCAAGAAATATGGCAAAAATAGATTAAGAAACTAAACAGGCTGAGGAATAATGAAATAAAGACAAAAAATTATATCACAGAAGTTCTGGTGAAGATTATTTACCCTAAAACATTAATACTATGTCTCTTTCCACAGATGCTACTTGACCTGCTCAGCATTCTCTAACATTTCCTACTTTTCCATTTTAGATTTCCAGCATTTTGATTTTTAGGTCAAGAAATAATGATCTGCTAGAGCACTGATCAAGTTCCAAAAGATTTTTTTTAAATAATTTGTCAATACATGTAATTATCCTCACAATTATCCGTGTCATAGTGTAACCTTCCTCTATTTCTACACCAACTTGCTTGGTAACAAAAGTGGACACACAAATGCAAGCTTTCTCCAACCCATATAATAATCACTAAATTTGGCTGATGGTGTAATGTCTCCTGGGGATGGACATTGGGGGAGTTGAAAGGGCAGTGGTTCTTGAGCAACTCAATCAGACTCACCCTTTCCTTGATAACTTCCAAGAGGACCACAACCTCATCGTGGTTTGGAAGCTTGTGTGCCTCAATGACCCAGAGAGTTGTGTTGGCTGGAGTCAGGGTTTTTTGGTTTGGTTCTAAACAGGTCAAAGGGAAGAGGCCAGAATAAAATCAGTCCACTGATCCTCCAGTTTCGGGGGTTCAGCTCAGTGCTAACAACCCTGTCAGGTAAAGGAAAACTCTTATGGAAACGGCAATGAAGAATCCTCTATATCTGTATGTGACTGAATGGACAGACACAGAAGGAGAGCCTTCATTGCTGCCCTAAACACCAGTAACGGGCAGCAAGTAAGTAATGAAGTTACAGCAAAATCCCACAAAAGATTCCAAGACTTCATGCATACTACAATGTCATACACTTGACTATCAAAAGTTTTCTCTGAAGCACCTCATCACAGAACTTTTAAAGCTTTAGATATACAATACTGTTCAAAAGTCTTAGGTACATATACAGAATATAGCTAGGGTGCCTAAGAAATTTTACACAGTACTGTAGTAATTTTATGTACTTCTGCTGTAAAAACACCAAAATTCATGACATATGTGAGTGATTACATGCTTCCAATATGGGTCTCTATTGTGGACAGAGTGGGAAGGGGGCAGAGCGAGCAGAATCAGATTGGGAAAGGGGAAAGGAGAGCAGAGGGAGCAGGAAGCTCAGAGAGATGTTGTTTAATGATCAGTAAATCTAATGTTTGGAATGAAATGACTTGGCCTGGTATCTCAGGGCTGGGTGTGTCTGCATCCATACCATCCACTGCACCTGGCCCTTCTCTGTCACCTGTCTCACACCCCTCCCATGGCACTCCACCCTCACCATTCCCAACATCCTTTGCTTCCGCCAGATTTACAAACTCACACTCCGCTCCATATTGACAATAACAGTAGTGTATAAACATCTTAGACAACCTAGGTAAGAATACAGACATGAAAGTCACTCAATTTTGAACAAATTTCTCTATTGTTGGCTGTTCTAGTGTAACCTTGTGATGAAATCCATAAGAATAAATAATTATTTAGCAAGAGCTTTCTTTATATGTGTATCTGCAGAAGAATATACAATTTCAAGAGTAAATGATGCCATCTTTTGTAAGAATTTAACCAAAATTCTAATATCGAAAACTCAGTATTGTTATGGTATGCACCCGATTGTGCCAGCCTCTAAGGTTTAGACGCTCTGATTTTCTGGAGTATGGATAGTGGGAATGATCCCTTTGAAGATTCTAGTCTGCTCCACTAATTAGCTGCCATGCTTTGGTGCCAAGATCTGGATATTTAAAGAGCACCTGAATTCAGGCTTGGGGCTCAACTTTAGTTCAGTCTGTGATTGAGTTTAGGATTCTTGTCTCATTTGGATTCTCATCTAGTTTTGTCAGTTTCTTGTCTCATCTAGTCAAGAAGCTTGTTCTCGTCTCAATCTTGAAATCCTGTCTCAATTCTAGTCTGGGATACTCCAGCATTTGGATCCTTTCCATCTTCATCTAGGCCCCGCATCAGAAGTATTTTCTGCTAGATCTATGATTGAAATTGATAATGGCGAACAGTAATTAGTGAAATGACAGAAATATTGATCGTAAAAATGAAAATTGGTTGCTACCATAATAAATGCTTTGAAGAGTTGGAGAGCCACTTTTTCTTTTTTTATGTTGTCTCAAGAATGTCAAAGTGGTAAAGAGAACAGAGACCCTTTATGTTAAGGCTCTACTCTGACTGTACTGTTTCAGGATTTTCTGCACAAGCCAAACAATTATCCTGAGGAAATGTTGAGGTTCACTCCCAAAATAATAAGGTAATGGATGTAGTTATTTCTGATCTTTAGGTTCACAGATTAAACTCCCCTTAAAACTTGGAACGGAGATGAGAAGGAATTTCTTTAGCCAGAGAGTGGTGAATCTGTGGAATTCATTGCCACAGGCAGCTGTGGAGTCCAAGCAATTGGGTATACTTAAGGTAGAGGTTGATAAGATGCTTGATTAGTCAAGGAATGAAGAGATATAGGAAGAAGGCAGGAGATTGGGGCAGAGGGGAAAATGGATCAGCCATGAAGAAATGGTGGAGCAAACTTGATGGGTCAAATAGCCTAATTCTGCTCCGATATGTTATGGTCTAAGACTTGTAAATATGAAGTATACCTAATTTCTGGTTGGGAACACACATCAGGACCTTCCTCAAATGATGGTATTTGAGGTTGAGGAGCAAGATATCAACTGGCAGCTTGTTCCTCTTCAGTATGACTTTGAGCTCAGTGCCTTCTCCTGATGATATTCCAGCAGTAACACTGGACAACAATTTATTTTCAAAAGTGTTACTTCTTCATAATTGTTTTGTCTCTATGATAGGCCTCTTGAAGCTGAACAGGAATATAATTTCAGACTACTTGCATCATATAGGAATTTCATGAAACAGGAAATTAACTTATATTAAATATTATGTGTTTAATTGCATCAACAGTGCTGATGCTTTGCAATAATTCAACTAACCTAAAAATGTTTTGTTGATGAGATTTGTTTGTACTCAGCGTCGGAGGCTTCTCACTTAAGTGTCCAACAATAATCAACCAACATTGATGGATTGCAGTTGCCCTGATATCATTTCTCCATGACTGCAATGTCCCGGTGAAACCTTTCACCATGCTCATCACTGACAGCACCAAGATTTGCAGGGAAGTTGTCTAAATGGGAATACAGAAAATGAACCTTTAGGGACAAGTTGCAATTCATGGTCTTGTATGTTTGGAACATGTTGTCCACCAGCTGCATATAGTTTGATGCTCTGTAGTTGCCAAGAAAAAATTTCAACATCTTTGAATGCCTTCCATGCGATTTTCTCTGGTCCCACTAGAAGTTCTTTGATAACCTGTCTGATTTGTAGACGAACAAAAATGCCTTCCTTAATCCTGGCATCAGTTATTCTGGGTAACGTTTATCTCAAATATCAAAATCCTTCATGGTAATTTTTGTGCCTGGTGAGAGCAGGTTCCATCCTTGAAGACTTGAATGTAGTAATTCTGCTTTTATATTTGACAAACCCAATTCATTGACCAGGTCACTTAACTCAGATTGACTTATCAGATGAGGCTCACTAGACATAAAGGGTTTAAAGTCTGTTTCAGTATCAATGTCACTTTCCATTTTTGGCTCATGTATCATGGCAACTTCATCTGCCTCCTCTAAACTCCATGTCCTATTTTTCTAAAACCTGTCCTGCCATGCAACGTCCACCCTGACTAAGCATGCCCAGGCATGCCCGGCCAAGATAGAAAACTTTGCAGCTTACATTGGGTGCAATATTTTAATTGACTAGAATTATGAATTGAAACAACAAATATAGGCAATTTCAAAAAATGGTGATGATAGGGAAATTTCATGGTGATTGTCATGATCATCAGCCCAAAATCCACAAGGTACACCCAAAAGTATTCAGAAAGCAAAACCTTTGTTGTCCAGTGTAACCAAGAGCTTCTCAAATTGCAGATTGGTTTCTACCATTCTCTATCCCCAGTTTGACGGCTTGCTTATATGGATAGAGGACTGAGGTGTGGGCAGATGCAGAACCTGCTTAATATACTAATTTATTCAAAATCTGCTATATTCACCCATGAAAATCACCTGCTTATAACATTCCTTAAATACACTCCGCAGATTTGATGCTTGACAAGGGGCTGGAGAAAATAGATTGTCAGCTTCTTTAAAGAAAGACACTGACAACTTCAAGCACCTTTGTTCAGTCAAATCACATTCCTCTACATGTCAAACCAAAGGATCATTCCCTTAGTGCTAAAATAATCCAGGATCATTATATACTATCAGAAAACCAATACCACCCTGAAACACTTCAAAATTCCAGCCCTACAGTACAAGTTGGGATAACAAAAAGGGTCATTGTTGTGCTGTATGCCCCTTGTGTCCTCTATTCCTGTTTTAAACACAAGGTACATTCCTCAGTCGAAATGTTTGTCTAATATCTTGTTGTTCATTCATAGATTTAAATGTTAAAAAATGAGGAGCACTAAATTTCACAGATAAATGAACAGTCAAGTCCATTGTCATTTAACTATATACATGTATATAACCTATATAACCATATAATATATACATATAAACGAGACAATGTTTCACTGAACCACAGTGGCTGGGAGTTCAGAAGCCAAATAGCTTGGGGGAAGAAACTGTTTCTCATCCTGGCCATTCTTATCTTTATGCACTGGAGTCTCCTGCCTGATGGTAGATGGTCAAAGAGGATGCTGGATGGATGGGAGGGATCCTTAATAATACTAAGGACCCTGCGTATGCAGTGCTCCTGATAAATGTCCCTGATGGATGGTAGGGAGACCCCTATGATCCTCTCAGCTGTTCTCACAGTCCTCTTTAGGGACTCCTGGTCCAATGCTCGACTGTTCCCATACCAGATGGAGATACAATTTGACAGGACATTCTCAATGGTGCTCCTGTAAAACGCAGTTAAGATGGGAGGTGGGAGACTTGCTTGCCTTAATCTTCTTAAGAAGGGAGGTGCTGCTGTGCCTTCTTGGTCAGGGAGGTGATATTAAGGGACCAGGTGAGGTCATCTGTAATATTATCTCTCAGGATCTTGGGTGCACTTAACTCCCTTTATGGAGAAGCCATGTGTATTCACAGAGGGGGATGGTTTATCTGCACCATCCTGAAGTCCACAATGATTTCCTTTGTCTTATCCACATTCAGGCTGAGGTTGTTCTTCTCACATCAATCCACCAGTTGCTCCACCTCCTCATTGTTCTTGATAGGCCAACCACTATTGTGTCATCTGCAAACCTGATGACGCGGTTTGAGCTGGATTCTCGACATCGTCATGCGTCAAGAGTGTGAACAGCAGCGGGCTGAAAACTGGAAACACTAGTTAAATCTCAGAATACTTAGTAATAAATATGAGTTGAGATTCCTTAAGGCAGTCCTACATTGATTTCAACACTAGTTGGTGACTCGTGCAGCACTGCTGGTGCCAAACTATATCAGTCTCAGCCGTTCATTTGGGTTCATAGCTGCAAGGAGAGGGGGACCCTGTTACATGGGTAACAACTTGCTCTCCATATTCGTACTACCCTGGCTTGCGTATCACGTAGACAGCTGAAACGCAACGTCCATGGTCAACCCCAATCAACAGAGGGCCTCATATAAATTTTATTTTTTCAGTAATTGTGATAACTCTGGCTAAGCCACATCTGGAGTATTGCTTACAGTTCTGGTCACCCCACTATAGGAAGAATGTTGAGGCTTTGGAGAGGGTGCAGAAGAGGTTTACCAGGATAGTGCCTAGTTTAGAGGGCATGTTCAATCACAAGAGGCTGAGTAAATTTAGGATGTTTTCTCTGGAGTACCAGAGGCTGAGGGGAGATCTGATGGAGGTTTACAAGATTATGAGAGGTATAGATAGAGTGGACAGAGAGTATTTGTTTCCCAGGGTTGAAATGTCTAATACCACAGGGAATGCATTGAAAGTGAGAGGGGGTAGGTTCAAAGGGGTTGCAAGGGGTAAGTTTTTTTTACTCAGAGTCATGGATGCCTGGAATGCACTTCTGGTATGGTGGTAGAGGCAAAAACTGCACATTAAAGGCTTTTAAGAGATGTTTGGATAGTCACATGGATATAAGAAAGATGGAGGGCCATGGATATGGTGTAGGTAGGAGGATTAGTGTTTAGGTGACTTTGATTTGCTTTTTAGCTCAGTTGGTATACCATAGCGGGCCGAAAGGCCAGTTCCTGTGCGGTATTGTTCTATGTTCTAAAGGCTCTGATAAAGCACTGTATCACACAGGGTATGACATATCTAATCATTGAAAATAATTTCTTGACTTGCATAACCAAAGTTGGGACATTATATTTCAAAGCGTCAAACATGTAATGAAGTAGTACAACATCATTTACCTCTGGAACAAAGATGAAAACATACAACTGCCTTCTTGCCTGTTAACTCTGTTGCCAGCCAGAAATTAGATATTGCCAATTATTTAAAACATTGAGTTAGATGTCTTAAAGGAGGACAGTTTAAACACCTTAGCAAAAAAGTTTTACTTCTCTCAATTTGAATCTTGATTTCAGCAATTACTTTTATCTGTTTTAATTTCTTCCTTTTCTATTTTTATTAATCTCCCTTCTCTATGTCTTGTTGTCTGTGACTAATGTTGGTTCACCACAACCTCTCAGCTGTAACTATCATTTGTGTGGTTCTTGGTCTCAGCCTTGTCACAGACCTTCCTGTTCTCTCCACTCCTCCCTCTTCTTGGCAGTTTAAAACATGTTTGATTTCTTTTTTTCTACTTCTGTTTTAGGTCATTGCCCTGAAATAGTAACTTTACTTCACATATGCCATTCAACCCATTGAATATCCCCTGCATTTTCTGCTTATTTGAGCCACGATCAAACAAATTGACGTAGCCATGGCAGTGTAGCAGTTAGTGCAGCGCTATTACAGTTTGGGCTTCAGAGTTTGGAGTTCAATCCCGGCTTCATCTATAAGGTATAAGTCTTCCCCATGGAATGCAAGGGTTTTCCCGGGTGCTCTGGTTCCCTCCCACAGTCCACAGACGTAGCGGGGAGGTTAACTGGTCATTTTAAGTTGTCCTGTGATTGGGTTAGGTTTAATTCGGGGATGTTGGGAGTTGTTGTGGAGGCGTGGCTCAAAGGGCCTACTCTCTATTGTTTTGCAAAATAAATAATTTTTTTAAATATGCTTTCCTTACAATAACTAATTAAATACATTTCAAAGTTAAAAATACACTGTTGAAGTATATATACTATAAACAACCTTTTGATTCGAGTCCTTATAGGCAGCCACAAAACAAAGAAACCCAACTGAACCCATTAAAAAGAAGACCGTCAAACACCCAATCAGAAAAAAGCAAATCATGCAAACAATAGAAGTAATCAGATAACATACAGGACCCAGGTTCACAAAAGTGAGCTCACAGCCACAAAGCCAGTTATCACTGAAGCCGATCCAGGAGCCCATCAGTGGCAGGCCACAGCCTCAGTTCAGAGCAAAGATGAATAAACCTCGTGGAACAGTGAGGTGAAATGGCCCATCCTTCACCTCTGGCCCCAACACCCTAACATTTTCAATCTGGCTTGCCGCTTAAATCAGCCAGATCTCGGATCATTCCTTGCTCTCAGACCTGGGCTCTGCTGCTTCAATACATTCTTGGGCCTGGTCCCCACAGCCTCAATACACTCAGGTCTGCGCCCCACCGCTTTTGATATGCTCTCAGGTCTAGACCTCACCACCTCCATTCCAATTCTGACCTTTCTGACCTGACCTTTCCAGTTCTGCTCAGCACGTAAGTTAGTCGAACCTGTGGTCTTTCCTCATCTCGGGCCCGGACCCGGCCCCGCAGCCTCAGTTATACTGTTCAATTATACTGCTTCATCTACAATATTCCAGAGTTTTGCATTTGTGTGGCCCTAATTCTTACATTATTAATGTAAGAAGACTGAAAGCAATAATGGACTTGATTACAGCTCAAAGAATTCTGCTCTCCTTGAATTCTGAGATACAGTTGAGCACTAGATAAAGAGTACTGTAAGTTCATAAAAAATTGAAAAGATTATTGTTTTTGTATATGTCTTTATATGATATTCAGAGCTTCTATATGAGTTATTTTACATTTTTAATTTGTTAGTTGCAGACATCCCACCCTGCAAAAACTCATTTCAGGGAGGTAGCACCACCACCCCGCCCCGGCAACCCCATATTCCACCCCCACCCCCCCGGTCGACCTCCAAGGGTGTATGTATACAGGACATTTGATTATGAAAGAACACAACAATTTATTTGATCATATATTGAAACTATTGGAACACACACACACACATTCCCTGTTGAGTATTTTGTTGGCAGTCTCAATGCTAATAGCTAAATGCTAATACAAATAGCTTTTCAATTTCTTTTGCAAACTTTCCTTGTACTGTGATGTGGCTTGCTTGGCAGATTTAAGCATTTTGCTGGAAGTCTCAACCTCATAGCAGTCTGTGTCAATGGATTTGTTAATTTTGCAAGACATCAGATTCACAAGTGTTTTGTGAGACAGCTGACTTCTGAATTCTGTCTTGATGTGACGCACCATGCTGAATGCCCTTTCTACATCACAATTAGAATTTGGCAGGACCAAAACCAGCTTCATCAACTGGCAGAGCTCTTTGAATCTCAACTGCCCTGTACTCACAGATTTTACCTTGGACAGCTTCCCCCAAAACTCATCAACTGGTAAACTTTTGTAGTCTGACACCAGTCCTTCAAGGTTCTCTTGCATCTGCCTTGATCACATTTACTTTCTTTGGAACACTCTGCCATGGCGCTGCAGGACACTAAACTGAACTGATGGACAATAAAAGAGAGAGAGAGGTCGACTGTAAAGCCCACCCACAGAGAAAACTGATAGGTCTACTTAGCACAAAGAGAGACCAATCAGGATTTTCTTTCTCTCTCTCTCCCTCTCCCTCAAAAAAATCGATTTCCGGGATATTGTATATAATTTGCAGGCGTCAGGGAGCTGCTATCAATATGCAGGAGTCTCACGAACTTCCAGGAGAGGTGGGATGACTGTAATTTTTTGAGATATAGAGTGCATGCAATTTACAGTCCTCTTTGAATATTTTGAAAATATGCCAATTTCATAAAGTTTGAGTGGAGGTGTAACCCAGTCAATATGACCACCATGTATTCAGCTAAAAGACACAAGACCATAAGATACTGGAGCAGAGTTAGGCCATTTGACCCATCGTCTGCTCCACCATTTCATCATGGCCGATCCATTTTCCTTCTCAGCCCCAGTCTCTTGCCTTCTTCCCGTATCCCTTCATGCCCTAAATAATCAGCAACCTATCAACCTCTGCCTTAAATATACCCAATGACTTGGCCTTCAGAGCTGCCTGTGGAAATGAATTCCACAGATTCACCACCCTCTCCCTAAAAAAGTTCCTCCTCATCTCTGTTCTAAAAGGACCCCCCTCTATTCTGAAGCTGTGTTCCCTGGTCTTACTCCCCCCACCACAGGAATCATCTTCTCCACAACCACTATATTGAGTTCTTTCAACATTTGATGGGTTTCAATGAGGTCACCCCTCATTCTTCTGAATTCCAGAGAGTAGAGTTTCCAGAGCCATCAAACGTTCCTCATGTGACAAGCCTTTCAATCCTGGAATCATTTTTGTGAATCTCGTTTGAACCCTCTCCAACATCAGCATTCCCTTTCTTAGATAAGGGGCCCAGAATTGCTCACTATACTCTAAGTGAGGACTCACCAGTACCTTATAAAGCCTCAACATTATATCCTTGCTGTTATATTCTCATCAAAACATAATCTAATTGAATGTAAAATCACTGATCAAAGAATAGTTATTATTTATGTCACTGGAGGCCATTCAACCAATTGTGTGCATGGGGATCACCAGAGTTGGATATAAAAATAAATGAGATATCTGTGGTATAAAACATTTATAACACATTATTCTATAATATCCTAAAATATCAAATTAAATAAAAGGACCAATTCACATAATGAAGTGGCTAGAATTCAAAGAAATTTCCATCATAACGCATGCTTTAAGATCGATCTATTTAAAATCCATGGGACATTGAGTAATCACACCAATAAAAGATTAGAGGCCCCGTCCTGAGCACAACAAAAGAAAAGTTTGAACAGGTATTTTTTCAACTGCAGCAAATGCTATTCTTTCAACCACTCGTTAGTTAAAATGTTTCAGATGTACATTGCTTAAAACAGTTAGTTACGGATTCTGCATGGAAATGAGGAAAATATTGACCTATTGTTTTATAGAAACTTACTTTGAAACAGATTTTCTGCTTTTCCGAGCAGCAGTGGGATAACTGATTACTTGATTTACTTTAAGGAGATTACGCTAGCCACGGGAAGAGATTACAGTGGAGCATTTTGAGCGCCGCGCAGTAATGTACGTGCAGACCCCAAAACACGCAGCACTCTTAAATATTTCCAGCAGCTTCCCTGATCAACAAATGGTCGAGAAGTCTCACCGTACATCAGTGTGTACCAAGGAAAGTAAATAAGAATTCTACAAAACTATACAGTAAAAGAAGGCATGGATCTGAAAACCAGATTAAAAGCACAAAACCAATTAACAGATTCCCCAAATCTGCTGGTCACATGCCCACCCATGTTACCTAGCAACAAGACAACTCACCAAAAGTTCGTAAAGAAGAATTTCAAATCTGTAGCTGAGTTGTGCTTTGTTGCAATGGAAGAAATATTGGTTGCTGTCATTTTGTTTTGAAATGCGGTAAAACCTTTCACCTGACGAATGGGGCAAATGGTCGAAGATAAAAGTACTGCGTGTTATTTTTCAAAATTGTCACAAACACAGGGAATATCGCGAACTACAGTTGAAACGATCGCGATATGCGGTGAATAGCGGAATTCAGTCACACTGTCCCTAGTACCCAAGCACAATTTTCACCTGATGCATCCTGCTGGGTCCATTATTCATCGCTTTTCAGCGCCAGTTTAATAGGTTTGTAATATATCCTAATGGCAATTCAAATGCATGTTAAAATTAAGTGCTAATTACATTGTGAGAGATGAGATTTATGCCCAGTAAAATGCCTCCTGCATGTTAAATTTCATTCAGTGGAATAATAATTTCTCCAGTCCAAGGGAAACAGCATTCCTAACTAAAAGCGTACTTGTGGTTGTGGTACAATGTACTTCACAAAAAGCACTGTAATTATTCTAGGTAACACGCTATTTTGCATTCGAGTGGATAAAATAATATAGAAGTACTTTCCCTAGAAAATTAGAAAATTTCTAATCTTGTAAAACTTCTTACCTTCTGGGTTGCATTGAACTCTGAGCAAAGTTGCAAGAAGAAATAGTATGCATGACTGGCCGGCCATACTACAGCCCTGTGTCGGATTCTTCCCCAGCCTCTGCTGAAGCTGGCTTTGTAAGAGAAGGTTGTGGAACCTGGTTGATGTACAGCCCGGCTATCTCTTTATTTTCTCTCCTGATGCTAGCTGGGAAAAGGCGTGTTCGAAAGTGGGGACAGCGTTTGCACAAACCCGCTCATTGCTCAGAGGGCGCTGCTAACAGCGGCCCTGGATGCAGCATACCGCAAAGCTGTCCGCTGTATAAGGGAACTGTCTGTAATCCCCCAAACCGTTATGAGCACGGTATTTCATACATAATATTGCCACAGCATTCTAGCATTTCGCTCCGATTACTAAAGCAGCTCTGTTCAACTTGCTTTGAAATCTGAATTGAAATTAGGATGGATATGAAATAAGCTGTAAAGACGTTTATCAACTTTTTCTCCTTGTATATCCTTCATTTTTCTGATTTGCGTTGTTTTTTCCAAACACGTGATAATTTTACATTTTATCTACAATCTAAACTGAAAGCATTTTATACTGTTTCAGTCAGATACGTAGCACACACTTTTATTTAATATTGCCAATCAGCCCCATGAAATACTTACTTGGTAGTTATAGTAAAGTTGCTGTATTTCCCGGTGTGGGGATGTTTGTTATGCATGTTCAGGGCGGCATGGTGGTGGTACGGCACAGCACCGGGGTCAACATTTGGCGCTGCAGTACAGCACGAGGGTCAGATCAGCATATTCAATGAGCTTCCTGACACTTCCCCATCACAAAGAGCAAACCTTCCCACACCCTCCATCATCAGGAATGTCCCAGACACTACCCACTCCCCAACTAACGCCTGCAACCCTCATTCCTCCAACACAACCGAAAGCCCGTCACTTCTCAGATGGCCCTTACAATTTTTTTTAGAAAGTTCCAAAACTTCTATTAATCTTTTCTTTCTTTTGTTGCTCTTTTGTTTTATTGTTGCCAACTTGATGAAATTCTTGTCGTGGTTTCACAGCAAGAGTCAAGCTGACCAAATGTAACCAGCTGCGCTTCTTTATGAGGCTGGTGATGAAGCGGCTAATCCTTACCGCTGCCCCGGGAAGAGAGAACCAAAGGATTGCGCCAAATGAGATTTAAAATTGTAATGAAAAAATACCAAATAGGTGTAGCACGTCTTCGAAACGCTACGTAGGACATGCACAAAACGATACATTGGACAGTACAAATCAATTTGCAGACAATGAGCAGTTTGAGAGATGTCTTACTGGCTCGGTATCGTATTGCTGGGTCTGATATATTCTCAATAAGTTGATGCATTTATTAACCTCAAAATAAAACTAAAATAACGTTTACACCCAACTAGTCAACTGGGCGCTTATATTCGTCCAAATGAGAAAATGCTGATAATGAATAAACATGCAAATATAACATTCAATTTAAACTGTTGTGAATGCCAACAGCTAGGTGGTCGAATTGAATTAGGAATTCTGTAACCAGTATTATCGCCAAATTACCATCAAACGTTTTGGCGAACCCGGGCTGAAACTGCAGTTCTTTAAACGTCATCAGGCTAACGCTCGAGTCAGCAACAGCATTTTGAAAGGCTCATAAAATGTATTTATTGTGTTTTCTTAAGAAAACTCTCTGGTACTCTTTCGTTATAACAGTGTATATTGTGCAAAGTCACCTTGAAGTAAATGATGTGCTTTAAAGGAAAGTCGGAATAAACACAGCAGTGTTGACTAGAAGGCAGACAGTGGATCCAGGCAGCGCATGGCCGTTAAATTCAATCGGAGGATTTACGGTGTTATTCACGTTAATAATTTATTTTGAAAGTAAAGTTAAGCCAAATGGAATTTCCAGTTATTTCTTATCCCCATGATTCGCATAATTGTAGAAATTTACATGAAACTGAAGCAATAAAAGGTGTCAGAGAGCAAAGTTAATTTTAATAGTCTGCTTACTATTACTAGTCCATATTGGTAGACTTAAGCAATTAACTAATTATTAATAGAAGGGAATATGAAGGTGTCCTTAAGTCAGTTAAACAACTGGACAAGTCCGGTCACTGTCTATCGGTGCCCTTAAAATTTGCTTCGATGGCATTTTCGAGGGAGTACTTACCTTAACAAAAGTTTGGACTTTATTTTGAGTTCAAACTCTAAATCGCAAACTTACCCTGAGTACATGCCAAAGTTAAACTTTCGCATCACATACAAACCAAACATTCTTATTCAATCTGAATCTATTTATACGGTTGTGGGTTTTTTTTTTGCTGAATCAGTGTATTTTATTTTGGCATTCGTTATTAACATTGATCCGCTGATTTAAAGATAACTCGAGGATGTAAAAGACTCTCACTAACTGCCATCGTCAATCTATGATAAGAAGACCATAACAGGAGCAAATTAGGCCATTTGGCCCATCGAGTCTACTCGCCATTTTCTTATAGTTGATCCATTTCTCTCTCAGCCCCAATCTCCCCAATTATCAAAAAAACTGGTTTTGGGGAAGAAATGACATTTTTTACAGGAAAAGAAAATCCAATATCTCAACTTTTGTTAAGCACATTAAAAGGCTGGAAAGAATACAGGATTTAGTACAGACAAAATTTAGCGCTGAAGTAAAATATCGCCACGATCGTAAGCCGAGGGGTCGAAAGGATTGCTCCTACTTCCATTTCGAATACCCTTAAAATAAAAATTATGATTTATTTGCCCATTACCCATGAACCAATTAATTATGCTAGGAAGAAATGGTTTTGTTTCTACGCTGTCCTGATGAAGGGTCTCGTCAACTGTTATTTACCTCCATAGATGCTGACGCCCCCGCTCTGACCTCCCCCCCCCCCCCCCATCGTTCTATTTATTCCCACCAGAATTACAGGCGGCATCTTTACATCGTTCTCTGGATTATTTCTAAAAGATGAATGTAAATTTAAATGAATCTTATTCTTCAAAGTTTCATAGATGTTGTTCTGCTGAAAATTTTACGGAATATTGTACACGCGCTAACTTTGTACAAGACCGCGCTACCATCCATTTACCCTTGACTTCTTACAGTCCGATTCGCATTTGGAAAAATAAAACGTGGCTCTACCGAATATTTTGTCACTTTCGGAAGACGCTACAGCACACGGTTTTAATGGAATTTGAATGGCTGGCTAATGCTTCTAAATAGAACAATTCACTTAAACGTGTTTTTCAGGGAAATTTGTAATTTTTTCTGATTCAGGGTTGTTGTATAAAGGCCGATACTGTATTGGTACCGTTTTAGTTTAGTTCAGCAGCGTTTGCTCAAGAGCGCGAGTCATCCAATAATAAATCTCTCTTCCCCCCACCCCTCGTCTGCCCCTCTTTCTCTTCAGTCTCTCTCCTTTCAGTTTCTCTTTCTTCAGTCTCTCTCTCTTCTGTCTCTCCCCCCCCCCACCCCCGACCCCTCCCCTCTCTCTCTCCGCACAGCTTTCGACATTTCTCGCAGCTCTGCGGGACAGTGGACGATACTTTGAAACGTGAAACATATTCCGCTGACACAGCTTACAAAACGATTGAAATATTTAAATGAGATGGGAAAGGTCAGACTTAGTGGCAGCTACTCAAATGTCCCTAAAGTCGCTGACTTGTACTTATCCTGTCCTGATGAAGGGTCTCGGCCCGAAATGTCTTCTGTGTATTAATTTCCATAGATACTGGTCTGACCTGCTGAGTTCCTCCAGCGTTTTGTGTGCGCTGTTTTGAATTAATTATTGGAGTTTTTGTTGCAAATCCTAAACAACAAAGAAAATCGACTGATTATGTATATTTTCCAAAATCAATTCTTTGAAGCATCATTCCTATAATGAACAGGTTAAATTGTTTTCATTAAAGCATTGGGAAAATCGCATTTCAACGGCTTCGTGCTCAAACGGACTAAATAAAAATATCTTTGTTAGGCGTTCAACAATCGTTTTGTGGTATTCAATCTGAAATGTGTAATTCCCAGTTGCATTCTGACCAATTCCTTTAATCAGTCAAACAATACTCCTTTCACAATCAACTTTATATCTACAGAGGAATTTGACCTGCATTCGGGGGAAATGACATACTAATCGTAAAGAGATTCAATAATCCTATTCAAATTGATTGGGGCACGTTCTTCGGGAAGAAAGGTTTTCGGTAGTTCACGGGTTCCCAATCTGGACCCCTTGCTTAATGGTATTGGACCATGAGATAAAAGAAGCTTGGGAACCTCCCACCTAGAGTGACAAAATCTCCTCTACCACCATCTCAGCTTTCTGTATTCATTTACAAACAGTCTGGGTGTTTCCTTTTTCTGATATTGTATTAATGTCTATAATCAAATAATTTATTTCCACCAGTAAATTCTCTGGTGAAACTTGTTTTCTCCATTTTTCTCCAGTACAGACACCCCCTATTGGCAGTGTACAGTATCACTATATATATATATATATATATATATATATACACACACATACAGTGCATATATAAATAAAATCTTCTACACAGTGTCTCTAAATTGCACAGTGGTAGATTGACTGAAGTACAACACTGCCACCTAAACTAGATATGATTCAGGGAGAATGTTTCATTACTAAAAGGTTCTATGCGTCAGGAAGAAACATTAAACTACAAAATTCACTTAATTCACTATCACCTTTCTGCGTGGGTAAAACCAGATGCCACTGGATAACTCCTTTGTTGAATATCTCCATTCAGTTGGCAAGGGCTTTCCTGAGATTTCATTTGCCAGTCACCTTAATTCAATAAAGCACTGTGTACGCTCAATGCAATACATCCTATCTTCTAACTTGGCACAATACTGTCTTAGGGACTTAACAATGAATTGAATCATTTTAGATAGCCAGGTTGTGTATTTTGTCTCATCTGTCTAATCCACCATACTTGTAGTTCTTACTTCCTCATAGTACATAGAGCAGTACAGAACAGGAACGAGCTCTTCAGCCCAAAGTCTCTTGTGTCTACTGTGATGCCAATTCAAACTGCCCAGCTGCCTCTCCAGACCCTGTCTAAATGTCTCTTAAACACTGCTACCATATCTGCTTCCATCACTTCCTCTGGCATGCATTCCAAGTACCTAAACATTTGTGCAAAAAGATACTTGCATCCCACTTTGCAGGAGATTTGGCATTTAAACAGCAGTGAATCAGAAATTGAGATTCATTAGCAAGTGCAAATTAAAATAAGGCAGGTGCAGGCGGAGCGGCCATTATTGGAGTGTCACTGTTAGAGTGGGGATTTTGAGACTTTAATTCTTCGAGGCATTAACGAGGAGAGGCTTGAGTGAAAGAAATCAAAAAGCTTCCCTCAAAGTTCAAAGTTTGAGATAGTGATTTAGATGCATATCATATTTTTTTTACTGAGTTAAGTATTGTATGTAATTAGTTTTGCTACAACAAGTGTATGGGACATTGGAAAAAAAGTTGAATTTCCCCATGGGGATGAATAAAGTATCTATCTATCTATCTATCTATCAAAGTAAAATCTATTATCAGGGTACATAGATGTCACCGCATATAACCCTAAGATTCTTTTTCTGTGACTATACTTCCAAATCTATAGAATAGTAACTATAACCTCTAAACAAACTGTGCAAATGCAGATATAAATAATAAGAATGAAATAACAATATAACAGAGTCCTCAAATGAGTCCTTAAATCCTTTTGTTCAAGAGCCTGATGACTGAGTGGCAGTAACTGTCTTTGACCTTGGTGCAAGTCCTGCGGCATCCATACCTTCTACCTGATGACAGCAGCGAGAAAAGAGCATTCCGCAATTTATTTATGGCTTTTTCTTTTTATATTTGCACAGTTAGAACAGTAGGGATGCCAGGTAGGATAGGTGGGATGTAGGAAGACAGGAAGACTTCCGGTGTTCCTGATGACTACACCAGCAAGAAATGCATCCAGCTGCAGCATCTAACACTCCGTGTTGAGTTGGAGCTGGAATTAAATGAACTCCAGATTACTTGGGAGGTTGAGGAGGTGGTAGAAAGGACATATAGAGAGATAGTTACACCAAAGTGCTGGACAGAGAAAACTGTGTGACAGGAGAGTGAAAGGGTTAAACTGCCAGTACAGAGTAACCCTGTAACCCTGGCCATCCCTCTTAACAACAAATATACCACTTCAGATACTGTGGGAGAGGGGTGGAAATAACCTGGCAGAGAAAAGTCACAGCAGTCAGGTCTCTGGTACGGACCCTGACTCTATGATTCAAAAGGGACGGTGGGAGAAGAGGTGAGCTGTAGTTAAAGGGGATTCATTAGTTAAGGGAACAGAAGGGTGGTCCTGTGGAAGAGAATGATATTCCCAGATGGTATGTTGCCTCCTGGGTTTCAGGGTCCAGGACATCTCAGATCCAGTCATCAGCATTCTTAAGTGGGATGGTGAATAACCAGAGGTCATGGTCCATGTAGGTACCAATGATATAGGTAGGAAGAGTGATGAGGTTCTGCAAAGGGAACTCAGGGAGTTAGGTGCTAAGTTAAAGAGCAGAACCTCCAGGGTTGTACCTCAAGATTGCTATCTGTGCTACATGCTAGTGAGGTCAGAAATAGGAAGATTATTCATTTTAACATGTAGCTAAGGAGTTGATATAGGAGGGAGGGCTTTAGATTTACAGGGAAGGTAGGACCTGTACAGAAGGGACGGTCTGCACCCAAACTGCAGGGGCACTAATATCCTAGCAGGAAGGTCCTTTGTAATCTATCTAGTGTCCAAGGCTTTGCTATTGCATTGTCTCACATCTATAGACTCTATGTTCACCTTCCTAGTAAATTCAGACTCAAAAAATCATTCTCAGCGACAGGTGAATCAGAATCAGGTTCGTGGGTTTAACGTCCATTTAGGAATCGGTTGGCAGACGGGAAGAAGCTGTTCTAGAATCTCTGAGTGTGTGAGGTAACAAAGGATTGGAGAATAGTTAATGCTGTTCAGCTGTGTAAGAAAGGCTGTAAGAATAAACCAGCAAATTATAGGCCGGTGAGCCTGAAAGTTATTCCAAGGAACTAGATATACTGTATGAGTATTTGGATAGACAGGGATAGTCGGCATGGATTTGTGTTTGGTTGGTGTTGTCTAACCAATCTTATAGAGATTTTTGAGGATGTGACCAGGAACGTTAATGAAGGAAAGGCACGGGGTGTTGTCTACATGGACTTCAGCAAGGCATTTGACAAGTTTCCGCATGGGAGGTTGGTCAAGAAGGTTCAGTCCCTTGGTATTCAAGATGATGTAGTAAATTGTGTTAGACATCAGCTTTGCAGGCAAAGCCAGACTGTGGTAGTAGATAGTGGCAACTCTGACCTTGACTAGTGGTGTGCCACAGGGATCAGTGCTGTGCCTATTGTTATTTGTCATCTGTGTCAATATGATGATAATGTGGTTAACTGGATCAGCAGATTTGCAGATGACACCAAGATTGGGGATGTAGTGGACAGCAAGAAGGACTATCAATGCTTACAGTGGGATCTGGACCTGCTGGAAAATTGGGCTGAAAATTGGCAGATGGAATTTAATGCGAGGTGTTGCACTTTGGGAGTAAGTCTTAGACAGTGAGTGGAAGAGCACCGAGGAGTGTGATAGAACAAAAGGATCTGGGAATACAGGTTTGTTGCCTTTTGCACTCTGATTGATCTTTCATAGATCCTGTTACAGTTACTATTCTGTAGATTTGCTGAGTGTGCCCACAGTAAATAAATCTCAGGGTTATATGTGGGTGACACTCTGATAATAAAATTTATTTGAACTTTGAAGTTTGACAGGTCTATAACTCATTGAAAGTGGTGTCAGGAGGTCTGGAGGTCTGGAGTGGGATGAGGACCATCACTGGGTTCCGGCAAACTAGCAACAGAGGAGCTGAAGGCAGTGTGGACAGGGCCAACGAACTTAACATGTTCTTCAACAGATTTGACACTGTGGCCCTTGCCCATCCCCCATATGATTCATCTGTTGTCAGCCCCCAACCAACACATACTCCACTCTCCCCTCCTACCCCTCCTCACAGCCCCCCACCCTGCTCTCATGATTACACCCCTCCCCCACCTGAAACCACCACGGTGGGCTTCACAGCTGAACAGGTGAGAAGACAGCTGAAACGTATCCACCCAAGCAAGGCTGCAGGCCCGGATGGTGTTAGCCCCAGGGTGCTCAAAGCCTGTGCTCCCCAGCTATGTGGAGTACTTCACCCTGTCTTCAACCTGAGCCTGAGTCTCCAGAGGGTTCCTGTGCTGTGGAAGACATCCTGCTTCATCCCTGTACCGAAGACGCCGCACCCCAGTGGCTCCAATGACTACAAACCGGTGGCATTGACCTCCCACATCATGAAGACCCTGGAGAGACTTGTTCTGGAGCAGCTCCGGCCTATGGTTAGGCCACACTTAGACCCCCTCCAGTTCGCCTACCAGCCCTGAGTAGGAGTAGAGGATGCCATCGTCTACCTGCTCAACTGTGTCTACGCCCACCTGGACAAGCCGGCGAGCACTGTGAGGGTCATGTTTTTTGACTTCTTCAGTGCGTTCAACACCATCCGCCCTGCTCTGCTGGGTGAGAAGCTGACAGTGATGCAGGTGGATGCTTCCCTGGTGTCATGGATTATTGATTACCTGACTGGCAGACCACAGTACGTGCGCTTGCAACACTGTGTGTCAGACAGAGTGGTCAGCAGCACTGGGGCTCCACAGGGGACTGTCCTGTCTCCCTTTCTCTTCACCATCTACACCTCAGACTTCAACTACTGCACAGAGTCTTGCCATCTTCAGAAGTTTTCTGATGACTTTGCCATAGTTGGATGCATCAGCAAGGGAGATGAGGCTGAGTACAGGCTATGGTGGGAAACTTTGTCACATGGTGCAAGCAGAATCATCTGCAGCTTAATGTGAAAAAGACTAAGGAGCTGGTGGTGGACCTGAGGAGGGCTAAGGCACCAGTGACCCTTGTTTCCATCCAAGGGATCAGTGTGGACATGGTGGAGGATTACAAATACCTGGGGATACGAATTGACAATAAACTGAACTGCTCAAAGAACACTGAGGCTGTCTACAAGAAGGGACAGAGCCATCTCTATTTCCTGAGGAGACTGAGGTCCTTTAACATCTGCCAGATGATGCTGAGGATGTTCTACGACTCTGTGGTGGCCAGTGCTATCATGTTTGCTGTTCTGTGCTGGGGCAGCAGGCTGAGGGTAGCAGACACCAACAGAATCAACAAACTCATTCGTAAGGCCAGTGATGTTGTGGGGGTGGAACTGGACTCTCTGACGGTGGTGTCTGAAAAGGGGATGCTGTCCAAGTTGCATGCCATCTTGGACAATGTCTCCCATCCACTCCACAATGTACTGGTTAGGCACAGGAGTACATTCAGCCAGAGACTCATTCCACTGACATGCAACACTGAGCGTCATAGGAAGTCATTCCTGCCTGTGGCCATCAAACTTTACAACTCCTCCCTCGGAGTGTCAGACACCCTGAGCCAATAGGCTGGTCCTGGACTAATTTCCACTTGGCGTAATTTACTTATTATTATTTAATTATTTGTGGTTTTATATTGCTATATTTCTACACTATTCTTGGTTGGTGCGACTGTAACAAAACCCAATTTCCCTCGGAATCAATAAAGTATGTCTGCCTATCTGTCTGTCTGTCACAGTTAGATAAGGTTGTAAAGAAAGCTTTTGGCACATTGGCCTTCATAGATCAAAGTACTGAATACAAGAGTTGGGATGTTATGCTGAAGTTATATAAGACATTGGTGAGGCCTAATTTGGAGTATTGATTCAAGTAGATTTAAGTACATTTATTATCAAAGAATACACAAATTGTACATCCTTAAGATTTGTTTTAAGGTAGTCACAAAGCAAGAAACCTGAAATAACCCAATTAAAGAAAAAAGATGAGTTATTAACTTCAAACTTTCTGCATAATCACTCAAAGAGTTGATCTGCATGTGCATGTAACGAGAGCTGTATAACTCATCTCCTTCTACCTTAGGCCACAAACTTATCAATCACCCATGCTGTAGACACTTTCTGGGGGTCCAAGATCTGTATGCTCCACGACCGCTGGACTAAGTGTGTAAATGTAGGAGGGGACTATGTTGAAAAATACATGTGCTAGGTTTTCTAAAATTGACTCCTTCTACCTTAGGCCACGAACTTGTCAATCTTTCAATAAAGATTGAAAGATTACAGAGAAAATTTACAAAGATGTTGCTTGGATAAGAGGACCTGAGTTATAAGTAAAGATTAGATGTTAGAAATTAATTCCCTAGGACATAAAGACGATTGAGAAGAGATTTGATAGTGGTATACAAAATTATGAGGGGTATAGATAGGGTAAATACAAACAGGCTTTTTCCACTGAGGTTGGGTGAGAATACAACTAGAGGTATGGGTTAAGGGTGAAAGGTGAAATGCTTAAAGGGAACACGAGGGGAAACATCTTCACTCAGATGGTGCTGAGAGTTTTTTTTTTCTGTGTTGTTTTTTTACGTAGCTCAGTCTAGTTTTTGTACTGTGTCATATAACACCATGGTCCTGAAAAACATCTCATTGTTACTATGTACTGCAACAGCACTTATGGTCGAAATGACAATAAAAAGTGACTTGACTTGACTTGAGTGTGGAATGAACTGCCAATGCAAGTGGTGGAGTGATTTTGATTTTAATGTTTAGGAGAAGTTTGGATGGGTACATGGATGGGAGGGCTATAGACTGCGTGCAGGTCAATGAGACTGGGCAGCTAAAATTATTTTGGTAAGGTCTAGATGGGCAGATAGGCCTGTTTCTGTGATGTAGTTTGACTCTATGACTCGATCTCCTTTAAATTTCTCCATCTCACCTCAAGGCTATACACTCATGTATTTGACATTTCCACTCTTGGAGAAAGACTACGTATCCACCCTATCTAGACCTCTCTTAATTCTAAATACTTCTATCAGGTCATCCCTCAGTTTCTAGCACTCTAGAGAAAACAATCCAATTCATCCAACCTCTTTTTAGAGCAAATATCTAATCCAGGCAACATTCTGGTAAATCTCTTCTACACCTTCTCCAAAGCTTCCAGATTCTTCCTTTAATGTGGTGACCAGGAATGCACACAAGTGCAGCCTAACTTCTAGAGATGCAACTTGACTTCCTCACTTTTATACACAACTCTCTGACCAATATGCAATACATAATATACTATCTTACCTACTCATATTGCATTAATTCTCTTTACGATCCTGCCATCTATTGTATTCTATCCTGTTACATTTGACCTCTCAAAGTTCAACTCATCACATGAGGGGAACATGAGGGAAAACTTCACTCAGAGGGTTATGACAGTATGAAATGAGCTGCCAGCACAAGTGGTGCATATAATTTCGATTTCAATGCTTAAGAGAAGTTTGGATAGGTACAAGGATGCATGGATGGTAGGGGTATGGAGGGCTATGGTCCTGATGCAGTTCAATGGGAGAGGGCAGTTTAAATGGACTAGATAGGCTGAAGGGCCTGTTCCTGTGTTGTAAATTTTCTATGACTCTATAATTAGTCAGGATTAAACTCCCATTTCTCTGCTGACATTTCCAACTGCTCAAAATCCTGCTAATTCCCTTAACAACCTTCCTCCTTTACATTTAAAATTTACATCCTCACAAATAAAAACAACTTATGTGGGATGAAGCTCATCTTCATTGGTCCAAACAGGGGTTCCCACCCTAGGGTCCACGGAACCTTCGGTTAACGGTTGGGGTTCATGGCATAAACCATGAACACGGTTAGGGTTCATGGGGTTCATGGTTGGGAACCCTGGGTTCCAATAATACCAACATATACGATAAAACTTACTTTTCTCTTTATTTGATATTTTTAATAATGTCTTCCAGGGAGATAATATTTGCTAGAAGGAATAACTAACTTGGTCCACCAACATGAGTATAAAGACTGCAGTTTGTGAACATTACGCCCCGTTAATTGTTATGGGTTAATGCAAGTTAGTAGGTGGAAGAATGTGTTACTCAGTGGAATTAATCCTCCATAGCAGAGCCTTATGTCTGAATATCACAGCACTATATTCTGCTCCTCTGTTCTTCATGCTTACTGCCTACTGGCTTTCTTATCAGCTAGCTGTGAGTTAATGTTGACTATTGGGTGATGGGTGGAGATATGTCTCTACTAAAGGAGGTGTAAGGCACTCCTTTCTTCCACTAGCCTGTAGATGACTCTGGGGCAAAATGTAGCATCTGCTTAGCACCCCCCCCCCCCAAATCAGGGTCAGCTGAAGCCATTGGAGCAGGTTGTGGATGGTTGAATGAGCAGCTGGTGCATATCACAAGTTCTGGTAATGCGACCACTGACACCAAGCAGACAATATCTGAAGTGTATTGATAATGGCTGGGATCACCCATCTTGTAAAGATAGGGTTCTTGGAAAACTGAGAGGTCTGAAGGTAGATAAGTCACCTGGACCAGATGGTGTCCACCCCAGTGTTCTGAAAGTGGTGGATAAAGAGATCATGGAGGCTTTAGTAATAATCTTTCAAGGATCACTAGATTCTGGAATGGTTCCGGAAGACTGGAAAATTGTAAATGTCACTCCAAGAAAGGAGAGAGACCGGAGAAAGTAAACCAAAGGCCAATTAGTCTGACCTCAGTGGCTGGGAAGATATTGAGGTCGATTACGAACGATGAGGTCACAGGGTACTTGGAGGCATAGTCAGCATTTCTCAAGGGAAAATCTTGCCTGACAAGTCTGTTGGAATTCTTTGAAGAAATAACAAGCAGGATAGACAAAGGAGAATCAGTTGATGCTGTGAACTTAGATTTTCAGAAGGCCATTGAATTTGACAAGGTGCCACACATGAGGCTCCTTAACAAACTACGAGCACACGGTATTACAGGAAAGATTCTAGCATGGATAACGCAGTGGCTGATTGGCAGGAGGCAGAGTGAGAATAAAGGGAGCCTTTTCTGGCTGGCTGCTGGTGGCTAGTGCGGTTCTACAGGGGTCTGTGTGGGGACTGATTCATTTTATGTTAAATGTCAATGATATGGATGAAGGAATTGCTGGCTTTGTTGCAAGGTTTGCAGACGATTTGAAGATAGGTGGAGGGGCAGGTAGTTTTGAGGAAGTAAAGAGGCTACAGAAGGACTTCGACTGTATCCTGCCATTTCTTTGTCCATTCTCTCCTTTACAACTCAGATTTTTAGACCATAAGATATAGGAACAGAATTAGGCCATTTGGGTCATCGTTCCTTCTCTGCCATTTCATCATGGCGGATCCAATTTTCCTCTCAGCCCCAATCACTTTCCTTCTCCCCATATCCCTTCATGTCCTGACTATTCACAAATCTATTAACCTCTGCCCTAAGTATACATGAAGACTTGGCCTTCATAGCTGCTTGTGGTAAAGAATTCCACAGATGCATCACTCTTAGACTAAAGAAATTCCTAGGCTCTGTTCTAAAAGGACGCCCCTCTATTTTGAGGCCATGTCTTCTGGTCTTAGACCAGAGGTTGATAGATTCTTGATTGGCCAGGGTATGAACGGACACAGGGAGAAGGCAGGAGACTGGGACTGAGAAGAATAGATCAGCCATGATGGAATGATGGTGCGGATACAACGGGCCAAATGGTTTAATTCTGCTCCTATATTTTATGGTCTTATAGTGATAGAATGGCTACAAGAGCAAAAAAAAAAAAGAGATACCACAATGCTTAACTATTTTAGAACAGGATCTGAGGTCCTAATCTTCAAGTATTCTTTTCCTCACATGGCTAAAGGCTTTGCTGGAGATTCAAGTAAATTCCTTCATCAATACCAGTCACTGCTAAGATCTGTCTCTCAAGATATGGAAATTATCCTTTTTATCAAGTCTCACTGTCCCTTCTTTGAGAACAGGAAGCCCAGTGAAAATATTGGTAAGAAGGCATAATCTTATCAAACACTTGCTGTTGCACTTGTGGCAAGGTCTGCAAATCCCAAATTGACCTCAATAGTTTCATCAGGAATCACAGAAATGGAACAGAGTAAACTCAAGCTTGCCTTCAACAGAGAAGATTTCACAACACCCTATAGGGCAGATGTTAGCTACAGTATATAGAAGGCATACGATCCAGAAGTGGATTCTGGGTAGCCCTGACATGTCCGTTTCAACTGCACTTCATTTTCACTCCATGAAAGTAATCTGCTCAAATAAACTTTGAGAAGGCATGGCAATTTTCAACTAGATAACTATGTCCAGATGTGTTCAACATAGATAGATAGATAGATAGATAGATACTTTATTCATCCCCATGGGGAAATTCAACTTTTTTCCAATGTCCCATACAATTGTTGTAGCAAAACTAATTACATACAATACTTAACTCAGTAAAAAATATGATATGCATCTAAATCACTATCTCAAAAAGCATTAATAATAGCTTTTAAAAAGTTCTTAAGTCCTGGCGGTTGAATTGTAAAGCCTAATGGCATTGGGGAGTATTGACCTCTTCATCCTGTCTGAGGAGCATTGCATCGCTAGTAACCTGTCGCTGAAACTGCTTCTCTGTCTCTGGATGGTGCTATGTAGAGGATGTTCAGAGTTTTCCATAATTGACCGTAGCCTACTCAGCGCCCTTCGCTCAGCTACCGATGTTAAACTCTCCAGTACTTTGCCCACGACAGAGCCCGCCTTCCTTACCAGCTTATTAAGACGTGAGGCGTCCCTCTTCTTAATGCTTCCTCCCCAACACGCCACCACAAAGAAGAGGGTGCTCTCCACAACTGACCTATAGAACATCTTCAGCATCTCACTACAGACATTGAATGACGCCAACCTTCTAAGGAAGTACAGTCGACTCTGTGCCTTCCTGCACAAGGCATCTGTGTTGGCAGTCCAGTCTAGCTTCTCGTCTAACTGTACTCCCAGATACTTGTAGGTCTTAACCTGCTCCACACATTCTCCATTAATGATCACTGGCTCCATATGAGGCCTAGATCTCCTAAAGTCCACCACCATCTTTAAAATGCATATGGTAAGGTGTAATGACAATGGACATATCATTTCTAAAACACAATATTGAAATATTTTGCAGAGCCTCACTTGAATTTGACGAATTTAACTTAATAACTATTTTACTAGGCCTACTCTTCACACCTCTAAGAGGACCACAACCTTATTTTGGTTCGGAGGCTTGCATGCCTCAATGACCTAGAAAGGTATGCTGGCTAGAGTCAGGGCCTTATGCTTTGGCTCTTGGTAGAGTTACCCATGCCAAACAAGTCAAAGAGTAGAGGCCAGACGAAGAATGGTCCACCAGCCTTTCACGATCAGGGCTAACAACCTTGACTGATCAAACAGAACTGTTCTGGAAACAGCAATGAAGAGTCTTTCTACATCTGAGTGCGACAGTATTCCTGAGTCTCCACTCAGGACTTGCATGACTGACAGTAGTGAAAACCAAGAGGAAGCTACTGACATGATGAAGGAAGCCCTGAACATCGACAGAGATGAAGGACCTTCATTGCTGCCCTAAATGCCAGCAGCGTTACAGGCAGTAAGTAAGTAAGCTCTTCCTATAATTGTAGCACCCATCCACCGTCTAAAATTGGCAAATTAAATACATCAAGTCTTTGCTGATTCTCAGAACAACTCCACAGTCAATTAGCCTACTAACTATCATACCTTGGGGAGACGGTGGGAAATCTGAACACCCGCAGAAATCCCACACAGTCGTAGGGAAAATGTTCAACTCCAAACAGACATCACATGGTTTAGGATCAAACCCAGGCTTCTAAGTTTTTGAGGCAACAGTTCCACCACAGTACCATTTAACCTCTATCAGAGAGTTAACAAACTGATGTTGCTGTGTTCGCCAAGCTTGGCAATTCACCTGCAGACGTTTCATCACCAGTCGAAGAGACATCCTCAGTATGCAATTGTTGGGGTTTCTTTCTGTAAGTGCTCACTTTTATATAAGCTCCTGTTCGCTTACCGCAGTCCTTATTGGCTACCCCTTCAGCTGACCTTAAATAAATTCTTGCAGTTCATCAAATCCAAGTGATAATTTTACAGAATTTTTTGATGTAAATATTAATGAATTGTCATAACAATTCTCCCAAATTGCATTCACTCCCCAGGAGCTCATTTTGACCTTCCATTAACAATGTTTTTGTTCATATATTTTTTATTTATCCACTTATGGGATGTAGTTGTTGCTAACAATGTTGGCATTTACTGTCTATCTCTAACTGTCCCTGAGATGGCAGCTAGCAGTAAACAGTTCACCACAATAATGTGTCTAGAGTCACATGGAGAGCAGACCAGATTAAGAAGGACTTGAAGAGCAATAGTGAACTAGACATTTTTTTATGGCAATCCAGAGGTTTATTGGTCACATTACTAATTGGGCCATCAGTTAATCAGAGTAGCCACTTATTTGGGACAACTCTTAAAGAACAAAAACTAATTAGGAAAATAGCCGGGATACCCTTTGTTTACCTGGGAAACTATGCACATTTATTGGGACAGGAGATTGTTGTCAAACAGTTTCTAACTAGTGTCCGCTGCATGCACTTGTGTGGCTGTTAAACACTACACTGTACTGGAGCAAACAGTTTTTAAATAGCATCAGTTGTGTGTGCTTGCATTCAAAACACCGTGATTTTTGTTACTGACAGTTGGGAAGAAATAAATAGTAAGACAATTCAGAACTGTTTTGCTTACTGCAGTTCCAAACATTCATGCTTAGAGTTGACAGAAATGACCAGGAGTGAAAATGAAACAAGTTAGAAACTACAAAGAATTTGAAGGTACTGACAATCATCTTAAATGTTATAATGAAAATGAAGATTTGGAGGATACAGTCATTGAAAGCATTGTACTTTGTGAAGATAATCCATTTTCTGCACTAAGTGTTTGCACTGATTTTATTCATTTAGTCAATCAAAGAATATGGCAGTGTACACTAAATGAATTCCTCTATCAATGACCATTAGGAACTACAGTTTTATAGTACTGTAGTAGTACAGTATTGTTAGTGTTCTAATTTGTCTGTATTTCATTTAAGTACATAACTTGTTACTCAGTTAAATGTTACTTTGTCTTTTTTTTAATACATTTTTAATGATTTCCATGAAACTTCAGCTAATTGGGGTAGCCGCTTAATTCAGCAAAATGTAGTGGTCCCAATTAACTGGAATCCACTGTTGTTGAATTTTAATTCCCTGGCATTTGTACTGGAATTCAAATACATATATCTGAACTAGCAGTTTAGAACTCTGGCTACTGGTCCATTAATTTAACTACACAGGAACATATTGCTTATGTTTTTTCTATAGCCTTTTCTTATTCATAGCATTAGGTCTTCAAGCCACTGGGATACAATGGCTTTACCACCCTGCAGGTATAGTGAGCTATAGTGCCTATAAAAGTATTCACACCCCCTTGGAAGTTTTCATCTTTTATTGTTTTACAACATTGAATCACAATGAATTTCATCTGGCTTTTTTGACACTAATCAACACAAAAAGACTCTTCTGTGTCAAAGTGAAAACAGATCTCTACAAAGTGATCAAAATTAATTACAGATATAAAACACAAAATAATTGATTGCATAAGTATTCACCTCCTTCAAGTCAGTTTTCAGTAGATGCACCTTTGACGACAATTACAGCCTTGAGTCAATGTGCTTTGCACGACTGGACACTGTAATATTCCCCATTCTTCTTTACATAACTGCTCAAGCTCTGTCAGATTGTATTGGGATCGTGAGCCCTATTCAAGAAAACACAAAGTGTACTGCAGATGCTGTGGTCAAATCAAAACGTACAAAAAAGCTGGATGAACTCAGCAGGTTGGGCAGTATCCGTTGAAAGAAGCAGTCAACGGATGCTGCCTGACCTGCTGAGTTCATCCAGCTTTTTTGTACGTCTTGATCAGCCCTTTTCAAGACCAGCCACAAATTCTCAATTGGATTGAGATCTGAACTCTGACTTGGCCACTCCAGGACATTAACTTTGTTGTTTTTAAGCCATTCCTGTGTATCTTTGGCTTTATGCTTGGGGTCATTGTCTTTCTGGAAAACAAATCTTCTCCTAAGTCACAGTTCTCTTGCAGACTGCATCAGGTTTTCCTCCAGGAGTTCCCTGTATTTTGCTGCATTCACTTTACCCTCTACCTTCATAAGCTTTCCAGGGCCTGCTTCAGTGAAGCACCCCCACAGCATGATGTAGCCACCACCATGCTCACAATAGGGATGGTGTGTTTTTGATATTGTGCAGTGTTTGGCTTATGCCAAACATAGTATTTAGTCTGATGGCCTAAAAGCTCAATTTTGCATCTTCCAGCTGACTTCCAAGTCTCCTACATGCCTTCTGGCAAACTCTAGCCGAGATTTCATTTGAGTTTTTTTCAACAGTGGCTTTCTCTTTACCACTTTCCCATAAAGCTGTGACTGGTGAAGCACCCGAGCAACAGTTGTTGTATGCGTAGACTCTCCCATTCCAGTCACTGAAGCTTGTAACCCCTCCAGAATAGGTCTCTTGGTGGCCTCCCCCAGTGGTGCCCTTCTTGCACAGGCACTCGGTTTTTGAGGATGGCCTGCTCTAGGCAAAATGACAGCCGTGCCATATTCTTTCCATTTCTTGATGATTGACTTAACTGTACTCCAAAGATTATTCAGTGACTTGGAAATTTTCTTGTATTCATCTCAACTTGTGCTTTTTAATAACCTTTTCATGGAGCTTGGGGTAATTTTTTGTCTTCATAGTATACTTTTTGCCAGGATACTGACTCACCAGCAGTTGGACCTTCTAGATACAGGTGTATTTTTACTATAGTCAATTGAAAAATGGTGACTGCACATAGGTCTCCAAAAATAGAACTGTATTTAATTAATTATGTGACTTCTAAAAGTAAGTGATGATTTGGTGTGTCATAGTAAATGGGGGGGGGGGGGAATACTTATGCAATCAATTACTTTGTGTTTAATATTTGTAATTAATTTAGATCACTTGGTAGAGATCTGTTTTCACTTTGACATGAAAGAATCTTTTTCTGTTGATCAGTGTCAAAAAAGCCAAACTAAATCCACTGATTCAATATTGTAAAACAATAAAACATGAAAACTTCCAAGAAGGGTCAATACTTTTTATAGGCACTGCAGCCTCTGCTTGTTTGCAAAGCTGTTCTATAGACAATGCTTTGTTTGAACTTCAAACTGATAACTGCTTTCCATTTATATTTCAGAACTGAATATTTACTCCCATTTTATGACCAGAAACTAAACAACTTAATATAGGTTGGGTTTATTTACATCTGTTTTTGATCTTACAAGTGGAAGATGCTGTGTTTGGAAAGCTGAGATGAGCAAACAACTAACAAACAGTCCTATTGTCCTATAAGTGAATATCCATCACATCACATCTTGCTAAAGTGATGATTTTTAACCCAGCTTCTTCCTACCATTATCAACTCTGAGATCAAGATTGCTCTTGGTAACAGACTACCGCTCCCCATTTTGTTGTGGTAGGTTACTGGTCAGCATAAAAGGCTCTCTTCACTCTGATGCTTATAGAATTCATTGAGCCCTTCCCAATGCAGCAGTTCCTGTGTGATTTTCTCTCTAGAATATTCACTTCCTCAATTTATTGTACACATTTCCCAAAGTAAGACAGCGACTATACTTCGTTAGGAGTTTGAAGAGATTTGGTATGTCAACAAATACACTCAAAAACTTCTATAGATGTACCATGGAGAGCATTCTGACAGGCTGCATCACTGTCTGGTATGGGGGGGGGGGGGGGGGGCTACTGCACAGGACGGAAAGAAGCTGCAGAGGGTTGTAATACCTTGGGTACTAGCCTACAAAATACTCTGGACATCTTCAAGGAGGGGTGTCTCAGAGAGGCAGTGTCCATTGTTAAGGACCTCCAGCACCCAGGGCATGTCCCTTTCTCATTGTTATCAGGTAGGAGGCACAGAAGCCTGAAGGAACACACTCAGTGATTCAGGAACAGTTTCTTTCTCTCTGCCATCTGATTCCTAAATGGACATTGAACACTTGAATACTACCTCACTTTTAAAATATATATTATTTCTGTTTTTTGCATGATTTTTAATCTATTTAATTTACATATACTGTAATTTACTTATTTATTTATTATTCTACATTATGTATTGCATTGAACTGCTGCTGCTAAGTTAACAAATTTCATGACACATGCCGATGATAATAAATCTGATTCTGTTTCTGAACCTTAAAGGAATGCCACCATTATAACTTCCCATATACATGTGACAACGACGTATGAATGTCCAGAGTGTTGTCACTATTAGTCCATCTTTACATAGAAACATAGAAAATAGGTGCAGGAGTAGGCCATTCGGCCCTTCGAGCCTGCACCACCATTCAGTATGATCATGGCTGATCATCCAACTCAGAACCCTGTACCTGCTTTCTCTCCATATCCCCGATCCCTTTAGCCACAAGGGCCATATCTAACTTCCTCACAAGATCTCACAAGATCTTCCTCACAAACAGTTCATGACATTTCCTTAATTCAAGTTCAAATCACAGTCTCTGTGGCTGTTAGCTTATCAAGTCATCTAGCAATGTTTCTCACGAAGCTGACAACAGTTCATTTCTTTCACAGTGTTGTTCACACTGCTTTCACTGTGATCTATGGCTTCACTCAGGTTTCCTAAAAACAAGCCTTGTAAGCAAGTAACATCATGTACTGGGGTCTTCTTTTACCTAAGGATTAGTAATCTCACGTTTTATTATATTAAAAAATAATATCCACAAGTGGCATGATTTCACAATTCAGTATAATAACATACATTAAAATGCAACATTTAAGGAAGAGTACAGTTCTCCTATTGGTATTCTGTCCATATCTTTAAATCTAAGCTCCAAGAAAAATAACATTTCACAACACAGAGATCAGTTACATCCTTCCCATGAGAGTAAACAACCATTGGTGTGCTCTTACTTCTCATCTTGACACCAAATGTACCATCTGCAGAAGTTCCTTCTCATTTTTGTGATTCAGAATGTTGTATATAATTCTTCAGGTCTTCCCCCTGTACTTTGTTAAGAATTGTAACCAACTGAGAACCTCTGAGTTTTCTCAGTAAACTTTAACCAAGCAAGGGCTACTCAGTCTGCTCTGTCAAACCATGTGATTTTATCAACCAAATATACAAATCATTCTCATAATATTAATAACAATGCAAACTGTAATACTGGTGTGCTTGGTGGTCCTACTTTTTGACTTGTGGAAGTACCACATATGCAATATATATTTCTACCCAAATAGTATGTAAAACACGTTCAAATAGTTCTTCCTTGTGTCAATATAATGCTTTGTAGACGTTGGAACCTCTAGGATTACATCACCATTTCTGAAGTAATCACAACTGAGTAGGGCTTAGAGAGATTGTTGCCGTTTCTCAGGTCACAGAGCTTAGAGAAAAAAGCAGCATGACAGACTTTTAACGCCGTAAATCAACGAGTTGTTTTGTTATGTCTCCTCTCTTGTTGTGAAAGAGAACACCTCTTTTTTTCCATGGGAGACAGCGAGAGTCTGTGGCATGTCAAATTGTCGGCTGAACTATTAGTTTTTGTTGTACTGCAGATCATGGTCTTTATTGGGGGCATGCTTGGTGGGTGGAGGGTGCTGATACTTTTTTGCAGAAGTTGGTTGGAGTAGGGGAGAGTTGATGCTTTGCTGTCTGTGCATGGGAAGGGGATATTAGGGGGCTTTGGAGTTCTAACGTTTTAACTATCACTCATTCTTTGGGGGACTCTTCTGTTTTTATGGAGGTCTGTGAAGAAAAGGAATATCACGATGTATACTGT
Organism: Hemitrygon akajei; assembly: GCF_048418815.1. Lineage (NCBI taxonomy): Eukaryota > Metazoa > Chordata > Chondrichthyes > Myliobatiformes > Dasyatidae > Hemitrygon > Hemitrygon akajei. The sequence goes on from NC_133128.1 coordinate 188,145,126, forward strand.
ATACATTTCTCTAATATTAAATGGAACAATTGAACTATTCGATAGATCAAAAGGTTATTAGGTGTACAGCATTCCTCAGGGGTAGCTACCTTTCTCCTCCTAGTAGGTCTTTTGCCATTGCATAACATAACATACAAAGTATAGTAAGATAGATGGTTTTGAACATCAAAGATGTAAACCATGTTAGTATAATGTCATCATTAGCAATGAATAACACATTTACAAAGTACATTATATAAACTCTTAAGAACCATATTATATAAAAGTTACCCATGTTAGAAAGTAAATATGTAATATCCAAATAGGTGAGTAAAAAATAATGTTAATTGACTCATCTTTCAGTGGGATTGTGTTATTAGACCACTTATTCACGACAGGCACATCCCAACTCCCCTCAAGACGAGGCAAGAAACATGACTCAGAATCAGCATCAGGTTTAATATCATCGGCATATGTCATGAAATTTGTTATGTGGCAACAGTACATTGCAATACATGAAAATAAAACTATAAATTACTGTAAGTATACATACAGTATATATATTTCTTTTTAATTTAAATATATAGTGCAAAACGAGAAAAAGAAGGTAGTGAGGTAGTGTTCATGGATTCAATGTACATTCAGAAATTGGATGGCAGAGGGGAAGAAGCTGTTCCTGACTGATTCAGTGTGTGCCTTCAGGCATCTGTACCTCCTCCCTGATGATAGTGGTGTGAAAAGGGCATGTCCTGGGTGATGGGAGCCCTTAATGATGGATGCTGCCTTTTTGAGGCATTGCTCCTTGAAGATGGCCTGGATACTGGGGAGACTAATGCCCATGATGGAGCTGACTGAGTTCACAACTTAATGCATTCCTGTATGCAACATTAGTGATCAGGACTAAGGAACAGAGAGGAGCAGGGACCCTGACTCCGGGAGGCAACACACCATCCGGGAATCTCATTCTTGCCCTCAGAAACTCCTGTCTGATCCCCTAACTAACAAATCTCCAATCACCACAGTGTGCCTCCCCTCCCCCTTTCTCACTTCTGAGTCACAGAGGCATACTCAACGCCAGAGACCTGACCACTGTAAGTCACCACCCCCCCCCCCCCCCCCAACAGTATCCAAACTGATATACCTGTTATTGAGGGAAATGGCCACAGGGGTACTCTGCACTGGTTGGGACTAGTGGTTGGGAAGTTGTTAGAATCGATTGTTAAGGATGAGATTACAGAATACCTGGAGGCACATGACAAGATAGGTGAGAGCCAGCATGGTTTCCTGAAAGGAAAATCCTGCCTGACTAACCTATTGCAATTTTTGAGGAAATTACAAGCAGGATAGACAAAGGAGATGCAGTAGATGTGGTGTACTTGGATTTTCAGATGGCCTTTGACAAGGTGCTGCACATGAGGCTGCTTGGCAAGATAAGAGCCCATAGAATTACAGGGAAGTTACTAGCATGGGTGGAGCATTGGTTGGTCAGCAGAAAACAGAGAGTGGGAATAAAGGGATCCTATTCTGGCTGGCTGCCGGTTACCAGTGGAGTTCCAAAGGGGTAGGTGTTGGGACCGCTGCTTTTTACGATGAATGTCAATGATTTGGACTATGAGATTAATGGATTTCTGGCTAAATTTGCCGATGATACAAAGATAGGTTGAGGCATGGGTAGTGTTGAGGAAACAGAGAGCCTGCAGAGAGACTTAGATAGTTTACGGGAATGGGCAAAGAAGTGGCAAATGAAATACAATGTTGGAAAGTGTATGGTCATGCATTTTGGTGGAAGAAATAAACGAGCAGACTTTTATTTAGATGGGGAGAGAATTCAAAATGCAGAAATGCAACAGGACTTGGGAGTCCTTGTGCAGGATACCCTAAAGGTTAACCTCCAGGTTGAGTCAATAGTGAAGAAGGCGAATGCAATCTCAGCATTCATTTCTAGAGGTATAGAATATAAGAGCAGGGATGTGATGTTGAAGCTCTATAAGGCACTCGTGAGACCATGTGTGTGCAGTTTTGGGCTTTTTATTTTAGAAAGGATATACTGTACTGACATAGGACAGGGTTCAGAGAAGATTCACGAGAATGCTTCCAGGAATAAAAGGGTTACCATATGAGGAATGTCTGGCAGCTCTTGGGCTGTATTCCCTGGAGTTCAGGAGAATGAGGGGGGATCTCATAGAAAACATTCCGAATGTTAAAAAGCCTGAACAGATTAGATATGGCAAAGTTATTTCCCATGGTAGGGGATTCTAGGACAAGAGTGCACGACTTCAGGATTAAAGGTCATCCATTTAGAACACAGATGTGGAGAAATTACTTTAGTCAGAGGGTGGTAAATCCGTTAAATTTTTTGCCACGAGAGGCTGGTGAGGCCAAATCATTGGGTGTATTTAAGGCAGAGATAGATTGGTTCTTGATTAGCCAGGTCATCAAACGGTATGGGGAGAAGGCAGGGGAGGGGAAATGACTGAATGAATTGGACCAGCTCATGATCGAATCTGCTGCACCATTCAATGGGCCGAATGGCCTACTTCTGTTCCTATATCTTATGGTCTTAAAAGATCTTTTAGGCCGCTTGTCTGGCCGTCTATGGAATGCTGACCTACATTCATCGATTTCTCTCGTGGCTCCTAATCTTCTGTGGTAACAACAAAAGGCTTTTCATTTTCATCTGTTGTATAATGGTTTTAACAATTCAGCATAGTCAGATATGAAGGCTTTACTACAATTCAATAGGTTTAGGATTGTAGCTCTCTTTCAGTGTCTTTGGATATCCTACTTGAGTGACTTCTTGTCTAAATTCAGTGTTTAAACCACATCCCCAATTGGAAATTGTCATACCGAGGAAATTTACTTTTGTACGATAGAGCTGAGATATTTGAATGTTAATTACATGGCCTCAGTCTGTTAGTTTCAAGAAATGGGTGTGACCAATGGCTTGATTTATGCAAGATTTATATTTTTACATGGCAAGCCTTGCAACATTTGTTTTAATGACTGTTGCTCTATCAAAATGGCATGGTGGGACTAATGTTCTGAATTATGCTGAAAGACATGGGGAAAGATCTTAAATGGTTTTGCTTGCATCTGTATTTTCTTGGGAGATGGTCATGGACATGGACTATAGAACCATGGCAAAACAATAGTGGGGTCAATGGATTAAAGAAAAGGAGCTGCTTGGTGTCTTGAGGTAAATTAGGGTGGTTAAGTTCCCAGGGCTTGACAAGGTGTACTATTGTACCTTGTGGCAGGCAAGTGAAGAAACTGCAGGGGCCCTGGCAGAGGGTTTTAAAATATCTTTAGCCATAGGTGAGGTGCCAGAGGACTGGAGGATAATTAATGATGTTCCATTATTCAAGAAAGGCACTAAAAAGGAGCTGGGAAATTATAGGCCAGTGAGCCTGACATCAGTAATGGGTAAATTATTGGTCACAGAGGAGTGCAAAAGAATAGAGTGTTATGGGAATACAGATCCACAATTCCTTGAAAGTGCTTACAAGTCATAAACAGAGGTTTTGGCACATTGGACTTCATTAAGGCAGAGCTTAGGAGGACGATGGTACCTAACAGCAACTCCGTTGCTTGCACCTTTGGAAACAGCTCTATTTCTATCTTTGATATTTTTTTTCTCTTTTTCAAGATTCTTTTGAAGTCCCTGACCTTGAGTTACACGCTGACTTCAGTTCTTTGCAGAAAGAATAGAGAGGAGGCGGAGCAAAGTTAAGATGGCGTTAAACGGAGACTCCTTTGCTTGCATCTTCAGTAACAGCTCTATTTTATCTTTAATACCTTTATCCTGCCCTTTCAGGATTCTTTTGAAAACCCTGACCTGGAGTTACACGCTGACTTTGGTTCTTTGCGGGAATGGGACCCGTTCTCGGGGCTTCAGGACTGGCCATTGTTCGGCATGCCAAGGATTCGGCCTGAGAGTCCGGCTCAGATTTGGAAGCCTAATATCTCGGGGCTCTGGAGACAGGCCATCGAGGTCGGTGTCACAGCAGGAGCCCCGTATGTTGTCAGGGGAATCCGAAAATCTACTACTGTGTGTCCAAAGGCCCGGGATCTTTGCGATCTTTGGAAACAGAGCTTGGAAAACCAGCGAGTTGCTTGTTATGTCTCCCCGTTCGCTGGGAAAATGGAGACACTTCCTTCTCCCTTATTAGGGAGAGAGAGAACCTGTGGTATGTCAAATGCCAGGTGAAATGCAAAGTCTTTGGGGTCACTGTTTTGCTATTGCTTTGCTCACGCTTGAGTGGCAGTGCCGATGCTTTTTTTGCTGGTGGGGGGAGCGGAGATTGTTGCACACTGCTGCTTATGCGTGGGAGGGAGGGGAGCTGGGGGGGTCTTTGGGGTTCTTATATTTAACTGTCATTCATGCTTTGGGGCACTTCTCTGTTTTCATGGATGTTTGCAAAGAAAAAGCATTTCAGGATGTATAGTGTATATATTTTTCTGACATTAAATTGAAGCTTTGAAATGGGACCCACTCTTGGGGCCTCACAACCAGCCGCTTTTCGCTATGCCAAGGATGCGGCCTGGAAGACTAGCGCACCTTCAGGGTGCCAGATTTTCGGGGCTCTGGAGCAGGGTGGATTCAAGGCCGGTGCTGCCGCCTGATGCGTCGTGGGAGGCAGAAGATCACAATAAGCAAGTTGGCTGCTGGCTGTGTGCCCTGAGACCCGAGTTCTTTAAGCAGAGAGATTGGAAGAAGCGACACAACAGACTCTTAACACCATAAATCAGTGAGTTGCTTTGTTATGTCTCCCCTCTTGCTGTGAAACAGGGACATCTCTTTTTCCCTTATTATGGGGGGGGAGGGAGAGAGGGGGGAGAGGGAGAGAGGGAGAGAGGGAGAGAGGGAGAGAGAGAGAGAGAGAGAGAGAGAGAGAGAGAGAGAGAGAGAGAGAGAGAGAGAGAGAGAGAGAGAGCGTGTGCCTGTGGTATGTCAAATTACCAGGTGAACGAGTAGTCTGCGGAGTACTGCAAGTCTGTGTCTTTACTGATTCTTTGCTGCACATTTGAGTGCTCGCTGGAGGGTGCAGATGATTATTTGCTGGTGGGGGAGGGGTTGTTGCTTTACTGCTGCTTACGCATGAGAGGGAGGAGCTGGGGGGCTTTGAGGTTCTAACATTTACTGTCATTCATTCTTTGGGGTACTCCTCTGTTTTTGAGTACATTTATGAAGAATAAGAATTTCAGGATGTATATTGTATACATTTCTCTGACATTAAATGTACCTATTGAAACCTATTAAATCAGAGTGTTGAGTACAGGAGTTAGAATGTTATGTTGGAGTTGTGTGAGACTTTGGTGAGGCTATATTTGAAGTATTGTGCAGTTCTGGTCACCTACCTACAGGAAAGATATCAATAAGATCGAAAGAGTACGGAGAAATTTTGTACAGAGAAATTTTGCAGATGTAGTTGGGACTTAATCACCTGAGCTATAGGGAATATTTGAATAGGTTAGGACTTTATTCCCTGGAACATCAGAGAATGAGGACAAATGTGATAGAGGTATACAAAATTATGAGCGGTATAGTTAGGGTAAAAGCAAGCAGGCTTTTCCGCTGAGGATGGATAAGACTGGAACCTGGTCATAGGGTAAGGATGAAAGGTGAATCATTATGGGGGAACCCGAAGGAGAACTTCTTCACTCAGAAGGTGGTGTAAGTTGTGGAATGAGCTGCCAGCAGAATTGGAGGATGCAGGCTTGATTGCAACATTTAAGACCGTAACACCATTAAAATATAGAAATAGGATTAGGCCATTCGATCCACCAAGACTGTTTTGCCATTCCATCATGGCTGATTTATTATCTCCCTTGTCCCCAATCTCCTGCCTTCTTCACATAACCTTTGACACCCTTACTAATCAGGAACCTATCAACCTCCACTTTAAATATACCCAATGATTTGGCCTCCATGGCCATCTGTGGCAATGCCTTGCAGAGATTCACCACCAACTGGCTAAAGAAATTCCTGCTCTTCTCAGTTCTAAATGGATGTCCCTCTATTCTGAGGTTGCGCCCTCTGGTCCTTGACTCCCCCTTTACAGGAAACAACCTCTCCACATTGTCCATTTTGTCCATTCAATATTCAATAGATGTCAATGAGATCTCACCCCCCCCCCATACTTCTAAACTTGAGCAAGCACAGACCCAGAGCAATCAAATGTTCCTTATACATTAACCCTTTCACTCCAGAGTCATGCTCATGAACTTCCTCTGGACTCTCTCCAATGCCAGCACATCTTTTCTCAGATAAGGGGCCCAAAACTGCTCACTATACTCCAAGTGTGGTCTGACCAATGCCTTATAAAGCTTCAGCATTACATTCTTGTTTTTACATTCTAGTCCTCACACATTGCATTTGCCATCCTTGCCACCGACTCAACCTGTAAGTTAGCCTTTAAGGAATCCTGCACGAGGATTCCCAAGACACTTTGCACCTGTTTTTTTAATTTGCTTCCCATTTAGAAAATAGTCTATAGTTTTATTTCTTAGAATAAAATACATGACCATACACTTCCTTACACTATATTGTATTGCCCACAAAGCCATCAATACTGTCGTGCAAATAATTAATATATAAGGGGTTTCTTCTTTATGTTACTGCATATGTTAATCAAAATGGCTTCTTTGTTAAGTTAAAAGTAAGAATACTTCTTTGTTATGGTAACTGGTGAGAGAGTGCTTTCTCTCGCAGCTTGCTTGAATTATAATTATTGATAACTAGAATTGTATTCATTTGTTAACCAATTGGGATAGATATTGTTCTTTCTTATGGATCTATAAGCTGGTGTTGCGTGAGCTTTTGGGGAGTTGGAGAGGAGATCGCGAGGAAGGCAGACGGTGCTGGATGCGCTCTGGTCGACCACCGAGGTTGGTCCCAGCTGGCAGGTCATGGAGGTCGGAGAAGATCAAATAGTGGACCGAAGACTTCGATGGTTGAGCTCCAACGATTATGCACTAATGGACTGAACCCTGATAAGGTTTGGCACCTTTTCTTTCCTTTCTTTTCTTTCATATATATTGTATCGCTATTAATCACTTAGTTCTAGTAAGATATATAAAGTGTATTCTGTAAACGTACATGGTGTGTGGTTTGATATTGTGTGCGCGAGGTTGTACCAGTGTGCATTTCACAGCATCCACGTATACGGGAGGCACGGTTTGGCGGGTGGACGGATTTTCCCTTAGACATACACCAGCTGATCGCGTGAGCGTTACAATATATAATGTGAAAAGCAGTCCCAACATTGATCCCTACAGAGCACCACTAGTCACTAGAAGCCAACCAGAAAATCCCCCCTTTATTCCTTTACTTTGCCTCCTGCCAGTTAGCCAATCTATATATCTTTCCTGTATTACCGTGGGTTCTTATCTTGATAAACAGCCTCATGTGCGGCACCTTGGCAAAGGCCTTTTGAAAATCCGAGTAAACAGAATCCTCTGACTCCCCTTTGTCTGCCTCGCCTGTTATTTCCTCAAGGAATTCCAGAAGATTTGTCAGGCTAAATTTTCCCTCAAGGAAACTATGCTGATTTTGGTCTATTTTATCAATCCTCCAAGTATCCAGAACATCATCCTTAATAATGGACTCCAACATCTTCCCAGCAACTGAAGTCAGACTAACTGGCCTATAGTTTGTCTTAATAGCCAATAGACAGTAGGTGCAGGAGTAGGCCATTCGGCCCTTCTAGCCAGCACAATATACAGTAATGTATGTTGTAAACAGCTGCGGTCCCAGCACCGAACCTTGCGGTACCCCACTGGTCACAGCCTGCCATTCCGAAAGGGACCCGTTAATCACTACTCTTTGTTTCCTGTCAGCCAGCCAATTTTCAATCCATGTCAGTACTCTGCCCCCAATACCATGTGCTCTAATTTTGCCCACTAATCTCCTATGTGGGACTTTATCAAAAGCTTTCTGGAAGTCCAGGTACACTACATCCACTGGCTCTCCCTTGTCCATTTTCATAGTTACATCCTCAAAAAAACTCCAGAAGATTAGTCAAGCATGATTTTCCCTTCATAAATCCATGCTGACTTGGCCTGATCCTTCTACTGCTATCCAAATGTGTCGTAATTTCCTCTTTTATAATTGACTCCAGCATCTTTCCCACCACTGACGTCAGGCTAACCGGTCTATAATTCCCTGTTTTCTCTCTCCCTCCTTTCTTGAAAAGTGGGACAACATTAGCCACCCTCCAATCAGCAGGAACTGTTCCTGAATCTATAGAACATTGGAAAATGATTACCAATGCATCCACAATTTCTAGAGCCACCTCTTTAAGTACCCTGGGATGCAGACCATCAGGTCCCGGGGACCTATCAGCCTTCAGACTCAACACCGTTTCTTGCCTAGTATAAATTTCCTTCAGGACTTCCAGTAAGATGGCGATTGTTTAGCTGCTCCGAACTTTTGTTCCGTTTCTGTCGTTTCTAAATGTCTCCATTTTTTAAACCTTAGTTAGGAATTATTTCGGTATCTCTTACTTGCCTATGAATATATCTAACTTACAATGTCTAGCAAGAGTTCTAAACCCGGGAGAAAAGAAGCTATGACCCCGTCGGACGAGACTATAGTGGCGCTTGGAAGGCTCCGAGACGAAATCTTAAAGGAATTTAAAACCGCTGGGGACTTCCGCAAGAGTTCTAAACCCGGGGGAAAAGAAGCCATGACCCCGTCGGACGAGACGCTGGTTGCGCTTGGAAAGCTCCGAGACGAAATCTTAAAGGAATTTAAAACCGCTGTCAAACAGTTAGAAGACAAACTGGATCGGATCAACGATAAAGTGGACAAACATGCTGAACATTTATCTCGCATCGATTCGACTTCTGAAGATTTAGAAAGTCGTGTTCGATACTTGGAGACTCTCTGTTCCAGCTTAGAGGAAAAATCTAACAAACTTCTTTCCAAAATGGTGGATCTCAAAAATCGTAGCAGACGCTGTAACATCAGAATTCTGGGATTACCAGAGGCGACTGAAAAGGGATCAACCGTGAAGTTTTTCGCCGAGTTTCTCTGTGAGTTATTCTGGAAAGATTTGCTTCTGAAGCCGCCCGAGCTCGAACGGGCACATAGAGTTTACGTTCCCCCCGGAATTCTGGGCTCCCGCCCGCGACCAGTAATCTTGTGTTTCCATCAATACCAGGCAAAACACAGTCTGATCGTAGAGGCGCGTCGCAGGGGGTCGCTTCCCTTCAAGGATACAACCATTCGCTTTGTGGAAGATTTTGCACCCCAGACCTTAAAGATGCGCGCTGAGTTTAAAGGCGCAATGAAAGTGCTTTTTGATCGTGGTTTCAAACCTTCCCTTCATAACCCTGCTGATCTACGAATCAAGCTTAATACCGGGAAATATAAGTGGTTCAAATCAGCGAAGGAAGCTGAAGCGTTTGTGGCAAGTCTTCCGGCTATCTAGCCATCTTCGGAATCTGATCGGACCTCATAAAATGGTGGATAAGTGCTCCTCGTAGTAAAATTACTTTCTCTGGACTCGGAATTCATTTGAATCACTCAGACATTATTCATTGAAACTTTAAGGGCCGTTGACAATCTCTCCCGGGATTTGGTGTGTGTGTAATCTATAAATTTCCTTCAGTTCATCCTTTACCCTAGTTCCTTTGGCCACTATTACATCTGGGAGATTGTTTGTGTCTTCCCTAGTGAAGACAGATCCAAAGTACCTGTTCAACTCGCCTGCCATTTCCTTGTTCCCCATAATAAATTCACCCATTTCTGTCTTCAATGGCCCAATTTTGGTCTTAACTATTTTTTTTGCTATTCACATACCTAAAGAAGCTTTTACTATCCTCCTTTATATTCTTGGCTAATTTATCTTCGTACCTCATTTTTTCTTGGCGTATTGCCTTTTTTGTTATCTTCTGTTGCTCTTTAAAAGCTTCCCAGTCATCCGGTTTCCCGCTCATCTTTGCTATGTTATACTTCTTCTCTTTTATTTTTATACTGCCCTTTACTTCCCTTGTCAGCCACGGCCGCCCCTTACTCCCCTTAGGATCTTTCTTCCTCTTTGGAATGAACCGATCCTGCACCTTCTGCATTATTCCCAGAAATACTTGCCATTGTTGTTCCACTGTCTTCCCTGCTAGGGTATTGTTCCATTGAACTTTGGCCAGCTCCTCTCTCATAGCTCCATAGTTCCCTTCGTTCAACTGTAATACTGCCTCCTCCTTCTTCTTCTGCCTCCATCCCTTCTTAAAGAATGAAGTAACATTTGTAATTTTCCAATCCTCCAGAACCATTCCAGATCTAGTGATTCTAGAACAATCACTACTAATGCCTCCACAATCTCTTCAGCTACCTCTTTCAGAACCCTGGTCCAGGTGACTTAACTACTTTCAGCTTCTCAAACAACCTTCTCTCGCATAATAACAACTGCACTTATCATTGCGTCCTGACACTCTCGAATTCTGGCATACTGCTTGTACCTTCCACAGTGAAGACTAATGCAAAATACTTATTAAATTCATCTGCAATTTCTTTGCCTCCATTATTATCTCGTGTCATTTTCCAGCAGTCTGATATCCACTCACGCCTCTCTTTTCCTCTTCGTATATATCTAAAACAACTTTTTGTATCCTTTCATATTATTGGCTACTTAACCTTCATAGTCCCTCATTCCTCTCCTCTCTTCTTATGGCTTCTTAGTTGCCTTCTGTGGCTTTTAAAAGCTTCCTAATCCTCTAACTTTCCTCTAATTTATGCACTGTTATTTGCTTTTGTGCTGTCATTGTCAGGCCTGGTTGTGTCAACTCCTGTTTAGAATACTTTTTTCTTTGGGATATATCAATCTTACACCTTTTGAATTGCTCCCTGAAACTCCAGTCATTGCTGTCTGTCTTCATCCCTGCTAGTGTACTCTTCCAATCAACTTTGGCCAGCTTCTCCCTCATGTCACTGTAATCCCCATCACTCCAACTGTAATACTGACACATCTGACTCACCCTCTCAAACAGCATGGTGGATTTTTATCATATTGTGATCACTGTCTCTTAAGGTTTCCTCTACCTTAAACTGCCTAATCAACTCTGGTTGATTGAACAACACCCAGTCTAGAGTTGCCTTTTCCCTAATGGACTCAGCCACAAGCTGCTCTAAAAAGCCATCTCGTAGGCATTCTACAAATTCTGTCCCTTAAGATCCAGCATCAACCAGATTTTCCCATCTAATTGATATTCCCCATGACTATCATAACATGCCCTTTTTACATACCTTTTTTATTTCCCTCTGTAAATTGTAGACCACATCCTGGTAACTGTTCGGATGCCTCTATGTAACTCCCATCTGGGTATCTTTACTCGTGCAGTTTCTTAACTCTATCTACAAGGTTTCTACATCTTCTGTTCCTATGTCATCTTTTTCTAAGGATTTGATTTCACGTTTTATCAATAGAACCACCCCATGCCCTCCGCCTACTTGCCTGCCCTTTTGATATCCTTGGATGTTAAGCACCAACTGTGATCTTCTTTTAGCTATGACTCAGTGATGCCACAATGTCATAACTACCAATCTGTAATTGCACTACAATATCATCTACCCAGTGACTAGTGGTGTTCCTCAGAGGTCAGCATTGGGACTGCTACTTTTCAAATTGTTTGTCACTGAATTGGACAGTGAAATTGATGGCTTTGTGGCAAAGTTTGCGGATGACACAAAGACAGGTGGAGTGGTAGGTAGTACTGAGGAAGCAATGTGATTACAACAAGACTTAGACAAATTGGAAAAATGGGCAAAAAGGTGGCAGATGGGATACAGTGTTAGAAAGTGTATGATAATGCATTTTAGTAAATGGAACAATAGTGCAGACTATTATCTAACTGGGGAGTAGCTTCAAACATCGTGGTGGAGAGGGGCTTAGGAGTCCTCGTGTAAGACTCCCAGAAGGTTAATTTACAGGTTGAGTCTGTGGTAATGAAGGAAAATGCAATGTTGGTATCTATTTCAAGGGGAATAGAATATAAAAGCAAGGAAATAATGCTGAACCTTTATAAGACACCAGTCGGTGCACACTTGTAATATACACATATATCTCAGAAAGGATGTGTTGTTATTGGGGGTCCGGAGGATGTTCACAAGAATGATTCCGGGAATAAAGGGGTTAACATATGAGGAGCTTTTGGCAGCTTTGGGCCTCTACTCACTGGAATTTAGAAGAATGCAGGGGGATCTCATTGAAACCCACTGAATGTTGAAAGGACTAGATAGGATGGATGTGGAGAGATGGTTTCCTATGGTGGGGGTATCCAGAACTAGATGGCACTGCCTCAAAATTGAGAGGCAACCTTTTAAAACAGAAGCAAAAAGGAACTTTTTTAGCCAGAGATGGTGAATCTGTGGAATGCTCTGCCACAGACTGCAGTGGAGGCCAAGTCTGTGGGTATATTTAAGGCAGAAGTTGATCATCTCCCGATTGGTCAGCGCATCAAAGATATGGTGAAAAGGCAGGAACATAGGGTTGAGTGGGATCTGGGATCATTCATGATGGAATGGTGGAGAAGACTCAATGGGCTGAATGGCCTAATTCTGCTCCTATGTCTTATGGTTGAATTCCGTATACTTGGTGCATTCAAATATAACACTTTCAGTCCTGTATTTATCACCCTTTTACTTCTTGCCTCCATGTTACACTTCAACTCATCCCACTGACTGCAATTTTCCCCTTTTGTCTTCTTTTTCTTTCCTCACAATATCACTATACACTGTATATACTTTCACACCAACTGCCCCATCCTCAGCTCTATCACTCTGGTTCCCATCTCCCTGCCAAATTAGTTTAAACCCTTCCCAAATTCTCTAGCAAACCTGTCCACAAGGATGTTGGTACTTTTCGAGTTCAGGTGTAACTCATCCTTTTTGTACAGGTCATACCTTCCTCAGAAGAGATCCCAATGATCCACAAGTCTGAAACCCAGCCCCCTGCATCATTTCCTCAGCCACACATTCATCAGCCAAATCATCCTCTTCTTATTTTCACTGGTGTGTGCAACAGGCAGTAATCCAGCAATAACGACCTTTGAAAGCTTGATTTTCAGCTTTTGACCTAACTTTCTACCATCTCTCTTCACAACCTCAACACTTTTCCTACCTATGTCATTGGTATCAATATGTGCCATGATTTCCAGCTGTTTACCTTCCCCCTTTAGAATGCTATGCATCTGAACCGAGACAGCCGCAACTCTGGCAACTGGGAGGCAACGTACCATCCAGATGAATCTTCCATGTTCACAGAATCTGCTGTCTACTCCTCTAATTACGGAATCCCCTATCATTACTGACTTCTCTTCTTCCCCCTTCCCTCTGAACCACAGAGCCTGACTCAGTGCCAGAGACCTGATCACTGCAGCTTCCCCCCAGCAGGTCATCCTTCCCAACAATATCCAGAGCAATATGTGGATGGGCCATGCATTTGTTTTCTATCGGCAGTGAATTCTGTGTTGCATAATTATTATGTGTATTATGGTATCTAGTCAAGTGAGTGAGGGCGTGGTAGAAGTGAAGGGAATAAGTTATGTATTCCTGCTTTGTTTTGGGCAGTTTAGTTTGGAGCTGGAAACCGACCAATGTCGTATCTTTTGTTGACGCTTATTTCAGCTTAAGTTTCATTACTTCAATATTGTATAGAAACATAGAAAACCTACAGCACGATACAGGCCATTCAGCCCACAATGCTGTGCCAAACATGTATTTACCTGAGAAATTACCTAAGGTTACCCATAGCCCTCTATTTTTCTAAGCTCCATGTACCTATCCAAGAGTCTCTTTAAAGACCCCATCGTATCCGCCTCCACCACCATCGCTGGCAACCCATTCCATGCACTCACCACTCTCTGCGTAAAAAACTTACCCCTGACATCTCCTCTGTACCTACTTCCAAGCACCTTAAAACTGTGCCCTCTCGTATTAGCCATTTCAGCCCTGGGAAAAAGCCTCTGGGTATCCACATGATCAATGCCTCTCATCATCTTATACACCTCTGTCAGGTCACCTCTCATCCTCTGTCACTCCAAGGAGAAAAGGCCAGGTTCACTCAACCTATTCTCATAAGACATGCTCCTCAATCCAGGCAACATCCTTGTAAATCTACTCTGCACACTTTCTATGGTTTCCACATCCTTCCTGTAGTGAGGCGACCAGAACTGAGCACAGTACTCCAAGTGGGGTCTGACCAGGGTCCTACACAGCTGTAACATTACCTCTCGGCTCTTGAACTCAATCCCATGGTTGATGAAAGCCAATACACTGTATGCCTTCTTAACCACACAGTAAACCTGCGCAGCAGCTTTGAGTGTCCTATGGTCTCGGACCCCAAGATCCCTCTGATTCTCCACACTGCCAAGAGTCTTACCATTAATACTATATTCTGTCATCATATTTTACCTACCAAAATGAACCACCTCATACTTATCTGGGTTGAACTCCATCTGCCGCTTCTCAGCCCAGTTTTGTATCCTATCGATGCCCCACTGTAACCTCTGACAGCCCTCCACACTATCGACAACAACCCCAACCTTTGTGCCATCATGGTTTGCTCGTTAATAATAAATGATCAAATACATTTCTTTGACTTTTGTAACATTATTAATGCCTTGATCGGAGGGCGCATCAAGCAAGGATAACAATTTGTGGGGGTCACCAACATGCAGCATTGGTTTGTTAGAGTTTGCCGCCACAGTATACTTATTATTCAGAGGAATAGCCACAGGGGTACTCTGTATTAGCTGCCCATTCCCTCCCTCTCTCTCTCTCTCTCCCCCCCACCACCCCCGACAGTCACCTAAAGAAGGGTCCTGGCCCGACTCGACTGTTTGTTTATTTCCATAAATACTGCCTGACCTGCAGAGCTCCCCAGCATTTTGTGTGTGTTGCTTTAGACTTACAGCATCTGCAGAATCTCACTTATGTTTCACTTGAAGATTATACTTGATCTTAACTCCCTATGTGCAATATCATCTGTGATCAACAGTGAATTTTTCCACAATATACTGAAATTTTTATGTAAATTAACACAAATATATTTTCCCCAAGAAGAAATAACTTCTTGATGTAGTGATGTAGTGTGTGAGTCATTTGAAAAGAACAAGCCTTGTCGGGAGTGAGTTTTATTTGAGTTTTTATTTTACACACAGAGTGGGGGTGCCTTGAATGCACTGCCTGGGCTGGTGGTAGAGACAGATATATTAAGAGATGTTTAGATAGGCACATGAATGTGTGGGAAATAGAGGATTATGGAAATTGTGTAGGCAGAAGGGATTAGTTTAGTTCAATTTGATTACTAATTTATTTGGTTTGGCACAGCATCATGAACTGAGGGATCTGTTCCTGTGCTACTCTGTAGTACGTTCTATGTTCTATTTCTAACCATGTTATTCTGTAAGTTTGAAAAAAATCATTTTAAATGTTAGTGTTAAGTTTTATTATTTACCAACATCATTGCAATATCAAGTTTATTCAACAAAGATTCCACGTTCCTAGTCAGTAAAAATTTTTCTTTGCTCAGATTTCTCTTCTCTTCCCCGGTTGCTAAGTCCTTTTACATTCAACTGAAATCAGTGATGTATGCAGATAAAGAAGAGTTTTCAAAGCCAACAATGAGTCAGGATGTCTGTGAGTGATCCTCCTGATAAAGAATAGGGGGTCTGTGGAACATCTTAGTGCCAGGCCTTTACCCTACGACAGTTCTTAGATTCTCTGAATCAAACAACAGCCTTTAATCAACTGCTGCACAAGCAAGCAATGTTTATTTTTCTAGTTATACTATCATTTCACTTTTTATATCTTCATACTAACTATACTAGAACACGAGACCATAAGATACAGCAGCAAAATCAGGCCATTTGGCCCATCAAGTATGTTCTGCCATTTCAATGATCCAATTTTCCTCTCAGCCCCAATCTCCTTCCTTTTCCCCATATCCCTTCATGCTCTGACCGATCAAGAATCTACCAACCTCTGCCTTGAATACATAGCGCCTATAAAAAGTATTCACCACCACCCCCGCCCCCCCGGAAGTGTTCATGTTTTATTGTTTTACAACATTGAATCACAGTGGACTTAATTTGGCTTTTTTTTACACTGATCAACAGAAAAAGGCTTTTTCACGGCAAAGTGAAAACAGATCTCTACAAAGTGATCTAAATTAATTACAAACATTAAACACAAAATAATTGATTGCATAAGTATTCATCTCCTTCAAGTCACTATTTAATAGATGCCCCTTTGACAGCAATTACAGCCTTAAGTCAGTGTGGATAGGTCTCTATCAGCTTTGCACATCTGGACACTGCAATTTTTCCCCATTCTTCTTTACAAAACTGACCAAGCTCTGTCAGATTGCATGGGGATCATGCGTGAACAGCCCTTTTCAAGACCAGCCGTAAACTCTCATTTGAATTGAGGTCTTGGCCACTCCAGGAAATTAATTTTGTTGTTTTTAAGCCTCTCCTGTGTAGCTTTGGCTTTATGTTCAGGCCATTGTCTTGCTGGAAAACAAATCTTCTCCCAAGTCACAGTACTCTTGTGGACTGCATTAGGTTTTCTTCCAGGATTTCCCTGTATCTTGCTGCATTCATTTTACCCTCTACCTTCACAAGTCTTCCAGGGCCTGCTGCAGTGAAGCATCCCCACAGCATGATGCAGCCACCAGCATACTTCACAGTAGGGATGATGTATTTTTGATGTTGTGCAGGGTTTAGTCTGATGACCAAAAAACTCAATTTTGGTTTCATCAGACCATAGAACCTTCTTCCAGCTGACTTCCGAGTCTCCCGCATGCCTTCTGGCAAACTCTAGTTGAGATTTCATTTGAGTGTTTCTCCCCCATGGTGACTTACTCTTTGCCACTCTCCCATAAAGCTGCAACTGGTGAAGCACTCAGGCAACACTAGCTGTATGTGCAGTCTTTCGCATCTTAGCCACTGGAGCTTGCAACTCTTTTAGAATTGTCATAGGTCTTTTGGTGGCCTCCCTCACTAGATTCCTTCTTGCACAGTCACCCAGATTTTGAGGACGGCTTGCTCTAGGCAGATTTACAGCCGTGCCATGTTCTTTCCATTTCTTGATGATTGACTTAACTGTTCTCCAAGGGATACTCAGTGACTTGGAAATTATCTTGTATCCAGCTCCTGACTTGTGCTTTTCAATAACATTTTTGCCGTGTTGCTTGGTGTGTTCTTTTGTCTCATGCTGTAGTTTTTGCCATGCTACTGACTTGCCAGCAGCTGGACCTTTCAGATACAGTTTTATTTTTATAGACTATGTACTTAGAGATCTGGTCTCCTCAGCTGCCTGTGGCAATGAATTCCACAGATTCACCACTCTCTGGCTAAAGAAACCCCTCCTTATCTCTGTTCTAAAAGGACACCCTTCCATTCTGACACTGTATCCTTCTGTAGCTTCACTTCTTCCTCAAAAGTACCTGCCCCTCCACATACCTTCGTATCACCTGCAAACTTTGTGACGACTACATCTGGAGAGTTAAAATATTGATTTAAAGTTGGTGCCTTACACAATTTCTGAGCATGAAATGTATTTTCCAATATATGAAGAAAGAACAACTAAGCAAACATTTATAAATTGAGTCATAGGAAAGTACAGCAGAGAAACAGGCCATTTGGCCCATTTAATCTGTGTACTCCCATTGACCTGCACTGGGACCGCTGCTCTCTACATCCATACCAT
Organism: Hemitrygon akajei; assembly: GCF_048418815.1. NCBI lineage: Eukaryota > Metazoa > Chordata > Chondrichthyes > Myliobatiformes > Dasyatidae > Hemitrygon > Hemitrygon akajei. The sequence goes on from NC_133128.1 coordinate 188,162,815, forward strand.
CCATATACCTATCCAAGCTTCTCTTAAATGTTGAAATCGAGCTTGCATGAACCACTTGCACTGGCAGCTCGATCCACACTCTCACAACTCTCAGAGTGAAGAAGTTTCTCCTCATGTTCCCCTTAAACTTTTCACCTTTCATCCTTAACCCGCCTCAGTGGAAAAAGCCTACTAGCATTTACCCTCTCTATACCCCTCACAATTTCATATCAAATGTAAAATCTGATGATAGTTTTATTTTGAACTATAGTCCTAAACAGGGGCCTTCATTAGTGAAATGGAAACAAAAGTTGAGAAACAATTATATACAGAATAAAAATTGATCTCCATTTTAAAGTAATAGCTTATGGAGACACTGACTGTTGAGAACTATGACATGAGCTGTGCAAATCGAGAATGGGGATCTGTTTAATGCAAAAAAAAACATTAAAACTAATGAATCAAATCATACCAGGGTCTGAAGAACTATATCTGTGAGAGGTGTGGTCATGAACAAGATGTAGATGAGGTCTGTGAGTCTTGTGATTTGGTACAGCCTGGTAATATAACTCTCTGAGCTGCTCACCAAATGTGCATTTTTTCCCCAGCATCTATTAGTGAACTGTAACTTCTGTAGTGCGGGCAACACTTACGCTTTTTCTAATTACCAGAGGCAATTTATCTACATTTTAAATTTATGATCTATGTTTATTATCTGCAGTTTTTTTTAGTGGTTTGCTTCAGTGGTTATAAAACTTCCTTTCTTAGTATCTTGGAAATATTTGCTTTCATTGGAAGTACTTTTAATGGTGCAATTTTTGATAACAGTCTTCTCCACAGAAAAATTTCCAATTTGAAATAATACATAACCATCTTATTGTAATGCCCAGTAAAAATCAAAGCCAAGATTGCAAAATATAAACGTCATCATAAAGCCTTGATCTATCAATAAAATTTGCTTTACTTGTCTCATTTTAAGAAAGAGTTAATAGCATTATGCTTTTTTATGAACTTATAATGACACAGAATTAGAACACAAAGAAGCATTTCACCTATTATATCCACATTAGCTCTCTACAAGAACAACTCTCAAGTTTCACACACTAGCTCTTTTCTGTTTTCTTCCAAGTTTTAGTTGAGCATATATTTTTCCCACCTCCTTTTGAAGACCACAGTGGAATCTGTCTCCACATATTTACAAACAATGCATTTCAGATTCCAGTCTCAATCAGCATGAAAACACTTTCCTCATGTCACTATTAATTCATTTCCACTTAAATTTAGATCTGTAACTGCTAGTCCTCAAGCTCACTATCAAAGGGAATATTCTCACACTATTAATTCTATTAATACCTTGCATCATTTTATACACTTCTATCAAACCTCCTCTTAAACTTTGCTTGACTAAAGAGCCGCATGTACCCCAGTCAATGACTGCAATCCTTATGCTGAGAACAATGTTCCTTCTAACTTGTGATGACCAGTGTATGCAAAAATCTTGTGCTGGGGAATTATTTTGCCCAGTGACAACAATATGTGTGCACTGATTAATGTGTCTTCATACCTTCCAGGTCCTTCTGCTCCTGCTCCCCTTTTCAAACAATGTATTTTATTCTATAATCATCCAACATTTCTCTGCTTTAAACTTTACAGTTTGGCAGATGCCCTGTTTCTCCCCAGTCCACTGACTTGCCTACATACTGCTGCAACCCCACTTTTGTACTGCTGACAGCATTATAGAAATTACTACCATTGAGATTCTACTTTTTAATTTCTTTTCCAGCTCTCCAAATCTGTCTGCAGGACCTCATTCTTCTTTTTATCCACATATCTGGTAGCAACATGTTCCACAATGCTTGTAGTCATATTTCTCTCCGTTCACCCTCTTATCCAGTTACTCTTTGTTCTTTTGCAAAACTATTTAGCATCCCATTATTTACTACAGGTACAACAAGGGGTTGGCTCATTTATTTTCAGGAAGGATTTTCTCCAGTACACCAAGAGACCTATGAAGGGGGTGAATACTTATGCAATCAATTTTTGTGTTTTATGTTTAAAATTAATTTCGATCTGTTTTCACTTGGACACAAAAGAGTCTTTTTCTTTTGATCAGTGTCAAAAAAAACCAAATTAAATCTACTGTGATTTAATGTTGTAAAACAATAAAACGTGAAACTTCTAAGGGGAGGGGATTGGTGAGTACTTTTTATAGGCACTGTATAAGATGTCAAGTCAAAATGAAGAGGAAGGATCAATTTATTTTAGCAAAGAAGTTGTTAACTGTGAGACATAGATTTAAGTTAATTTCTAAAATGGTTAGAGGGAACCTGAAGAAAAGTCTTAGTCTCTAAATGAGTTATTTTGTTCTTTTCGCAACATTCATTCTTCATTCCTATTTTCGACAGAACTGAGTATAAAGAAGTGACTAATTAAGTGGGTCCGCAGTGACATAGGACCAGGTAAGGGTGGCAAATTCCCTTTCCTGAAAGATATTATTGTATCCACACACAAAAAAAAACTGGAGGAACTCAGCAGGTCAGGCAGCATCTATGGAAATGAATAAACAGTCAACACTTCAGGCTGAGACCCTTCATTAGGTCTGGAAAGGACAGGGGAAGATGGCAGAATACAAATGAGAGGGGAGGGGAAGGAGGACAGCTAGAAGGTGATAGGCGAAACCAGGTGGTTAGAAAGATAAAGGGCTGGAGAGGAAGCAGTCTGATAGGAGAGCAGACTGGACCACAGGAGAAAGGAAAGGAGGAGGGGACTCAGGCGGAGCTGACAGGCAGGTGAGAAGAGGTAAGAGGCCAGAATGGGGAATGGAACGGGGGGGGGGGGGGGGGGTTGTTTTTTAACTGGAACTCATCAGACCTCAAGAAGGGTCTTGGCTCAAAACATCGACAGTTTATTGATTTCCATAGACGCTGCCTGATCTGCTGAGTTCCTCCAGCACTTTGTATGTGTTGATTTTTTGTATCAGATGGGTTTATGACAGTGACAATCTTGTAGTGTCATGGTAATTGTCACTGATACTACAATTTTCAAAAAAAGAATGCTTCAGACTAATTTAAATACTTGAATATAAATTCTTCAGCTGCCATGGTCGAATGCAAACTTGTGACTCAATGGGCCAGAACTATGACTGCTTGTCCAGTAATTTAACCATTAAAATATTTACTTTCCTTGAAAGACTTTCTTTACTTTCCCTTCTTACAAAGGTTACTGGCAAGCCTTCTATACCTATCATCAGCTATTGTGTAATGTAGGTCATACTGACCATACACATTTGGTTTTGCAATTCTTTTTAAAATTCTGAGCATAATCAGGCAAGCCCAGGCAAGTGGAGATTGCATCATCTGTCATTATGGGGTTCAAAATTCATTGTACATGTTTGCACTTGTTTTTTTAATGCTTTTGAATGGAGATGGAATTATGTTTAATATAAATATACAATGGAGGTCTTGAGTTAGAAAGTGCACTGTATGAGGATTTGGGTGCCCTGGTAGACTCATCAACATCTAGACAATGCACCGAAGCGATTAGGAAGGCTAATAGAATGTTGTGCTATATATTGCACTCACTGGAGTTCAAGTCTAGAGATGTTCTCCTTAAGTTATATAATGCACTTGTGAGACATACCTTGAGTACTGAGTACAATTTTGGTCTCCATATTTTGTGAGGGATGTGAAGGCACTGGAGGGAGTTCAGAGAAAGGCGACGAGACTCATTCCAGTTCTGCAGGATATGGGCTATGAAGAAAGGTTGCAAGAATTTATTTTTTTTTAGCGCCTAAGTAGATGTAGAATAAGAGACATGATAGAAGTGTTCAAAATCTTTAAGGGTATAAGAAAGGTGGATGCCATCTGCTACTTCAAAATGAATCCATCAATGAGGACATGGGGTCAAAGGTGGAGACTGGTTAAGGGGAGAGTTCAGAGTAACATCAGGAAGTATTTCTTCACACAGCGAGTTGTAGACACATAGAACAAACTAGCTAGTAGTGTAGTTGAGAGTAGTACCTTAGAGACTTTCAAATCTAAACTCAATGGTTATTTCAACACACCATGTGAATAGGAATTTAGCAAGCTTTGTTAGGCCGAATGGCTTGTTCTTGTCAAAAACTTTCTAATGTTCTAATGACCTTGCTGATACATAATTTGTACTTGAGTTGACCCAAGAAGTTGCTTGTTTATTTAAAACAATATTTCACATTTTGTCTTTTCAAAAACTGGCAGCTATTTCCATTTAACTGTAGTCAAGAATATACTGCATGTTTAATTGGGGAATTTTCACCAGGTTCTTTCCAAATGAACATTCCCCTCAATGAAATTAGAATTATCTTTGTCAACTCAAGCCAACCACAATAACAAACCATCACTGCCACATGTGGTAAAGTGCAGGATTTGTGATTTTGACTTGATTGTGATATGAAAACCCCTTTATAACTATGATGCCAGGAGGTATGAAAAACAAGAAAAATAATTAAATTATACACACATACAGTGCCTCTACAAAGTGTTCACCCCCCATGTTTTATTGCTTTACAACATTAAATCACAGTGGATTTAATTTGGCTTTTTTGACACTGATTATCAGAACAGACACTGATGATCTCTGATCATCTTTTGTGTCAAAGTGAAATCAAATTTCTACAAATTGGTCCAAATTAATTACCAATATAAAACATTAAATAACTGAAAACTTCCAAGGGGGTGAATACTGTTTACAGGCATCGTGTAAAAGTTTTTGTTTTACTCCCTTGTTCCAAATCATTGTTTTAGAATCCATATTCTATTAGATTCAAGACTCAAAATTACCGATACACAAGTGTAAAGGAATGAAATAATTGTCACTCTGGATCCAATGCAGCACAAAAAACAAACACAATATGACAATTTACAAGGATGTTGCTGGGTCCGGAGGACTCTATGACTCTTTAACCTTTTGATTTGTTCCAAATCTATCGAGTTTCTCCTCATTACTACAAATATCTAGCATAATTCCAGTAAATATCTACTTCTCTTTCTGATGCTATCAGAGCTTTCACACTATGAAAAGGCCAGAACTGTACATAATTCTCTGGTTGTGGTCCGATTAGCTCCCTATGCAGTTAGAGTGTTAGATCTTTGCTCCACTATTCTGTGTCTTGGTGTTTAAAACTGGGTGCTTTCATATTTACCTCTTCTGATCCTATTTTGATGTAATTTTCACAATATTTTCCAAGTAAAGTAGAAGCATACACTGATTAAAAGTCAAAATTTGCAAGGGGGATGGGACCTGGACCGATAAAGCAGTGAAAAAAGTGCATGGAGTAAAGCCAGATCTAACACATAGAGAGGGTTTGAGGAAAGAGCAGCAGAATAAAGGGTATAAAGGTAGTAAGGTAGAAGGGCTAAAGTGTGTGTACTTCAATGCAAGAAGCATCAGGAATAAAAGTGATGAACTAAGAGCTTGGATACATACATGGAATTATGATGTAGTGGCCATTTCGGAGACTTGGCTGGCACCAGGGCAGAAATGGATTCTCAATATTCCTGGATTTCAGTGCTTTAAAAGGGATGGGGGGTGGGGGGAAAGGAGAGGAGGGGTGGCATTACTGGTCAGGGATACTATTACAGCTGCAGAAAGGGTGGGTAATGTAGCAGGATCCTCTTTTGAGTCAGTATGGGTGGAAGTCATGAAAAGGGAGCAGTTAATCTACTGGGGATATTCTATAGGCCCCCTGGTAGCAGCAGAGATACCGAGGAGCAGATTGGGAGGCAGATTCTGGAAAGGTGCAAAAATAACAGGGTTGTTATCATGGATGACTTTAACTTCCCTAGTATTGATTGGCTCTTGATTAGTTCCAAGGGTTTAGATGGGGCAGAGTTTGTTAAGTTTGTCCAGGATGGATTCCTGTCACAGTATGGTGACAGGCCGACTAGGGGGAATGTCATACTAGATCTAGTATTAGGTAACGAACCTGGTCAGGTCACAGATCTGTCAGTGGGTGAGCATCTGGGGGACAGTGATCACCGCTCCCTGACCTTTAGCATTATCATGGAAAAGGATAGAATCAGAGAGGACAGGAAAATTTTTAATCGGGGAAGGGCAAATTATGAGGCTATAAGGCTAGAACTTGCGGGTGTGAATTGGGATGATGTTTTTGCAGGGAAATGTACTATAGACATGTGGTCGATGTTTAAGGATCTCTTGCAGGATGTTCGGGATAAATTTGTCCCGGTGAAGAAGATAAAGAATGGTAGGGTGAAGGAACCATGGGTGACAAGTGAAGTGGAAAATCTAGTCAGGTGGAAGAAGGCAGCATACATGAGGTTTAGGAAGCAAGGATCAGATGGGGCTATTGAGGAATATAGGGTAGCAAGAAAGGAGCTTAAGAAGGGGCTGAGAAGAGCAAGAAGGGGGCATGAGAAGGCCTTGGTGAGTAGGGTAAAGGAAAACCCCAAGGCATTCTTCAATTATGTGAAGAACAAAAGGATGACAGGAGTGAAGGTAGGACCGATTAGAGATAAAAGTGGGAAGATGTGCCTGGAGGCTGTGGAAGTGAGCGAGGTCCTAAATGAATACTTCTCTTCGGTATTCACCACTGAGAGGGAACTTGATGACAGTGAGGACAATATGAGTGAGGTTGATGTTCTGGAGCATGTTGATATTAAGGGAGAGGAGGTGTTGGAGTTGTTAAGATACATTAGGACGGATAAGTCCCCGAGGCCTGAAGGAATATTCCCCAGGCTGCTCCACGAGGTGAGGGAAGAGATTGCTGAACCACTGGCTAGGATCTTTATGTCCTCGTTGTCCACAGGAATGGTATCGGAGGATTGGAGGGAGGCGAATGGTGTCCCCTTGTTCAAAAATGGTAGTAGGGATAGTCCAGGTAATTATAGACCAGTGAGCCTTACGTCTGTGGTGGGAAAGCTGTTGGAAAAGATTCTTAGAGATAGGATCTATGGGCATTTAGAGAATCATGGTCTGATCAGGGACAGTCAGCATGGTTTTGTGAAGGGCAGATCGTGCCTAACAAGCCTGACAGAGTTCTTTGAGGAGGTGACCAGGGCATATAGATGAGGGTAGTGCAGTGGATGTGGTCTACATGGATTTTAATAAGGCATTTGACAAGGTTCCACATGGTAGGCTTATTCAGATAGTCAGAAGGCATGGGATCTAGGGAAGATTGGCCAGGTGGATTCAGAATTGGCTTGCCTGCAGAAGGCAGAGGGTCGTGGTGGAGGGAGTACATTCAGATTGGAGGGTTGTGACTAGTGGTGTCCCACAAGGATCTGTTCTGGGACCTCTACTTTTCATGATTTTTATCCACTTTGGGAGTAAGAACAGGAAGGCAGATTATTATCTGAACGGTGTAGAGTTAGGTAAGGGACAAATACAAAGAGATCTAGGAGTCCTTGTTCATCAGTCACTGAAGGTGAATGAGCAAGTGCAGCAGGCAGTGAAGAAGGCTAATGAAATGTTGGCCTTTATTACAAAGGGAATTGAGTACAAGAGCAAGGAAATCCTCTTGCATTTGTACAGAGCCCTGGTGAGACCACACCTGGAGTATTGTGTACAGTTTTGGTCTCCAGGGTTAAGGAAGGACATCCTGGCTGTAGAGGAAGTGCAGCGTAGATTCACGAGGTTAATTCCTGGGATGTCTGGACTGTCTTACGCAGAGAGGTTAGAGAGACTGGGCTTGTACACGCTGGAATTAAGGAGATTGAGAGGGGATCTGATTGAAACATATAAGATTATTAAGGGATTGGACAAGATAGAGGCAGGAAATATGTTCCAGATGCTGGGAGAGTCCAGTACCAGAGGGCATGGTTTGAGAATAAGGGGTAGGTCATTTAGGACAGAGTTAAGGAAAAACTTCTTCTCCCAGAGAGTTGTGGGGGTCTGGAATGCACCGCCTCGGAAGGTAGTGGAGGCCAATTCTCTGGATGCTTTCAAGAAGGAGCTAGATAGGTATCTTATGGATAGGGGAATCAAGAGATATGGGGACAAAGCAGGAACGAGGTATTGATAGTAGTTGATCAGCCATGATCTCAAAATAGCGGTGCAGGCTCGAAGGGCCGATTGGTCTACTTCTGCACCTATTGTCTATTGACCTGGATGTGGGGGTAGAAGGGTGGGTTCGCAAGTTTGCAGACGACACAAAGGTTGATGGTGTTGTAGATAGTGTAGAGGATTGTCGAAGATTGCAGAGAGACGTTGATAGGATGCAGAAGTGGGCTGAGAAGAGGCAGATGGAGTTCAACCCGGAGAAGTGTGAGGTGGTATACTTTGGAAGACAAATTCCAAGGCAGAGTACAAAGTAAATAGCAGGATACTTGGTAGTGTGGAGGAGCAGAGGGATCTGGGGCTACATGTCCACAGATCCCTGAAAGTTACCTCACATGTAGATAGGGTAGTTAAGAAAGCTTATGGGGTGTTAGCTTTCATAAGCCGAGGGATAGAGTTTAAGAGACGCAATGTAATGATGCAGCTCTATAAAACTCTAGTTAGGCTACACTTGGAGTTCTGGTCGCCTCAGTATAGGAAGGATGTGGAAGCATTGGAAAGGGTACAGAGGAGATTTACCAGGATGCTGCCTGGTTTCGAGAGTATGGATTATGATCAGAGATGAAGGGAGCTAGGTCTTTACTCTTTGGAGAGAAGGAGGATGAGAGGAGACATGATAGAGGTGTACAAGATATTAAGAGGAATAGATAGAGTGGACAGCCAGCACCTCTTCCCCAGGCCACCACTGCTCAGTACAAGAGGACATGGCTTTAAGGTAAGGGGAGGGAAGTTCAAGGGGGATATTAGAAGAAGGTTTTTCCACTCAGAGAGTGGTTGGTGCGTGGAATGCACTGCCTGAGTCAGTGGTGGAGGCAGATACACTAGTGAAGTTTAAGAGACTACTAGACAGGTATATGGAGGAATTTAAGGTGGGGGGTTATATGGGAGACAGGGTTTGAGGGTCGGCACAACATTGTGGGCAAAAGGGCCTGTAATGTGCTAACCTATTCTATAGTCTATGTTCTAAATTGAGTTTACTGCCATTTGCAGAAATACATGCAAGCACGTGTACAATCTAAAATGTACTGCAGCAGCATTACATGCACATGGCACCATTTAGGTGGAATTCACAATAAAAACATAAATGTAAGTTATACACAATTTTACAAGAAACAAAAACAATTAGAACATAACAAAATGAAGCCCACTTTAGTGCAAAGTGATCAGAGTGGTCATAGTATTGCTAAACTGACGTGCTGATTAGGATTTTGTCAGTTAGTTCAAGAACCAAAAGCAAGGTCTGATCAATCTCAGCTTGGGGCTGATTTGAAAAGGTTGGGTACAGTCCAAAACATGGCAGTGGGATCCAGGCCCAAAGCATATCAATGCAACAAGGCCTAGACCCAGAGCATATCGATGCAACAGGGCCCAGGTCCTAAAATGAGGAACAACTCGACATCTGGACAATTTAAAGGGCAGGCCAGATGGATTGAAAAGGCAGGGTGTCAGGACCAGGGGTGAGGGTCAGGCCAGTTCTGCTTGCTGCTCCACGACATTTACTCTGCTATGCACTGAACTGAAGCTGTGATCTGCTCCAGGGTCTGTAACTATGGACTCACTTTCATTCTAAATATTATTTGCTTACTTTTATTGCTTACACAATTTGTTTTTTTTCTCTCTTCACAATTGGGTGTTTGTTGTTTTTTTTTAATGGGTTCTTTTGAGTTTCTTTGTTTTGGGGCTGCCCGTCAGGAGACGAATTTCAAGATTGTATACTGTATACATACTTTGATAATAAATGTACTTTAAACATTGAACTTTGAACCAAATGGCTGAAGGAAAGTAGCTTCTCTTGAATCTGAAGATGTGAGAATTTAGGCTATTGTACATCTTTCTTGATAGTAGCTGTCTTTATGTCCTCTGAGCATACTGAGGACATAAAGACAGCTATTGGGTGAACCCGTGGTTGAATGGGGCCACAGTGAGGATGCGGATGGACACAAGTACTGCAGTATCAGTGGTGTTAGAGACAGTTTACAAGGAAGAATTGCAGCATCTCATCCCAGAATGGGCAAGGTTGTTTTTAAAGACTTACACTGGTGAGGTTGTTCCAGTGAGAGGAGTAGTACTTGTTACAGTGGAGATTAACAAATAGAGAAAGAGACTTCCACTGTACATTGTAATTATCCAGCACTTCTGTTCTCCTCGTAGTTAGAGCAGCTCCAGCTCAACCACACAACGTGCACTTGATCGGTGGGAGTACTGAGGTATTGAAGCAATACGCAGAAGTATTCAGAGAATCGGACAGTATGAAAAGAAGCACTGTTAAGCTGGCTGCTGAGCTCCACACAACACCCAAATGCCAGAAGGCAAGACCTGTTCCATAAACCTCCAAATCAAAGGTTGAGGCTGTATTGGAAAGACTGATCCAGAGTAAGGTATTGGAACCAGTGTGTTTAAGTAAATGAGCAATTCCAGTGGTTCCTGTCCTAAAGAGGGATGGTCTTTAAGTATTGTGGATGCACGCACAAATGGCCCAAGGCTGCCGTCATGAAGAGCACTACAATTGAAACATGCATTGAGGAGCTACGATCCATCTTTAGCTGTTTTGGGATTTGTCAACAGCTTGTAAGTGACAATGGCCCACAACTCCTGTCTGAAAAGTTCAAGGCAATTATGGAAGCAAACAGTATTCAGCATATCAAGTCAGCACCATATCATCCGGCCACTAATGGCCTTGCTGAACGATTCATACAAACAACGAAACAAGCCCTCAAGTCTTTAGTGAGAGCTGGATCTCTCAACCAGTGTCTCAGTACTTTCTTGCTGTTATACCACAATACATGTCATGCCACCACCAAATGGCTACAGCCACTCCAACGATGAAAAAAACAGCTCTGTGCTCTACTTCACCAGCTTAGACCCCCCCCCCATGCATAAAACAAGGTGTGTTAAATGAACAGAAAACCCAAGCAGGAAGATGTGCCAAAGCAAAGTACAGTAGTTTCACAGCAACAGAGAGAGTACTTGCCCGTAACTGCACCTCTGGAATTCAGTGGGTACCTGTGACAGTGGTGGCACAAACTGGTCCTGTGTTGTACACAGTGGAAAGTAGTAACCACAACATCTGAAGGAGACATGTTTATCAGCTGTTCCCTATTTCTGAGGCTAAAACCAACACAAACTAACCAATCCAGATCCAGTTGTAGAAATGGGAAAGGACTCTGAGATAATGACTGCAGAACCTCCATTAAGAACAAATGACACAGCCAGTGCTTCCCCATCACCTGTTCTTTCTGAGGTGCCCCCAACTGATAATGTATCCAAGAACTATACATACACCACCAAGGGACAGAATGACTGGTATCATCCCCAGGATGCTGGTAACCTCACAAGAACAGGCAGCCTCCAGACAGATTGAATATCTGGTTTAGTGATGAACCCTCAGCACAATGGGTAGAATAATTCCCAGGGTTATGTCTGGGGATCAAGGCAGTCTACCCTCTTACCCTAGTTCCAAAAAATATATTTTTATAGTTGGTTGAATTTGATGATTACTCCATTGAATGTTAATAATTCAGCAGCTGGTCTGTGTATCAGAAGGGGAAGAAACCTGTAAATTAAGGGGGGAGGGATATGTTATGGATTCATTCACTTGTGTAATATATTCAATGAATTCATTTTGACCATTATGGGTTGAACATAGAACATAGAAATCTACAGCACATTACAGGACCCTCAGCCCACAATGTTGTGCCAACCATGTAACCTACTCTAGAAACTGCCTAGCACATAGCCCTCTATTTTACTAAGCTCCAGATACCTATCTGAGGCTCTTAAAAGACACTATTGTATCCGCTTCCACTGCCGCCACCAGTAGTGCATTCCAAGCACCCACCTCTCTCTGTGTGAAAAACTTAACCCTGACATCCCCTTGGTACATATTTCCAAGTATCTTAAAACTATACCCCGTCATGATAGCCATTTCAACTCTGGGGAAAAAGCCTCTGGCTATCCACATGATCAATGCCCCTCATCATCTTATACACCTCTCATCCTCCGTTACTCCAAAGAGAAGAGGCCAAGTTCACTCAACTTATTCTCATAAGGTACACCCTCCAATCCAGACAACATCCTTGTAAATCTCCTCTGCATTCTCTCTATAATATCCACTTCCTTCCTGTAGTGAGGTAACCAGAACTGAACACAGTACTCCAAGTGGGGTCTGACCAAGGTCTTATATAGCTGTAACATTATCTCACGGCTCTTGAACTCAATCCCAAGGTGGATGAATGCCAACACACCATACACCTTCTTAACAACACAGTCAACCTGTGCAGCAGCTTTGAGTGTCCTATGGACATGGACCCCAAAATCTCTCAGAATCTCCACACCACCAAGATTCTTATCATTAATATTGTATTCTTTCTCCAAACTTGATCTACCAAATCGAACCACTTCAGATTTATCTGGGTTGAAGTCTATCTGCCATTTCTCAGCTCAGTTCTATGAACCGCTATAACCTCTAACAACCCTCCAGACTACCCACAACCTTTGTGTCACCAGCAAACTTACTAACCCACCCTTCTACTGCTTCATCCTGGTCATTTATGAAGATCAAAAAGAGGTGGGGTCCCAGAACAGATCCCTGCGGCACACCACTGGTCACCGACCTCCCTGCAGAATACGAACCATCTACAACTACCCTTTGTCTTCTGTGGGCAAGCCAATTCTGGATCCACAACACAAGGATTCCTTGGATCTAGTGCCTCCTTACTTTCTGAAGGAGCCTTGCATGGGAAACCTTATCAAACGCCTTATTGAAATCCATATACATTACGTCCACTGCTCTACCTTCATCAATGTGTTTTGTTACATCTTCAAAGAATTCTATCAGGATAATAAGGCATGACCTGCTCTTGACAAAGCCATGCTGACTATCCCTAATCAGATTATGTCTCAACAAGTAAATCCTGTCTCTCAGGATCTTCTCCAACAACTTGCCCACCACTGAAGTCAGACTCACTGGTCTGTAATTTCCTGGGTTATCTCTACTCCTTTTCTTGAACAAGGGAACAACATTTGCAACCCTCCAATCCTCCAGTACTTCTCCCATCCCTATTGATGATGCAAGGATCATCGCAAGAGGCTCAGCAATCACCTCCCTCACTTCCCACAGTAGCCTGGGGTATATCTCATCCGGTCCCAGTGATTTATCTGACTTAATCCTTTCAAAAGCTCTAGCACATCCTCTTTCTTAATGTCTATATGCTCAAGCATTTCAGTCCACTGTAAGTCATCCCCACAATTGCCAAGGTCTTTTTCCTTGGTGAATACGGAAGCAAAGTATTCATTAACTAGCTCCACTACCTCCTCCGACTCCATGCACACATTTCCACTATCGCACCTGATTGGTCTTATTCTGACATGGCTCATCCTCTTGCTCTTCACATATTTGTAGATTGCCTTGGGGTTTTCCTTAATCCTGCTCACCAAGGCCTTCTCATGGCCCCTCCTGTCTCTCCTAATTCTATTCTTGAGCTCCTTCCTATCAATCTTGTAATTTTGTGGAGCTCTAACAGTACCTAGTTTCTTGAACCTTTCATAAGCTTTTCTTTTCTTCTTAACTAGATTTTCTACATCCTTTGTACACCATGGTTCTTTAACCCTACCATCCCTTCCCTGCCTCAATGGAACATATCTATGCAGAACTCCATGCAAATGTTCCCTGAACATTTACCACATTTCTGTCGTGCATTTCCCTGAAACATCTGCTCCCAATTTATGCTCCCAAGTTCCTGCCTATTAGCATCATATTTCCCTTAACCCCAGTTAAATGTTTTCCCAAATTGTCTGCTCCTATCCCTCTCCAGCGCTATGGTGAATGACATAAGAGTTGTGGTCACTACCTCCAAAATGCCATCCCACTGGGAGATCTGACACCTGACCAGGTTCATCTTCCAATACCAGAACAAGTACAGCTTCTCCTCTAGTTGGCTTATCTACATATTATGTCATGAAACCTTCCTGAGCACATCTAACAAACTCCACCCAATCTATACCCCTTGCTCTAGGGAGATGCAACAACCCTACTATTATTGCACTGTGCCAGAATTTGCCTCCCTATCTGCTCGTCGATATCCCTATTACTTCTGGGGGAGGGGGGTCTATAAAAACACCCAGCAGAGTTGTTGCCCCTTTTGTATTTGACTTCCACCCACACTGACTCAGTAGACAATCCCTCCATGACTTCCTCCTTTTCTGCAGCTGTGACACTATCCCTAATTAGCAATGCCACACTCCCACCTCTTTTGCCTCCCTCTCTGTTCTTTTTGAAACATCTAAAGCCTGGCGCACTCAGCAGCTATTCCTGCTCCTGAGACATCCAAGAATCTGTAATGGTCACAACATCATATTTCCACATTTTGATCCGCACTCTAAATTCATTCACCTTGTTTATGATACTCCTTGCACTAAAATAGACACATCTCAAAATATCAGGTTCAGTGCATCTTTTTTCTAACATCTACCTATCCTTTCTCACAAGCTCTCTACGATATGTCCCTTCTTATGTCCTAACCTCCCCATCCTCTGCCTCTTCACTTCGATTTCCACTCCCCTGCACATCTAGTTTACACTTCTGGCATTCTGGGTAGATGACTTACAAGCAAAATAAACAGCAGCAGGCTTGTTCCTCACTTTGCCGTCTCTCACGGGTGCTTATTCACGGCCACCCGGCTTCCAAGTACCACAAACATAACAATTTCCTTAACATGGCATCTTTGTGTTGGGTCCAGCACAGGTCATCCAATATGCTTATTGCAATTGAGCTACATGGAAGCTGTAGCTGGGGAATATAAATCATACAGCAAAATTTCAAGAGAGAGTCTAAGAGTGTTTGACACTTCTTCAACACAAAGAGTAAAAAAAATGGCTAACTAGTTTCAATGACTATAATCACTTACTTAACTTTAACATCTTGAATAGTCAGGTAAGTTTACAGAATCACATTTACAAAGACAGCACATTGTAAACAGCAGAATCCATTTGAATATTCAACACTGGTGTCTGTTCCAAAAGCATGGGTACAAACTCTAGACACCTAAAATATTGCTTTTTCATTTACAGTGTTGAAGGATGGTTCCATGGATATACAACTAACTGGAAGTTTAAGTGACAAATCAGACCTATCCTGAACTGTGCACTAGGTGGCAGGAATACACCTTTGATAAAGTACTTATAGGAGGAAATTTGTCGAACGTCTTCCACTATGTAATTTCAATGAGATAGAATCAGAGTGTCCCATGCCCAATGGTTGGTTCACTAACCACAAATATCAGTTGGAATTTAAATATAAAATGTTTTATTTTCTGAAGATTGGTTCTCATTCTAGTTGATCCATAATAATGTTATGAATGCTGGCACATGGCAGAAAGCGACCCTGCCAAGCTGTCATCATTCCACACCATGAGTCTCTGGAAGATCCTCTGTATTTTCTGGCCAAGAAAGATCTCCAACCACGTCTTACTCTTTGTGATCAAGAAGACATGGCCACAATCATCATGAGGAAATGTTAGACATGAATTGGGCATGTGGTGAGAAGAGAGGCTAACTCCATCATCAAGGCAGCACTTTATTGGATCCATGAAGAGTGGAGGAGATGGGGCAAGACAACTTGGCACTGTGCCATAGAGACGGAAATAAGGACCATAAACTACACCAAGGACACAATAAAGAAGATGGCCAAGGACAGACAGTTGGAGAAAACTCATTGCTGCCCAAATGCCAACAACAGGCAGTAAGTAACAATTATATTATCCATAATTTCATAACTCCAGAATGATCTGTAACAAAGGTAATGCCCAGTAATTTAACGCTGGTGACTCTCTTCAGTGCCAACCCCCCAATGTACAGTAGACTGGCACATGTTCACACTCCTTCTCCTTCCAGGTCAACAATCAGCTTTTATTTTGCTGACTTTGAGCGAGAGCAGCTGATACAGGTAGCAGTAAATCTCCCCACAACTATGTTTTAAGATGAACTACACAGCTGCAGCACAAGTGGAATATGTAGACCAGACAAAGGGTCTCAGTCTGAAACATCGACTCTTTACTCTTTTCCATAGATGCTGCCTGACCTGCTGAGTTCTTTGAACCTTTTGTGTGTGTTGATTTGGAATATGTAACATGTTGGTGTGACCCATGGAAAAAGATCATCATAGATTGTCTCACGTACCCATATATACTATTCTAGGAGAGTGGTGAAAATGGTGAAAAGTCCTCAGTGCAGTGTAATGGGTGCTCATGAGATGATGAAAGTAAAGGACCTAGTCCAATTATAGCCCAACCAAAGATTTATATAATGACTTTTGATTTGCATTTTATTTACTTGTTATGATGGTCACAGTTTAGTGCAGGGCCTGATAAAGGGTAACTGAATATATACAAATTAGATTTTAAAGAAATGGAATTATAGAAATAATGTCACCTTGACTGCTAAAAAAACAGGCTCAGTGAACAACCCCACAAATAACCTCACTCTCTGCATAAAAAAACTTACTCTGCAGATCCCCTTTGAACTTTCCCCTCTCATCTTAAATCAGGGGTTCCCAACCTGGAATCCACAGACCCTTTGTTTATTGGTATTGGTCCATGGCATTAAAAAAAAGGTTGGGAACCCCTGCCTTAAATGAGTTTCTTCTAGCATTTGACACTTCCAGCCTAGGTAAAATGTTCTGATTGTCTCTCCTATCTATGCCTTCTAATTTCATAAATTTTAAATCAGGTCTTCCCTTAGCTTCCAATCTCTCCTTAAATATAAGTTAAGCAGGATCCTGATAAACCTCTTCTGTACCCTTTCCAAAGCTGCCACTGTTACGTTTTGTAACTACAGAAACTAATCAAAAGTAAAACACAGGAACCAGGGATACTCATGTACTTAATTTCTTTTCTTTAGCGAGGTGCTAACATATAACGTGGTAGTGTAATGACTTATATCATTCATGTATTTCTTACATATAACCCATAATAAATTATGTAAACAAGAAATACTTAATCAAACAACATATTTACAATATTACTCAAATATTAAATACACTAAATCCACCTTCCTAACCCAGAGTTTTACATAGCTGCAACATGACTTCCTAACTCTTAGACCAATGAGGGCAAGCATGCCAAACACCTTCATCACCATTCTATCCTTTTGTATGGCCAGTCCTAGGGAGCCATGAACTTGAACTCCAACATCCAGCATCAGTGCTATTGAAGGTCCTGCTATTAACTGCATACTTCCCCCAGCACCTCACACCAATTCAGTTGAGCAGAGAGTGCTGAACTCAATGGGATTACGATTTTTAAATAAGCTAAAGGTTTATCAATTTCTTCTATTAAAAGGTAACCCGCTTTAAGAAAAATGCTTCTCCCAACTCCTATAACCATAACTGTCTTAGATGGTTAAAGATCAGAGCTTCCAAAGTATTATAAGCAAAGTGTGCCAAAATATTTTAAAAGTAATACAGGTTGAGCACCCTTATCCAAAATCCCAAAATCAAAAAACAATTTAGCACTGACATGACATCACAAATTGAATATTCCACAGGGAGAAGGAGATTCCCAGGCAAAGTGCAGGTCTTTGTGCTCCACAGATAGTTCTGAGAAGAGACCTCACATACGCAATAAACAGAAGTTAATGAAAAATAGTTGGAGTAAACATATGCCACTTAATGGCATGCTGATCATGAAACAAGAAAAGATCTATCATGGCGAACTGAAAATTGAAGGCAATTGTGAATATTCAGCAGGTTGGTTGCAGAAACTTAAGAAAAGGCATGACATTACATTTTTTAATCATTTGTGATGATAAAACATCTGCTGATCACGAAGCAGTAGAGAAATTCATTGGTGAGTTTGCCAAGATTGTCACTGATGAAGACCTAACACGCTGAACGGCTGTATCCATACATATGTGCAATAAACAAGTGTAAGACAAAGACTGTTTTGCAATAGCATATAAACTCAGAGTTCAGAATGATGGTGATATCAAATATCAATAACTGTCTACCGAAGAAGTGATAGCTTACCTTTCTGATGGTTCAATGTACACGTTATCATTTTGTGCGTAAAATTATTTAAAATATGTAAAACTACATCCCCACTCCCATTGTTGTTGTCATGGAATGCGTGGCTGTTTGAAATCGATGGTGGGTATGCAGCCAGTCGCAATGCTGGAACCCAGTAACAGACACGGTCGGGGGCAGTCATTCAACTCTGATGGACCCAGCTCCATCATGTCAGACTATACTGTGACTGCGGACTGTTCTCTCTGTGAGCTTCACACCAGCTGTACATAAGCTGTAAATGTAATGTAAATGGATTTTGTGTTTAGTCTTGGGTCCCATCCCCAAGGTACATACCTCATTATATAGATGCAAATATTTCAAAATCAAAAAAATTCAATATCCAAAACACTCACACCCCAAGCATTTTGGATAAGGGGTGTTCAATCTGTAAAGTTCAAAGTTCAAATAGATGTTATTATCAAATTACATATATAAATTCGTATGTCACCATAATCAACCCTGAAATTCATTTTCTTGTGGGCATACTCAACAAATCTATAGAACAGTCACTATAGCAGAATTGATGAAAGATTGCCCAACTGGTGCAGTGCAGAGGACAACAATCTGCGCAAATGCAAAAAAAGAAACAGTTATATAGATATAACCATATAACAATTACAGCATGGAAGCAGGCCATCTTGGCCCTTCTAGTCCGTGCCGATGCTTACACTCACCTAGTCCCACTGGCCCCCACTAATCCCATAACCCTCCAATCCTTTCCTGTCCAATTTTACTTTAAATGACAATACCGAACCTGCCTCTACCACTTCTACTGGAAGCTCATTCCACACAGCTACCACTCTCCGAGTAAAGAAATACCCCCTCGTGTTACCCTTAAACTTTTGCCCCCTAACTCTCAAATCATGTCCTTTTGTTTGAATCTTCCCTACTCTCAATGGAAAAAGCCTATCCACGTCAACTCGATCTATCCCCCCATTATTTTAAATACCTCTATCAAGTCCCCCCTCAACCTTCTACGCTCCAAAGATTAAAGACCTAACTTGTTCAGCCTTTCCCTGTAACTTAGGTGCTGAAACCCAGGTAACATTCTAGTAAATCTTCTCTGTACTCTCTCTAATTTGTTGATATCTTTCCTATAATTCGGAGACCAGAACTGTACACAATACTCCAAATTCGGCCTTACCAATGCCTTGTACAATTTTAACATTACATCCCAACTCCTATACTCAATGCTCTGATTTATAAAGGCCAGCATACCAAAAGCTTTCTTCACTACCCTATCCACATGAGATTCCAAGAAATAAATATTGACATGAGATGAAAAGTCCATGAAAGTGAGAAACATTTGAATGTTGGTCAAGTGAAGTTGAGTGAAGTTCAAAGATTCGAAGTATATTTATTATCAAAGTCCTCTCCTTTTGTTCAAGAGCCTGGTGATTGAGGGGTAATAACTGTTCCTGGACGTGGTGCTGTAAGTCCTGAGGCTTCTGTACCTTCTTCCCAAAGGCAGCAGCAGAAAGGATGGTGGTGGGGGCCCCTGATGATGAAACTGTGATAGCGTTTCATAGTTAATTGTCGAATAAATACACGAAGATATTTAAGTCAAAAATACAATGTCAGTAAAATCTGCCGCGCACGATAATACAAGGAAATAAATGAAAAGGTTAATGTTGGGAGGTGAGGAGTTACCCAACGCAGCCTCTTCTTTGACTTGTCCTTCCACCTTGACGAGGCAAACTACTAACACCCCGTGGTACAGGAGTCCATCGCACACGGATGATATTATTTTAATGGAAACAACTACAGTTATGAAAGGAAGTTATGAAACTACATGAAAGGAATAACAAACCTGCAGCAAATGAACCTCTATGGAAAGACAGCTTTTCTAAGGGCTCCCATCAGGTCTTGTCAAATGCCACCTCCGCATCTCTCTATTTTAGTCTAATTACGTCGCCACAAACTCGCAATTATTAGAATTTGATTTTACTTGAGCATATTTGTGTGTGTGTGTAGAGAGAGGCTTGACAGAAGCCACGAGGCCCACCAAGGGCCCGCCATCATTCTCTCCGTGTGGCTAAATCGCATTTTGAATTCGCCGGCTGGTTTTTGACGGACCGCAGCCGCCATACTGTGGATGCCTGTTGCTGTTAGCAACGGTCTCACTGCGGATCATGGAGCCGCAGGGAGCCGCAGAGCGCAAGCCTCGGAAGTTCAATCAAATGATGCAGGACGGCAAACAGGTGGGTCTAACAATCCCGAGACGGTACGGCCTCAGTGGTCATAAAATTAGGGTCATGGCCCAAGTATTGATCAATAAACTCAGAGCACTAACCACAAACGCAGGATGTCCACAATGGACACTGAATTCAGTGATAATCCAAGTCATTGGTTAATATGGTCAGTAATCTTAGGCACCAGCCGGACTCAGAATGTGTACTGTGTTCACTAAACCTGAGACAACGTGACCACAATGCTCCTTAACTCCGAGATATTATGTTCATCGTGGAAACTTCACCCCGGATAATGGACCCAGGATAGTGTGCTCACAACGGGATCAATGGGTTAACGTGATCCTTAAGCTCAAGGCTCCAAACTGAGACAAACAAGAGAGAATCTGCGACATCCAAGCAACACACACACACACACACACCGCCCCCCCCCCCACCTACCTACCTACTGAGTTCCTCCAGCATTTTGTGTGTTCCAAACTGAGACGTGTGTTCATTACGAAAATTAAACCTGAAACGATACACTCACAGTATTCACTGAAGCAAACCTTTGATTAGTAGTCATTGGTAATATGTAGCGTGTGTAGCACCTGCTTAGCACCCCCCACCCACCCCCAGCAGGATCGTGTGAAGTCGAGGGAGCAGGTAGTGGATGGTCACATGAGCTGCTGCTGTATATTCCAAGTCCTGATTATGCTACCACTCTTGCCAGGCAATCTCTGAAGAGTCTTGATAATGGCTAGGGTCACCCATCTTGGAAAAACAGTGCCCTGAAGAAGGCAATGACAAACCAGCCACTTCTGTAGAAAAATTTGCCAAGAACAAATCATGGTCATTGACCATGATCACCTCTGTCATAAGACACGGCACATGATGATGGTAACTAACTCTGAGGCATCATGTTCATTGTGATCTCTGAACTTGGGTTGTAGCTCATGTCCACAATAATAGTCTGCTTATAATGGTCCTGAACCTCTGATCATGCCACCAATCAACTCAGGGCACTAACCCTAGAAACTCGAGCTTACAGTAATCAAAGAACCCAGATACTCTTGATTAATGTGTTTTCAAAGATCATCATAGCTCCGGGATTAATTCTAGGTAGCATGCTCATAATGTTCAGTATACTGAGATAATGTGTTTAAAATGGTAATGAAATCCAGCTCATTGACCTGAGGTACCATAATCACAGTGGTAACTTAACATGAGACACTGTTCCCACAACACTTAGAAAACTCAATTCAGATTCAGGGCAATAATCCAGATCTGTATATTCACTCTGATGATCAAACCTGGATCATAATCTGAGTCTTTGTGCTCTTTATGATAATTAAACTGAATTAGTGGCATCAAAGCCAGATCACAGACCAAATTAGAGTCTTCACACTGATACTAAATTCAGGCCATTGTGTTCACATTGAATACCAAATCATTGTATTCAAACTGATAACCATATCCAAATAATACTCCCTACGCTGAAAACAAAAGTTGAATCACCAACCCAATCAATACTTTTACACGGTCAACTATATCCAAAAACACAATTCCAAAATAGTACATTTATATTAACAATCACACCAGGATCATAAAATGAAGCCAATATGTCTCTTGATGAACTCTTTATTACCTCTGCTAAATTCATTCAATTTTTTTTGTATTGTGTAGGAAATTGATACTTTGTCGCTTACATTAGAGAAGCTACGTGGATTGTCTCAAGAAGATAAAACAGAAAATGCCATGTTACGATCTAGAATAGATGAACAGTCACAGCTCATCTGTGTACTAAAACAGCGGGCTGATGAGTTCATTCGGCATTGCCAAACATTGGAAAGAATTAATGCTGAGCTGGAGAGCCAGTGTGAGGACTTGAAGCAACAACTGCAGGGTGAAGTAAAGTTGTCAGCTCGACTGGAAGAGCGATTCATGGATCTGGCATTAAACCACCAAGAAATTATCAAATTTAAGGATGAATATAAGAGACAGAATTTGGTGCTTAGTGAGCAAAATGAAAATCTTAAGAGGGAAAATGAAAATCTCTTTTGTCAAGCTTTGCAGGAGAAGGATGACCAAATATTGAATCTGTCCAATGAACTAGAAAAATGTTTGAAACAATGCAACATGCTGGAACAAGAATGCAAGTAAGCAACAGGAATAACAAACTTGGAATCCGATATGTCCTAAGAACTTAACTAAATACAAACATGGAGGTCATGGAAAGACATGTCAGAATGGGAATGGGAAGATGAATTGAAATGGATGGCCTCTAAGAGATCCAGCCTTTCACAGCAGATTAAGCGAAGGTGCTCATTGAAGCAGACCCCCCAATCTTTGTCGGGTCTCACTGATGTAGAGGAGGCCGCGATAGGGGCACCAGATATAGTAAAACAACCTCGACAGGCTCTTAGAAGTATCGTCTGGAAGAACTATGTGGGGCTATGAATGGTGATGAGGGAGGAAATGTAGGTGCAGATGTAGCATTTATCCTGCTTGCAGGGATAAGTGCCAGGAGAGAGATCAATGGGGACGGGCAAGTGGTCAAGGGAATTGAATAGGGT
The DNA here is from genome assembly GCF_048418815.1 of Hemitrygon akajei. Classification (NCBI taxonomy): domain Eukaryota; kingdom Metazoa; phylum Chordata; class Chondrichthyes; order Myliobatiformes; family Dasyatidae; genus Hemitrygon; species Hemitrygon akajei. The sequence continues at coordinate 188,185,650 of NC_133128.1, forward strand.
GCAATCCCTACTAAAAGCGGAAAATGTGAAGGGAGGGGGAAGATGTGTATAGTGGTATGATCCCATTGTAGTTGGTGGTATTTATGGAGAATGATATGCTTCTAAACACAAATTCTGCAGATGCTGAAATCCAAAGTAACATGCACATAATGCTGGAGGAACTCAACAGGTCAAGCAGTATCTCTGGAAAAGAATAAAGGATCAATGTTTTGGGTTGAGAAGATGGGAAAGTAAGTGGGAAGCCGCCAAAATAAAAAGGTGAGAGGTGGGGAAGGAAGATAGCTAGAAGATGATAGATGAAGCCAAGTGGGTAGGAAAGGTAAAGAGCTGGAGAGGAAGGAATCTGATAGGAGAGGATAATGGACCATAGGAGGTAGAAGATGGTAGGTAGCTCCCAGTACAGCTACTTCTACGTCAGTGAGACCCAATGTAGCTTGGAGAACTGTTTTATCGAGCACCTTCACTCAGTCCGCCACAAAAGGTAGGATTTCCCAGTGTCCACCAATTTTAATTTGATTTCCCATTCCCATCCCAACATCCCTGCCTATGGCTTCCTCTACCACCATGAAAGGATGTACTCAGGAGAAACACCTCATATTCCATTTGAGTAGCCATCAACTGAATAGCATGAACATTGATTTATCTATCTTCTGGCTATTTCTCCCCCTTTCCCCTTCTTTTCCATTCTCCATTTCTGGTTTCCCTCTCATTCCTCTACTCTTCACCTGCCCATCTACTCTCTGGGTCCCTTCTTTATTTTCTTCTATGGTCACTGTCCTTTCACATTAGGCTCCTTCTTCTTTAGCCCCTTACCTCTTTTACCTATCATCTGCTAGCTTCTTACTTCTTCTCCCCTCCCCTACCTACCCCCTCACCAAGTTTCACCTATCACCTGCCAGCTTGTACTCCTTCCCCTCCTCCCCACTTTATTTGGGTTTCTGGCCCCTTCCTTTCCAGTCGTGCTGGAGGGTCTTAGTCTGAAACATCAACGGTTTACTCCCTTGCATAGATGCTGCCTGACTTGCTGAGTTCCTCCAGTATTTTATGTGTTTTTGTCAAGGCTTACAGCACACACACAACACTTTTATATCTACTTTATTTATCTATTTGTTATTATTTTATTTAGAGATACAGAACAGAACAAGACCTTCCAGCTCAACGAGTCGCATCACCCAGCAATCCACTTGTTTAACATTATTCTATTCACAATAGTTCACATCTCCACTGTATTGTTTGATACTCTGTGATTTCGTGATCATTGACCTGAAGAGATTGAAGCATAGGGTGCTACCTTAAAAATAATCATCCCCTTAGACTGCTGAGGTCACTGGCCATGTCGTAGGTCATATGTCCCAGATGGGCCCCTCAAATGTGACTAACTGAAACTGAGCCACAAAGAAATTCTAACTGGGAAATATAGAAGTCTTTATTCACACAACAACCTCCATGAGAGACTGTAAAACAGGGGTTTCCAATCTGGGGTCCATGGACCCTCAGTTAATAGTTTTGGTCCATGCCATAAAAAGAGAGTTGGGAACCCCTGATCGAGAAGAATCCAAGAGGATCTCACTCTCCTAGCACAATATTTTTTTCCACAATTTCAATACAAGGATTACAATTAACTACAGTTTCAATTGCTATATTCAGATACTTATATTTGGAGTATATTCAGGTAAATTTACAAAATTTTCTCTTTAGAGTGGCATCACCTCCCAACTAGCAGAACTGCTTTGAATATTCCAAAAGCCAAAATACAAACTCCAGTCACCCAAAATATACTCCTTTTGAAGTGTTAAAGGATAGCTCAATGAATATACAACTAATCAGAAGTTTAAATGACAAATCAGACCAGTCCTGAACTGTGTATTAAGTGGCAGGGATACCCCTTTAACAATAAGCAATTAGCAGGAACATTCACCTATTGGCTTCCCCTATGTCGTTACAATGCACAGAATCAGAATACTGTAGTTGATTTCACTATGCACAAAATTTCAGTTAGAAGTTAATTTGTGTAGAGGTTTAATTTCCTGAAGACTTGTTCTCATTTTAGTTAATCCATAATTTCATAACTCCAGCATGGTCCCTTACAGTTATAAAGTGCAGATTCCAACCCCCCCCCCCCCCAAATCCTGTTCATCATGGAATTTAAGTTTATAATGTCCAAGCAAGATGGACCACTCGTAAATTATTAAAAAAAAACGTGAAATGTTTTAGAACTTCCTTCAATTAGAAAGGTCTTGGAAAATCTTTTACAAAGAGCCGTTTTCTCATTGAAACCTCCCAAACATTGGAAGGCCTAGAGAGAGTAGACATGCTGAGGATGTCTCCAATTGTGAGAGTGTCTAGGACCAGACAGCATAGACTCAGAATGGAAAGACATCTCTTTGGAACAGAGCTGAGGAGGAATTTCTTTAGCCAGAGAATGGTGAAATTGTGGAATTCATTGCCAAAGAAAGCAGTGTAGGCCAAGACATTTTGGTATATTTAAAGTGGAGATTCATAGGGACTTGATAAGTAGGGGCAAAAAACGTTATGGGGCAAAGGCAGGAATATTGGGTTGAGAGGGAAAATATATCAGCCATGATCGAATGGCAGAGCAAACTCAATTGCCTGATTGGCCTAATTCTGCTGCTATGTCTGATGATCTTTATAATAAATATAAAAGATTATGTTCACAAATTAGTAACAACATAAGAAAGTGGAACAGGCATACAGACAAAGTGTCCTGACAAAGGGTCTCGGCCCAAAACATCGACTGTACTTCTTCCTGTAGATGCTGCCTGGCCTGCTGCGTTCCACCAGCATTTTTTGTGTTTTGCTTGAATTTCCAGCATCTGCAGATTTCCTCATGTGTACAGGCATACAGACACTGGTGGTAACACAAGAATGATTAATGTCTTTAGAAAAGAAATTAAACAGTTTCTTGTCAAAAGTTAGATTCTTTTTTTGTGTATATCAAGGACATACTGCAGATAGAATCTCAAGATTTACAATAAACAAAACATAATAGGAGGTAGGACACAACAATTTTACAAAACATCGGTTAGACCACAACTTGAAAAGTGTGTACAGATCTGGTCATCACATTGTGGGAAGATTTTAATGATACTGGAAAGAACGCAGATGATATATTAAAAATTAGATTTGCCAGAATGTTGTCTGGAATAAAACATTTCAGTTATGAGAAGAGATCGGATAGGCTAGCTTTGTTTTCCTTGAAGCAAAGTAGCTGAAGAAGGCCTAAGAGGGACAGATAGGATAGATAGTAATAACCCTCTCATGTCAGAAGTGTGTTAGACTTGAGGACAAAGTTTTAAGGTGAGGAGGAAGAGGTTTAGAATGGATAGGAGGATGAATTATTTTCACTCAGAGGGTGGTTGAAGTCGCCCTGAGAAGGTGCTAGAGAATTAGACTCTCAGAATATTTAAGGTGAGCACTTGAAATGCCAAGGCATGATGAACCATGGACCATATACTGGTAATGGGGTTGTTCTATTTTATTTATTTAGAAATACGGCGCAGACAGGCCCTTCCGGCCCAATGAGCCATGCCTCCCCCCAGCAACCCACTGCACAAGTCTAGCTTAATAACCTATTAACCAGTGACATCTCTGGGCTGTGGGAGGAAACTGGAGTACCTGGAGGAACCCCATACAAACTCCTTACAGATAGCACTGGAAATGATTTCTGAACTCCAATGACCTGAACTATAACTGTATTGTGCTAACCACTGTGACAGGTAATTGTTGGTCAGCATACACATGGTGGGCTGAAGGACCTGTTTTGTGCTATATAAGGAAATAAAGAGTCACATATCGGCAGGTCATTTCAAGGCCACAGATTTACTTCTATAAACCTATTAGCAAAGCAGATTGGTTTTTGATAACAAACCAGTTTCCTTCAAAAAGTGTAAATATCAGTTTTCCTTTTTAATTTTCTGAAAAATCAATACTATAATGGTAATATGTGTTTTTTTCCTATATTTCAGGCAAATGGCACTGAACTTGCAAAAAACAGAAAGTGAATTTTTAGATAAACAAGCGAAGGCAGAGAAGTCGTATCTAGATGAAGTGCAATTTCTGAAGACAAAGCTCAAAGAAGCAGAAGATAGATGTAATGGTATGTATTCAAATAAATAACATCTACTGTCACAATAAATTGCAACATATCAAAGACCAATAGGATAAAAGATTTGAACAGTATATCTGAAATTAAAAATATTGTAACTTAAATTCTTCTTGGGCTTCCAGCCAGGTACAAGTATAATTTTTTACCCAACATTTCAATGCAAAACCTTACCGTCTTTATTGGGGTTTTTGCCTGGACATGTCTAGTCCTGTGGTATTCATACCCCTGTCATCCGTTCCTCATGATTGGTTAGTCCTCATCCAGTCAGGTTTCCACTGTCCCGCCTTGTTTACAATTGAATTCCAGTTCTTACTTAGAGTGGACCTTCGTCTTTTTTAAAATCCTTTTCCTCTTGTTTTATTTCAATGGCTTCCTTCACCAGGCAGTCCAAAAAGCCTTTGAGTAGATGAGGACTAACCAATCGGTGGGATGGACAATGGAGGTATAAATATCACTGGACTAGACATGCCCAGGCATCATTCATGATGAAAATGGCAGCCTTTGTCATCGAAATATGGGTTAAAATTGATACCTGTACCGGAGCCCAAGAAGAGTTTATTTGTAATCTAAAATAATTTTATCGAGATCGACTTAGACAGAATTGAGTAATTAATTTAAATATATCTGGTAATATCAAAGCATACTAGTTTTCAGCAAAAACACTACATATAATAAGTTCAAAATGTGGCAAAATATATGAAGGCATTTGTTCTTTTCTAAATCAAGTGTCTTGACCTTTTGTTTAGTTGCAGAACTGAAACAAAAAGAAGCTGCAGAAATTAGAAGTCATGAAGAAACAGAATTCCAGAATAAAATGCTTGTATTAACACAAGAGAAAGAAGAACTTCTTAAAATTTCCATGGAGAGAGGGAAGAATATACAGGTCAAGTTGAGAACTATAAAAGATTCAGTTTAAGTAAAGAAAAAGTGACTATATTTTTCTGTTTCTGCCCCCCAGGTAGTTACTAATTTGCTTCCCCTTTGTTTTTTATATGAGATCAACCTCCCCACCATCCGCTCTATCCGGACACCTTGTAATTTTATATGCTTTTATCATATCCTTAGCCTTCTCTAAAGCAAACAGTCCCAGTCTCTCTGTCTAAACTACCCTTGTAATTGTAGTGATAGGTGAAGCCAGGTGGGTGGGAATGGTAAAGGACTAGCAAAAAAGGAATCTGATAAGAGAGGAGAGTAGGCTATAGGAAAAAGGGAAGGAGGAGACCCAGGGGGAGATGATAGGCAGGTGAGATGAGATAAGAGGCCAGATTGGGAAATAGCAGAAGAGGTAAGAGGGAGGGAATTTTTTTTTTTACCAGAAGGAAAAATTAATGTTCATGCCATCTTGTTGAAGGCTACCCAAACGGAATATGAAGTTTTGTTCCTCTACCCTGAGAGTGGCCTTACCATGGCACAGGAAGAGGCCATGGACCAACATATTGGAACGGGAATGGAAATAGGAATTAAAATGGTTGGCTACCAGGAAATTCTGCTTTTGGCCGATGGAGCAAAAGTGCCTGATATCTTCTTACTTAAATGCTGCTTGACCTGCTGAGTTTCTCTAGCACTTTGTGTGTATTGCTCAAGATTTCCATGAACAGATTCACTTGTGTTTATTCTTTATTCTATTCTGCCTCTCATTACTCCAACCCAAATGCATCAGCTCACATTACACTATCTTTGACATGTCTGCCCATTTTCGCACTCTGTACACACCCTGATATGATTTATTACTATCCAGTTCACAATGTTGTCATCACAGCTCAGCTGTCTGGACAGATAACTGAGGGTAATTACTGTAGTAAGAAAAATACAAACAACATATGGGAAATGTATAGAAGAGCAGTTACTGGAAATGCTGAATAGACCAGACAACATCCATGGGGGATAAAGAGGCATGTTACAAGTAAAGTATCTTATATCAAAACTGATCGCTTCTCAGATTCAGATTCAGTTTATTGTCATTTAGAAACCACAAATGCAATGCAGTTAAAAAATGAGACAATGTTCCTCCAGAATGATATCACAAAAGCATATGACAAAACAGACTACACTAGAAAATCCACATAACATTTGGCAATCCCCAATCCAGAGTCCAGAGAGGCTGCTGCTTATTAATATCGTGCTACCGTCTAGCGCGTTCCCTGGAAAGGAGCTCCAAATCCACCAGACAAACAAGACCAAAAACTAAAGCTACAAGACCTGCACAAAACCACATAGTTACAACATATAGTTACAACAGTGCAAACAATAGCATAATTGATAAAAATACAGACTATGGGCACAGTAAAAATAGTCCAAAGATGTTAAAGGACTATAAGTTCAAAAGAAATCACCACACAGTTTCCACAAGTCCCCAGGGTCCCGACAGACTCGCCATCCCACGCCGGCGGCAGAAGGGAATACCCCCGCTATGGACTTCCACGGCGCTGCCCAACTCAGCCTCGCAGACGCAGCACACAACGAAAGCGACCTAACTGCAGCGGACTCCGAGCCGACGACCATCCCCTCCGGCACAGCTTATCCAAGCACCATCCTCTGCCGAGCGTATTAAGATGGCCCTGCCAACGGCCATCGGCAACGTGACCCCGAGGACTGGGGGCCTGTTCTTCCCAGCAGAGTCCCGGACCTCACAGCAGCAGCAGCAGCAACGAAGAAGGTCTTCCTGGAGATTTCCCAATGTTCCTCCGTGCTCCCACGTCCGTTTTCAATCGATTATGATTGCGCATGGCACCCCACTTCACAAATAACAGATAATCAGCTCTGGAGTGGCCACTGCAAGCTGCATTGCGCCGCCATCTTGTACCGATCTTGTACTTGTACTTTTGACACATCGGATTTCTATTTCTGTTTCTGCACCACTCAAGCCACCTTTAGTCAAATAAGTAATTGCTAAGCCTCAGCATTTCAGATTTTCTTGGTCTTGAACATAACAGTACATGTCTGTTGAGGTGATACACTGTATATGGATACAAAAGGGAATTTGTCATTTGCAGATGTCTAATTTCTGTTTCTATTACTTTTAAAATATAGGACAAACAAAAAGAGATTCAACTACTTGAGGAGAAATTAAAATTAACAGAAAATACAAAGAAAAATGCAGAAGACAGGTAAAACAAATCAGAACAATGTACTAAATATGACCATATAATGATTAATACTAAAAATGTTTAACCTTCAGAATGCAATACTCACTTACTTAGTGCTGTGGTTCTGGACTAACCATGGCTTTTCCAAGCTTAATTGTTCCTAATATGTGATTCAAACCTGACACATCTGATCTAGTTGAGGTCAGAGAGCCTGGCTTTACTCCCAGTTATTGGCTTCAAGTGTTTCTAGTTCCTTCTAGTTAGTAAAATGAGTTAATTTTAAGGGCATAGCTATCAATGTCTATGCCTTTTAATGCAACTTCTTCATGATTCAAATTGCTGTTTGGATTTGAATTGTGCACCTTACCATGACCGCTTCTGTATAGCCTCATTGTAAATGACCTGCAGCTGACTTGTTCAGGTTGGGGTTTTAATTTATAGAGGAGTAGACTACTATTTTGTATTTTATACATTTCATTTAAATATTTGCTTTGTATTTCAGATTTCAACATGAAGCTGCAATGGTAAATGAAAGTGCAAGAGTCAAAAAGTTAAAGCAGCAGTATCATGAATACCAAAAGATGTATACTGACTTGGAAAGAGTAAGTGATGTTGGTTTTAATTGATGGTCAGCTTACTTTTGTCATTTGTGCTGTCATTATGCACTGTTCAACTTGCTTTTCCTGCTTGTATAAGTACCACCATGCCTTTTTAAAGCAGAAATTACGCTAGCTGCCAAATCAATAAAATATTAAATAAAATTATCTGCGCATTTCTTCAAGCATGGAATATTCCCTTTCCATTACTGAAATTGTACAAATGTTTCTAGAATATTCTTGAAATCTTTGGCACAAGACATTTTATCAGATACTGTATTTCAGTTGTACCTCAGACCTAAAATACATTGCTAAGTATTAACACTGTTATATGCAATTTTAAACATGGAAAGGTAAAGCTTCAACACACTGCGGAGAAATTAAAGCATTCTATTGAAGATGCTAAGTAAGCACATGCAAGTTAAAATGTTTACAGTTACCTGCAGATTTAAAAAATATTGCAGGAAAAACTTCAGATGTAGGATTCTGTGGTGAACTAGATATACCTGTCTAGGCTGCTCCTGTGGCTCCTCCCACAGACCCCTGCTGACTGCTCCTGTGGTGGCTCCTCCCCCAGACCCCTGTATAAAGGCGACTGTGGCCTGTTGCCCTGCCTCATTCCCCAGGATGTAGTGTTGTTCATTCTTCCAGTCAATAAAAGCCGATTCTTCATCTCACATCACTTCTACTTGTGTAAGCAACCTGGTGAGCACTTGAACAGATGTAAATGTTTGGAGTGAGATGAAAAATGTATATTTACTGGTAACTAAAATGGGTCTCCACCATAAACCTGTCACATGCTTCAAACCTTGCAAGTAGTCTGTTGAAAAATAATATGTTTTCTAACTTTTTCCCATTAATAGGAATTTGAAGCATTCAAAAAGCACAGCAATAACCTACTAACAAAAGAAAAGGAACTTAATGCCAAACTACGTCATCTAACTCAGTGATGCCAGATTTCAATATGCATATAATAAAAAAGCTGTTTATATCCAGATGCAAATAAAATTATTTTTTAGTGACCTGCTTTTGAAGTGGTTAATTATTTTAATTGAAAATGCTTAGGCAAATAACCAACTGTTCTGTGGGGGCATCACTCATTCTGATTGTTGAAAGTTGCTTCCATTGTGATTGGTTTGTTTAGAAACTGCAGCTGCTTTTCCCATCGGTTAGCTGCCTGGTGTCCAGTTTCAAATATCCTGGGTATTTAGCGAGCACGTATGGGAGGTTCTTTCTCTCTTCCTCTGTTTAAGGCAAGCGGTGCATAGGGCCATTGGGAAAGTATGCTCTGCACAAGCTTTTAGCTATGTTGACTATTCAGTTTTGTAGTTTCTGTAACTTGGGGAACTTAAATGTTTGGTCGAATTTTTACTGTTTGTAATTAAGCTATTAATATACCTATTCACAGTCTCACTGTGTCTCTTTCTGAGTCTTTCTGTCTCACTGGCCACAAACCTGATTCAATGTTACACCAAAGCAGGTGAAATCAAAAGCCAGTGTTGGAGTTGCAGCAAGTTAACACCGTGAATGGGTTCAAACAGGCAAATGATGGCAATCCTGGAAATTTATGGCTAAAATTGTTCAGTTGAATTGAATTGACTTAATTACTTATGTCCTTTATATACATGAGTAAAAATCTACCTTACATCTCCATCTAAATGTGCAATGTGCAATTTATAGTAATTTGTAATAAATAGTATGTACAACAGCACAGTCAATATAACAATTGTATCGGTATGAATGAATCAGTTTGATGGCCTGGTGGAAGAAGCTGTCTGTCCTAGAGCCTGTTGGTCCTGACTTTTTATGCAGCGGTGTTGTTTCCCAGATGGTAGCAGCTGGAACAGTATGTGGTTTGGGGTGACTCGGGTCCTGTTGTTGAAAATTTCAAAGCCATCCATTGGGAGCACAAGGGTCCTGCATAAGGTCAGGAAATTCTGTGGCAGAGAACAATAGAAGTATCACAGATGTAATCTCCATTTCTTCGTTTGCGGTACCTTAGAAAAGGATGACTAATTCCACCACTTTTTTTGAGTTCTGAGGGCAATAACCTGGACCATTGCTCTCCCATCAATATACCTATCCAAATTTCTCTCAAATGTTGAAATCGGCAGGACATCACTTGCACTGGAAGCTCATTCCACCTTCTCATCACCCTCAAGTTCCTGCTAATGTTTCACTTAAACATTTCACCTTTCACCCATAACTCATGACATCTAGTTGTAATCTCATAAAAGCTCCGTGAAAAAAGCCTGCTTTCCCTATGCATACCCCTCATAATTTTGTATACCTCTGTCAAATCTCTCCTCAATTTTCAACATTCTAGGGAATAAAGTCCTTACCTATTCAACCTTCCCCTATAACTCAGGTCTTCATGTCCAGGCAACTTCCTTGTAAATTTTCTCTGCACTCCTTAATCTTATTTTTATCTTTCCTATAGGTAGCTGACCAAAACTGGTAACACAATACTCCAAATTAGACCTCACCAACATCTATTACAATTTCAACATAACATCCCAACTCCTTTATTCAATACATTGATTTAAGAAGGCCAATGTGTCAAAAGCTTTCTTTACAACTGTATCTCCCGTGACAACACTTTCAAGGAATTATAGACCTGTATTCCAAGATCCCTCTGCTCTACTGTATTCCTCAGTGCTCTACCATTTACCATGCCTGACCTACGCTGGTTACTCCTCCCGAAGTACAACACCTCATAGCTTCCTGCATTAAATTCCATCTGCCATTTTTCAACCCGTTTTTCCAACTGGTCCAGGCCCTGCTGCAAGCTTTGATAATCTTCTTTGCTGTCCATTATAGCCCTAATCTTGGTGTCATCCACAAATTTGCTGATCCAATTTACATTATCATCCACATCGTTGAGATCGATGACAAACAACAATGGACCCAGTACTGACCCCTGGGGCACTCACTAGTCACAAGCCTCCAGTCAGAGAGACAGCCCGCTACAACCACTCTCTCTGAATTATTCCATGAAGCCAATGGCTAATCCCATTCACTACCTCATCTTGAATGCATGCAACTGAACCTTGCATGCGGGACCCTAACGAAAGCCTTGCTAAAGTCCATTTAGACTTTACTTTCACTGTTTTGTCTTCACCAACTTTCCTGATAACTTCCTCGAAAAACTCTTGAGTTTGGTTAGACCTACTTGCCACTCGACATGTTGACTATCCCTAATCAGACCCGGTCTATCCAAATACTTACATACCTGATCCCTTAGAATACCTTCCAAGAACTTTTCCAATACTGGTGTCAGGCTTGCAGGTCTATAATATTCTAGCTCTTAGAACAATATTAGCTATCTTCCAATCCTCCAGCACCTCAACCATAGCTAAGGATGTTTTAAGTATCTCTGCTAGGGGTCCTACAATTTCTGCACTAGCCTCCCACAGGGTCCAAGGGAAGACATTGTCAGCCCCTGGGGATTTATCCTCCCTAATTTGCCATAAAAACAACAAACATCCCCCTCTCTATAATCTGTATAGGGCCCATGACCTTGCTACATTGCCTCACAGCTATAGAATGTGTCCGTCTCCCAAGTAAATACTGATGCAAAAATTCATTTATGTTCTCACCCGTCTCTTTCAACTCCATGCATGGATTCGAGGAGCAATTTTATCCTTTGCTATCCTTTTACTCGTAGTCTATTTGTAGAAGCCCTGAGGATTCCCCTTCACCTTGTCTGCTAGAGCAACTTTGTCTTCTTTTAGCCCTCCTGATTTTAAGTGTTCTCTTACATTTCCTATACTCAAATACCTCATTTGTTCCTGTCTGCCTATACCTGCTGTGCACCTTTCTCTTAACCAAATTCTTTAAAACCAAGGTTCCCTAAACCTGTTATCCTTCCCTTTTATTCTGACAAGAACTTGCAAAATCTGTACTCTCAAAATTTTACTTTTGAAGGCCTACCACTTCCCAAGCACACCTTTGCTAGGAAATGACCTGTCCCAACACATACTTGCCAGATCCTCTGTGATAGCGGCAAAACTGGCCTTTCTCAATTGGGTATTGAGCAATGAGGAAGTGTTAGTTAGCAATCTTGTCGTGCGAGGCCCCTTGGGTGAGAGTGACCATAATATGGTGGAATTCTTCATTAAGATGGAGAGTGACATAGTTAATTCAGAAACAAAGTTTCTGAACTTAAAGAAGGGTAACTTTGAAGGTATGAGACGTGAATTAGCTAAGATAGACTGGCAAATGATACTTAAAGGGTTGATGGTGGATATGCAATGGCAAGCATTTAAAGATCGCATGGATGAACTACAACAATTGTTCATCCCAGTTTGGCAAAGAATAAACCAGGGAAGGTAGTGCACCCGTGGCTGACAAGGGAAATTAGGGATAGTATCAATTCCAAAGAAGAAACATACAAATTAGCCAGAAAAAGCGGCACAGCTGAGGACTGGGAGAAATTCAGAGTCCAGCAGAAGAGGACAAAGGGCTTAATTAGGAAAGGGAAAAAAGATTATGAGAGAAAGCTGGCAGTGAACATAAAAACTGACTGTAAAAGCTTTTATAGATATGTGAAAAGAAAAAGATTGATTAAGACAAATGTAGGACCCTTACAGCCAGAAACAGGTGAATTGATCATGGGGAACAAGGACATAGCAGACCAATTGAATAACTACTTTGGTTCTGTCTTCACTAAGGACATAAATAATCTTCCGGAAATAGTAGGGTACTGAGGGTCTAGTGAGATGGAGGAACTGAGGGAAATACATGTTAGTAGTAAAGTGTTGTTAGGTAAATTGAAAGGATTAAAGGCAGATAAATCCCCAGGGTCAGATAGTCTGCATCCCAGAGTGCTTAAGGAAGTAGCCCAAGAAATAGTGGATGCATTAGTGATAATTTTTCAAAACTCCTTAGATTCTGGATTCTCCTTAGTTCCTGAGGATTGGAGGGTGGCTAATGTAATCCCACTTTTTAAAAAAGGGAGAGAGAAACCAGGGAATTATAGATCAGTTAGCCTAACATCGGTGGTGGGGAAAATGCTAGTCTGTTATCAAAGATGTGATAACAGCACATTTGGAAAGAGGTGAAATCATCGGACAAAGTCAGCACGGATTTGTGAAAGGAAAATCATGTCTGACGAATCTTATAGAATTTTTTGAAGATGTAACTAGTAGAGTGGATAGGGGAGAACCAGTGGATGTGGTATATTTGGATTTTTCAAAAGGCTTTTGACAAGGTCTCACACAGGAGATTAGTGTGCAAACTTAAAGCACAGGGTATTGGGGGTATGGTATTGATGTGGATAGAGAATTGGTTGGCAGACAGAAGCAAAGAGTGGGAATAAACGGGACCTTTTCAGAATGGCAGGCAGTGACTAGTGGGGCACTGCAAGGCTCAGTGCTGGGACCCCAGATGTTTACTATATATTGATTTAGATGAGGTAATTAAATGCAGCATCTCCAAGTTTGCAGATGACACGAAGCTGGGCGGCGGTGTTAGCTGTGACGAGGATGCAGGGTGACTTGGATAGGTTCGGTGAGTGGGCAAATTCATGGAATATGCAATTTAATGTGAATAAATGTGAAGTTATCCACTTTGGTTGCAAGAACAAGAAAACAGATTATTATTTGAATGGTGGCCGATTAGGAAAAGAGGAGGTGCGAGACCTGGGTGCCATTGTACACCAGTCATTGAAAGTGGACATATAGGTACAGCAGGCGGTGAAAAAGGCAAATGGTATGTTGACATTCATAGCAAGAGGATTCCAGTACAGAAACAATTCTACTGCAGTTGGTCAAGGCCTTGGTGACACCACAGCTGGAGTTTTCTGTGCAGTTTTGGTTCCCTAATCTGAGGAAAGACATTCTTGCCATAGAGGGAGTACAAAGAAGGTTCACCAGATTGATTCCTGGGATGGCAGGACTTCCATATGAAGAAAGACTGGATCGACTAGGCTTATACTCGCTGGAATTTTGAAGATCGAGGGGGGATCTTATTGAAACGTATATAATTCTAAAGGAATTGGACAGGCTAGATGCAGGAAGATTGTTTCCGATGTTGGGGAAGTCCAAAACGAGGGGTCACAGTTTAAGGATAAAGGGGAAGCCTTTTAGGACCAAGATGAGGAAAAACTTCTTCACACAGAGAGTGGTGAATCTGTGGAATTCTCTGCCACAGGAAACAGTTGAAGCCAGTTCATTGGCTATATTTAAGAGGGAGTTAGATATGGCCCTTGTGGCTAAAGGGATCAGGGGTATGGAGAGAAAGCAGGTACAGGGTTCCGAGTTGGATGATCAGCCATGATCATACTGAATGGCGGTGCAGGCTCGAAAGGCCAAATAGCCTATTCCTGCACCTATTTTCTGTTTCTCCAACATAGAATCTCAACCCAAAGACCAGACCCACCCTTTTCCATAATTGCGCTGAAAATAGCATAATGCAACGTGCTCCCCTACACAAATTTCTATCACTTACAATGTCTCATTCCTAACAGGAGCTCTAGCATCATAACCCCTCTCATTAGGACTTCTAGGTACACATTTGGCAAACTCGTTCTCATTCAGCCCTTTTACAGAATGGGAGTCCCATTCGATGTGTAAAGTTAAAATGTCTGTGATTATCTCCACAAATTCACTCCTCTAAATCCCACACTGTTGGTGGTCTATATAATCCAATTAATGTGGTCATATCCATTATTCCACAGTTCTATCCATAAAGCCTTAGTCAATGAGCTCTTCAGTCTGTCCTGAGCTTTGCCATGATATTTTCCCTGACCAGTAATGACACTCTTCCTATTTAATCGCTCCTACACCAGATATAAGGCAAAGGAACACTGAAGTGCAACTAAGACTCACGAGGGACTACAATGTTATAATTTCACGTGCTGATCTATGCCCCAAGCTTTCCTACAATACTCATTGCATTTAAATATGTACAGGCCAGAACATTATCCTGCCATGTTCAACCTTTCAATTCCTGACTTTGTATATAAGCTTAACTTTCTTCACAACCACTCCCCCTGCAAACTAAAATTGTGTAATTGATGTTTGTTGAGAGGTGGCTCACTAGTTTTCAATGGTTTCACTGTGAAACTTTTTAAATCAGGTGACAAGTGTGGTGCAGCAGGGACAGGTTGTCTTATCTTGTGCTTCAGTAGAAGTGCTATTGATGGCTTGAAGTTCAGCTTCTAAGCACTTGAAAATGTAGTATACAGATGCTTGCAACTCAATTACTCAACTACTGAGCTTTGTATAACCTTGGTTCCAGAATGCACCCCCAACTATCTGACAACTTTACTGCTTGTTCATATTAGCTCCATTCCTACAGTAAGATTGTGGAGGTGAGATCCTATACATCTGCCTCATTCCATCAGTGTTTAACATCTCCCAGCCTACAGGATTGCTGGAACTTTTGAGCTGCCCCCAATGTGATGGGGAATTCACATTACACATTCTGGCTCCCGGCAGAAGCTATCCAAGCACCTCTCTCCTTCTAGTACATCAGAGTTTGGAATCAACACTTCTAAAAATGCAGACACTCAAAACTAGATGTGATTTGCTCAGAATCTTAATGGTCTCCAATTCTAATGAATCGAAAGACCAAACCAATGGTTTTATAATGAGATCTGGTCAAGTTGTGGAGTTCACCACCCCATCAATGGCTAAATACTCAATTGCCTCAGGCACAAACTACAAAGTCATCAAGGAACCAGATGTTTTAAGATAATTGGTTCAAACAGCTTGTGTTCCACCTAGTGCATATTAAGCACACATCACCAGCTAACAATTAACCTCGCAGGTTAAAAATTCTGATAATCTGGGTGGAATTTTATCTACCACCAATTAAACACAGATTAACATACTCCACCTTCCTGAAGATCCATCAAGAAATGTTTGCACTGTGCTGCTTCACTACATTCTGTTCCAGCAGTACAACTTTCAAATGCTGGTTAGAATTTTATCCACTTGGTGCATCCAATTTTAGTTACACCGTACTTGCAATGCTTTGAACTATTGAAGTGTCAAGCTCTGGGATTTTCTTAACTTTGAGATACTCATTTATCTCTGACAAATTTGGATTTTTCTTCAGAAGGATGGATTATTGTTGCCACTGATTATTGTGACCTGAGAATAAAAGCCATTTGAAACCTTGATTTTTTAACCTGTTAAATTTACTATGTCACCAACAGAACATCCTTAACTAAAGTGTTATAGGCAGATATTGATTTTATTTTGGTCATGTGATGTGATCATCTTTATGACATTCCTTCAGATCCAGACATTTTATTTGTAGAAACATTAAATAATATTCTGATCTTGTCATGAAGACAACACATCTGAAGACATTTCATACAAGTTACACAACATGATTGTTACAGTATTACGAATGCTCTTCTGCCAACTTCTGTGCCTTGGCGACTGCTTCTTCAATAGGTCCAACCATGTAGAAGGATTGCTCGGGCAAATGATCATATTCACCTGGAAATGAGTGAAATTAATAAATGCATGTATTTATCCATAGAAATTAGGGGAATCAAAATAAACTTCAATCTCAGGAAGCATTATTAAATTTACCTTTAAGAATCATCTGAAATCCCTTAATTGTCTCTTTGAGAGGTACAAGTTTTCCAAGATGACCTGTAAACACCTCAGCAACCTGGAAAGGCTGAGAGAGGAAACGCTGGATCTTACGAGCACGAGCTACAGTCAGTTTGTCTTCTTCTGACAGTTCATCCATTCCCAGGATGGCAATGATATCCTGCAGAGACTTGTAATCCTAAAGAAAAACAAATTCTGCTCTCAGTTTGCTATCAGAATAAGAAGAAAGCACCACTTTAAAAAGAACAAGTGGCATACAACCAACACCATTGGCTTTAGAAAATAAACATTCCTAACCAAATAGCAAAATTGTAAATGCTGGGAAAACTGATTTGAAAGAAGAAAATGGTGATAATAGTCAGAAGATTAGGCAGCATCTGTGGAAAAATTGTAAGAGTTTCAGACTGATGAAACTACTCACAATCTTTATTGTTGGGAAATTTTAATTAATATATTATTGCAGGTAGAAAGTAACAGCCTATCTAACCTCTCCAATCCAGGCAACATTATAGCAAATCTCCTTTGCACTCTCCCAGCTTAACATCCTTCTAACAGTGACAAATAAAACTTTTAATTAGATGTTTTGTGAAGTTGCGACAACTCATTCCATAAAACAAGCATACTCCACGCCCACTTCACCCTACCAACCTGTGTTGCTACTTCCAGGGAATTATGGCTAAGCCTGTTTATTAGCATTTTTTGTAACCCAAGCACTTATATCCTACCTCCATTTAAATTACACCTGCAAATTGCCACCTGATCCATTTCTTATTGGTTAATTGGCTTATTTTCATTTGTTGAGGTGGCTCACAAGTTTTCCATGGTTTCGTCATATGTACCAAAGTATAGTGAAAAACTTGTCTTGTAGACCATTGAACAGATAACTACATGACAACGTGGTAGCACAATGCATTACAGTACAGGCGACCTAGGCCCAATCCTCATGTTCTCCCAGTGACTGCGTGGGTTTTCCCTAGATACTCCCATTTCCTCCCAGAGCACAAAGATGTACCGGTTGGTAGGTTAGTGGTATCCTGTGATTAGGCATTCCTGGCCAGCGTGGCTCAAAGGGCTGCAGGGGCCTATTCTATGCTGTATCTCAAATAAAATTAGTGCATTGAGGTATTACAAGGTAAAGCATAACAGAATTGCAGTACTAAGTGCAGTGTGGGTAGACAGCAGAGATGCAATGAGGTAGACTGAAGTCAAGAGTTCACTTTATCACGCTAGGGAATCATTCAACAGTTTTAGAGACAGGTAGTACATGTGTCCAGGCTTTTTGTATGTTCTGCCTGACAGGAGGAGGAGGGGAGAGAAGAGAGTGAGTTCTGGGGTGCGGGGGTGGTATTTGATTATGTTGACTGCATTACTAAAGATAGAAGTGTAGACAGAGGCTGGTTCCCATGCGTTGCTCTGTCTACAGCTGCAATTTCCTGTGGTCACGGGCAGAGCAGATGCCCCACCAAGCAATGAAGCACCCAGAAAGTTGGCTACTTTAATGTAAATACTGCAAAAGCTGATGCTGTTTTCTGTGCTATGGGTATACAAAGCAGCTTCTTGTACAGTGCAAGCCACAATCTGTTCAGTGTCACAATGAAGCAGCTGTAGCTTTACTCAACTACTTCCACGAAGCCTGCAAACTAAATCATACCTCCTACAGTCACATCCCAAGTTGCTGATGTAAACAACCAAGGATCCCAATATCAATGGTCACACACTTCTGAATTAGAAAAGTAGCTTTCTACCACTATGCTCTGCTTCCTATTACTAAGTTTATTTTGAACCTAATTAGCCAGTTCACTTGGCTTCCATATGCCTTGAGCTTCTGGACCAGCCTACCAAACAAGACCACATTAAACCACCTGATGTCCATATAGTTAACATTTACAGGCCTTCTTCAACTTGTTTTGAGTTACCTCTGATCAGCCCGTCACACCAAATGTGCATCAATCCTATACCCTAAGACTGTCTCCAAAGATTTTCCCCACCAAGGTTAACTAGTCTGCATTCATCTTGCTTACTCCCATTGTTTGAATATTCAATCAAGGGATGTGGGTTTTTGCAAGCAGAGCCATCATTTAACTGTCCATCAATTAAGTTGGCAGTGAGCTGCCTTCTTAAACCACAGTGCATTTGTGGTAGTGATGGCTGCGGATGAAGTGCATTTCAAAGCAGGCTTTTGTGTCTTGTATGGTGTCAAGCCACATTCATTCAGGCACACAGACTATATTCTATTACACTCTTGACTTCAGCATTTTAGATGAACAGGATTGGGGTGTCAGGATGCAAGTCATTTGATGCAGGACTCCTAGCCTGATCAGCTCTGACAGCCATTTTGACGTATATGGCAATCCAGTTCCGTTTCTGGTTCTTAAGGAATAATATTAACTATTTTCAAGTCTTCTGCCACCTCATTCATGGCTAACAAAGATGTAAAAATGTGATGACAACAAAAAAATGCTGGGGGAACTCAGGTCAGGCAGCATCTACGGAAATGAATAGATAGTCGACATTTCAGGCTTAGACCCTTATTCAGGCAAATATTTGTGATAGATCACATCCAGCCTAGGGATTTACCAAAACTCCTAACATCCCCTGATATCCAACACATTAGTAGAGACTTGCTCCAGATTAACCATGTTTCCTTTTCTGAATTCACTACATCCCATGTCCTTCCAGAAGAAAATTATAAATATTAATTTAAAATGTTGCCCACATGGCCCCACAAATTACTCCTTTGCTTCCTAAGAGAAATGAATCTTACCCTGGCTCCCAATATAGGTCTTAAAATACTCATTTTTACTGCCAAGAACATTTTGTAGCCCCTTTCCCCTTGTTAATTTCTCAAATCGCTCCTGTACCATTGCTCAAGACAACTCCCTCAATCTAGATGCCTATACCTACCAGATTTCCTCATTTTCTCTTGCCCCAATCATCCAAATTAACAAAACCCATACTTCCCTTACCTTTACAAATTACTCATCTTAAAACTCCAAAAGATCAAAATTTTGCTACAAATTGGCCAATTATACCACTCAGTAAAATTAAAGAACATACAAACCTGCAATATTTTCTGTACACCACGAGCAACATCATAATGCTCTTGTCCAACAATATTGGGATCCATAATACGTGAAGTAGAATCCAGTGGATCTACAGCTGGATATATACCCAATTCAGCAATTGCACGTGAAAGCACAGTTGTGGCATCCAAGTGGGCAAATGTAGTAGCAGGTGCAGGGTCAGTCAAATCATCAGCTGGTACATAGATAGCCTGTAAAAACAAAATAGCTTGGTTGTATAAACGTTTGCATTTTAAAAATTCATTTTAATATTTACTAAATTACCTCAGATTAATTATAACTTGCTTCATTACATTCAGGAGAACGAAAGTCAATTTTCCATCATCACTGGGAATTAATAAAAAAGGAAATGCTGATTAATTTGCTGGTTACCTGTACTGATGTAATCGATCCTTTCTTTGTGGTGGTGATTCGCTCTTGCATGGTTCCCATGTCAGTGGCCAGAGTTGGCTGATAACCTACTGCAGAAGGAATACGGCCAAGCAGAGCAGATACCTGAAAGTCATAAAAGAACTCTGCACTATTTGCTCAAATACCATTTAAAGGTTTAAGGTAACCAAACTTGGTAATTGGCAACAAGCTTACTTACCTCTGAACCAGCCTGAGTGAACCTAAAAATGTTGTCAATGAACAGCAACACATCTTGCCCTTCCTGATCACGGAAGTATTCAGCAACAGTCAGTCCAGTCAGCGCCACTCTAGCACGGGCACCAGGTGGTTCATTCATCTGACCATATACAAGTGCTACCTAATGGAAAAATACATGCCAAGTTTTAAGTACAAATCAAAACAAGGAGATTTTACAGAAGGGGAGTTATTTTGAGGGATTTGATTTTGTCACATGTACACTGCTTATAGTGGTCATGGAGCAAAACAATGCCAGCAACTACATTTAACATTAGCCTCTACCTCATCTCATCCTAATTTAAACAGCCTTTTATTGCTTGTGCTATTTAATCCAAACATATTCCTTTCTTCTCAAATTCCACATGCTCTCTACAGGTAATCAATGCTTTATTTGGAGGTGGGGTGCACATCTCTAGAAAACCACCTTTATTACAATTCATCCATAACGTACACGTCATTTGTGCAAGTCAGAATTCAGAAATGTGTTTAGCTTCCACCATAAATTTCATGTGCGCAAATGTTTTATCCAAAATTTTTTAAGTAGTGATTGGTGAATTTCCTAGGATGAATTTCAGTTACTCTGACTTTAATGCAGGGGTCGCCTATACTCTGAAATAGTTTCTATAACTAGTTCCTATTTTAATAACTACATTATTAGTGACAAAAGCACGAGTTCAATCTCTTTCTGACTTCCACTATTGCAATTAAGATTTTTCTATGGCATTTATATTTTGGATATCCATTTGGCAGATGTATATCCACTTTGGATATCTATCCAGGAAGATGTTAAAAGTGCAGGGCAGTTAAGGTTCGACAACACGTGTTCTCATTTTTTCAGAAAACCAGATCTGTATAACTTTTAAACAATTACCTTGGATGTTGTGTCTTTCAGATTGATGACACCAGACTCAATCATTTCATGGTATAAATCATTCCCTTCACGGGTACGCTCTCCAACTCCAGCAAACACGGAGTAACCACCGTGGGCTTTAGCAACGTTGTTAATAAGTTCCATGATCAGTACAGTTTTACCGACACCGGCACCACCAAAGAGACCTAGGGAGAGACAGGTTGCAAGCTCAAGCCTACATTTTACTATCAATTTCTAGCAAAATAATTACTTGCCTTGATTATACTTCTCTTTTTAAATTATGAAGTTTTAAAATACAATTCAATAGAAATCAAGATCAGTTACTCAAATGTATGCAACTGGCTCAGAGTATTTTTGATTAGTATTCTGGGTGCACACATAGTTGCATTCATTGTGAACGTCAAACAAGTCCCAGAATATTACAAGTAATTTCAGACAGCTTTAAAGGCAGCAGTATTTCATTTAACCTATTAAAAGGCCTGAGTTAGGAGGGCTTGAGGAAGCTCTGACTTTATTCTTTGGAGCTTAGGTGAGGAAGCTTTCAAGTTTCAAGTCCTGGAATTCCAAGCAACCCTCTTGGTTTTACACATCTGGCCAACTATCTTGTGCTCTTAAGAAAAATTGATTCTTGCAAAGCATCTCAAGCTATTTGCTCTGTTAAATGTGCTATCACTGACTTTTAAAATTGTAATTCCTTTTATCATTTAAATCTTACTGTACTCACCTAAACCACTTTGGCATTCGCTCCAGAGGTATAAGATCACAAAAGGCATAAAACAGATTGAATGAATAGTCCTCCCCAAAACCCAACACCAACCTGGAATCAAAAACTCTAGGGTATAGGTGAGAACAATTTTTTTTTTTTAAAAAGGGACCCCAGAAGCAACTGCTGCACATAAAGCAGTACATAGAAGGAACGAATGCAAGAGGAAGTAGTTAAAGCAAATATAACATTTAAAAAGATATATGGACAGGTACAATGTTTAGGATAAGGACCAAACTGGACAAGCCAAACAAGTATTTTGATCGGGCCAGAGGGCCCAATTCAGAACTTCATTACTTTATGTCTGCACAAAGAGTGAATCTTCTCACCCTTGTATGAAATTTTTAAAAGTCAGTGATAAGATTATGCAACATATTTAACAGAGGAAAACAATTTAAGATGCTTTGCAGGAATCAATTTTTCCTCAGAGCATCAGATATTAGACCAGATGTCCAAAACCAAGATGTTTGCATGGATTTCCAGAGCTTTAAACTTGAAAGCTTGGTCAAGAATCACTGTCATTAAAATCAATGATGATCCAAAGGCTAAAATAGGGAAGAATGCAGCTTTCAAAGGACTCGTAGGATTGAAAACACCAACACATTTAAAGATCTAAGACACATTTAATTACAATGAAGCTATGTTAATTTTACATATTAAATATACTTACCAATTTTTCCACCCTTGGCATAGGGAGCCAACAGGTCTACAACTTTGATGCCAGTCACCAAGATCTCCTGCTCAACACTCATCTCCACAAACTCAGGAGCTTCAGCATGAATTGCAGCATGTCTGGGTGAATAAAGTTCATGAGATCCCATCCATTGAATCAAAAGCAGCAATATGAACAATTGATTCGATGAATCAAAAAACTCTAAAGTAATGGGAACTGTCCTAATATCTTGAGCTCTGAGGTGGGGGGGGGGGGGGGGGAATCAATTCCTGCAAAATACTTGGTCATTTGCAAATTTATCACGTGTTTCTTAGGCAAGTCATTTTTCCACCTTTACTTTACAATTCACTTTAGAATAGTCAGATATTGTGAGGATTAATGACTGGAGGGAATGACAATGTTGGAACTACCACAAATCTTTATACTTATACAGTTAACACTGAACAGACTGTGGCTTACACTTTACAAGAAGCCACTTTGTATACTCACAGCACAGAAAGCAGCATCTGCTTTTGCAGTATTTACATTAAAGTAGCCAAACAACAAATGAGCAACCAAAATAATTACACCACCACCATCTGAAGTTAGAACATTTTGGGGAAATCAAAGCAATGCTCCAGCTCAATTAATTAATAATTTTAAGTTACTTTTAACAGTTTTAAAATATACTTCATTGCAAGTTATCAAAATAAAGCATCAAACTGGGTACCCAGAAGTCATGTGCAGAGCATGAAACAATACTAATTCACACTTAAGCATTTTGTTCTTCCAAAATCAGAGAATTGCCATTAGCTAGAGCAACTTGCTTTGAAATAGGTTTTGAGTTTGGTAGATGTAGGTACAAATGATGCAAATTCTCAGCATCATTGGCTGAGACAACACAAAAGTATCTTTATAAACCAATCCAGTTAATTAGAAAATAATCTACATACCTGCCCTTAAAAAATGCCTACTACACCACAGCTTTGTTTAGAAGTTTATTTATTCAGATCAAACTCTATGAACAAAATCAGTTTTCAATTGGCTATCAGGTCCAAAAATCAAACAGTTCTCAAATCTGCCTTTTTGATATTTCAAAAATTATACTTGTTTTTGTTTTAACTTACATTAAATTATAACTATTTTCTATACTTGCTGGATTATCCAGTTCAGGTTCAGTTTCTGCATCCATCACAATTAAATTCAACCCCTTTTAATGAGATCAGCAATGCAGACATTACTTAAATGTTCTATTTCTCTATGATCAACTTTGAGCCAAAATGGGCAGGAAGAATGTAACTATTGAATGTAATGATTCAAATAGCTAGTGACTAGACAAGGCAAGTTGAAAGCAAATATTAGGTTAAAATTCAAAACTGGAATCCACTGTTTTCTCTAAGCTGCGCAGGTGGAAAAGGTTTACAAAACATCAAATATTTTCTGTTGTATTTCATTACACCCTTCAATTAATAAAACCAAGTGTGTTGATTTTTTCCAGTTTCATTCTGAATATTCATAGTAAGCACATTACAAAAAAAAGTGATGCGCAGTTTTCAGGTCACGTAAAAATTTCCTGCTCAGAGCAATGATTAGTCTGTGCAGATGTAAAAAAAGAGGGAACTTTGCTGCAATCAGCCAGTATGCTTTACTCCCAAATTATACCTGTAGAATACTATAGTTCTACATTAAAGTAAAATACATTTTAATGTGTAACAACCATAAAACGAGAAAGTACAAAAGCGGATAAATACACATTTTCATGCACAACAGGATAAATCTACTTACTGCTTTGTGGTGATTGGTCCTCTCTCATCAATTGGTGCACCAATGACATTCATAATTCTACCAAGAGTTTCTGGTCCAACTGGAATCCTGATAGGAGCACCAGTATCCAGAACTTGTTGCCCACGCACCAACCCTTCAGTACCATCCATAGCAATTGTTCGTACAGTGTTCTCACCTACAGAAATTAAGCTCATTAGTCACACACAGGAAACAATTTTATTTAAACTTGGACAATTCCTTACACTTCTCTCTCAGATAGCTGTTGGTCTTCAGACTTTTCAGAAGAACGAAAGTCACAATTATGTCTCATCATCGAGTTCTTTTTGAAAATTTAAATTAAACCAGGCTCACCAAGATGCTGGGCCACTTCCAGCACCAGCCGGCTCTCTCGGCCCATCACATCTAGAGCATTCAGGATTGGAGGAAGCCCTTCATCAAACTGGACATCCACAACAGCTCCAATTACTGCAACAATCCGTCCTTTAGGCAAGCCTTCTTTAGCAGATGGATTAGCTTGTGCAACATAATTTCGCCCTGCAGTAAGTGATGAAATATACACATTAACAATGCTCAGCCTCCTAGTAAGAATAAATCAAGTCTAATCTTGAACTGTATCACCTGTTGAGCTGCCTACACAGGAACAGAGCATTAGGTAGCCACAAGCCTGCTGTTTGTTCAATCACTGATTTTCTTTCTCAATGTGACAAACATGCTCTTTCCATACTCCTTGATGTCTAATATCTAGAAATTTGTACCCTTAAATAAATTTAATGTTTAAATTTAATCCGCCACATGCACCTGTTGTGTAAAATTTCAGACTTGCCACTTTCCTAATGAAAATATCTCTTCTTTGCAAAAGTATACCGACACCATGATTCTAGACTCCAGCCAAGAGAAATGAGATCACAATCTGTTCTTCACAACACTGATGAATACAGATCTGGTCAGTATTTTTAACAGTTCAATTCAATGGTAAATACATCCTTGCACAAAAAAGTGCTATCCTACTCCAGAAAGATGTACTTGCTCTTGCACTCAATTTCTTGCAACGAATCCCAACATACCATCAGCCTTTAATTTCTTGGTGCTGCAGGTTTGCCTTCTCTGGTGTACAATGTCACACCGATCCATTGATCCAATTTAATATCTTCATTTTCCTCATCAATTGTCTACACGACTATACTTGTCATGTTTCCTCACTATCTAAAACAGCTTTAAGCAATGTGGATCATTCTCACTTGCCCATCCAATTCTGTGGTGCTTATTATTAAATTCCACGATTCAAAGTGGCAATGGCCAAAGTACTGATCCCTACAGAGCTTTCTATCACCATCAGAAAATCCCATTCATTCCATTATTTATGTCAATGAAGTTTCAATCCATGCCAGTACATTACCCACCTCCCCATTCCCTTGTGCTTCAGCTAGTCTTTTGCTGGACTTCAAAGCCCTGATGGCGTAAATACACAACATCCACTCCTCAGTCATCTAATTACAATAATCCTCGAACTTTAGATTCCTCAATTTCCTTTTCAATGATGCATACTGACCTTGTAACACACTTTCTGCCCCGCTATTTTCTCTCCATCTCTCAGCCCTATTAGAATGAGCTTTAGAATGACTATAGCTGACTTAAAAACCCATTAACTGGGCAGTGTATTCATCTTAAAATTTTAACTAGGAACTCACCAATTTGAAACCCAACTTAATGTCCTTGTGAATAAAAGTAAAAGTCATTAAAGTTTCCAGTAAAAACTTGTAAATTGGTCAACTACTCATAGCTGAATATAGGGGAAGAGCTATAAGGGATATCAAACAGCAACAATGGTACAGGTGATTCTTATTCTTGTTATTCTACTTTAAAGTACCACTGCAACATATGGAAAAAAACTGGAAGCTGCCATATTGAAACTCCAATAACCTCTGGCATCCAATTGATCAGAAATAATACATCTGGCACAGTGGCCAGTCCTGAACTTGAACCTGGCGTGTAAGTGAGGTGCATGGTTGGACTAAGTGGTCTAGACGACTTGAATCTTTCTATTTCATCCCCAAATTCACTGGAAAACTAAATGCAAATGTTGCACAACAAAAGTGAACTATAGTTGGATATCAACATGAGGAACAATTTATAAACTGGAAGATGTCTGCAGTCCACTGGCACAAGTCTCAGGAATGACTGATGATCAGTAGCTTACTACATTTTAACAACTTATTCACCACTGCATTTAGTTAAATGGCCATTCTCTGCCCACTTTGATTTATACAAATTTGACACATTATTCAAAATGCAACTACAGTGGATTCCAGTTCATCAGGACAGCAGCGTTGTTTGAGCCAACTTAAACAACCCTAAAAAATAACTGATTTCCTTCATTCATTTGGTACACGATGCCACTTAATTAGGATGTGAGATTGTTGCCCAAACTGTTTCTAACTAGCAGCAGTCGAACTTGTGTGATACTCTGTGTCTGTACTGATTTTGTTCATTTAATCAATCAAATGAATACAGTATCATACACCAAATGAATTCCTTCATCAAAAACTTAGAACATATAATTTAGAGTACTGTAGTGGTATTAGTAGAATTCTACTTGCTCTGTATTTCATTTAAATACAATTTGTTACTCGGTTAGACAGTAGCTGTCATTTTTTTAAAAAATACTTAACATTTGCAGGGCCTTGTTATAACGAATCAGATTTAATTGGTCCTTATGTGTATTAATTTATTTAAGCTGAGCTTCCAGCCAGTTGTAAAATGGAAACTTCGCCACTTTGTCACAATATTATTTATCAGCTATGGCATAAGCATTACTTTGATCTTATCACTTCAGCGACATAGGAGAGTTCATAAGCTTAAATCAAGCGAACCAAGAGCGAAATTATTTCCGCGACGTGTTTTATTTGTATTAAAATGCAATGTGCCTGTCACAACTTAATTCGGAATCCAATTAAGATCACTGGTTACAAACACTGATCAACCTTCAAGGTGAAAGGCCCTAACCAGAGGTGAAGAGAGTCAACGGAGAAGCCACAGTCGCAATAGCACCAGCACAAAGAAGATGATTTGTACGAACAGAACACAAATCCGGCGGCTGAATGAAATTTAAACCCTTCCCCACAAACCCGGGAGAAGAGAGGAAGCGCCATCGCCGTCCACTAGGCCTCAGGCCTGCATTCGGAGGACAGGAAAAGGTCAAAGCAACCACGGCTCCCCACCATCCTTCCCGCCCTCATTACCGAACCCCAACTTGTCTGAAAAAGTCTGAGTTCTACACCGGTTTCAGCAGGAAGGATGTTTATGATGGTCTGAGGTGGTGTCCGCTTGCATCAAAAAGTCCAAGCCGCCCTCCCCCGATGTTTTATGTTACTAGACATCACCGGAAAATATCGGAACAAAACTCCAACCGTTAATACCTACGTGAATAGAGTGCACCAGGTGCGCCCGAAGCTGGCTGAACGGGCTTGATTGCAGGCCGCAGGGCCTGCAGCACACCCCTGCTGCACCGTCCCACGGCTCCCAACATGGCGAACGGTAGCCAAAGGACAAGGACGAGGCGCGGCGGCTGCCTCTTATATATATAGAATCCGTCAGTGAGAGTGCGCAAGCGCAAACAATGCCTACTGGGATTTGTGGTCCGAAACTTGCCTTTACATCGAAATCCTCACAGAGAACCACAGTGCCCAGAATTCTGCACGGCTACGGAGGCTCAGCGCCGGGATGAGTTTCAAGGAAGCGTTTCACAATGCGTAAATGGAGCAACTGGAGTCGGTCGGGCACTGTCGAGGCATTATTAAACAATTTGTGTCAGCTGGGAATTCCCACTGTCAGCCTTGCCTCAGAATTGACTACTTCACATGAGTAAAAAACGTTGGCTTATAGTTAGTCAACACGTTGTTCAGTAAAATGGTGAACTGAGTTCAAAGATTCAAAGTACATGTTGTTACATACCCCGTAACTGGGTGTCTAAACGGCAGAGAAAGAAGAATCCGTTGGAGTCTGGTGGTACCAAACTAAAGGTGTTTATTAATAAAATAAGCAAAACCATATCAATAATGCAAATATACATATAAAACAAGTTAGCATTAATAAACCTAAAAGTGTAGGAATAATAATAATCAATAATAAACAAGCTCTATCGATGTCTAGGGGTAAATAAATTGTCATAGAAAAGTATAAAGTTCAGTTCAGTTCATGAGTGCTGATGTAGTTGTGGTTGTTGTATTGTAATTGTTGGAGAGAGAGAGAGCGAGCGAGATGTAACAGCTACAGTCAGGCAAACCTTCCTTTGCTTTCTTAATCCGTCGTGTCATTGTGGTCATTCAGTTATGACCCCTCTGGTCTTCAGCTAGACCGTTCTTCTGTGGTGGACTCGTCACTCTGGCATGAGTGGACACACACACACACAAGTCCCCACCGGCTCTGCTGTAACAATGTGAGCTTTACTGACCGATCTCCTGATTCGGTCTCCGAAGCTCCCACCTTTCTTGTGGGTTCCAACACTCAATCAGTGTCCACTGGCGTGTCTGGAGGGTGTCTCTCCAGACCTGTCTTTTATCCCTACTCACGGGGTCTCAGCTATCCATCACTCCTGAATGACTGTGTCCATCAAATAAGGCCACTCCTTCAGTCCACTGAGGAATGTTTATGGGCAAAATAGTAGAAGATAAATAACCCTTGCAGAAGTCATAATACAGTAACATCAACAGTCTCTCTCCCCCTCTTAACTGTAGCAAATGTTCTTGCCTGGGCTTTATCTCTCTCTCATGGTCAGCATAGCAACAGTAATAGTTCGTGTTTCTCAGGGGGGGAATGGTTAACTCTGTACCCCATTGTCCATCAGGTCTGTTCATCACTCATAACAATGTATTATCAAACTATGTATGCAATATGAAAACCTGAGATTTGCCTTCCCACAGACCACCACAAAACAAAGAACCATCATGGAACCCATTCAAAGAAACTATCGAAGACCTTATGCACAAATGGCAAAAGAAAAAAACGAGCAGAGAGTACAAAATTATCAAACTGCGAAGTATACGATCAGTCCAGGAGTGTTCAGCTCAGTTCAAGGTCCGGTCCGGTTCACCCCGACTGTCCCAGCTATCCAGCCACACTTGTCAGGCTGTATTTGAAGTCACAGTGATAATGTAGTTTGGGAACTGGCCCTTTTAAATAAACTGGTTTCACAGTTACTATTGCGGTTAAATATTATGCTGGAAATTAATTCTGTGTGCTGCGATTTTGGCATCTTATGTTGTAGTGGAAGATGATAGGATGAGGGTTATAGACGGGGTAAATGCAAGCAGGCAGCTTCCACTGAGGTTCGATGGGACTACAACTAAAGGTCATGGGTTAAGAGTGAAAGATGAAAAGTTTAAGGGGACCACGATGGGAAAGTTCTTCATTCAAAGGGTTGCAAGAGTGTGGAACAAGCTGCCAGCGCAAGTGGTGTACGTGAGCTTGACTTCAACGTTTAAGAGAAGTTTGGATAAGTATGTGGATGGTAGGCGGCTGGAGGGCTCTGGTCTGGTGCAGGTCAACAATAGGAATGTTAGATCAAAGGGACTGTTCTGTGACGGGGGTTTCCAACTTTTTCATGCCATGGACTAATACCATTAAGCAAGGGGTCCATGGACCCCACGTTGGGAACCCCTGGCTGATGGGATGTATTTCTCTGATTTAAATAGAGATCCTGTCAAACATTTTCCGACTCCTGTGAAATTGACGTGACATATTGCTCTATTATGGGTTAGGCTGTGTTCAGGTTTTGAATTGTGACGAGATGTCCGAGTCAAAGAGTGTCAAAAGTACAAAAACAAACCAAATTGATAGTCATTTTAGGATTTGATATTAATGTTTGAAGATTGTGCTTACGCCAAAAGATCATGGTGTGGAGCAGAATGCAGATTGTTGTAAATTTATGAATACTTGCATGAAAATAAATCCCAACAAAGTACATTACAACCAGTTTAGTCTCCTTTTCATGCATGAGATAATACATTCTTTATATTAGATAGTCAAATATTAATATTATTCATGTAATTACGATTTTGATCTGTAAGTTTTTCCTCATAAAATCAATATTTTGAAGAGAACATTCTGTCTTCTTAAGAAACATTAAATAAATAGTAAATTTACTCGACAATTGAACACTGAGAAATGCAGCGTATGCGAGTTTGCATTCAGTGACTGACTCTCTCGCCCTCCTTGTTGATTATAATTACAACATGGGAACTTTTACCTGACAATGGCCCTCTGTTGTGAGGAGAAAACAAATTGCTAATCGTTTAGGGTGGACTGAATAGACACAGCAGAGTCTTGATTGGGTGAATGGTTTACAATTGAAACACAGCGCCTGAGTTCTGGCTTTGCATATCAGATTGATTACTGAAACTACGATGACTTCACAGTAGCCATCGTACAAAGGATTGTTTAGTGAAAGAGGACAATCACAGTGCATTTGTATCACACCCACTGTAATAGATAAATAACAACAATATTTTACACTAATCACCACTTTGGTATTAAACCATCATTTTATGTCTAGGCGCTGCATTTCTTGGCTAATTTAGGGTTCTAACTATAGATTGCCACATAAAAAGTTGCTTAAGGTTGTCATAGCCGAGGCTGCTAATGGAGATAGATAGATATAGATAGATAGATAGATAGATAGATAGATACTTTATTCATCCCCATGGGGAAATTCAACATTTTTTCCAATGTCCCATACACTTGTTGTAGCAAAAACTCATTACATACAATACTTAACTCAGTAATAATATGATATGCATCTAAATCACTAACTCAAAAAGCATTAATAATAGCTTTAAAAAAAAAGATAAGCTTCCACTACCTATTAAATGCTCTCAATGGCATACACCTCAAATAGCCTCTTACAACCCAGTCCAGCTTCTGGCCCTCACGTGTGGCTTAGTCACTAAGCCAGGTAGAACCGTTGCTACTGACAGGAGAAGGGGAGAAGGTAGGTTATTGGCACATTATAAGGTTTAATTTTAATATCAGATCAAATCAAGTTAGGAAGGTTCAATTGTTAGGTATTAATATTGAAGTAGTAAAATGGATTCAACAGTGGCTGGATGGGAGATGCCAGAGAGTAGTGGTGGATAACTGTTTGTCAGGTTGGAGGCCAGTGACTAGTAGTGTGCCTCAGGGATCTGTACTGGGTCCAGTGTTGTTTGTCATATACATTAATGATCTGAATGATGGGGTGGTAAATTGGATTAGTAAGTATGCAGATGATACTAAGATAGGTGGCATTGTGGATAATGAAGTAGGTTTTCAAAGCTTGCAGAGAGATTTAGGCCAGTTAGAAGAGTGGGCTGAACGATGGCAGATGGAGTTTAATGCTGATAAGTGTGAGGTGCTACATTTTGGTAGGAATAATCCAAATAGGACATACATGGTAAATGGTAGGGCATTGAAGAATGCAGTAGAACAGAGTGATCTAGGAATAATGGTGCATAGTTCCCTGAAGGTGGAATCTCATGTGGATAGGGTGGTGAAGAAAGCTTTTGGTATGTTGGCCTTTATTAATCAGAGCATTGAGTATAGGAGTTGGGATGTAATGTTAAAATTGTACAAGGCATTGTTAAGGCCGAATTTGGAGTATTGTGTACAGTTCTGGTCACTGAATTATAGGAAAGATGTCAACAAAATAGAGTACAGAGAAGATTTACTAGAATGTTACCTGGGTTTCAGCACCTAAGTTACAGGGAAAGGTTGAACAAGTTAGGCCTTTATTGTTTGGAGTGTAGAAGGTTGAGGGGGGACTTGATAGAGGTATTTAAAATTATGAGGGGGATAGATAGAGTTGACATGGATAGGCTTTTTCCATTGAGAGTAGGGGAGATTCAAACAAGAGGACATCAGTTGAGAGTTAGGGGGCAAAAGTTTAAGGGTAACACGAGGGGGAACTTCTTTACTCAGAGAGTGGTAGCTGTGTGGAACGAGCTTCCAGTAGAAGTGGTAGCGGCAGGTTCGATATTGCCATTTAAAGTAAAATTGGATAGGTATATGGACAGGAAAGGAATGGAGGGTTATGAGCTGAGTGCAGGTCGGTGGGACTAGGTGAGAGTAAGCGTTCGGCACGGACTAGAAGGGCTGAGATGGCCTGTTTCCGTGCTGTAATTGTTATATGGTTATATGACCTGAGCGCCGGCTTCCCCTTCTCTGACTTCTTTTCCGACTCATCTGCTGGCTGCTTCAACTCCCGGCCAGCTGCTCCGAACAACGAGCGGATCACTGATGCGGCAGACCCGCTCTACCCGTTGTTCTTGGAGTCCAGTATAGTCTTACGATCATAAAAAACACATGTTAAAAAGAAATACGCATCTTTGGTTGGCCCCAGAGAGGCGCCTGCAATTGAACACACCGACATCTTACCAGAGTTTCACTGGCGTATGTTTTGAAATTTGTTGCTATGTGGCAGCATTGCACTGCAATATGTAATAATAAAAACTGTGAATTACATGAAGTATTTACAAAGCTAAGTTAAATAAATAGTACAAAAAGAGAGAAATATAGTAGTGAGGTGGTGTTCATTGTTCAAAGTCCATTCAGAAATCTGATGGCCAAGGGGAAGAAACTGTTCCTGAATTCCTGAGTGTTTCTCTTCCCACAGATGCTGCCTGCTGCATGTTTCTAGCATTACCTGTATTTATTTCAGGTTGCTAAGATCTGCTGTTGTTTGATTTATTACATTCAATGTTTTGAAATTAGCACAACTATGATGCACCCCTCAGTCTAATCTTCAACAAAGCATTGTTACAGTTGAAATACTATTTCTTATTACCACACTGCTGGCTTAATAGTCGTCATCTTGTCTTTTGAGTGTATTACTACACCATATTGTGAGCTGTTAACTGTGGCTCAATCCCTGCCTTATCAGTTCCTCTGACTCTCTAAAACTGGCTCCAAATATAACGCTGGGAATTCACTAGTTGATAAGCATCATGAATTGTTTTCATTAGCCAGTGAGACAGTGTTAGTCACAGCAAAATATGGCCTTGTTCTTTCACACTTGACCTGACCTTGATATGATTTGGTATGTCACCAAAGACACTCACAGATTTCTGTAGATGTATCGTGGAGAGCAATCTAACTGGCTGCGTCACTGTCTGGTATGGGGTGTGGACTGCACAGGACTGAAATAAGCTGCAGAAAGTTGTGAACTCGGTCAGCTCCATCATGGGCACTAGCCTCCGTAGCATCCAGAACACCTTCAAGGAACGATGCTTCGAAAAGGCAGCATCCGTCATTAAGGACCCCCGTCATCCAGGACATGTCCTCTTCTCATAGTTACCATCTGAAGGAGGTGCAGAAGCCTGAAGGCACACACTCAATGATTCAGGAACAGCTTCTTCCCCACATTGAACCCATCAGTACACATGTTGTTGTTATGTATTGCATCCTGCTGCAGATTTCATGACATATGCACCGTCTCACCCACGCATGCTGACACCAAGGCTGTGAGCCCACTCCAACTGCTCCAGGATTCGGCTCTGGGAACTCAGTTTGGCTCGGAATGCTGTGGCTTGCTTTTACTGTTTGCATGATTTGTCTTTTTATTCCTCTTTGCGGATTGCGCGTTAGTCTTTTTTTCGGAGGGTTCTTCCGGGTTCTGGTTCCATTCTTTAGCTCCTCATTACCGTGAGTAAAACACACACCATGTACAGAGCCAACGTGGAAGATATTTATCTGTCCACACAGTAAATTGCTTACAGCAAAAGTGGCAAAGAACAAGGCCATATTTTGCGGTGACTAACACTGTCTCACTGGCTAATGAAAACAATTCATGATGCTTATCAACTAGTGAATTCCCAGCATTATTTTTGGAGCCAGTTTTAGAGAGTCAGAGGAACAGATAAGGCAGGGACTGAGCCACAGTTAACAACTCACAACGTGGCCACAAACAAGAGAAAATCTGCAGATGCTGGAAATCCGAGCAACGCACACAAAATGCTGGAGGAGCTCAGCAGGCCAGGCAGCATCTGTGGAAAAGAGTGCAGTACAGTCGATGTTTCAGGCCGAGACCCTCCAGGGCAGCATCACAATGTGGTGTGCTGATACAGACGAGAGACAAGATGATGCCTATAAAACCAGTAGTTTAGTAATAAGTAATAGTATTTCAACTGTAGTAATGCTTTGCTAATTATGGGACTTAAGGGACGCATCATAGATGTGCAACAGACACTTAAGCTTTCTGAATCAAAATCTGCTGAAGAAGCATTGTGCAAAGGTCCAGAGAAATGAAGTTAAAATACGTTCAAGCTGCTCCTCGTACAGACAGTGATTCTGTGCGTGACCTGTGCTTAAACCTGGGTATGTCAGCCTGAGGCATCACTATGTGCTGGGGTTTCTTCAGGTGATAATTGCTGCGGAATGTTGCACTCATTTAGCCCGTGCCACTCCATCTTGTCCCTCGGAAAGAAAGTTTGTGCTGTGATGAACTTTGACCCAGGTAAATCAGGCATTCGTTTACACAGAATACCCTCGTGGGTCTGAAGGAAAGTGAGTCATTTCACTGAGTAAGCTTTCAAAGTCATTTCTCAGAAAGCTGTATAAACAGAACTTTCAAATTATCAACCACACTTGGTTGGTGTAGAGATCTCCTTAGTGCTTTAAGTGTCTAGTGCTGGTTGTCCATGCCTCTAAAATGTTCAGCAGGGAGAAGTTTGCTGCTGTTTTGAGGTCTAGGTCTTCAAACACGTTTCATACAATTGAAAGATGTGCTTGCACAGTAGAGGCAATGGTGAATTTTGCCATCAATGTCCAGCCTTGCTGAGTGCTGGCTCACAAGAAATTGGAAAAGATCTACCGGTATGTTAATCTGGGTTTTATCATGGATTTTGACTGTCCAAAGAGTGTCAGTGTTGTGCAGGAGGAGTCTGTGGAATTCTGCCTTGCTATCTCTTTCTCCATAGCTTTAAAGGTTCAAAGTATGTATGCAGTATACAACCCTGAGATTTGTCTTCCCACAGACAGACACAAAACGTCCTTTGATCATTCTTCTGGCTTTTTGCCTCTGGCTAACAGTCAGGTCATTAAGTATCACCCTGAAGTACAAAATTGTATTTAATTTTTCAGTAATATTTGAGTAATCTTGTAAATATATAGTTTGATGAAGCATTTGTTCTTTGTTTACATAATTCATTTCGGGTGATATGTAAGAAGTACGTGAATGGCTTACGCCATTATGCCTCCATGTCGTACATGAGTGCCTCACTAAAGAGAAATGATGCGTACACGAGTTTTCGTGGGCTCCTGTGTTTTTTCCTTCAATTAGTTTCTGGTTACAAAACATTACAGAAATGTCCAATTGTATGTAACAAAATTAAAACCCTGTCTACAGGGAATAGCTTATTTGAAAAGAGAACCAACAGTGAATTTGTGAAGACTAACTGAACATTAGCACAGTTGAAATGCATCACTGTAATTACTTCTGAAATGCATAAGAATCAAAACCACTGTCCAGAGAATAGTAATTCTAATGACCTGGACCGTCACTTGAGGTCTGGAAAATCCCTTGTGAATCTTGTGATTTAAACTAAAAATCTTAAGTGTCCAATTGACAACAGGCCCCATTTCCAGCCTGGGCAAACTTATGTGCTTCTTGAGTTCTGAAGCCACCCTTAGCTTGATGAGGTTAGCATTTTTGTATTTTTTTTATCAGCCACAAAGGCTTTTGTGGTTCAGCAGCCACAATAGTTAAGGCGTGTAATTTTGCAAGACATGCCATCTGTTAATACTGCAGTGTCCCCTTGTCTCACTGCTTCTTTTCCCAATAGGAACAGATTAAAATGTTTCCTTTAATAGGTAAGGCTTCTGTCATCTGTACTGTTATGTTTTCTAACATCAAAACATTAAACTAATTCAAAGGAAGACATGGGAGTGCAAAATGTGGGTCGAACTTCATGTTTACTTTAAGTGAGGCACGCGCGTATCATGTGGCAATTCACGTATTTACACATATAACCCTTAATTAGATAGATAGATAGATAGATAGATAGATAGATAGATACTTTATTCATCCCCATGGGGAAATTCAACTTTTTTCCAATGTCCCATACACTTGTTGTAGCAAAACTAATTACATACAATACTTAACTCAGTAAAAAAAAATATGATATGCATCTAAATCACTATCTCAAAAAGCATTAATAATAGCTTTTAAAAAGTTCTTAAGTCCTGGCGGTAGAATTGTAAAGCCTAATGGCATTGGGGAGTATTGACCTCTTCATCCTGTCTGAGGAGCATTGTATCGATAGTAACCTGTCGCTGAAACTGCTTCTCTGTCTCTGGATGGTGCTATGTAGAGGATGTTCAGAGTTATCCATAATTGACCGTAGCCTACTCAGCGCCCTTCGCTCAGCTACCAATGTTAAACTCTCCAGTACTTTGCCCACGACAGAGCCCGCCTTCCTTACCAGCTTATTAAGACGTGAGGCGTCCCTCTTCTTAATGCTTCCTCCCCAACACGCCACCACAAAGAAGAGGGCGCTCTCCACAACTGACCTATAGAACATCTTCAGCATCTCACTACAGACATTGAATGACGCCAACCTTCTTAGGAAGTACAGTCGACTCTGTGCCTTCCTGCACAAGGCATCTGTGTTGGCAGTCCAGTCTAGCTTCTCGTCTAACTGTACTCCCAGATACTTGTAGGTCTTAACCTGCTCCACACATTCTCCATTAATGATCACTGGCTCCATATGAGGCCTAGATCTCCTAAAGTCCACCACCATCTCCTTGGTCTTGGTGATATTGAATCAAATAAGAATGCTTAAATAAAACGATATATATATTTATTGATTTATTGACTGACTGATACATGTCACCCAGCAACCCCTTGATTTACTCCTAGCCTAATCATGGGACAGTTTACAATGACCAATTAACCTGTCAACTGGTAGGTCTTTGGGCTGTGGGAGGAAACTGGAGCACATGTGGGAGGAAACACATGAAGTCACCGGGAGAGCGTACAAACTCCTTACAGACAGCGGCAGGAATTGAACCCAGGTCGCTGGTACTGTAGAGTGTTGTGTTAACCGCTACACTACCGTGGCACCCCAGGATTACAAGATTAGTGAAATATTAAATACATAATGTGCACCTGTTCACATCCAGCAGATGTCACTAAGAGAAGTATGAAAGATTAAACGATCCAATAGTTGTGGCTAACATTTCCTCTAATTTGTTTTACAGCTGTGTGGACCAACCATTGCTTTGAGCAGGAAATTATATAAAGGAAAATTCCAGCTGCACATCGATAAAGGCGCATTTCAGTTACTGCGTGGCTGTGCACACACGCAGCTTAGAGGGTAGTGGCATCTCTGCAATGGGCAGAATAGTTTTTGTTCTGAAGTCTAGTCTTGTTGATGCCTAACTGTGGGATTCTTGGAGATGGCCTTCTTCAAAAAGCAAACGTGAGGTGAATCGTAACTGTACTTTAAAAACGAGAGATTCTGCTTTTGCTGGAAATTCAGATCAACACACAAAATGCTGGAGGATCTCAGCAGGTCAGACAGCATCTATGGAAATTAATAAACATTAGATATTTTGTGCTGAGACCCTTCAATGACTGTTTATTAATTTCAAGGGGCGCTGCCTGACCTGCTGAATTCCTCCAGCATTTTGTGTATGTAACTGCACCAGCCTTTTTTGCCTTCACAGAAATGTAGCTCATATGATCAGATCTAGCCGGTCTTTGTAAAATCTAAAGAAATTCCAGCGTTGAAGAAACTGCTGATTGCAAACACAATGAAGATTGTCACCAAAAGCTGTTTTGATGACTGAATCATGGAAACAGTGGTGCAATGTAAGGGCGAGTTGTATTGCTGCCAGTTGGCAGCAGAAATTGACATACTGTAATAAACAAATGTTTAAAAGGGAACCAAAATGTCAGCGACAAGTTAAAAAGGTTCTGTTTATTTTCCTTTCTTGGTGAACAGAACTAATAGAATAACTAGTTGCAAAACCGGTAACTTCAACATGGGACATTTTGAATTTCCCGAAATTAAGAGAATGAGATTCTCACAACAAGAATAGCTGTATGCAAAGTTTGGGAAATAATTGTTTCACTGATTTTAAAGCATAGCTACCAGGCATTTTGGCTTTCAGACCAAATTTAGTGAGCCATATCATTCATTCATTCTTTAATCAGGCCCTTCGCTCCTAAGTAGAGCATAGGCCATTGATGACCTCCTCTGAAGTCTATGTTATGGTTAGAGTTCATCCATGTTTCTATAATCTATTACATCCACTGTACAGGGGATTGGTCTGTACAGCTTCATCAGAGCTCTATTGGCCAGCCTTACCCATTTCCACCTCTCACAAAAGGACAAAGGGTTGGACTTCAAGAGGCAGTAACCCGTATGCCAGAGTGCATAAATAGTCTTACACAGCACCCATTTGCCATATCATTCTGGTATCCATGTATGTCAGTAAAACTCTGAATGTGTTTCCTTCTACTTAAGCAGGCATAATGATCAACCAGATATTTTTGATGTTCCCTTCATATTTGGTATTCCCTTCACATCCACTACGAAAAGCAGTGGATCTGGCCTGGTCCATCATGGGTAAACCTTGTCCCACCATTGAACACACCTACCGAAACGCTGTTGCAGGAAAGCAGCATCCATCATCAGGGACTCCTACCACCTAGTTTATGCTTTCTGCTCACTGCTGCCATTAGGAAGAAAATACAGGAGCCTCAGGACTCATACCACTAGGTCCAGGAACAGTTATTATACCTCTATCTTCAGGCTCTCGAACCAGCGTGGATAACTTCACTCGCCCCATTGCTGAACTGTTCCCACAACCTATGGACTCTCTTTCAAGGACTCTTCATCTCATTTTCTTGATATTTATTTTATTAATTTTATTATTATTATGTCTTGCACAGTTTGTTATTTTCTTCACTCTGATTGAATGCCCAAATTGGTGTGGTCTTTCATTGATTCTATTATGGTTATTACTCTATGGATATATTGAGTATGCCCACAAGAAAATGAATCTCAGGGTTGTATACGGTGACATAGATGTATTTTGATAATAAAATTTACTTTGAAGTTATTAATTCATCACATGATATTAACTGATGTATTTCTAGTAGATTGCCTTAATTATTCTTGTGTGTACTGCCTTAGACTTGGTAATTCCTTTCACAAATGAATAGACGATAACTAAATCTGACATTGCCCTATGTGGAAATTGAGAAAGGGTCAGTTGCTGACAGGAAGAATAGGAACTCTGGTTCTGAAGCTAATTTTATTGCACCTGCTGCAACTTCGTAGAGACAGTCTGGACTCTGTTCGCTTCCTTCTGGTGTGCATTAACCAAAGCCATGGGGAAAGGTCGACATTTATCTGAACAAAAGCAAGTGTGCATTGGGAGAAGGGTAGCTAAACTGGTTAGCTAAAAATCTAATCACATTTACCCATGGAATAAGCTCAAAACACTTGGCTTATTTTTATCCTTCTGGTTTACATTATCAAATGTCCTCAAATATTATATAATAATTAATATGTTTAAATTAATAACAAGTCAATTTAAAAGATTAACAAAGATTAAAAGATGTCAACAAAATAGAGAAAGTACAGAGGAGATTTACTAGACTGTTACCTGGGTTTCAGCACCTAAGTTACAGAGAAAGGTTGAATAAGTTAGGTCTTTATTCTTTGGAGTGTAGAAGGTTGAGGGGGGACTTGATAGAGGTATTTAAAATTATGAGGGGGATAGATAGAGTTGACATGGATAGGCTTTTTCCATTGAGAGTAGGGGAGATTCAAACAAGAGGACATCAGTTGAGAGTTAAGGGGCAAATGTTTAGGGGTAACAGAAGGGGGAACTTCTTTACTCAGAGGGTGGTAGCTGTGTGGAACGAGCTTCCAGTAGAAGTGGTAGAGGCAGGTTCAATTTTGTCATTAAAAAAAAATTGGATAGGTATATGGACAGGAAAGGAATGGAGGGCTATGGGCTGAGTGCGGGCCAGTGGGACTAGGTGAGAGTAAGCGTTCAGCACGGACCAGAAGGGCCGAGATGGCCTGTTTCTGTGCTGTAATGGTTATATGGTTATTAAATAGCAATAAACATCTGAATTGATTTGATAGGCAGGATGATCAAAACAAAATTCAATATATTTAATATACTGGACAGATCAAATAGGAGTCCTGACGAAGGGTCTCGGCCTGAAACGTCGTCAGCGCTTCTCCCTATAGATGCTGCCTGGCCTGCTGTGTTCCACCAGCATTTTGTGTATGTTGTTTGAATTTCCAGCATCTGCAGATTTCCTCGTGTTTGAGATCAAATAGGTTTCCCGTGATTTAACTATTCACATGCAAATATAAGAAAACATTATAAAATATTATTTGGACTGTTTCAGGTTTTGTCTATTGTCCTATTTTGCAAAAAATATTTAAATCCATCAAACCAAAATTCTGAAGAACAGTTGGGAATAAAGCTGCTTTTGACTATGTAGATTTTTTAAAAAGTTCTGATCCATAACTTCCTGGCTCCCGAACGATACCAAAAAAACTGAAGCAAAATACCACTTAAACCTTTGAACTTACTCCTTTGTTTGAATGAAGCACAGCTGCAGCCTTGCCTGCTGAGGTCATAATTATAGCTGAATGAGGAAAGACAGGAGCTGTTAGACTATATCCATCGGCATAATTGATGGTTTGTATGATTGTAACTGGTGCAAGTTCTGACGTGTCTATGTAGAATGTTGGTGTCTGCAATGTTCATGGGACATGAACCAGGCCGCTGACTTAGAATTTGCAATTACGGAAAGTACACCAGTTTAACAAAATTAGAAAGAGTCAAGTATACATGGAGGTTTAGTTATGCTTTTAAAATCCTCTTAATAAAAGATAGATATAATATATCTTTCAATGTTTTAAACACTACAATGGTTTCACTTGCCTTTTTTAAAAGTTTCAGCCTACTTAAAATACGTTTTAATTCTCCACACAGCCATCTCACAATTTCTTTTATATTTGTTACTCTTTTCAAAGTGCTGTTAATGAGTCTCCTACACACTTTGTACCCTTCTCTCCGTATATCAGTTTCACTCTCGTACCTTGCTCAGTTCCTGAAACTTGTATAGTTAATTTCACAGTTCAGTTATAGAATTTAAGCCTCGATACATAAAACCACCATCTTAGATTTTGATACCTCCATAATGTCGTGTTATTTTTTGAAGTGAAATTAAGTTCCATTTAATTCACATTTGTATTACCATGCAGTTCAATGTTTCAATGGTTCCATTTATTATCAGAGAATGTATACAGTATACAGCCTAAAATTCTTACACCACATAGACATCCACACGAGAAGCCCAAAGAATGAATGACAAAGCATTAAAACCCCCAGACCCCCTCCCTCCTACAACGTACTAGCAACAGCAAAAGGACCAACCCTTGCCCATGCCCCTGCCCTCACATGTTCCAGCAGGAAGTCTCAACACCTACCACCCACCAGGGAAGCAATAGCAAAGTTCCCAAAGGCAGACCATAATCCGCAGTCCAAAAAAATCTATTGTTCTCCCGACAATTCAACATGCCACAGGCTCTTTCTCACTAACAAGGGACAGAAAGGAGTCACTCACTCTTCCACGGTGTGCTGCTGAGGTTTTATTTGGTGGGGAAAATATTCTGCTCTTGCTGATAATTTGAACGGTTAAAATAGAATTTTAAGATGTTCTAAAGGCTTCTGATTACATTGCTTATTTTTCACTTCCTCTGTACAATTGTGAGATTTACAGCCTTTGCATTCCTGGCTGGATCTGTCAGGGAAGTGGGGGGGGGGGGGGGGGGGTAGTGTTGGAACCGGAGTGCTAGGGCTCGTTTACAAGCAGAGGTAGTAGCACAAGAGAGCCATAACAAAGGACGGGCAGGTAAGCAGTAGGTGTGGCTCTGCTGGTAAAAAATTAAATCAAATCTTTAGAAAGAGGTGACATAGGACTGGAAGATGTAGAATCCTTGGAAGCAGAGTGAAGAAACTGCAAGTTAAGAAGACTTTGATGGCAGTTATTTGCAAACCTCCAAACAGTAGCCAGGATGTGGGTTACAAATTACAAAAGGAAATAGAAGAGGCTTGTCAAAGGGGCGTTGTTACAATAGTCATGGGGACTTTCAATATGCAGGTAGATTGGGAAAACCTGTTGTCTGCTCTGCCATTCAATAAGATCATGGCTGATCTGGCCATGGACTCACCCCCACCTATCTGCCTTTTCCCCATAGCCCTTAATTCCCTTACTATGCAAAAATCTATCCAACCTTGTCTTAAATATATTTACTGAGGTAGCCTCCACTGCTTGAT
This sequence comes from Hemitrygon akajei, assembly GCF_048418815.1. NCBI lineage: Eukaryota > Metazoa > Chordata > Chondrichthyes > Myliobatiformes > Dasyatidae > Hemitrygon > Hemitrygon akajei. The sequence continues at coordinate 188,228,157 of NC_133128.1, forward strand.
GGGCAGAGAATTCCACAGATTCACCGCTCCTTGGGAAAAGCAGTTCCTCCTCATCTTTGTCCTAAATCTACTCCCACAAATCTTGAGACTACGTCCCCTAGTTCTAGTCTCACCTATCAGTGGAAGCAACTTTCCTGCCTCAATCTTATCTATCCCTTTCATAATTTTATATGTTTCCAGAAGATCTCTTATTCTTCTGAATTCCAGTAATTACAGTCCCAGGCGACTCAATCTTTCCTCATAGTCTAACCCCCTCATCTCTGGAATCAACCTGGTGAACCTCCTCTGCAACGCCTCCAAAGCCAGTACTGTATATCCTACTTCAAGTGAGGAGACCAGAACTGCATGCAGTACTCCAGGTGTGGCCTCACCAGTACACTGTGCAGTTGCTGCACATGATAAAATAGACCTTAGTTAGCATGGTTTCCTCAAGGGAAAATCTTGCCTGACAATCTATTGGAATTCTTTGAATAATAAGAAGGATAGACAAATGTCCACGGCATAAAAAAGTTGGGAACTCCTGATATAAAGGATTATAAGATAAGTTAAGAGATTCCAATGAGGACAGATGTAAATGGCCAGCTCCTTTCCTAGTTGCACACCTTTTTGCTGATCGTGCTCTCGATGTTCACTCTTTTATATTAATTCTTTGATGGGAGAAGCTGACTCTGATGTTCTTCACAGAAGCATTATCCATCTTGTAACCAGATATGCAGACAGGAGAATTTCTCTGAGTTCCTACACTCACACATTAGCTCTTAAGAATTTGGCAGGGGGTGGGAACCAGAGTGATAGGGCTGAGGATGGGGCAGTTAGTTTACAAACAGAAGCAGTGAGACCGCCAGCAAGACGGGCTAATGATAGGGTGAAGTTACAGTAAACAAGATGAATTGTAATGTGAAAGTGGGACAGCATCAAAAGGGTTGATAGGTACAGACTGAAGGTGTTATATTTGAATGCACGCAGTATACAGAATAAAGTAGATGAACTTGTAGCACTGTTACGGATTAGCAGTTATGATGTTGTAGGCATCACTAAATCATGGCTGGAAGATTATAGCTGGGGGCTTAGTATCCGATACACATTGTATCGAAAGGGCAGGGTGATAGCCAGAAGGGGTGGGGTGGCTCTGTTGGTAAAAAATGAAATCAAATCCTTAGAAAGAGGTGACATAGGATGGAAGGTATAGAATCCTAGTGGGAAGAGCTAAGAAACTGCAAGGATAGGAAGATCCTGATAGGATAGGACAGACACCCGAAACAGTAGAGTGAAGATGTGTTTTACAAATTGTAACTGGAGATAGAAAAGGCATTTTGAAGGGGCAATGTTATGATGGGAATGAGAATGGGTAGAATGGGAAAATCAGGTCAGTGCTGGATCTCAAGAGAGATCATTTGTAGAATGCCTACAAGATGGCTTTTTAGAGCTGCTCATGGTTGAGGCCAATAAGGCATTGGCTATTCTGGATTGGGTGTTGTGCAATGAACCGGAATTGATGAGAGAACTTAAGGCAAAGGAACCCTTGGGGACTGTGATCAGAATTCACCCTGCATTTTGAAAAGGAGAAACTAAAGTCAGATGTGACAGTACTACAGTGGAGTTAAGGGAATTACAGAGGCATGAGAGAGGAGCTGACCAAAGTTGATTGGAAGAGGACATTAGCAGGGATGACAGCAGAGCAGCAACAGCTGGAGATTCAGTGGGGAGTGTCAGAGGTACAGGATAGATACATCCCAAAGAAGAAGTATTCTAAAGGCAGGATGACACAACTCTGGTTGGCAAGGAAAGTCAAAGAAAGGGCAGAAATTAGTGGGAAGTTAGAGGAATAGGAAGCTTTTAAAAACCAACAGATGGCAACTAAAAAAGTCATAAAGATGGAAGATGTAAGCTTGCTGATAATATTAGAGGATACAAAAAGTTTCTTTAGATATATGAAGGGTAAAAAAGAAGTGAGAATAAATCTCAGGCTGCTGGAAAATGATGCTGGAGAGGTAGTAATGGGGGACAAATAGTGGATGAACTGGATAAGTAACTTGCACCACTCTTCATCGTGGCAGACACTAACAGTATGTCAGAAGTTTAAGAGTGCCAGGGGTGTTATGACCGCAGCCCCCTCCTTTGTGAGAATCGCAGGTGTCATGCCCGCAGCCCCCTCCCTTGTGAGAATCGCAAGAGCACTAAAGGGAGGGTGAGTCAGTGGACCCAGGAAATAGGAGAGAGTCGTGCTGGATGCCTCGTTCCCCGGCGATGCAAAATAACGCGACATTGGCCTTTGTCTCTTGGAGACACGTTTGTGGATTGGGGACTGGGCTACGTGCAAGCCCTCGGGCAAAGTGGACCCAGGAAATGGGAGAGAGATTGCATCACCCCCAACCTGATTGACATCTACTACCCTGCGAGTCAAGATAAAAGAGGGGCTGTAGAGACGGCCCCTCAGACGCACCAGAAGGCACACTAGCGATCCCGTAATAGCGGGCAGCCATTTAAAGGAAGCCACGTGCATTCGGTTCCCTTGCCTGGGAACCGGTGGCGGGTACCACAGAAACGATTTTCTTGAACTAACAACGGGGAACCAACTCCCCCGACTCAATGGATTGGCCTCATCAAAAGACCCGGGCAAATTTCTTTTCTCACAAATCTCTCTCTCTCTCCAACAAGTGAAAACCCAGCGGTCCCCAAAGGCTGAAACCTGCAGGAACTGAGTGACTCTTATATTTCCATCGGACAATATATTATCCCCTAGACAAACGATAGAGCTATTTCTTATTGATGATTATTACTATACCCGCGCTTTAGATTGAGTATTGACAACGTATATTATCTGAATGTTTGTATTAACCTTATTTTTGTGCCCCTTTATAAATAAAGACTTTTAAAACTAGTACCAACAGACTTCAACGGACCTCTCTATCTTTGCTGGTAAGTGACCCAGTTACGGGGTACGTAACAGGGGGTAGAAGTGAGTGAAGTTGCCATTACTCAGGAGATCGTGCTTATGAAACTTAAAGGTCTGAAGTAGATAAGTCAGCTGGACCAGATGATGTACACCCCAGGGTTCGGAAAGAATTTGCTGAAGAGATTGTGGAGGCACTAGTAATGATCTTTCAAGAATCAATAGATTGTGAAATGATTCCAGAGAGCCGAAAAATTGCAAATTTCACTCCCGTCTTCAAGAAGGAAGAGAGACAGAGAAACGAAACAAGAGGCCAGTTGGCCTGACCTCGTGGTTGGGAAGATGTTGGAGTCAATTGTTAAGGATGTGGTTTCAGGCTACTTGGAGGCACATATAAAATAAGCTGTAGTCAGCATGGTTTCCTTAAGGGAAAATCTTGCCTGACAGATCTGTTGGAATTCTTTGATGACATTCTTTGCCCGCTGCGGTGGTGTACGCCTTATTGAAACCGATCATATGTTGAAAGGCCTAGTTAGAATGGACGTGAAGAGATGTTTCCCTTTGAGGACTCCTCCCCTTGGTGGGGGGAGTCTAGGACCAGAGAGCACAGCCTCAGAAAAGAGGGACGTCCATTTAGAACAGCGATGAGGAGGGATTGCCAGAGGGTGGTAGATCTGTATAATTTGTTGCCACAGGTGGAGAGGTTCTTGATTAGTCAGGGCATGACAGATATGGGGAGAAACTAGGAGACTGGGGTTGAGAGGGAAATGAATCAGCCATGATGAAATGGCAACATAGACTCAATGGGCCGAATGGCCTAATTTTGCTCCTATGTCTTATGGTCTTCAGACTTTTGCTCTTCATTCTTGATCCAGATGTGCAATTTGCCCTTTAATAGAGTAGTGGTTTATAAGTAGATAAATCATTAAATACACAAATAAAACCCTGTGAGCTCTGGACAACATGGGTGTAGAGAGAATATTTTCCATTGTGGAAGAATCCAGATGTTTGAAGATAAGCCCACCCATTGAAGAGCAAGACGATGTGATTTTTTTGTCCTCAAATGGTTATGAGTCTTTGGAATGCAATTGCATACAATACACTGGAAACATAATTTTGAATACTTTAAGGCAAAGGTAGATAGATACTTGTTTAAACAATGGACGATATTTAGGTTTCCATTTCCATTTGGAATTTACATGGAACTTGTCGTCACAAGATCCTCTAAACAATTAACCACATGGGGGGGAGGGGATGTTCTCCTGGGTTCATGGCTTCCTATATTCATCTTGGGGCCATGCAGGATAGGTATATCATTTCAGCAATGAAAGGCTAGAAGCTGAACTGAAAGTAAAATTGAACGGAGCAGAAGCAACCGGAACAGGGATTTCGGATGAGAAGGTGATTTGTCGTGCTAGCCATGGTATACTGCTATTCAACCTTACGTGACATTATTAAAGTAGCCACTTACTGCAAGTCCAGCGAGGTGATTGCTATTGCAAATGTCAATGGTTTTTGTTTTCAGTGACTGTGCCCAATATAAATATGTAAATTTGCAGCTCTATAAAACTTTGGTTAAGGTGCATTAGGATTGCATTTCCAGTTTCTCCATTACAGGAAGGATGTAGAGGCCTTTGAGAGGGTGCAGAAGTTGTTCCCCAGGACCGTTTGTTCATTATGCATGTGTCGTATTATGTGGGTGATCATGTTCTTTCCATGACCATGATTATCCTTGGCAATTTTTTTCTACAGAAGTCGTTAGCCATTGCCTTCTTCTGGGCAGTGTTTTTACAAGACGGGTGACCCCAGCCATTATCAATACCCTTCAGAGATTGTCTGCCTGGCATCTGTGGACGCATAACCAGGACTTGTGATGTGCACCAGCTGCTCATATGACCATCCACCACCTGCTCCCATGAGCTTCACATGACCCTGATTGGGGTTTGCTAAGCAGGTGCTACACCTTGTCCAAGGGTGACGTGTATTAAAGCTGAAACTTCTAAGCATAAACTTGAATACAATAACTTATGGCAGCTACAGAAATGGGACAAGTTACGGTGCAGGGATGATTTGCTCTATGTGGCTGCCAGTGAATCTTCAGGATGTCATGTTGTCTCCCTAGTGCTTGGTCAAGGACGTCTCAAAGCAGGGAGAACATTACGGTGTCTTGGAGGGATCTGCCAATGAGACTATAGTTACATCTTAGAAAAAAGGAAAGGGCAAACACTGATAATATTATACTTTAGGCTTCCCCGTAGTCAGCAGGAATTAAAACAGATGTGAGGGAAAATCATGGTCAGGCACAAAAACAACAAGGTTGTAGTGTAGTTTTAATTTCTCAGCATTGGCTGGGATTGCCTTGTGTAAGGGTATAGATAGGGTGGAATTCATAAAACGCTTTCAGTAAGTTTTTTCAAAGTAGTATGTAGAGAGCCCAACTAGGGAAGGGGCTGTAATTGACCCTGGGAAATGAGGTGGGCAAGTGGTGGAGGTGTCAGTGGAGAAGCCCTTTGGAAACTGTGATCATTGTCGGGAGGGATGAATTCAACAGTGTTTAAGTAGGGCCTGCCAAAAGTAGATCAGGAGTATCTGCTAAAGGGAAAGACTACACCTGATAAGTGGGAGGCTTTTAGAAACATGAGCTCAGAGTCAGCAGGTTCCTGTAAGGAAAGGAGCAAAGACTATAACATTGGTAAACGTTGGATAACAAAAGAAGATGAAGGTTTGATCGGAAATAAGGATTTTTATTCCTTATAGGTAGAAGCATTTAGTATTGTGTTAAGTTCGTTGAGGTTTATATGGAATGTAGGAGAGATGAAAGAAATTAGGAGGGGAGTAATAGGAAATGAAATGGATTTGGCCATTTCAGGAGAACACCAGAATTCCTTTTGGAATTAAATCAGAAGCTCAGGAAGGAGTACATAGAATATAGAACAGTTCAACACAGTACAGGGTCTTTGGTCTACAATGTTATGCTGACTTTTAACCTACACCAAAATCAATCTAAACTTTCCCTTCCACATAGCCCTCCATTTTTCTTTCATCCATGTGCTTGTTTATCTAAGATGTCCCTAATGTATTTGTCTCTACCACCACAGTGTGTTCAATACGCTTACCACTCTGTGTGTAAAAAATATAAATCCTGGGAAAAAGGCACTCGCTGTTCACTCTGGCTGTACCCGTTAAGTTCAGAATAAGTTTATTATCAAAGTACATATAAATCACTTTCTTGTGGCTTACTCAATAAATCCACAATGGTGCGGCGACCCACTTCCCAGCACACTCGAACCGGCTCACAAAGTGGCGTGCGCTGGCAGAGAGGCCGGTTCCAAAAAGGGCGCCAGGCCTTCTTCACCAGCAAGGGGAAAAGCCCGCGTGCGGGAAGGGACCGTGAATATGCACCCCCTACAGCATTCCCGCCCGCGGAAACGGGAAGGCTTAAAAGCGAGGCCACGAAGTTTGAATAAATCTTTTACGCAACTGCAACTCACCGTCTGCGTGTCGTTATTCCAGTGCTGTGTGTAGCACACCGCTACAACGGAATAATACCCATAACAGAATCAGTGAGAAACCATACCAACCTGGGCAACTTAACATCTTATAGACCTTCAGCAAGTCACTTCTCCTCCTCCTTCTTTGCTCCAAAGAAAAAGGTCCTAGCTTGCCATTCAGAATGCTTCCCAATGTTATCCACCGGGTGGTGGTGGGGAAGAGTATCCTGATAGTCTGGGATATGCTTGTGTCAGGAAGGACAAAGGGTTACTGGTACTCACACTTCGGAAGATTACATTCAGTATACGCCTGTGACAGGGATTTGCTGGATTATTTGTGACTCACAGAAAGGAAAATAATTACGTTTCTACCTTGATTGCCAAATGCTCTGATCATTTAGGAAGAAATCAAAGCAAAAGTAAGTGAATCTGCAGTTTTTATCCAGAGTTACACGCTATTAGATTTAACCTGACATTCCCAGACAAACATAAATCATTTTAAAACTTCATTATGTTTCAGTTTAGAAAATAAGTAATCAACAGACACCCAGTTGTTAAACTTATTTGCTCAGAACAGTTAAAGAGCAGTGGCCAAAAGACCTTTTTTATTCCAGTTCCAGCGAAGGGCCTCTGCCTGGAACATCGACTGTTTGCTCTTTTCCATAGATGCTGCCTGGCCTGCTGAACTCCACCAGCATTTTACGTGTGTTCCTTTGGATTTTCCAGCATCTGCAGATTTTCTTGCATTGAGTTAAAGAAGCATTTCAGTTAGCAATTTACATCATCTCTAGCCAGGCTAAGATTTAGTCCAAGGATAGGCAGAGAGAAGTGGCCATTTGCTTTATGAGTGTTGAACAAAATTGGATTGCTGTTGGGAATGGTGCATGATGGGAATCACATTGCGTTAACACGGGCAACGAATGGCAACGGGTTTCACAGATAAGCCTGGCATACCTTACCACTTTGTTTCCCATTCATTGGCCAAAATACTGAATGAATGTTTGAGTAAAATGTTGAGTCATGAGAATATTTTGCCGGGAAGCATTTAACAGCTGCTGTAATCAGGCCAGCTGAGTTCCACCACTGAAATGATGACATTTTCCAGAGAAATGCAGACTGTTTTGCTGAAGAGAAAGTCATTTTGGGATAGCTGAACATTAATCATGAATTAGTCCAGACTGCTACTGTGAACGTTCTGACCTACAGTATGCAACCGTATTTATTTACTTACAGAATTGCTCTTATACATGGATGGCAGCTTTATGGTGTGTTTCCTGAATGTAATAATGGATGCGTGAAAATTGATTCAGACTTCATGCTTGGCTACAGTGCCATGGGCACTACAATCCTGTTATTACCTTGCACAAATGACCCTTCTTCACCAATGAATCTCAAATTCAGCGTTGGCAAGTTAATGCATTCTGACAAAACTCAGCTGGTGACTTCTGCTGGAATTTTTCTTAGATCTTCTTTATTTAGCAAACTTTGTTATCAGCGGGTGATTAAGATGCATTTCCGAGATTCATTTGAGCGAAAGCCAAATTTTAATGCATTCTCAGGTTGATCAATCCTAAAAGCTCAAAGCTACAACAGTGGATCATTTGTGAGGACAAGACTTGGTTAAAGAAGCATTTCAGTTAGCAATTCGCTTCATCTCCAGCCCATCTAAGATTTAGTCCAAGGATAGGCAAAGAGAAGAGGCCATTTGCTTTATGAGTGTTGAACACAATTGGATTGCTGTTGGGAATGATTCATCATGAGAATCACATTGAGTTAACACGGGCAACAAAGGGTTTCATGGTTAATCCTGGCATACCTTACCACTTTGTTTCCCATTCATCGGCCAGAATGCTGAGCGGTTGCATGACTAACGTTGAGTCATGAGAACGTTGTGCCGTGAAGCATTTAACAGCTGCTGTAATCGTACCAATTGTTACTGAGTACCGCCACTGAAATGAAGACATTTTCCTGAGAAACACAGACTGTTGTGCTGAAGAGGCAGCAAATTTGGGATAGCTGAATCTTTGTCATCTACGGGTATATTTTATCACTTTATATATTGAAAACGGAGACTAGTCCTCCATTTCTACAAAAGACACACCAAGAAGAGCATTTGCCTACTGTATTTCAAACTGGGGCAAAGTTACACTTTGTAAGGAATAATTTTTTACACTTTGTCAAGCACCTTCAGTTTGATTTTCTGGTTGCCCCCACTTTCAATTTGACCTCCCATTCCTACACTGGCATGCCTGTCTACGGCCTCCTCTACTGCCATGATGAAGCCATACTCAGGTTGGAGGAGCAACACCTTATATTTTGAGCGACACACAAAATGCTCAACATCTCAGGCAGTATCTATGAAGGAGAATAAACAGTTCAGACTGAGAACCTTCATCAGGGTTGGAAAGGGGGAAGAAGCCTGAGTAAGAAGATGGGGGGAGGGTAGGGAGGATAAGCTAACATGTGACAGGTGATCCTGGGGAGGGGGAAGGTGGGTGGTGGAAGACGGAAAGCACTAATGAAGAAGGAATCTGACAGGAGAGGACAGTATACCATGGGAGAAAGGGAAGCAAGAGAATCTTCAGCGGGAGGTGACGGGCAGGTCAGGTGTCAGTGGAGCCGAAATGGAGAGTGAAGAAGAGTGAAGGGTAAGGGAGGAGAAATTACTAGAAGTTAGAGAAATATAGGTCCATGTTCCATCTGGGTAGCCTCCAACGTGATGGTGTGAACATCGATTTCTCAGTACTATCTTACCAATCCCCCCTTCTCTCTTTTTCTGTTCTTCATTCTGGTTACTCTCTCACCACTTCTCCTCTTCTTACTTGCCCAGCTTCCCTCTGGATCCCCCCCTCCCTCCCTTTCTTCCATTGTCCACTGTCCTCCCCATTCAGCCTTTTACCTCTTCTACCTACCACTTCCCAGTGTCTAACCTCACCCCACCCCTCCCCCAGCCACTCACATCCCCCCTTACCGGATCTCGTCGACCAGCTTGTACCTCACCCTCTAATTCTGGCTTCCGCCCCTTCCTCTCCAGTTCCTTGACGGGTCTCAGCCTGAAGGGTCAGCTTGTTCATTCCTTTCCATAGTTGCTGCCTGACTTGCTGAGTTTTGTGTGTGTTGCTCAAGATTTTCACCAAAAACCCGGGTGCTCCCTCAGTCTGATGCAGGAGACTACCCAGGGCAGAAGTGAGGCCTACTGGAGTTTTGTTCAGGAGCGATCAAGATCTACACAACTAGGATCAGGAACCTGGCAGAGTGGGGTAATTGAACTGCATGCTCTTCGTGGTAGAATATTATGGTTCAAAGTGCATTTAATCTTTTCTTTTCCTGGTTGTGAATATATATAGAATGTGTTCATTCAAGTTTCAGTAATATTGCTAAACTTGACATGAATAGACCAGCTTTACCTTGAACTCTTTGGTACCTTTTATTTGCTGAGGGATAGTTAAAGTTACTGTGTTCTGCTAACAGATCTTGGGGTGAACAATGCAGACATCATAGAAAAAGATAGCACCTGTTGAAGGTGAATGCTTGAGAGATTGGACTCTATCTTATAATGATTACGTGTTATATTGGAACATTGTTTCTGTAGTATTTTGGATTTATTATTATTATGTTCTTTGCCGCTCAATTTCAATACAACTCATTGCCCTCATCCTTCTAACTCAGGAGGTCCCAACCTTTTTAATGCCGTGGGCCCCAGGCTGGGGACCCCTATAATGTAACTCGTAAATAAAGTGCATACTCTGCAATGGATTAATTGCAGTGCCTGATGGGATATCAGAATCGGCATACGTTGTGAAATTTGTCGACTTTGTGGCAGCAGTAAAATGCAGTATATGATAATACAGAAAAATCTGAATTACAGTATACATATAATTAAATAAGCAGTGCAAAAACAGAAATGAGGTAGTGTTCTACCAGAAATATAATGGGAGAGGGGAGGAAGCTGTTCCTGAATCGTTCCCTCCTTCCTGATGGTGACATTGAGAAGAGGGCATGTCTTGGGTGATGGGGGAGGGGGTGGGTTCCTTAATTATGGTCGCTGTCTTTTTCAGGCATCGCCCCTTGAAGATGTCATGAATACTATGGAGTCCAGTGCCTATGATGGAGCTGACTAAGTTTACAGCTCTTTGCAGCTTATTTCGATCCTGTGCAGTTGCCCACCCCTCCCCCCATACCAGAAGGTGATGCAACCAATTAGGATGCTCTCCACGGTACACCTGTAGAAATTTGTGAGCATCTTTGGTGACAAACCAAATCTCCTCAAATGCCTAATGAAATATAACCACTGCCAGGCCTTCTTTGAAGCTGCATCGATATGTTGGGACCTGGTTAGGTCCTTAGAGATATTGACATCAGGAACTTGAAATTGCTCACCCTCTCCACTTCTTCTGATCCCTCTCTGAGGACTGGTGGGTGTCCCCTCTTTGTACCCTTTCAAACTGCGTCAAAGATGCTTTGGGATAAAGACATATTATTGCTGGTAAGAAACTAAAATGATGGAATATTTCACTTTAACTACATTTTACTTGGCCCATATCAGCAATCTGGTTTGCAGTAGAGTATTAACCCAGTGGTGCAGGAACTCAGTGTCTAAAATAAAAGTATATTATACAAACTAAAATGGATAAAAAGTGGTTATTGTTATAGTGTGAACACCATTGAAGAATGAAATAGTGTGTCTGATGTTCCAATCAGTTAGTTCATTGGGAAAATGGAGAATAAGATGGGAATTTTTTACCTATTATTAATTAACCATTAAATTTCTTTGTGATCCTTCCCCAATTGGGAAGTGATAATTTAATACCCCACGTTTGTTCACGGAACCTTGAAGGCAAAAATCACCTGAAATGCCAACATGGCTTTTCTGGCAGATTGGCAACTCCTTTTAGGAACAGCACAAATAATTCAAACTCTACTTTAAACTGTTTGACTAGATTTCACACCAAAATTTTCATTGGAGAGTCTCAAAAAAATGCATGGAGATTCTGGCCATTGAGTTTCAAAGAAACAGTTTCCCATTTCCATGATGTCTCTAACAGCTTGAGGAACTGGATACTCCTGAACTTGACCATCAGTTGTACAGAATCTGCTAAGTTCACATTTGATCAACAGCGAAATTCCAGAAGTGCCTTTGGGACATCAAAAAATTCCTTGAATTAGCTTAGAATTCACAAAGCTGATTTCAATCCAATAAAGATCAGGAATGAGAGTAAATATCGTCTTAAGACTGCAAACTTTTATTGTATTTTTCTTGACAACCAAAAGGATTTTAGCAGGAAATATTTATCCTGTACTGTAATTGATGTTTATTCATTAGTTTATCTATTTGTTAAATTAATTTACTTGATAATTTAACTATGAAACAAAGCATGAAATTGCGATGACCTGTTTCAAGTTGGGCACAGGGTAAGTATCTTGCAGACAATGCCAATGACCTGAAATAATTTATTTCACACCTTGCTGAATCTCATCACACAGCCAATTAATTAACGTTAGTTATCATCATAAGAGCAACAACCAATTTACACTCTGTTAAATCCCTGAATGCAATAATAATTGAACTGATGAAGATGTCACGGCCTGAAATATTGGCTGTTTATTCATTTCCGTAGATACTGCCTGGCCTGCTGAGTTCCTCCAGCTTTCTGTGTGTGTTGCTTTGGATTTCCAGCATCTGCAGAATCTTTTGTGTTAATAATTAAATGACCTGCTTTGCTAGGACACTAATCAGGCACAAATTCTATCAAGTGCATGATATTTTACACTTCACAAGAAATATCTAGAAAATACCCTGCACACTTTTCAACATCTTCTATTTGTTTCTTTGTTTTTCTCTGCTAGATCATAAATATCAATGACTCTGTAGGGAATTTTCACATTTATCTACCCATATGAGAATCACGCACTTATATTGTATAGAACTCTTGGAAGGCTCCCAGATTAATTTCCAGATAACCTTCAGAAAATGGATATGTCGAATTCATTTCATTCATATTTTCTAGACACCAAATGAGATTTTGACTCAGATTCCTAAAAAAATTCTATTGAAAGCTCTTGCCACGTTGACAGTATCTAAGTTTCAAGACTGCTTCATTGGTTGTTATATTTTGGGGTGGCCTGTCTCTCTCTGTTCCAGCATGGCTTGAATCCGTAGTACAGATACTAATTCTAACTAAGATCTAAAATCAACATTTTTCGGAAGACTGGAACATTGCAAATGTCACTCCATCTTCAATAAGGGAAAGAGGCAGAAGAAAGGAAATCATAGATCAGTTAGCCTCATGTCAGTGGATGGGAATATGTTGGAGTCAATTAAAAAGGACGAGCTCTCAGAGTACTTGGAAAATATATGATAAAATAGGCTGTAATTCAGCATGGTTTCCTCAAGGGAAGATCTTGCCTGACAAATCTGTTAAAATTGTTTGAATAAATAAAAAGCAGGATAGGCAAAGGAGAATCAGTGGATGTTGTTAACTTGGATTTTCAGAAGGCCTTTGACAAGGTGCCATACACGAAGTGGCTTAACAAGTTTAGAGCCCATGGATTACAGGAAAGATTCCAGCATGGATAAAGCAGTGGCTGATTGGCTGGAAGAAAGAGTGGAAATAAAGGAAGCCCTTTCTGATTGGCTGCCAGAACACTAGTGGTGTTCCACAGGGTCTGTGTTGGGACCGCATCTTTTTAACATTATGTCAGTGACTTGGAGATGGAATTGATGGCTTCACTGCAACGTTTGCAGATGATTTGGAGCAAGAAGGCAGCAGGAGAACACCTAAGGATTTCCAGTGGGAAGACGTTTTGCATTCTCGGGGGAAGAGAGAGGCCAGACTGTGCAGGCGCGTGACGTCAGCCAGTTGAGCGCAAACAGTTTAAAAAGAAGACAGCCATATCCAGCGGGCAGCGGAGTGAGAGGCAGTGTGGTGAACTACATATACCTGTCTGGACATGGCCCCCCCACTGACTGCTCCTGTGGCTCCTCCACGGACCCCGGTATAAAGGCGATTGGAGCCTGAGCCCTGGCCTCAGTCTCCAGGATGTAGTGTGGTGGTCAATTGCTGCTTGTTCTTTCTTCCAGCCAATAAAAGCCTATATCTGGCCTCACGTCTCGGAGAGTTATTGATGGTGCATCAGGTAGCAGAGTGAAAGGGCTTCAGCTCCATGGGCTTCGGTGGTAACAGGACGAGGTGAGGCAGTTGTTGATTGCAAAAGGAGGTAGTATATGTGTGAGGTCAGTTTTCTGTGGTCGGTGTCAGATGTGGGAGGTCCTGGAGTCTCCCAGTGTCCCGGACGGCCACATCTGCACCCAGTGAATCGAGATGCAACTCCTGATGGACTGTGTTAAGGATCTGGAGCTGCAGCTCGATGACCTTTGTCTGGTCAGGGAGAGTGAGGAGGTGATAGAGAGGAGTTACAGACTGGTGGTCACTCCGGGGCCACGGGGGACAGAGAAATGGGTCACAGTCAGGAGAGGGAAGGGGAAGAGTCAGGCACTAGATAGTACCCCTGTGGCTGTACCCCTTGACAATAAGTACTCCTGTTTGAGTACTGTTGTGGGGGACAGCCTACCTGAGGGAAGCGACAGTGGCCGTGCCTCTGGCACAGAGTCTGGCCCTGTGGCTCAGAAGGGTAGGGAAAGGAAGAGGAAGGCAGTAGTGATAGGGGACTCTATAGTCAGGGGATCAGACAGGCGATTCTGTGGACGCAGGAAAGAAACTCGGATGGTAGTTTGCTTCCCAGGTGCCAGGGTCCGGGATGTTTCTGATCATGTCCAAGATATCCTGTGTGGGAGGGAGAACAGCCAGAGGTCGTGGTACATGTTGCTACCAATGACATAGATAGGAAAAGGGAAGAGCTCCTGAAAGAATACTACAGGGAGTTAGGAAGGAAGTTGAAAAGCAGGACCTCAAAGGTAGTAATCTTGGGATTACTGCCTGTGCCACTCGACAGTGAGAATAGGAATAGAATGAGGTGGAGGACAAATGCGTGGCTGAGGGATTGGAGCAGAGGGCAGGGATTACTGGATCATTGGGACCTCTTTGGGGCATGTGTGACCTGTACAAAAAGGACGGGTTGCACTTGAATCCCAGGGGGACCAATATCCTGGTGGGCAGGTTTGATAGAGTTGTTGGGGAGGGTTTAAACTAGTCTGACGGGGGGGGGGGGGTGGGAATCAGAATGTGGGTGCAGCGATTAAGGTAGAAGGACAAGGGCATGATGCTAAGAGTTCTGAGTTGATGAGGAAGGTCAGGCAGGGGACAGAACATGATTGTAGCCAGTTAAAGGGGTTGAAATGTGTCTATTTCAATGCTAGGAGTATTAGGAGCAAGGAGGATGAACTTAGAGCATGGATTAGTACGTGGAACTACGATGTTGTGGCCGTTACTGAAACTTCGTTGGAGGAAGGGCAGGATTGGATGATGCAGGTCCTGGGATTCAGGTGTTTTAAAAGGAATAGGATGGGAGGTAGAAAAGGGTGGGGGGGGGAGTGGCATTGCTGGTCAGGGATAGTACCACGGCTATAGAAAGGGAAGACGCTGGAGAAGGAGTGTCCACGGAGACAGTTTAGGTGGAAGTCAGAAATAGGAAGGGATCAATCACTGTGTTGGGAGTAGTCTATAGGCCCCCAAATAGCCCTCCGGACACCGAGGAGCAGATAAGCAGGCAGATTTTAGAATGGTGCAGGAAATACAGGGTAGTAGTTATGGGTGATTTCAACTTCCCTTGTATTGACTGGCACCTCCTGAGTGCAAGGGGGATAGATGGGGCTGAATTTGTCAGGCGTGTTCAAGAAGGATTCCTGACACAGTATGTGGACCAGCCGACGAGAGGAGAGGCTATACTGGATCTAGTTCTGGGTAATGAACCTGGTCAGGTGACAGATCTCTTGGTGGGGGAGCATTTTGGTGAGAGTGACCACAACTCCCTTAGTTTCAGCATAGCTATGGAAAGGGATAAAATCAGATGAAATGGTATAGTGCTTAACTGGGGAAGGGCTAACTTTGAAGGGATGAGGCAGGAACTAGCGAGAGTAAATTGGAAACAGATGTTCAAAGGGGAAAGCACAGAAATAATGTGGGAGAAGTTTAGGGGCCACTTGAGCTGGGTTCAGGATAAGTTTGTCCCACTGAGGCAAGGAAAAAATGGTAGGAAAAGGGAACCGTGGCTGACGAAACACGTGAGGCAACTCGTCTAGAGGAAGAAGGAAGCATATGTTAGATATAAGGAGCAGGAAGTAGGAGGGGCTTATGAGAAATATAGGGTAGCCAGGAAGGAGTTTAAGAAAGGACTTAGGAGAGCTCAAAGGGGGCATGAGAAGGCCTTGGCATGTAGGATTAAGGAGAACCCCAAGGCGTTCTATGCGTATGTGAAGAATAGGAGGATGACGAGAACGAAGGTGGGACCGCTAAAGGATAAAGAGGGCAACATGTGCCTGGAGGCAGAGGAGGTTGTGGAGGTCCTAAATGAATACTTTGCTTCAGTATTCACAAGTGAAAAGGATCTTGATCAGGATGAGGTCGAAGTAGAGCAGGCCTGTGTGCTGGACAATGTGGAGATTAAGGAAGAAGTAGTGCTGGATCTTCGTAAAAACATTAAGATTGATAAATCCCCAGGGCCGGATATGATACACCCCAGGTTGTTGTGGGAATTGAGGGAAGAAATCACAGGAGCATTAGCTATGATCTTTGAATCCTCTTTGGCTGCAGGGGAAGTGCCGGAGGACTGGAAAATGGCAAATGTAGTGCCCTTGTTTAAAAAAGGTAATAGGGAGAACCCTGGGAACTATAGACCGGTGAGTCTTATGTTGGTGGTATGCAAACTACTGGAAAGGATTTTTAAGGATAGGATCTACAAGCATTTGGAGAAGTCTACTCATGGATAATCAACATGGCTTTGTGAAGGGAAGATCATGCCTCACGAGCCTGATTGTGTTTTTTGAAGAGGTAACAAAAGAAATTGATGAGGGTAGGGCAGTGGATGTGGTCTACATGGACTTTAGCAAAGCATTTGACAAGGTCCCTCATGAGAGACTCCTCCAGAAAGTCATGAGGCATGGGATAAATGGAACCTTGGCTGTTTGGATAAAAAATTGGCTTAAAGGAAGAAAGCAGAGGGTAGTTGTGGAAGGAAAGTATTCTGCTATTTGTGATTTTTATAGATGACCTGGATGTAGAGGCGGAAGGATGGGTAAGGAAGTTTGTGGATGACACGAAGATTGGAGGAGTTGTGGATGGAGCTGTAGGTTATCGAAGGTTACAAGAGGATATAGACAGGCTGCAGAGTTGGGCAGAAAAATGGCAGATGGAGTTCAATCCAGACAAGTATGAGGTGATGCATTTTGGAAGGACAAACCAGAAGACTGAGTACAGGATTAATGGTCAGTTACTTAAGAGTGTGGATGAACAAAGGGACCTTGGGGTTCAAATCCATACATCCCTCAAGGTCGCTGCACAGGTTGATAGGGTAGTTAAGAAGGCCTATGGGATACTAGGCTTCATTAACAGGGGGATTGAGTTCAAGAGTAGAGAGGTCATGATGCAACTCTACAAATCTCTGGTGAGACCACACTTAGAGTATTGTGTTCAATTCTGGTCACCTCATTATAGGAAGGATGTGGAAGCTATGGAGAGGGTGCAGAGGAGATTTACCAGGATGTTGCCCGGTTTGGAGAACAAGTCATATGAAGCAAGGTTAGCAGAGCTGGGACTTTTCTCTTTGGAGCGTAGAAGAATGAGAGGGGACGTGATAAAGGTCTACAAGATTATGAGAGGCATAGATAGGGTGGATAGTCAGTACCTGTTTCCCAGGGCACCAATAGCAAACACCAGAGGGCATATGTACAAAATTAAGGGAGGGAAGTTTAGGGTAGACATCAGGGGTAAGTTTTTTTACACAGAGGGTTGTGAGTGCCTGGAATGACTTGCCAGGAATGGTGGTGGAGGCTAAAACATTAGGAGTATTTAAGAGCCTCTTGGACAGACACATGGATGAAAGAAAAATGGAGGGTTATGGGGTAGTGTGGGTTTAGTACTTTTTTTTAAGGATTATATGGGTCAGCACAACATGGAGGGCTGAAGGGCCTGTACTGTGCTGTAGTGTTCTATGGATATGAAGATAGGTGGTGGAGTAGATAGCTTTAAGGAAGTAGAGAGGCTACAGAAGGAATTACACAGATTAGAAGAATGGGAAAAGAAGTGGATGATGGAATACCATGTCAGGAAGTGTATGGTCATGCACTTTGGGTAAAAGAAATAAAAGGGTAGACTGTTTTCTAAATGGAGATAAAATTCAAAAATCTGAGGCAATAAGGGACTTGGGAGTCCTTGTGCAGGATTCCCTAAATATTAACGTGCAGGTTGAGTCTGTGGGGAGGAAGGCAAATGCAATGTTAGCATTCATTTCAAGAGGACTAGAATATAAAAGCAAGGATGTAATGTTGAGGCTTTATAAAGCACTGGTGAGGCCTCACTTGGAGTATTGTGAGTAGTTTTGGGCCCCTTATCTAAGAAAGGATGTGCTGACACTGGAGAGGATTCATAGAAGGTTCACAAAAATGATCCTAGGATTAAACGACTTGTCATATGAAGAACGTTTGATGGCTCTGTGCCTGTGTTTACGAGAAGTCAGAAGAATGAGGGGTGACCTCATTGAAACCTATTGAATGGTGGAAGGCCTTGATAGAATGGAGAGGATGTTTCTTCTCGTGGGAGAGTCTAAGACCAGCCCCACAATAGAGGGTCAACCTTAAGACCATAAGATATAGGAGCAGAAGTAGGTCATTCAGCCCATCGAGTCTGCTCCGCCATTCAGTCATGGGCTGATCCAATTCTTCCAGTCATCCTCACTCCTCTGCCTTCTCCCCATACCCTTTGATGCCCTAGCTAATCAAGAACATAGCTATCTGTGCCTTAAATGCACCCAGTGACTTGGCCTCTGACTAAAGTAATTTCTCTACATCTCTCTTCTAAATGGACATCCTTCAATCCTGAAGTTATGTCCTCTTGTCCTGGACTCCCCTACCATGGGAGATAACTGCCATATCTAATCTGTTCAGGCCTTTTAGAAGTTAAGGAGATGAGGAGAAATTCCTTTAGCCAGAGAGTGGTAAATCTGTGGAATTCATTGCCACAGGCGGCTGTGGAAGCCAAGTCTTTATGTATATTTAAGGCAGACGTTGATAGGTTCTTGATTGGTAAGGGCCTGTACTGTGCTCTGTTTTTGTGCACCTTATGTAGTCCTGTGTAGGTCTGTAGTCTAGTGTAGCTTTCTCTGTTGTGTTTTTTTTTTACATAGTTCAGTCTAGTTTTTGTACTGTGTCATGTAACACCATGGTCCTGAAAAACGTTGTCTCATTTTTACTATGTACTGTACCAGCAGTTATGGTCGAAATGACAAAAAAAGTGAATTGACTTGAATTGACGTGACTTGTCTTGATAAAGGGATACGTGGAGGAGGCAGGGGATTGGGCCTGAGAGGAAAAATGGATCAGCCATAATGAAATGGCAGAGTAGACTTTAAGGGACAAATGGCCTAATTCTGCTCCAACATCTTAAGACCAGTCCTAGCCAGTAGCTAATTAATTTTCCTGATCAATTTTAGTAATCTCAGCAACAAACTTTCTGACTCATGAAGATTTTGGTTTATGGACAGTGCTCAGATAAATAATTTTTACTTTGGCAAAAAAAAAGACCCCCTTAAGTGACCTGATCAGAGGAAGATAATTTGTGGGGTAGGGTGGAGCAACTCTCTAGTCCAGCATCACTGGGTGAAGCAATTCCTATAACCAATGATGCTGGACTAGAGAATTTCAAACTGGAACTATATGAAGTATATGTTCCTTTGAGAGAAACTGAAGTTCTTCCGCTGGACGTAGCGAGGGATAGGAGATGCAAGGCAGGAAGTAATAAGTTCAGTATTATATGTGTAACACCTCCAAATTGACCACAGCCTTGTCATAGGGTTTGGAGGCTTGCATGCCTCACTAACCTGGAGAGCTATGCTGGCTGGAGTCAGGGCTTTATGCTTTGGCTCTTGGTAGGGTCACCCATGTCAAACAGGTCAAAGGGCTGAGGCCAGACTAAGAGTGATCCACTGGTTCTGGTTTTGGGGTTTAGCTCAGGGCTAACAATCCTGATTGGTAAAACAAAACTGTTACAGAAACAGCAGTGAAGACTCCTTCTACATCTGACTGTGACAGTATTCCTGAGACTCCACCCAGGACTTGTAAGGCTGACGGTATTGAAAACCAAGAGGAAGCTACAGGCATGATGAAGAAAGCCCTGAACAAAGATGGAGGACCTTCATTGCTACCCTAAACACCAGTGGTGTAACAGGCAGCTGGGATATGTGTAACAGTAATTACTGTTCCAGAAGAGGCAAGAGAAAGGATTAATGACATTTAATGAACAAAAATGTTAATTTTAAATTATAAAAGTACTGAAAGTCACAGAGAAAATTCTTTACATGGACTTGTTTTTATTGCATAACTTCCAAAAGCAGTTTTGATTATTGTAAACATTTTCAGTAAATCTTATACTGAAAGAGCTGTAAAGCAGATTTGACTGTAATTTCTAAAGAGAAAATCAAATAGATGTGCGAGGGGGAAGATTCTATGTACCAAAGGGAAATTATCACACTTTTTTCAAAGAACCAACACACAGTTAGTAAATGACCTTCTCCCATACAATATAATTTCAACATCTTTTAAAACCTAAGAGTTTTAATTGAAGATAAAAAGACAATCTGTATAATTTTTTTATCAGAATTTCTTCAAAGGAGCAAAAGTGGTATGACAGCTGAGGAGTTGAAAGTGGAAAAAAAATACCCACTTTATAAATGAATATGGATTCTTCCAGCACTATTTCTAGTCGTATACACTCTGCATAACTATAAAAGCCTCAGCCTCTCTGTTATTGTCCAAGGAAAGTATGTTTCCTTTACTAATCTTAAACCCTGAATATCCCTCCAACGTAAATAAAACAAGCAGCACCTTATTGGTGGTGAAGTTTCAGGAGATCTTTTCCAAAGTTTATTTTCCTTGGAATTGCCATCCTCACCCAATATCCTAAAGTTGTCAAATTTTATCTGAATATAAGACGTCAACATCAGGATTTTGGGGCAGGCCTGGATCTACACTGTCATTGTTTAAGAGTTCAAAGCGCAGGGCAGAGGATTGGGGCTGATTGTGCATCTCTTTCATTGGTGATACTAATCCCTCTCAAAATCCATTTTTTACTTAAGATTCATTTGCATTCTTTTAAATTCCACTGAGCACAGGTCCAATCGATTCATTCTGTCCTGATAGATTATATCTGTAATCTCAAGAATTGATGCCGCATGCCTCCTACAAAAGTCCATCCCTATTTATGTAAAGCCCCAAGCTGCATGCATGTTGAGTGTACTATCACTAAACCCCTGCACATTTACAATCATACTAACTCCACTACTCCAAAAAACCTTGTGGAAAAAAATTAAATTTATTAAACTTCCTGCACTGTGAACATACAATCCAAACTCACTAATTTCTGACCACCTGACAAAATGTTTTCATTTTCTTCATATCAAAGCAAACCACCAATCTTTGTAAGTTATCCTCCATTTGCTATATTTTTGCTCTTTGCCTCTTTAAGGACACTTTGCAAGCTCTTCACAATTCACTTTCCTACCTATCTTGTATTCACAAAGTTTACATTCCTCTCTATCAGTTCACTTAAGTCATTATTTATTTACTTATTTGAGATACAGCACAGAATAGGCCTTCCGGCCCTTTGAGCCACGCCGCCCAGCAACCCCCGATTTAACCCTAGCCGAATCATGGGACAATTTACTATGATCAATCAACCAACCGATAGGTGTTTGGACTGTGGGAGGAAACCGGATCACCCGGAGGAATCCCAGAGTGTCGCAGGGAAAATGTACAATACCTCCTTACAGGCGGTGGTGGGATTTGAGCCCCGGTCGCTGGCACTGTAAGTGAATGTAATTGGATAGGCTCCAAATATTAATTCCTGGAGCTTCTCATTAGTAAAACCTACCAGAAAGTGATCTTTTAATGTCTATCCATGCAAATATATTACCTTCAACCCCAGCCTTTGACGAGTGTTAGCTTAACAATTTCCTTCTGGAAGTACAGGTATAACATCAACTAATCCCCCTCCCCTTACCTACACTCATAGTTATATCCTTTAAAAACAACTAAACACAACTTTCTTTTCATACAGAAAATACTGGGAATACTCTATGCAGAAGCATCTCTACCAAAGGAGGTATAAAGTGCTCCGTCTCTACGCTAGCCTGCAGGTCACCCTTGGACAAGGTTTAGCACCTGCTTAGTCCCTCGACCAGGGTCATGTGAAGTCATGGGGGCAGGTGGTGGATGGTTGTATGAGCAGCTGGTGCAGATCACAAGTCCTGGTTATGTGATCACTTGACACTAGGCAGACGATCTCTGAAGAGTATTGATAATGGCTGGGGTCACCCGTTTTGTAAAGACACCTCCTAGATGAAAGCAATTGCAAACCACTTCTGTAGAAACATTTGCTAAGAACAGTCATGGTCATGGAAAGACCCTGATCACCCACGTCTTAAGACACAGTACATAACGAATGAAAATACTCTATGTAGAATACGCAGCAACTGGGGAGAGAGAAAAAAAGAGCTAATGGTTCTGATGGAGGGAAAATTATATGAAACATAACTATTTCTCTCTTCACAGCTGTTGCCCGACTTAATGACTATCCACATTGTTTTCTTAAATTTCAAATTTACAGCACACAAGTTTTTAGTTTAATGAAAAGTAAAACAATAATGTCTAATATCTTTATAGTCACCAAGTTACCATGTTATTATTATTCAATTTCAATATTTTCATAACTACTTGTGTTCCTCTCACTCCTTTACTAAATAAAGTTCCTAAGATATATGTAGGTTACTTTTCTCCTTTGCTTTTATAATTTTAATTAGCTGTTCAAGTCTTCACAACTGCCTAAATATGTTAGAAAACATATTTTCTTAAGATGATTAGCTAAAGATATTAATTCTATCCTCAGGCATTATCAGCCAAGTATAACTTTAAAACTTTACTTAAAAATAAATCTGCTGATTCCTGCCATCCCAAAATTCTATTATACTTGTACCAGCACTTATACTCCAACCAATAAATAGCATCAGGTTATAAAAGAAACACTTTGAGAGATAGTATGTGTTATCACAAGAGAGTCAAGCCTCCACATTAGTTGATTAACTGCAGTACTTTTGAAAGTGCAATTCTTGTGCTACAATAGCTTTACAAATACAAATTGCTCTATAACTATAGTGGAAAAATGGTTCAAAAAGTCCAAGGCAGTTCACGTCATGAAAATAGAACCTCTTCCAGGGCTTCTATTTATATATATATATTTTTACTTCGCATGTGAAAGCTAAGTAACATTATCAAAATTATCATCTTTTGGGTTCAAATCTGCAACTTCCCAAAAGTATTTATAATTCAGTCTGTAGCAAGTACAAATGTTATATGGTATAAAACTGCATGTTGGTAATAAACTGAGTGCATTCTGAATGTGAGAGGGTCGTTACATCTGCAGATCAGGCCCATCAACATGACAGGGAAAAGATGAACACATGCAGACATCCCACTAGCAACAGACACTGCAATTTTAGTGTTCAGATTTGCCCCAACCCACAAGGTAGTTAGTTACTTAAAGTGAAAAACTGAGGAAAGAGTTGGTGGTGTGGGGGAGAGGGCAGGAAGGGGTTGTGGGGAAGGGGTGTAGCCTTGAACAGAAGTAAGGTTGTAATACCAGTGGCTTGGGTCATTTTGCAGAATATTAAAATACCCTTTTCTCTTAGGCAGGCAACTGTGTCCATCCAAAGTGGAGGCAAAGCAGATTGGAAATAATCCAGGGACGTTAAACATCCCAACTCCATAGAGGTTTACGTCAGTTTTTGTTTTTCTGCACCCAATGCCACTGAAGATCTGCCAATATTTCTTCAATATCAAATTTTCGCTTGATCTACATCGTTCAGGCAATATTTTACATTATCTTTAGACACTTCCCAGAAGGTGGCAATGGCAAACCACTTCTGTAGAAAATTTGCCCAGACCACTCATGGTCATGGATTGAGACAGATGGAAGGCCATAATTACCTACGTCACACGATGATGACCTTTAAAAGTGGTAACAGTATAGGTTGGCTAAAATACCTGAACACCTGTTCAATTCTGGGGTAATATGCTTACTTCTTTGTTATACTAAAAAATATTTTTCATAGGATTAATGTAGCCAACTATCCTAAAAACCTCCCATAATGCACTCAAATTTATCAACTCATGACAAAGCACATACTTTCTTTCCTCCCCGAATAAAGTTGCAACTTGAATCTTCAGCAACACATAACTAAACATCAAGTCCAATGAACTAGTTTCTTCATGAACGTTAGTCAATAGTTCTAAATAAGAACTTGTGCATCGTTTTCTCTGAATTATGGGCATTGTCATAATTCAAAGTGTGCGGCCTGGAGACGGGCCGCCCGCCCGTGATCCACTCCATTTCTCGCTGATTAAAACATTGAGGAAGATTGAAATCAACGAGGATGAGAGCAGAAGGCGAGCCTATGTTTGACCGGTCTCTCTCTCTCTCTCTCTCCTTTACATTTGCTGCTCCTGGAGGAAGGTGCCTGCATTTGGCTGGAGCCTTGGATCTTGGTCAAGGTTTAATCGATTCGGTTTGTGGATTGGACTCTGTAGTTCACGTTATGATGTGTTTCTGGTTATTCTTTTTTTGTAGTTGTTTTCTGTGATTTTGATCGGGACGGACTGTCTCTGCAGCCTGCAGTCAATGTACAGCACAGTGCTAATTGGACTCAACTGAACATTCCTAGAATCTTGCAATGTCTTGTGGTTTAATCTTTTACATTATGTGTTTTTCACTGTTTGTGCAATTTGTTCTTTTTTTGCACGTTGGGTGTTTGATGTTTTCTTTGAACAGGTTCCATGGTATTTCTGTGTTTTGTGTCAGTCAACGGGAGAACTAATCTCAGGGCTGTATACTGCATACATACTTCGATAATAAATGTACTTTGAATCTTATCCAAATTTAATTTCTGCATAGAATGGGGTTCCCAACCTGGGGTCCACGAACCTCCTGATTAATGGTATTGGTCCATGGCATAATGAAGGTTGGGAACTCCTGGATTAGATGGACATAATTTCAGTCACGTTCCTAGATATTAGTCTGCCCGAGGAAGATCGGCAGTTTCCAGTTGCTAGATTCAATGATGCAATCCCAGTCAGGTACTAATTCATGGCACAGATAACAATGTAGTCTTGCTCACAACTCAGTCAATTATTCCGTTGTAAGATTTGTTATGCATTGTCGGAAGAATTTCCACAGAATGAATGGTGATGGCTGGCCTGTACAGTGGGTTGGTTGCCTGCAATGAAAGGGAAGATTTTAAGAATGAGATATTAAATTTTATTGCAGCAGTTTTTTTCTCCCCCGCCAATACTGCTGCATCAATTAATAAAACTTTTCCTGTTCAGTAGCATTTAGTCTTGGGAACTTCCAGCAGCTCGGCAGCCTATTCTACTCTTTTCTCCCTTGTTCTGATCTAACTACATCCGTGCTATTTTCTCAGACTTTACTTAGACCATAAGACAAAGGAGCAGAAGTCAGTAATTCGGCCCATCAAGTCTGCTCCACCATTTCATCATGAGGTGATTCAATCTCCCCTTTAGTCCCATTCCCCACCTTCTCACCATAACCTTTGATGCCCTGACTACTCAGATACCTATCAATTTCTGCCTTAAATACACCCAATGACTTGACCTCCACTGCCGCCCGTGGCAACAAATTCCATAGATTCACCACCCTCTGGCTAAAATTTTTTTTTCGCATCTCTGTTCTGAATGGGCGCCCTGCAATCCTCAAATCATGTCCTCTCGTACTACACTCCCCCACCATGGGAAACAACTTTGCCACGTCCACTCTGTCCATGCCTCTCAACATTTGAAATGTCCCTATGTTACTTAGGGTTGAGTATTCCCTGTACTTTCACTCCTTATGCCAATAAGACTTCTTGAATTTCCTAATAAATTCAATAGTGTCTTTCTTGTACTTTTTGCTACTTGCTTGACCTCTATCAGGACAGCGTCCAGATTCACCTCAAAATCAAGGTGATCCAGCTTGTTCTGTCTTTCCTGATAGTTATAACCAGGTCTTGTCTTTGTGATTTTTTAAATTTTGCAACTACTTTAATGCCTTAAGGTCATCATAGCTGGGGGGGGGGGGGAGGGTAATGGGGACATGCTATCACTACCTATTAAATGCTTCAAATAGCCTCTGATAATCAAGTCCAGCTCCCGGCTTTCACATGTGGCTTAGCTAACTAAGCCTAGTGGAACTGTTTCTACTGAGAGGAGAAAGAAGAAGGGACACAGGCAGCTTACCAGTGCCTTAAAACCAGTTACCTTGGGCAGATGGGGCTCAGCAGCCATGGGTGGCAGATCAGCTAGAAAAAGGAAAACTCCCATCTCAATTCTCCACTGCCTTGTGGCTATATCCACTTATGGGGAAGGCTTAGATAGATAGATAGATAGACAGATAGATAGATAGATACTTTATTCATCCCCATGGGGAAATTCAACTTTTTTTCCAATGTCCCATACACTTGTTGTAGCAAAAATAATTACATACAATACTTAACTCAGTAAAAAATATGATATGCATCTAAATCACTATCTCAAAAAGCATTAATAATAGCTTTTAAAAAGTTCTTAAGTCCTGGCGGTTGAATTGTAAAGCCTAATGGCATTGGGGAGTATTGACCTCTTCATCCTGTCTGAGGAGCATTGCATCGATAGTAACCTGTCGCTGAAACTGCTTCTCTGTCTCTGGATGGTGCTATGTAGAGGATGTTCAGAGTTATCCATAATTGACCGTAGCCTACTCAGCGCCCTTCGCTCAGCTACCGATGTTAAACTCTCCAGTACTTTGCCCACGACAGAGCCCGCCTTCCTTACCAGCTTATTAAGACATGAGGCGTCCCTCTTCTTAATGCTTCCTCTCCAACTTGAGGAGTAACCTCAAGGAAAAATACGGAGCTGGATTAAGGCAATCCTGCGTTGAGTTCAACATTGACTGGCAACTCCTGTGATGCTGCTGGTGCCAGTATCTGCCATCCCTTTGGATTCACCAGCTGCGCGGAGAAGGGGGAGCCTGCCGTATGGGTAACAGCTTGCTCTCCATACTGTATTGCCCTGGCTTGACTATCATGTAGACAGCTGAGACGCAACACCCATGGTCGACCCTTCCCAACAGGAGGGCCTCAGTTCCCCAGTATTTTATTGCAACTGTTCTGAACTAAATATTTCCCCAACCCCACATCAACAACTTGATTTATTTCTGAAGCTGGAGTCAAACTTGATAGGGTGTTTTTTGAGTTAGGACATACAGTTGGCCCTCCTTATCCGCAGGGGATTGGTTCCAGGACCCCCTGCAGATACTAAAATTCACAGATGCTCAAGTCCCTTATTTAACCTGTCTCAGTGCGCTGGTCTTTAGGACCCAGCGGAACCCCGGACTTTATTTAAAGTCTCCGTGAGGTGGACATTAGGACATGGCAGCACAGCTCTGAATCCGCAGTGTTTCTGTTCACAAAAATAATCATGATCGCGATTGAAAATAAGGTGGAAGTAATAAAGCAATTGGAAAGAGGTGAAATGCCATCGGTCATTGGAAAAGCATAGGCTACAGGCAGTCAATGATCGGAACAATTTTAATGGAGCATGTGAAAGGCCCTGCCCCGATGAAAGCTACAATTATTACTAAGCAACGCAGTGGTATAATTATTGAAATACATATGTTTCTTAAGTGTTTTATATGCATAGAAAGGTTAAATATGTACTATATACTAAGAAAAACGTTTGACTGATGCTAAATAATACCGGATGTACATGTTCCGATTTCAAATCCGACTTAAAGACAGACTCAGGAACGGAACTCATTAATAACCTGGGAACTGCCTGTACTTTAAAATCATTTCTAGATTACTTATAATACCTAATACAATGTAAATGCTATGTAAATACTTGTTATACTGTACTGTTTAGGGAATAATGTCAAGAAAAAATAGTCTGTACATGCTCAAGCAACAAGTGCTGGAGAGAGAACTTCCGGGTTTTCCCGATCCGCGGTTGGTTGAATCCGTGCATACGGAATCTGCGGATAAGGAGGACCGACTGTATAGCAAATAACTTCAGCCAGCAATCTTCAGATCTGAACATGGAATATAGTTTAAATTTAAAATGCAGATCTGGACAATGGGACCCTAGAGCTGTAAAAACAGCAGTTAATTGAAAACAGACAATGTTGTTTAACATTGTCTAAAGTGTGGGTGTGAAGAGGTGGTGTGAGAGTTATGTGTAGTTCAAAGGAAGCATTGTAAATATTGAATTGTCCTTTGATACTTAACATATAAAATGTCATGTAGTGTTGGGTGGAGCAGGCCTCAATATTGTGCCTGTTGTGTCTCATTTTGTCGAATAAAGAGTAAAGAGAATACTTTGTATCTATCAGCTACCTCTCTCTGGTGACTTTGTTCTCACAGCAGAACTATTTCACCCTAATTGTGACAACCAGCGGCCAAGACAAACAAACCCGCAGAGCTCCGTTTCCCATTTGCTTTACTATCTTGGTAATTTCACCCTAACGTCTTGTTCATAGCCAAAAAATGGAAGCGGTTCATTGAAATGAAGAAAAAAGACAACTCATCCAATAAACAATGAGTTTTTAAAAAAATACACAACTAATTGTAGGCAGCAGGATGGAGATACATCTCTACTGAAGGAGGTGTAAGATTCTCTTTCCTTTCGCTAGCCCCATTCTCCTGATCAGGGTCTTGTGAAGCCATGGATCAGGTGGTGCATAACCCAAGTCCTGGTTCTGTGACCACTGACACCAGGCAGAAAATCTCTGAGAATGGTGGGGGTAACCCAGAAGGCGGCAATGGCAGACACTCACGTGGAAAAACTTGCCCAGCACAATCTCGGTCATGAGACCATGATCATCCACATCACACAACGCAGCACATGATGACATAATAATGATGATGACACAATAAAAAGTCACTGATCATAGAAACAGAAAATCTACAACACAATATACGCCCTTCGACCCACAAAGCTGTGCCCAACATATACTTAGTTTAAAAATTACCTAGGGTTACCCATATCCCTCTATTTTTCTAAGCTCCATACACCTATCCAGGAGTCTCTTAAAAGACCCTATCGTATCAGCCTCCACCAGCATCGCTGGCAGCCTATTCCACACACTCACCACTCTCTGTGTAAAAAATTTACCCTTGACATTTCCTCTGTACCTATTTTCAAGCACCTTAAAACTGTGCCCTCTTGTGATAGCCATTTCAGCCCTGGGAAAAAGCCTTTGACTATCCACACAATCAATGCCTCTCATCATCTTATACACCTTTATCAGGTCACCTCTCATCTTCCATCGCTCCAAGGAGAAAAAGCAAAGTTCACTTAACCTATTCCTGCAAGGCATGCTCCCCAATCCAGTCAACGTCCTTGTAAATTTCTTCTGCGCTCTTTCTATAGTTTCCACATCCTTCCTAGTGAGGTGACCAGAACTGAGCACAGTACTCCAAGTGGGGTCTGACTAGGGTCCTATATAGCTGTAACATTACCTCTCGGCTCTTAAACTCAGTCCCACGGTTGATGAAGGCCAGTTGCACCATACGCCTTTTTAACCACACAGTCAAACTGTACAGCAGCTTTTAGTGTCCTATGGACTCAGACCCCCAAGACCCCTCTGATCCTCCACACTGCCAAGATGATCCTCCACACTACTAAGAATCGTATTACGTATTACACCAGAGCATAGTTTAAGTATAACGGACCACTGAACAATGAAGTGTGATTAAAGGCACAACACCAATTAGAACTCCTTCGTTGTAGGCATTGATCAGTATTTTAATGTCTGCTCGTAGAGTATTGGAGATGAAAATCAGTCTCACTCAGGCTTTGCTGATACTGAATGGAGAATAAGCAACGTCTTCATTACCAGCTTGCGTTACCACCCCATTTTACCACCACCTGTCCATGTCTAGCTGTTTCTTTCACCTTACACAGACTTGGTAAATATTCATGATTTCATTTTCAGTGATGTAAGTTACATACTGAGGAATGTGAAAAAGATGAGCTGGATCAAGAAAAGGATGATGTTGAATGCAAAGGTGAGGGAGCTGTTACTAACTAATCCATGAGAATGTGGCAATAATAAATTGCATGACCCTTACATCTCACACGGTACACATCAACCATAGGTAACAAATAAACATAGTGACCAATTGTTACAGAGAGCGCTTGGTAAATGCGCTCCGTAGACACACACACACACACACACAAACATTGTCTTGCCATTCAGCCATCATGCTGAGTGTGCACACTTCAATGTCTTTTCCCAGGTGTATTCTCATAATGCATTGGCTTTATGGTGCCTTTGCCACCAGACACAGTGGAATATTTAATTTATTTAGTAATGGAGATGTGTAAATGTGTATATATTGTTTGTATACTGTATTTAAGGTAGATACTTCTGTTTATTTTGTAATATGATTGTAACTACATTGTGGGGTACATCACATTCTAATTCATGTGTAGTCTTAAGTTAACTTTGTAGGTAATTAAAGATGGTATGTCCTGGTGCCTAAAAAAACAGGGCAGATCACTCTCAGTGCTAGAAGAGAGAGATTAGGCTGCCAGAAGTTCATACTGGAGAAAGTCTGGAGCTGTTATTGTGTTTTCTGGTAGATAACTTTTTGTAAATATTGGCAGGTTTTTCCCCCCACTATTTTCACTAGTTTTTGTAAGTTGATTTTTTGACACACTGAAAGAAATCCCTTGCACGAAAATACAAAGGGACTCCAGCCATTTTGCTTTCCTTTGCTCAAAGCCCATGTATCGTAACATCAGTTGTATTGTTCCATGTAGCACATGGGCCACATGCTAGGAGAAACGCCCACCTCACTACCACTTAAGGGATAATCATTGCTTTTCTACATTCATTCAAAAAAGCACAGCAAATTTCTGATAATCTACTATTCGGCTATTTGGAAATGATCCTGATGTTTACCATCTGAATCACAAAGTAATGTATCTCATGTTCCCCTAAGACTTGTATTTCTGTCGATTACTAGCTGTTTAAAATTAAAATAATATTCAGCTTATTTGCCCTCATGGTACCAAAATATTAGGCAGATATATCTTAATTCAAGCTCACTATTTCAGTCCTATCTAAATTCATTTTTGGGTTCCAATTACAATCACTAAACTTAGGGATTAAATCTTAAAGTCATCTCTTAATGCTTCAAACACACATAATTCTGGTTACTTGGAAATATTCCTGCATACACTATTCAGTTCTGAACTAACTGGTAACTGGGGACTCTGTCCATGGCCTCCTCTTTTACTCTCAGGGTGGAGGAGCACCACCTCATATTCTGTCAGGGTAGTCTCCAACCTGATGGCATGCACATCGATTTCTCCTTCCCCCCCTTTCCTCTTCTTCTATTCCCCTTTCTGGCCTTTTACCTCTTTTCACCTGCCTATTACCTCCCTCCGGGTCTGCTCCTCCTTCCCTTTACCCTGAGGTTCACTCTCCTCTCCTGTCCGATTCCTTCCTCTCCAGCACTTGCCCTTTGCCACCCGCCCGACTTCATCTATCACCTTCCAGCTAGCCTCCTCCTCCTCCCCCCACCTTCCATTCTGCTGTCTTTCCCCTTCCTTTCCAGTCCTGATGAAGGGTCTCATCTTGAAATATTGGCTGTTTATTCATTTCCTTAGATGCTTCCTGACCTGCTGAGGTCCTCCAGCATTTTGTGTATTGCTTTGGTTACTGGGGAGTTATCTACATCACAGACAGGCAGGTACAATATATCAGTTCCTTGATTTCTGCAGGATAATATGGGGATTGCCATTGTGTGGTGGAAACTCATCCAGAGTCTCCCTTTAATGTGTGTTTTAAAAAATTCTTTAAGGACAGACAGTAATTAAACTCATCAGCACCTTTCCCTGGCCTAGTAATATACCTGAAACTGTTATGCATCAGTTTTGCTTTCATTTGGCCTCTAGTATTTTGCTGGGACAAGATCCATTTGCACAAATGGTACTAGAGCTACTAAGGCTTTCCACCTGGTTCTGGTCCCTAATGTCATTTGCATCAATAATAGGCAAGTTCCTTAACCAGGATATCTGAAAACGTTCAGCCACAAAAAACAGTCACCGGTTTTCAGGTAGACATAAACTAGAATTATGACTGAATTTTGCTTTGGGCTGTGAAGGCACACCCATAGTACACAGTGCTCTGTATGTCATCTATGAGACACTAGACCCTTATCAAGGGAAGAAATGCTTTAACTAAACACACAATCTATTTTAAGTTGCACTAGGTGTCTGGTACGAGTCTCCTTTGCTACAAGGATTTAAAACATCTAATATAAAGCACCATGAATCAAAATGAAATGTGAATCAATTAGATACATATAAATTTTAGGCTCTGCGCGCAAAGCATATTAAGAACCTGCCAATGTTTTGTTGGTTCAGTTACTTTGGTATCAATTATTTATTTGTTAATTATTTTAATGAGGCACAACAAAAAAAATCTTACCATTTCGTATCTTGCTCTTGATCGTTCATTTTGAAATCTGGCAAATTCTCGTCTGTCATGAATAGTCACAATCAGTTTCCAAATGGCAAGCAAAGCAATACCCACTGCCAAAATACTACCAACCACTGCTATCAGTACGGTCATTGGATCGGTCTTACTTGCACAGTCTGTAAGAAGAGAGCAAGTCAGTAAATAAGATATTGGATGAAGAAGTGAATCTTATTCTGCAAATGCACATAACAAATTCGAGTATCATGCGAATGGTACCTTTTAATCTACTGCTAGTAACCTTTGCTGTGAAATATTACCATTATTATATAAAGCAGTTGTCAAGTAATAGTGAAAGTATTTGTCAAGATTAATGTAGAGAATGGATAGTAAATTAAGGCAATGAGAGATGACAAGTACACAGTGTCAAAGGGGTTAAATTTCCAGAAATTATTTTGTTGAAGAATAGAAGCCATTCCTAAAACTGTTGAAATTAGAAAATTGTAAGTAAGAAGCGCAGATGGGCAGTCTAATGGAAGAAAATCATTAGAAGAATATTGTGAATTGCCATAGGAGATAGTGATAAAGAAAAGGCAGGATAATATAGTCACAGATGTCTGTGGTGAATTTGATCTCAGCAATGTAAGTCTTTTATAAGATATGACAAATTTAGAGTTGATGAGGGAAAAGTTTTGAACATCATATTGGCAATAAGGGCAGTAAAAGCATGTTGGAGATGGCACAGAAATGAAGAATGATAGAAATTGCTATATAAACTGCAAAGTTAAGGAGACAGGGATAATGACAGGGACAGAGAAAATATTTACAAACATAGGGATGAGACAGCACAATGACTTGGTCAATCATTGGCAAAGAAGACAAGGAAACAAAACGTGGATTTAATGATAAATGAGTGAGTTAATGCACAACCAATAGCTGGCTCACGTTTCAGCAAATTCATTAGTACCTGTAGAAATCAATTATATTTCTACACAAAGGAAAACTGAACTTACGCAGCAAACAACGTGGACTGGGAATTTCAAATTAATTGTTATGGAGTGCTTATGTAGGGATTTTTAATTTCTTTTCACATTATAGACTAGGATGTCCATTAGCTTGGAAAGGCTGAGAACTTGCACTTAAATCTTATAACTTATAACAGTAGACAATAAGTTCAAGAGCTAGATATACCGTAGGGTGACACGATAGCGTTGTGTAGTACAGTGCTTTACAGTGCCAATAACTGCAGTTCAATTCCCGCCACTGCCTGTAAGGAGTTTGTACGTTCTGCCTGTGATCACAAGTGTTCCCTCCAGGTGCTCCATTTTCCTCCCTCAGTTTAAAGACTACTGGTTGATTGGTTAATTGGTCATTGCAAATTGTCCTGTAATTAAGCTAGGATTAAATCAGAGGATTGCTGGGTGGCTTGGCTCAAAGGGTTGATTCCGCGCTGTATCTAAATAAATAAATAAAAAATTTTTAAACTTGCAAGGGCCCCGTATCTAAGAATGGATGTGCTGGTAACTGAGAAGGCCCAGAGATAGTTTAGAGGATGATCCTGGAGTAAAAGGAGAAGTGTTTGAATTGTGGAGCTGACTTGATGGGCTGAATTCTGCTCTTATGTTGTAAATGAATTAACTTAGGGAAAACAATTTGTAAAGCAGAACAATGAGAAGCGGAGAAATTAAACGGAAGAGCCCAGCACTGTGCTGCTGTCACAGTCGAAGGAGCCGTACAGTCTAATAGTGAACAACCGTCTTGATCACTTCTGTTGTGATTGCAAGGCCTTGTGCGTGCCATGCCTGCTGGTGCTGTGTTTTGCACCTCGGCTCTGAAGTAACGCTGTTTCATTTGGCTGCATTCATGTATGATTCAATGACAATTAAACTTGAATTGAATTTTACTGAATCACCGCACAGTTACTGAATTCATGAACTTATTTCTTCTTACTTCAGTTTTTATTCTACACGTATTTCAAAATTGTCTGCTATTATGATGTTAGCATAATTCAATTAAAAAGTTAGTTAGAGAACAAGTGTGTGCATTAAAATATTAATGGCCCAAGAGAGCAACTAACCTGGTTCCTTCAGAGCAGTGAGGACAGATTTTCCACTAATATGTTCCGAGTAGGTAAACCTCATGACACAATCATTTTCTGTTTTATACAGGCACAGAACTGCATCCTTATCATCCGTGTCTAGAGGACAAGAATGGAAAATTATGCTCAGTCCTGTGGAATTTATCATGGCGTAGATCGAGTAGGTGGAGGTAGAAGATCCAGCAAATAAATAGTTACATAGAAGGTTCAAGAGACCAGATGGCCTACTGCTATGTTAGAACATATAAACAGTCAGTTCAAATGGCATATCATCAAGCAAGCTAAATGTTACCATTGTTTTCCCTAAAAGAATACCGCCTAAAAGCTACGGTCGTATCATAGTATCTCAAAGAATGTTATTTTTAATTTTTTTTACATGCCGTTGGTACAATTTCAGTTTCTTGCACAATTTTGTCAATTTCACATGAAGCATACTTTCTAGACAAACATCTGTAATTTATTCAAATTTCACAACATTATTTTGAAATATCAAAGACTAACATTCAGAAACAAAGTCAACAATCCTCATCGATGCCATAAGTTAAGAGGATTTTTCCAAATAATGCCAAATTTTAAATGCCTTAATCTTCAACCCAATTAAATGCTTTCAGCAAGAGACCAAAATCAGACATGTAGACTTGGCCCAATTAAGATTAAATTTCAGTTTCTGAGTATAAAGTGTTGTGATTCATTGTTATGCACCAACTAAGCGATTTGAATTGAACATTAGTACTTGCCTGCATTTACAAAGGAAAGCCCATGGGCCAGTATCATTGAGCTGATCGTGAGAAATGTTTTAATTCCCATTCCTGTTCCAACATTTTGGTCCATGGCCCCCTCCTGTGCCAAGATGAGGCCACACTCAGGGTGGAGGAGCAACACCTTATAATATTCCCTCTGGGTAGCCTTCAATCTGATGCTGTGAATATCGATTTCTCCTTCTCCTCCCCCCACACCTCTTCTTCTCCACTCTGACCTCTTACCCGTTCTCACCTGCCTGTCATCTCGCCCAGGGTCCCCTCCTCCTTCCCTTTCTCCTGTGATCCAGTCTCCATGCCTACCAGATTCTTTCCTCTCCAGCCCTTTATCTTTTCCACCCACCTGGCTTCACCTGTCACCTTCTGGCTATCCTCCTTCCCCTCACCCCACCTTGTTATTCTAGCATCTTCACCCTTCATTTCCAGTCCTGAAGAAGGGTCTCTGCCTACAGCGTCACCTCCCACTGAAGGTCCAATTTCAATAAAAAGAGAACAGATATACTCCAGATACGCTGGAACCATCTCCTGCCAAGCAAAACTGAAATTGAACAATTTTGTAAGATCTGCAGTCCCACACAGTAACATGTGTGGGGAACAAAGGTAAAGAAATTAATACTGGAGCTGGCTGGATGACCAGGAATAGTGACAGTAAAACAGAATGCGTGGCACAGTAGAGGTGAAAATCATGTTGATTACAAAATACTCAAAGGGGCAGCGAAAAGAGTGCGAAGCAACGAGAGAGCATGATTGAAATCTGGCAGCGTAGAATGGAATTCCAACAAATGTAGCCCTGTGTCAAGAAAAGGGCTATGAAGAGAAATGTGAATGATCAAAGACCAAAAAGAAAATGTTCTCAAGGAGGAGAAGACTAGCTATTTTACATCAAGTTCTAATTGTGTACTTTACATCAATTGTTCTGTATTTATTATTTCAATAATATTTCATTTAAATAATTAATTATGGGCTCTATGTAAAAATGCGTTAATTGCATACATCATCACATTACCACGTGACGCATGCCTCACTTAAAGTAAATTTGGAGTTAGACTTACAGTTCCGACTCTTGAATTCGTTTACTGTTTTGAAGTTACAAAACAGAACATCACTAAAGAAGATGATGCTCCTGGAGACCCAGGAAAGGAAGTACGTAAAAAAGGATAAAGAGAATACTGCAGAAAAGCTAGTCAAATATTAAGTGGATATATCGGCTGTCCCAGAGGTGTAGTGGTTAGCACAATGCTTTACAGTACAGGCAAACCAGGTACAATTCCTGTTGCTGCCTGTTCTCCCTGTGATCGCATGGGAGCTTTGATTTCCTGCCACAGTCCAGAGATGTACTGGTTGGTAGGGTAACGGTCATTGGAAATTGTACCGTGATTAGACTGGGGTTAAATCGAAGGGATCGCTGGGTGGCATGTCTCAAAGAAGCCGAAGGGCCTGTTTGGAGCTGTATCTCAATAATACGTATTCTTTCAATTAGATCAGGGAGAGGTGTGAGAGGAATGGAAGATTTCAAATGTTATGCCACTTGTCCAAAATAAAAGTATGTCGACTTGCCAGTGTGATTGCAACATACAGCTGGAATGGTCGCACAAAAACTGATTCACCCTAGACTGCTTGTGCTAAAGATGTTATAGATTTGTGGCTGTGTGCAGAACTTCCTTTTAGAAGTTCTGAATTGCAGAAGCTGGTTTGAGTTTTCAGAAGTTTTTGTAATGTTGAAGTATGGTCTATAAACAGTGGATTTGGGTTTCATTATTTCAAGTGGTTTTTATTTGTAGAAACAGAGATACACTTACTGAGGACATCGACCGTCAGGATCTCATCCTTGCACAGTTTCTGACAGGTCTGATTGTCAGCCAGTCTTCCGGAGTTAAACAACCTGCACTCGATACACTCCCTGTAACAAAGAAATATTTGTAATGCTTTTCACAATGCAGAATCCACCTTAACGAAACAGTCGTTTGTTTGTTATGCGCTGTGCTATATGAGGTGGACAATCATGATCTATCCATGACCATGATTGTTTTTGGCAAATTTTTCTACAGAAGTAGTTTGCCATTACCTTTCTCTGCTCAGTGTCTTTAGCCATTGTCAATACTCTTCAGAGATTGCTTGCCTGGTGTCAGTGGTCACACAACCAGGACTTGAGATCTGCACCAGCTGTTCATACGACCATCTGCCACCTGCTCCCATGGCTTCTTGTGACCCTGATCAGTGGGGGGGGGGGGGGGGAGGGGGCTAAGCAGGTGCTAAACTTTGCTCAAGGGTGACCTGCAGGCTAGTGGAGGGAAGGAGCACCTTACACCGCTTTAGTAGAGATGTATCTCCACCCACCACCCCAATGAAACATGACTTTCTACCTTATAGTTTAAAATGAATACAAGAGTAATTTTTGATTCCTTAGATTCCCTGTTTCATCTCCTTTGCTGCTGGAGCTCCTATCTATGTCACTCTTGTTTCTAAATCATTACTCCAATTCTTGCCATTCACCCTCATTCTGTGATCTATGAGCGTGAAGCTATTTTTTTGCTCGGTAATAATATTTGCAGTGCCTTGAAAAAGTATTCAGTCCCCACAACTATTTTTACATTTTACTGTCCCATTTTCTAAATTTATAATATATTGATCCCTTTGAACTAATCTACGAAACATTGTGCTTCATGTCAAATCAAAAGAAAAATTCCAAAAGCTGTCAGCAATTTAAATAAAAACTATAAACCAAAAATTCTGACGTTGAAGAAGTATTCATCCTCTTCGTAATTACCATGCTAACTTCCCTCAGGCTTAATACTCTATATTACCTTACCAACTCATCCAACTGGTTGATGCAGAAAATGTTTTAAATGAATTCATAAGAATAAGTATTTGTCTGTAATGTCTAACAGTATGGGATATTTTCAACAGAGCAAACGAAGTGAAGACAAGTCATGAAAATGATACGAGGCACAAATCTGAGAAAAGTACAAGACCATCTCAAAGGAACAGAGCTCAGCGCAGTTCATTGTAGAAAAAATATGAAACCAGCCACAGTCCCTCTAAACTTAGTCACCGGGGAGAATGGTACTTGTAAGAGAGGATACTCTGACACCAGTCACTCTGAGTGAGCTGTAGAAGTCAGTGACTGCAAATGGAGATGAAGTTCATGGCTCCACAATCTCTAAGGCCTTGCACAAAAAGGGTATTTATGGAAGAGTGGCAAGGAAGAACCCAGATTTTAAAAAAAAGCATATTCTTGCCCATAAAGACTCTGCAAAATGTGATTTAGAAGATAATGTAAAGATGTGGAAGAAGGTCTTGTGTTCAGATGAGACTAAAGTGTAACTTTCTGGCCTCAACACTAAGCAGTATCTGTGGCACAAATCTAATTCTGCACATCAGCCAGGTAATGACATCCCCACTGTAAAGTGTGGTGGAGGTAGCATCACTCTATGCTGATGCTTTTCAGCAGCAGGGACTGGAAATCTGGTTAGATTGATGGGAAGACGAACGCTGCTAAATACAGAGAGATACTGGATAAAAACCTGCTAGCCTCTGCCAGAAAGCTTAAACTGGGAGGAAGTTTGTCTTTCAGGAGGGCAACAACCCAAAGCACACTGTCAGCGCAACCATGGAGTGGCTTCAGAAGAAGAAAACTGATGTCCTTGAGTGACCCAGTCAAGTCCTGACCATAACCCATTAGAACATCTCTGGCAAGACCTCAAGATTGTTGTGACAAGCCCTCAACTAACCTGGCACAGCCTGAGCAAGTTGGCAAGTGGGAATGGGAAAACCTTGCACCATCACATTGTGCAAAGCTAATAGGGACTAATTCAAAAAGATGACTGCCTGTAACAGCTGCAAGAGGTTGTTCAACTAAATACTGAGCACGAGGATAGATACTTCTGAACTGCCGGCATTTCAGTTTTTCAGGCTTGACAATTTTCTGTTTTTTGAGCTCTACTGTGAAAAAAAGGAGCATGTAATTCACAAATAAAAATTCTCAGTTAAATTGATCAAAATATCTGGCTGTGACACTCATTTCTGCCAACCGGTGGTGTTGTGACATGTTCACCGGACTTCGAGGCAAGTGGTCCTGGGTTCGAATCCGGCCAATTCCAGGCAAGCTTTCCATCCATGCTGGCTTGCTTGTTGAGCTAGCAACTCAACCTCATTAAAAAAAAGACCAGATGCTAAAGAAATGGCAAAGTTGCCACCCAATTCGCCGCGAGGTGCGGAGCAGAACAACAAAATTCATTTATGTGAACAAAGGGTTGGGGGCTGAATAGTTTCACAAGGCACTGTAATGGTATCCATGTATATCACAATTTTAATGCATAACATTCAAGTAATGTGCTGTACGTACGCGTGGAATCTCAAATCAACCCCTCCTTTCTGAAAAGCCACCTAATTCGCACCTTTTTGTGCCGCAGGCATCGGGGCATGTCGGGCACTTTTCACAGGTATCGCCAAAAGCTCCAGGTTCCGTGCATGAACACTGACCACATGCACAGTTGCCTCTCCCACTGCAAATCTGCCCATCATCTGACAAGCAGGACTCCAATTCTGTGGAACAGTTACAGTTGTCTCCGATCCAGCCTGCATGACACTTGCACTCACCACAGTCACATTCTCCATGACCTGTGAACAGAAGTAGTCTTGGGTAAAGTATTCTGTCAGAAAATATTAGAAGAAACACATAAAGTGAACTTCTGATAAAATGTGACGGCTCTCATAGCAACTGGTGCAATCCATGGGTAATGGGTGCGCAAATACTCAAGGGGCATAAATTAATGACATTTCATACACAAACATGTTTATAGTTGAACCTTTGCAAGCTGTTCTTGAAAAGGATCGACAGGGATCCTGCTTAATTGAAGAAATTAATGAAAACATTTCATATCAAAACATATTTATAATTAAACATTTGAAATCATCCTTCACATTTGGAACAATATTTTTACATGATCACTGTATCGCTGATACTTCAGCAGCAATATGCTTTCTACATGAAGCAGCACAAATGGCTCCCATGAGGTAATCTTTGTCCATTATGTTTGGGATTCAGCCTTGTTGACGAGGACGAGAATGGAGGGTGGGGTGTCTGCCTGCATTTGACCAATAATCCTCTCCCTCTAGCTAGTGCTGTCAGAGGAAGGGTAGCTAGAGGGTGAGAGGTGAAGCCAGGTGGGTGGGAAAGGTAAAGGGCTGGAGAAGAAGGAATCTGATAGGAGAGGGGAGTGGACCATAGGAGAAAGGGAAGGAGGAGGAGGGGGCTTGGTGGAGGTAATAGGCAGGTAAGAAGAAGTGAAAGGTCAGAGTCGGGTATGAAGGGGGGTGGGGGGGGGGAAATTTGTTCACTGGAAGGAGAAATCGATGTTCATACCATCAGATTGGAGGTTACCCATACAGAATAGAAGGTGTTGCTCCTCCACACTGATATTACTAAAGCAATGTCAATGACACTTTGTATACCAGTTGGTGTCTCTGCATGCTTCCATGCACAAGAACATCACACACACACACACACACACGCATTAAAAGGTGGGGGGAGGGAAGGAGGATAGCTAGAAGGTGATGGGTGAAGCCAAGTAAGTGGGAAAAGTAAAGCACTGTAAAGAAAAGAAATTTTAGTGCATCTTCAAAGTGCACTGGTGAGCTACATGTGGGGTGCATTGTATTATTCTGATTATCAAACGAGGAAGTATATATTTGCTCTGGAGGCAGTACAGAGGAAGCTCATTAGATTGACACATCGGATGAAAGAGCTGACAAACGAAAAGAGATTGAGCCAATATTCACTGAAGCTTTGAAGAAGGAAAGGAAATTTAATTAAAACATTAAATTCTGAGGAGGCTTGGCAGGGTTGATATTACAAGAGCTAGGAGATAAGGATGCAAAAGAAAAATCAATTCAGCATGTCACCATGCCTCATTAATTGCAATTCTGCTTCGAGAATACTGACAGTTTTTTCCTCATCTGGAGAAATCCATTTGCTGCTTGGAAGCCTGCAAACATTAGTCTGGCCATGGGCATTTTAATTGACTACATCATTGAATGTTTATCAGACATTGACTGTACTGTCAAAATTACGAAAAAAAAACAATCTTCACCATCATATTAGTGACATTGAAAGAACTGAGAATTTGTACGTTTATGACATTAACAGATCAGGCATTTGAAATGTAATGGGAAATCAGAACATCAGATCACTATTGGTATTGGTATTGACACTTTGTTGTCTTTTGCACACTGATTGTACAAGACAAATGGTCTTTCATTCATTCTGTTATGGTTATTATTTTATTATGGATTTACTGAGTGTGCCCTGAAGAAAATGAATCTCAGGGTTGTATATGGTGACATATATGTACTTCGATAATAAATTTAGTTTGAACATTGAATTTTGACGCCCTTGATCCGGGTTTTTACATGGGAAGATAACGTGCAAAGATGCACTGAAACAGAAGCTGTGATAAAATGAAAATATTTTCTTCTCTGATCACCTGAAAACAATAAATCTTAATAAACTTTTTAGAGATTTTAGTCCTGTGGACTACTGTATCTACCCAGATTTCCTATTTGCCCTTAATCAAACAGTCGTGAATAGTTTGCGCTGTGGTGCAAATAAAACCGTACAACAAAAATTAGTTCAGAATCATAAATTCAATTATATTTCAGACAGATTTTGACTACAAATTAAACAAGCCATTGACAAATTTGACTGTTGGAGACCAATGCTGAATTTTGAGGTTACACAGATAACATTACTTTCTAAATAGGCAATATTACATACACACCCAAACCTTCAATTGATGTTCACCATCATATTAGTGACATTAAAAGAACTGAGTATTTGTACAATTAAGACATTACCAATGGAAATCAGAACTGGAGATCAGCATTAACCCCCATCACTATTGACACAGTCTGTCGTCTTCTGCACTAATTGAA
Organism: Hemitrygon akajei; assembly: GCF_048418815.1. Classification (NCBI taxonomy): domain Eukaryota; kingdom Metazoa; phylum Chordata; class Chondrichthyes; order Myliobatiformes; family Dasyatidae; genus Hemitrygon; species Hemitrygon akajei. The sequence continues at coordinate 188,270,006 of NC_133128.1, forward strand.
CAAAAGACAAATGGTCTTTAATTGATTCTACTTATTTAGTTATTGAGATACAACATGGAATGGGCTCTTTGAGCCATATTGCCTAACAATCCCCTGATTTAATCTGAACCTAATCAGGGGGCCATTTACAATGACCAATTAACCTACCAACCAGAAAATCTTTGGACTGTGGGAGGAAACCGGAGCACCTGGAGGAAAATCATCTATTCAGGGGGAACGCAGAAATTCCTTACTGGCAGCAGTGGGAATTGAACCCGGGTCACCTGTATTGTAAAGCATAATGCTAGCCACGAAATAAATGGGTAGACAGACTTGCAAAATCACTGCTCCACAAGTTTAACTATGATGTTGCAAGCTTTCCTATTGTGTTCTGCTCAGTATAAAGGGATGAGAATTCATTGTGCACAGATGATAAGCGGATTGCATTGGCAGGCTGAAATTCTGAACATTCCTTGCTATTGATGCAAGGAAAACAATATACAATGTCAATCTGATCCAGCTGCTCCTTCTTATGAGCTACAATCAATATTTATGTTTTCAAATAGTCATTGAATATTTTCTTAGCCTCTCTTTCCAAAACACTTCTAATTAATTGTACACTTGATAATTTTTGTTGGTTATTGGAATTTACTTTTTACTACTTTAGCATTCTTATTATGAATTGCTGAATTTCTTAAACAAGAAAGCATTAGCTACAATAGAGAAAAAAGCAAAAAATCACTTTCATTAATCTATGTAATTCATTCTCAGCTAGAAATAATTAAAATGCTCATCTATTAATGGATTCTTTTACAAATTTAAGCATTGAGACAACTTTGAGAGTTTTGATAACACCAACTGATAGAATGCTGATGAATGATAATGGCCACTAAAACACTCACATTCATTAACATTTTAATCATTATTGATCTATATTTTTTCTCCTTTTTATTTCTCTCCTTTAATCCAATCTGCCTCTTACATTTCTGAAATTTATTTTACAATAGATATTTATACTTGTTTAGACTTCATTCTTCAGTCTGAAACAGAGATCTAGGTGCTTTATCAAGGCCATCATGCAAGAAAATATAATTTAAAATGTGCAAGATTTAACAAACTTTCCACTCCAACTTGGAGCTTGACCCAGGTGTAGAACTGTTCAAGGTGGGTATCCCCACCCAATTGAAAATGACAAACATTGCCCCACTTGCCCATCATATAGCAACATGATTACTGCAATTACCCCCTCACTTTACCCTGACTACCAAGCCTATCAACACACACAAAATACTGGAGGAACTCAGCAGGCCAGGCAGCATTTACAGAAAAGAGTAAACAGTCGACATTTCTTCAGGACTTCTACCAACCCCTTAGTCCCACATGTACTGAGGTTACTCCTAGCTATTATCAAGGCTATCACTGGACTAACACACATTCTTATCCACCCACTTTCCTCTTACCTTTACTGATCCACCACCACGTCTTCACCAGTGATCCACGAGAAGATGGCTCCTATGTTTGTCTTAGCCCCCAACATTTGTTCCTGATCTCGGCATCTCTCAACAATGAACATTCAAAATGAAAGCTTACGGGGTATGCAACCTGTTCCTCAACAGGAACAATTTTCCAGTGGCAGGCCTATCCTAAACTGATTGAGTAATTGCTTTGAGATGCCAAATAATTTTAGATCAGCCTGGATCTGATGACTACTTCCAGCATTTTTTTGTGTTTATTTTTAATCAGGTTTTGCTTTAAGCCAAACAAAATCAGTTCAGGAAATGTCAGGAGCAGAGCTCCAGCGCCTGCACAATCCAAACTGAAATGTCAGAAAAAAGCAGTACAAAAATACAGTGAAGCCACCAACAACAAAACATCAAACCTGCCCCTTTCAGAGCAACTACAACAGCTTCTATTCCTGTAGCTGCAGCTGACTCATCATGAGGACAGGAGGCTAAGTACAGTCACTGTTTCAGTAATTACCTACAACTCCGTAAAATTACTTGCTTCTAATTCCGGCTGTGTGCTTACTCATCCTCCAAGATATAAACATCTAACATTATCTGTACTTTGCTTTGAGGCCCTCGGTAGGTCACGCATGTTGCAACCCAGCTATCTACATGATACACAAGCCAGGACATTATGATATGGAGAGCAAGCTGTTGCCCATGTAGCCGGTTTCCCCTCTCCAAGCAGCTGATGAATCCAAAGGAATGGCAGAGACCGATACAGTTTGGCACCAACGGCATAACAGGAGTTACCAGTCAGCACTGAACTTAACATGGGACTGGCTTAAGAACTCCAGCTCCGGATTTTTCTTTGGGTTTACCCCTGAAGCCTTACCCATGAGGGGGTATAGCCCCAAGGCAGCAGAGGTTAGAGAACAGAGTTTTCCCACTAGATGAGCTGCCAGCATGGCTAAAAAGCTCCATCTACCCAAAGCATCTGGTTTTAAGGTGCCAGTAACCCACCTTTGCCCCTTCTCCTGTCAATAGAAGCTGTTGCGCTGAGCTTAGTTGCTAATTCACATGCGAAGGCCAGGAGCTAGACTTGGTTGTCAGAGACTATTTGAGACGCACGCCATTGGGAGCATTTAATAGGTAGTGGGAGCTTATCCCCAATACTCTCCTGGCTAAACAACTTTAAGGAACCTGTAGTTTTGAAAATGATATGTTGTTAAGTTAAAAATACTGAACATTGACCCAAACGTAAAGTACATCATGCTATAGAGGATTAAATCTTATCCATGTGATTTACTTATCTTTTCAACTATACATTTAGGCATCATAAATAGTTATGGCCTTCTGTCTTTCTGTTAGATGTTTTCCCTTTCCATGGATCATATATTGATGCGGAAATTTTCCAACAGGAAAAGGCCCAACTTGATTCTCCAAATGATAGTCCATCACGATGAGACACTAGTTCAGAAAATTATAGTGCTTCTCCGAGGAAGCAGATAAGCTTCTGCGTGACTGCTTTGAATCTGGTCCATGTCCAGAGACTCAGCTGTCAGCTTAGATCAATATGTAACCACCATCACTGAGTTCACCAGCAAAGCTGGGTGTTGCCAACTGGATAGCATGGATGATCTGGGAGATTCACTCCCTACGGAAGCTGAGGTCTGCAGTATTCAAACCAGGTGACCCTGACCTTCACAAGATGCCATGGGACCTCACTGAGACCAAAGTCAATGTTGCAGACTATCAGTGTCATTCTCTGATAGGATACCTTCACTTGGGTGGTGGGATGGAGATACATCTCTATCAAAGGAGTGTAAGGCACTCCTTCCCTCCGCTAGCCTGCAGGTCACCCTTGGGCAAGGTGTATCCCTGCTTAGCACCCCCCCCCCCCCCCCGCCAATCAGGGTCATGTGAAGCCATGGGAGCAGGTGGTGCATATCACATACCCTGGTTATGCGACCACAGACGCCAGGCAGACAATCTCCGAAGGGTATTGATAATGGCTGGGGTCACCCATCTTGTAAAGATGCTGCCCTGAAGGAGGCATCGACAATCCACTTCTGTAGGTAAAATGATCAAGGACGGTCATGGTCATGGACCATGAAGGCCTGTGAAGATGATGATGATGATGTACCTTCACTTCTAGTAGGTCCGTCCTTTCGCAAGACTATACTCAGAGATGGTGATGGGATGTTGGCTGAAAAGTGTGAATATGACTGTCAGGAAGTTGCATACTGCTCTGTGTGAAACTTCTCCAACTCTGGCATGTCTCCTGGTGCTAATGAGGTCAGCAAGGTGACCTGAGCTTTACAACCCAAGGCCCAAGCTAATGATGAGTGCTCTAACCAGTTTTGTATGTCTATAGTAGGCTTGATTCTTTTTAGTATTATGTCAACGGTAAACCAACTAAGAGTATGGGTCACAAAGAGGTCAGATTGGGGTAGGAAAGCCGATCCTTAGTCAACCACATAACCTTTTAAAGATTTTGGTAGGGTCCGTCACTGTCACTGATACTAGTGATTTAATTCCACATTTGTTTAATGAACTGAATTTAAATTCCCCATTTTCTAACAGCCAGAACGTTATTACTTATATCCAATAGTAATAGTAATTCAGAAAACTAAAAGATTAAATGCCAGGAATGCAAACACACACAGAGGTAATATGTGTGAATCTGTCTTGTCTTCTACGCTTTCAGTTACACAGATTTTCAGAAACCATTAAGGTATCTAAGACAAGTTACTTTGAAAATATACAAAATAGCTTTGGAATAAAGAGAATTATATAATTACCTTACAGAAGCAATGGCTATTTTAGATAATTGGCATTTCAAAGTCAAATTTACCTGAGACAAACCAGAGGATTTTCAATGTTCATTTTGGCACTTTGAAGGGGTAAAACAAATCCCTTGACAACCTAGTTTTGTAACTAAAATTTGATATTGAATGAGTTTATAGCTGCTGTTTTTAAGAAACAATCAACTCAGACTGAGTATAGGAAGTGCATGAGAACTTTTTCATATCATCAGCTCAAAGAAAGGAATTTTTGTTTCATTCTGCATTTGACAACTTCAACTGAAGTGCAAAACTTCAAGCAAAAGCGAATTTTTAATTCACCGGAGACCTGGTCCTCACTCCTCATTGCCAGAGTGTCAGAAATATGTGAGATCTTAACATACACATTATTGTAAGAGTCAGCAGTAGTCTGCCTTTTTCTGAAAAATATTTGAATCCAAGTTTTATTTAATGCCTCAGAATTCCACAGGTCTTATTTTGACTATTAATTTAATTTTGTATTTGCAAGTAGTTTACAGAAAGTAAGTTTTCACAATAGTCTAGGAAATTTACTAATTTGACCTCCCAAAACCTATAAACATGTAAAAATATATAAAACTGCTGTATGTGAAATCCATATGGATTCTATAGAGTACCACACATTATACTTCCTGAATGTTTTCTACTGTATAACAACAACTCACGTAGTCAATGACTCAAATTCAGTTTTTTTTTAAACCAAAATGCTTAAATGTCATGTTTCCTTCACAGAATAACTGGGAAAGATATTAGAGAAGTAAATGCAATTTTGCCCCTGTATATATTTGCAGTATGGTTCATTGGATCCTCTATGATCATATATATTTCTAAAAACATCTCAATGATTATAGAACATAGAATAGTACAGCACATTACAGGCTCTTCGGCCCACAATGTTGTGCCGACCCTCAAACCCTGTCTCCCATATAACCTCCCCACCTTATATTCCTCCATATACTTGTCTAGTAGTCTCTTAAACTTCACTAGTGTATCTGCCTCCACCACTGACTCAGGCAGTGCATTCCACGCACCAACCACTCTCTGAGTGAAAAACCTTCCTCTAATATTCCCCTTGAACTTCCCTCCCCTTACCTTAAAGCCATGTCCTCTTGTATTGAGCAGTGGTGCCCTGGGGAAGAGGCGCTGGCTATCCACTCTGTCTATTCCTCTTAATATCTTGTACACCTCTATCATGTCTCCTCTCATCCTCCTTCTCTCCAAAGAGTAAAGTCCTAGCTCCCTTAATCTCTGATCATAATCCATACTCTCTAAACCAGGCAGCATCCTGGTAAACCTCCTCTGTACCCTTTCCAATGCTTCCACATCCTTCCTATAGTGAGGCGACCAGAACTGGACACAGTACTCCAAGTGTGACCTAACTAGAGTTTTATAGAGCTGCATCATTACATCACGTCTCTTAAACTCTATCCCTCGACTTATGAAAGCTAACACCCCATAAGCTTTCTTAACTACCCTATCTACCTGTGAGGCGACTTTCAGGGATCTGTGGACATGTACCCCCAGATCCCTCTGCTCCTCCACACTACTGATTATGGAGAAATTAACTAACTGCAATTAAATAAGAATTTTGTACTTGAGGGAAACTTTTCAAAAAAGAACTGGATTTTTATTGTTTCATTGACAACTTTTGAATATACAGTACTGTGTAGAAGTCATAGGTACACACACACACACACACACACACATATATATATATATAGCTAGGGTGCTTAAGACTTTTGCAAGGTACTGTGGTAATTTTATGTATTGCACTGTACTGCTGCCACAAGAAACAAATTTCATGATATTTCGAAGTGATTAGACCATAAAACTATAAGATATAGAAGCAGAATAAGGCCATTTGGCCCATCGAGTCTGTGCAGCCATTCCATCATGGCTGATCCAATTTTCCTCTCAGCTCCAATCTCCTGCCTTCTCTCTATCTCCCTTCATGCCGTGACCAGTCAAGAATCTATCAATCTCTTCCTTAAATGTACATAAAGACTTTTCCTCCACAGCTGCCTGTGGCAAAGAATTCCACAGAATAACCACTCTCTGGCTAAAGAAATTCCTCCTCATCTCCAATCTAAAAGGGCACCCCTCTATTCTGAGGCTGTGTCCTCTGGTCTTAGATTTGTCCACCACAGGAAACATCCTCTCTACATCCACTCCATCAAAGCTTTTCGCCTTTCGATAGGTTAGTGAGGTCACCCCTCATTCTTATGAATTTCAGCAAATATAGTCCCAGAGCCATCAAACGCTCTTCATATGACAAGCCATTTAATCCTCGAATAACCTTCGTGAACCTCCTATGAACCCTCTCCAGTTTCAGCACATCTTTTCTTAAATAAGAAGCCCAAAACTGCTCACATACTCCAAGTGAGGCCTCACCAGTGCTTTATAAAGTCTCAACATTACATCCTTGCTTTTATATTCTAGTCCTCTTGAAATGAATGCTAACATTGCATTTGCCTTCCTCACCACTGACTCAACCTGCAAATTAACCTTTAGGGAATCCTACACAAGGATGATAAAACTTATTCCGATCTGGGTCTCTATTGTGGACTGAGGGTGGGAAGGGGGAAGGGAGGGGGAAATCATGGTTGAGAGAACTGTATATGTATATGTATAGGTATATGTAGTTCACCACAGTCTTAGGCCCCCTAGCTATATACGTATACTTGTCTAAGACTTTTGCACAGGACTGTAAATGCTTTGAACTGTTCGATAAAGTAACTTAGATGTAATTACTGAATCACTACAGAACAGATGAGCAACATTCATGGAACTGACTATTAATCTGCATTACATTACAAAGACACAATTGGAATTAATCAGACATACATCAAATTTTACATAATTCCTGGTCCTCAATTAAGAGAATATATTTAGAAGGTAAATAATTTTATAAACATAGAAAACCTACAACACAACACAGGCCCTTCGACCCACAACGTTGTGCCGAACATGTCCCTACCTTAGAAACTACTAGACTTCCCATAGCCCTCTATTTTTCTAAGCTCCATGTACCTATACAAAAGTCTCTTAAAAGACCCTATCATATCTGCCACCACCATCATTGCCGGCAGCCCATTCTTACTGTAATACAGGTGGCCCCCATTTTCTGAACATTCGCTTTACGACACCTCGCTTTTATGAAAGACCTGCATTATTTACCTGCTTTCGCTAACCAAAGAGTTTTTGCTTTTACGAAGAGGCAGCAGGCGCCCTGTGCAGCCAAGCTCCGCCCCCAGAACTGCATTCAGTATCAAGCCACCATTGCTTAAACACGTGTCTGTGAGCATCTGTGCTTTATCTCGATTTATTTTGTACATCCGTTAAAAAGATGTGTCCTAAGGTATCGGTAAAGCCTAAGAGAGCTCGTAAGGGTGTAACACTTAGCATAAAAGTGGACGTAATTAAGCGCTTCAATCGTGGTCAACGAAGTAAGGACATAGTCTGCGCATTGAATTTGCCTGCGTGCACAATTCACACGCAGAGAGAAAGAATTTTGAAAGCTGCCGATGTTACTATTGGTTGTGCTCATAGCAAAGTGGTCTCTTTTAGTCTGTTGAGAACTTTTCGGCAGCTTTATAGTTTAACGTTTACTGGAGCGAGTGCTTCGGCTGATACTGAAGCTGCCGAAAAGTTCCCAGCAGAACTGAAGAAAATAATTACAGAAGGTGGTTATTTGTATAAGCAAGGGTTTAACTGTGACAAAACTGCAATTTATTGGAAAAAAATTGCCAAGCACCCCAACCTCTGACGACTTAGCTTAACACACCAGTATCAGTGTGCTCGCTGTCTTCCTGACACCAGTAAGCGGAACTACACTGTACATACATTATTTCTACTTTATATAGGCTGTGTATTTTTATGTGTTATTTGGTATGATTTGGCAGCTTCATAGCTTAAAGGTTACTGGAGAGAGTGCTTCCGCTATGCCTGTAGTGAGATTTTTGCTACGGTAGACAGTACTATAATGATTGCAGAAAAGTATTTCTACTTTATATAGGCTGTATATTTATCATATCATTCCTGCTTTTACTATATATTACTGTTATTTTAGGTTTTATGTGTTATTTGGCATGATTTGGTAGGTTATTTTTTGGGTCTGCGAACAATCACAAATTTTTCCCATATAAATAAATGGTAATTGCTTCTTCACTTTACGACGTTCCGGCTTACAAACTGTTTCATAGGAGCGATCTACCTTCAGATAGCAGGGGGATTCTGTATAACTTGCTAGTACTGGCAATGGAATTGAAGTTCATTTCAGAAAGCAATTATTAAATGATATTCCACATGGATAGGACACAGCACATCGAGTTATGATTTCAGATTCTTAAAATATTAAGACTTCCCAAACAAGTCAGCAGCACAAGTAAATTCATAATTCAATCCCAAATTCTTATTTGGTCTCTGGCTTAGTCTTCTTAGTGTATCAATGCAGCACAGCATCATGAATATTTTGTATAGTTTCCTCCTCAAAGTAGTTGGAAGGGAAAATGAACAAGTGCTAGCCAAAGATAAACTGTTATTATGAATAATAGAAAATTCTGCTTTATTTTAACACAAAGTAATAGGCAAACTGAAAACTTATTAAGTAAACATACTCGAGGCTAACTGATAATTGTCCCTATTAAACTATTAAAATATTTACCAAAATTTTAAGGCACTGATGATGTGATGGGAAAGGTGGGCATTGGGAGTGACCCAGTCCGTATGCTAGCCATTTTCAAAAAGGAAACACCAGACCTCTCACTTTTGCCTGGTACAGGGATGCCGACTCAAGCCAAAAGTTTGTTTCCTTTCTAAAGCAACACACACAAAATGCTGGAGAAACCCAGCAGGCCAGGCAGCATCTGTGGAAGAGAGTAAACAGTCAATGTTTCAGTCCAAAACATCAACAAGTCCTGAAGAAGGGTCTCGGACCGAAACGTCGACTGTTTATTCTTTTCCATAGATGCTGCTTGACCTACTGATTTCCTCCAGTATTTATGTGTGCTGCTTTGGATTTCCAGAATCAGCAGATTTTCTCCTGATTGCTTCCTTTACTATGCTATTTTAATAGAGTTGGCAAAAAATACAGCACAAAAAACAGGCCTTTTGGTCCATCTAGTCCACGCCAAACCTTTTAAACTATATTAGAACTGTTTTTAAATATCTGATTATCAGATACATTAGACAACAGATCAAAGACCTTTGGCAGTAGTTAACAGTCAAGGGTGTTCAAGTGAAAATGCCTAAAGATCAGTTGTCTAAGATGATGTGAGATCTCTTTCAGTTCCCACAATAGCCAAAGGCTATTGAACCTTGTGCTTGATCAGGACCACAAAAAAAACAGTGCAGCAGCAGAGAGATCACATGAATCAATAAAGATCTGGCCTAAAAATGAGCTATTATATGATTAAAACACGAGAACGTCTGTGGATGCTGGAAATCCAAAGCAACACATACAAAATGCTGGAGGAACTCAGCAGGTCAGGCAGCATTAATGGAAATGAGTAAACACAAGAAATTCTATCGATGCTGGAAATCCAAAGCAACTCACACAGGTTGCTGGAAGAACACAGCAGGGCAGGCGATATCTATGGAAAAGAATAAACAGTTTACGCATCAGGCTGAGATGCTTCATCAGAATCATAATTATATGATTAAGGCGTTCAAGAAGAATTTCACAAAATTCAAGTGAAAAAATCACTTAGACCATAAGACATATGAGCAGAATTAGGCCATTCAGCCCATCGAGTCTGCTCTGCCATTCCATCACAGCTGATTTAGGATTTCACTCAACCCCAAACATCTGCCTTCCCGCCATGTCCTTTGATGCCCTGACTGATGAGGAAACTATCAACTTCCACCTTAAATGTACCCATGGACCGTAGTCTGTGGCTGAGCATTCTACAAGATTCACTACTCTCTGGTTAAAAAAAATCCCTCCTTACCTCTGATCTAAAAGGTTGCCCCTAAATTTTGAGCTGTGCCCTCTAGTTCTGGACACCCAATCACAGGAAACATTTTCTCCAGATCCACCCTATCTGGTTCTTTCGGTAGGTAGGTTTCAATGAGATCCCCCTACATTCTTCTGAATTTCAGTGAGTACAGCTGCCAGATATTCATATCTTAACCCCTTCATTCTCAGAATCATCCTTGTGAACCTCCTCTGGACTCTCTCCAATGACAACACATCCTTTTCGAGATGTGGGGCCAAAATTGTTGACAATACTCCAAATGCAGCCTGACTAGTGTCTTATAAAGCCTCAACATTATCTCCTTGCTTTTTATATTCTATTCCCCTTGAAATAAATGCCAACTTTGCATTTGCCTTCTTTATCTCAGACTCAACCTCCAAGTTAACCATCTTGGAGTCTTGCATGAGGACCCCTGATGTTCTAATCTCCTCCCCATTTAGATAATAGTCTGCACTATTGTTCCTTTTACCAAAAATGTATTATCATACATTTCCCAACACTGTATTCTATCTGCCACTATTTTGCCCATTCTTCCAATTTGTCTAAGTCCTGCATTACTACCTATCCATCCACCTATCTTTGTATCATCTGCAAACCTTGTCACAAAGCCATTAATTCCATTATCTAAATCATTGGCTAACAATGTGAAAAGCAGCGGTCCCAACATTGACCTCTGAGGAACATCACTAGTCACTGGCAGCCATCCAGAAAAGGCCTCCTTTATTCCCATTCGTTACCTCCTGCCTGTCAAAATGCCATAGGATTTTGCTTTGTTAAGCAGCCTCATGTGTGGCACCTTATCAAAAGCCTTCTGAAATTCCAAGTAAATGACACCCACTGCCTCTCCTTTGTCCACACTGCTTGTTACTTCCTTAATAAACTGCAACAAATTTGTCAGCCAAGATTTCCCTTGAGAGAAACCATGCTGACTTTGACTTATTTTATCATTAGTCTCCAAGTACCTCGAAACCTCATCCTTAATAATAGACTCCAACACTTTCCCAACCATTGAGGTTAGGCTAATTGGGTTATACTTTCCTTTATCTTGCCTTCCTCACTTCTTAAAGACATCTGCAATTTTCCAGTCCTCCGGGACCATGCCAGAATCCAGTGAATCTTGAATGATCACGACCAAAACATCTGTTATCTCTTCAGCAATCTCTCTCAGGACTCTGGGATGTAGTCCATTTGACCCAGGTGACTTGTCCACCTTAAGACCCTTGAGTTTGTCTAACACTTTTTCCTTTGTAATAGCAATAGCACTCACTCCTGCCTTCCTGATACTCACGGACCTCTGGCACACTGCTAGTGTCTTCACAGTGAAGACTGATACAAAGTACCCATTAAGTTCATCTGGCATTTCTTTGTTCCACTGACTCTCAGAGACAGGAGGCAAACGATAGGCTTTTATTAGCTGCAAGAGTCCACGATTAGTAGCAAGAGACCACCACACAACATCCTGGAGACTGAGGGAGGAGCAGTGCCTCCAACCGCCTTTATACAGGGGTCTGTGGGAGGAGCCACAGGAGCAGTCAGCAGAGGGGCGTGTCCAGACAGGTATATGTAGTTCACCACACCCACATGACCACCTCACCAGCATTATTTTCCAGTGGTCTAATATCAATTCCAACCTTCCTTTTACTCTTTATATAGCTGAAAAATCTTTTTGTATCCTGCTTTATATTATTGGCTCGTCTGCCGTCATATTTCAGCTTTTCCCTTCTTATAGCTTTTTCATCGTCTTTTGTTGGATTTTATAAATCTTCCAAATCATCCAACTTCCCACACACTTTTGCTATCTTATATACCCTTTCCTTGGCTTTTATGCAGTCCCTTACTTCCCTTGTCAGCTATGGTTGCCTACCCCTGCCATTTGAGAACAATTTCTTCTGTGGGCATATCTATCTGCACCTTGTGAACTATTCCCAGAAACTTCAGCCATCTCTGCTCTGCTGTCGTCCCCTGCCAGTATCGTCCTCCAATCCACCTGGGCAAGCTCCTCTCTCATGCCCCTGTAATTCTCTTTATTCTGTTACGATACTGATACATGTGACTTACTGCTCCTCCCTCTCAAATCGCTGTATGAATTCAAACCTATTATGATCACTGCCTCCTAAGGGTTCTTTTTCATTAAGCTCACTAATAAGATCTGGGTTATTACTTAACACCCAATCTAAGATAGCCTTTCACCTAAGCACAAGCTGCTCTAAAAAGCCATCTAATAGTCATTCAACAAATTCCCTCTCTTGCAATCTGACACCAACCTGATTTCCCCAATCCCCTTGCATATTGATGTTCCCATTACAGTTATGTCATTACCTTTATTAGATGCCTTTTCCAGCTCCCATTGCAACCTCAACCCCACATCATGGCTACTATTTCCATAATTGTTTTTTTTTTTACCTTTGCAGTTTCTTAACTCCACCCACAAAATTCTACCTTCTCTGACCCAATCTGACCTCTTTCTAAAGATGTAATTCAATCACTTACCAATAGAGCCACATCACTGCCTATGCCTTCCTGCCTGTCCTTTCAATACAACATCCTTTGATGTTAAGTTCCCAATTATGGCCTTCTTTCACCCATAACTCAGTGATTCCCACAACGTCATACCAACCAATCTCTAAATGCACCACGAGTTCATTCACCTTATTCCGAATGCAATGTGCATTTAAATACAGCCTCTTCAGTCCTTTTGGATCTTGCTACTGTGGTACTATTTAACTCTTCGCTCTGTCTGCATTTGTACCCAATCATTGGCTTGTCCTTCCTTACATTCATACTACATAGTACATCATCTACTTGTAAACCTGCTGGCTCATCTTCAGCTCTATCATACTGGTTCCCAACTTCCTACCTTATTAGTTTAAACTACTGCCAGCAGCTCTCATAAACCTGCCCGCACGAATATTTGTCCCCCTCGGATTCAAGTGCAACCCATCCCTTTTGTACAGGCCTCAGCTGCCCAGAAGAGGTCCCAATTATCCAGAAATCTGAATCCCTGCCCCCTGCTCCAATTCTTCAGCCATACATCGATCTGCCACCTCATTCTATCCTATCCTCACTATCACGGCACCAATCCAGAGATCACTACCCTTCAGGTCCTGCTTCTCTGTTTACTGAGTTTAAAAGTACGGTTCTGATGGAAAGTGAATAGTTGACTCTGTTTATCTCTTAACCAACACTGCCTCACCTTCGAAATATCTCCAGCACTTTCTGGATTCTTTAGAACTATGTATCATGAATAGGTATGCAATAGAAATTCAGAGTTGTAGAAGACAAATGTATAGGCTAGAAAGTAACTGACATTTGTTGAAGGAGGCAGGGAAAAAGTATCCTGAAGTATATTGTTATCCACGGATTTAGCAATGAGCCCACTGTTATATTAATCTATGTTAGCTACTTGAATTCAGGATCTCATTACAAACAGGTAAAAAAGGCATGAGCTAGATGAACATAATGAATGCAAATATTAAATATTGTACAGAGTTAAGAATTTTGAGCATCAACTGGTAGGCCATGAAACTGACTCGGAAGCTTAACTAAGCAGACACAGGCAACAGCACTGTATGCAGAATGCCATGATTTAATACCTTGCAACATTCAGAAACTTATGACCTTAATTACACAGATAGAAACTGAGAGACAGACGCCTTCCCCTTTTTCCCTAAATATCATTATATCGCAGTCTCACATTTTAATTCCACTTCCCATTCTGTTATGTCCATTATCACCTCTACAGTCACAATGAGGTTGTTCTCATGTTGGAGGAGCAACAGTTCAAATCCTGTCTGGGTATGGCACAAATGTTAAACAACCCCATCTCCCCTGTCCATTTCCCATTACAACTATTATCCCATTCTCTTCTTGTCACCTAACATCCCCTCTCTCTGGTGCCACTTTCTCTGAGTGTATATTTTTCTCTCCTATTAGGTTCCTCCTTCTTCAGCCTTTTACCTCTTCTATCACCTCCTAGCTTCTCACTTCATAGCTCCTCCCTCACCCACCCACCTTCACATTTCCATTTCCAACAATCGCTCTCCTTCACACCACACTTTTCTATGTAACTGCAAGAGATGCAACATGTACCCTTTTATCTCTTCCCACATCATTCTCCATATATCTAACCATTCCTTCCAGTAACAGATTACTGTTACTTCTTGATAGTTATTGAACTGCATCTGGTGCTTACTCACATTGGAGAAAAGAAAGAGTTTTGGTGGCCACTGTGCAGAACACCTCTATTCAATAACATGGGTGACTCTAAATTTCCAAACAAAAGTTACCATCCACTCCCACTTTAACACCACTATTCTTGCTCCAACGACATCCAATGTAATACTGGGAAACAAGACTTTATCTACTATCCAGCCACGTAGAGTCAGAGAAAATTATAGCACAAACAGGCCCTTCAGCCCATCCAGACTGTGCCAAGCCATTTAAATGGCTTTGTCAATCCCAACCCCATTGAACCCTAAACTGAAATGGACAATTAATAAGCAGCCAATTTTTGTGTGCACTTAAAATAAAAAAGTTTCATTTTTTCCCCCTCTTCCATCTTCAACTGCTGGTATTTTCAATGCAAATGCTACCATGACAATTTTGGTCTCTGAAACATTACACATGCTTGTCTTTTCACATTTCCAATAATGATGAAGGGTCCTTGACTTGCAGTATCGACTTTGGTCCTCTCCCCATGATGCCTGACCTGCTAGGGGTTCCCAACCTGGGGTCCATGAACCCCTTGCTTAAAGATATTGGTCCATGGCATTAAAAAAAAGGTTGCAAACCCCAAGTACTTACAATAATTTACAGATTTCCAGCAACTACAGCTTTTGTTTTCTCTCCAATTTCTACAGCACTTGATAATCACACTATCTCTACCCAGTTGAAAGATGATTCATAATCCTCTGCATACTTACAAATTGCATTTTAAAGTATCTTTACCACATGGATTGCAGGGGTTCAGCCATTAATAGGTAATAATTGGAAACTACTAATCTTTACAATAATGTCCCAATCCTCCCAATGAATCAGGTAGCACCCTGCTGTGTAACTCTGGAAACTCACTCCAACTCTCAGCGGAACAGAGCAGGTAGGAGGCACAGTAGACCACTCAAGCCTGCTTCACACGATCATGGCTTATCATCTGCATCAGCACTCTGTTCCCCATCTTCTCACTGCACTCCTTGAACCTTTTCTCATTAAGAAATGCATTCACCTTCTCGATTAAATTAAATATTTTGTGTTTCACTGCCTTCTGTGGAGGAGATTTCTGCAGATTTATCACCACAGAAGAGATTTCTCCTAATCTAAGTTCTAAGCGACATGCCCAGTATTCTTTTAGGCCCAAACCCATCGTCCATGGCATAAAAAAGCTTGGGGACCCCTGAGTTAGCCTGTGATCTCTACTTTGGTGTTATCCTAACACTGGGCCCATCCTTCCTGGATTTAGTCTGTGTAGTTTTATTTATAGGTTTCTATGAGATCCAATCCTATTCTTCTAAACCACAGTAAATATAGGTCTAACTAATCCGTTCTCTCAACCACGGTGCTCCATTCACACCTTCTGCACTCCCTCCACAAAAAAATCATCCTTCCCCAGTTAACAAGACCAAAGCAGCTTACAAAATTCAGATGGGATCTCACCAAGGTCTCATATTAAGTTAATGTAATTATAAATTCATAGAGCACATCAGAACCAGGCCCTTCGGTCATTCTATTCCATGCAAAACTATTATACTACCTCGGCCTATTGACCTGCACCTGGAGCAGCCCCTCCATACCCCTTCCATCCATGTTCTTATCCAAACTTACCTTAAGTGCTGGAATTGAACCAGCATCCACCACCATTCCACACTCCCTCTACCCTCTGAGTGAGGAAGCTCTCCCTTATTTTCCCCTTAAACATTTCACCTTTCACCCTTATCCTCAAGTAACTGCCATTATGAAGAAAGCATGGTAGCACCTCTACTTTTTCTTTTAGAAGTTTGAAAAGATTTGGCATGCCATCTAAAACTTAGACAAACTTCTATAGGTGTGCGGTGTAGAGTATATTGACTGACTGCCTCACAGTCTGGTATGAAAGCCCCAATGCTCTTGAACAGAAAAATCCTACAAAGAGTAGGGGATACAGCCCAGTCCATCACTGGTAAAGCCCTCTCAAACACTGGGCACACCTACAAGAAGCGTGTTACAGCTTCCATCATCATGGACCATCACCATACATTCCTTGGGCAAGAGTAGAAGCAGTCTAAGGCTAGAGGGCATGGGTTTAGGGTGGTAGGAAAAGAATATGATGGAACCGGAGAGGCAAAATCTTCACACAGATAGCTTTGAATATATAGAATGAGCTGCCAGAGGAAGTGCTGGATATGTGTATAATTACAACTTTTAAAAGGTGCTTGGACCACTCTGTGGATATTAAAGATGTGGAGGGATATGGACAAAATGCAGGCAAATATGACAAGTTCAGTTGGCACTTTGATTGCAGTGGATCGGTTGGGCCATAGAGTCATAGGTACAACACAGAAACAGGTTTTTGGCCTATCTAGTCTGTACCAAACTAGTTAAGCTGCATACTCCCATCGACCTGCACCGGGGAGCATAGCCCTCCATACCCCTATCATCCATGTATCTACCCAAACCTCTCAGAAACATTGAAATTGAGCTTGCATGGACCACTTGTGCTGGCAGCTCATTCCACACTCTCACCACCCTCTGAGTGAAGAGGTTGTTCCTCATGTTCCCCTGAAACTTTTCACCTTTCACCTTTAACCCATGACCTCTAGTTGTAGTCCCATCCAAACTCAGTGGAAAAAGCCTGCTTGCATTTACCCAATCTACACCCTTCATAATTTTGTTTACCTCTATCAAATCTCCTCTCAGTCTTCTACGTTCAAAGTAGTACAGCCCTATTCATTTATGAATTGAATATATAATCTATAAATTAATAATAAATTTACTTTGAACTTTATTTGAAAGAGAAGCAGTTGAAGGGTTAAATTCTCTTTCTTCAAAGCATTACTTAAACTGTTAACAAAAGACACTGTCATAAAAAGAATCAGAACTGAAGAATGAACAAAACTGCTGCATTTACAAGTAACTGTGTTTTAATAGTTTAAATGAATTTGATTTCTGCTGGCGGCAATAAAGGAGACAGAACATAAAGCCACGTCTTTTTCCCTTCATAGACTCTGTGTAACCCCGCTTCCTGTTACGATCAGTTCAATCTAGAGGTCAACATGTAGATGTTTAGGGTAGCCATTGTATGTCAGATCAGCTGTATGGATCATTTTGGTGCAAGCACTAATGAGGTAGTAGAACCACATCTGTTTTATCGTTCATTTATCCAATAACCAGTCAAAATGAGTTTGGGTCAAAAATTACATTATTAGAACTAACTTGGCTGCAGATGCCAGAATTGGGTTTATTATCATTGCCATGAAATTTATTGTTTCGCACCAGCAGTACATTGCAAAGCATAGTAATAAAAACTGTAAATTGTAATAAATATGTAATATATATTAAAAAAGTTAAATTAAATAAAGAAAGAAAATTTATTCATTAAACAAATGAAATGATATTGGAACATTTTGTGCCCACAACCAATGAGCTCACTTTCAATGACTCTTCATACAATCATAGAAAACCTACAGCACAATACAGGCTCTCTGGCTCTCAAAGCTGTACTGAACATGTACTACATTTAGAAATTACCTAGGGTTATGCTTAGCCCTCTACTTTTCTAAGCTCCATGTACCATCTCATTTTCTTGATATTTATTATTATTATTATTCATTTTATTTATTTAGTTTTTAATATATATTGTATTTGTTTATTATTATTATTATTATTTCTTTCTTTTTGTATTTTCACAGTTTGTTGTCGTCTGCACTCTGAACGCCCAAATTGGTGCGGTCTTTCATTGATTCTGTTATGGTTATATTCTATAGATTTATTAAGTATGCCCTCAAGAAAATGAATCTCAGGTTTGTATATGGTGACATACATGCACTCTGATAATAAATTTACTTTGAACTTTAAATATTTCTAGATACAGTGCAGAACAGGTTCATCAGGCCCAACAAGCTGCGCTGCCTGGCAAATCCTAGCCTGATCACAGGGCAACTCACAATACCCTACTTTTTTTCTCTCTTTCTTTCTCTCTCTGTCCCTCTCACAATCACTCCTTGCCTGCTCTCCATCTTCCTCTAGTACTCCCCTCCCCCTTTCTTTCTCCCTAGGCCTCCCGTCCCATGATTCACCCCCTTCTCTAACTCTGTATCCCTTTTGTCAATCAACTTTCCAGCTCCTAGCTTCATCCCTCCCCCTCCGGTCTTCTCCTTTCATTTCGGATCTCCCCCTCCCTCTTTCAAATCTCTGACTATCTCTTCTTTCAGTTAGTCCTGACGAAGGGTCTTGGCCCGAAACGTCGGTTGTACTTCTTCCTATATAAGCTGCCTGCCCTGCTGCATTCCACCAGCATTTTGTGTGTGTTACCCAATTAATCTGCTAACCAGTAAGACTTTGGATTGTGGGAAGAAAGCGACGTGGTCATAGGCACAATGTACAAACTCCTTACAGATGACGCTGGAATTGAACTCTGAACTCCAGAATGCCCTGTGTCACACAAACAACTACGCTACTGTGGCAGTAGTGTAAAATTGCAAGAAGAGAGGGGAAAATAATAGAAGTTTTGTATATGGGTTCAATCTCCATTCAGAAATCAAATAGCAGAGGGGAAGAAGCTGTTCCTGAAGTGTTGAGTGTGTGTCTTCAGGCTCCTGTACCTCCTCCTTGATGGTAGCAATGAGAAGAGGGCATGACCAGGGTGATGGATTTGTGGCCAGTTTTCCAGACCTTACTAAAATAAATGGGGGGGGGGGGGCGGGGGAGGAGGAAGCAAGTAGTATTGAGGAAGCAGGGAGTCTGCGAAAGGACTCAGACAGATTAAGAAAATGGGTAAAGAAGTGGCAGATGGAATATATCGTAGGGAACCTACTTTCCTACAATACATTCCTTACTTTCATATAAGGAATAATAGCAGAGACTATTTTCTAAATGAAGAAAAATTTCAGAAGTGAACAGGGACTTGGGAGTCCTTGTGCAAGATTTTCTAAACGTTAACTTGTAGGTTGAGTCGGTGGTAAGGAAGGCAAATGCAATGTTAGCATTCATTCCAAGAGAAATAGAATACAAAAGCAAGGATGCAATGCTGAGGCTTTATAAGGCATTGGTCAGGCAATGCTTGGGAGTATTGTGAGCAGTTTGAGCTCCATATGTAAGAAAAGATGTGCTGGCATTGGAGAGGGTTCAGAGGAGGTTCATCAGAATGATTCTGGAAATGAATCAGCATACAGAATATTCTCCTGAATATTTGAAGGAGTGGTGTCATAACAACAGTCTCGCTCAATGTCAGCAAGATCTAGGAACTGATTGTAAACTTCAGGAGAAGGAAACCAGAGGTCCATGAAACAGTACTCATCGGATGATCAGAGGTGGAGAGAGTTAGCAGCTTTAAATTCGTAGATGTCACCATCTCAGATAGATCTGTTCAGGCTCAGAGGATCTGTTCTGGACCCAGTACGCAAGTACAATTGCGAAGAAAGCACAGCAGCACCTCTAATTATGAGTCTGCGGAGATTTGGCATGACATCTAAAACTTTGACAGACTTCTATAGATGTGTGGTGGAGAGTGTATTTACAGGTATGGAAACACCAATGCCTTTGAAGGGAAAATCCTGCAAGAACATTCTTGGTTCACAAATATATCAGTGCTGTCCCAATTCTGCTCATCAAACCTGGAATATCTGGCAGTTAAGTGCCATCCATTTTACCTACCACGGGAGTTCTCCGGGATCATTTTAGTAGCAGTATACATTCCACATCAGGCTTTAGATGATCTGAGCAATAGGATCAACATGCACGAAACAGTACATCCACTCACCATTGTTTTAGGAGATTTTAACCAGACCAGTCTGAAAAAAAAATCACTAAGCAATTACCATCAACAGATCACTAGCAATACCAAAGGAAACAACACACTGGACCATAGCTACACCACCATCAAGAATGTCTACTGCACTATTCCACGCCCTCACTTCGGGAAGTCTGATTACCTGGCTGTACTTCTACTCCCTGAGTATAGGCAGAGACTGAAGACTGCAGTACCAGCAGTGAGGACCAGGGAAGCACAGAAATGCCTACAGGACTGCTTTGAATCTGTGGACCGGACGGTATTCAGGGATTCATCTTCGAACCTGGATGAGATTGCTGCAGTTGTTGCCAACATCATTAAAACTTTTGTGGATGAGTGTGTGCCTACAAAGACTTGCTGCACATTTTCAAACCAGAAGCCATGGATGAACCAGGAGGTATGTCGTCTGCTGAAGGCTAGCTCTGTGGCATTCAAGTCTGTCGACCCAGGAGGTCAGTCACCAGTGGTGTGCCTCAGGGATCTGTTCTGGGACCCCTACACTTCGTGATTTTTATAAATGACCTGGATGAAGAAGTGGAGGGATGGGTTAGTAAATTTGCTGATGATACAAAGGTTGGAGGTGCTGTGAATAACGTGGAGTGCTGTCAGAGGTTACAGCGGGACATTGATAGGATGCAAAACTGGGCTGAGAAGTGGCAGATGGAGTTCAACCCAGATAAGCGTGAGGTCATATATGATGACAGAATATAGTATTAATGGTAAGACTCTTGGCAGTGTGGAGGATCAGAGGGATCTTGGGGTCCAAGTCTACTTGATCTATCCCAGCTTCAACTCCTCTTCTGTGCCATTTGAAAGATGTAGCCTTGAGTTCTCTTCAAATATCTCCAATAGTCTGGCCATCACAGCCTTCCAAAGTAGAGATTTCATTAAGTTGTATAATTTATACATAGTTTGATAATAAATGTACTTTGAACTTCTAAAAAGCTACCAAGATTTCCAATTCTAGGCTATCCTACTGTTGTTAACATCTTGGCATCTACCCTATTATGCCTTGTTAGGATCTTTCATGTTTCAGTAAGTCTCTATTACAGCAAGTACTTTGTCCTACTGTTGGAAATGTTTTCAATCTACTCTATTATACCTTCCTACCCTAATACCATTTACCCTTTTATTCCCTCTAGTATCTTCTGTGTTTCAATAAGTCTCTATTACTGCTACTACTTTGCCCTAGTCAGAAACATCTTGGCATCTACCCTATTGTTTCTACTTACTAGATTACCATCATCGTTATAAGACAGAGTGGCTCTGGGGGATTAGTCTGGATGAGGGAGAAAATTCTGGTAATACGAGTGATATCTTGTATGTTCTCATTATCTTATATATGCTATATGCGTCTTGTACTTTGTGTGACTGTTGTTGGCCTCGGCAACACTGTTTTGTTTGGTGGTATTCATGTATGGTTGAATGACAATTAAACTTGAACTTGTACTTCAAGATTTTGAGCCTAACAAATGTTCTGTAGGTCAAAGAAGCTTCCACACCTTTGTTCCAACCAACATTAAACAATGTCAAACACATATTTGCTCAGTCGAGAAACAATGGGTATACTTGTGCACTCAAGTCAGTCCACCCACACAACACCAGTTTTGGGTGTCGGGGTTCCTGACCTTAGAAGCTTTTAGACCAGAGGTTCCTAAACTTGCTCTCATGCCATGGACCAATACCATTAAAGCAGGGGGTCCGTGGACCTGACGCAGGGAACCCCTTAGATCATCAATATGAATTACTTTATCTGCTCTGAGGTTTTTGAACTTTCCAAGGTGTTGGTAGTTACAGTGTAGATTTTATCATGTGCCTCCAAGTACCCTGAAACTTCATCCTGAATAATAGATAGATACCTTATTGATCCCAAAGGAAATGACAGTGTCATGGTAGCATTACAAGAGCACAGATATACAAATATTGGAAGTTAGAAAGAATAAAAAATAATTTACCTCAAACAGTCTAACAGGAGGGGGTCATTGCTTCCCTGGCTATGGGTTAACTCATTATAGAGCCTAATACCTGGGAGGAAGAGTAACCACATATAGGGCTCTTTGGAGCAGCGCAGTTGTCTTAGTCCATTACTAAAAGTGCCCCTCTGTTTAGCCAAGGTGGCATGCGGAGGGTGAGAATCATTGTCCAGAACTGCCAGGATTTTCCATAGAGTCCTTTGTTCTACCACAGCCTCCAATGTGTCCAGTTTGACACCTATAATACAGCCAGCCTTTTTAATCACTTTATTGAGCCTGTTGGCATCACCAGTATTGCCCGAGCACACCACTGCATAGAAGATTTTACTGGTGACAACAGACTGGTAGAACATGTGAAAGAGAGGCCTGCACACTCCAAAGGACCTCAGTCTCAATAGTAACAGGGAGCTAAATTTATCAAACTAAACTAACAAACAAACTAAATTTATCCAATCTCATGATAGCTCATGCCTTTTAAACCAGGCACCAACATCCTTCCTATAGAGGGGCGACCAGAACTATAAGCAATACTCCAGATGCAGCCTAACCGGAGTTTTATAAGGCTGAAACATAACCTCTTGACTTTTGAACTCAATGCTTCGACTAATAAACGCAAACATTCCATAAAACCACCTTATCAACCTGTGTATCCACCTTCAAAGGAGCTATGAACTTGGATTCCCAAACTGAGATCATTGCATTACTTGGTAGACATTGAGCATCAAGGATACATTACATTGTGGGGTAAAATAACACCAACTTATGTGGAAACTCAATGGGGCAAGCAGCTTCTGTGGAAGAAAAGGGAGAGTTGGTGTTTCAGGTTAAGGCCCTGCATCAGGAATGAGAGTATAAAGGAGAGAGGGTTGTTAGAAAATGATGAGAGGGAGGGGCGAGGTGGGGGCAGATGATGGGTGGAATCAAGTGAGGAGGAAGTTGATGGGCAGATAGTGCCAAATGGGCTGGGGGGAGAGGCAAAGTTGGGAGACACTGGCTGGTGGGTGATGGGTAGAGAGAGCTAATGAGAGAGGATAGAAAAGGGGAAGGTGGAATTTGAGATAAAATCTGGAAGCTAATAAATGACAACAAGAGATGTTGTAGATCAGGGCTTCCTAATCGTTTTTATGCTATGGACCAATACCATTAAGCAAGGCGTCCATGGACCCCAGGTTAGGAACCTCTGCTGGAGATGCTGGAATCCCATGTACGAAGGTAATAAGTAAAACCAACTGAAGGTGGGGATGATGGGCATTCGCAGGAACAGATAGGAGACCCAGTAGGTGTAGCACATGGGTAATAAGTAGATGGAATCAGGCAGGGGAGAGTAACAAAACTGGGTTATAGGGTTGGAAGGGGGTGGTCTAGGGGAAATGCACAGGGTTTCTTGAAATTAGAAAATTTACTGTTCATATAATTGGGGTGTAGATTAGCCTTGCAGAATATGAGCTGTTGTTATTCTAGTTTACTATGGCAGCATGGACAGGTTGATGTGGGAATGTGAGGGGGAGCTGAAATGGGATGAGCGTGGGATGGGCAGCCTTGTAGACAGAGTGTAGGGGCTCTGCAAACCAGTCACTTGGTCTGCGTTTAGTCTCACTGATGAAGCGGAGGCCTTGCTAATCACTGCAGAGTGCAGTGACGAGGTCAGTGTAGCTGCACGTCAACCTCTGCCTCACGCGGAAGGGCTCTGGATGCTGGTGAGGGTGGAGGTGTGGGTACAAATGTTGCAAAGGGAAGTGCCAGGGCGTGGGGTGGGTTAGCATGGAGTGATCCTTGAAGGGAGCAGAAAGAGGTGCGGAGTGGAAGGTGTGACTGGTGGTAGGATTCCACTGCGGTTGGGAGAAATGACAAAGGATGCTGGATGTGGAGGCCGTAGACAGGGAGGGACTAAGATTTCTGTATCTCTGTACTGTCCGTGGGCAGCATTTGAGAGCAGAAGCATAGGAAATGGGGAAAAAAATCCATCTGTCACAATAGAGGGGAAGCCATGTCTCCTGGGGAAAAGGGAAATTTCAGATGGGCTGAGTGTGTACTTCTTCACTGGGTACTTCCATCAGTTTTCTTCGAGTTAGGTGTTGAATCGTCATCTTAAACACGACCATCTCAATCACAATGTTTCCAAAATTTTGGAATTTCTTTTTAAATTCCTGCTCCAAAGCTATGACTTGTTCCTGTTCCAAACCACATTTTTGGAACCTTTCATTTAAAACAGCTGGTGAATGCTCCTACAGTTCCCCGAGATCAGCTGCTTGTCTTTGGAAAGCTTCTAGCTCTATCTGATAACAGTCAAAGCTTTTCTTCCAGAGACACTACTTTGTCTGCCAAGCATTCTGTCATTTCTGAAATATGTCCTTCACTCACTGAAGTGCTATTCGTTCTCAATCGT
Organism: Hemitrygon akajei; assembly: GCF_048418815.1. Lineage (NCBI taxonomy): Eukaryota > Metazoa > Chordata > Chondrichthyes > Myliobatiformes > Dasyatidae > Hemitrygon > Hemitrygon akajei. The sequence continues at coordinate 188,294,568 of NC_133128.1, forward strand.
CTTTTCTTTCGCAGATAAAGTTTACTTAGATTTATGCCTAGCTGCTTCACAGTTCAGTAACAAGTCTGGCAATGTATCCTGTCCTGAATGTTGCTCCAAATATTTGTTATTTAAAGTTTAGAACCAGTGTGCTGATTGTTCCTTCTGGACATTCACAATATTTTGTGAAAGAGGGGAATTTCCTTGGACCTCAATATCTATTTTCAAATCTTTAAATTCTGCTTCATTCTCCAGATCATTTAGTTTACCATCAGAAAGCTACTTCATTTCAATTCCTTTACAAAATTTATCAGTTACCACCTTCCTGATTCCATTAGAGATTTTCCTAATGTTTTAACTATTGGTTTTAATTTCAGAATTTCTGCTCACTTTGAATTGACTTGCACTTGAAGATCATTTTAATTTTTCAGACACGATGTAATATTTATCCTCACTTATTTTCAGATTTGTCACTTTATCTCTCTCTCTTCCTCCTTTGATTCCTCTGTGAGTTCCCATGTGACAGAAATGCATGCAAAGGGGTTTGTCCCATCAGATTTAGTCTGGAGAAGCATTTTGAATCTTGTTTTGCCATGAGTGAGACCCCCCCCCCTCCACCTCCGTTGGTTGATTTTTGCCGTGCAGCTCCCTGACATTGGTCTCACTAACGAATCAGTGAATCAGACTCACAGTATTCCACATTACCTATGTCTAATAGGGTATGTCGATCACAGCAATAGCATCTAAGACCATCACCCATACGGTACACTGGTCCACACACTGCCTCGGACTCCTCCTTCCCTGGATGGCTGAAGCAGGCTGCAATACAGCACACAAGTCCAGCTCAATCACTATCGAGAAACTCGATAGTGAAACAGACTTGCCATACTTGATGTTCTCGATAACAAACATTGTTTTTCGATCATGAAAAAGAGGTAAAGGATGAACAATTACACCTTTGCTTGGACCCAGAGAGGCCACTGCGTATGTGCAGGTCACTATCTTACCAGATACTGGGAAATAGAAAAAGCACGTAAAAAGGGCAATGTTATAATAGTCATGGGAGATTTCAATATACAGGTGGATTGTGAAAATATGGTTGGTGCCTGATCTCAAGAGACAGAATTTGTCAAATGCCGACGAGATGGCTTATTAGAGTAGGTTCTGCTTGAGCCCACTAGAGAAAAGACAGTTTTGGATTGGGTGTTGTGTCATGATTAGGGAGCATACGGTAAAGGAACTCTGAGGAGTCAGTGATAATGATATGATAGAATTCAGCCAGCAATTTCAGAGGGAGAAGATAAAGTCAGATATATCAGTATTCCAGTGAAGTAAAGGGAATTACAGAAGCATGAGAGAGGAGCTGGCCAAAGTTGATTAGAAGATGACAATAGCAGGGATGATGGAAGAGCAGCGGTCATCTTTCAAGAATGACTAGTTTCTGTAATGGTTCCAGAGGATCTCATTCCACTCTTTAAGAAGGGAGGGAGGCAGAAAAAAAGTAAAATTTAGGTTGGTTAGCCTGACTTCAGTGATTGGGAAGATGCTGTCATCCACCTGCTGAACAGAGCCTACTCCCATTTAGATAAGCAGGACAGCACTGTGACAATTATGTTTTGTAATTTCTCAAGTGCTTTCAATACCATACAGCCCTCAATGTAGTCCACAGTTTGTGTGGCTTCAGAGCTGTGTGTCAGACATACCTATAAGCAGCACTGGGGATTGTATTGAATCCCTTCCTATTTACCCTGTATACCTCAGACTTTAGATACAACATTGATCATGTCAATTGCAGAAATTCTCCGATGGCTTAGCAATAGCTGGGAGTATAAAGGGAGGATGGGACGATGAAGACAGGGCCCTGGTGGAAGACTTTGTCAAATGGTGCCAGCTGAATCATCTGCAACTCAGTAAGACAAAGGAGATGGTGACGGACTTTTGGAAGACTAAGCCTGGACTGCTCCCTGTTACTATTGATGCTTGCAAAGTAAAAAAATTTCAGGATGTACATCGTATACATTTCCCTGACATTAAATGTACCTATTGAGACATTGCAGGTATCCACCACCCTGAGTAAGAAACTTACCCGACATTCCCTTGAAACTACCCCCTCTCAGCTTCAATGCATGCCCTCTGCTATTAGACATTCCAACCCTGGGAAACAGATACTCCCTGACTACTCTATCTATGCTTCTTATAATCATTTAAGCCTCTATCAGATCTCCCCTCAGCCTCCACTGCCCTAAAGGAAATATCCTAAGTTTGTCCAGCCTCTCATGTGCTTTAAAACCAGGCAGCATCCTGGCAAACCAGTCTCGCACTCTCTCCAAAGCCTCAACATCCTTCTGATATTGGGGCAACCAGAACTGTTCATTAAAAACAGAAAATATTGTAAATACTTCATATGAATTTATAACAGCCATTTCTAACGGAGCAAGGTCTCACAGGCCGACAAAATAAACTATCAGTTGATCCAGAACTCCAGTCTCCAATACAGCTGCACTGATAGGCCAAATGTTTTTCACTCCATTATTACACATAGTAACATTTGAAATTTGTTTTTGTCACTTTTACTTAAATTTTCAACTCAAAGTTCAAAGTAAATTTCATTACCAAAGTACATACATGTCACTATACAAAACCCTGAGATTATTTTACCTGTGTGCATTCTCAGCAAATCTGTAGAATATTAACTATAACAGGATCAATAAAACATCAATCAGAGTGCAGAAAACAACAAACTGTGCAAATGCAAATATAAATAAATAGCAATAAATAATGAGAACATGAGATAATGAGGTAAAGAATCCTTAAAGCGAGATAATTGGTTGTGGGAACATTTTGAACTTGACTGATCTTTTGAAAGTTAAAGAAAGCTAATTCAAACTTCCTGCTTGTTTCCTCCCCTCCTTAATATGTCTTTATTGAGCAATTAAACAATTCTTTTTTAATACAACATAATCAAGAAAATTTTCCTAGGTCAAAAAGGCAGGCAAGAAGGCATAACTGAGGGGGGGGGGGGGGGGGAAAGGAACCATACTGATTTCATTCAAAGCCTCTGGGCAGCAACATTCTACCATGCATAGTCACAAAGCATTGAGAACAACAGAATCAACCTTGTAAACAAATGCACTTACAGGTCCTATATCATCAATATGGACCCAGCAAAGGCAGAATTCGGCCATTGAGGGATGAATATGGAGGAGGGAGAGCTGAGCAGAACCAGATAATATTGAAATATTGTACAGAACATTGCGGTATCAGATCAAGGTCAGAAGGAGGTACGTTATGTGAGGACAACAGCCCTAAAACAATGTCAAAAAGTGCAGCAAAAGTGACAATAAATGAACAATAGTTGTGAGATTTACATGTCTTGGTGTCAACAGCTAGCGTATCATCATCGTAGGCGATCATGGTCTTTCCACCACCATTGACCATCCACCACCTCCTCCCATGGCTTCACATGACCCTGATTGGGGGCTAAGCAGGTGATACACCTTGCACAAGGGTGACCTGCAGGCTGATGGAGGGAAGGAGCTCCTTACACCTCCGTTAGTAGAGATGTGCCTCCACCCCATCACCTGAAACTGCTACAGACTAGGTCCTTTAATTGATAACAAAGCAGATGTCAAATATTCAACTAACATCTGCTTCTATGTGACAGGCTCTCTCTACATATATGGTAAATATACACGCACTGGTGGTATTATTGCACCTGTACACATGTTGCTGTTCCTCTCCGCACCCTGTGGTGCATCAGGTGACATTTTTTGTCATTTCATTAGCATTTGTTCTTTTTTTTATATGAGGCAGAGTTCAGCACTCAACCCAGTACAGATGGAAAGTCGGCCAGATTTGAACCTGGGACCACTCGTCTCGAAGTCCGATGCTGATGCCACTATACCACTGGCTCGCTATATGTACATGAGGCATGGAAAATCCTGAACAAATTCTTTTGAAAATATCGACATGAAACGTTGCTGTAGAAAGGCAGCATCCATCATCAAAGATCCTCACCACCCAGGCCATGCTCTTTTCTCGCTGCTGCTATCAGTTAGAAGGTGCAGGAGCCTCAGGACTCCCACCACCAGATTTAGGAACAGCTGCTACCCCTCAACCATCAGCCTCTTGAACAAAAGAGGACAACTACACTCATTTTATTTCTGATGTTCTGAAGGTTGCACTTCAGAACTGATGGCTTCACGTTAAGGACTCTTTATCTTGTTATGTCATACTCATTATTTATTGCTGTTTATTTACATTTGCATTTGCACAATTTGTTGTTCATTGATCCTGTTTACAGTTACTGTTCTATAGATTTGCAAAGTATGCCCGCAGGAAAATGAATCTCAGTGTTGTATATGGTGACATGTACGTACTCTGATAATAAATTTGACTTTGAACTTTGGTTAGAAGACTGGAAAAGTTTTCGAACCAAGAAAGGCTAGCGAAAAGAAAACAGAAGTGAAAAAAGTTATGGGATTACGAAGTGAAAAATTAAACAAAAACTACAGGCGCTGGAAATCTAAAATTAAAATTTTGATATATTTTTTCTTTCTTGCTGGTGGTTTGATGTTTATTTTTAGAAGCTTTTTGTATGACGCATGGCTCTGGGGTTGTACTCCTAATGGGCTTTTTTCCCCCCACTTTTTTGCTTAGAAGGGTTTTTTAAAAATTCACAAAATTTTCAATCTTTAAGATAATTTATTTTTTTCCTTGAGGCATTGTAAGTATTGCTACTTCGATGTACTTGTGTTATTTTTGAATAATATAATAATAAGATTTGGGGAAAAAATTCAGCCATTTTTGGTTTTAATTTTGAATTACCAGCCTCTGCTATACCTTGTTTAAGATTGTGCAGAAAGTGGACAGTAATTTGGTGTTGCTTTTTCAATGAATATTTCTGTGGATTCAAATATTTTGCCCCTTTTGGGATTCCAACGGCCTCACCAGCACATTTTTCTTAAATTATTTTTTAGCTGGGTGATGTTTCAATGTTATATTTAATGTTAATGCTTGTCAGACTGCCTTCGTAACTGCAATATCTCATATCTGTCAGTTGTAGAGTCAAAGAAAAGCACAGCAAAGAAATAGGCCATTTGGCCCATCTAGTCCATGCCAAAGCTATTTAAACTTCCTGCTCCCATCGACCTGCATCAGAACCATAGGCTTCCATACCCTGCCATCCATATGCCTATCCAAAATGTTGAAATCAAGCTCGCATGCTCTGCTTGTGCTGGTAACTCATTCCACACTCTCATGACTCTCTGAGTGAAGAAGTTTCTCTTTATGTTCCCCTTAAACTTTTCCCCTTTCACTCTTAACCCATGACCTCTGGTTATAGTCCCAAGCCAGCCTCAGTGGGAAAAGCCTGCTTGCATTTACTCTATCTATACCCCTCATAATTTTGTATATCTCTACAGTATACCTCAGGAACATACCATTAAATTTTCAACTTCCTGCATTAAAAAGTAGATTTTATTTTCCACAGAAAATTACAACTATTATCATTTCTGGGTCCATAAGATACAGGAGCAGAAGTAGGCCATTCAGCCCATCAAGTCTGCTCCATCATTCAGTCATGGCTGATCCAATTCTTCCAGTCACCCCCAACTCCACTGCCTTCTCCCCATACCCTTTGATGTCCTGGCTAATCAAGAACCTATCTATCTCTATTTTGCATTGCTCAAGACATTCCGCCAGGAGAAAGTCAGATGACATACAATGCTATTTACAGAGTACGTTAGCATTGGATGATGTCATTCCGAGGGTAAAGGTGAGTTTGGAGAACTTTGATCAGTTGTGTCACAGTGCCTATTGTAGAAGCTCTCTGAAAACAACCCAACTTGTGAGCACTGCACTGAACTGGAACCTAATTCACACAAGTGAATCACCCATCTTTCTTTCGCAACCCTCACCCACCCTTCCACCAGGCTCTAACAGTCTTGTCTCACATTTCTCCCCATCGTCTCAGTGCTGGTCTTTTCTCTCAGTGGTTTCTCATTTCTGCTCCCAGAGTGAACACTCCATGATTTCACCTCTCCACAAAAGTATTCACTAGGAGTTGATGTGACCTAATTGCCCATCCCCTTCCCAACCTTCTTCAAGCTGCCTATAAAGCATATCACACTTACAGATTTCCGACTATCCAGTCAACCCTTTCCCCAGCAATGCAGTGGAATCTTCCCACCCAACACAGTAGGGTCATCAGGCTTGTGCCCACTACCCTGCCTAGGGAAGACAGATATGGGGTCAAGGGTGGCATGGTAGTGTAGTGGTTAGCACAACGCTTTACAGTACAGGTGACCCGGGTTCAATTCCCACTGCTGCCTGTAAGAAGTTTGTACATTCGCTTCGTAACCAAGTGGGTTCCCTCTGGGTGCTCTGGTTTCCTCCCATAGTCCAAAGATGTACCGGTTTGTAGGTCATTGTAAATGGTCCCATAATTAGTCTAGGATTAAATCTATCCAGCAGACAAGAGGGATAGAGGGGTGTCCATTTAAAACAGATGTGGAGAAATTTCTTTAGCCAAAGGATGGTGAATTTGTGGAACTTGTTACAGCAGGCAGCTATGGAGGCCATTTCATTGGGTATATTTAAGGCAGAGATTGATAGGTTCTTGATTGGTCACAGCATCAAAGGTTACATGGAGAAGGCCAGGGAATGGGATTGAGGAGGGGAAAAAGGATCAGATATGATTGAATTGCGGAGCAGAGATGATGGGCCAAATAGCCTAATTCTGGTCCTATGTCTTACGGTCTGGGATCTAAATCAGGGGATTGCTGGGCAGAGTGGCTTGAAGCCCCAGAAGGGCCTATTCTTTGTTGTATCTCAATAAATATATATTTCAACAATATGCAGTACCTGATCCCTTGTCAAGGATGGAGTTTAAAAAAATTATTCATCTTATCCTTTAGGATGCTCAACTCTCTTCAATATTCCACCAATCATCACTTGAAGTATATAATTTAGTTATGCTTCATATACTGCAATCTTGGCAAAGCAAGAAGAATACATGTGATTCATCACACAGTACGTCATAAAATAAAGGAGTAATAGATGAAAATCAGAAAACAAACAAAAACATTTGGCAAACATAACACAGACATTTCGAGTTATTTGCTCCCATCTTGGGCGCCACGGTAGCATCGTGGTTAGCTCAATATTATTACAGTTTGGGGTTCAATCCCAGCGTCCTCTGTAAGGCATTCGTACGTTCTCCTTGTGGACTGCGTTAGCTCTCCCACAATCCAAAGATGTTCCGGTTGCTAAGTTAATTGGTAGTTGTAAATTGTACCGTGATTAGGTTAGGGTTAAATAGGGGGTTGCTGGGCAGCATGACAGTGAGGTGCTGCAAGGGCCTATTCCACACTGTCTACAATAGAAAATTTAAAAATACACCAACATAGCATTTTATTTCTATTGGATGAGTTGTATCAGTCTTTGTGGCTTTCATTCAGTCAGAATTAAATCTACTGAAGTCTAGGATTTCAAAACTTGGTGACTGAGATGTCATTAGGCATGGGAACTGCCGATTATGGACAAAACATTTTTGATGATGGAAGGCTAATAATATGTCACTAAAATCAGCAGATTGTTGACAAAAAATGCAAGCCTTGACAGCAGAGACATGCAAGGATATTGAAGTCTATATTGTCAAATAGATTTAGGATACCTTATACTTAAAAGTGAGAACTATGACTTTTGAATTCCCTTGTACAAAAGCAAAATCCCACAAACAAATTTCAACCTTCTTTCTTTAAAAGAGCAGCTTCACGATTTCAGCTTTTCAGCTGGAAACTACACGTTCTCAAACTTCAAAAGCAAAATTGCAAGTGATGTCCCTACACAAGGCTCATAAGAAAACCATGCAGAAATTGGACGGTTTATCACAACACTGCTTGCAAAACTGGGTGTGAATGTAGTCGACACACACATTAAAAAGACACCATGCTGACCCTGAACTCCTGGTGCACCACAAATTCAGACATAATGCGTGGTGCTTCATCCAGTTTATTAAGATAGACCATAAATTGTGAAATTGTTAAATCTAAATGTCCAACGGGTATTTCCAGTCGCAAAGACCTCCTGCCATTATGACATGCTGTGTCCAGAATTTTTACAATTTGGAAGGTTTAACATTAAAGTTACTGAATGATCAAAGTTCCACCCTTACTAGCTTTAAATTTGAAAAGCGCTGCATTAAAATAAAATTGCCTGTCTGTACTCCTCTTGTTTATCCAGGACAGTAGGACAATAGATCAGCTGGTTGAGTGGTGTTACAGCAACAAGCTTGCACTCAACGTCAGTCAGTAAGACCAAGGAATTGATTGTGGACTTCAGAAAGGGGAAGTCGAGGGGACACACTCCAGTCCTCATCGAGGGATCAGCAGTGGAAAGGGTGAGCACTTTCAAGTTCCTCAGTACCATCTCTGCAATTACAAAGAAAGAATGATGGCTGCTACAATTCATTCGGAGTTTGAGGCAAATTAGTATGTCCCCATCGAAAACTCTTCCAAATTCTATAAATGTCCCATGGAGAACAATCTAACTGGTTGCATCACCGTCTAGTACGCAGGGCCCATTGCAAAGGATCAGAAAAAGCTGCAGAAAGTTGTAAACTCACCCAGCTCCATCATGGGCACTAGCCTCCCTAGCACCCAGGATATTTTCCTCAAAAAGGCAGCATCCATCATCAAGGACCCCATCACCCAGGACATGCCCTCTTCTTATTGCTACCATCACAGAGGAGGTACAAGAGCCTGAAGGCACAGACTCAATGATTCAGAAAATAAATCTTAGGGTTTTATATGGCGAGTTACACTGTATATACCGTAGATTCCGGACTACAGAGCGCACCTGATTAAAAGCCGCTGGCTCTAATTTTAGAAATAAAATCAATTTTTTACTTGTAAAGGCCGCACCGGATTTTCGGCCGCAGGTGTCCCACGTTGTAATATGAGATATTTACACAGAAAGATATTACACGTGAGGATATTTTAACTTTTAATTAAATCCATATGGTAACAAAAACAAATACATATTGCAAATGCTTTTTTTCGAACCGTGCCCGTAACGCGGCTACTTTTAAATATACGTTGCGTATACTTCTTTACTGAACAACATTCCAATATCTCCTAACGACTGGTAAAAAATATATATACTGCAGCCTACCAGGAAAAGTTATTGATCGCCTTTAACTTAAAAGCAGCGTTTTGGCTCCGCCGCTCCCCCCCTCCTTTCCGTTTATCGCAAACTGGTATCCCACAAGACGCGGCGAAACCGGGTGTGACGTCACAGCATCCCGCGATGTAGTACAGAAAACAAATATAGTTAAAACTCTTCTAACTTTAACTAGAAAATGAATTACTAAGCGAAAATATTATAAACTAAATAACTGCCATAAAGGCAGCACAATGCTTTTCTTCGAGTGTTTTCCATGTTGATGAGGGTGAGTACAAATGACTGATTTACAATAATTTAATTGTGAAAGTGCGCTTGATTTATCGTACAATTTCATTGGACCTCTGTGAACTACTCATCAATTTTATTGGTCTACTGTTACGAGGCAAAATGTTTACGAGGCGGCATGAAAAAAAATAATGCATTAGCCGCTCCGTATTAAAGGCCGCAAAGTTCAAAGCAGTTCAAAATGTGGGAAAAAAGTAGCGGCTTAAAATCCGGAATCTACGGTATTGTAATAATAAATTTACTTTGAACTTCGAATGTTTCAGGAACAGCTTCCTCCCCTCCATCAGATTTCTGAATGGACAATGAACCCATGAACACCTCCTCAGTACTTTTTCCTTCTCTTTTCACACTATTTCATTTATTTTTTGTATATACTTATTTATAATATTTATACTAATTTATAGCTTTGATTGCTACGAATTGCAATGTACTGCTGCCACAAAGCAACAAATTTCATAACATATACTGGTGACTTTCAATCTGATTTTGATTCTGATCCTGGCAAAGTAAACTGCCATGTGGTCTGGCCGAGTCAGCGGTTCTGCCCAGCCTAACATCCTCCTTCCCCATCAGCAATTTCACAGTCTACCAAATACCAATCAGACTAGTGATGACTCAGTCCACCTCCATTCCCAAAGAGCCTGGGGATGACTCATGTCTAAAAAGACAGTCTCGTTTTCTCCAATAAACGACAAAAATAAAGTTTCACTCCACCACTGACCTAACAAGTTTTTAACACATTCCTTTAAAATCACAGACATTAAGAGCAGTGTGAACTACTTCATCACCGTGGCCTAACATAGTCATTCTGTCAGAAATCTCGATGAAGATGGTTGGTCATGGTAGAACAGATAGTGCCTTGGAAAGTCTGGACTGAGGTGGCATTTGAATGTGACAAAGCCAAATTCCAGGAGCTGGTAGAGCAGTGCCAGAGACAGGGGAGGAGGGCCAATGAGAGCTTGTGTGAGTTGGGGTGTCGAGGTGTCGCTGGCTGCTCACTCTGCACAAGCTACTCTTTCCTTAGCGTTACGGGAGCTACAAAGAAAAGAACCATCAGGACTATCACAGGGGCTGCTGTGTGAGCCTCCAGGTGGCTATGGATCAAGAGGTGTGACCCCTGGATCAATGCTGCTGGGACACAAACCCGGCCTGATCAACTCTGGCCAAGGGTGTCTGATGGTGAAAGACCTGAAACACCCAATGACCCCAGTTTACATCACTTCTAATATGTCCCAGCTGATCCTAGGATGTATATCAGCACCCTGTCACAGTTCTGTTAGATTGAACGAACAATCTAGACCATGGACTTGACAATCTATCACAATGAAGAACAGTACAAAGAATTCTTAAAGGAATAAAGTGCATAAGTAATATTAGGATTACCATTATACCCAACTATTATGCCATTAAAATGACCTTTATATTATCTTCTTTAACCTCAATTGCCCAGAAAGTTATCCTTTTTCATTAGCACTTCTGAAATATGAATCTATTGATCTGAATGGGTCAAATTTCAGAAACAGAGCAAAACTGCTATAATATGGTACATTTAACACAACTAACTGGATGTGAATTCTATAGCAAGTATCTCCAATATTCAGGAAGCTGCACTAGTATTTTTACTCACACATTATCTTAGCATGTCAAAACATGCTGTCCATTCCTTGTGAGTGCCCTACTCACTGACTTATATTCTTAACTTATCCCTGCTGCCTCCATTTTTAAAATTCTTGTCCTGACCTATGAAACTCGTTCTCCTTTTTCATTTTACCTTTCTCTACAGGTTATTCAGCCTTGGGTCCAACTTATACCTTCTAGTTCACTAACTGCAGACTGATTTTGCTAAATAACTTTACTGTCCCGCTTTTAAAAGTGCCTTCAAGCTTCTTGATGGCAGCAATGTGGAGAGGGCATGTTCTGGGTGATTGGGGTCTTTAATGATGGATGCCACCTTTTTGAGGCATTGACTTTCCAATGCTGGGGGCGGGGGCTAGTGCTCGTGATGGAGCAGGCAGAGTTTACAATGTTCTGCAGCTTTTGCCAATCCTGTACAGTGGCCTCTCCATACCAGACAGTGATGCAACCAGTTAGAATACTCCCCATGTACATCAGTAAAAAATTGTGAGTGCTCTGGTGACATTCCAATTCTCCTCAAACTCCTAATGAAATACAGCCGCTGTCATGTGCTCTTTGTAATTGCAACAAGATGCTGTGCGCAGCATAGATCTTCAGAGATATTGACACCTCAGGAACTTGAAATGGCTCACCCTTTATATTGCCGATCTCTTGACAAGGCCTGGTGTGTGTTTCCTCGACTTCCCTTCCTGAAGTCTACAATCAATTCCTTGGTCTTGCTGACTTTGAGTGCAAAGATTGTTGTTGTGACACCACTCAACCAGCTGATCTATCTTGTTCCTGTACACCTCCCCATCACCATCTGAAACTTTGCCAACATTACGTTGAGTTATTGGCTACTTTATAGATAGTGCTTGAGTTGTGCTTAGCCGCAGTTGTGGGTGTAGAGAGAGAAGAGGGCAGCGGGCTAAGCAGAGAATGAGCTCAATATTCAGCACTGTCTTGGTCTCCCCTTATCATCCTTTACACTTTGATCTTTTTGACTCTTTTGGGAGCATCCTTGAGGTGCGGCCAATGTTGATTGTTAGCACTGACTTCCCTGAATTCTACATGGACCATTTCTCACCCCTTACAAACCAAACTTTTTCCACTTTCGAGAACTGAATGAACCTCCAACGAATGCTCCTTATGGAGCAAAAAAAAATCAAAGAATAAAGGATTATGAGGGGAGATTGAGGCAGTGCTGAATATTAAATTCACATTTCTGAGACTCAATAAAGCAAAATGGAGAATGGCTTCCAATAAAATCTTATGCCACCAGTGCATAGGTGATATACAGAAAATGAGACAAGCCAATAGTAATGACAGTGTTGTTTCAAAGCCAAACCTTTTACTTCTATTTTAAACTCCCAAAGACAGTAAAAACCCTGAATCAGAATGAAAATCATTGTAAAAACAAGGACATATTGCTACTGAATCAGAAATGCTGGCAACGTGCCATCTAGTCATTAAGTGCACACCTAACACAAAATGAAAACAGCACTCACTGGTTCAAATGGACTGTTTACCCATGACCAAATTCTTCACCTCACGACTCCACCCAAACCACCATTTAGCTTTTTACCAGATTAATCCTGCTGATTTGCATAAACAAAGATTCTAACTGAAGTGGAACTACTCTAAAAGTTCAGGAATTTACCAAGGCTTTGTAATGGCCTTTTGTAAATGCAAATGCACATTGTGCCTGTAGATACACTTTGCTGAATTGAGATTCCTTTAAAATAATCATATTAATCCTTTACGTCTTGACTTAGAAAACTCCCACTTACTAAGAGCTTGCCTTCACCTAAACGATAATTTTTCTTTATAAACAAAAAGCTTAAGCAATGAAAAATGGAACTAGACAAGGAAAATCCAAACTTACCTGAACATAGAATGCCCTTGTGCCTTGCACATGAGAAGTCATCGCATTCACAGAATGTCCCATAAATCCTTCCAAACTCACTTTCATAGCAGACACATTGGTTGCAAATGCATTCACCTCTGCCGCTGCAGACTGGCTTTTCCTCTGCTTCACGACAGAACATCTGGAATACATTACTTGTTTCTCCATCTTGACATTCACAGTTGGCTCCCAAAAAGCCTGGGTCACATGTACAGATCCCACACTCATAAGTTCCATTACCACTGCACTTGGAACTATTGGCTTGCATCTCACTTGTACACTCACAGTTACAAATGTAACCAACAGTTACACTGAGTAAATCTTTGAAACCAACTGGTTTAATTGTAAAAGTATTTCTTGTCCTGGATTCTGGGCAGCTCTTGGCCTCCAGAGAGACATCAAAGGATACCTGAATAGAAATGAGAACACAAGAACATGAGAGATAGGAACAGAGCAGGCTATTCAGCCCAGTGAGTTTACACAGGTATTCAGAAGAGAACAGGAGACCTTCTTACTCCATCCTCCTGCTGTACAAAATTAATCTCTATACCCAGCATCTAACGCATGGTTCTCAACCTGGAGTCCATAGATCCCATGCTTAATGGTATTGGTCCATGGCATTAAAAAGGTTGGGAAACCCTAAATACGCTCAAGACTGTGGAGATGACAGTGGACTTCCGGAGGAGCCCCCCAATACTCCCCCCACTCACTATACTCAAAAGTATTGTGTCTGCTGTGGAGACCTTCAGATTTCTGGGTGTCACAATCTCCCAGGACCTGAAGTGGACACCCAACGTGGACACTCTTATCAAAAAGGCTCAGCAGAGGTTGTATTTCCTACGTCAACTCAGGAAGTACAACCTGCCTCAGGAGCTGCTGATTCAATTCTATTCAGGAATAATCCAGTCTGTTCTCTGTTCGTCCATCTTTGTCTGGTTTGGATCAGCTACCAAACAAGACGAGAATAGACTCCAAAGAACCGTCAGGGCTGCGGAAAGGATTATTGATGTGAAGCTGCCCTCGACCCAGGACTTATATGCATCTAGAGTCAGGAAGCGAGCAAGCAGCATTATTGTAGACCCATCACACCCTGGACATCACCTGTTCCAACTCCTTCCTTCTGGTAGGCGCTTTAGATCACTGTATGCCAGGACAAATGGGTACAAGAACAGTTTCTTTCCGTATGCCATCAGTCTTATGAACACTTGAATTTTAGTCTATTATAAATCAAGTCCACCTGTACGTTCAATGAGGGGGACCTCATTGTATATAGTTTATGATTATTTGCACTATTGTTTTTGTTTGCTTTTAATTCTGTACAGAGAGAGCTCAGGGAAACCGGCATCAAATTCCCTGTATGTGTCCTCATACTTGGCGATAATAAAGGATTCTGATTCTGATTCTGTTCTAAAGGCTTCTAGGATAAGTTAGGAAATTGCACTGATCAAAGAAATGTGTCTTCTTTTCAGCTCCCTATTCTGGTTTTTTAGTTGCACACCTTTTTGCTGATTGTGCTATCTATGCTCACTTTCTTTTATATTCATCCTTCTGTGTTGGGAGAAGTTGGCTCTGATGTGTGTTTTTTGAGCGTTGGGTGTTTGATGTTTTCTTTGAACAGGTTCCATGGTGTTTCCTTGTTCCGTGGCTGTCCGTGGGAAGACGAATCTCAGGGCTATATACTTCTATACATACATACATACATAGACAATAAATGTACTTTGATTATCTTCACAAACATTGTTCCACCTTGTAACTAGATTTTGTAGGCAGGTAAATTATGTTCCTACACCCACATGTTAGCCCTGAAGAAATTCATTTTTAAAAAAAAAAGGATTACCTATTATTCCTCTTGAATTCAGATACAGCATCTGGACTTTGAAAAAAATAGTCACTGTTCCATCACCATCATTAGGTCTATATCTTGGTACTCTCTACCAATTTACATTTTGAGTGTACCTTCACCACAATGACTGCACAGGTTCAGGATAATATAACACCAAGACCATAAGACACAAGAATAGGCCTGTTGGCACAGTGTCTGCCCTGCCATTTAATCATGGCTGATTTATGTAGAATATAGCACATTAAACAGGTCCTTTAGTCTAGTGGTCCCCAACCACTGGGCCACGGACCAATACCGGGCCGCGAGGAAACGATATGATTTGGCGATATTTGGCTGCACCTTTCCTCATTCCCTGTCACGCCCACTATTGAACCTGAACGCATGCGAGGTCATTACGCACGCAAAGCCACTACCCATGCGAGGTCATCAGTCGCCTAAACCCTCGCGCCAGGGATCACTGGTTGGCCTTGGGTAGCTGGCCGCCTTACGCGGCCGGTGAGAAGTGCCGTTGCTACTGGCCTGGAGCGCGGACAGATGGGCGCCGCCTCTAAACCTGTTTAGTGCACCGAATGTTTGTGGGGAACCCGGTGCTAAAATATTCGCAGATGACCTAATTCGGGCTCAGGGTTCCGTAAGCAGCAGAGCAGTTACCTTGCTGCAATCTACTGAAAGTCATCCCTTGTGCCAAACCTTTGTCAGCTGATAGATCCTACCTACCTACAAGGGGGGTGGGCACGCGCTCTGTCGTACTCCTTGCTCTGTCAGTCGCTCTCTCTGGACTGCGACCGCCGCTACCCCAGCACGGAGACCTCCGGCCCTTACCTTGTCCTCTCACTGGTGTGTTGCAATGATTTTATATGTTCATGCGAGGAAAATATGCACTGTGTGTTTAATATCCAAACGTTACTTAAAATGTTATGATGCTATTGACTTATAAGTGAGTTATAATTGACTTATCACTATGTTCATGCGAGGAAAATATGCGCTGTGTGCTTAATATTAAATTTGTTAGATAATCCCTTTTAGAAACAAAATTGAGTGTATTAGCCACTTATAAGTGATTTATAGTTGACTTATCACCTATATTCCGGTCGTGATTAACACCCCCCCAACCCCCATCGGCCAGTCAGCAAGAATATTGTCAATATTAAACAGGTCCGCAGTGCAAAAAGGTTGGTGACCCCTGCTTTAGTCCACAAAGTTGTGCTGAACCAATTAAATTAGTAATCAAATAGTCAACTAAACTAACCTCTTCTGCCTACACAATGTCCATATCCTTCCATTTTCTACACATTCTAAATGTACCTTTAAAGTCTATGTTTCTGGCTCTACCACCATCCCAGGCAGTGCATTCCAGGCACCCACAACTCTATCAGAAGCTTGCCCCTCATATCTCCTTTGAAATTAACTCCTCTCACCTCAAATGCATGCCCTCTGATATTATACATTTCAACCCTTGGCATAAAAACCATTATCTATCTACTCTAATCTCTGTCTCTCATCATCTCAAACCTCAGCCACTGCCGCTAGAGAGGACGTGCAGGTATTGGCCGAGGCCCTAGCAATCTCTTCTCTTACCACTCTCACTAGCCTGGGGTATATCCCATCAGACCCTGGGGACGTATCCACCTTAACGCTCTTTAAGAGACCCAACACAGCCTCTTCCTTTGCTTTAAAATGCGCTGCACTGATCTCCCTATCCTCCACATCCTTGTTTGGTAAATACTTATGTAAAGTTTTCATTAAGGACCTCACCCATATCCTCCACATCGAAGCAAATGTTTCCCCTTTTATCTGTCAGTGGTCTTACCCTCTCTCTAGTGATCCTCTTGAAATTGATGTATGTATAGAATGCCTTAAGATTCTCTTTAATCCTACTTGCCAAGGACTCTTCATGGATTTATTTTCACTCCCAACCCAATTCTCCTGCCTTCTCCCTGTAACCTTTGATGCCCTTACTAACCAAGAACCTCTGCTTTAAATATACTCAATAACTTGGCCTGGACAATGATTTTTCACAGATTCGCCTCCCTCAGGTTAGAGAAACTCTGTTTTATCTCTTCTATTCTGAGGCTGACCCTCTGATCCTGGACCCTCCTGCTATTGGAAACATCCTCTCCGTGTTCACTCAATCTAAGCTTTCAATAGTTAGGTTTCAGTGAGATCCATCCCCTCCCTCATTCCCTCATTTTTCTAAATAGGCCCAGAGCCATCAAACACTCCTCATATGTTAACCATTTCTTTCCCAGGATCTTTCGTATAAACCTCCTCTGTACCACTTCAGATGCCAGCACATCTTTTTTAAAAAAAGACAAGGGGCTCAAATCTGCTCATAATACTGCAAATCAAAGCCTCAGCATTATATCCTGGCTTTAATATTCCAGTCCTCTGGAAATGAATGCTAACATTGCATTTGCCTTCCTTACTAGCACTCAAACTGCAAGGTAACCTCCTAAGTCCCTTTGCAACTCAGATTCCACCTGCCATGTCTTTGGCCATTCTCCTCATCTGTCCAAGTATTTCTACAGACTTCCTGCTTCTTCAACATTACATGCTCCTCCTATCTTTATATCATCCGCAAATGTGGCTACAAAGCCAGTAATGCTATCATCCATATAATGTGAAAAGTAGTGGACCCAATACTGACATATGTGGGACACCACTAGTCACTGGCCACTAACCAGAAAAGACCCCTTTATTCCCAATCCTTGCCTTCTGCCAGTTGGCCAACCTTCTGATCAAGCTACTACCATTCCTGTAGTATCACAGGCTCTTATCTTGTTAAGCAGCCTCATGTGTGACACCTTGTCAAAACCTTTTTGAAAATACAAGTAAACAACATCCAGTGACTCCCCATTGTCTATCCCGGCTGTCATTTTCTCAAAAAAATTCCAATAGATTTGTCAGGCAAGATTTCCCCTTAAGGAAACCATGCTGACTTCAAATTTTTATCAAATGCCTCCAAGTAGACCAAAACCTCATCCTTTGCAATAGCATTTAGAAATGAGTAATTATGTTTGCTACACACAAATTGCTGGAGGAACTCAGCAGGCCAGGCAGCATCTATGGAAATGAATAGAGTCGACGTCTCGGGCCGAGGTCCTTCAGCAAGATTCAAGATTGTTTAATGTCATTTCCGGTACATAAGTGTAAAGGATAAAGAAATTGTTACTCCTGATCCTATATAGCACAAAAAATACAAAGAATTCAATAATAAAACACAATAAATATAAATACATGAGATAGTTTATATACATAGATTGCTTGAATGTCCACAAAGTGACACTAGGCACAGAAGTGTCTGTACATAAGGTGACTGACAGGAAATGATAAAGTAGTGGTGGCTGGGTTGTGGAGGGGTGGTTTAGTGGGTGGAGGTGTTGATCAGCCTTACCGCTTGGGTTTTTTAAAGTCTGGTGCTCCAGGTGTGGATGCCGCATAATTTCCTCCCTGATGGGAGTGGAACAAACAATCCATGGGCAGGGTGGGTGGGATCCATCATGATATTGCTGGCCTTTTTCCGGCACCCTTCTGTATGTATGTCTTTGATGGTAGGTAGTCTGGTGCTGGTGATGCATTGGGCAGTTTTGATTACCTGTTGTAGAGCCTTGCTGTCAACTGCAGTGCAATTTCCGTACTGGGTAGTGATACAGCTTGTTAGGATGCGCTCTACTGCACACAAGTAGAATGATGTGAGTATAGATGTGCATAGTCCTATTTTCATCAGATAGACTGGCAGCTAAATTCTCCTTCTTACCCATCCTTGGGTCAACCAGATCCTCCTGAATATATATTTTATTCAGAGCCTGTAAGCAGGGTGTTAAGCTGGTCACTAAAAATGGCAGGGTCATTCTTTAAGTACATTAGTCAAGATTGAATGATATCATCAGACTCCAATCATAAACTTCATTCTGAGCAGAGAAGTCTTCTAATGATTCACTAAATGAAGATGGATAAATTTAGACATTAAGAAATACTAAGGGTTAATAGTATTAAAATATCTGAAATATTCTCATCCTTTATTTTACATTTCAATATTGATTAGGTTAGCATCGAACTTTTAAAAATATTTATATTAGCAAATGGTATGCATTTATTCATAACTAAGGGTTAACAAGTTTAGATTTACTAAATGTTTTAAGCTTAGGATTTTAAGATGTGTTTCCAAATATATTTTAGCATGACCGTCCTGCCATTATTTTTATCCAAGCTCTGTTCATTTGGATAGCAACCAATCAATTTATTGTACAGCCTTAAGCATCATTGTACTAAATCCTTTCTGACATTAGTGCTGAATACGTAGCCAACCGAGAAAGAATTTTGATCTGTAGCAAGACTACAGGCTCCAGTTACTGAATGCCTTTGTTAGTTTATTAACTAGCTGGAGGGTGAACTAAGAAAGGTCAACATTTCTAGCACACAACTTCTTTAGTTACTGTTCGAAAGATTTGCTGAGTATACCCACAGGAAAATGAATCTCAAGGTTGTATATGGTGACATTTGAGTAATTTGACAATAAATTTACTTTGAACTTGGAAGACCATGAAACTTCTATTTTGCAAAATCCATCTGTCCATATAGCGTGCCACTATTTCTCTCTGAAGTCCTCATACAAGTTACTTTCCTGACATACCCTTAGGCATCTGACTCTGCTGCAGAAATAGCAAGCAGTTCCAGTCATAAATAAGTTCTTTGTAACTGTGACTGGGGGCTGTCTACCTCCAACAACAGCAGAACTCATCCTTAATCATGATATTCTACTCTAATAATTCTGTCCCATGGTCCAGTTCAGTAGGAATGCAATCATTTGTTTAACTCTTATTTATCCCCAGCTTTTTAGGTAAGCCCTGAAAATTGAGGGTGAATTTCTCCCACTCTGGTTTTGTGGGTTGACGTGGCTAATGCAACAAATGTGCAAATAACAGATGTTTTCACACGTGGAGAATGTGTTAACCACTGATACAGATAAATGGGTGGCCTAGGAGATGTTCAACTCTTTCCATCTCTTTTGCAGGAACTCCGTCTTCTCCTGTTTGGTTGTTTGTTTGTTATGAGCCATGTTGTATGATGTGGGTGATCATGGTCTTTCCATGTCCTTGGCAAATTCTTTCCTCAGAAGCAGTTTGCAATTGCCTTCTTCTGGGCAGTGTTTCAACACTATCCCAAGTGCTCCTTCTCTACTTGAAGCTTGTCAATTTAATAAGGACCAAAGGATTTCCATTCATGAATGCTATTCCCATCTACACTGTTGCATCACCTCCATTTCAGTGTTTATCTACTTGGAAAACACTGAAGTCTGATGTAAAGTTCTACTCCCAACACAATATATATTTGGACAAGGCAAGCAAAATAAATTCAAACCTACATTGTTTCAAATTCCTCCCACATCCAGATTTTACAGAAAAGGACGAAGTAGGATACCAACCCACTCTCAGGATGCAATTTCCTCATTTATAATTTTAATGAGGCTGCATGTCTCGGATTTTTTTCGCTTTTCTAGACTTCATGGCAGATGGCCAAAATACTTTCTCTTTTGGGATATTAGCATCAAAAGGGAGGTGAGGACTGCCATAAGGAAAATCTGCACTTCTGCAGTACTGGCAGTGAGCTCGTAACTCAGGATTGCTCCCTTATGGCTCACCAATCAACCTTGTTACTCTGCCAGCATTTGTAACCCCACTTACATTCCACCACTCCATTATTTTGCAAGTTACTGGTTGAAAGCTGATCATGACTGGATGCATCATGTCACACTTTGTCCTACTCATGGTATACAGGACTCACTTAACTACTACAAGGTCATATAGTAATACAGCATGGAAGCATGGAAATCCCTATAAAGGACTGCAAGAACACCCAAAAGGACCATAGGGGTCTCCCTACCATCCATCAGGGACATTTATCAGGAGCGCTGCGTTTCCAGGGCCCTTAGTATTACAAAGGATCCCACTCATCCATCCAGCATCCTCTTTGTCTTTCTAGCATCAGGCAGGAGACTCTGATGCATAAAGACAATAACGGTCAGGATGGGAATCATCTTCTTCCCTCAGGCCATAAGGCTTCTGAACTCCCTGCCGCATCACATTCGAAGCGTCACTGGTTCATTTGTTTGGGACCTGACAATATTTAATTAATGCACTTCACTTTGTTTATTTATGTGTAATTCATTTGAAGGTTTAATTCTTACTTTCCTAAGTTATCATGTGTTATGTCTACCACTGAGTTTTACACCCTGGTCCAGAGAACCATTGTCTCATTTGCCAGTATACATGTATATAGTTAAATGACAAAAAACCTGACTTGATTTGATTTATCAGGATCAGAATCAGGTTTATATCACAGACGTATGTCGTGAGATTTGTTAGTTTTGCAGCAGCAGTACAATGCAATATATAATAATAGAGAGAAAAATATATATAAAGGTCCAACTCTGGTTTGACTTCACACTCAAACAACACCTCACACTTCTCTAGATTAATTGCTATTTTGCCTTGCCTTGGGCCAGTTACCGAGTTGATCAAATCCCTTTTAACTTTTGATTACCCTCTTCAATATGTATGAATTTACTGATCTAAAAACTTACTAATCATGCTTTCGATATTCTCATATGTAAATGACAAAACCTGTTGTATATAGTATGTTGCATATATAGATTGTTCAAAGTGTAGCAGCAAGAATCTTAACCAAAGAAAATCTGAACCTTTATCAGCAGTTCTGGCATCATTACACTGGCTGCCTGTGTCCTTTAGGATCAATTTTTAAATGCTTAATCGTATTTAAGCGTCTGAATAATCCAGCTCCTCTGCATGTTTCGGAGAATCTCTAATCGTGATCTTAGATCTGCGAACACTGGTTTGCTTTGAGCCAAACGTATAAGAACTGGTGATGTGACCCTTTGCCCTTATGCACCAAAACTCTGGAATACTTTCCTGACTGAGATTTGTCAGGCTAACACTGTGGAATGTTTCAAAACATTTCTAAAAACCTACTTTGTAAATTTGGCCTACATATAGGATTACTTAATACCTGCTGAAGTTGATTAAATTTGTATAATTTGGTATAACCGATTACATTTTATTCTGTATAACGTTTGTCTTTACTTACAGTACTATGCAAAAGTCTTAACGCACATGTAAAAAAATCTGTAAAGCAAAGATATTTTCAAAAATAATGAAATGAAGTTTATAAATATCAAAAAATGACTGTAAAGAGCAGTAAACAATAAAAAAAACCTAGATAAAGTCAATATTTGGTGTGACCACCTTTTGCCATTAAAACTGCATCAATTCTTTTAGGTACACTATCATGTAATTTTATAAGAAAATCGGCTGGTAGGTTGTCCAAGCGTCTTGGAGAACTTGCCAGAGTTCTGCAGAATTTGACTGTCTCACTTGCTTCTGTCTTTCCAGGTAATCCCAGATAGCCTCAATGATGTTAAGATGAGGGCTTGTAGAGACCATACCATTTGAAACCATATAAAAAAATCTAAGGTGCCCAAGACTTTTGCACAGAACTGTTCGATTTTTAATTTTGTCTCATATTTTTATGACTATTGATTTATTCTTACAACCTATATAAAGCACTTCAAGCCTGCATCTTAATGTATGAAAGGTGCTATATAAATATAATGATTATACATACATTGAACTTTTGAACCAACAATGGGCCCAGCACAAATCACTGTCGCAGGCCTCCAGTCCATAAAATAACCTTCCACCATCACTCTCTGCTTCCCACCATCAAGCCAATCGTGTGCGCACTTAGCTGGCTGTCCTTGGATTCCATGCGATCTACCGATCTAGACTAGCTTTCCATGCGGGAACTTGACAAAGGCCTTGCTAAAGTCCATATACACAATGTCTACCACCCTGCCCTCATCAATCCTCTTGGGGAGCTCTTCAAAAAGTTTTCCAACAGGTCTGTGAGACATAATGTTAGTGTTGTAACTCTAGTGAAAAAGTTTACTGAAAACAGCCAATTTGGAAGAACTCTTCAGCATTATAGCCATGATAGTGTCATGGTGTACAGATTGTTCTGTGCCCAGTGAACTCATTTCTGAACATAACAGCAGAAGACCAATATCTGGGATGATAGGGATCTCAGATGGAGGATATGACAGATGCTTGGCACTTTAGGGTGAAGATTAATTTGAACCAAAGCCTTGTTTGATCCTTCTTTCATTGAAGACTACTAATCCAGATGGTTGTGAGATGCCTATATTTTAAGATTCCAGTGTCTTCAGCTTTTTTTAAAAAAAAAACATTTACGGTAATATTCTGACTAATTATACCTTCCAGTCATTCAAATACACATGGATATACTCACTGGCCACGTTATTAGACACATCTGTACAACTGCACGTTAATACAGATATCTAATCAGCCAATTATATGGCAGCAATTCAATGCATAAAAGCATGTAGTCATGGTCAACAGATTCAGTTATTGTTCAGAACAAATGTCAGAACAAGGAAGAAATATGATCTTTGATTGTGGAATGATTGTTGGTGCCAGACAGGGTGGTTTGAGTATTTCAGAAACTGCTGATCTCCTGGGATTTTCAAGCACAACAGTCTCGAGCATTGACAAAGAATGGCATGCAAAACCAAAAAGAAAATCCAGTGAGCAGCAGTTCCAAGAGTGAAAATGCCTTGTTAATGATAGAGGTAGAAAGAGAAAGGCTAAAATGGTTCAAGATGACAGGAAGGAAACAGTAACGCAAATAAACACGCATTACAACAGTGGTGTGCAGAAAAGCATCTCCAGACACACAACACATTGAACCTTGAAGTCGATGGGTTACAGCAGTAGAAGACCACAAATATAGACTCAATGGCCACTTTATTAGGTACAGCAGTTATCTAATAAAAGTGACTACTGACTGTATGTGCCCTGATGAGCTTGCCTCTAGGAACGGTAATAGTGAACATAAATAACTACAGCCCTTGCCAGCTGGACAAAGGTGAAAGGCCAATAAAGGAGAATTGTTTGTCAAAAGGCAGGTAGAGTACACTTACCAATTCTTTGTCTCAAAACACAGGAGATCATAAGTAACACAATCACCAAAAATCTTAGTAACACTATGCGTAAACCATTTAAAAAAACCCAACTAAGACTTATAAACTAATGCAGATGCTTGGTTCTTGCTTTAAGCAGGAAGTATCACTGACCAGAAAGAAACATGTTGAGATCAACTGAATTCACAATTTAAGGAAATAGTTTTAAAAATGCATAATGGATAACTTCCTGTATCAACAGGAGCAGTTCATCAACAGACACAATAAAGACTAGCAAGTGACAGGTAATATTTTAAAATTTTTCACAATATTTTTCAATTTGAATAAATATTAAAAGAGTTATTCCTGGTAACTTCAGTGCACTATGAAGCATGTCTGGAGACAGCTGATGCAAATATGGGAAGAGTCAGTTCGCATTCATTAGAATTTGTAAATATGAGTTACCTAGATTTTCAATTCCATTTCAATGCAATCTACTCTTAACTTGCATCCATTTAATGAATTGAAAATGAGGAAATATTTCTGCAATACCAGTTACTGGCGTTTAATCTGACCTATTGGTTTAAATTATTATGAGCAGAGTTATGAATTGGAAGTCAGAAACTGGTGCACAATGATTCTGTTGACAGCACAGCTCCATTTTACAACACAAAACTGAAGTAACTACAAGAGCCTTCATTTCTCTTACTGCAACATGATCTTCTGGAGGGACAATCTGGACAACACATGCTATTCTGTGAGAGGAAAAAGGCTGTGCAAATTCACTGCACATTTTAAAATCAACTTAAAAGATAAAGCAATGTAATTCGTCTTTCATCCAAATGTAACTAAATCCTGGCCACTTACTGTATCGCCAATTTTGAGCTCACCACATTTTCGAACTCCAGGACGTGAAACACCATCTTGACAGATAGCTGTGAGGGACAGGTCAAGGTCCTCTGGCTTATCCCATACCGTCAGCTCAACCTTTGATCGGATACTCTGGATTAAGAAAACACATTCTTTAATACGAACGCAACAAAAAGTACTCAAAGCAATAGGTACAACATTTCCAGTTTAACATAGCAGTAACTGCAAATTAAAATCCAGTTCAGTTTTTCGGGCCTTCCTTGCTCCCTGTCTTGCTGTATCTCTGCTTCTGCCTTTTACCTGACCAGTGCTGCAATACGCCTCATAAATGACATTCCCTAACCCCAGTCCTATGTATCACTAAGAGGAATATGCAGTCCTTGATTGCTCCCTATCTCACTTTTAAATCCTCCAATTTGGCAGACATCTCTTTACAGTTGGTCCTCCTTATCCGTGGGGGATTGGTTCCAGGACCCTCCATGGATACCAAAAAACACGGATGCTCAAGTCGGTGGACTTTAGGACCTGGCGGAGCTTGGGACCTGCCGCTCGCAGTGTTTCTGTTCCGGAAAACGATCAGGATTGAAAATAAAGTGGAAACAATAAAGCGATCGGAAAGAGGTAAAACGACATCAGTCATTAGAAAAGCGTTAGGCTACAGTCAGAAAGATTAATTTAAAGGATAAAGTGAGAATAATGGACCATGCGAAGGCCTTGCCCCAATGAAAGCTACAATTATTACTAAGAAACACAGTGGCTTAATTATTGAACTACATAGGTTTTTAAAGTGTTTTATATGCATAGAAAGGTAAAATATATACAATATACTAAGACAAACGTTTGACTAACTGACACTAAATAATACCGGATGTACCTGTTCCGACTTAGAGAACTTCCGTTTTTTTTCGATATTCGATCCGTGGTAACCTATGTACATCCTCCTGTATACTTTAAATCATCTCTAGATTACTTATAATACCTAATACAATGTAGATGCTATGTAAATAGTTGTTATACTGTATTGTTTAGGGAATAATGGCAAGAAAAGAAGTCTGTACATGCTCAAACAACGAGTGCTGGAGAGAGAACTTCCGGATTTTCCCAATCAGCGGTTGGTTGAATCCGCGCATGCAGAACCCGCGGATAAGGAGGGCTGACTGTACCTGCAAGTGGCCTCTCCCAATCAAAAACACAAGAGATTCTGCAGATGCTGGAAAACCAGAGACACACAAAATGTTGGAGGAACTCAGCAGGTCAGGCAGCATCCAGGAAGAGGAATAAAGAGTTGATGTGCCCCAATCAACCTCTGCCTGTCAAAACTTTAATTTGTAGATCAGTCCTAACATTTTTCAGATCAGAACTATTTTAAAACTAGAAGAATTATAGCCAGCAGTCCCAAGCTGATATGCTGTAGCTTGCCCTGCCTTATTTCCAACAGAGATTTGAGTGTTGACACCTCTCTAATAGAACAATCTACATGCGGCTTGAGAAATCTCCATCTTATCCAATATTGCCCCAACCCAAAACAGAAGTCTTTACATCATGAATGGTAATTCCAATTCTAGACAAGTCTGGCTGCTACCAATTGCAGAGGTGGTAACACTGCCAAATTCCGGCTTGTCTCAGGTCCACTGGACTCCATGTGATTGCAACAATAGAGTAGATTGACAAATATGCTATGAATGTGTTGAAATTAGAAATAAAACATGTTACAAGTATTCAGCTGGAAAGGCAGCATCTGTGGAGAGAAACAGAGCCCACATTTTTCATTCATGACCTTTCATCAGCACACAGAGTATATTTAGGAAAACAAATATGACTGCAGCTGATGGAGTCTGAAACAAAACGGAAATTCTGGAATAATAGATGAGCTGATTGGAACCAGGGAATTGGAAACAGTCTACATGGTGAAAGGCATCAGGGATAATTTTCCCATGAGCAACAGAACATTGGTAGTTTCCTTTGGAAACACTGGCCAAACCTAACTCAATCTGGTTCATGATTAAAATAAAACTTGTTGAAACAAACTAAAATATTAAAAGATTAGGTAGTATTTTGTGGTGTCCACCAGGTTGGTTAAAGTTGTAAAGCTAGCTTCTACTACTCAGCCCCAAATGGAGAAGGCTTTAATTGTCTGGAAACTATTGCCTAGTAGCACTCACATCTACATACCCATGACTGTGTGGTTAGGCATAGCTCAAATACCATCTATAAACTTGTTGTTGATACAACCGTTGTTGGTAGAATCTCAGATGGTGACGAGAGGGCGTACAGGAATGAGATATGCCAACTAATGGAGTGGTGTTGCAGCAACAGCCTGGCACTCAATGTCAGTAAGACAAAAGAGCTGATTCTGGACCTCAGGAAGGGTAAGACAAAGGAACACACATCAATCCTCATAGAGGGATCAGAAGTGGAGAGAGTGAGCAGCTTCAGGTTTCTGGGTGTCAAGATCTCTAAGGATCTAATCTGGTCCCATCAAATTGATGTGGTTATTAAGAAGGCAAGACAGCGGCTATACTTTATTAGGAGTCTGAAGAAGTTTGTCAACAAATACACTCAAAAACTTCTATAGATATACCGTGGAGAGCATCCTGACCGGCTGCATCACTGTCTGGTATGGGGGCGGGGGCGCTACTGCACGGGATGAAAAGAAGCTGCAGAAGGTTGTAAATATAGTCAACTCCATCTTGGGCACTAGCCTACAAGGTACCCAGGACATCTTTAGGGAATGGTGCCTCAGAAAGGTAACGTCCATTATCAAAGACCTGCAGCACCCATGGCATGCCCTTTTCTCACGGTTACCATCGGGTAGGAGGTACAGAATCCTGAAGGCACACACTCAGCGATTCAGGAACAGCTTCTTCCCCTCTACCATCCGATTCCTAAATTGACATTGAAGCTTTGGACACTACCCCATTAAAAAAAAAATACAGTATTTCTGTTTTTGAACGTTTTAAAAATCTATTCCATATACATAATTGATTTACTTGTTTATTTATTATTATTGTTATATTTTATTTATTATTTTTTCTCTCTTTGATTATGTATTGCATTGAACTACTGCTGCCAAGTTAACAAATTTCACATCATACACTGGTGATAATAAACCTGATTCTGAACTGGTTGCTGAAAAGTTAGCCCAAATCTGAAAACATGGATAACAAATTAATGAGATATGCAAAATTGAAAGCCTTCATACTAAAGTACCATGGAGGTAGCAAATTCTGCTACTTATTTAAATAAGTTAAATACATTTAAAATGATATGTGGAGTGTCTAGTCAGAGATTTCTGCATCGGACTTTACTAACATTTCCTTCACAAAATAGAATGATGTACATTGACACACAGCTCGGTTGTTTTTGACCAACTTTACAATGAATGGGTTGCCTGTGATTGTAACCACGCAGAACTAATCTCACATCCATTCATAAGGCTGCACCACAAGCTTAACCTCATTACTTCTACTATTTGAGGTTTCAGATTTTTCTACGTAACCATATTGGCAGTTACGATTGCAAGGAGAAAATGGGATGCATGGGGAGAAAATGTACACTATATTCAGCAATGATAAAGCACATGAAAGAGAGGAAATTGAGCAGAAACACAACCAACAAATCAAAACACATTCCATTTAACCATTTGCATCTAATCACTCCTGTAGCTTGCTTGCTTCAGCTTCAGTAGAAAATATAAAATTGAACCCCATTGAGCAGATTCTAAAGTATTTCAATGGAAACATGTTATACATTCAATTCACATGAGGAAGGATATTAAAAGTTCTTCAAGAAAAGCTCTTCACTTAACTCTGGAACATCTGGACTCCACTCAATTCTGGAGCATCTGGACAGCAAGGGTGTCTGGACTTAGATCAGGATGCTCTTTATCGACTACAGCTCAGCATTCAATATTATCATCCCCTTACAACTAACCAATAAGCTTCAAGACGTTGGTCTCAATATCTCCTTCGGCAATTGGATTTTTGATTTCCTCATCTGCAGCTCAGATTGGCAATAAAATTTCCTCCACAATCTCCATTAGCACAGGTACACTACCTACCGAACTCGCTTTACATTTATGGCCAAGCACAACTTCAATGCCATATTCAAATTTGTTGATGACACTACTGTCCTAGACCAAATCAAAGGTGGTGATGAATCAGTATATATGAGGGAGACTGGAAATCTGGCTGAAGGTGCTGTAACAAGAACTTCTTACTCAATGTCAGCAAGCCCAAGGAGCTGACTATTGGCTTTAGGAGAGGGAAACCAGAGGTCCATGAGCCAGTCCTCATTGGGGGATCAGAGGACCTGTCCTGGGCTCAGCACTGAAGTGCAATTATGAAGAAAGCTTGGCAGTGCCTCTTACTTATTTAGGATTTGTGATGATTTGGCATAACATCTAAGACTTTGACAAATTTCTATAGATGTGCGCTGGAGTGTATATTGACTGGCTGCAGACAGCCTGAATGAAAAAAAAACAATGGCCTTGAATGGAAAATCCTACAAAAAGTAAAGGATATGGCCCAGCCCATCAGGGGTAAAGCACATTGACATGAAGCATTGCCTTAGGAAAGAAGTATCCATTGTCAGGGGCCCACATCATCCAGGTCCTGCTCTCTTCTCACTGCTGCCATCAGGAAGAATGTACAGGAGCCTCAGGATCCACAACACCAGGTTCAGGGACAATTACTACCCCTCAAACATCAGGCTTTTGAACCAAAGGTGATAAATTCACTCATCCCATCTCTGAAATATTCCCACAACTTATGGACTCCCTTTCAAGGACTCTTCCTCTCATTTTCCCCATTATTCATTATTTATTTATTTATCATTCTTTCTTTTTCTGTTTGCACAGTTTGTTGTCTTTTGCACATTAGTGGAATGCAGTTGGTGTGGCCTTTCATTGACTATTATGGTTATTATTTAATTATAGATTTATTGAGTATGCCTGCAAGAAAATGAACCTTAGGGTTGTATGTACTTTGACGATAAATTTATGTTGAACTTGGAAGAATATTTTATTATATATATGTCCTAAATGAATGACAATATTTCCTCTAAAACTAAGTTTAGTCTTGGCATTGTAGCAGTTTATACATCTCAACCTTCAAAGTACAATTTATTATCAAAGTACATAAACTATCAACAACCTTGAGATTCATCTCCTCATAGGCAGCCACAAAACAAAGAAACCCAATTGAACCCTTTAAAAAAGACCATCAAACACTCAATGTGCAGAAAAAAGAACAAATCGTGCAAACATTAAGATATAAGCAAATAACATTCAGAGCTAAAGTTCGTGAACGTGAGTTGACAGATATGAAATCAGTCATCATTTCAGTTGGTCCATTAGTTGCAGGCCACAGCATCAGATCAACGTAGAGATGAATAAACTTTGCCAAGCAGCAAGCTGAACACCGGTCCATCCCTCACCTGCAGCCCCAACACCCTGACCTTTACAATCATCTTATCTTAAGATGGTGCTGGTGAGGCTCAGCGACTACTTGCAGCCAGCAAACGAAACAAAGAAAACTAATAACTACTTTAACCACACTTTTTCTGGTAAACGATCACTACAGTCAATAGCCAGCAATTTCCGTTTTGGATATGAGCTTTTGACATGCCTGCATTACCTGGCATTTTTGTGGTATTTAAATGAAGTCTCGAAGATGCAGTACGGTTTGTGGCATAGTGCGTACAGGTTGAATTGAGGCGGCTTTGCCCGGGCATGAGAGCAGGAAGTGAGCCATAGTTTGGCCTTTGCTGGAGCAGGCTTGGAGGCTATTGGATGCCACCAAACCAAGGTGAGGCGAGTGGAGGTGAGGCTGAGTTTAGGTGACACCTGGGCCAGAGGGAGAGGAAAGATCGAAGATTCGATCGATTTAAGTGCCAGACCAAATTGGAAATGTCAGGTGTGGGTGAATTGAGGTGGTGGGGCCTGAGCCTGGACCTGAAAGCATATAGAAGAGGTAGGGCCACACAAAATGCAGCTTCAAAAGTTCAATAACATCAGGCTACCACTCAAATATTCATCCTGAATGTCATGGCTCAGTTTGTTAGTGCAGTCACAAATGCCAAACCCAAAAGTATAAAATTCATACAAGATTTATCCACCTCCTGATGCAAAAACATCCTTTATGTTTTTAACTGGGCCTCTTGTTCAAATGAATTCCCATGATTAGCTTGAAATACTTAAAGGAACAAAACACAAGTAATCTGGATGAGCAGTTTTCAGCCAAGAATATTTCGCATGGCTTGATTTCTTACATTTACAATTCCATCCTCAGGAGATGGAATTCTAGCTGATTAAAGTAGGTAGGGTTAGAATTCCATGGCATAGTTAAAACTGAGGATGGAATCCAGATATATTGGGTTTCAACCCTGGTTTACGTGCACTGGAAATCCTGAACTTGAGATAAACACGTCTTAAAGCTTTCCTCAACTTGCCAAAATCTCACATCAACAGCACATAACATCTGGGAACACTCCTTGAAATATCCGGCAATCCTGCCAAATTTAATACTGGACAACCGACACTTAAAAATTCACTCCCAAATCAGCTAGCATCTTGAGTTGGCATATTGCAATTACCTCATAATTGGCAAATCAAAATTCTGAATCTCAGTCCCAAAAGGCTCCTTGGAAATACCACCTCAACAAGGACTGATCAGTTCATGAAAGCCCTCAGCTTACCAAGGGCAATTAGGTAGCATTAAAATCTAGCCAAGCAATAACAAGGAAACATGAAAAACAACAATATCACTAGCATTGAACAAATTCCCAAGTATTGCTGAGGCAATCCTAGGTTTAGCTCGGAACCAAGTGAGGGACAGTGTAAAACAAAACTGATTATTTTTACATATTAGGCAGCTATTGTTTTAAATAATAACATTTAAGTGAAGCGCTACTTAATACAAGGTTACATTTCAAACAGTCTTTCGACTGGACATGGAGCCAGGGAGGTTGGGAAGATAAGCTCACACTACCTATTAAATGCTCCGAAAGGCATGTGTCTCTAATAGCATCTGACAACCAAGTCCAGCTTCTGACCTTTACGTGTGACTTAGCTACCAAGTCCAGTGGAACAACTTCTACTGACAGAAGGGCAAAGGCGGGTTACCGGCACCTTAAAACTAGTCACTTCAAGAAGATGGGGTTTGTCAGTCGTGATTAGCAGCTCATCTAGAAGAAAGAAAACTCTAATTTCAAACCTTTGCTGCCTTGCAGCTATACTCACTCATGGGGAAGGCTTTGGGAGTAAGCCCTGAGGATATAGCGGGAGCTGGGATCCCTAAGACAGTCCTACTTTGAGTCCAATTCTGGCTAGCAACTCCTGCAACGCCACTGGTGCCAAACTGTATAGGTCTCTGCCATTCTTTTGGATTTATCAACTGCATGGAGAGGGGGAGCCTGTTGCATGGGCAACAGACTGCTCTCCATATTATACTTCTTGTACATCACATAGACAGCTAGGACACATGGTAGAATCCAACCAACAGAAGGGTCTCATAGTGGCAAGACATGGAAGGTCAATATCAAACAGATGGTGATAATAAATTCTTTCATTCTGTTTTAAATTTAATTCTCATTATCAAAGAACAAGGAGAGTACAGCAATGGTAAATATTGAATCTACTCAATATTTATTCAACTATGAACATGATTACATTTTAAACCATTTCTAAACTACAAACAGCTTAATCTGGCCTTGGTTTAGAATGGAAGCATTAAGATTGAAAACTGCAGATTTTTCATAACTGCTAAGCTTCTCAGCATTTTAAATCATCTGACAGAACATCACAAAGCTTTGGCACAATGATATGAAAGAACTGTAAGCAACGAAATGCCTTCTGATGAGATTAGTAAAACATAAGGTATTGGACCTTGAAGGTGAGTGCTGTCTGGATAAATAATGTCTGTGTTTTACTGTGTTTAAAATTCCAAGCAAAAGATATAAAACACATTATTCTGTCTCTGTTTACAATGCTAGTACTGTATTTTATTTGTGATGTTTGCTCTTCTACGATGCTAATCAGAGGGCTACTCTGGTAAGATGGAGGTGTTCTCAGGAGCAGCGGCTTCAACAGGGCCAACCAAAGGTGTTATTGTCTTTTTCAAGCCTATTTTTTTCTACCATTGTAAGACCCTGCTGAACATCAAGAACTGAAAGTACTGCAGCTCTACCTCATCACGGAGTTGTCCGTTTGCAGAGAAGAAGCTGGACCCAGTGTGGATCATGCTGCTGCCTGTGTGAGAAAGGTGTCGAGGAGTCAGTGCATGAAGGCGGTGTGCTGCCCAACAGTGAGTAATTGTCTTAGTCGCTTTTCTTGTGTTCACAAGACCCTGTTGGATTTTGAACATGTTGAATGCTGTAGATTTACGTCACACATAGCATGTAGTGTTAAGGCCAAAAAAAAATCCATTTTAGTCTATCCGACCACAAGACCATCTTCCACATTTTACAGCATCTTACAGGAAAGAGGCCAAGGAAGGGAAAAAATGTTTTTTTTAAAAAAAACAGGAAGGAGAAATCAAATTTCATGCCATCAGGTTGGAGACTACCCAGAGGAAATACCAAGTCTTGGCAAAAGAAAAGTTGCATTGAAATCTGGTTACTGGCAGTTCCTGGATTTGGCTGTAGAAACCAGTATCTAGACAAGATGAATTTGCATTAATTTATATGTTTCTCTATGCAATCTCAGTGTATGTCAAAGCAGTTTACAGACAATGCAATCACACATGTAGTTTCTGAGGTTTTAAATTTTCAAACAATCAGATCCCACAAGGAAATATTTGCACATAACCTGTAGTAGTATCTTCAACACAATAACATCTTCATATTATGTTGCAAAACCACATTTAATACATTGATTACTCAAAAAGGGAATGGCAAATGGAGTCATACTTATTAACTGGTTAATGGGTGGAGGTACATCTCTACCAAAGGAGGTGTTCTTCCCTCCGCTAGCCTACAGGTCACCTTTGGGCAAGGTGTAGCATCTGCTGAACTCCCCCCCCCCCCCCCCCCACAACCCAGTCCAATCAGGGTCATGTGAAACCATGGGAGCAGGTGGTGGATGGCCGTATGAGCAGCTGGTGCAGATCACAAGTCCTGGTTATGCAACCAATGACACCAGGCAGACAATCTCTGAAGAGTATTGATAATGGCTGGGGTCACCCATCTTGTAAAGACACTGCTCAAATGGCAGCAATGGCAAAACACTTCTGTAGAATCATGGTCATAGGATGATGATAGCCTATGGCATACAACGCAGCACATAATGATGATGATATAAAGTGCAATACTTCCCTACAGCTAAATCTTTTCTCTTAGCACCAAGGCTAAGGGTAGCCAAATGAGCACAAGACACTGGAGCAGAATTAGGCCATTTGGCCCATCGAGTCTGCGCCACCATTCCATCATAGATGGTTTATTATCCCTCTCAAACCCATTCTCCTGTCTTCTGCCTGTAATTTTGACACTCTTACTATTCCAGAATCTATCAACCTCCAATTTAAATATACCCAATGACTTGGCCACCACAGCCATCTGTGGCAATGAATTCCACAGATTCACCACCCTCTGGCTGAAGAAATTCCTTCTCATTTGTGCTCTCAAGGGACATCCTTATATTCTGATGTTGTGCTCTCAGTTCCTAGACTCTCCCACTATAGCAAACATCTTCTCCACATCTACTCCTTTCAATACTCAGTGGTATCAACTAGATTCCCCCCACCCTCATTCTTCTGAACTCCGGCAAGTACAGGCCCAGAGCCATCAAACGCTCCTCATACCTTAACCTTTCCATTCTTGGGATCATTCTCAGGAAATTCCTCTGGACTCTCTCCAATGTCAGCACAGTCTTTCTTAGAAAAAGGACCCAAAACTGCACACAATACTCCAAGTGCAGTCTGACCAATGCCTTATAAAGCCTCAGCATAACATCCTTGCTTTTATATTCCACTTCTCTCAAAAGGAAAGCTAACATTGCATTTGCCTTCCTCACCACCAACTCAACCTACAAACTAACCTTTAGGGAATCCTGCACAAAGACTCCCAAGCCCCCTTGCACCTCTGATTTTTGAATTTTCTCCTCAGTTAGAACATTATACTCTTAAAAACTGAACAACTACAACTTCAAGCTTGGTTAGAATAAGGCAAATTATTGACACTGATCAGGTATTAGTTCAATGATAAAAATTCAAACCAGAATTGTTAGGCTAGGAGACTAAAATAATATTGAAAATATTTTTCATAAAAACCTAAAGTGTGAGGAAATATTTTATTGATAACAAATAAAGCACACAACTTGACCTCAGATTTGCCCAAGTAGAAGCATCTCCACTTGGAGATTTGAGACTGCATGGTAGTGTAGTGGTTACAGGGGACCCAGGTTCAATTTCTGCCACTATCTGTAAGGAGTTTGTACATTCTCCCCATGGCCACGTGGGTTTCCTCCGGGTGCTCCAGTTTCCTCTCCCAGTCCAAAGACATACCAGTAATTGATCATTGCAAATTTTCCTGTAATTAGGCTAGTATTAAGTCAGGGGATTGCTGAAAGGGACCATTCTGTGCTGTACTCAATACACTGAATATAAAAACGAGGAGATAATGCTGAAGCTTTATAAGATTCTACTCAGACTGCACTTGGGAGTATTGTCGACAGTGTTGTCATTGGAGAGATCCAAATGACATTCACGAAGATTATTCTGGGAATGAAGGGGTTAACATAGGAGGAGCATTTGGCAGCTTTGGACCTGTACTCACTGGAATTTAGAAGAATGTATGGGGAGCTCATTGAAACCTACCAAATGCTGAAAGGACTCGATAGCGTGGATGTGGAGAGGATGTTTCCTCTGGTGGAGGTATCTAGAACTAAAGGGCACAGACTCAAAATTAAAGGTGTCCTTTTAGAACAGAAGTAAGGAGGAATTTTTTTAGCCAGAGAGTGGTGAATCTGTGGAATGCCCTGTCAAGGACTGCGGTCGACGCCAAGTCCATGAGTATATTTAAGGCAGAAGTTGATAAGATTCCTAATTGGCCGAGGCATCAAGGAATATGGTGAGAGGGCAAGTATGGGGTTGAATGGGTCCCAGATTAGCCATGATAAGGCACTCGTGAGACAACACTTAGAGTACTGTGTGCAGTTTTGGGCTCCTTATTTTAGAAAGGATATACTGATGTTGGGAAGGGTTCAGAGAAGATTCACAAGAATGATTCCAGAAATGAAAGGGTTACCATATGTGGAACATCCGGCAGCTCTTGGGCTGTATTCCCTGAAATTCAGGAGAATGTGGGGGGATCTCATAGAAACATTCCAAATGTTAAAAGGCTTGAACAGATTAGATATGGCAAAGTTATTTCCCCATGGGGAGTCTCGGACAAGAGGGCACGACTGAGGATTGAAGGACGTCCTTTTAGAACTGAGATGTGGAGAAATTACTTTAGTCAGAGGGTGGTAAATCTGTGGAATTTGTTGCCACGAGCGGCTGTGGAGGCCAAGTCATTGGGTGCATTTGAGGCAGAGATAGATAGGTTCTTGATTAGCCAGGGCATCAAAGGGTATGGGGAGAAGGTAGGGAGTGGGGATGACTGGAAGAACTGGATCAGCCCATGATTGAATGGCGGAGCAGACTCGATGGGCTGAATAGCCTAATTCTGCTCCTATGTCTTATGGTCTAAATAAATAAGTAAATAAATATACAGATAAATAAATTTGGTGATCCCACAGCTTGCCACAGAAGTTCATTGGTGATGTTGCAAAAGAATATATTCACAAAATTCCAATAGCTTTCTGTTGTTGTTCACTTAAAAATTTGTACTGCTCATTACCCTGCCATAAGATATCAATAATAAACAAAAATCAACTTACACTGTAAGCATTGACAATGAGTTGGATGATATTCTTTGAATCCCTGTCAAGGATTTCTACAGTTGTCCCAGGAATCAGTTTGGTAAAATTCTTAAGAGATAGAAACACATATAAACATATTGGCATAGAGAGTTAGAAACACATTTGGATCAAAGAGTGAACAGAATACATCCAATACCTTGTAAAGTATATAGTGGGACTGGGTCACAGCAAATATCAAATGAATGTTGTTTTCTGCCAGCTTTTCTCCCAGAAGTGCGAGTGATGGATAGTCCTACAACCAAAAGAATAAAAAAAATGGAAACATATCCTTCATCTGTAAGTAGGATACGACCCCACAGTTTCAAAGAGCATTATACATTTGTGATTACACATCCCTAGATATTAGAAGACTGGTAAATGTTACTATCCAATACACATTAAGTGCCACTTGTTCAAAATGCTTAGGACCGGAAATGTTTCAGGTTGTGGAATTTTTCAGATTTTGGAATAAGACAGACCATAAGTTATAGGAGCAGAATTTGGCCGTTTGGCCTATCAGTTCTGCTCCACCATTTTATCACGGCTAATCCATTTTCCTCCCATCCCCAATCTCCTGCTTTCTCCCCATATCCTTCATGTCCTGACTAATCAACCTCTGCCTTAAATATACTCAATGACTTGGCCTCTGTAGCAGCCTGTGGCAATAAATTCCACAGAGTCACCACTCCATAATGAGATAGCTTGGGATCACTATCATTACCGACTCTGAATGTATGTGCTATCGGTAAGTAGTCTTTGTCTTACACTTGTTCATCACACATATGTACTGATATAGACATTAAGCGTGTTAGATTTTCATCAGCC
Source organism: Hemitrygon akajei (assembly GCF_048418815.1). Classification (NCBI taxonomy): domain Eukaryota; kingdom Metazoa; phylum Chordata; class Chondrichthyes; order Myliobatiformes; family Dasyatidae; genus Hemitrygon; species Hemitrygon akajei. Next base: position 188,331,967 of record NC_133128.1, read on the forward strand.
ACGATCTTGGCAAACTAAATGAATGTCTCTTCTGCTTCATGATCAGTAGATGTTTGATCACCACAAATATGTAAAAAATTTATGCCATGCCTTTTCTTAAATTTCTGCAAGCAGCCTGCTGAATATTCACAACTACCTTCAATTTCCAGTTTGTCGTGATAGGTCTTTGCTTGTTTCACTGTCAGCATTCCATTAAGCGGCACATATTCACGCCAACGCTGATGAATCCACTCTTTTGATGCACAAACAAAATCTTCATTTTTCACTTTGCGCAATGTTTTTCTATTTTTCATTACTTTCTGTTCATTACAAAGCGAAGTCACGTCTCAGAACTGTCTGTGGTGTGCATCGCCTGAGAACCTTCTCAGCACCTTATGTAATTTTCCATTTGTGATGTCATGTCAGCACTTTAAAAAATTTTGTATTTCAGAGGCTTTTGGATTTTAGAATTTCAGGTAAGGGGCACTCAACCTGTACTGCTAAAATGGCACCCTTTTTCAAGAAGGGGCACAAGACCATTTCAAGTAGCTGTGGGGTACAAACATCAGTAGTACGTAAAACATAGAACACTACAGCACCAAAACTAATTAAATGCCTAACTAAACTAATCCCTTCTGCCTGCATAATATCCATAGCTCTTCATCCTTCACACATTTACGTGCTTAAAAGCCTCTCACAAATTTGGCCTCCACTAACACCCTTGGCATTGCGTTCCAAGCACCCACCACTCTGATTATCCAAGATGGTGGAGCGGACAGTCACAGTGGCTTACAGCTCTTCAGTCCAACTGAACCTCTCCTCAATTAAATGGTACAGTGGACAGGGGCTCTTTTAGGATGTGTACCAGGAGCGTGCAGCTCACCGATTTTGAACATCTGCCGTTTGAGATTGCGAGAACGCTAGCGATCAAGATTGTTACAATTCCATTGTGAGGTTGAACATCAGCAGAAGGACGCAAATGACAGTGAAGGCAGAAGTACTCTTACTGTTTTAAGAATTTAAAAAAAAATTAAGCCATGCCACATGCTTTGTAAATATCTGTTTTGCTCAGACTGGTGGAGTGCCACAATCTCATTGTCTTCAGCAAAGACAATAAAGTTCTGTTCCATTGTATTTCTAAATTATCCCTGCCAGCGGCCAGTGCTGCAACTGCTCATTCACCTCCTCCCTCACCAAACAGTTCTTCCACGTGAGGTAAAACTTCTGCTGGGGTCGTCTATGTGTCTGGTTCTCCCAATTTGGCCTCCTCTACACTGGTGACACCCATTGTAAATTGGGGGACTGTTTTGCTGAGCACCTCTGCTCCACCTGCCAAAAGTGGAACTTCCCGGTGGTCAAACATTTTAATTCTGATTCCCTTTCCCATTCAATATGTCGATCTATGGCCTCTTCTTGTGGCAAGATGAGGCCACCCTCAGGGTGGATGAGCAATACCTTATATTCCATTTGGATAGCCTCCAATCTGATGGCATGAATATTGATTTCTCTTTCCATTTAAAAAAAACTCCCTCCTCCTCCTCCTATTTTCTTCCATTCCCCACTCTGGCCTCTTACCTCTTCTCACCTGCCTATCAATCAGCTCCTCCAGAATCCCCTCCGCCTTCCTTTTCTCTTATGGTCCACTCTCCTTTCCCATCAGATTCCTTCCTCTCCAGCCCTTTATTTTCCTAATCATCTGGGTTCACCTATCCTTCTAGCTATCCTCTTTCCCCAGCTTTTAATTCTGGCATCGTCCCCCTTGTTTTCCAGTCCTGAGGAAGGTTGTCAGCCAGAAACGTTGACTGTTTATTCATTTCCATAGATGGTACCTAAACTGTTTCTACCCTTTGAACTTGGAGCCAAAGGTAAGGTCCCACCCATGCCAGACAGGTAATAGGGTAGAGGACAGACTAAAAGTGGCCCACTGGTCCTCCAGGTTTGGGGGTTCAGCTCAGGCCTAACAACCCTGACTGGTGAAACAAAACTGTTACAGAAACAGCAATGAAGAATCTTTCTCCATGTGATTGCAATGATATTCCCGAGTCTCCACCCGAGACTTGTACGGCTGACAGTATAGAAAACCGAGAAGAAACTTGGAAGGAAGATTGAATACTGCCAGAAATGGAGGACCTTCATTGCTACCCTAAGTGGCAAAGGTCATAACAGGCAGCAAGTTAATAATTTTATGAAAATATTGAACAACGATCAAAAACCATTAACATCTGCTATTTCCTCTGCTGGAAATATACATCACTTTAAATCATGTAAGCTTAGCATTTAACTGACATACTGTCCCTCTCACATGAATAAGACAGTTGCTTATAGCCTGTGGGTTAGATACAATTCATTTCACTTGTCTAGTGTTGAGCTTTTACATTCTTCCCTTTCTACATTTGTCTGTCTGTCCTTGTAGAAAGCCACTGTTCTTGTATCTCTTTACTCTTTACCATAATTCCACCTGTCAGAGCTCTTCAATATGAAACAAAATGCCTAGCTGCTCATTACACTGACCTTGAATAATCTACATCTACACTGAGCCACTAAACTATCTCAATTGATGCTGTACTGAGGATCACTGAAACATTTTACAAAAGGACCATTGTTGTAAGGAACAAAAATCGCCGAGGGAATTCAATACAGCAAGCAGCGTCTGTGGGTGGGAAGGAATTGTATCAGAACAGAGTGAAGAGGGAAGGTAGCAGAATAAAGTGGAAAGGAGCAGGGTAGAGTAAGTGATATGTAGACCAAGAAGGTGTCATGGATGATGGGAAGGTGGGACTGGAGGCTCGACAGCTACTGTTATACAACCCTGGGTAATGACTCCACCAATGAACAGGATTCATTAATGTCTCGGATGGTGGGGGGGTGGGGAGGGAGAACGATAGGTGGACTGGAATAGAAGGGAGAATAGCTTTCAAGAGAAATGAACTTCTTTATATTGGAAATGTGAATATTCTTATCATTGGTTGTAGATTATCCTTGTGGAATAAGAAGTGTGTGTTTTTTTTTTAAAGTTTGTGCTTGCCTTACCCTGTAGGTGGAGAAGGTTGGTGAGGGAATAGGAAAGGGAATTGGAATAACATTCATGCAGGAGCTCTGGGTGATCGCTCTAGACAGAGTGCATGGATTCTGCAAGTGGGGTGCCTCAATCTATGGAGAGCAAGCCATTGCGTATACTTGGGTTACAAATTCCACAGAAATGCAGAGAACAGCACCAATGCAGTCACTGATGTACAATACTGTGCAAAAGTCTTAGGCACATAAATATACCTAGGGTATTTATGACTTTTGCAGAATGCTGTAATTTTAGGTCCTGCACTGCACAGCTGCCGTTAAAAAAAAAAGAAATTTCATTATATATGTGAGTGATGATAAACCTGATTCTGATATGGGCCTCTATTGTAGACTGAAAGTGGGAAAGGGGCAGGGAGAGGGCAATCGTGGTTGGGAAATTGGGACGAGAGAGAGGAGGGAGTGGGAAGAGAGAGCGGAGAGTGAATGGGAAGAGAGAGGAGAGTGAGTGGGAAGGACCAAAGAGATATTCTGTAATGATCAATAAACCTTGCCTGGTGCCTTAGGGCTGGGTGTGTCTGCATCCAGCTCACCACCCCCCTACAACCCGCCCCTGGGCACTCCTCTGCCACCTGTCCCACATCCCTCCCGCAGTGCTCCATCCTCACCATTTCCAACATCCTTTGCTCCCGCCAGATTTACAAACTTGCTAACTGCTCCACATTGACATAAATACCATGCAAAAGTCTGAGACAACCTTGCTATATACCCACTTGTGTAATGAAGAAAGAGCTACGAAGAGGTACCAAGTAGGTTTGGGACAAGGACTGCTTCACACAGCCAAAGAAGTCATAAGCATAGGTACAACTATGATTTGCAGGGAATGAGAGGGATTAAGATAAGTTGTTCAAGTAAAAAAAAGTCTGCCAGGTGGCTGGAAGTATTAGAACAGGTCAATTGGTTAGGTGCTTGATGCAGATAGAAGCTGAGCCCAACACAAATTCCTATGGGGAAGGGGGTGGGGACGAATGAAGCCTGGACATGCATAATTGAAATGAAGCAGTGGTGAATGGATCTCAAATTAGTGGAGAGAAAGTACATCACAAATGTATTTAGGAAAGGACTAGACAAGGGGAGTCAGTTATAAGGAGATATGTTCAACGAGGCAAGAGTAAGCAGAAACAATGCATTTCTCTGGACAGAGGTGAGAAACAGAAACGAGTAGCACAGGGTTGGGATAATTCTTTTGCAATTGGCATCCTCGTTCTCCATGGGTGCTGGATAGCTGCAAGTATACTGTATGCTAATCTTGTGCATAATAATTTCAAAACATACATTAACCATTGCACATTTTAACATGAACTCAAGTACAAACGGAAAGAGTTCTGTGTGAAATCTGCATTATACCAAAACACTACATAACCATTACTGATTCACAATTGAATCCAAAATAATCCCAGAGAAACCTAACATCTCATTTGTGCACCATTAGTTTTTCTTCCCCTTGAAAAGAAAGAGAGTAAATTCTAATTAATACCAAATCAAAACACAGTCAGATGCATCACAGAAGACAGAAAATTAACTTGATATCTTACATATAAATTTTGGGTGGCAGGATGGAGATATTCTCTACCTAAGGAGGTGTAAGGCACTCCTTCCCTCCGCCAGATTGCAGGTCACCTTTGGGCGAGGTGTAGCACCTGCTTAGACCCACCCTCCCTGCAATATGGATCACGTGAAGCCATAAGAGCAGCTGGTGTATATCACAATTCACTGACACCAGGTAGACAGTCTCTGAAGAATATTGATAATGGCTGGATTTACCTGTCTTGTAAAGACACTGCCCATTTCTGCAGAAAAATTTGCCAAAAACAATCATGGTCAAAGACAATGATCACCTACATCACAGAGCATGGCACATAATGATGACATATAAACTTACAGACTTAGCTGGGCAAATATATTGATGTGCAGGACAGGAAATAATGCATGAAGGTTAACGGGGCCACTTATAATATTAAGATTACTGTATTATAACTGTGAAATATTTAGGGTTAAGTATTTGTAGCTTCACATTGGATGAAGAAAAAAAGTCAGAACAAAAATAGTGTTGAATGTAGTATATTCCTACAGAAAATAAAACATTCGCTTTATTTACCACTTGTACAATACAAATACCCTGCCATAGGATGCTGCAATCTGAACATCTTCCTACCTACAACATCTATCGCCTACACTACTGCATGCGTTCCCAACCTTTTTTACGCCATGTTTCCCCTACCATTAACTGAGGGGTCCATGGGCTCCAGGTTGGCTACCCCTGACCTAGAGGAACAAGGGCAGAAAATTCGCAGGAACCTCAAAGTTCAAGGAACATTTATTTTCCAAGTATGTGTAACATTGTACAACCTTGTGATTTGTCTCCTTATCAGCAGCCACAAAACAAAGAAACCCGAAGGAATCCATCAAACAAAAAAGACTGTTAAATATCCGGTGTGCAGAGGAACAAAAAACAAATAATGCAAACAACAAAAGCAAGCAAAGAGCAGCATTTAAACTTAAAGCCAGACTGCAGCCAGACCAGGCCACAGCCTCAGTTCAGCACAGAGCCAAGGAAACACTGTGGAGCAGTGAGCGAGAGCAGCCCATCTCTTGCCTCCAGTCCTGATACCCTGACATTATCAATCTGGCCCTGCACTTAAATCGTTCAAACATGGGTCATTTCTCGCTCTGGGGCCTGGACCCTGATGCTACAACGCTGTCTTTTCCCAACCTTTCAGCCCAGTGCTTCAATCATTACATCCGAGCCACAAACAACTGGGAATTTGGAAATATATTTTTAGGCCCTTGAAAGTATCCTCCTCAAGATGTACTGCATGTTGGGCCTAATACTAATGCCCGCACCCTATGTCAACACACATCACCACTCTTTTGGCAGTCAGTACATTCTAGGAACAAGACCACACGGGTTTTTATCTTAAAAACACAAAATGCTGGCAGAACTCAGCAGGCCAGACAGCATCTATGGGAGGAGGTAGTGACGACGTTTCGGGCCGAAACCCTTCATCAGGAGTGAAGGTTTTTATCTTACTGAGATAGCCATCTAAATATATACTCAGTATGGGAGTGATAAAACACAAGGAAAGAAATGTTCTTACTAAACAATCTAAAATCTCCTCTATTACTTTAGAAGGAAGAAAGAGGTTAAGCTCACCATTTGTGTAGAAAAGCCATACTCATTGCGTTCGTCCAGGTGACAATGACCATCATTAGGTTGTACCAGTCCACCAAGTTTGCCATCCAGTGCAATGTGTGGCACATCATCAGTGGTAAATACCAGTAAGTGCGAAGCCTCCTTCCGCCAGCCTATTTCTTCCTTTGGAAAAAATGTAACATATACAAGTTTTACTTTAAAATTATGCCTCTTCATAATCAAGAGACGTTTTTTTTGGTTATTTAGAGATTCAGCACAGGAAAGGCCCTTTCAAACCCAGAAAAGCTACCTACTTAACCCTGGACTAATCATTGGACAATTTACAATAACCAATTAATCTACTAACAGGTACGCCTTTGGACCATGGGAAGCACCCGGAGGATACGCATGCTGCTCACGGGGAGAACATACAAATTCCTTACAGACAGCTCTAGAATAAATTCCCAACTCGGAAAGGCCCAAGCTGTAATAGTGTCATGCTAACTGCTACGCTACCACAATCATGCTGTAACTACAGATCTTCTTGAATCATTGCAGGGATTGTCGCAGTATTCTAATGGTTCATGTGCAGACCTGCCATGCTCTGCACCAATCAATATAATTACTAGAAAGCTATTGGTCAAGCCTTGGTGTGATAAGATGGGTGGTCTCAGCAGTCATGTAAGCATTTATTTACTGCAGTGCACTAAGAGATGAGAACATTTAAATTAAAACTGTTCACGTCAGTTAACCTTCCCATCTCCTTACGAGAAAGGAATATGCTACAGAAGTTTGCAAATTACTGTAGTTAATAAAAGTGGAGCAGAGTAACAGGCCATCTAGAGTATAATCGCCCATCATCTTCATGTTTATCCAAATGATCCTCCAACGCTGCACTAATCCCATTCCATTCTCCCCCATTCCCATCATCTCCCGAAGAATCACTCAAGGGACAGTTTACAGCAGCCTAAAAAGCTACAAACTTGTGCATCTTTGGAATGTGGAAGGAAACAGAACACCTAAAGGGAACAATACTTCACGTACAATTTGTAAACTCCACACAGCAAACTCTGCAGCTCAACACTCCCTCTAAGTTTTTTTTTACAGTTGCATAGACCAACCAGCAGATTCTTTTGGAAAAAACACAGCCTGAAAACTGTGCGGCACTTTAAATGTTTTGTTTTGTAATTATGCATACTCCTAATATTTAGAATGAAAATTGAAATATCACAGACTTTTGACATATTACGAACATAATGAAATACAGTACAACAAAGAAAAACTTCCACATTTCGTAAACTTTCAAACTGTTTGTAAACTCTTCCCCGCCAGTCTTTTTTTCCAGCTGCGTGGCAACAAAGCTGATGTGTACAGCAACATTTCATTTTCGGCACAGCTTAGAGGGAACACTGCCAGGGACTGAATCTACCAGCTGCCACTTTTCTGCAATTTTACCTGATTCGCCAACAATTCAGCAGCAATTTCTTTGATGTTCGTCCTTCATTTAGGAAGAGCCCCCATTGAAAGGTGACTCTTTATCCTATCACGGGAAAAAGCTCACAACTTACAAATCCCCACCTTATCTCTGAGGTCTTACTCCACTGATTTACTAGCTCAAAGCCATTTCTCAATAAATGCACTCATATAGTTTGTTATGCAAAAAAAAAATAATGGTTGAAAAAAGTAACCAACAATTATTTTAAACAGCTTGAACAAGAAAGAAACTATTTATGAAGAACAATGATATATTGGAATAAATGTTCAGACAAAGCTGCCATTATTTGTATCAGACCATAAGACATAGGAGCAGAATGAAGCTATCCAGCCCATCGAGTCTGCTCTGCCATTCCATGATGGCTAATTTATTATCCCTCCCAGTCCTATTCTCCTGCCTTCTCCCTGTAACCTTTGGTACCTATCAATCTCTCTTCAATATACCCAATGAATCAGCTTCCACAGCCATCTGTGGCAATGAATTCCACAGATTCATTGCCCTTTGGCTAAAGGAATTCCTCTTCATCTCTGTTCTAAAGGGATGGCCTCTTCTAAGGCTGTTCCCTTTGGTCCTAAGCTCCAACTCTACAGGAAACATCCTCTCCACATCTGCTCTACCAATATTCACTAAGTTTCGATGAGACCCCCTCATTCTTATAAAATACAGTGAGTACTAGCCCAGAGCCATCAAACATTCAGGTAACGTGCAAGATGCCAGTTCTGCTATCTATTATTCACTGCATTAAAGGAAAAATTCACACGTTCTCACCTTGCAAACTACTGCTTGCAGTATTGCATCGAAACCACCCTCTGGTGCATCACGATTTCGGGACACCATTTGCTTCTGAACTTCAGCATTGAATTTGTCAGATTTGTCCGTCAATGACAATAAGTGTCGGAATCCAAACGACGGGACACATTGTGGAAACAGCTTATATCTACATGAGAAAAACATGGCATCCACACTGGTGAGATACCCACTCAATGGCCAATTATTTCTCACAAGGGTGCATGCAGTTAGGTTCATATTAGAAACAGTAATAAACACATTGTTTTTAAATGGCTTGAACCACACACTGTAACATATACAGTATTTCAAATAGTGGACTTACAATATTTATAAAGGTACCTGTTTTTTGGGTCTATATTGTTAATAAGTATTCGTTCATTATGTGCCATGTCTTAGGGCATGGGCAATCATGACCTTTCCATGACCATGATCGTTCTTGTCAAATTTTTTACAGAACTGGTTTTCCATTGCCTTCTTCTGGGCAGTTTCTTTACAAGATGGGTGACTCCAGCCATTATCAATACTCTTCAGAGATTGTCTGCCTGGTGACAGTGGTCGCATAACCAGGACTTGTGATATGCACCAGCCACCACCTGCTCCCATGGCTTCACATAACCCTGATCAGGGGGCTAAGTAGGTGCTAAAAGGGTGACCTGCAGGCTAGTGGAGCGAAGGAGCACTTTACATCTCCTTTGGAAGAGACCATCACCCCATCAATAGGTACAAGTGATCATAAAGGTTATGTCAACCAGAACAAAATAGATAATCATTAAAAAAATCTATTTATCTATATTATTTCTCCAAGAGGACCATAACCTTGTCATGGTTTGGAGGCTTCTGTATCTTAATGACCCAGAGAGCTGTTGGCTGGAGTCAGGGCTTTATGCTTTGGCTCTTGGTAGGGTCACCCATGCCAAACAGGTCAAAGGCTAGAGGCCAGACTACGAGTGGTCCACCTGTCCTCCAGGTTTGGGGGTTCAGCTCATGATTTACAATCATGACTGGTCAAACAGAACTGCCATAGAGATAGGAATGAAGAACGCTTCTACATCAGTGTGATGACATTCCCCAGTCTCCGCCCAGGACTTGCATGGCTGACAGTAGTGAAAACCAAGAGAAAACTACTGGCACAATGAAAGAAGCCCTGAACACCCCTAATGGTGTAACGGGCAATAAGCATATTATTCCTTCATTATTCTGTTTTCCTCGGAGTTATCCAACCATTGAACTCATCCACATGAAACACTGTCACAGGAAAGCAGCATCCATCATCAGAGACCCCCACCACCCAAGACATGCTCTCTTCTTACTGCTGCCTTCAGGAATGTGGTACTGGAGATTCAGGACCTACACCACCAGTTTCAGGAACAGTTCTTTCCCCTCAACCATCAGACTCTTGACCCAAAGGGATAACTTCTCTTGGTCCATCCATGAGATGTTCCCACAATGAATGAACTCACTTTCAAGAATGCTTCTTCGCATGTTCTCAACGTCTATTGCTTATTTATTTATTTACTGTTATTATTTCTTTCTTTTTGTATTTTCACAATGTGTTGTCTTCTGCACTTCAGTTAAACACCCAAGTTGGGTGGTCTGTCATTAATTCTGTTACAGTTATTATTCTATAGATTTATTGACCAGGCACACAAGAAAATGAATCTTAGTGTGTATATGGTGATTATATGTACTTTCATAATAAATTTACTTTGATAATTTCACTCAATAAAACTCCACTTGAAACAGATGCCTTAACAAACATGAGAAAATGCTTCGATTCTCCCTCTATATTAATGCACTTTAGTTTGTCATATATGTGCAATTCACCTGTGGATTCTCATTACTACCATCAGGGAGGAGATATCTGAAGAAGAATATGAAGATAGGAAGCAATGCAATTGCAGCAGGGTGAAGACAAATTGGAAGAATGGTCAGAACACTGGCAGTGGAATACAGTGTTTGAAAATGTATGATAATCCATTTTGGTAAAAGGAACACACACACACACACACACACACACACACACACACACACACACACACACACACACACACACACACACACACACACACACACACACACACACACACACACACACACACACACACACACACACACACACACACACACACACACACACACACACACACACCCCCTTTCTCCCCCCCCCCCCATAATTCAGGTTTTATTATGTACTACAATGTATAGCTACTGCAATACAACAAATTTCATGATACATGCCAGTGATATTAAACCAGATTCAAATATTATCCATTTTTTCACCATACCATCTCTCCTGTCTTTTCTCTGGTTCGGTCACTGACATTCGCCCCCCCTCACTCAACTATTTCCTGTCTTTAACGCTGCATTACCCTTGTCCAGTGATGCACTGTGAAGAGTACTTTGTCCAAATGTACACCACTGAGCACCCTTGGGAGAACAGTGATTTAGCATTGCTTCAACAGGACTATGCCAGATTCTGACCCTTCTCCCCATCCCGGACACCACACAGACTACATTGGGACAGTAACCACTAACCCAAGGCTCCTGAAAAAGTAGCACATAGTTAATTCAGAAGGGGAAAAAAATCATGTTCTATCACAAGTAAAGAACTGCTGATCAAAACACTGTTGTACCCATCTATTGCAGCCTTAGGGCACAAAGAAATTTTTAGGCAACAGATGCTTACTGGATATAATCTAATCTGAAAACCCATTTGTTTGGTTTTAAAACTGAACAAAACAAATAAAAAAGGGCGTGGGGAAATCAAGTAAAAAATTCCAAACTAAATGACCTGAAGGAAACATTCTTAAATAATCGTCTTTTATTAAAACCATGGTGGCTCAAAAATCTTGTTCTTTTTCAATAATAAAACACAACACATGATTAGTAACTCAAAACTCTCTGAAGCTATGGTTGCTGGTAACAGAAGCATTAACAATTCAAAAATGTTAATGAATACACTCAGAATTCCTATGCAGATGTCTATTTATTATAATTATAAATAAATTATTTAAGCTAATTTGTACCCCTTCTTCTAACACCAAAGCAAAAACAAAATATTGCAGACTCTGGAAAATTGAAATGAGCACAAAAATGCCAGAAACACCCAGGTTAGGGACCATTTATGGAAGTAGAATTAAAACTGATTAAAATAAATCAACTTGAAATATTAACTTCAATTCTTCCCCTCTGCAGAGATGTTGTCCAAACTGCTCAATTTTTATAGCATTTTCTATAATTGATGACCTAAGGACACAGGAACAGAATTAGACCATTTGGCTCATCAAGTCTCAACACAGGAGCCCCTCAGGTCTAGGTACTGAGTCCCCTCCTTTACTCCTATGTCACCCCCACAGCTCCAATCTGCTAATTAAATTTGCTGACACTACATTGATTGGCCTTATCTCAAGCAATAACAAGGTGGCCTACAGGGAAGAAGTCATCTCCCTGACACAGTGGTATTAAGAAAACAACTTCTCCTTCAATGTCCCACAAACAAAAGAGCTGGTTGTGGATTACAGGAGAAATGGAGACAGGCTAACCTCTATTGACATCAATGGATCTGGGGTTGAGAGGATAAACAGCTTTAAGTTCCTTGGCAGCCACATTATCGAGGAACTCATATGGGCTGTACACACCAACTGAGAACTTTCTACAGGGGTACAATTGAGAGCATCCTGACCGGCTGCATCACTGCCTGGGATGGGAACTGTACCTCCATTAATTGCAGGACTCTGCAGAGAGTGCTGCAGACAGCCCAGCACATCTGTAGTTGTGAACTTCCCATGATTCAGGACATTTACAAGAACAAGTGTGTAAAAAGGGATCGTAGGATCATTGGGGACCCAAACCATTCCAACCACAATCTATTCCAGCAGCTACCACCCGGGAAGCAGTACTGCAGCATAAAAGCCAGGACCAACAGGCTCTGGGACAGCTTCTTCCACCAGGCCATCAGACCGATGAACTCACGCTGATTGAGTGTACTCTCTATTACATTAACTGTCTATTTATTATAAATTATTACTTATTACTATGATTGCACATTGAGATAGAGACCTAACGTAAAGATTTATACTCCTCATGTATGTGAAAGATGTAAGAAATAAAGTCAATTCAATTCAATAATCTAAAGGTTAACAAGATAACATAAAATCAGAAATATGGCAATTTATGAAGAATTGCTCCTTAAATATCATACTACATTTCATTCTCAAGTTCATGTTCAGTTTTAATAGTCATTCAACCAAACACATGAATACAGCCAAATGAAGCAGTATTCAAGGCCAAGGTGCAAAACACAGAAGCTACTGTCACACACTGCAGTTAGCACGTACATTGTATGTATAGTTTCTTTAGTAGAAAAACACACAGTTAAAAAAACTATCGTAGACTGATGATCCATGGGATGTTGTCCTGGAAAACTGATGCTGTATGCGGTTACTAGCTACAACTTAAAAATGAGTTGTTACAACCTTACATCATTCTTAAAGGTGGTAGCTTGAAACTTGACTCAAACTTTGCTGACCTTAAGGGAGCACCAGGTGAGTAAGAGAAGGATCAGTCCAGAAGGTAGATGTCAGAGAAAGTGTTGAAAGGCAAAATCAAAATAATAGGTATGATGTGTTGGATAGTTTAAAGTGTGTATATTTTAATGCTAGGGTAAGGGTGGATCTATGATGTTGTAGCCGATACTGAAACTTACCGTAGATTCCGGACTACAGAGCGCACCTGATTAAAAGCCGCTGGCTCTAATTTTAGAAATAAAATCAATTTTTTACTTGTAAAGGCCGCACCGGATTTTAGGCCGCACCGGATTTTCGGCCGCAGGTGTCCCACGTTGTAATATGAGATATTTACACAGAAAGATATTACACGTGAGGATTTTTTAACTTTTAATTAAATCCATATGGTAACAAAAACAAATACATATTGCAAATGCTTTTTTTCGAACCGTGCCCGTAACGCGGCTACTTTTAAATATACGTTGCGTATACTTCTTTACTGAACAACATTCCAATATCTCCTAACGACTGGTAAAAAATATATATACTGCAGCCTACCAGGAAAAGTTATTGATCGCCTTTAACTTAAAAGCAGCGTTTTCGCTCCGCCACTCCCCCCCGCCGTCCCGTTTTATCGCAAATGGCATTTAAAAGCAGCGTTTCGCTCGGCTAATGTGCTCGCCCCCTCCTTCCCGTTTATCGCAAACTGGTATCCCACAAGACGCGGCGAAACCGGGTGTGACGTCATAGCATCCCGCGATGTAGTACAGAAAACAAATATAGTTAAAACTCTTCTAACTTTAACTAGAAAATGAATTACTAAGCGAAAATATTATAAACTAAATAACTGCCATAAAGGCAGCACAATGCTTTTCTTCGAGTGTTTTCCATGTTGATGAGGGTGAGTACAAATGACTGATTTACAATAATTTAATTGTGAAACTGCGCTTGATTTATTGTACAATTTCATTGGACCTCTGTGAACTACTCATCAATTTTATTGGTCTACTGTTACGAGGCAAAATGTTTTCGGCGGCATGAAAAAAAATCATGTATTAGCCGCTCCGTTTTAAAGGCCGCGAAGTTCAAAGCTGTTCAAAATGTGGGAAAAAAGTAGCGGCTTAAAATCCGGAATCTACGGTAGTTGAGAGGGGGCAGGAATGGGCAATTAATGTACCAGGCTTTTGATGTTTTAGAAAAGATAGAAGATGGAGTGGAACTACTAATCAGCGACAATAACATAGCTGCACTCAGGGGAGACATAATGGAAGGGTCAGACACAGCGTCCATTTGACTGGAACTCAGAAATAGGAAGAGTGAAATCACATGAATGAGATTGTCCTCCAATAGCCACCGCAACATTGAGGAACAGATATGTAATCAGATTAAGGAACTGTGTAAGAATAATAGAGTTGTTGTCATGGGGGATTTCAACTTCCCTAATATAAACTGGGACCTTCTTAGTGTAAGGGATTTAGATGGGGCAGATTTTGTTAAATATGTCCAGGAAGGTTTCGTAAATCAATATGCAGGCAGTCTAATGACAGGAGGGGCTGTACTGAACCTAGTGTTGGGCAATTAGTTTAGCCAAGTGACTGCCCTTTCAGTTAGGGAACAGTGACTAGAACTCCTTAACTTTCAGGATAGCTATGGATAACGATAGGTATGGTCCTTATGGGAGAATATTAAATTGTAGTGGGGTAAATTATGAAGGTATTAGGCAAGAACTAAGAAATGTTAATTGGGAACACCTTTTCTCTGGCAAGTCTACACCAGACCTGTAGAGGGTGTTTAAAGAGGAAGGATAGGGATGGAAAGATAAGAGAACCTTGGATGTCCAGAGGGGTGATGAATTTACTCAAGAAGAGAAGTATGTAAAGCTTGGGAAGTTAGGATCAAACAGAGTACAAGGCATATAAATAAGCCAGAAAAGAACTAAAGAAGGGAATTAGGAAAGCTAGGAGGGGCCATGAAAACTCCTTGCCAAGTAGGATCACGGTGAATCCAAGGGATCTTTACATACATCATAACCATAAGACATAGGAGAAGTAGGCCCGTTTGGCCCATTGAGTCTGTTCCGCCATTCAATCATGGCTCATCCTTATTTTTACCTTTCTCAGTCCCACTCCTTGGCCTTCTCCCCATAACCTTTGATACCGTGTCCAAACAAGAACCTATCAATCTTGGCCCTAAATACATGCACAGCTTCCCGTGGTAACAAATTCCACAGATTCACCACCCTCTGCCCCCTTATCCTGAGGCTGTGCCCTCTTGTCCTAGACTCCCCCACCATGGGAAACATCCTTTCCACATCTACTCTGTCTAGGACTTTCAACATCTGAAAGGTTTCAATGAGATCCCCCCTCATCCTTCTAAACTCTAGCGAGTACAGGCCAAGAACCATTAAACATTTCTCATATGATAACCCTTTCATTCCAGAAATCACCCCTGTGAACCTCCTCTGAATCCTCTCAATCTTTTCTTCGATAGGAGACCAAAACTGTTCACAATACTCAAGGTGAGGCCTTACTAGTCCGTTATAAAGCCTCAGCATCACATCCCTGCTCATATATTCTAGTCCTCTTGAAATGAATGTTAACATTGCATTTGCCTTCCTCACCACCGACTCAATCTGCAAGTTAACCTTTAGAGTGTCCTGCTCAAGAACTCTCAAGTCCCTCTGTATCCCAGATTTTTGAATTTTCTCTTCATTTAGAAAATAGTGTGCACATTTATTTCTTCTACCAGAGTATGACCAGGCATTTTCCAACACTGTATTTTATTTGCCACTCTCTTGCCCATTCTCCCAATCTGTCTAAGTCCTTCTGCAGTTCTCCTGTTTCCTCAACACTGCCTGCCCCTCCACCAATCCTGAGTAAGAGGATAACTTAGGACAGGGCGGGATCACTCAAGCAGGAAGGGTGAAACATTTACTTGGATGCAGACAATGTGAGCAAGTACGTTACTTCAGTATTTACCAAGGGAAAGGATATGGAGGACTAGGAGTTCAGTGCGGAGTGCATTAGGATGTTTAGAGTTCAAGGAAGAAGCATTGAGCCTCTTTTTGAGTATTCATATGGATAAGTCCCCAGGGTCTGATGGGATTTACCCCAGGTTATTGAAGGAGACAAGAGCTGAGATTGCTGGACCCTTGAACAGCATCTTTATGTCCCCTCTAGACACAGGGAGGCTAATCCAGAAGTTTAAGATGCATGGGAACTGCAAGTGAATTGGCTGTTTGGATTCAGAAATGGCTTGCATATAGAAGACAGAGGGTGGTGGTTGAAGGGACTTATTCGAGCTGGAGGTCTGCAGTCATGGAGTTCCACAGAAATTTGTGTTGGGATCTCTGCTGTTGGTGAGGTATATAAGTATCCTGGATGAACATGTAGATGGGTGGGTTAGTAAATTAGTGATGATACCAAGATTGATGGAATTGTGAATAGTGTAGAAGACTGGCAGAAAATATGAGCAATATAGATCAGTTCCAGCAGATATGGGCAGAAAAATGGCAGATGGAGTTTAACCCAGATAAATGTGAGGTGCTGCACATCAGTAGGGAAAGTGCATGGAGACAGAACACTGTTAAGGGAAAGATCCTTAAAGGTGTTGCTGAGCAGAGAGATCTTAGGATCCAAGTTCATTGCTCCCTGAACGTGGCTACACAGGTTGATAACATGGTTAAGAAGGCTTAAAGAATACTTGTTCACATTAGTCAAGGCATTGAGTTTAAAAGTCATGAGGTTCTGTTGCAACTTTATACAACTCTGGTTAGGCCACATCTGGAGTATTGTGTACAGTTCTGGTCACCCCATTATTGGAAAGATGTTGAGGCTTCGGAGAGGGTGCAGAAGTAGTTTACCAAGATGTTGCCTGGTTTAGAGGGCAAGTGCTATAGTCAGGGGCCAGATGAACTTGGGTCGTTTTCTCTGAAGTGTTGGAGGCTGAGGGGAGATCTGATAGATGTTTCTAAGAGGCAGAGAGAGTGGACGGAAAGTATCTCTTTCCCAAGGGTAAAATGTCTAATAACCGGAAGGCCTGCATTGAAGGTGAGGGGGTAGGTTCAAAGGGGATGTGGGGGGTAACTTTTTTCACTCAGAGAGTGGTGGATGCCAGGACTGCACTGTCTGGTATGGTGGTAGAGACAACAGATTAGAGGCTTTTAAGAGCCATTTGGATTGACACGTGGATTTAAGGAAGATGGAGGGATATGGATGTTATGTAGGTAGGTGGAATTAGTGTTTCAGTGTTTTTGATTTGCTCTTTGCCTGATTTGGCACACCACTGTGGGCCGAATGGCCTGTTCTTGGGCCCTACTTCTCTACGTTCTAAAACCAAGAAGTAGGAAATGCTAGAAACACCTGGCAGACCAGGCAAGAACAATTGATCAAACAGAAACACAGTTTAAATGTCTCTACAAAGAAGTCAGAACTCAAAAAACGAGCAACAAAGCTGCAGCAAAGCTGAAAATTAGGATTGGACAGCGAGAATAAATATCTGACAGGATGAGGCCAGGGTTTCTGTGGTGATAAGCTGCTGGTGAAGCTATCTGATTGATCTAATATGATAGATAAAGGAAGATTAACCCACAAAGGATTTCAAATAATGGAGCGGACTATGGGAATATTAACATTTAAATATATATCATCTGCATAGTAAAGTAATATAATTTTGAAATTCAGAACTGGTGAACAACATTAAACAATTTATAAAATAATGTTTATATATTCTAATCTCGTCAGTTCAGTTCCATTTAAGTCTATGCTCCCAGATTTCCGGAGCAGAGACCAAAGTACTGCTCTCGCCATGTAGCTTATTTCACAGAACTAATCAGAAATTGCTGGGCAGTCTTCTGCAATATATACTTGGAAACAAATCTCAAGTAGTTTTTTGAGAAGACATACAATGTGATAATGGATTTAGCTTTAAACAGGTAAAGTCGTACAGAATACTGAAATGCTACAGTTCAACACGGACTGAACTATGTTTTCAATTGATCATTTTATCTTCAACAAAGCATCATCTGGCCACACCCATTTATGGGTGACACTGAGCCCCGTGTTAACAATAAAGCACGTGAAGTGACATGGATATCAATGATGTGTTGAATTTCAGAGGAATTTTGAATCAGCAGGTAACACCATCCCTACTGCAAAGTATGCTGGAGCATCATGCTATGGGGATGCTTTCCAGCAGCAGGGACTGGAAATCTGATCAGATTTGAGGGGAAAATGAATGCTGCTAAATACCATAAGACCAAAAGATACAGGACTAGAATTAGGCTGTTTGGCCTATCAAGTCTGTTCCACCATTTCAGATCTATTTTATCTCTCAGCCCCAATCT
Organism: Hemitrygon akajei; assembly: GCF_048418815.1. Classification (NCBI taxonomy): domain Eukaryota; kingdom Metazoa; phylum Chordata; class Chondrichthyes; order Myliobatiformes; family Dasyatidae; genus Hemitrygon; species Hemitrygon akajei. The sequence goes on from NC_133128.1 coordinate 188,350,284, forward strand.
CCAGCCTTCTCCCCTGTATCCCTTCATGCCCTGACCAATCAAGAATCTATCAACTTGGCCTCCACAGATGCCCGTGGCAATGAATTCCACAGATTCACCACTCTCTGGCTAAAGAAATTCCTTATCTCCGTTCTAAAAGGATGCCCCTCTATTCTGAGCCTGTGTCCTCTGGCCCTAGACTCTCCCAACAAAGTAAACATCCTCTCCAAATGCACTCTATCAAGGACCTTCGCCATTCCATAGGTTTCAATGAGGTCACTCCTCATTCTTCTAAATTCTAGTGATTACAGGCCCAGAATGTATTTCATTTCTTTGACCAATGTATATAGTCATGTACTTTGGCAGAAGAAACAAAAAGATTGACTATTTTCTAAATGGAGAGAAAGTACAAAAAACGGAGGTGTAAAGAGGCAAGAGAGTCTTTGTGCAGGATTCCCTAAAGTTTAATTTGAAGGCTAAGTCTGTAGTGAGGAAGGCAAAGCAATGGTAGCATTCATTTCAAGAGGACTAGAACATGAAAGCAAGGTTGTAATGTTGAAACTTTATAAAGCACTGGGGACACCTCACTTGGAGTAATGTCAACAGTTTAGGTCCCCTTACCTTGGAAAGGATGTGCTGAAACTGGAGAGGGTTCAAAGGATATTCACAAAAATGATTCCAGGACTGAATGGCTTGTCATATGTAGAGTGTTTGATGACTCTGGGCTGATATTCTCTACTTCCTATGGGCCAAATGGCCTAATTCTGCTCCCATATCTTATGGTCAAGGAAAGAGGCACGATTTTCATAGACAGATAGATTTTTCAAAGACAGTCAGCGCCTTTCTTCAGACCTTCTCACCACTTTGTAAACCTCCTCAGTTGCCATCAGAGCCATCAAACAATCTTCACATGACAATCCCAGAATCATTTTCCTGAACCTCCTTTGAATCCCCTCCGGTGTCAGCACATCCTTTCTAAGACAACAGGCCCAAATCTGCTCACAATATTTCAAGTGACACCTTATAAATACAGAGAGGTCCTGAATAAAAATCTGCTATCCTCTGTCTAAAAGCTTAACTGAGGAGGTAGTTTGCCTTTCAGCAGTACAATGACCTAAAGCACACTGCCAGAGCAACCATGGGGTGGCTTCAAATGAAGAAACTTGATGTCCTTGAGTGGCCCAGTCAGAGTCCTGACCTTAATGTGATTGAACATTTCTGGTAGGCCATCAAGATTACTGTTGACCACTGCTCCCCAACTAATCTGAACACGTACTTGAAATATATAAAGAGAAGAAGTGTGGCAAGACTGGCTATCAGACTGCTGGAAAATAACCCTGAAGAGGTAGTAATGGAGGACGAAGAAATGGTGGATAAATTCAGTAAGTATTTTGCATCCATCTTCATTGTAGAAGACACCAGCAGTATGCCAAAAATTTGAGAGTGTCGGGGGCAGAAGTAAGTGTAGTTATTACTACTCTGGAAAAAATGCTTTGTCATCTGGATCAATGAACTACACTACAGCATTCTAAAAAGAGGAAGCTGAAGAGATTGTGGAAGCATTAGTAGTAATCTTTCAAGAATCGTTAAAGTCAGCGATTGCAAATCTCACTCCACACTTTAAGAAAGGAGGGAAACAAAAGACAGAAAATTGAAGGCCAATTAGTTGGACTTCAGTTGTTGGTAAGATTCTGGAGTCCATTAAGGATAAGATTTCAGGTACTTGGAAGCATATACAGTACCGTAGCAATTTATGTACTGCATTGTACTGTTTCCACAAAAGAAAATTAATGACATAAGTGAGTGATGATAAACTGGATTCTGGTTGGTAAAAGGCTAAGGGAGAGGGGAGGGGGCAGGAAGCACAGGAGAAACATTGTCATGATCAATGAAAAAATTGTTTGGAACCAATGACCTTACCTAGTGTCTCTGAGTTTGGTGTGTCTACATTTGCAACATGTCCCATCCCTGGCATTCCTTCTCTATTATCTGTCCCACACCCCTCCTGCGGTACCCACCCTTGTCATTCCCAACACGTGTGCCCAAGCTATCAGACTCCTCGATACCCAGAGCCTGGACTGACACCTTACTGCCCTACTGTCTTGTTTATTATTTATTGTAATGCCTGCACTGTTTTGTGCACATTATGCATCCTGGGTAGGTCTGTAGTCTAGTGTAGTTTTTTTTTCTGTATTGTTTTTTTTTTACGTAGTTCAGTCTAGTTTTTGTACTGTCTCATGTAACACCATGGTCCTGAAAAACGTTGTCTCGTTTTTACTGTGTACTGTACCAGCAGTTATGGTCAAAATGACAATAAAATGTGACTTGACTTGACTTGACTCCTGCCACATTTACAAAGTCGCTCTCCGTTCCACATTGAGAAACTGTACACTGCAGAAGTCTTAGACTCCCTAGCTATACATGTGCCTAAGATCTTTGCATAGTACTATATAGATAAATATTTGGTGGAGCAAAGGATGGTATATACTCAAAGGAATTAGACTTTAGGCTTTACAAAATTGTTTCTTGTGGCTTTTATCAACCCACTAGGCATAGTAAAGACCAACAAAAATAAATCTATTGTTGAAATTCTTGGATGCCTGCACAATCAACTTTCAGACTGGGAAAGAATTTTGAAATTAAATGGTGGAAAGGGGTTAAATGGGTATTTTGGTAATGTAAGTAGTTACTTCAGTAATGTTAAAAACCTAGACAAATTTATTCTGACATTTAAAACGTTAGGAGGAGGTAAAATAAATAATGCCTTTTCAGCAGAGCAATGAGATTGAGCAATATGTGTATTTCTTATTGAAAGATTAGATCAATTTCTATGCACGAGCACAGATTTGGTTTCCTTATTTAAGAAGATACACTAGAACTGGAATTAGTCCAAAAGAGATGAACTAGGTCATTGGGATAAGAGGGTTGTCAATATCACAATTGGCTCAAGAAATTAGATTATGTTCTTCGAAGTATAAAAGAATGAATAGTGATCTTATTGATAAGTGCAAGATCCTAATGGGGCATGATTGGGAGGGGAGGAGAATAACAAGGCGTCTCACAAGCAGGAGAAATTCAAATGAAGATTCATGTTTACAACATTAGAAGCAGTCATTTCTCAGAGAGTGGTGAATGACTGGAATTCTCCAACCTAAAGCTTTGTGATGCCACAGTCAGTGAAGAGGTAGATAATATTTTGAAAACTCAGGGAATGGAGAGCTGTGAAGAATAGGCACAAAAGAGAAAGCCTGCAGCAGATCAGCCATGGAGGACCAAAGGGCCTACTCCTCATTGTATTCTCTTATGTGATGTGTTTGTGCACCAAGAGCTTGTATCAAATCAGAATTTTTGGAAACAATTACCATGATTCTTTACTAGTCAGTACTTGGAATATTACTAATCCTAGCAATTGTTACAGCAAATCAGAATAGAGACAGTGACATTAAAAGATCAGCTATAATTTACTATCACATCTATACACCCCTATTGTCCCGTGCTGACCATCAAAATTCAGATCAGTAATAGTTAAATGGAATTGTTAAATTGTATTTTGCAAGGTATGACATTACATCAATAGCTGTGTCAATAAATTCTGTATTCCTGATGTAAAATCAGGAGTAAAAATTCTACTGTCACTGTATAAGAGTTCAAGATAACTATTTCAATTTCGTTAGACTTGGATAAACATGCACTGATCACATTGCATATCAAAGACTAAATGACAGCGGATAACAAAGCTGGTTGGGTTTCCTTGTATATGAATAACAATTAAATGCTATTTCTAATCTTAGACCAGAAGACCTTGGGGCAGAGTTATACCATTTGGCCCATCTAAGTCTGCTCTGCCATTTCATCATACCTGATTCACTCCCCTCTCAATCACATTCTCCTGCCTTCTCCCCACAACCTTTCATGTCCTGACCATTCATGAACCTATCAACCTCCAACTTAACTGCACCCAAAGACTTGGTCTCCACAGCTGTCTATGGCAATGAAGTCCAAAGATTCACCACTTTCTGCCTAAAGAAATTACTCAACTCCGTTCTAAATGGAAGTCCCTCTGTTTTAATCTTCTGTCATCTTGTTAGTCAGATCAATCTGCAATCTACCTAGTTTATCAATTTTATTAAAAGTAAGAATATTAACAACTTAAACTCTTCTTTATCAATCTACCCTCATGGTTATGTTAATTTATTAAATTTTAAATGTTGGCAATCAAGAAAATCACCGTATTCTAGCTGTAAAAATACAGACCCAGAGCCATCCAACACTCTTCATACAAAAAGGCCATTCAATCCTGGAATCACTTTAGTGAACCTCCTTTGAACCCACTCCAGTTTCAGCACATCTTTTCTAAGGGCTCCAAAACTACTCGCAATACTCTTGAAACGAATGCTATCATTGCATTTGCCTTCCTCACCACAGACTCAACTTGCAAATTAACATTTAGAGAATCCTGCACAAGGACTCCCGTCCCTTTGCGCCTCAGTTTTTTTGTCTTTTCTCTCCATTTAGAAAATACTCAGCCCTTCCACTTCTTCTACCAGAGTGCATGACCATACAGTTTACAACACTGCCATTTCTTTGCCCATTTTCCTAATCTAAGTCCTTCTGTAGCCTTTCTACTTCTTCAAAACTACCTGCTCCTCTGCCTTTCTTTGTATCATCCGTAAACTTTGCAACAAAACCATCAATTCCATCATCCAAATCATTGACATATAACATAAGAAGAATCAGTCCTAATACAAACTCCTGTGGAACACCACTAATCACTAGCAGCCAACCAGAAAATGATCCCTTTATTTCCCTTTGTTTCCATTTTGCCTCCTGCCAATCAGCCACTACTTTATTCAAGCTAGAATACTTCCTGTAATACCATGGGCTCATAGCATGTTAAGCACCCTCTTGTGTGGCACCTTGTCAAAGGCCATCTGAAAATCCAAGTACACCACATCAACCAATTCTCCTTTGCCCATCCTGCTTGTTATGTCTTCAAAGAATTCCAACAGATTTGTCAATTTGTCGGGCAAGATTTTCCCTTTAGAAAACCATGCTGACTATGGCATATTTTATCATGTGCCTCCAAGTGCCCTGATATCTCATCCTGAATAATCAACTCCAACATCTTCTCAACCACTGAAGTCAGACTACCCGGCCTATAATTTCCTTTCTTCTGCCTCTCTCCCTTCTTAAACAGTGAAGTAACATTTACAATTTTCCAGCCTTTTGGAACTATTCCAGAACTTAGTGGATTCTGAAAAGATCATTACTAATGCCCCCACGATCTCTTCAGCCATCTCTTTCAGAACCCTGGGACACAACTCAACTGGGTACCATAAAGGTGAAACCTCCCCAGATTATACTCTAGATTTGACAATTGCAACATATTACAACCAGTTTCTCTCAATCTACCATCAGGAAACATGAGAAATGTCATTGCCCTTGTCTTAACTTGTCAAATTATATTCACTCCTCATCCTAATTTAAATATCTCTGCTGGATCCCAAGCCCTCCACATCTTCATAACCTACTCCAGGTACATAGCATCCATCCTTTACCAGCACACTTAACCATAGACCTTCAGCTGCCAATTTGTTTTTAAATTCCCAACTTGAATTTCTCTGCAAACTAGACACTATTTTTTTGGTTTTTTTAAAAAAAATGGTGTTGCATTAAATTTAACAGTGCTGGTAGATAAAATCTTAGTATTGATTTCATATATTAATCTGAAATTTTATTCCATAATCCTCTTGTAAGGACCTTGGATTATTTTGTAATGCAAAAGGTATTCCTGTAACTAGATATTGGTTGTCTTTTCCAATGTGACATCACATCTTATAGCTTGCATATTGCTTGTTTGTCAGTCTTTGTGCACAGCTTTTCATTGATTCTCCTGTATTTCTTTGTTCTACTATGAATGCCTGCAAGAAAATGAAATGAAGATACTTGAGCCTCAGGACCCTCACCACCAGGTTCATGAATAGTTTCTTTATTGAGATACAGTGCTGAAAGGCCCTTCTGGCCCTTTGAGCCATGCTGCCTGCAACCCCTGATTTGACTCTAGCCTAATCACAGGATAATTTACAATGACCAAGTAATCTACCAACCGGTATGTCTTTGGACTCTGAGAGGAAACCAGAGCACCTGGAGGAAACCCACGCAGTCCTGGGAAGGAACACACCAACTCCTTACAGAGGATGCTGGAATTGAACTCCAAACTCCGCAACTAATTCCCCCAGCTATAATAATGTTGTGCTAACCATTATTCTATCATGGTGCCCGAGGCAGTATTATTACATTTTCACAGTTTATCTTTTGCCTACTGCTTTGTGTGTAATGTTTCACTGAATCTGTTGTACTTCTTTGTGTTACTGTGAATGCCTGCAAGAAAATGAGTCTCGGGGTGGTAAATGGTGACATATACAGTATATACTTTGATAATAAATTTATTTTGACATCACTTAGGCCTCTTCAAAGTGAAAGAAAAAGGAATGAAAGATAAGAGCAAAAAAGTGATTATGAACAACTTAACACACCAGCATGGACAATAAATAAAAATTGTGAAATGGAAGACAAACAGAGCACGTTATAGTGAATTAACAGGAACTGAAATATACTATCAGCAGGAAACTTTATCCAGTTTTGTTCTACCAAACAATACACTGTTTGTTTTTCTTCAAAAGGTTCAAAGTACATTATCAAAATATGTATATCCTGAGATCCATCTCCTTACAGACAGACATGAAACAAAGAAACAACATGGAACCTGTACAAAGAAAACATCAAACACCCAACACACCTGGAAAATCTAACTGTGCAAACAGTAAAAAGCAATCAATTAACGCACACAATATCAAACATCAAACCACAGAGTCCCCGAAAATGGTCCAGGCGTGACAGCCACTGAGTCAGTTCAGCTTAGCGCTCTGTCCATGGCTGGGGCGAGTTCTGTGCTGAAGCTCCTCAATCGAATCACACCAACAGCAAAAACAAAGTAACCAGAAACACTCGGAACATGAACTGAAGAGTCCTCCAAAACTGAGTCCGCGGAACTCATTCAGGTGTTAGCAAGGCATTTGATAAGATACCCCATGCAAAGCTTATTGAGAAAGTAAGGAGGCATGGGATCCAAGGAGACATTGCTTTGTGGATCCAGAACTGGCTTGCCCACAGAAGGCAAGGAGTGGTTGTAGACGGGTCATATTCTGCATGGAGTTCGGTGACCAGTGGTGTGCCTCAGGGATCTGTTCTAGGACCCCTACTCTTCGTGATTTTTATCAATGACCTGGGTTGAGGATAGTGTGGAGGGCTGTCAGAGGTTACAGTGGGACATTGATAGGATGCAAAACTGGGTTGAGAAGTGGCAAGATGGAGTTCAAACCAGTTAAGTGTGAGGTGGTTCATTTTGGTCAAATATGATGGTAGTATATAGTATTAATGGTAAGACCCTTGGCAGTGTGGAGGATCAGAGGGATCTTGGGGTCCGAGTCCATAGGACACTCAAAGCTGCTACGCAGGTTGACTCTGTGGTTAAGAAGGCATACTGTGCATTGGCCTTCATCAATCATGGGATTGAGTTTAAGAGCCGAGGGGTAATGTTGCAGCTACATATGACCCTGGTCAGATCCCACTTGGAGTACTGTGCTCAATTCTGGTTGCCTCACTGCAGGAAGGACGTGGAAACCAATGGAAAGGGTGCAGAGGAGACTTATAAGGATGTTTCCTGGATTGGGGAGCATGCCTTATGAGAATAGGTTGAATGAACTGGGCCTTTTCTCCTTGGAGCAACAGAGGATAAGAGGTGACCTGATAGAGGTGTACAAGATAATGAAAGGTATTGATCGTGTGGATAGTTAGAGGCTTTTTCCCAGGGCTAAAATGGCTAACACGAGAGGGCATAGTTTTAAGGTGCTTGGAAGTAGGTACAGGGAAGATGTCAGGGGTAAGTTTTTTTTAAGCAGAGAGTGGTGAGTGCATGGAATGGACTGCCGGCAGCGGTGGTGGAGGTGGAAAAAGTAAGGTCTTTTAAGAGACTCCTGGATGGATACATGGAGCTTAGAAAAACAGAGGGCTATGGGTAAGCCTAGGTAGTTCTACGGTAAGGACATGTTTGGCACAACTTTGTGGGCCGAAGGGCCTGTATTTTGCTCTAGGTTTTCTATGTTTCTATGTTTCATCCAGTGTTAATCATCATTATTATTATGTGCCATATTATATGTGCTGTATATGGTCTAATGCCAATTATTCTAATGAAGTGGTTTGCCATTTCCTTCTCCTGGGAAGTCTCTTTACAAGATGGATGACCCCAGCCATAATCAATACTCTTCAGAGTTTATAAACACATGAAAATCTGCAGGTGCTGGAAATCCAAAGCAACACACACTGTTGGAGGAGCTCAGCAGGTCAGGCAGTATCTATGGAAATGAATTTGGTAGAGACATATCTCTACCCCACCACCCAGTTCATCAGGTACATGATTAAAGAAGTCGCATGACTGATCACGTCACTCATTAATCATATCATCTCGATATGAAAACTGCTGCATAGTAGAACTTCAAACTAAACAGCACTAATAACTCAGTAATCTGGTGCAGAAACTCAGCCAGTTTAGTGGCATCTGTTGGACAAAGGAACTGTCAACTTAAAAGATCAAAACCCTGAATCCGGACACAAGTCCTGCTGAAGGGTCTTGACCTGAAACATTGACTGTACTTCTTTCCATAGATGCTGCCTGGCCAACTGAGTTCCTCCTGCATTTTGCGTGTGTTGATTTGAACACGTTGTTTGTTGCTCCAGAATCTGCAACCTCTTTTGTTTCCAACGTTCTGACAGCTTCTTGGAACTGGGCTTGAATAAAAATACCGGTACCTCACTGAGCAGAAAAAGAAATTATTATTTGTGGAATTTCTGTTTACCACAATCTCTGATTAAATAATGGTTGTTGGATTTGTGAATTGCTAAGCAGATTTGTTTGATAAACCACAACAAACTAAAAAAAAGAGAAACATTTCAGAACCTTAAGCCAAAAAGGGTCTAATTGAACTGTTTCATTGAGGTCACACAAGGTTAAAATTGATTCTAAAACTTTGTAGGTATATGTAGCACAGCTATGATGCTGAGATACATCCTAGAATGTGCTGGGAAACATCAGTGATGTAACCTGGGTAATTTCAGATCTTTCAACATCAGACACCCTTGCCCGGGCGACCCAGCCAGGGTTGATCAGGCCCTGGATGTGTTCCAGCAGCATTGGTCCATGGCTCACATCTTTCCATCCATAGCCAGCTGGAAACTTGCTCAGCAGCCTCTGTGACGGTCTGAATGGCCCTTTTCTTTGCAGCCCATGCCAGGGATAGAGTAGGTTCTGCACAGCAGGCATCCAGCAAAACCTCTACACCAACTTCTATAGGCTCGCATCATGTCCTCCACCCCTGTCTCTGGCACTGCTCTAGCAGCTCCTGGTATTTGGTTTTCTTACGTTCAAATGCCTCTAAAGTATTGATAGACAATGGCCTAAATTGTGAGTTTATAAATAAACAAAGTTAAAGATAGGAAATCTCCACCTTTCCTTCTGCTAACAGAGGGATTTTCATGTAAAACAAATTCTTAAATGGTATTTCCAAATGAACAATTAGGTATGTTCAGCTTTGTTTCTATCAATGAATACATCAGATTTGTTACACGTCCCTGCAGTAATCTATTTCCAAATGGCAAACCATATTCCAGAAACTGGCGGTCAATATCATACAAATTAAGTGATTAATGCTCCTGTGTCTTAGACCACAAGATACAAATGATAGGATCTGAGGCATCAACTTAAGTTTAAATCTTTAGGAAAGAAGGATGGATGAAACTTTGCTTGTTAGCAACAGGTGAGGTACAGGAGGATTGGAGGATAGCTAATGTTGTTCTGCTGTTTAAGAAAGGCTCTAAAAATAAACTAGGAAATTATAAGCTGGTTAGCCTGACATCAGTAGTGGGAAAGTTACTGGAAGGTGTTCCATAGGACAGGATACATGAGTATTTGGATAGACAGGGATTGGTTCAGGACAGTCAGCATGGCTTTGTGCAGAATAGGTCATGTCTAACTAATCTTATAGAGTTTTTCCAAGGAAGTTACCAGGAAAGTGGATGAAGGCAAGGCAGTGGATGTTGTCTACATGGACCTCAGCAAAACACTTGACCAACTCCCTCCTAGGAGGTTGGTCAAGAAGGTTCAGTCGCTTGGTATTCAAGGTGAGGTAGTAAACTGGCTTTGTGGTAGAACCAAGAGAGTGGAAGTAGATGGGTGCCTCTCTAACTGGAGGCCTGCGACTAGTGGCGTTGTGTACCGCAGAACCATTTTTGTTTGCCATCTATATCAATGATCTTTGTGATAATGTGATTAACTGAATCAACAAACTTACAAATGACACCAAGATTAGGGGGTTTGGTGTATAGTCAGAACTTACAAAGGGATGCGGGCCAGCTGGAGAAATAGGCTGAAAAATGGCAGATGGAACTTAATGCAGACAAGTGTGACATGTTGCACTTTGATAGTACCAACCAGGGGCAGTCTTACATTGTGAACAGTAGGGCACTGAGGCGTATGGCAGAACAAAAGGATCTGGGATTACAGGTCCATTATTCATTGAAAGAGGTGTCAAAGGTAGACAGGGTCATGAAGAAAGCTTATGGCACTTTGGACTTCATAAATCAACATATTGAGCACAGGAGATGAGGTATTATATTGAAATTGTATAAGACATTGGCGAGGCCTTTCTTTCAATTTTGGTCACCTGCCAACAGGAAAGGTGTAAATAAGGTTGAAAGAGTACAGAGAGAATTCACAAGGATGATGCCATGTCTGGAGGACCTGAGTTGTATGAAAACTTTTAATAGGTTATTCCTTGGAATGTAGAATATTGAGAAGAGAGTTGATAGAGGTACACAAAATTATGAGGGGAAATGACAGGGTAAATGGAAGCAAGCATTTTTTATTGAGATTGGGTGGGACTACAACTGGAAGTCATAGGTTAAGGGTGAAAGGTGAGAAGTTTAAGCCGAACATGAATGGAAGCTTTTTCACTCAGAGAGTGGAGGAGTGTGGAATGAGGTGCTAGCGCTGGTGGTGCATAGGACCTTGATTTCAACGTTTAAGTGAAATTTGGACAGGTACATAGATGGAAGGGGTGTGAAGGACTATGGTCCAGTGTAGGTTGATAGGAGTAGGCACTTTAAATGGTTTGGTGCTGACTAGATGGGCCGAAATGCCTGCATCTGTGCTGCAGTTTTTTTATGACCCTAACTCTATAAAATGGCAGATCAATTTAAATAAAGTTATAAAATGTTGCAATTAATTGTTGGCAATTACATATCATTTCAGGATCAGTAAGCGCATGGAGACACAAGGGACTGTAGATGCTGGAACCTAGAGCAGGTTTCAACCCAAAACATTTACAGTTTCTTTCCTCTCAGCCAGCATCTCCCTCCCCACTAACAGATGCTGCTTGATCTGCTGAGTTCCTCCAGCAGATTGTTAGTTGCACAAAAGCAGGGATTCACAATGTGGTGTCCACATACCCCTCCGTTAACGGTAGGGATCTATGGCACAAACAAGATTGGGAACCCCTGACTAGAGTGAGCAACTGTCTGCGAATATAGTAAAAATAAAACACATTCATCATGGGTTGGAGAACAAAACAGGCACCAACAAGTTGGCAGTCAATGTAAAGTGCTAATATTAAAGCTAATGTTTATATTTCTTCTGACATCTTTACTACTGGTCTATCACAAAGATAAACGGAAAACTAATTCCCAAGATATTTCTGCAAATCAACAATACCGAAACACACTGGTGTCAAGTTCTCAAGTAAAGATAATAACTGAATCACATTTACCAATGTAAACCATGTATAAAATTAACTTTTATATTTACCCTTTCATTTAGACGTTTCAGGAGGTGGGATGGAGATACATCTCTACCAAAGGAGGTGTAAGGCACTCCTTCCCTTCTTCCCTCCACTAGCCTGCAGGCCACTCTTGCTTAACCCACCTTCCCGCCCACAACAAAAAACAAGCCATGGGAGCAGGTGGTGGATGGTCATATGAGCAGCTGGCGCATATCACAACCCCTGGTTATGTGACCACTGGCGCCAGGCAGATAACCTCTGCAGAGTATTGACAATGGCTGGGGTCACCCGTCTTGTAAAGACATTGCTCAGAAGAAGGCAATGGGAAGCCACTTCTGTAGAAAAATTTGCCATGAACAAAGACCATGATCATCCACATCATAGGCATGTCAATAATGAACGAGCAAAGGGATTCTAACACTAGACAGGATATGTTTAAGGTGAAAGAAGATAGATTTAAAGGGGACATTATGGGCAGGTCTATGACACAGTACGTGGTGGGTATATGGAATGAGATTCAAGATTGTTTAATGTCTAGGGGTCATCCAGCTTGTAAATACAATGCCCAGAAGGCAATTGCAAAACACTTCTGTAGAAAGATTTGCCAAGAACAATTATGGTCATGGATTGCCCAGATCATATGGCACGGCAGATAATAATGACGATGATGATATTCAGGAAACAAATGAATCATGCTGGGCAACAAATATCTGATGCTGTAACAACACATGCCATTTCCTTGGGGGGGCGCGCGCACACGCACACGCACACGCGCGCACGCGCACACGCGCACACGCGCACACACACACACACACACACACACACACACTTCTGCAGGTCAGGCAGCATATATGGAGGGGAATAAGCAGTCGCCAATTTGGGCCGAGACCCTTCATCAAAACTGGAAAGGGGCAATAAAGAGGAGGGGTGAGGGGAAGGGGTACAAGCTGGCAGACTGCCCCCTACTAAATGAATGACTAAAAATTGTGAACTATCGGCTGTAAAATAGTTTACTTCTTTAAGGCATCAAGCATGAAATCGAGAGCTTCAGTGAAAATGCTTGATTTAACAAAATACATCAGACAAGAATAAAATATAGAATATTACAACCTTTTACTAATCTAGAGATTTTTTTATTATTTCAAGACAAATATAATAATAACAGAAACTAAGTATTTCTCACCCAACACAAGGATTGTTCTGGTATTTGGGTCCTGTGTATGAGAATGGAGATGTTGGTTTGTCAACAAATGTCCCAAAACCCAGTCGAAAGTTGCTGGTGAGTTTTGCCATCTCTCGTGATAATGTTGTTCCAAGCACTCGGATGTTATCCAAATCATCTTTCATGGAGAGGGAAAGGTCCATAAGATAGTATAAATCCACCGGATAATCATCCACCTGCCGAACTTGTATGCGAAATGTGGTCTTGTGGTCTGTATACCGTGAAAACAATGTTTGTAAATTTATTCTTTTGGTAGAATCCACAACATCAAGCAAAATTTACTCAAGTTATCAAAACTCTTTTAAGTGACAGGGAATGTCAGAGCTTGCACAGAGCAACGGAATTTCATACAAAGAAATTCTATCTTTTTCAGAATATATTTCTGCTCAGAAGCAAAAGAATAACTAATTCCTATTAAGCTGCCTATTGAAAGAACAACCAAAGCTGGAAAAAAAACTAAGCGTTACCAAAACTTGTTTTATTGGATAACCTAATTGAAGCCAATGGAATAAATTTTCAGAGGCTTGGTAAAGGCAAAGGCCGAGCCTTATGCTTCGCCAACATTTTTTATTCACACAATAGTCTCCACTCAAACAAAATCATGTCTTTAAAATATTTAAAGCAGAGAGATGTCACAGTCAATGAGGGCCTGAGTTCAGACTGTAATTACACACCACACTCGAGGAAATAAATGCTTCCAGCTCTGAATACTTTTCCTTCCTTTTCCTCCCCAAGGAAATTATTATGATCCAAGAGCAGCAAAAAAAACCAACTTTATTTTAATATGCTTCCTATTCTCAGTTAATACTTAAAAAATGTATGCATGTATGTATGTAACAGAAATAATCATAAGATTATTTTGGGGCAGTTTTGGGGCTAGTTGATGCCCCCATACCAGGGGTACACAAACTTTTTAATGTCATGAACCAATACCATTAAGCAAGGGGTCCGTGGGCTTTACCCCAAGCACACGATATTAAACTGAATTCTTTTCTTCCATTATGATCAGTTGACATCATCCGGGTCAGTGAATCAAACCTAGCACTTCCTCGTTTTCTATCCACTGATACCAAAAGCCACAACTATCAGGAAACAAATCTCTGAAAGCCTGCCCTAGATTTAAAAATAAAGTGCAGCTTCAAAAATCGAAGTAACCCTCACTGTTGAGTAGAATCCAGTGCTTACCAGGTCTTAGATTGAGAGCAATCTCTTGAGGAGTTAGTTGAATGACATCAGATTGAGAGTATCCCGATCCCTTACTGCTCAACGGAACATTTCGTTCTATCCGTATAGTGCTCTGAGGACTCTCAATAAACTGTTCTTGGCATCCTCTTTTAATCAAGTTTTCTCTGAAGTCACACCTTGACGGGATACTTCCTTTGCTGCCAAATTCCTTACAGATAAAAGATGGAATGATGATAAAAATGCATGAACCATATTAAACATAAATTGTTCAAGATGTAAATTCCTCTCTCAAATAAATGTGATGGATAGAAAACAAACACATTCCCTGTTCTTGTTAAACCATCTCGGGACTATGATTTTGCTAATATTAGATTTCCTTTTAGCCTTATCCCTCTCACACACATTTGACTAAATGCACTTAAGTCTTTGAAGAACAGTTTGGTCATTCCAGAAAAAGCTATTTAAATTCCTAAAGAGATATAGCTTTCACAAACATGAGAAAGTCAACAAATGAAGGCAATCCAAAGTCAAACGCTGGAACAACTCAGCCAGTCAGGCAGCATCTTTCAAGAGAAATAAACAGTCCACGTTTCGGGCCAAGACCGTTCCTCAGGACTGAGAAGGAAAGGGAGTATGCCAGAATAAAAAGGTGGGGGCGAGAGGAAAGAGGATAGCTGGATAGTGATAGGTGAAGCCACGTGGGTGGGAAAGGTCAAGGGCTGGAGAAGAAAGAATCTGATAGGATAGGAGAGGCACGAATAGCAAACACCAAAGGGCGTATGTACAAAATTAAGGGAGGGAAGTTTAGGGGAGACATCAGGGGTAAGGTTTGTTTGTTTGTTTGTTTGTTTGTTGTTGTTTTTTTTTACACACAGAAGGTTGTGAGTGCCTGGAATGACTTGCCAGGGATGGTGGTGGAGGCTAAAACATTAGGGGTATTTAAGAGCCTCTTGGACAGGCACATGGATGAAAGAAAAATGGAGGGTTATAGGGTAGTGTGGGTTTAGTACTTTTTTTTTTAAGGATTATATGGGTCAGCACAACATGGAGGGCTGAAGGGCCTGTACTGTGCTATGGTTCTATGGAGAGTGGACCATAGGAGAAAGGAGGAGGAGGAGGAGGGGACCCAGAGGGAAAGTAATAAGCAGGTGAGAAGAAATACAAGGTCAAAGTGCGGAACAGAGGAGGGGAGGAATTGTTTAAGGAAAGGAGAAATCGATATTCATGCCATCAGGTTGGAGGGCACCCGGATGGAATATAAGGTGTTGCTCCTCCACCCTGAGGGTGGCCTCATCTTGGAACAAGAGGAGGCCATGGATCAATACAATGTAACTGGAATGGGAATGGGAATCAAAATATTTGGACGCCTTGAAGTCCCACCTGTGCGGATAGTTTCAGCAGATTTCAGAAGAGGGAGACAAAATAATTTTCAGTAGAGAGAGACAAAAACACTCATTAAACAGAGCTGCTTATCAACTTCAAGTGCAATAAGGAGCCAGAGTTTCACTTTGATTCTGCTTGAGTTTATTGTCAGCCAAAACAAATAGTCTGATACTACAGATCTTTAAAAAGTAATTTAAAATAAACCAAGGTGACAGCCACTATTCATTTTCTGCTTGCAACCCTCTCGATCTTTCTTGTCTGTTTCAGTGCATTTAGATGCTCACCTCCTATGCTGCCAGGCCCTATCGTTTGTTTTGCAAACAAGACAAACTGATTTTACCCAATATTAAGTCTATAAAGATCTTAATAGGTCTTCCCCTTTTCCATCACCGTTCACCCACACACTTTTTTTTTGTGCCTGCCAGAAAAAGAGCAGACCTGCTTAAAATTTGATCTCCAGTGATTCTGGCATGGTGGCAAATGTGGCCTGACCCAAACCCTCACAGTCCTGCTCAGACTCGGTAGAGAAACCAAGGAATTAACTGTTAACTTGCTTCCAGGTGGAACAAGTGGGGGGGGGGGGGGGCATGGGTAGATGCTTTGCTGCTACTTGTTTGTGGGGTGGAGGGGACTTCAGTGTTCTATTCATTCAGTGGCATTCATTCTTTGGGGTTTTCTCTTGTTCGTGGATGTCTGTGAAGAGTAAGAATTTCATGTTGTATACTGTGTACATTCTCTGATATTAAATAGAACCACTGAACACCTTAGCATGTTTTCCAGAAAAATCAGATGTATATAAATAAAAAATGGGCATGGACTGAATGCAATTTTAAAACTTTATGGTTTTATTTCTTCTGAGTTTATGTTCCCAAGCTCTCAGTTTGTGAATTCTGGATCCTCAAATGTGGACCACTGAGAAATCCTACACAGAAGGGCAGAATGAAGAGCGAAATCACAATCAGGTCAATCCAACTGGCAGCAATGTGATACACACATTTACGATAGCCTGATTCAAAAAAAGAATTAAACCTTGACATAGATGGCAACCACTCCAAATTCAATTAATTATGTATCAAATTCTCCCAATGACAGTTAATGCTTAAATCACAAAAAGCTGTTAAACACAACTTTATGTACACAGAAAAACTGAGGTTAGCTTTCCTTCAGAAGCTACAGTATCCTGTACAGCTGTCACGGAAGAGCAAAAATAAACCTTTAACTCAATAATTTAAGCAAACACAAATAATGTACAGACAAAGGGATAAAATGCTAGCCAAGAATTTTGGCTAGAATTCAAATTTTAAGTTCTCTTTCAAGTCACAATCAAAAAGCAGTTCTCCAGTTATTTGCAGGGTCCTCGGATATTTGTATTGAAATATGGCCTTTAAATCACTACTTTCTATAATAATCCTAGCTCTACCTTCAAAGTTTTAAACATTAATCAGCTCTTTGATTCTGAAGTGCCTTAAAGTTTCGTGTCTGCCAAACAGCCACAGCTAAGGCCTATTCCATCCATCAAGTGTAAACTGGAAAAATAAATTCCTTGTGTTAGCTTAATATCTTATTTTGGGAATTTAAAAAACCACACAGTCCATTTAAAAAAAAATCTTATAAAGCGATGACTCAGAGCTATTTTCAATTCAATGCTGTTTTGAAAGGATCTCATTCAGAGAAATATTGTGGAACACTAAAAAGATCAGAATAATTCATTGACTTTTTCTCCAAATAAAATCTGGACTTCAATCAATTAAAATTACCAAGTGTCTCCTAGTAAACCTCCAAAATAAATTAGATTGCTCAGTACAGATTTCAGAGTTAATTTATAGAAAAAAAATCAATTCTTTCCCCACAACAATTGCTTCATAAAACAAATACATCCAAGTAACAAACATGACATGACTGCATTTGATGTTAAGTTCCAAAAGTAGAATAGAGAATTAGAAAGTAAAGATTTTAAACAAACCGACCTGCAAGTAAGGGCAAACTGCAAAGAGAGGCTCGAATTAAAGTGCTTATTTTAAGTAGGCCTAAATTGTGAACTAATTAATCTATGGAGAAATTCAGAGAAGTATTTAAAGTGACAAATAACTCCTAAACAGGCAAAAGGCTCAGTTAGCATTGTTAAACTGCACAGTCATAAATGAGAGCTGAGAGAATGTATTTAAGGAAAAGAAAATGCGTGTAAACACAAGGTGAAGTTCAAAGTGAAGAGAATAAAGGACATAAAAATATGAAACAGATTTCCAAGAGTTAAATGCGTTTTTAATAACTTTATTTAGAGGACGTGACTTTTAAAGCAGAACATGGATCATTACAGCTGCAGACAGCCACAACAGATAATAAGTAGTAGATTTGCTAAAGAAATACTTTTCACAGCCACAAAAGAGGGAAAAGTATCATTAAGAGAATGGAATGTATGAATATGTCAAAGTGGGTTATTTCTTTTAAAACATACAAAAATGGAGAACACAATGGGCCTTGAGACATAAACCTTTAGGATGATGGAATTGTAAGAAAGTCAATTAAAATTACGATATATTTGTTGTAATTTGTCATAATTTTCTTGTCCTTAGATTGAAAATTCTGAAGGAAGGCAGGAAGAAGCCAGGTGCCAGCTGTATATGAACTCAGGCCTGGGTGGCAGGATGGAGATACGCCTCTACCAAAGGAGGTGTGTGGCACTCCTTCCCTCCATTAGTCTGCAGATCACCCTTGGGTAAGGTGTAGCACCTACTTAGCCCCCCCAATCAGGGTCACGCACGTGGTGGGTGGTCGTATGGGCAGTTAGCGCATATCACAAGCCCTGGTTATGTGACTACTGACACCAGGCAGACAATCTCTGAAGAGTGTTGATAAGACCATAAGATCATAAGACACAGGAGAAGAATTAAGCCATTTGGTCCATTGAGCCTGCTCTGCCATTCAATCATTGCTGATCCTTTTTTCCTCTCCTTAGCCCCACTCCCCAGCCTTCTTCCCTTAACCCTTGATGCCTTGTCCAATCAAGAACCTACCAAGCTCTTCCTTAAATACATCCAATGACCTGGCCTTCAAAGCTGCCAGTGGTAATAAATTTCACAAATTTACCACTAAAGAGTAAAATCTAAAGAGATTTCCTGCATCTTTGTTTTAAATAGACGCCCCTCTACCTTAAGGCTGTGCGCTCTTGTCCTAGACTCTACCCCACCATGGGAAACATCCTTTCCACATCTACTCTGTCTAGGCATTTCAACATTCAAAAGGTTTCAATGAGATCCCCTGTACTGGGAAGCATGAAGTGTATGAAGTTACCATAACTAGAGAGAAGGTCCTTGGGAAACTGAAAGGTCTGAAGGTAGATAAGTTACCTAGACCAGATGGTGTACACCCCGGAGGTCTGAAAGTGGTTGCTGAAGGCATTGGTAATGATCTTTCAAGAATCAATAGATTCTAATATGGTTCCGGAAGACTGGTACATTGCAAATGTCACTCCACTCTTCAAGAAGGGAGAAAGGCAGAAAAAAGCAAACTATAGATCTGTTAGTCTGACCTCAGTGGTTAGGAAATGTTGGAGTCAATTATTAAGGATGAGGTCTCAGGGTACTTGAAGTCATGATAAAATAGGCTATAGTCAGCATAGTTTCCTCAAGGGAAGATCTTGCCTAACAAATATGTTGAAATTCTTTGAAAACTAACAAGCAGGATTGACAAAGGAGTATCAGTTGATGTTGTGTACTTTGATGTTCAGAAGGCCTTTGACAAGGTGTCACACATGAGGCTTCTTAACAAGCTATGAACCCATGGCATTACTGGAAAGATTCCAGCATGATAAAGCAGTGGTTCTGGCTGGCTGCTGGTGACAAGTGCTGTTCCACAGGGGTCTGTGTTGTAAACAATTCTTTTTACCTTATACAAATGATGGAATTGATGGCTTTGTTGCAAAGTTTGCAGATGATATGAAGATAGGTGGAGGGGCAGGTAGTTTTGAGGAAGTAGAGATGCTACAGAAGGACTTAAGACAGATTAGGAGAATGGGCAAAGAAAAGGCAGATGTAATACAATGTCAGGAAATGTATGGTCATGCACTTTGATAGAAGAGAAAGGATTGACTATTTTCTAAATGGAAAGAAAATGCAAAAAACTGAGGCGTAAAGAGACTTGGGAGTCCTTGTGCAGGATTCTCAAAATGTTAATTTGCCAATTTAGTCTGTGGTGAAGAAGGCAAATGAAATATTATCATTCATTTCAAAAGGACTAGAGTATAAAAGCAAGGATGTAATCTTGAGACTTTATAAAGCACTGATGAGGCTTCACTTGGAGCAGTTTTGGGCTGCTTATCTCAGAAAGGATGTACTGAAACTGGAAAGGGTTCAAGGAGGTTCATGACAATGATTCCAGGATTGAATGGCTTGTCATATGAAGAGTGTTTGATGGCTGTGGGCCTGTATTCACTAGAATTCAGTAGAATGAGGCGTGTCCTCATTGAAACCTATTGAATGGTGAAAGGGGATACAGAGAGGACATTTCCTATGATGGGAGAGACCAAACCAGAGGACACAGCCTCAGAATAGAGGGACGTCCCTTTAAAACAGAAATGAGGAGTTTTTTTTTTCCCAGTCAAAGAGTGGTGAATCTGTGGAATTCTTTGCCATAGCCTGTGTGGAACCCAAGTCTTTCTGTATAATTAAGGCAGGGAAATACACATTCTTGATTTGTCAGAGCATGAATGGATACAAGGAGAAGGCAAAATATTAGGGATAAGAAGAAAATTGTATCAGCCATGATGAAATGGCAGACAAGACTCAATGGGCCAAATGGACTAATTCTTCTCCCATATCTTATGGAACAGATGCCAGGAGGAAGCTTCTTGCCTTCTTGATCACATTCTTCCACTGACCAAGACAAATCTGATTCTAACCTCAGATCCATATTCCCTCCCACAATTTTCTTAACGAAAATCAATTTAACTCTGCCTTAAAAATTATCAAAGTTTCTGCTTCTACTGCTCTTTGAGAAATTCCAAAAACTTATTGTCTCAAAAAGGCAATTAAAGACCCTCCTCACCCAGGATATGCCCTTTTCTCACTGCTACCGTCAGGGAGGTGGTACAGAAGCCTGAAGACACACACTCAATGATTCAGGAATAGCTTCTTCCCCTCTGCCGTCTGATTTCTGAATGGACATTGAACCCATGAACACTACCTCACTACTTTATCTTTTTTTTCCTTTTCCGCTACTTATTTAATTTAACTTTTTTTAGTGTTTATACTTCTTACTGTAATTCAGTTTTTATCACGTATTGCAATGTACTGCTGCATAACAATAAATTTCACGACATATGCCACTGATATTAAACCTGATTGCGATTCTCATTACGCTTCTTGTCTTCTTCAATGGATGAACCTTTAGTCTGAAACAAAAATCTCTAGTTCTAGATTCTCCCACAAAAGAAGCATCCTTTCTATACACTGTCAAGATCTTGAAAAGCATTATGTATTTCAATCAAGTCCCCTTGAATTCCCATAAATTCCAACAAAATAAGTCAAGCCTATCCAAACTCTTTATAAGACAACCCCCACCCCATTCCAGGTATCCAGTTACCAGACCCATAACTTTCATTGAGCTGGGTTCCCTAAATAAGACCAATATTCTGAATGTGGTCTCATCAGAGTCCTCTGTAACTGAAGCACAACATGCAACAGAGACTAGTACTGCACAAGAACAGATGCTTCAGCCCACTGTTTCTGCACCAAACATAATGCTAACCTAACTAATCTCTTTCACTAGCATGTGATCTATGTCGCTCTCTTCCCTGTCTGTTCACGTACCTGTTTAAAAGCCTCTTAAACATTATGATTATGCCACCTCCCTTGGCAGCTTATTCAAGGTATCCATCACCTTCTGTACAAAAAAAAGTTGCCTCATAAATCTTATTAAACTTTCCCTTCGCATCTTAAACCTATGCCTTCGAACACTTTGATATTGCCATCCTGTGTAAAGACTATCTAGCCTATCCATGCTTACATATTTCTATCATGTCACCCCTTCATCTTCCAATGATCTACTGGAAACAATCTCCCCACAACTTCAAGCAAACCCTCTTCTGCACTCTCTCTAAAGCCTCCTAATCCTTCCTCATAACGTGGCAACCAGAAAGGCACACATTGCTCCAAATTTGGCCTAACTGAAATTGTACACAGCTACCCAACTTATAATGTGCCAACCTATGAAGGTAGTCTTGCAGTAAACCTTTACCACTCTATCTACTAGTGTTATCACTCTCAGGGAACAGGTTATCCATGACAGGCAATTTGAAGAACTTCTAGTGGAACCACAGAAAATCACATGGAAGGCATTCAAGGATGTTGAAAATTTTATTAGCAACTATAGAGCACCAAACTAAGTGCAGCTGGCTGACAAGATGCTTCAAGAATACAAAACCATGAAGTGCAACTTGTCACTAAAGATTCATTTTCTGCATTCCCATTTAGACCTCTTCCCTGCATATGTTGGCGCTGTCAGTGAAGAGCATGGCAGAAGGTTTCAGCAGGACATTGTGGTTATGGAGAAATGGTATCAGGACAACTGGGATCCATCAATGCTGGCTGTGGACTTGCATCCCACAATCCCTCAGTACATCAGTGCTCATAAGGGCCTGCCATTTACTGTTTATTTTTCTCTAGCATTTGCCCTCTTTACATTTCTATTTAATTCCACTTGAAATAAACAAAAGCATTCTACAAAGATTTCCTAATTACTTGCTATATAAGCATTTTAACTTTTTGTAAGCCATGCGCTGGGACACCCAGATTGTTTGGTATCTCAAAGATCTGTAATCTCATCACAATGCTTCTATTATTGTGGGCTGAACATACTGTTCTATGTTCTATCAAGATCAACTATTTCACATTTTTCCATCATTTTATTACTTCCCCTGGGTCCCCTCCTTCTTCCCTTTCTCTAATCATCCACTCTCCTCTCTCATCGATTCTTTCTCCGCCGCTTGACCATTCCCACCCACTTAGCTTCACCTATCACTTTCCTGCTAGCCACTCCCCCCCCACCTTTTTATCCTGACACCTTCCTCCTTCCTTCTCAGTTCTGAAGAAGGGTCTCAGCCCAAAGCGTCAACTGTATATTCCTCTCTATAGATGCAGCCTGACCTGCTGAGTTCCTCCAGCGTTTTGCATGTATTGCTCCGGATTTCCAGCATCCACGAACTTTCTCAAGTTTGTGATTAGACTCCATTTACCAGATCGTTGCCTGACTCACGTAATATATCAATATCCCTGTGTAACTATGATATCCTCATCGTTACTTACTTTTCTACCTGTCTTAGTATCATCAGTAAATTTAACAACCATTGATCATTTAATCAAAGGCAGCTATATTTTAAAGGTGGATATGCCAGCACTGATTGCTAGGGCACACTTCTTGTTACATTTTGTCAACATATATCAACGTGTGTCACATCATATGCCAAAAGTTTTCATTTTCCAGAATAAACTTTGATGCTGGCATAATATCAACTGCATTCTGAAAATCCTACTGTATACATAATTCTCGTCAACCCAAAGTACTTGCTTAACGCTAATTCAGGAAATAGAGACAGAGTATAATGGTGCACTTGGACAAGCATCAGTCAATGAATGAGGAGCAGGGTGGATTCTGGCCAAGCAAATCCAAACAAATACTTTGAAGAGACTGCTAACAAGACTAAAGAAGAAAATTCCACGTAGAATTTTGCCTAAATGGAACCAAGGCATTTTTATAAATCAAATTCCATATTGATCTACAATATAGAAGATGGCTCAGGTGACCATCAGCGATATCCTGCAGACAGTTCACAGAACTACCGTAGATTCCGGATTTTAAGCCGGTACTTTTTTCCCACATTTTGAACAGCTTTGAACTTTGCGGCCTTTAATACAGAGCGGCTAATACATGATTTTTTTCATGCCGCCTCGTAAACATTTTGCCTCATAACAGTAGACCAATAAAATTGATGAGTAGTTCACAGAGGTCCAATGAAATTGTACGATAAATCAAGCGCACTTTCACAATTAAATTATTGTAAATCAGTCATTTGTACTCACCCTCATCAACATGGAAAACACTCGAAGCATTGTGCTGCCTTATGGCAGTTATTTAGTTTATAATATTTTCGCTTAGTAATTCATTTTCTAGTTAAAGTTAGAAGAGTTTTAACTATATTTGTTTTCTGTACTACATCGCGGGATGCTATGATGTCACACCCGGTTTCGCGGTGTCTTGTGGGAAAAATGCCGTTTGCGATAAACGGGACGGCGGAGCGAAAATGCTGCTTTTAAGTTAAAGGCGATCAATAACTTTTCCTGGTAGGCTGTAGTATATATATTTTTTACCAGTCGTTAGGAGATATTGGAATGTTGTTCAGTAAAGAAGTATACGCAACGTATATTTAAAAGTAGCCGCGTTACGGGCACGGTTCGAAAAAAAGCATTTGCAATATGTATTTGTTTTTGTTACCATATGGATTTAATTAAAAGTTAAAAAATCCTCACGTGTAATATCTTTCTGTGTAAATATCTCATATTACAACGTGGGACACCTGCGGCCGAAAATCCGGTGCGGCCTATACAATTAAAAAATTGATTTTATTTCTAGAATTAGAGCCAGCGGCTTTTAATCAGGTGCGCTCTGTAGTCCGGAATCTACGGTACTTCTTTTATTTCCACGTACTTTCAAATATAAATCTACTACCAAGCTGCATTCAACTGGAACCTGTGAGTTATGTTTTAATAGTTTGATTTTGGGCCGATTGAGCAATCTGGCACTTTGCTGACTCCAAGAGAGTTCAGTGAGGTTTGGAGTGGAGTATGCGACCAGGAGGCCAAGAAACCAGGAAACCAGTAAGCCCTTTATTGACTCCAGTTCTCACTGATCTTGTTGATTAAAGCATCGAGTAAGATTGAAATCAATGAGGATGACAGCAGAAAGTGAATGTTCAGAGCTCTCTCTCTCTCTCTCCCCCCCTTACCCTAGAATGCTGTCGCTGGAGGGCTGGTGCCAGAGTCTTGGGTTTAATCGGCATGGCTTGTGAACTATGTAGTTCATGTAATATGTGCTCCTGCTTTCTGGTTATTCCTATTTAATGATATTTTGAGCAATTTTGATCAGTGCAGGCAGTCTCTGCAGCCTGCAGTCAATGAACTGAACTGAGCTAAACTGAACATTCCTATACTGTTTCAAAGACTCTGTGGTTTTATGTTTTATATTCTGTGTGTTTTTCACCTTTTTTTGCCATTTGCATGATTGTTTTTTTTTTGAGCATTGGGTGTTTGATGTTTTCTTTGAATGGTTTCCACGGTGTTTCTTTGTTTTGTAGCTGCCCGTAGGAAGAGGAATCTCAGGATACAAACTTGTACTGCATATAAACTTTGATAGCAAATATACTTAGAATCTTTAAAAGAAACAAATAAGAAATACAGCACTACACTTCACAGTACATAATCAAACGATGCAAATGGATAATTGGTTAATAAGATTGCCGGCTTAGAAGCGAGCAATCAAAAGAGAAGTCATTACAAGGAATTCTCGAGCTCCATCTGGACACGTGGATGGAACAAAGGCAGTCCCACTCAACCCAAACGGCAGAAGTAAAACGATGAAGGAACAGCCTGTACTGAATCACGTCAAGCACTGCAGACATGTTTAGAATGACGAAAGATTGTTCACTGCAATCCCATTCACAAAGAATGTTATAAACTCTTGGAAATGGGAATAAACTCAAAGACATTCAATGAATTTGGAAACTAAGTTCAGAACAGGGGAAGTAGTTTACAAGAACAATGGATATAAAAAGATGTAATGACTAGGATTGAAGAAGCAGGTGCTGGAGGAAGAGAAATGGGTCAACATTTCAAGTTGAATATCTTCATCGGAACTGGCAAAGCATCTTCAAACTGAAACATCCTCACGCTTCCCAGAGATGCAGCCTGACCTGCTGAGCTTTTTGCAACATTTTCTATTTTTATTTTGCTTTTCCAACATAGGCATTTTATTAATTGTCACTCATCGGCAGGATGCTATCACAGAGATAGCAGAGAAACTGGAAATAGCTTCTCTAAGGTTTCTGACATTGGAGAGGGTTCAAAGGAGGCTCAAAGTAATGATTCTGGGATTGAAAGCTTGTCATATCAGCTGTGTTTGATGGCTCTGGGCCTCTGCTCACTGGAATTCAGAAGAATGAGGGCTGACTTCATTGAAACCTATCAAATGTTGAAAGGCCTCGATGGGGTGGATGTGGAGAGCATGTTTCCTATGGTGGGGGAGTCTAAGACCACAGGATACAGCTTCAGAATAGAGGGATATCCTTTTAGAACAGAGATGAGAATGAATTTCTTTAACCAGAGAGTGGTGAATCTGTGGAATTCGTTGCCACAAGTGGCTTGGAGGCCAAGTTTTTGGGTATATTTAAACCTGAGGATGATGGATTCTTGATTAATCAGGGCATGAAAGGATATGGGGAAAGGGCAGGAGATTGTGGCTGAGGGAGAAATTGATCAGCCATGATGAAATGGCGGAGCAGACTCGATGGGTTAATTCTGCTCTATATTATGGTCTTAAAGTCACAGTCTGAACTTGGACTACAACAGGTACAAAATTTTGTGGGAGAGAGTGGAGGTGGGAGCAAGGGTGGCAAGAGGGAGCTGTGGGCAAATTTTGCCAACGACAAGAACCCAGGACTGTAAGTACAGAAAACAAAACACACAAGTTGGAAAGCATTAAGCAGAGAGAATATATTTGCCACTGCTTGATGTTAAGTCCATACAGTCTGCTGACACAGTATCTGCAGTTCTACATACTCATGAGGTCAGCCTTGTATCACTGGGAGTGTTGATAAATATAGCATCTTCTGCTGCAGCCCTCTCCTGTGGTGTCTGGTGAACCGTTTGCCAATGAGAGAACTTCACTTGTTGTGCTGGCAAGTAATGCAATATCAAAAGCTGATGTGCAGCAAAAGCAGAGGTTGGGAACACCTGGAATCCAGACTATGTGTTTGGAATGTGGGTTGCTGTGCAGCAAGAGTGCTTGAATACTTCAGCTTGCTTTGACGGGAGGGGTATATAGGTGCGATTGACTGTTTTACATTACTACCTCTGTATCATTCAGCAGCCTTAATTGTATCCATACTGTTCCAAAGAGTGGGAAGTAGAAGAAGAGGGGAGGGGGAGGAATCTTTTTTAACCAGAATAAGAAATCAATATTCGTGCTATCAGGTTGGAGGCTACCCAGACAGAATATAAGGTATTGCTCCTCCACCCTAAGGGTGGCTTCATCATGGCACAAGAGGAGGCCATGGACACATATGTCACAACAGGAATGGGATTCCAATATCATCCAACAGCGAAAAGAGGAATTATGGAAAAACAAAAGGATTTAGACATTCATGCACCGAAAAAAGTTATTGAATTGTTTAATAAAATATTGCCTTTATCTCAAAGTGATTGCAAAAAAAGTTTGATTTGTCATAACAAATCAAATCCCACCTGGAGCTCTACTGTCACAACTAGGAAGCATAATCTTCTAATTATTGCTTAATCACTGAAAAGAGGAAGCAGCTTTTCATACAAGGGAGGTGGAACTCCGGAACCCATTTGCACAGGTGGCAGCAGATGGCAGCTTTAAAGAATTTGTCGGGACTTCCGGTAAGATGGCGATTGCTTAGTTGCTCCGAACTTTTGCTCCGTTATTCTTCTCACCTTTGCACTATGTGTCTCCCTTCTTAAACCTTAGTTAGGTATTTTATTAGTTCTCTTCTACCTGCCTGCGAACATATCTATCTTATAATGGCTACCAAAAGTACTAAAACCGGGAAAAAGGAAACTTCTACGGCTTTGCCGGCTGACATTCTCGCTGTTCTGGAACAACATCGACAAGATACTTTAATGGATTTTAGAACTGAATTTAGAACTTCTTTCAACCAGCTGAATGTCAAACTGGATTAGATTAATGCTAGAGTGGATGATCATGCTGAACATTTATCTCGCATTGACGTAACTTCTGAAGATTTAAAACGCCATGTTCAATATCTTGAAACTCTCTGCTCCAACCTAGAGGAGAAGAATAGTAAACTTTTTTCCAAAATGGTGGATCTTGAAAATCGGAGCAGACGTTGCAATCTACGAATTCTTGGTTTGCCAGAGGCCACCGAAAAGGGCTCTCCCGTTGAATTTTTTTCCAAGTTTCTCTGTGAGATTTTCGGGAAAGAATTTTTTCCGACTCCACCTGAGCTTGAAAGGGCACACAGGATCTATGTTCCTCGAGCAATTCTGGGTTCCCGCCCACGGCCGATTATTTTATGCTTTCATCAATACCAGGTGAAAAACCGTTTGATGATGGAGGCACGCCGCAGAGGTACTTTTGCCTTTCAAAATACGGTCATTCGTTTTGTGGAGGATTTTGCCCCCCAGGTTCTGAAGATGCGTGCTGAGTTTGAAGGTGTAATGAAAGTGCATTTTGATCGCGGATTCAGACCCTCTCTTCGAAACCCAGCTGATCTTCAAATTACGCTTACTATTGGAGATTATAAGTGGTTTAAATCAGTGAAGGAGGCTGAGGCGTTTGTTGGAAGTCTCCCAGCCACCTCGTCTTCTTCGGAACCGGGCTGACCTTCTAAAATGGTTGATAAGTACTTCTCGAAGTAAAACTATCTTTTCCAAACTCAGACTTTACTTGAATAATTCAGTCATTATCTATTGAAACTCTAAGGGCTGTAGTCAATCTCTCCCTGGACTTGGTGCGTTTTTCCTAAATAGATAATTTAAGTTTAATGTTTCCCTGCGAACTTTTAGATTTTACCTGTGTAATCTATTTTGTTTTTGTATAACCTTATCTATAGAGAACTACAATTGTCTTTAACCTGCTTTGGAGGTTTGGAGTTTTTAGTGAAGGCCTCCCTGTTGGTTGATTCATAGTTTAAGTTTTGCTTTTTTTTCCTGTAAATGGTTGATAAGGACTCTCTTTGAATTTTATAATTTCCCCCTTTTCTCCCTCCCTTTTTTTTTCTTTTAATCTTTTATAATTTTTCGCAGGTAGGTTAGTTTTAGTTTTCTTCTGATTTTCTTTGTATTAAGTTTTATACTTCTGTTGAAGTTGTTCCTATTTATAATTCTGTTTTCTAGTGCATAAATTAGTTATTATTTGCTATATTATTTATACGGAACTTTTGTTAACGACAGAACTGTAAGTCATACTTGGGTCAATTTTTTTGGTAGAGCTAGCTGCTTTTTAGGTAGCCGTCTAATTTTGGGTTGCGGGGGGGTGGGTTCTCCAGTTCCAACACTACTCACTGTTTCTTTTGTTTTCCTCTGTTACTCAGGACATGTCTCTGTTTTGATTCTATGGATCTATGTTTACATTTTTGCTCCCAGACTGTTATTGTACTGCTTGATTTTTTATATGCCTGCTGCCTTCTGTGCACTAACAATTGATAATGGTTAATATACTTAAATTTGTGAGCTGGAATGTAAAGGGATTGAATCATCCTGTTAAAAGAAGGAAGGTCTTCTCACATATTAAACAACTCAAAGCTGACATTGCTTTCCTTCAAGAAACTGATATTCGTAGTTTTGATAATTCTCGACTTCTGTCAAAGTGGGCGGGTCGGCATTTTCATTCATCCTTTGCTGCCAAAGCTAGGGGGGGTCTCCATCCTTATTAATTCAAATATTCCTTTTGAACTCCATAATAAGATATCTGATACAAATGGCCGTTTTATTATTGTTTCTGGTAAATTATACAATACTAAAGTTGTACTAGCAAACCTGTATGCTCCCAATTTTGATGATGTTAATTTAATTTTTTTGAACGTTTTTTCTCCTCGCTACCAGATTTAAACTCATACTCTCTTATGGCGATTTCAATTGTTGGTTAGATCCTAATTTGGATCGATCATCCTCTGTTACTAGACTACTTACTAAATCTGCCTTAGCTATTCACTCTTTTCTCTCTAATTATGGTATCTCTGATATATGGCGTTTCCTTCATCCCACTGAGAGAGACTACTCTTTTTTTTCACATGTTCACCATACCTTTACTAGAATTGACTACTTTTTACTCAATAATCAACTTATTCCATTTGTCTATTCTTGTGACTATCAGAGTATACTGATTTCTGACCATGCCCCAATTACTTTGTCTTTAAATTTTCCTGGTCTCCCTCAGAGGAATAAACACTGACATTTTGACTCGACTTTATTATCGGATAATGATTTTCTAAAATTTATTAAGGATCAGATAACCTTTTATTTTAACACCAATACATCATCTGAAATGTCATCCCAGATTGTCTGGGATGCCATGAAAGCATATTTGAGGGGTCAAATAATCTCCTATACAGCAAATCTTAATAGAAAGTCCTGTGCAGATCGTTTAGACCTTATTAATCAGATTAAAGAATTGGATCAAATGTATGCTCAAACTAAGAATCCTGAAGCGTGTAGAACTTCAAACTAAATTTAATCTTCTGTCTACTCAACCTGTCGAACGCCAACTTCTTGAAAGTAAGAGTCGCTTCTATATTCATGGTGACAAACCTGGTAAATTTCTAGCCAATCAGCTGCGACGTTCCAAAGCCAAACAACATATTACAAAGATCCGGAAGGAGAATGGAGACTTTACATCGGATCACTTAGAAATCAATGACGCATTTAAAAATTTCTATTCTCGACTTTACTCCTCTGAATCTTTGAATGACAATATCTCTGTTGATCACTTTTTAAATAATCTGAATATTCCTTCGCTTTCATCTGATTTTAAAGCCAAACTTAATGTGCCTATTTCATCAGAAGAAATATCTTTTTGCAATTTCTGCATTGTCTTCAGGGAAATCTCCTGGACCTGATGGGTTCCCAGTAGAATTTTATAAATTATTCTCTTCACTTCTTTCCCCTCAGTTATTCTCAGTATTATCTGACTCGTTTATTTACGGTAAATTGCCACCCTCTTTTAATGAGGCACCTATTATTCTTTTATTAAAAAAGGGTAAAGACCCAACCGAGTGTTCCTCATATAGGCCGATTTCTTTGCTCAATGTTGATGTTAAAATCTTGGCCAAAGTTTTGGCTTATAGATTAGAAACTGTTATCCCCTCTATTATTTCTGATGATCAAACTGGTTTTATTAAAAATCGTCTTCCTTTTTTTAACATTTGGCATTTATTTAACATTTTATATTCACCTTCAACTGGGATTCCTGAATGTGTTATTTCCCTCAATGCGGAGAAAGCATTTGATCGTATAGAGTGGAACTACCTTTTTGCAGTTTTAGAAAAATTTGACTTCGGTCAAAGTTTTATCTCTTGGATCAAATTGCTGTATTTGTGTCCTACTGCCTCTGTTTTGACCAATTTTCAGAAATCCCAGTTATTTAACCTCAAACGTGGCACCTGCCAGGGATGCCCTTTAAGTCCCTTTCTCTTTGATTTGGCTATAGAACCTTTGGCGATAGCATTTCGAAATTGTCCTGAATTGACCGGGATTTGGAGAGGGGGTGTTGAGCACAGAGTTTCTCTTTATGATGATGACTTATTACTTTTTCTTTCAAATCCGTCTACATCCTTACCTCCAATGTTTTCACTTCTTGATCAGTTTAGCCAGTTCTCTGGCTATAAACTTAATTTACATAACAGCGAACTTTTCCCAATTAATAAAGAAGCACAAGAATTAACATTTCGTGATCTCCCTTTTAAAGTAGTTCATAATCAATTTACTTATCTTGGGATTACAGTCACAAGGAAGTTTAACGATCTCTTTCGTGAAAATTTTGCCCAATCTTTCATATACTATAAAACAGAGTCTGTTACAATGGTCACCTCTATCTATGTCTTTGGTAGGTCGTATCAATGTTGTTAAAATGTATGTTCTCCCTAAACTTTTATATTTATTTCAATCAATCCCAATTTTTATTCCTAAATCTTTTTTTGATTCCTTAGACTCTATTATTTTGTCATATCTGTGGAAGAATAAGCGCTCTAGAATAAATAAAGTTTATCTCCAAAAATCTAAAAAAGAGGGTGGCATGGCTTTACCTAATTTTCGTTTATATTATTGGGCAGCCAATATACGTTGTGCTACCTTTTGGTCTTTTTTCCATGGCCAACCCGAGTGCCCTAATTGGGTGGCAATGGAGTTGAGCTCTACTAAAGATTTATCTATCTCTGCACTTCTTGGCTCTGTACTCCCTAGTAGTTTGTCCAGATTAATTGTTAATCCTCTTGTTAGACACACTTTGCGTATATGGGCTCAGTTTAGGAAGTTTTATGGTTTCCATGGTTTTTCCTTTTCTAGCCCTATCTTACATAATCACCTTTTTTTTTACCTACTACATATGATTCAGCATTCCATGTTTGGTATAGGAAGGGCATTAGACATTTTGAAGATCTTTTTATTGATAATCGCTTCGCATCTTTTCAACAGCTCTCTGCTAAGTTCAATCTGCCCCATGCTCATTTTTTTAGATATCTCCAAATTAGACACTTTATTAATCCTTTAATTCCTAACTTCCCTGAAATGCCTGAGAAAAATGGATTTATTTCTTTCTATTAATCCACTAGGTAAAGGTTTAATATCATTTATTCGTGATAAATTAGCATCCTTACGACGTGCCCCTGTGGATAAAATTAGAATGGCTTGGGAACATGATTTAAATATCTCCTTATCTGATGAGACTTGGGATTCGATTCTCAAATTGGTTAATTCAACCTCTCTTTGTGCTCGCCATTGCCTTTTACAGTTTAAGATTGTTCATAGAGCCCATATGTCTAAATCTAAACTATCCCGATTTTACCCTAACATTAGTCCTCTCTGTGATAAATGCAAAAGGGGCGAGGCCTCTCTCATTCATATGTACTGGTTTTGTCCTAGCTTGGAGAAATTTTGGAAAGACGTCTTCATAACGTTATCTTGTATTCTGAATCACCACCTGGAACCTAACCCTTTAATTGCTTTGTTCGGTTTTTTGGGTGAGACAGATTTACGTCTGAGTTCGACTAAGTGTTGAATATTATCTTTTGCTTCTCTCCTGGCTAGACGCTTAATCCTCCTTGGATGGAGGGATGTTGCCCCGCCCACGCATGCTCAATGGCTTAATGATATTATGTCCTGCTTAGACCTTGAAAAAATTCATTATTCAGTTCTTAATTCGGATACAAAGTTCCATAAGGTCTGGGGACCTTTTATTGAGTATTTTCTTAACCTTCCTCTTAACTAAGGTTTTTTTTTCGGTCCCTTGCTTTCAGCTCCTTTTTTGTTGGTAGTAGGCATTAATATCTTCTGTTGCTAAGTGTATTTACAGTTTTGGGGGTTTGAATGTCCTGATGTATACTCTCTAGATTGTGTTGTGGTTGGTCTGGAGTTCTTTTTTGTTGTGGAGCTTGGGGAGGATACTAATTTTACATATCTTCAATTTGGGTGCTTTCTCAATTATCTTCTTTTGTATTGTATTATTATTGTATGTTTATTTTTGCACTGTATTAATGTTCTTCATTTCGATCTGGGTTTTTTTTATCTGTAGCGATGTAGAAAATGTATAAAAAAACTAATTAAAAAAAAGAAAAAAAGAATTTGTCAAAGACCAACAGAATGTGGAGAGGATGCTTCCTGTGGTAAGATTGTCTACGGTCACAGGACATAGAGGGGCATCCTTTTAGAATGGAGATGAGGAGGAAGTTCTTCAGCCAGAGAGTGGTGAATCTGTGGAATTCATTGCCACAGGTGGCTGTGCAGGCCAAGTCTTCGGTATATTTAAACCAGAGGATAATGGACTCATGATTAGTCAGGGCATAAAAGGATACGGGAAGGAGGCAGGAGACTGGGGCTGAAAGGGAAAATGGATGAGCCATACAAAAATGGCAAAGCAGACTTGATAGGCCAAATGACCTAATTCTACTCCTATATCTTATAGTCTAATGTTGATAGACAAATATTTTAAGGGATAGACAACAGCTAAGTGGAAGTCAAATACAAAATACCCTTGATCAAGTTTTAAACAATTCCTTCCTTCTCCTCTTCCTCCAAGAGGACCACAACCTTGGTGTGGTTTGGATGCCTGTGTGCTTCAATGACCCAAAAGCTACATTAACTAGAGTCAGGGCCATACACTTCGGCTCTTGGTAGGGTCACCCATGCCTAACAGGTCAAAGGGTAGAGGCCAGACTAAGAGTGGTCTACCGGTCCTCCAGGTTCAGGCATTCAGCTCAGGGCTCCCGACTGGTAAAACAACATTGTTAGGGAAACAACAATGAAGAGTCCTTCTACATCTGAGTGTGACAGTATTCCCGAGACTCCACCTAGGACAGTAGTGAAAACCCACATGACGAAGGAAACCCTGAACACTGCCAGAGATGGAGGACCTTCATTGCTGACCTAACTACCAGCAGCGTAACAGGCAATGATTCTTTACTTCTCTTGTATTGCCACAAAGGGCCAAGTAACTAACTGGCGGTCTCAAAGTTCAAAGTATGTATACTATATAGAACCTTAAGATTCATCTCCTTGGAGGCAGCCACTTAGAAACCAAAAAGAGCCCATTAAAAAAAGATCAAACACCCAATGTGCAGAGGCAAAAACCCAAATGGTGCAAACAGTAAAAGCAAGCAAACAACTGAAGTTCTGCTGACTAGTGGGGACCTAATTACCCATTGACTGAATCATCAGCATTTTAAACCAAGCTGGCAAACATCTACAAGTTTGTACTAACAAATCTGAAACTGCTTGCCATCAGATTTGGAATTTGTGCACACAAGTTGAATTCATTGGTAGCTTTATCAGCAGTTTTCAAGTTGAGACCCGATTGTTTCCTCACAGATAGTTGATAATACATCAGTATAACCCGGAGAAGTGTGAGGTGATACACTTTGGAAGGACAAACTTCACACCAGAGTACAAAGTAAATGGCAGGATACTTGCTAGTGTGGAGGAGCAGAGGGATCTGGGGGTACATGTCCACAGATCCCTGAAAATTGCCTCACAGGTAGATAGGGTAGTTAAGAAAGCTTATGGAGTGTTAGCTTTCATAAGGTGAGGGATAGAGTTTAAGAGTCGCCGGGTAATGATGCAGCTCTATAAAACTCTGGTTAGGCCACACTTGGAATACTGTGTCCAGTTCTGGTTGCTTCACTATAGGAAGGATGTGGAAGCATTGGAAAGGGTACAGAGGAGATTTACCAGGATGCTGCCTGGTTTAGAGAGTATGGATTATGATCAGAGATCAAGGGAGCTAGGGCTTTACTCTTTGGAGAGAAGGAGGATGAGAGGAGACATGATAGAGGTGTACAAGATATTAAGAGGAATAGATAGAGTGGACAGCCAGTGCCTCTTCCCCAGGGGACCACCGCTCAGTACAAGAGGACATTGCTTTAAGGTAAGGGGAGGGATGTTCAAAGGGGATATTAGAGGAAGATTTTTCACTCAGAGAGTGGTTGGTGCGTGGAATGCACTGCCTGAGTCATTGGTGGAGGCAGATACACTAGTGAAGTTTAAGAGACTACTACACAGGTATATGGAGGAATTTAAGGTTGGGGGTTATATGGGAGGCAGGGTTTAAGGGTTGGCATAACATTGTGGGTCGAAGGACTGTGCTGTACTGTTCTATAAAATATCGTGGACCTTAAGGTAGCATTTCCTCATCCTCACTTTATGCTATCACTTAAACCATTCATATTTGAATTTTTAGTTTAAGTAGATCTTAGAAAATAGATAGATCATAGAGTGGGCGTGTTGGCATTAAGAAATGTAGTTGGCATTAAGTGTCAAGAAAATACAGTTAAATGAAATTGGGCTATTTCAACCACAACACTGGGGATGTAATAAAAGTCATATATTTTCTACTCTCATTGTAAAGTCTCTATTTCCCCCACAATGCAAACTGGTTGTGAACTCATCCTTTGCAACCAAACCTTCTTAACTAATGGCGATAATGCAGTGTCTTCATTGCGAAGCAGCAGCAAATGTACACTGTCAGGTCCCATGGTAATGTGGACACGTCGATAGGAAGTGTCCAGAGATTCGTTCTTGTTTTAAGTCACACATTAAACTTCCTTAGCCGGACAGAGCATTAAGTACCAACGGAGTCGACTCTGATTACTGATCTGTATGCCAATGTTTTTATTGTTTCGATTTTTTTCTTCCCCACAAGCACAGCACAACTGATAAAACATCTGAATTAACCGTTAAGGGCACAAATGAATTACTTTAATCTGAAGTCAATCTGAACTTTCCAACAAGCAGCTCAACTGAATGATAAATATTTTTCGATAACAGCGAGTTTAAGTCTGCCGATTATCCTACCTCTTTAACACACCAGCCACAGGCAGGATGAATAAGCAAACACTCTTTGCAGGAGGTAGCACGTCCACTTGTACAAATATTGAGCCCTTCGATTTAAATAGAGAAAATTGTTATTTTCCAGGCGTAAACATCGAATCGCGCCTCACCTACAACGCACTGGAGGTTCAACAAAGTAAATGCGACAGACGCATAGTTAACTTCACCAACAATGTACAAGCCAGGCTCTTGACATCACTAGGATTTACCAAGAACACCGACAGGAAACTTTGTTCAAGGACAACTTACCGCAAACATCTTGCACGAACAGACAAAAGCCAGGATAGAACAGAAGCAAATAATTTAAAATTTCCTTCTTGAGCATGGCTTTTCGCATTTTTGCCGATCGTGAGTATTCAGAACATGTCCCTCTCACTCTGATCAGCTCCGAAGCCGAGAATCAACAACTCTAGGAAGTTTGACTGCAATAGTCACGGTTGCGCCATGGACTCGAACATTTGGAGACGGCCGCTTTCCCTACAGCCCCAGTCTCGAAAACCCATCCTGCGGTCGGGCCGAGCTGGGCTGGAGAGCGCCGACCAGTGCCCGATGTCCGGCTCCCGCAAGCAGCCTTCTCACGAAACCACCAAGTTCACACCAGCTCCTGCCTTTTTTCTCTTCGCTTCACTGCTCTCCAGGATCGAAGTCAACTCGGAGCAACAACTTTCCTTATCTAGTTTCCATGCATATTTACAACCACAGCCGGTTCCCCAGCGACCGCCTCCACAAATGCCGCCAGAGCCACTTGGTTTACGCCCGCGCGACCCCCACACACCAGCCCGACAACTCCAGCCTTTCCCCCGCCTCCTATACCTTGCCGACCAATCAAACCCAGCCTCTGACATTTCGAGCCAATCAACGTGACGCAACCAATTAACCCTTTCAGTTCATCGGCCCCCTTCCCTCAAGGTGCGCCTTCGCAAGCTATACCTTGGGACAAAAAGTGATCGATAAATGCAAGTTTACGCTAACATGGCTCTTAAACTAATGACTAAAACTAAATCCGCAGTATTGTTACACACAAAACGCCGGATGAACTCAACAGGTCAGGCAGCACAAATGGAAATGAATACACCGTCGACGTTTCGTTCCCAGACTATTCATTTAGAACATTTTTTGAAGTCTCGTGCAAACCTAATACTAATACTAGACGTAATAACTCTTACCTAGGCTCTCCTTCAACCTGATCCCACAATTTTAGTTATAGCCTAAAGAAAATCGACGCTGAAACTCTAAAGGGCCTCAAAAAGGAAGATCTTATTGACGACAGACTGACAACTCCCAACTAACAGGAACAACAGTGTCCACAGTGTGTGCTGTTCAGATATCCACCATAACTGACAGCTGTGAAGAGACTCTTGGCGTCTTCACCAAGACGTGTACTGAACCTACTTCTCCATGTTGTTTTGATTAAGAAGCAGGGCTGGTTTGGTGGGAATAAGCAGGAAACCGAGGAACTAATGGACAGCAAAAGTAAATCAATCCTGGATTGGAATCTAAGGAAATAAGAGATAGGAGCAGGAGTGGACTATTTGTCAAGTTAAGTCAAGTCTATTGTCATTTAACGATATAAGTGTATATAATATATAAAATCATATGACATATGGGTGTAAAACATAGTAGTACACAAAACACACGTACCACGCGATAACTTATGAAGACAAGGGAAAAAATCTACAGATTAGTCACACAAGTGCATTGATATTAAATGTTGTAAAGCAAGGAGCAGATTAACCAGTGACACGTCGACTAAGATGCGGCCGGGAGTTAAGGAGCCTAATGGTCTGGGGAAGAACTGTTTCTCATCTTGACCAATGTTATTTTTATGCATCGGAGTCTCCTGCCTGATGGTAAAAAGTCAAAGCGGATGCTGGATGGATGGGTAGGATCCTTGGTAATACTAAGGGCCCTGTGTACGCAGCACTCCTGCTAAATGTCCCCGATTGATGGTAGGGAGACCCCTATGATCCTCTCAGCTGTTCTCACAGTCCTTTGTAGGGACTTCTGGTCGGATGCTCGACTGTTCCTGAACCAGATGGAGATGCATTGGTGCTGCTGTAAAATGCAGCTAAGATGGGGTGGGGGTGGGGGTGGGGTTGCCTCAATCTACTTAGGAAATGGAGGCGCTGCTGTGCCTTCTTGTTCAGGGAGGTGATATTTATGGACCAGCTGAGGTCATTTGTGATGAGAACTCCTAGTATTGTGCCTGATGAATCAGTGGTGGGTGTGTTTGCACCCATGCCACTTCCCACACACTGCCTCCCCCACTCCTTCTCTGCCACCTGTCCCACATCACTCCCACTCATTATTCCCAACATCCTTTGCTCACGCCAGATATACAAACTCATTCTCCACCCCATGTTGACAAATACAGTACAGTACAATGCAAAAGTCTTAGGCATCCTAGCTATTTATATGTGTCTAAGACTTTTACACAGCACTGCGTAATCTCCATCATACCTTGATTTCTTTAATGTCTAAAAATCTATGGATCTCTGTTTTTGAACTCAATTGATGAGTTCACACAACCCTCTTTTGGGGAATTCTAAAGTTTCTCCTCCTCCTGCATGAATAGTTTTTTCTTCATTTCAGTTGTCAATGGCCAATCACCTATTCTGAGACTATTCTGACCCATGATCCTAAATACGAGGGGTGATTGATAAGTTTGTGGCCTAAGGTAGAAAGAGTCAATTTTAGAAAACCTAGCACATTTATTTTTCAAACATTGTCCCCTTTGTAGTCCCCTCTGTAGTCCCCTTTGTAGAAGTCAGCATCTTGGACCTCCAGAAAGTGGTCCACAGCAAGGGTGATTGATAAGTTTGTGGTCTAAGGTAGAAGGAAATGAGTTATACAGCTCTCGTTACGTGCACGTGCAGTTCAACTCTTTGAGTGATTATGCAGAAAGTTTGAAGTTAATAACTTCTGTGGTATTTCTGTTTCACGTAATTGAAAATTGCAAGTAAACACTGTCTGAGAAAATGGACAACATCGGCCTTTGTGCCATCATCCGCTTCCTCGGTCTCAAGGGCTTATCCCCCAAGGAGGTCCACAAGGACATAGTGGCAACACTAGGGGAGGGTGAAAAATAAAAGTGCTACGTTTTCTAAAATTGACTCCTTCTACCTTAGGCCACGAAGCTCAGCCAGGGAAACATTCCTTCCTGCATCCAGCTTGTTAAGTCATCCAAGTATTTTGTAGGTTTTGCTATTCTTTAGAAGAAAAGTAGCAGTTCAGTGGACATCTGAAGGAAGAGATTCAACTGAAAAGACATGGTCTAAAAGCCAGATGGTGGACAGAAAGAGCACACAGACCCAGAAGCTTACTAACGGCCATAACATGAGCACTTTCTGCAGTGCCGTAAAGATGATTGAAGGCACAAAACCCAAGGCCACACCCAAATGAATAACTGACATTGGAGAGGGTTCAAAGGAGGTTCACAAAAATGATTCTGGGATTGAAAGGCTTGTCAGATGAGGAGTGTTTGAAGGCCCAGGGCCTCCACTGACTGGAATTCAGAAGAATAATGGGGGTTCTCCTTGAAACCTGATTGAATGTGAAAGGCCTTATAGTGGATGTAGAGAACATGTTCCCTGTGGTGGGGGATTCTAAAACCAGAGGGCACCACCTCAGAATAGAGGGACAGCCATTTAGAACCAAGATGAGGAGAAATTTCTTAAGCCAGAGAGTGGTGAATCATTGGAGGTCATTGCCACAGGTAGCTGTGGAGACTAAGTCTTTATGTATATTTAAGGAAGAGGCTGAGAGAGAAATCAGAATCAGGTTTATTATCACAGGCATGTTCATGAATATGTTAACTAAGCAGCAGCAGTTCAGTGCAATACATAATATAGAAGAAAATAAATAATTATTGAAACAACAACAACAACAATAATAATAATAATGAATAAATAAGTAAATGGGTCATGGGTCAGCTGTGATAAAATGGTGGAGAAAACTCGATGGGCCAAATGGCCTAATTCTGCTCCTATATTTTATGGTCTCCTGGTCAAGGAGAGAGGTAATATTTTCATAGACAGAGAGATAGTCAGTGCCTTTCGTCAGTACTTCTCACCACTTAGTAAACCTCCTCACCTGTGACTCTTCCTTGATGCAACTGCTGTACCATTGTGTCCAGCCCACAGCAGTCTACTCCAGCATCCCTGCTATCACTTATGGCAAATTAGAAGTTGAAATGGCTACACACCATCTAAGGAATAATAAGCTCTCATGTATCCGTGAGAAATTCTAAAACCCAGTAGTGAAGAGGTTTGCTTACAAAATGAGAATAGATCAGGGGAATGGATAAATGTCATAATTGTGTTCGACCTCCCTCAAGAAACCTCCAAGAGGACTACAATCTTGCCAAGGTGTTCAGGCTTGTGTGCCTCAGTGACCCAGAGAGCTACGTTAGTTGGAGTCAAGGCTTTCTGTTTTGGATCTTGGTAGGGTCACCCATGCCAATTAGGTCAAAGGGTCGAGGCCAGACTAAGAGCGGTCCCACCAGTCCTCTGGATTCGGGGGTTCAGCTCAGGGCCAACAACCCTGACTGATCAAACAGAACTGTTATGGAAATAGCAATGAAGAATCCTGCTACATCTGAGTGGCCAAGGACAGACAGAGATGGAGGGACCTTGACTGCTGCCCTACATGCCAGGAATGTAATGGGGTGAAAAAGTAAAGTAAGCCCCTCAACAAAGAAATTATGTTTGATTGTGACAAATACCAAAACATCATGATGTTGTCTACCACAGAGAAAGTCATCATCAATTTTCTGCATGTTACGTTTGTTTCATCATGGAAGAACAGTAGGTTGGATAAAGGACTCCACCATATTAACAGACAGACCCTTTGTTTTATTCATGCTGCCTATACCCCTACAACTCAAAATAGATGTTTCCATGTGATTAAGGGTCATCAGCTTGAAAGATCAAGCACAATCTGAATCAATGCACTGATACCAAAGCGAATCTCAGTGAAGAGATTGTAGTGCAGCAGGTTCCTGGTTGCTATTACAGTGCGGGGCATTACGGAGCTCAGAGTTCAGTTCTGGTGCCATTTGTAACAATTCTCGGTACGTCCTCCCCGTGGAATGTGTAGGTTTTTCCCTGGTGCTCTGGTTTCCTTCCATAGACCAAAAAGTACTGGATAGGTTAATTGGTCCTATGATTGGGTTAGGCTTAATGGGGGTCGTGGAGTTGCTGGAGTCTCATAACCTTGATTGCCCTTGGCAAGTCTGTCTACAGAAGTGGCTTGAATTTGCTTTCTTCTGGGCAGTGTCTTTTCGAGACAAGTGACCCCAGTCATTATCAATATTCTTCAGAGGTTTTCTACCTGGCATCAGTGGTCGCATAACCAGGACTTGTGATATGCACCAGCTGCTCATACGACCATCCACCACCTGCTCCCATGGCTTCACATGACCCTGATCGGGGGTCTAAGCAGGTGCTACACCTTGCCCAAGGGTGACCTGCAGGCTAGCAGAGGGAAGGAGTGCCTTACACTCCTTTGTTAGAGACATATCTTCACCACACCACCCATAATTCTGCACCACCTCCATTAAATTTCATGTGGGATGAAGGATAATATTTTTAACTAAAAAGGAACTGTCAAACCTTTGGTGACTACATTCCAAACCTAGGTCACTTCAGACAGTCAAACTGCAAAATTGCAAAGCTCCACACAATCAGCATCTTACAGTCTGCATCTGCAAGAAAAATATCCTCTACCTTCTAATCAAGAGAAACAAAGCTAGCATTTCAGTCAAAGACCATTCATCAGAACTGCTCTGATATTGTCACAGAAAGTGCTGATGAGGTCAGAACAGAAAACCAGCATCATCTGACTGATCTGCTGACATAACCATAATGTTCTGATGAGAAGTTCCAGGACTGAAATGTTAACTCTTTTTTACCTTCCACAGATGTTGTCTGGCCTATTAAGTATTTCCAACACTTTCTGTTTTATTTTAATGTAACCTTTGAATCCGTATTCTTCCTCATTTCTTTGATCGGTAGCTGCTGTTTGATCTTCTCCAAACGGAAACACGTGACCTGCACTGCTCCTGCAGTCTCTTCAGCCTCCTGCAATTGAGATTATCATCTTCTCTGGCCCCTGGCTCAGCAGTTCTGACTCCTGCATCCCGGCCATCTCAATCTGGAATGCAGTTACTCCAACAGCTTCTTCCACCTCGACTTGAAAAGCAGCAGTTAAAGATTGGTCACTGCACTTCTCTCCAGCTTTTTTTTCTCCTCATGACTTCTTCCAGATCAACCTTCAGGTTTTGCACTTCATTTGAACTGTCGATGGTCATCTTCAGGTTCCCTTCAAGCTACCGCTTCCCCCTTCCAAGATTTGTCCGCAATTTCTTCACCTCCGCAAGCTCCCTTCTCCAGGCTCTCAGTTT
Source organism: Hemitrygon akajei (assembly GCF_048418815.1). NCBI lineage: Eukaryota > Metazoa > Chordata > Chondrichthyes > Myliobatiformes > Dasyatidae > Hemitrygon > Hemitrygon akajei. Next base: position 188,392,692 of record NC_133128.1, read on the forward strand.
GCTGTGGCCCTCAGTCAAACAACTTTCTTCGTTCTCTCCAACTTGTAAATCTTTCAAATGGTTCCAGAACACTCTCTCCGGTCTCTCAGTCTTCATTTCAAACTTGATTCCATAGAGACAGACACTCACGAGCTGCGACCTTCGCCAGCCCTGGCACGTGTCCAGAAAACACGTTAACTCTGTAGTTCTCAGCCGCTCCTGCAATGCCCTCACTTCATATTCTCCTGAGGCAAATCCAAATACCAGGAGATCATCCACATACGTCAAAATTCCAACGCCTCCACACCCCCATGGTCTGCCACATGCCCTGCAGGAAGGTTGCAAGGTCTCCGGAGATACCCTGTGGTATCTTTTCGGACCGGAAGACTCCCAGTGAACTTATAACCGCCGTCTTCTCCTTGTCGGCCTCACTCATCGGGATCTGGCAACATCCACTCCTCAGATCCAGCACCTTAAACGTCTTCGCACCACTCAGATAGGCCATCGCCTCTACGGCCCAATATAATCCACACACACGCTGCCTACGTCTGCCACGGCTGCAGGGGCCTGTCGCAGCAACCTCTGCCTCAACGAGGTGTCTTCAGCAGTCAACTCCCCTCCCTGGTGGTATTTCGCAGCGTCCACTAAGAGGGTCTCACCCTCAGATACTCCTCCAGGCCATACCACCACCGGCTCTCGTTTGAATTCGGTATCGGCCCAATGCTGCTACACACGTCCGCACAAGCAGCTCGAAACTCTGGGTTCATCGATAATGCCTCCAAACAGCTCTCACCAGCCTCCTCCGGGCAGGCCCCCAAGCGCACCAACAGGATATTGGTTCTCTCCATAACCGAAATGCTGCCCGTCTCAACAGTGTCCGGACACATCAGCATCAACGATTCACGAACCTCAGTCACCTCCACATTTGCCTCTAAGAACTCCATTTTCACTGACCAACAACCGTCGTCTTTATAATCACCGGCACTGGAACCCCAAATCTCCAGTGCCGTCAATGTCATCAAGGGTAAAGGCTTCCAAAAACGGTTATAAAACAAACTGTACAGCAACTTAACCGGTGACCCGATGCCGAGGATGGCTTTAACTTGACTTCCATCCATCCGTAACAACACCTGAGTGCGTGGTCCCTCTAAGCCTTCAGGAATAGGGTCTGTTCCTTGCGGGAGTTCCTTGGTACATTGCTGGGAACGTGCTCCCCCAAGAGACCCCAAGCCGTTCCCCCACTGGGCCTCCTCTAAGTTTCCCGACACCTCTCGGATCAACGGAACAACTGATCCCCTTGACAGATACCCTCCTAACCAAAAGGGATACCCTAAAAGCTTCCCACCAATCTCCTGCCACGGATATGATAAGCCCCCCAGCTGCGGCATTTGACTTCCAGTCGAACCACACGCATTTTCCCACACTTTCCCAGAACTGGCAGCTGTCACTTCGAGGTAATTGCGCCCGGCAGTTCTAACAACGCTACCAGCCCGCCTACTCAAACTTTCAACCAATCACTGTCGCTTTCCCTCAGCCAAGCACTGCGACTCACCCAACAACTGAGAGGTCTGCTCCGCCCACGTCTCAGCCCCTTTAGGTCTGGACATTATTCCAACAACCGGGCGGAGCCCACCATAACTGAAACATCCCAACCTGTCACTCTTCACTCTCCAAACAGTACGGACACCCCATGGTACCACCACCATTTCGTCAGCGCTAGTCGGAACTCGAACAACGACCTCCGGGCTACCAACAGCAGCCACCCCACCCAACACACATGCAGAGACAACCGGCAATCGCACACCCACAAAGGCACACCAGCTCTTCGCCGCAGACATAATTCAAAGAGGGCGATCACACAGCTTCCACAGAAATCAATCCCGGACGAGCCCCCACAATGTAACCCCTGGGTCGCCTCAGGCATCGCTCAAACTCGTTCTAGTCTAGGGGGAGCAGCCTTCGGCCCCGCCAAACTGGGTAATCAGCTGGTGTGGATGCTGTGTGATGTCCCCGCCTCGCCCAACAAACAGACAGTACACCATATGCAATTAAATGAGTACAATTTATAAAGGTTACTATAACTAAGTGATTAATAACGATACAGTATATATGAAGAAAATAAAATAAAGAAAAGGCGCCAAACTTATCAAAGTCCAAACCACTTCGTGCACAACCGTTGGAGCTCAATTACTGAAGTCTTCTGGCCACCATTCGATCCCCTCCGACTTCCTCGACCCGCCTCCTGGGACCCCCACGGTGGTCGACCAGTCGCTCCACACTCCTCTGTCTCCGTCTCCTCTCCTCACCGAAAACCTTGGGCTGGGGACCCCCGCTCGGGGTCCGTACCGTCGCCCAGCTTCCAGCACCCCGTCCTCTCTCTCTCACTCCATCGCGCCGACTCCTCAAAAGCCCCACCAACAATCAGTTTATAGTCCCAAACAAGCTTCCAGCACTTATCATAACAAAGACGCTAGCATTCCTACTATTAACACAGGCGCCAGCATTCCTACTTTTAACAAAACAAAGACGCCATTTTGATTACATACACAGTAACAAAGAAAAAGAAAAAAAACCCCGTTACATTAATTTCTGTGATCTGCATGACCTGTGATAACTTAAGCAGATTCCTGATTAGTGCTGATTACTGAAACCTGCGGAATTTTTTTCATTCCCATTAGATTACAAAAGGGAAAAAAGAGCTAATATTCTAGGTGAATGAACTGGATAACTTTGAAGATAAGCATGTTTTAATTTGCAGAGAGGTGGCCGAATAGCAAAAAAAAAAGGAATTATCTGTGTAAAAGTGGATAAAGATTTCCGCTTTATTAACAGACTTTCTGTCATGGTATGCGCTGGCAGAGATAGATCCAAGTGCAGAGGAAAGACAGAATCCCATGTGGAGACAGGAACCAGGATTTATTCATAAGAGTTCCAACAAGACTTCAGTGTTTCAGCAGCGTGACACCACAAGACATAACATTCTCAAACCTAGAATTTAGCAATCAGCACTAATCAGGAGTCCGCTTAAACAATCACGAAACGTGGAAAGCCCATACCAGTCAAAATAAACTTAATAAGATTAAACAGAAAGCACCAGGGCTTAATGATTCCAGATAAGACAATTAACAAATACATGTGCTCTAGAAACTTTGGAGCCCAACACTCCCTCGCTCCCCATATGGGTCAGAAGGGTTCAGTACACCTTCCCTTTGTCTATCCATTTCACCCATCACTGCAAACTTAAAATATGATTTTTTTCAATTCCTGTCAGACCTTCTGATCTCTACACCCCAGCATTTTCTGTTTTTTTTTATTATTTCAGATCTCCAGCATCTGCAGTTTTGTGTTTTTCCATCACAACTATGTTTTCACCCACTAAAATACTTATCAATTACTGGTCTCCTTTTCTGCCACGGAGACACTTTTAGATCCAACTGGAATATTTGCAATGCATCCTGTAGTTTTAATATTTCATATAAATATATCCTGTTAGTTCTGGTCAGAAACTTGCCAACGTCAATGTAAACTGTGTCAAATTAGCTGAAAAATAAAAGTCAAGGTCAAAGTACATTTATTATCAAAAGATGTTTACAGTATACAAACCTGAGATTCATCTTCTCACAGGCAGACACAAAAAGAAACACTATGAAACCCGATCAAAGAAAACATCAAACATCCAATGAGCAAAACAAAGAATAAATTGTGCAAACAGCAAAAACAAGTAACAACACACAAAATATTAAACATCAAACCACAGAGTCCTTGAAACCGTCTATGAATGCACACTTTCATCAGTACTGTTCAATTTAGTGCTGTGTTGTTTGTTAAGGCAGTCCGTTCTACTTAAAATTGTGGTAAACAGCAATAAAAAGAGTAACCAGAAACCAGTAACTCATATAACATGATCTGCAGAGTCCTCCAAAAAGAGTCTAATCCACAAATGGTGGCGATCAAACCTTGCCCAAGAACCAAGACCCAAGATACCTACACCTTCCTTTGGCAGTAGCAAGAGAGAGAGAGGGAGGGAGACCATTCAAATGCAGACAGACGGTGCTGAACACCTGCTTGCCTTCCACTCTCCTCCTTGTTGATTTCAACCATGCTCGACTCCTTACGGCGAGTTGGGGTGATCGTGGCACAGATCATGGCACATTCTCAGCCATGCCGAATCCTCCTGGAAACGGCAAAGCCACCAGATCACTCAGTTGGTCCAAAAACACATTATCAATATGTAACTTACAGGCTCCAATCACACACAGATTGGTAGTAGAAGCACATTCTACTACTCTCAAAAAATATTCAGTTAATTTAGTCAGACTAAACCTTCCTTCAACAAATCTAAGCTCTTAGTTGTTGATTAATCTGCACCTTCTTAAATAATGATTTAAACTGTATCTCATAATTTTTAATTGAGATTCCTACTACCAGTGTTATGCTGACAAATAAGCATTTTAACAATTATCTCTGTTGTTCATTTTAAGCAATAGCAACATATCAGCAGTACTCTGGTCCTCCAGCAACATTGTTATAGCCAAAGAGGGTAGGAAGTTGATAGCCAAAACATTCACTATTGTCTCCTGGGCTTCTCTTAATGTTATATGATAAAATTTTATTTGGGCCTGACAATGTCTTATTGACCTTAAAGACACAAAAGGAATCATATGACTCCTAGCAGAGCAATCTCATCATTCCCATTCCTCTTCCTGGATTTTTTTTGTGACAGATGCAGATGATTTGGTTGATCATGTCCAAACCAGCTTCCAGCGAAGTAATCCCATCAACCCTATTTCTCGTTTCATTGTTCCCTCTTATTCTCCTCCCAATATATCAATGCAGCTACAAAGAAGGCATGGCAGCTGCTTTATTTCATGAGGAGTTTGAGGGGATTTGGTATATCACCAAAGTCATTCACAAATTTCTATGGATGTGTACTGGAGAGCATTCAAACTGGCTACATCACCATCTCATGTGGGGGGATCTCCTCACAGGATCAAAAAAAGCTTCAGAGAGCTGTAAACACAGTCATTCCTTGTTCTCATTGCTACCATCAGGAAGGAGTACAGAAGCTTTAAGGCATATACGCAATGATTCATGAATAGCTTTTCCCCCTCTGCCATCCATTTTCTGAATGGACATACAATCCATGTACACTATGTCACTGATTTTTTATTTCTATTTTTGCACTACTTAATTAATTTAACTACAAGACCATAATACCACAAGATATAGGAGCAGAATTAGGCCATTCAGCCCATCGAGTCTGCTTCGCCATTCCATCATGGCTGATCCCAGGTCCCACTCAAGCCCATACATCTGCCTTCTCGCCATATCCTTTGATGCCCTGACTGATCAGGAAACAATCGACTTCTGCCTTAAATATAGCCACGGACTTGGCCTCCGCCGTAGTCTGTAGCAGAGCATTCCACAGATTCACTACTCACTGGCTAAAAAATTCCTCCGTTCTAAAATAGCTCCCCTCAATTTTGAGCCTGTGCCCTCTAGTTCCGAATACACCTACCAGAGGAAACATCCTCTTTACATCTACCCTATCTGGTCCTTTCAACATTTGGTAGGTTTCAATGAGATCCCCATGCATTCTTCTAAGTTCCAGTGAGTACAGACCCAAAGCTGCCAAACACTCCTAACATGTTAACCCCTTCATTCCCAGAATCAACCCAGTGAATCTCAACTGAACTCTCCCCAGTGACAACACATCCTTTCTGAGATATGGGGCTCAAAGTTGTTAACAATACTCCAAGTGTGGCCTTAGTAATGTCTTATAAAGGCTCAGCATTATCTCCTTGTTTTTATATTCTATTCCCCTTGAAATAAATGCCAACATTGCATTTGCCTTCTTTACTAATGACTCAACCTGTAAATTAGCCTTCTGGGAGTCTTGCATGAGGACTCCTATGTCCCTCTGCACCTCTGAAGTTTGAACCTTCTCTCCAATTAGATAATATTGTTTGATATCTATTGTTCCTTTTACTAAAATTCATTGGCATACATTTCCCAACACTGTATTCCATCTGCCAATTTTTTGCCTATTCTTCCAATTGGTCTATGTTCTGCTGCGATTGCATTGCCTCCTCAGCACTACCTACCCCTCCACCTATCTTCGTATCATCCGCAAACTTTGCCACAAAGCCATCAATTCCATTATCCAAATTATTGACAAACAATGTGAAAAGTAGCGGTCCCAATACTGATCCCTGAGGAATACACCACTAATCACTGGCAACCAACTGGTAAAGGCTCATTTTATTCCCACTTGCTGTCTCCTGCCTGTCAGCCATTCCTCTCTCCATGCCAGTATCTTTCCTGTAATGCCATAGGATTTTATCTTGTTAAGCAGCCTCGTGTGACGCCTTATCAAATTCCTTCTGAAAATGACATCCATTGCTTCTTCTTTGTCCATGCAGCTTGTTGTTTCCTCAAATAACTCCAACAGATTTGTCAGGCATGATTTCCCTCGACAGAAACCATGCTGACTTTGATTTATCTCAGCATTAGTCTCCAAGTACCCCGAAACCTCATCCTTAATACTCCAACACTTTCCCAACCACTGAGGTTAGGCTAACTGGACTATAATTTCCTTTCTTTTGCATTCGTCCCTTTTTAAGGAGTGGAGTGACATTTGCAATCTTCTAGTCCTCTGAGATTCTTGAAAGGTCATGACCAATGCATCTACTATCTCTTCGGCAAACTCTTTCAGGACGCTGGGATGTAGTCCATCTGGTCCAGGTGACTTATCCACCCCAAGACCTTAGAGTTTGCTTAGCACTTTCTCCTCTGTAATTGCAATGGCATTCACTCCTGCTCCATAACACTCACAGACCTCAGGCACACTGCTAGTGTCTTCCACAGTGAAGATAGATGCAAAGTACTCATTAAGTTCATCTGCCATTTCTTTACCCCCCATTACTACTTCAACAGCAGCATTTTCCAGTGGTCCAATATCAACTCTCACCTCCATTTTACTCTTTATACAACTGAAAAATCTGCTGGCATGCTGCTTTATATTATTGGCTAGTTTGCCCTCATATTGCATCTTTTCCTTTCTTATAGCTTTTTGTTGACTTTTGTTGGATTTTAAAAGCTTACCAATCATCCAACTTCCCACTCACTTTTGCTAATTTATATGACCTTTCCTTGGCTTTTATGCAGTCCTTAACTTCCTTTATAAGCCACAGTTGCGTACTTTTGGTCTCCTTCTGTGAACTATTCCCAGAAACTTCAGCCACCTCCTCTGCCGTCATCCTTTACCAGTATCCTTCTCAAATTCACCTGGGCAAGCTCCTCTCTCATACCTCTGTAATTCTTTTTATTCCATTGTGATACTGATACATAGAAACATAGAAAACCTACAGCACAATACAGGCCCTTCAGCCCACAAAGTTGTGCCGAAAATATCCCTACTTTGGAAATTACTAGGCTTACCTATAGCCCTCTATTTTTCTATGCTCCATGTACCTATCCAAAAGTCTCTTAAAAGACCCTATTGTATCCGCCTCCACCACCGTTGCCGGCAGCCCATTCCACACACTCACCACTCTCTGCGTAAAAAAACTTACCCATGACATCTCCTCTGTGCCTATTCCCCAGCACCTTAAACCTGTATCCTCTTGTGGCAACCATTTCAGTCCTGAGAAAAAAGCCTCTGACTATCCACACGATCAATGCCTCTCATCATCTTATCCACCTCTATCAGGTCACCTCTCATCCTCTGTCGCTCTAAGGAGAAAAGGCTAAGTTCACTCAACCTGTTTTCATAAGGCATGCTCCCCAATCCAGGCAACATCCTTGTAAATCTATTTCTATGGCTCCCTTTCTATGGCCTCCACATCCTTCCTGTACTGAGGTGACTAGAACTGAGCACAGTACTCCTGGTGGTGTCTGACCAGAGTCCTATATAGCTGCAACATTACCTCTCGGCTCCTAAATTCAATTCCACTGCTTATTGCTTCTCCTTCTCAAATTGCAGTATGAATTCAATCATTTTATGATCACTGTCTCCTAAGGGTTCCTTTACATTAAGCATCTCTTACAAGATCTGGTTTATTACACAACACCCAATCTAAGATGGCCTTTTCCCCGAGTAGGCTCAAGCACAAGCTGCTCTAAAAAGCCATCTCATAGGCATTCAGCAAATTCCTTCTCTTGCAATCTGAAACCAACCTGATTTTCCCAATCCCCTTTCATATTGGAGACCCCCATTACAATTGCGTCATTTCCTTTGTTACATGCCTTTTCCGGCTCTCTTTGCAATCTCAACCCGACATCTTGGCTACTATTTGGAGGCCTATCTATGATTTCCATAATGCTTTTTCTACACCTGCAGTTTCTTAACTCCACCCACGAAGATTCAACATTCTCTGACCCTATGTCACCTCTTTCTAAAGATGTAATTCCATCTCTTACCAACAGAGCCACACCACCGCCTATGCCTTCCTGCCTGTCCTTTCGATACAATGTACATCCAATGATGTAAGCTCCCAGATGTGTCTTCTTCAGCCATGATTCAGTGATGCCCACATCGCCATAATGACCAATCTCAAATTGTGCCATGAGTTCTTCTACCTTATCCTGAACGCTACTTGTATTTAAATACAGCACCTTCAGTCCTGCATTCTTTGCCCTTTTGAATTTTGCCTCTGTGGTACAATTTAACTCTTTGCTCTGTCTACATTTGTACCCAGTCATTGGCTTGTCCTTCCTTATATTCATGTTACACCCATCATTTACTTGAAAACCTGCTGGCACATCCTCAGTTCTATCATACTGGTTCCCATCCCCTGCCATATTAGTTTAAACCACTCCAACAGTTCTAGAAAACCTGTCTATAAGATTATTGGTTCCCCTCGTGTTCAAGTACAACCCATCACTTTTGTACAGGTCCCACCTGTCTCAAATGAGGTCCCAATTATCCAGAAATCTGAATCCCTGCTCCAAATCTTCAGCCACACATTTAGCTGCCACCTCGTTCTATTCCTATCCTCACTGTCACATGGAACATGCAGCAATCCCGAGACTACCACCCTTGAGGTCCTGCTTCTCAGCTTCCTTCCTAACTCCCTGCCTTCTTTTTTTCAGGACCTTTTTTCTACCCATGTCATTGGTACCAATATGTACCATGACTTCTGGCTGCTCACCTTCCTTTTTCAGGATATCGTGGACGGGTCCAGAAATTTTGAGGACCCTGGCACCTGGGAAGCAAACTACCAACTGTGTTTCCTTTGTGCATCCACAAAGGAAACGCAGTTTTTGTAAAAGCAAAGTGGTGTAAACCGAACATTTGTAAAGCAGGGGACATCTGTACCATGGTCTTGTAGCTTGCTAAGCAGCCTCATGTGTGCACCTTCTCAAAGGCCTTCTGAAAATCCAAGTACACAACATCAACTGATTCTCCATCCTGCTTGTTACTTTTTTCAAAGAATTCTAACAGTTATGTCAGGCAAGAATTTCCCTTGAGGAAACCTTCTGACTACGGCCTACATTATCATGTGCCTCCAAGTACCCCGAAACCACATCCTTAAAAGTCAACTCCAACATCTTCCGAACCCCTGAGGTTAGACTAACTGGTTTTTACTTTCCTTTCTTCTGCTTCTTCCTTCTTTCTTGGAGTAAAATGAGATTTTCAATTTTCCAGTCTTCTGAAACTATTCTAGAATTCATTGATTCTGGAAAGATAATTACTAATGCCTCCACAATCTCTTCAGCCGCATATTTCAGAAACCTGGGTGTAGTCTATCTGGTCCAGGTGATTTATGTACCTTCAGAGCTTTCAGTTTCCTAATAACCTTCTGTCTAGAAATGGTAACCTCATACACCTCATAACACCTGACAGCTGGAACTTCCACCATATTGCTAGAGACTTCCACAATGGGCTCTGACACAAAATACTTATTCAATTCATCTGCCATTTCCTCTCCAGCATCATTTTTCAGTGGGCCGATATCCACTCTTGCTTCTCTTTTACACTTCATGTATCGAAGAAATCGTTGATATTCTCTTTAATATTATTGGTTACCTTACTTTCGTATTGCACCTTTACCTTCTTAGTGACTCTTTAGTTGTCTTCTGTTGGTTTTTAAGAGCTTCCCAGTCCTTAAACATCCCACTAACTTTTGCTCTCTCTTTGCCCTCTCTTTGGCTATTATGTTAGCTTTGATCTCTCTTGTTTGCCATGGTTGTGTCATCTTGCCTTTGGGATACTTCCTCCTCTTTGGGATGTATATAATCCGAGTCTTTCAAATTGCTTCCAGAAATTCCAACTGTTGCTGTTCTGCTGCCAACCTTGCCAGCGTTTTTGCTGGCCAATTCCTCTTTCATGCCTCAGTAGTCCCCTTTACTCCAGTATCATACTGATACATCTGACTTTAACTTGCCTTCTCAAATTTCAGCGTGAATTTGATCATATTATGATCACTTGCTCCCAAGGGTTCTTTTACCTTAAGCTCTCTAATCAATTCTGGTTCATTGCTCAACACCCAATCCAGAATAGCTGATCCCTTAGTGAGCAAAATCACAAGCTGCTCTAAAAAGCCATCTAGTCGGCATTCTAGAAACTCCCCTCTTGGAACCACGTACCAACCTGATTTTCCCAATCTACCTGCATATTGAAATCCCCCATGCCTATTGTAACATCGTCCTTTCAGTATGCATTTTTTAATCTCCTGTTGTAACTTGTAGACCACATCCTTGCTACTGATTTGGGGTCTGTATATAATTCCCAGCAGGATCCATTGCAGTTCATTTCATTTTTTCATTTTTTACCAATAGATCAATGCCAACCACCCCTCGCCTTCCTGCTTGTCTTTTTGATTCAACGATGCCTACACCATCATACATGCCAATCTGTAACTGTGCTACAAGTTCATCGACCTTATTCCGTATACTGCGTGCATTCAAATATAACACCTTTAGTCTTGTATTCACCTTTTTCTACTTCATCCTCCTCTTATGTTCTAACTCATTCAGTTGATTGCAATTTTGCCCTATCATCAGTCTCTCCTTGTAGTTTCACTACACAATGCCTTGGTTTGTAAACCAGCTACCTCACCTTCAACATTTTCACTCCAGTTCCCATGCTCCTGCCAAGTTAGTTTAAACCCACCCAAACAGCTTTAGGCAACCTTGCTGCAAGGATATTGGATCCCATGGGTTCAGGTGTAACCCGCCCCCTTTATACAGATTATACATTTCCCAAAAGAGATCCCAATGATCCATAAATCTGAACCCTGTCCCTTGCACCAATTCCTCTGCCACACAGACTCCAGACTCAGTGCTGGAGACCTGGTCACCGTGGCTCCCCCCGGTAGGTCATCTCCCTCAGTAGTATCTAAAGTTATATACTTATTGTTGAGAGGAACAGCCATGGGCGTACTCTGCACTGGCTGTACATTTCCCCTCATTCTCTTGATAGATATCCAGCTACGGGTGACTACTTCCCTGCAGCTCCAATCTATCACCTCCTTTTTCTCCCATATGAGTCGAAGGTGATCGAGCTGCAGCTCCAGTTCCTTAATATGTTCTCTCAGGAGCTGCCACGCAGTGCACCTGGCGCAGCTGTGTTTATCTGGGAGACCTCCAGTCTCCCAGACTTCCCACATCCCACACAGAGTACAAAGCACTGCCTCTGGAGTCATTCGCACTAATCCACCATGCCTTCACAATTGAGGAACGAACAAGTAAGGACAGAAAGAAAGTAACTTACAATATACTTTACCTCTCACAAGTCTGATCTCGCTTAAGCCTGATGAGCCAACCCACTCTAAAGACTGACACACTCCGAAAGAACGGCTGCCCCATTTGCTCTTGGACTATCCTTACTGGACCTTTCTAATGAATTCCTCTTGCTGATTGGTCACTCCTCAACTCAGAAAACCTGCCGTGAAACTCTGCCTTCAAAATCTTGATTGCCGCCCTGATTAAAAAGTAGATCTTTACAAGCAACTGAGGTTGTGTGTGTGTATATATATATATATATATATATATATATATATATATATATATATATATATATACTTACTGTAAATCCGGTATTTGTTTCTATTATTATGTATTGTATTGTATACTGCTGCAAAGATAACAAATTTCATGACATATGCTGGGGATATTAAACCTGATTCTGATTCTGAATTCATTGTTGATCCATCTGCCACTGACCTTCTATCGTGCCTTTGGGACGTGGGAGAGAGCCAGAGCAACTAATGACTGTGAATGTGGTCACACTGAAAATATGCATACTGATTAAAAATGTTAAACATCTTAGCAATTCCTGCTTCCCTCTATTTATCCAATATTTCAAGAGCCTCTCCCCTTCACAAAATCTAAATGATCCTCTATTTCAAAAGCAGCTGCAAAATACTCATTATGTATATTCATTTTAGATCGTCGTGTAAGACCATAAGACATAGGAGCAGAATTAGGCCATTTGGCCCATCGAGTCAGCTCCACCTTTTCATCATGGCTGATCGATTTCCCTTTTAACCCCATTTTACTGCCCTTTCACCTAATCAAGAACCTATCAGCTTCCACCTTAAATACACCAAATGACCTGGGTGCCACAGCCATCTGTGACAAAACTGTCAAGCTGAAGAAATTCAGCTTTATCTCCATTCTAAAGCGACATCCCTCTATTCTGAGGTTGTGTCTTCTGGTGACTTCCCCACCATAGGAACCATCCTCCCCACATCCACCCTATCTAGGCCTTTCAACATTCAATGGGTCCCACTTGGGGAGAGAAACAAGAGATTATACGTAGGAATACCAACAGTGCTTTGATGGCACAACCAAATGACACACTGAGACAAATCATTCTTCACACATGACTCTGACACCACTATGGAGAGTCTGAATTAAATGATCGTAGAAAGTGGAAAACCCGTGCCAGTCACAATTAATTTTACACTATTTTAACTTGCACCACCAGGTTCAGGAACAGTTATTACCCCTCAACCATGAGGTTCTTGAATTAAAGGGGATAACTTCCTCAACTTTACTTGCCCCATATTTGAAATATTTCCACAACCAATGGACTCACTTTCAAGGATTCTTCATCACATATTCTCAGTATTTATTGTTTATTTATTTATTATTACTATTTCTTCTTTTTGTATTTGAACAGTTTGTTGTCTTCTGCACTCTGGCTGAACAGTCTAGTTGGATGTTCTTTCCTTGATTCTGTTATAGTTATTTTTCTATTATGGATTTATTGACTGTGAATCTCAGGGTGGTATGTAGTGACATATATGTACTTTGGTGATAAATTTACTTTGTACTTGGTGCTTTTAAATGTAGCTCAAACAGCCTGTAAGAAAGTTAAGATCATCCAGGACAAAGCAAACTGCTTTACTGACATCCCATTTATCACCTTAGACACAAATTTCCTCCACCAGAAGTAAATGGTGATTGCAGTCTGCAACACCTTCAAAAATCAGCTACTCTGACAGCAGTTCCCCAAATGGGGCTTGTCAGCCATGGGTGGTAACTCAACTAGGAGAAAGAGACCTCCGCAGCCTGCGGCTATACCCACTCACGGGGAAGGCTTCAGGTGTAAACCCTGAGGGAAAAATCCGGAACTAGAGTCCCTAAGGTAGTCCTACGTTGAGTTCAATACTGTCTGGCAAATCCTATGACGCCACTGGTACCAAACTGTATCGGCTTCTGCCGTTCCTTTCGACTCATCAGCTGCAAAGAGAGTGGGAGCTTGCTACACGGGCAACAGCTTGCTCTCCATATTGTATTGCCCTTGTTACAATGAATCACCCCTTTTTAATAATGATCAGAGAGGCACAGAGAGATTTGAATTTACTGATAAGTACCTTTATTGTCTAAGCAACACACACAAAATGCTGGAGGAACTCAGAAGGCCAGGCAGCATCTAGGAAAAGAATACAGTCAATATTTCGGGCCAAAACTCTTCAGCAGGACTGGAGAAAAAAAGCTGAGGAGTAGATTTAAAAGGTGGGGGGAGGAGAGAGAGTAACAAGTACATGAATTCATACACTAAATATCTTGTGTATACTCCCACTAAGTTTCCTTGACCTTCCATGATCAGTCAAATAACTGAAAATATAATACCAGTTAACAAGGAGTTTCTGTTGCTAGCTAAATGTTATCATCATCCCGTTCAGAATCTCCACTTATCCGTGGGTCACCTCATAGTTACTCTCCCACGGAGTTACCGCTGCCAGCACATCAGAAGCATTTGCTTTTATATTAATTTCTTACCAATTCAAACATTGTGTTCCAGTGTCATTGGCAGTAGGTCATGTATCTGACCTTTCACACCTTCTTATTGGCTCTACTCCAGGCCAGCATCCATTTATTGCCCTCTTCCCAGCAAGTGACAATCAGTAATTTGTAGCTTTTTGTTCTTAATCAGCAGCAAACTTGATTCTCGCAGAACAGACACTGACTCCAAAATTCACAAACCTGCGTGTTATATCCAACCAAAAAACATCTCACAATGAACTTCTTATTTAGAAATTATCTCTCGTCCAGCAGTTTACCTGAGGCATCACTGGGTCTGCTTTAAAGCATTGATCAAGCCAAGCGACTTTAGCTCAAAATGGAGAACCCTTCATGAAATGGCAACCACCATCTCCTCCCTCATGGCAAGAACAAAGGCAATTGGTCTGCCTCCTTCCACTGTCCTCGATTCATTTGAATTCACTGATTTGCAGACTGTAGGCCTTTCTGGCCAACTCCCTGACTTGCGTACCAGCTTGCATATCATATAGACAGCTGAAATGAAACAGCCATGGTCAGTCCTGACCAAGGAGGCCTCAGAATTAGGCACACAGACCAGTTTCTGCTCATGATAAGTGATTTTTTTTTTATTAACTCAGGCGCATGATCAGAATACTCTTCGGATCACATTAATGCTTCCTTTATCTGTTTACTGGAAGTGGGTTCACAGCCATAGCAATCCAAGGCTTAATGTGTATTCAAAGTCGATTTATCCAGGACCTCTACAGTGAAAAAACATTTCGCTGTAAAATTAAGTTAATAAAAGCTTGTTAATACTAAACACAAAAAAGCTTTTTAACTGAAGATGGGGTCCTGATGAAGGGTCTTGGCCTGAAACTTCGATTGTTCGTTTATTGCCATAGATGCTGCCTGATCTGCTGAGTTTAGCATTTTGTGTGTGTTGCTCTGGATTTCCAGCATCAGCAGAAACCCTTGTGTTTATTAATACTAAACAGTTGAGCTCAGACATGAATAATTATAATATGAAATGGTATTGCAACATAACCAGTTAACGATGTGGGGCAAGGGTACAAAAACAAATTGGCCTTGATGCTGGAGATTTGGAATAAAAACAGGAAATGCTGGAAATAGTCGGCAATATGGCAAGTCTGATGCAAGGTCATTGACCTGATATATTATATCTATTGATCTCAGCACAGAAGCTCTCTGACCAACTGGGTATTTTCAGCACATTTTGTTTTCATTTAAGGAGGCTAGCAATAAAGAATGAACTGTGACAAGAAAGAGAAAAACGACGAATAGTGAAGCTGTGGGCTGATCTGGCCAGTCGGAATGTTGTTTTAAATATCTCGCCTTTTGATCTGCTGGCACCTTCTTTTACGCTTCAGACGTGGGAACAGGGAACTATTATTAACTGTGAAGACTTTTGAGAAGTGTAAAGAATTGTTAGAGTCATAAAATCATCAGAAAATACAGCTCAGACACAGATCCTTTGGCCCATCTAGTCCATGCTAAACCATTTAAACTGCCTACTCCCATTGACCAAAGCCCTCCATATCCCTACCATCCTTGTCCCTATCCAAACTTCTCGTAAACATCGAAATCAAGCTTGCATGCGCCACTTGCATTGGCAGCTTGTTCCACACTCTCACGACTCTCTGAGTGAGGAAGATTCCCCTCATGGTTCTTTTAAACTTTTCACCTTCCACCCTTAACCCATGACCTCTAGTTGTAGTCCCACCCAACCTCAGCGGAAAAAGTCTGCTTGCATTTACCCTGCCTAAACCCCTCATAATTTTGTATACCTTTATCAAATCTCTCTTCATCTTCTATGTTCCAAGGAATACAGTCCTAATCTATTCAATCTCTCTTTATAACTCAGGTCCTGCAGTCCTGGCAACATCCTTGTAAATTTTCCCTGTACTCTTTCAACCTTAGTTACATCCTGTAGGTAGGTGACCAAAACTGCACACAAAACTCCAAATTAGGCCTCACCAATGTCTTACTTAAATATCCATGCTTATTAGCGATGTTATAGAAAATGCCCTGTAAATAAAATATTTTAATTGACTTTATTTCTTACATCCTTCACATACATGAGTAAAAATCTTTATGTTACGTCTTCATCTAAATGTGCAATGTGCAGTCATAGTAATTCATAATAATTTATAATAAATAGAACAGTCAATGTAACATAGAAGGCCTTTGACAAGGTTCCACACGGAAGGTTCAATCGTTAGGTATTAATATTGAAGTAGTAAAATGGATTCAACAGTGGCTGGATGGGAGGTGCCAGAGAGTAGTGGTGGATAACTGTTTGTCAGGCTGGAGGCCGGTGACTAGTGGTGTGCCTCAGTAATCTGTACTGGGTCCAATGTTGTTTGTCATATACATTAATGATCTGGATGATGGGGTGGTAAATTGGATTAGTAAGTATGCAGATGATACTAAGATAGGTGGCATTGTGGATAATGAAGTAGGTTTTCAAAGTTTGCAGAGAGATTTAGGCCAGTTAGAAGAGTGGGCTGAGCGATGGCAGATGGAGTTTAATGCTGATAAGTGTCAGGTGCTACATTTTGGTAGGACTAATCAAAATAGGACATACATGGTAAATGGTAGGGCATTGAAGAATGCAGTAGAACAGAGTGATCTAGGAATAATGGTGCATAGTTCCCTGAAGGTGGAATCTCATGTGGATAGGGTGGTGAAGAAAGCTTTTCGAATGCTGGCCTTTATAAATCAGAGCATTGAGTATAGGAGTTGGGATGTAATGTTAAAATTGTACAAGGCATTGGTAAGGCCGAATTTGGAGTATTGTGTACAGTTCTGGTCACCAAATTTTAGGAAAGATGTCAACAAAATAGAGAGAGTACAGAGGAGATGTACTAAAATGTTACCTGGGTTTCAGCACCTAAGTTACAGGGAAAGGTTGAACAAGTTAGGTCTTTATTCTTTGGAGCGTAGAAGGTTGGGGGGGGGGGACGATAGAGGTATTTAGAGGGACTTGATGAGGGTGAATTCTTTAAAAACTCCCAAATAGAAATTCTGATTTCTAACTGAAAGTATTTCAGCCAATCAGTGATCTCACACAGCTATTGATATATTTATGTTTACTTTTAGCTTTTCCAACAGATCTACAATATTCTTTAAATTGAATGTAGACCTCAAAGTCTGCATTAATAGAAAACAGAAGTTACTCCAGCACAATATATGACTTCAAGCAGTGTTCCCTCTAATTTTTTTATATCTGTGCAGACCAACCATTGCTCTGTGCAGGAAATTTTTACACGGCCTGAAAACTGCGTGGCACTTTAATAAAACATTCCCTGAAAGAAAATTCCATTTGCTTGGCGATGAAGGCCATGTGTGTGGGAGCACCTTAGTTACTGTGTGGCCGTGCACCCACAGAGCTTAGAGGGAATGATGATTTCAAGCTGTCATTGCAACGGCCAAAGCGATGCTTCACGCAGCTAAATAAATATTAATGTTGAATTCCAATTCACAAAAGCTTGGCACCAAAGTGAATTTTTGCAAAATCGTGCAGAAGTCACATATGTGTCCAACCATGTGGCTGAGGTTTTAGAAATTCCACAGATAAACTTTATGTTTATTGAGCAAACAGTTTGCAGCTTGGCTTTTTGTTGGAAATGTGTTGTTGCCTGTCCTCTTTCATACACTGCAAAAAGCAGTGAAATTAAAAAAAAAACACCTCATCTAATAGAATAGATATTGTACAGATAAAAACAGAATGTGAACAACTGAAGCAATATCACAGACTTTCACCAGAGATCGTTCTGACACTGACAAGGAAAGCAGTTACCCAAACTTTGAGTCTGCAGTGTTGCAAAGTGCCCAGTAAGGTGATGAGGTAGTGTTCAGCTTATCTGTGCTGTTGGCTAAGTTTTCCTCTGTCTCTTAATACAGTTTGACCTGCTGGACATCTTTTTACACTCCTGCCCTTAGCAGGATGTTTCAAACTGTGCTATCATAATTTATCCGTCCCTGTAATCCATTTGACCATATAACCATTGCAACTATTCTGCATTCAATCCTGCCCTCAATTTAACACAGAAGTCTCCTTAAAGTTTGCCATCCCTCTTGTCACCTTCTCTGAAACTTCAAACTAGCCTTTTTCTTAAATAAACTCTTTCCCAGTTCTGACAAGGGGTCTTCCATCAGGAACACGAACTCTGTTTCTCTGCAGAAGGGTTGCTAATTTGCTAGTGTTTTGTGTCGACAAAGTGCGAGGCTCAGAAGATTCCTTGAAACCTTTTTGATGACATTCTGGAACAAATATGGCATATCATCCGGACTGATTATCAAAGGCCAGATTCTCTTTGGTGAAGGACAGTACTGAACCAATTGAGCATTTAATACAATTCTGAGTCCTGACGAAGGGTCTCGGCCCGAAACGTCGACAGTACTTCTCCTTATAGATGCTGCCTGGCCTGCTGTGTTCCACCAGCATTTTGTGTGTGTTGTTGTTTAATACAATTCGATTGATTTGATCATCAATTCCTTGGTGCTTGCCCATAAATTAGCAATTACATTTATTGGGGTGGCACGGTAGCATAGTGGTTAGCAAAATGCTTTACAATACAGGCAACCCAGGTTCAATTCCTGCTGCTGCCTGAAAGGAGATTGCATGCTCTCCCTTTGACCATGTGGGTTTCCTCTAGGTATTCTGGTTTCCTCCCACAGTCCAAAGACGTACTGGTTGGTAGGTTAATTGGTCATTGTAAATTGTCCCGTGGTTAAATCAGGAGTTGCTGAGTGGTGTGGTTGAAGGGCCGGAAGGGCCTATTTCATGCTGTATCTCAGTTCCAAAATGCTTTCCAGGAAACAGAAAATTCCTGATGGATGCTAGTGCATTTCTTCACAATATTTCTAGACTCTGTACAATTTTTGGTAACTAAAAGTTAACTTCTCATTTAAGTCACTGCCTTGCAGGTTTTTTAAAAGCTGCGTAAATCAGTAGAAATAGTGCCTCCTGAACAAATGTCAAGAAGCTGTTGTGAGTATAGTGAACAGTGAGGAACACTTTCAATGGTTGCAGGGGGATCTGAACCGGCTGGGAAAATGACAGGTGGAATTTAATGCAGACAAATGAGAAGTGTCGCCCTTTGGGACAACCAAGCAGGGTAGGATGACACAGTGAGCAGTAGGGCACTGTGGAGTGTAGTAGAACACAAAGTTCTGAAAATACAGATCCATAATTCCTTGCAAGTATCATTGCAAGTAGATAGGATCGTACAGAGAGTTTAGGTATATTGCCTTTCATAAATCAAAGTATTAAGTACAGGAGTTAGTATGATATATTGAAGTTACATAAGATGTTGATAAGGCCCAATTTGGAGTATTATGTGCAGTTCTGATCACCTGCTTACAGAACAGAAAGGGTACAGAGAAAATTTACAAATACATTGCCAGGACTTGAGGTCCTGAGATATAGGGAGAGATTAGGACATTATTTGCTGGAGTATAGGAAAATGAGGGAGATTTGATAGAGGTATACCAAATTATGAGGGGTATAGATAGGGTAAATGCAAACTGGCTTTTTCTACTGAGGTTGGGTGTTACGTACCCGTGGGTATCTTGTACTTGTCACGTGACAGTGGTGTTGAAGATGCTGGACCTAAGGTAGTGTCTTGTGATGGTGGAGTGACGTCATTTTCCTGCCAGTAGAGGTCATGTGATAGGTTTTTTTTACAGGGTATAAAAGGAGGACCCCTCCCTGTGAGGAGGGGTAGTTCATGGCTGGATTTGCCAGTTTGACTCCATGCCACTGCGTGGTCCAATATTATGATGCAGTTTGGTTGAAAGGTGGAGTTTTATTTAATGCCTAAAGTTTAAAAGGTCATTGCTGGCAGTTTCTTTATAATACTGTCAGTTAAAAATCAGTGGAGAGTGAAAATCGGAGTTCGGAAGCTAAAAGATCGAGGAAAGTTGATTTTGACGGTGAAACAGGTTCGACCTTGTTTGATCCTCGTTTGGAAGGAATTCGTTGGCTGTGCCCGTGTTAGCCCCTGCAAATAATAGCAGAAAGGGTTGGGTACAGTTTTGTAAAGGAAAGGTCAGTGCCTTTAAGCCGTTTCATTTTCATCTTCGTAAATTCTCCGGGAAAAGTATAGTTTGACTGGGAACCGCAACAACACGACGTGAAAGAGAATTTAAATCATCTAAAAAGTCTCTCCTTTAATGGACTGTAAGCATTTTGAACTTTTGCAGTACTACTTTGAAGAACTGTTTTTGCAACATCGCTTTAAGAGCTGTTTTCGCTTTATTCATTTAAGAACTGTTTAAGCTGCCGCACAGCGGCTGATTTCCGGTTACGTTAGTTGTTTGTTTACTTTTGGGGGTTTGATTTTCAGTGTTTAATAAATGTTTTATTTGTTATTAAAAAACCCTGCCTCACTTATATATTAATTGTTGCTGAATCCGTAACATGGGTGAGACTAGAAATATGGTCATGAGTTAAGGGTGAAAGGTAAAATGTTTAATTGGAATATGAGGAGGGTGGTAAGAGTGTGGAATCAGCTGCCAGAACAAGCTGCATGTGAGCTTGATTTCAACATTTAAGAGAAATTTGAATTGGTACATGGTTGGGAAGGGTATGAAAGGATATGGCCCAGGTGCAGGTCAATGGGACTGGTCAGATCTTTAGCTCAACATGGACTAGATAGGCCAAAGAGCCTGCTTCTGTACTGTAATGTTGTATGACTACGACTCTAAGAACTTAGAGCTGGTTATGAATGATCAATTATTTCAATGTAATGAGGTTCAGCAAGCACAACTGGACCAAAACACTGGTTTTAACAGATCTGGAATGAATTAATGCATCCTCATCCTTTCCAAGACTGCACATTGAAATGGTGAAACACCACCATCTGCTGAGTACAAGTGGCCTAGGTATTCTTTTGAGTTTCACATTGTCAATGTACGAAATGTGAGCAACAACTTTGAGAAGATCACAAAATTCTTTCTGGTCTTCCATATGTAACTCTTGCTATGGCTAGTGGCTTAATATAGGCGATGATAGCCCGCAGCCCGGCCAAACTTAAGAAATCTCGTTTGGGTGGATACTGCGCGATGTGTCCCCTGTTGCAAATCAGTACCGTGAAATGACACAATATGCGATTAAATGATTGAGCTTTCTAATACTTAATATCACTATACGGTTTGTAAAGAAAACAAAAAAGAAAAAGTGCCCATTCTCATGAAACAAGTCTGTTGAGCAAGGTTGGAGCTCACTGCTAAGGCCGTTCGTCCACCATCGACCTCCTCCAATCATCACCCCTCGTTCCAAGTCCACTACGTCTGCCGGCCTACCAACTCTCTCCATTCGTGTCTTCTCTCCGCATCTCTCCCTGGCAAAAGACCTGCGAATTCCCAGCTCCCAGACAGACAAGAAAGAACAACATCCTGCTCATTGGCTAGCATGCCCCGTTATCTCTAGTCAAAACTCAAACATTGCTGCCATTACCTCAGCAGTGGAACATTACAGAGAAGCCATTACATTTGCAGTGAAACCTTGCAGCATGTTACACGTACAATATGCTCACACAGAGAGAGGCTCTTACATTTTAAATGGTGTGAAACACAGATTTAGATACTTGGAGAAAATTTGAAAATTAATAAAAATGCAGATGCTGAAAATCTGAAAGCTCTCAGCAGATGAGGCAGTAGCTTTGGAAAGCTGAAGACAGTGCTTCAGCATCAGAACTCTTCAAACTTTGATTGATCATGTGAAGGTGTTTCTGGGGAAGTTCTGGAAGGTACACCCCAAAGGTGAACATGAAAAAGTTTGCAGATGCTGGAAATCCAAAGCAACATGCACAAAATGCAAGAGGAACTCAGCAGGTCAGGCAGCAGCTATGGAAATGAATAAGCAGTTGACGTTTTGGGCTGAGGCCCTTCTTCCGGACTGGAAAATGAGAAAGACACCAGTATAAAAAGGTGGAGGTAGGGCAAGGATGCTAGCTAGAAGAAGTGTTCTAAAGGGAAGGTGAGGCAACCATGGCTGACAAAAGAAGCCAAAGACTGCATAAAAGTAAAAGAAGCAAAATTTAGTGGAAAGGCAGAGGATTGGGAAGCTTTTAAAAATCAAGAGAAAAGCAATTAAAAAAGTCATAAAGAGAGAAAAGATGAAATATGAAGGTAAGTTAACCAATAATATAAAAGAGGATACAAAGTATTTGTGGTGAACTACATATACCTGTCTGGACTGCTCCTGTGGCTCTTCCCACAGACCCCTGTATAAAGGCGATTGAGGCCTGATGCCCGGCCTCATTCTCCAGGATGTAGTTTTGTTCATTCTTCCAGTCAATAAAAGCCGATACCTCGCTTCTTACGTGTCAGAGTGAGTCAGTATTATTTCAGATATATAAGGAGTAAAAGGGAGACGGTGATGGATATTAAGTCGCCGGAAAATGGTGTTGGAGAGGTAACAGGGGACAAAGAAATAGTGGAGGAACTTAATAGATATTCTGCATCAGTCTTCACGGTGCAAGTCATTAGCAGCATGGCAGAAATCTGAGAGGGTTAGGGTGCAGAAGTGAGTGTTGTTGCTATTACTAAGGAGAAAGTGCTTGGGAAGCTGAAAAATCTGGACCAGATGGACTACGCGCCAGGGCTCTGAAAGAGGTAGCTGAAGAGATTTTGGAGGCATCAGTAGTGATCTATCAAGAATCTCTACATTCTGGAATAGTTCCTGAGGATCGGAAAATTCCAAATGTCATTCCACACTTTAAAAAGAGAGGGAGACAGAGAACTGGCAATTATAGGCTAGTTAGCCTGACTTCAGTGGCTGGAAAGTGTTATGTTTTGTGACTTCAAAACACTAAATTATTTCGAAGGAAGACACAGGGAGTCCAAAATATGGGTGTAGCTCGAGTTTACTTTAAGTGAGGTGTCCAATTATCATGTTGTAGCATAATAACTTAGGCAATTAACTTATTTTTACATATAACCCATAATTAATTATTTAAACAATCAAGAATGCTTAACCAACAACATATTTACAAGATTACACAAATATTATTAAAGTATCAAATACACAACAGAAAGGTGTTGGAGTCTATTATTAAGGATGAAGTTTCAGGGTACTTGGAGGCACATGATAAAATAGGCCAAAGTTAGCATGGGTTTCTACAACTATTCTAGCTCAGCATTTAATACCATCATTCCCACAATCCTGATTGAGAAGTTACAGAACTTGGGCCTCTGCACCTCCCTCTGTAATTGGATCCTTGACTTCCTAACCGGAAGACCACAATCTGTGCAGATTTGTGATAAAATATCCTCCTTGCTGACGATCAACTCTGGTGCACCTCAGGGGTGTGTGTTTAGCCCACTGTTCTACTCTCCCTATACCCATGACTGTGTACCATCTATAAATTTACTGATGATACCACCATTGTTGGTCGGATCTCAGATGGTGACGAGAAGGCGAACAGGAGCAAGATATGCCAACCAGTGGAATGGTTTCACAGCAACAACCTGGCACTCAGCGTCAGTAAGATGAAAGAGCTGATTGTGGACTTCAGGAAGGGTAAGACGAAGGAACATTACTGAAGCTTTATAAGGCATTGGTCAGACCACACTTGAAGTATTGTGAGCCGTTTTGGCCCCTTATCTAAGAAAGGATGTGCTGGCATTGGAGAGAGTCCAGAGGAGGTTTACTAGAGTGATCCCGGGACTTACTTACTGCTTGTTACATTGCTGGCGTTTAGGGCAGCATTGAAGATCCCCCTTCTCTGTCTGTATAGAGGGATACTTCATTTCTGTTTTTGACCAGTCAGGGTTGTTAGCCCTGAGTTGAACCCCCCAAAACGTGGAGGACTGATGGACCATTCTTAGACTGGCCTCCATCCTTTGATCTGTTTGGCATGGGTGTTCCTACCAAGAGCAAAAGCTATATAAGATCCTGGTCAGACCCCACTTGGTGTACTGTGCTCAGTTCTGGTCACCTCACTACAGGAAGGATGTGGATACTATAGAGAGGGTGCAGAGGAGATTTACAAGGATGTTGCCTGGATTGGAGAGTGTACCTTATGAGAATGGGTTGAGTGATCTTGGTTTTTTCTCCTTGAGCGACGGAGGATGAGAGGTGACCTGATAGAGGTGTATAAGATGATGAGGGGCATTGATTGTGTGGATAGCCAGTGGCTTTTTCTCAGGGCTGAAATGGCTAACATGAGAGGGCACAGTTTTAAGGTGCTTGGAAGTAGATACAGAGGAGATGTCAGGGGTAAGTTTTTTACACAGAAAGTGGTAGGTGCATGGATTGCATTGCTGACAGCGGTGGTGGAAGCGGAACCAATAGGGACTTTTAAGAGCCTCTTAGATAGGTACATGGTGCTTAGAAAAAAGAGAGCTATGTGCTAGGGAAATTCTAGGCAGTTTCTAGAGTAGGTTAGATGGTCAACACAACATTGTGGGCCGAATGGCCGGTAATGTGCTGCAGATTTTTATGTTCTATGTAAAGCTCTGACTGCAACCAACATAGCTCTCCCGGTCATTGAGGCACACAAGCCCCCAAATCCTACAAAAGGTTGCAGTCCTCTTGGAAGTATGATCCCAGGAATGAAAGGGTTAACATATGAGAATCATTTGATGGCTGGGCCTGTACTTGCTGGAATTTAGAAGAATGGGGTGGGGTGGGATCTCATTGAAACCTATCGAATGTTGAAAGACCATAAGACCATACAATTTAGGAGCAGAAATAGGCCATTCAGCCCATCGAGTCTGAACCCCCAATGAGTCATCGAATCATGGGCTGATCCACTTCATCCAGTCCTCCCCACTTCCCTGCTTTCACGCCATACCCTTTGATGCCCTGGCTAATCAAGAACCTATCTATCTCTGCCTTAAATACACCCAATGACTTGGCCTCCACAGCTGCTCATGGCAACAAATTCGACAGATTTACCACCCTCTGACTAAAGTAATTTCTAAAAGGATGTCCTTCAATCCTGAAGTCGTGCCCTCTTGTCCTAGAATCCCCTATCACCGGAAATAACTTTGCCATATCTAATCTGTTCAGGCCTTTTAACATTTGGAATGTTTCTATGAGATCCCCCCCCCCCCCCATTCTCCTGAATTCCAGGGAATACAGCCCAAGAGCTGCCAGATGTTCTTCATACAGTAACCCTTTCATTCCTGGAATTATTCTCATGAATCTTCTCTGAACCCTCTCCAATGTCAGTATATCCTTTTTAAAATAAAGAGTACAGAACTGCACACAATACTCCAAGTGTGGTCTCACGAGTGCCTTACAGAGCCTCAACATCACATCCCTGGTCTTATATTCTATACCTCTAGAAATGAATGCCAACATTGCATTTGCCTTCTTCACAACCGACTCAACTTGGAGGTTAACCTTTAGGGTATCTTGCACAAGGACTCCCAAGTCCCTTTGCATCTCTGCATTTTGAATTCTCTCCCCACATAAATAATAGTCTGCCCGTTTATTTCTTCCACCAAAGTGCATGACCATACACTTTCCAACACTGTATTTCATTTGCCACTTCTTTGCCCATTCCCCTAAACTATATAAGTCTCTCTGCAGGCTCTCTGTTTCCTCAACGCTACCCGCTCCTCCACCTATCTTTGTATCATCAGCAAACTTAGCCACAAGTCCATTAATACTGTAATCCAAATTGTTGATATACATCGTAAAAAGCAGTGGTCTCAACACTGACCCCTGTAGAACTCCACTGGTAACTGGCAGTCAGCCAGATTAGGATCCCTTTATTCCTACTCTCTGCTTTCTGCTGATCAGCCAATGCTCCACCCATGCTAGTAACTTCCCTGTAATTCCATGGGCTCTTATCTTGCTAAGGAGCCTCATGTGCAGCACCTTGTCAAAGGTCTGGATAACGTGGATGTGGAGAGGGTAATTCCTACGGTGGGGGAGTCTAGGACCAGAGAGCATGGTCTCAGAATTGCTGGATGTCTAATCAGAACAGAAATGAGGAGAATTTTCTTTATCCAGAGGTTGGTTGGTGAATCTGTGCAATTCTTTGCCTTAGATGGCTGTGCAGGCCAAGTAATTGGGTATATTTAAAGTGGCGGTTGATTGATCAGGGTGTCAAAGGCTACAGAATGGGATTGAGAGGGATAATAAATCAGCCATGATGGAATTGCGGAGAAGGCCAAATGGCCTAATTTGCTTCAAAGTTTTATGGTCTTATGTTCTACTTCAATATAGCTTAAAAGAGATCCTGTCTGATGTTTAGAGTCACTTATAGGTTGGTCCCCATTGAAGTCCTACTAATGTCTTGTTACGAATATGCTTTCAACTCCATCCACTGAGCCCTGAGTCATTTACAGTTCTGACCCAAAATTCTTCTGCAAAAAATGTAATTGACTTTCCCTATTCTCTGTCCAAGTCCATCTCTCTCTGATTTTAAACACAAGAGATTCTATAGTTGTTGGAAATCCAGAGTAACGTACACAAACTTTTCATTCCACCTTACTATTCTGGCTTCATTCCTCTGCCTTTCCAGTCAGATGAAAGGTTTTGGCCTGAAACACTGACGGTTTATTCCTCCCCATAGGTACTCCCTGACCTGAAGTCCCTCCAGCATTTTGTATGTTTCTCTCTTGGTCGCAGCTCTCCTGCCCCCTAGTGGTAAGCAAGTAAAGACAGGCCTTGTGGTTTAAAGATCACAGCTGAGTACTTAGCAAGAAGTGACTGAGGATCAGAAAATGTAGAACCCTTGTGGGTAGAGTTAAGAAACTACAAGGGTTTAACGTACAACCTTCTGAATGTAGCCAGGGCGTGGGGTACAAAATACAACAGGAAATTGAAACGTGATGTAAAAAAGTTAATTTTGAGTGGTTGTGGAAGCTTCAATATGCAGGTAGATGGGCACTAAATCCCAAGAGAAAGAACTTGCAGAATGCCTATGAGATGGCTTTTTAGAGCAGCTTGTGTTTGAGCCTACTAAGGAAAAGCAATTCTAGATTTGGTGTTGTATAATGAGCCATATTTGATTAAGGTAAAGGAACCCTTAGTAGGCAGTGATCATAACATAACAGGATTCATCCTACAGTTTGAGAGGGAGAGCTAAAATTAAATGCATCAGTAATACAGCTGAGTACAGGGAACTACAGAGGTATGAGAAAGAGCAGGTTAAAGTTGATTTCAGAATCAGAATTAGAATCGGGTTTAATATCACTGGCATATGTCGTGAAATTTGTTAACTTCGCAGCAGCGATACAATGCAATACATGAGAATAGAGAAAAAATAAACTGAATTACAGTAAGTATATATATGTATATTAAATAATTAAATTAAGGTGAGTAGTGCAAAAACAAATTTTTAAAAAAGTAGTGAGGTGGTGTTCATGGTTCAATGTCCATTTAGAAATTGGATTGCAGAGGATTCCTGTATTGCTGAGTGTGTGCCTTCAGATTCCTGTACCTCCTAACTATTTATTGAGACAATGCATGGAACAGGCCCTTCCGGTCCTTCGAGCTACGCAGCCCAGTGATACCCCAATTTAACCTTCGCCTAATCACGCGACAGTTTACAATGACTGATTAAGTTACCAATTTGTACACCTTTGGACTGTGGGAGGAAGCTGGAATACCCAGGGGAACTCCGTGCGGACATGTGGAGAATGTACAAGTAGTGGTGGGCCTGTGCGACTGAGCTGGGAGAACCACTACAGCGCATCTTCAACATGAGCCTGGAGCAGAGAAGAGTACCCAGACAGTGGAAAACATCCTGTATTGTCCCGGTACCGAAGAAACCACAACCAAAGGAGTTGAATGACTTCAGACCTGTTGCCTTGACGTCGCACGTGATGAAGACCATGGAGCGGCTGATAATACAGAATCTGAGGCCACAAACCAGGCACGCCCAGGATCCTCTTCAGTTTGCGTATAAGGAGAAGGTGGGAGTGGAGGATGCTATCACGTATTTGCTGCACAAATCACTCTCTCACCTAGATGGGGTCAGTTGTGCTGTGAGGATTACATTCCTTGACTTCTCTAGTGCCTTTAACACCATCCAGCCCAAGATCTTAAGGCACAAACTAACGGAGATGGGAGTAGACTCTCACATGGTGGATTGGATAGTGGACTACTTGACAGATAGACCTCAGTATGTGCGGTTGGGAGACTGTAGGTCTGACATGGTGGTCAGCAGCACAGGAGCGCCGCAGGGGACCGTGCTCTCTC